>NC_140497.1:93453845-94653845 GCF_964271855.1 Acomys minous | reverse complement strand
AAACCTCCTCTCCCTCAGTACCACAACCTAGTGCATTGCGAAAGCCATTTTAAAGGGTCCAGATAAAGTTGCCCTCTCTCCAAAGCAAGGCTGCCCGCTCTTCCGTCTTAAGCCTTGCTTTGAATGCTGGAACTGTTTACCACAAAACTTCTTATGTGGATATCAGTACGACTGCAGATGGATGCAGACAGGAGAAAGGAAACCGACAAGCTGTCCAGTTCCCTAAGAGATGCCCTCTGTACCCACAGCCTTCACAGCAGATGCTCCCGCCTCAGCCCTCCTTTCCAGGGGAACACAGGCAGCAGTGGATTCTGGGAAGGTGGACCCTGACAACTGAGGCCTTTTGCCGGCCTCTCTAAAGCCTGGCCACGGCTTTCAAGGAAGCTGTACTGGAGCCAGCTGGCTGGCTCAACTGGCATGTCCCCCAGAGAGATGTTACCACCTTCACAGAGCCAGAGCGAGTGTCCCTTCCCGCGGTAGAATGCAACACGGGGCTTCGAGTCTTCCTTTAAGGGCACCTGGCTGCAGGATGATGGGTTAGGACCCCATTTGGGCCATCTCTAGGGTGATCTGGAAAGCACGCCGCCCCCCACCCCAAAAGCTGAAGCACAGAGTCATAGTCCAAGCTGTACTCTCAGCTTCCAAACACTAGAGTCAGGAACCTCCTGACTTTGAAGAAAATTAATAACCACCCCCACAGGCCTCCCCATCTCAGAGTGACCCTCGCCCCCCCAACCCCGAATTCTCCCAACTGCCTGGGCAGGAGGAGGTCTTATCACTGAGCACAGTGATCAGCAGAAATGGGGGTGTCTGGGCTGGAGAGATGGCTCAGTGGTTAAAAGCACTGTTTGCTCTTCCAGAGGTCGTGAGTTCAATTCCCAGAAACCACATGATGGCTCACAACCATCTGTAATGAGATATTGTAGACAGTCACACATGCAGGCAAAACACTGTATACATAATAAAATAAATAAATAAATTTTGGGCTGGGGAGATGGCTCAGAGGTTAAGAGCACTGCCTGTTCTTCCAAAGGTCCTAAGTTCAATTCCCAGCAACCACACGGTGGCTCACAGACATCTGTAATGAGATCTGGTACTTTCTTCTGGCTTGCAGGCACACACACAGACAAAACACTGCAAACATAATAGATAAATCTTTTTTAAAAAAAAGAAAGAAAGAAAAAGAAAGAAGTGGAGGTGTCACAGATGCCGATTCTCTTTAATTTATGTCTATTTTGTGTGTATGAGTGTTTGCCTGTGTGTGTGTGTGTGTGTGCGCGCGCGCGCGCGCCATGTGCGTGCACCTTATCATATACACACAGCATTGAGTGACTTCCTAAGGCAGAGGGGAAAAGGTAACACTCACTCACTTGGGTCTGTCCTTCCTCCTCTTAAAGGGACAGAGATGAGTGGGTACCACTTTGTCTGCAGCGTATGTATCTTTTACTCAGAAAAAATGATCTCACTTTTAAAACACAAGTCATCACCTGGCCTGGAGGTACAGTGAGGAAGCAAAGCGTGTTTTAGCCATTTGCTTTCTATGTTGGGTACCTAGGCTTCCTTCTGTAAAGAATTATTTTCATTCTTTCGGTGCATTCTTACTTCTAAAGTGATATATTTGAAACCCAAGAGACTTAGAAACAGCTTGTCCTAACAATTCTAACAGATATCATGACTATTACTAAGGCAACATTACTCTTAAAGTGACAGTTCTGTAAAGCAGCCAGTGCATGCCTCTGCTCTCAGCTCTGGAGACAGAGACAGGAAGGCCACAGGCTCTGAGGGCTGGAGGCAGGCATGGAAACAGATACTTGCAATCCATCTCCCCCCCCCAGGGGTGGGGGTGGGGGACACTGAGTTTATGCACACACAAGCCCTTGATTGATGTAGCCAAACACACTCCAAAGGCAGAGGCGGCAAAATGCAGAAGTTGCCAGGGAATAAGGCACACACAACACTATCCATTGACACCATCCACTCTTGATTACCTTCTATTACAAAACCTACGGGAGGAAACAAGGCTTGTGAAAAGTGCATGGTGCAAATAAGTAGTTTGGTGTCCACCTGTCCCATCTCCTTTCGATGAAACAGCCATGAAAGGGCACGAAATAAAAATATAAGTGCCCAGAAAAATCCAGAAGTTATAAGCTTTTGAAAGCTGATAGTCAAGGATTTACCTGTTATTTATTTATCTTTTCAAAACAGGGTCTCTCTGTGTAGCCTTGTCCTAGAACTCTGAGGACCAGGCTGTCCTTGAACTTACAGATGCCTGCCTCTGCCTCCTGAGTGCTGAGATTAAAAAACACGTGCCTCTACCTCCAGCCCGATAGTCACCGTTTTACACACGAAGTCTGGCTCAAGGAAATTTCGGTCACATCACAGGTATTATGTCATTTACTGCCTCTACCAGCCCTACAGAATTATCTTGATAAACTGTCCGGGAACAAAGAGAAACCTAAAGTTTACTCTCAAGCTGTGGCCAGCCCATTCTAGAACTACGGTGCCCTGGCTGGCCACAGTAGCTGCATTTTTATTTTGTTTCTGTTTTCTTGAGAAAGGGTCTCACTGTATATAACTAAAAGTGCCTGAAACTCGCTTTGGTTCAACTCATCCAATTCACAGACTATCTCCAGAGTGTAGGAATAAAGGCCTGGGCCACAGTGTCTACATTTTACCAAATTACCAACAGGACTGCAGGGCTGTGCCTTCCCCAGTGGTGGGGTCCAGTCTAGTGTCCAGAACAGAGTAAAGGCGCAGATTTTCTTTCTGTGGCAACAATGTAACCACTGGTCCCAGGGCACTCCCAGCGGGAACCCTGAGTCTGATAAAGTTGCAATGTAAGAGAACAAATCAAGAAAGCGCTGATCTTTGCTTCCTCAACCTGGCAGCATCTTAGATTTGCGGACTAACTCGGGTACTTCGAGTACTTAGGTCTTTTGTTTGTTTGTTTATTTGCTTTTGTTTTTGGAGACAGGGTCTCTCTGTGTAGCCCTGGGTGTCCTAGACTCCCTTTGTAGACCAGGCTAGCCTCAAACTCCCAGCAATCCACCTGCCTCTGTCTCCCAAGTGCTGGGATTAAAAGCCTGAGCCACCACACTGGGCTGAGTACTTAGATCTTGGTAAAGCAGCTGACACAGCCACTAACCCTGAGTCACGATCCCTATCAACTGCTTCCCAAGAACCACAGAGCAACTAGGCAGCCTAGAGACAGACAGTGGATACATTTACTAGCAAGGAGAAAAGAGCCAGAAGGAGTAGCACTTAATCTCTATTCAGAAGTAACAGAAATTGTTCACATTGGTATAATCAAATTTGCATACAGCATTAATTGGGAGGTGTGGGAAGGGCAAGTGAGGGTGAGTGAGGGGTTTAGTTAAAGTAACAGAGGCTGTAGACAAACAGGGTGCAGCTCCTTTTAATCTGCAAGGGAGGGGGTGAAGGTATCCGTGTGCGACTGCCTCTAGCCCCGAGATGCAGAGGAAGGGTGTATGGACAATGAATCTGTTTAAAACTCCAAGACCCGAGTTTGATCATTATCAAATGCAATCCTATTACCCCACCCATCAGTAAAGTTCCACAACAAATGTCCCTTGAGTGAAAAGGGTAGCAAGAACCCTACGGAAAGAAGTGCTCAGAAATTGAATTTTGGTGATCAGATGAAAAGTCAACGCTATGTGTATAATCTGGCTCCAGTATAAACACGCCTGGGACCGGAGGTCATGAGAACAGTTTGCAGACACATGTTGGGATGAAGAGCCGCAGAGACAGGGAGAGGAGAGCTAAAACTTGGACCAACCTTATTTTTCTAAGCATAAATTATCATTTCTAATTTCCTTAATGCTGAAAAATAGCTTCTCCCTTGGCAGAATTGTTTACCTTCCCAGCAAAAATTATACTTCAAAAGCCATCAGCTGAGGGGTGGGGCCGTCGCTCAGTTGGTGGCATATCTGCCTAGCACGCCTGAGGCTCTGTGACTGGTTCCCAGGAGAGGATAAACCAGACAAGGCGGTCCTCAGCTGTAATCGGCACTTGCAGAGCTAGAGTTAAGGTGATCAAGAAGTTCACCACCACCCTTGGCTACATAAGGGTTCTAGGCCAGACTGAGCTACAACCTTGCTCAAAAGTTAGCAATTGCTACAAAGTTCAAAAGAAGAGAAGGCCAGTCACAGGGTTAGTTCCAGCACTTAGGAGACTGAGATAGACCTCTGTGACTCTGTGGCCAGCCTGGTCTACATTGCTAGTTTCTGATCAGCTAGGGTTACATAGCAAGACCATGCCAAGAAAGAAAGAAAGGTAAAAGGCAGAGAGGGAGGGAGGGAGGGAGCAAGCGAGGGAGGGAGGGAGGGAAAGTCTATAATGGTCTGTGTTCAGTGGGTCACAGGAAATACACAAGTGAGCATCTCAAAGTTCCTAAGAAACTGAAGAATAAACTGATAAGAGGGTTGGGAAAGCCCCCCTCCCTTCTGTGAACACGAGCTCCAGCTATATGGCAGCACACTTGTTTGTGTGCACAAGGCATGCCCCTAGAAAATAAGAAGGCCCAAAAGACAAAGCCGAGCGACTTCCTGATACATCAGTCACCCCAGCACCCTCCACTGTGGTTTGTGCAGATGCCACTGAGAAGGAAATAGGGAAGGAATGCCTTTGAGCAGCAGTTACTGACAGTAACCATAGCAAGGGCTAACTGCCAGCCAGGAGCTCCTGCGTGCATTTTACGTAAATTATCTTCTCCTCTGACCACACACACTCTCACACCGTCATTTTAAATAAAGTCACTTTGCCATGGCCCACCATCAGCAGGACTGAGATGCAGGCAGGACAGACAGTGTGTCGTGTGAGAGTCAAGGCAGACAGACAGACAGACAACAGGAAATCCTCCATCTCCCATTTCCTTCTAATAACCAAAAACGGAGAGAAATTTAACACAATGGTATGAAAAGCAGAGACATGCTAAATTCTAGATAGGAGTGGAAAAATGGATGTGAAAAACATGTGTCCAAGGACAGTGCTCATAAATTACTACTTATTTAAAGGGAATAAAAAACAGCACGGGGCTGGGTGGGTCTGTTAACTAAAGTGCCTCTTCTTGTACAAGTGCAAGGGCTGGAATTCAGTTAGCGCTCTCTCTCTCTCTCTCTCTCTCTCTCTCTCTCTCTCTCTCTCTCTCTCTCACACACACACACACACACACACACACACACACACACACACACGGCTATAGTCACATATCTGTAATCCCGGGGTGAGGGGTGGTAAACACGGCAGCTGGATCCCCAGAACTCACTGACACAACCAGTCTAGTCTATGTGTGAACAAGTCCACTTAGAATGCCAATCTCAAAAGATAAGGGGAGATCAAGAGAGAAAAATGCCTTACACACAGACAGTTGGCCCACACACATGTACACCACACACACATATGTGCACACAATCACATACATACATGCACACACACACAAACACACACACATATGCACACACACTTTCCCCAAGGCCTGATGACTGGTCTCTTCTCATGGTTTAAAAGTCTTCTGTGCATACTGTATATCGGCTGCCAACCAGGCTCCTCTCCTAAGTGTCCAAGTGCCTCCGAGCCCTTTCCCTGCCAGGGGGTAGAGGCACATGCAGGTCCCTTAAACAGCTTCCCAGGCCTTACCCCATAGCCGCAACCGCAGAATGACAGCAGGACAGCAGGGGTGCTGGTGGAAGCAGTGCGGTTCCTAACTCCCAGGTGGCCCTAAGGAACAGCCCACTAGCTCTAGCTGTGCCTGAGACACTGCGCTTTCTCTCCCCTTCTACCAGATACCAGAATAAATCAGTTCCCTTCCCAAGCACCATCGGTGGAGAGGGACGTGGCGCATGCCTGGGGTCCCAGCACACGACAGGCTGAGGTAGAAGAATCAGAACCTCAAGGCCAGCCTGCTCTACATGAGGCTGTGCCTCACTAAAGAAGCCAGTCAGATGACTGAGCAGGTAAAATGCCCCGAGTTCGATCCTCCCACCCCCCACACTCCCCAAGCTATGGTAGGAGAGAGCTGGTTCCCAGAACTTGTCTCCTGACCATGCGCTGACAGTGACTGACATGTGCATGCATGAACACACGCGCACACCCACGACCTCTAATAAGTAATTCAATTAAAATTCTTTAAAAAACTAAAACAACCTCTAATGGACTGACTTTTGTTCAGAAGTCCGTATCCCCCAACAGGACGCGCTGATCCTCCTGTGCACACCTCTCTGGCCTCCAGCCCACTACAGAACCGCCTTACAGCCGCTTTACTGCCCCTCCCCTCTCTGCCCAGGTCTCTACCTCCTACTCAAGTTACCTCCATCTCTAAAGCAGCTTGCATGCTAACACAGCGCAGGCTGCCAGGTGAGGAGGCTGCTCACGTGCCGGCTGCCCCCTGCTGGCTGCCCCCTGGAGGGCAGGGGATGCCCCTTTTATCTTTCGAACTGTGGCTGACACAGGCTGAAATGCTTCACTCCAGCGGCGTCACCGAGTTACAATCTAGCATGGCCACGCCGACATGACATTTAGCTCCGCTGAACCTTGGTTTTAGAATCTCTGATTTGGGGCAGCAATGGCACCGACCTTCACGAGTGAGGCAAGGAATCATGAACAGCCAGGTCAAAGTGCATTAGTGAGTGCTGTGCTTGGTATCTCCTGCTCAAGTCTGGCAGGCGCAGCGATAGGGGGCTTACAAAGTCACAAACAGGAACTTCTAAAAGCCTTTTTCCCCCCTTACTCAATTTGTTCTGCTCTGCAGGAAAGTTCATAATATTTCTATTGAGAAGCCATTCCTTGCTTTCCTTCAAAAAGAAGAAAAAAAAATCAATGCACCAAGTTTAAGGAACAAGCGCATCAGTAACCCTCCCACCCCAGCTTTCCGCTCTGAGCTACAGTGACTGCCTCCAGCCAGTGCTCCTGCCCAGAGAATCGCCTGCTTCACCCTTAAAACAAACAGCACTTTGTAGGGAAACTGGAGGCCAGCCCAAAGGAGGAGGGAAGAGAGAAACCAAGAAAAAAGAGTTGAGGCCAGAAATGGAGTCAACACCCACAGTCCTGGTCCACACAAACACAGGTAAGAAGGGATTGAAAGAAACAGTTCAGACCAGCACAGGCCTTACCCACCCACCCATCTCCCCACTCACTACAGGGGGAAAAATGAATTCCAAGGCTCACAAAGGCTGCTGCGCTGGTCAGCTGATTATCCAACACATGTGGCTTTTGTTGTTAATAAAAGACTGTTACATATAGAAAATTCCAACTCTCACCAGGCCAATGGCACTGCTGGGATGAGCCCTGCCTCCACTCACAGGGGAGGAAGCTCAAGTTTTGAGAAAGCCAAGGTCACACAGCAGGCTGCAGAACAGACAGCAAGCTCAGAGCTTGAATTCTCTAAGCTCCAAAGCCCAGGCCTTTCCTATGACCCACACTGATTGTAAAAGGCGGTTTTAAAACACCCTTGGAAGCTCACCAAATGCACTCTTGTGAAGGACAGGTAAAACAAGGCAGGGTTTGTGTTCCTGAAAAGAATTTGGTGCCAGGGATGAAGGCTGTCATAGCAACAAGTCTGTCAGCACAGCCTTATGCTGGTCAGTCCACTGCCTGCGACAGGGCCCATGCAGGAACCAGGCCCTCTCTCCTACAGTGTTTCATTTGTGTGTGTGTTGGTCTGGGAAGAGCATCTGATTTTCTTTTATTTACTTTATTTTTTCAGTCAAACTCTGATGCCGATTTTAAGACTGAAACGATATGGAAAATAAAAGAAATTTCTAGAACAAATTTGCAAGCAAGGCATGGATGGCATCCCACACCTGTCATCCCAGTCCCTGGGAACAGAGGCAGCAGAAACTTTGTGGCTTCAAGAACAGCTGGGCTACACAAGCTTCAGTAGAGAGTGAGATCTGCTTTTAAAAAAAAGAAAAGAAAAGAAAAGGCGAGGTGAGGCAGAGGCAGGTGGATCGCTCTGAGTTCGAGGCCAGCCTGCGCTACAAAAGGAGTCCAGGACAGCTTAGGCTACACAGAGAAACCCTGTCTTGAAAACACAAAAAAACAAAAAAAGAAGAAGAAAGAAAAAGAAAAAAAGAAAGAAAGAAACGACAAAAGGAAAAAAAGACCCAGGCATGGTGGCACATGCCTATAATCCCAGCACTCAGGGAGGCAGAGGCAGGTGGATCTCTGTGAGTTCGAGACCAGCCTGGTATACAAAGTGAGTCCAGGACAACCAAAATATAAAAATAAAAATAAGGAAGGAAGGAAGGCAAAAAGAAAGTCAGCCAGGCAGCTTGGGTTCAAATCACATCACTATAATCCACATGGTGTGACCTTGAATTACTCAGCTGTTCACAGTGTCTGGGTGGAGCCGCCTGACTGAAGATCAGCCTTGGTTTCCTCTGGTAAAAAACAGGGATGTGGTGCAGAATAAATAAGTTACTGCGTGTACAAGGTGCTGCAGAGCACGGCGGGCACAGGAAGGCTGCACACACCACAGAACACATGAACCATCGCATGTACAAGGTGCTGCAGAGCACGGCGGGCACAGGAAGGCTGCACACACCACAGAACATACGAGCTACCGCGTGTACAAGGGGCTGCACAGCACGGCGGGCACAGGAAGGCTGTACATGCACTTCTTCCTGTTACTTCCAGATCAGGCACTGGGCTGGGTTCTTTTTCCACTTTTAGCAATTTCACTTTATAAAAAAGATGAAAGGACTATGAATGTAACATTTATATAATTCCTGATTGTTTCATGGTTCTTGCTGCAGGTAGTTTATCGTATATATGTGTAATAATATAAATGTATATGTAAAAAAATTTTTTTTAATTTCTTTTAAAAAAAAGATTAAAGGAGGTATCTTGTACACATTGTCCACAATGTCCCAAGCCATTGCAAAGATACCCCCTGAGAGTGAAGAACACATCCACACTCCCGATATTACAAATTGGTTTCATAATTGAGGGGAGAGGAGGACACCCACCCCAAATCCTTACTGTACTAAGCATCTGGCGAGGCACTTTCAAATGTCGCCGTCCTAAAGCCATGAGTACACTGGTCCGAGCGCCTGCCCAGCATTCACAGAATTCCAAGATCCATCCCTGAGCCGCAGAAGCAGGAGGTAGGAGCAGCACACACCGGTAACCACGGCACTCAGGAAGTGGAAGCAGGAGAATCCTAAGTTCAAAGTTCAAGGTTAGGGCTGAAAAAGACGGCTCTGCGGTGAGGAGCACTGGCCACTCTCCCGGTGGACCCAGGCTTAGGCCACAGCATCCATTTGGCAGTTCAGAGCCCTCAGTTGTTCCTGTCCCAGGGGACACATTACCCTCTTGCCCTCTCCTGACCTCTGAGGGCATCAGGCAGCAAGTGGAGGCAAAACAATCGCGCACTGAATAAAAAAAATCTTTACAATAGGTTCAACAAAGTCAAGGTGGCCTCAGCTAAGAGTTACCTGAGGACGTCTCAAGAAGAGACGCTCACTGCTGAGTTTTAGGAGGACAAAGGGTTTCCTCCCAGAAAGCGGTGGAGTTCCAGCACAGTAACATCAGCCACCGGGGATGACGGAGGATAAAAACACAAAAACGAAAAAGCATCCTGAGTACATCCTGGCACTAGGATTCTGAACTTGGCCAGTTCAGAGGTCTCCCAAAATACACAATTCTCTTTCTCTTCCAGAGGCTGTGTATCCAACCAGATACAATCCAACCACGTTAGGGTCCCCAGAGCAGATTAAAATGTGGAAGACAGGAACACCACGTTAGTCGCCACACAGACCCAAGGCTGCGTCCTGCATGGAGGCCACACCTGAGAGCCAGCCCCTGCAAGAGGACACGTACCCAAACGCAGGGACAGAAACTAGTGTGAGCTTTGTTCGACCGTGGATGCATGCGTGAGTCTGTGTTGGCGGAGGACAGATGATACCAAGTTCTGGAGTTTTAAAAGTGAGCCGAAGAGCCGGGCGTGGTGGCGCACGCCTTTAATCCCAGCACTCGGGAGGCAGAGGCGGGCGGATCGCTGTGAGTTCGAGGCCAGCCTGGTCTACAAAGTGAGTCCAGGACAGCCAAGGCTAACACAGAAAGACCCTGTCTCGAAAAACAAAAAAACAAAACAAAACAAAACAAAAAAAAAAAAGGGAGCCGAGTATGCTGGGGAGAACCTGTAATTCCGGCACTCAGGGAAGCTGACTGATCCAACTTCACGGCCCTCCTGCTCTCCATGGGGAAGCTCAGGCCAACGGGATCGACCAAGTGACCCCTGACTTTAGGAAGCTAAAGAAACGCGCGCGTACTGTGCTCTTACTCCAAATCCTACGCTTCCAGTTTCCCTGGCCCCGGAAGCTGGGCTGCCTACCACCAAGGCCTCTCTCCAGCCCAGAGCACTATTTTTGTTTAGTCTGCGGGAAGTTCGTATTTGAAATGTTGAATTAGCTAACCTTTAAAATCAGATTTTACAAAAGAATCCAAGTTTGGCTTCCAGTGGAGGAAGAAAAAAAAAAAAATCAGAACTTTGGCCCACATTCTGCCAGGACAAAAGGCTGAAAACAATCCCTCTTTAGAGAGAGGCCTCCTCCTTAGCTCTGCTCAGCCCCACCCCCCACCTCCCTCCACATTACCCCACCTGTGAGACTGAGCTCTCACGACCACAGAGCATCTCAGAAGCTGCTCCCCGGGGGACACCTCTTGCTCCAACCTCCCAACACGAACAGACCAGTGTCTTCTCTCCACTTCAGGCAGAAATTAGCAATGCAATTATGAGGCTCCTACTTGGCATAGAATCTACCAGGTACAAATAAATAAATAAATAAAAATTCATAAAAGGAAAAAATTTAGAAATACACAAACAAAAAAAGTTTTGTAACAGAAATCCATTTTTAAAGAATTAAACTTAAAAGAGCAGAAGTACGGCTCAGCAGGTCAAAGGGCGCAGCACAAGCCCGGCAACCTGAGCTGGCTCTCTGCAGCTCACAGTACAGTGTAAAGAGAGCGCTGGCTCCACAATGCTGTCCTCTGACCTCTACATGCTCCAGGACACACGAGTCTCTGTGTACAATTTGGAAAAAATAACTTAATCTGGGGTGGGGGTGGTGCATGCCTTTAATTATGGTACTTGGGAGACAGAGGCAGATGGATAGATCTCTGAATTGCAGGCCAGCCTGGTCTACAAAAGGGAGTACAGGACAGCCAGGGCTACACACAGAAACCCTGTCTTGAAAAGTGAAGTTGAAAAACAAGACAAAACTTAGAAAAGTCTGTGTTGTGTGTATGTGTGAGGGCCTCTGTTTGCGTGTGTATGTGTGTGTGTGTGTGTGTGTGTGTGTGTGAGTGCCTCTGTGTGTGTGTGTTGTGTGGTGGTGTGTGTGTGTGTGTGTGTGTGTGTGTAAAAAGGGGGCATATTTCTGTAAGACACGTAACCATCCACTTCCCAATTGCTCCTCATCACTGGCTAAATATTAGTCTGAAAACTAGAACTGCTCAAATAGGAAACTTAGCCGTAGGAACTCACTCTACTGAAACTAAACTTGAACACAATGACCGGTACAAATAACCCAGGCGTGCTGACACGGGTCTACAGGCTCAGCAATTGGCAGGCACACACAGAAGGATCAGGGTTCAAGGCCAGCCTCAACAACAAATGAATAAATAATTCTCAAAAGGAAGGAAAAAGAAAACAAACAACAACAAGGATCCAGGAGGAGGAGGAAGGCGTGCCACACAGGCCTGCTGACCCGAGCTGGATCCCTGGAAACACTGAAAGTGGAAACAGAGCACTGACCCCAGGTGTTCTCTGAGCCCGACACATGCTCCACAGCACACAGGCGCACACATACAATAGTAAATAAAAGAAAACTGAACAACCACAACACAATGACACCCAAATAACAAAAAAGTATACTCTATATAAATGAAGCCGACTGGAGCCGGGCGTGGTGATGCACGCCTTTAATCCCGAGGCAGAGGCAGGTGGATCGCTGTGAGTTCGAGGCCAGCCTAGTCTACAAAGTGAGTCCAGGACAGCCAAGGCTACACAGAGAGACCTTGTTTCAAAAAACCAATAAATAAATAAATAAATAAATAAATAAATAAATCAGACTCTTAAGTATGATAATAGATATATGTATGTATGTATATACATGTGTGTATATATATAATTATAAATATATATATATATAATTTTGTTTTATGTTGAGATGTGGTAAATTATGGGTTTTTGTTTGTTTGTAGTTTATTTGCCTTTATTTTATGTGCACCAGTGCTCTGCCTGCATGTATGTATGTATGTCTATGTGAGTGTCAGATCTTGGAGTTACAGTCAGTTGTAAGCTGCCATGTAGGTGCTGGGATTTGAACCCGGGTCCTCTGAGAAGAGCAGTTAGTGCCTTTAACCACCAAGCCACCTCTCCAGCCTGGTAAGTTATGTTCTAATACATGTTTGTTATAGCATTTATTCAACAAAGATATGCCCCGTTGGCAAACAGCTGCACTGCCTTATAATATACTTCTTACTGTGGTTACTGGGGGGTTAAGTCTTAATTATGAGGCCCACACTTAACGTCTTCTGGTGTGCCATCCTACCATGAATAAAGAGAAAAGGGGCCAGGGAAAACACTAGAACAATTAGGTGGTTTAAAATTACTTTCTGGGGGCTGGGGAGATGGCTCATGTGTAAAGAGCCTACTGAGCGAGCACGAGGCCCCAGCTCACATGACAGGCAGGTGTGACAGCACCCATCTGCTATGCCAGCAGAGAGGGGAAGGAGCCAAGAGCCGGGCTGATCCCTGGAGTCCAACGCGTCTACAGGCTCTAGCCGATCGCTACACCCTTTACTCAGTGTCTCCCTTTCACAGAAGTACTATGGAGTGCACGAGATGACCACAAAGTTTCAAACGAGAGGTGAGAGCGGAGCGTGCAGGGCGTTTGAGAACAGGCAGGGAAACAAGCCAGCCTGGCTTCAAGCTCTACGTCCTTGGCATGGGGGTAGCCGTGGGGTCTCACGCCCTCCCCGTCCTCACTAGCTCCCCTGTCAAGTGGGAGTAAAAGCCTGGTGCTGACTTCAGATCGGCCAAAGAATGAAACAGGAGCACATACACACTTCAGGGCACAGATTTGGAAAACTAAGCAAGGCCAAAAAAAAAAAAAAGTAGCTGTAATTATTAAGAACTCTGGAGCCGGGCGTGGTGGCGCATGCCTTTAATCCCGGCACTCGGATCGCTGTGAGTTCGAGGCCAGCCTGGTCTACAAAGTGAGTCCAGGACAGCCAAGGTTACACAGAGAGACCCTGTCTCGAAAAAACAAAAAACAAAAACCGCAACAAGAACTCTGGGGGCTGAAAATGTATGTTGGTTGGAGAGTTCCTGCCCGGCACACAGGAGGCCCTGGGTTCAATTCCCATCACAACAACAAACAAACAAACAGACAGACAAATGACACACCTGTAGACATTCAATAGTTTTCCAACTACTTCCTGGTCTACTAAACAGAAAAAAAGTACATCTGAGAATAGGTTGACTTCTAATACATTGACTGACTGACTGACTGACTGACTGACTGACTGACTGACACATACATGTCACAGCATGTATGTAGGTCTGAGAAAACCCTATGGAGTCAGTTTTCTCCCCCAACCATGTAGGCCGGCCAGGCTTGACAGCCAAGTCCTTTTCGCGCCGAGCATCTCTCATCTCTCCAGCCTTAAGCTGAGTTCTGAGACCTCTCAAGGCCCCACTGCAAACCTCACAAAGAGTTTCCCCCAAGAGCTTTGATTGTCTACCAACTCTTTAAAATTTTGTTGTGAACAGTCAGTCACTGAAGAGAATGGTGACTGACAGAGTGATCTGGTTGTCACTGGGGACTGAACAGAGGGTGTTGTGTATGCTGGCCAGGAGCTTTACCGCTGGCCACAAGCCACAGCTGTCCACAGCTTGCTTACATCCCACCTGATGACTCTATCCTGTCCCTACAATGAGGGGAACGCAGGTCCAGCAGCCTCTGGAGACTCTCTTGACTGCAGGACACACAGCAGCTCTCCTGCAGGAGGGTGCTCACGTCAAACAGTGAGTTTCCGGAGGACTGTGGGGAGCGGAGACTTCTCTGGCACTGTTCCTAACTGTGGTGGTCTGAGTAAGGACGGCGACCACAGGCTCACACATGTGAGGGCTTAGTCACCAGGGAGTGGAACTATTTCAGAAGGATTAGGGGCCGTGGCCTCCTTCGATGCCAGGCCATATGTCTGTGTGTCTGTCTGTCTCTCTCTCTCCCTGCTTGTAGATCAGGATGTAGTGCTCAGGCGCTTCTCCAGCACCATGTCTGCCTGCGTGCCACCCTTACTCCCCACCATGAGGATATCAGACTAAACCTCTCAAACTGTAAGCGAGTCTCCAATTAAATGTGTCCTTTCATGAGCTGCCTTGGTCACGGTGTCCCTTCACAGCAATAGAGCACTGACTAAGACACTTAACTATTTACCAGCAAATGCCAGGGGTGGGGTAGGGTGTGGGCAGTCTTTAGGGAAAGGCTTAATAGAAACGGACACCACACTTGTGAGATTGGCAGCCCTCAGAGGACGGTGTAAACATCTTGAAAACTGTCATCCTTGGACCTTTGATTTCATATGCCAGCAAATTTTCAGTAGACCGTCATTGGCACTGCCAGATTAAACTCTGACCAAGGGTTGGGTATGGTGTAGAGAGGCTGAGGCAGGGGGATCTTGGGTTTGAGGCCAGGCTATACTAATGTACTCTGTAAGACCCTGACCAAAAGAAGGAAAAAGGGGGCAGGGATGCATTTCAGCTGGGAGAGTGCCTGCCTGAGTTTGAGCCCCGGCATTGAATGAAAGTGGGCGTAGCTATGACCCCAATACTTGGAAAATGGAACTATGTAGGTCACAGGTTCAAGGCCACCCTCAGCTACGTGGTGACTTGGGAAGCCAACATGGGCTGCGTTGAGACACACTCAAAAATATAAACAAACCAACCAACCAGCTATGGAATATAAAGACCAAACCTCATTAGCATCCTCTTCACAAAAGAAACAAGAGTCATAGTAACAGTCTAAAGAGCAGGAAGGACAACCTGAGACACAGAGACAGCAGCTAAAAACCAAAGCCCTCTTGGAATCAAAAGCTTGCTGCATCCTGTCTATGCTCACTTGCCCACAGGTTGGGCAAACTGCAGCCTCACTATGGAAACAACTGCTCAAGGGACCACAGACTCCATCCTGTCCAGGACTCCTACCTCACAGCTGCACCACACCGGGGCGATGTGCTGTCTTTGTCGTCACTGTGCACGGAATCTAACGCTCCTGCTGGTTCCCATTAACCCACACAGGCTCACCAACCACACCTGTACAGTGTCTTCAATCGATGTGCCCCACAGCCATGAGAGATGGTGGCTCTCAGCCTTGGCCACACATCAGAGCCACTTGGGGGCAAAGGGAAGTTTTCATCTGAATGACCTCCATAAAATAACAACATCAAAACCAAAAATAATCAACTCCACGTCCAGAGGTTCTGACTCACCAGACACGTTGAAGGACACGGACACCGTGTGTGTGTGTGTATGTGTGTGTGTGTGTGTGTGTGTGTGTTGTGTGTCCTATGTGTACATGTGTATGCACATGCATGTATAGTAACCGTATATGACATTCCTTAAGTGCCACTCCCTTTTCTAAAACTTTGTATTAGTAATAGTGTGTGTGTGTGTGTGTGTGTGTGTAGTATGCGGGGGTGGGGAGGATGGGGGGCAGGGAGTGGGGGTGGGGGGAGCAGAGATCAGAGAACTTTGTTGGTCACCAGACTTCCACAGCAAGTTCCTTTACCCACGGAGCCATCTGGCCAACCCCATCTTGGGTGGGGCCTGGGGCGTGCCGATGGGGCTACCTAGGGCCACTGGCAGTAAGCCCTAAGGTTCCATCTATACCCACCTCCCCAGAAAAGGGGTTGCAAGTGAGGACTACCACACCTGGGGGGGGGTCAAACTCAGACCCTCACCTGTGTATGACAAGCACTTTGCCAACTGGGCCATCTCTCCAGATCCCAGTTCATACTTAAAAGGGTAATATTCTCCAGGTGACTCTGATTCAGATTAGAAAAGGAACTGAAGCCGCCTTTTTTTTTTTTTAACGTCTGATCTAAATTCACATCTTATTTACAAATTTGAAGGGAAACCTCTCTGTTCATTCTTTTGGGTCACAAATGCTATTTGAGAGCTCTCATGTGCACAGCACTGGAAAAAGGAATCAATGGGACACAAGACAGAGCCGGCTGTCTCCTGCCCACCCACAGACTGACTGGGGCTTGGGGACAGAGGCGAACAACCAAAACGCCACGTAGGGGAAGGAGTGACTGCTCCTTCCTCAGTCCTTACAGCAGTAGTTTCTAGGGCTTTGATGGCACCCCTCAACCAAGTCTTTCCAGACTGTAAATTTTTGTCAGAAAAACAGCTATGCAGAAGCCTGTCCCAGCAAGAACTCTGAGTCCTTGGGGAGAATCACACCTTTGTGTTTCCTGATGCACAGCAACCACACACCTCCCACCCCCAACCCGGAGAAAAGCATTGTGGGATAGGAATTCAAACTATATTTTCTGAACTGGCCTTGGTGCACACCAGGAATTCTAGCCCTTGGAAGGTGGAAGCAGGAAGACGATCAGAATGTGAGACTTGTGGACGATTGTGTTTTCCCTAAATCCTTTCTCTGAAAGAGGTGTTCCTTGTCCTCTGGCCTGGATCACTAGGACGGTGCTGTGCAGTGCTTTCCAGAGCCTCTTTATAGCTCCCCTCCTTCCTCCCCTCCCGGCAGCAAAAGCAAAACACCACCCTACCACAGCTCCATGGCTCCGCCTAAAAATCCCACCCATTTGCAGCCAAGTAGCTCACCTACCAGAGTTCTGACAAGTAACGCAACCTCTGTGGTTTCCCGGGAGCAAATCCCTCCTAGTTAGAGATTTCATAACCCAGGCCAGGCCTGTGTCACCTGTAAAGCTAGAAGTCCCGCTGCACCTTCCCTCTTTTGGTTCAATTATATAAATAAGGCCCGAGGGACCTCGATTGTTTACACACTTGGAGGCGGAGGATGAATCCTCCTTCTGAGCGCCTGTATTCTTTAAGGAAGATTCTGGCGCCTAAAACTCGGCACGCAAGCTTAATCAAACCCGCTTCCCACGGAGGCTGGACGTTCTCATGCAGTCACAGGCTGATCCAGCCCAGCTCCAATTCCTCCCTCCCTCCCTCGTCTGACAGACCAGAGAACGGAATCCAGGGTCTCAAACATGCTGGGCAAGCATCGAGCCACACGGAGCTACAGCCCCAGGAATGTAGGACAATATCTTGTGTCGTATGTTTCCCAAATACCCCCTGCTTATAGGATTATCCTTGGCTCCCCAGAAGGTGTACACAGGTTACTACCCCTGTCGACCAGAACAGAAGCGAGACACAACCAATTATACCACTTGGATGGAGAGACAGGACCACAGAGAGGGACAGAACACAACGGGCATACATAACAAAATGGCCACACACACATCATATTTGGAATTTTGCTCCTTCAATACTATGGGATGGCTACCACCCAACTTAAGGGCTGGGGATTTAGTTCTGCTGGTAGAGAGCTTGTCTATCACGCACAAAGCCCTGGGTCCGATCCCCTTGCACTGCACACATCAAGTGTTGGTGGCACATGCCCGTAAAACGCTAGCACCGGCAAGGTAGCCAGATCAGGTGTCGGGGGATGGCTTAGTGCGCTGTGTAACCAGATGTTGGTTTCTGTGCCCAGAGATCTGGTTGCAGTCAGGGTGTGGGCACTGTCATTTCTATGAAGAATCTCCTGCCTCTCGGTGTGTAAAAATTGTCATCCAATATCTCTCTGATTGGCTAACAGAGAGCTGAACAGCCTAAAAGCTGGGCAGGGCAAGAGGAGAGTCCAATCCCAGTTAGGAGGGCCCAGGTAGAGGTGGGAGGATGGGGGAAGAAGGTCACCAGAAGCCATGAGGAGGTCACCAGGAGCACAAAGATGGAACAGGAGCTAGACGGCGGGTCACAGGGCACATGGCTGGGAAGTGGCCAGACCAGTGTAGTTGGGTTAGAATATATTAGATTCCCCGGCTAGCGCTTTAAAGCTTATTGGTAAATATAACAGGTATCTGTGTCACTGTTTGGGAGCTAGAATCGGCTAGAAAAACCATACTTTCCCCCTCCCCCCACAATCGGGAGTTCAAAGTCATCCTCAGGCTACATAACGAATTGGAACTTAAGGCATACCAGTCCGGAATACATAAATCTGTCTCCATTAATGGCGCCAGGCACAGTGGCCCACATCTATACTCCCAGCACTCGGGAGGCAGAGGCAGGCGGATCTCTGTGAGTTCAAGGCCAGCCTGGTCTACAAAGCGAGTCCAAGACGGCCAAGGTACACAGAGAGACCCTGTCTGAAAAAAAAACAAAAAAACAAGAATCAATCAATATTGGTGGCTACATCAGAATATCTAAAGCACCTGGCAGTAAGTTCCCAGGACTTCCCACGTCTAGGTTTACTTGCTAACGTTCTTAGTGAAGTCACACAAGCCAAGATACACACAAAACCACAGTGCACCTTAAAGCCCAGCACGGAGGCAGACGCTTGATTCTAAACCCCAAGCGGCTCTTCTTGCACCTGTAATGCTGTCAGCTGGTACTCTGGGCCCCAGGAAAGAGAAAACAACACAGAGCCTGAGTGGGAACCAAGTTCACAGTGTCTACCCCTCATGAGTTCGAAAGCAACCCTCCTCTGGCAAGCGTCCAATTTGTAAAAAACATCAGCAGCTCTCCTCCAGATGTACACACATACAGAGTGACAAGGCTCCCTGAGGCAGAAGTTGGCGTTTCAGACACTTGTCTCAGTCGGCAAAGAACGGCACCACAGGTGCAAACGCTGAGAGAGCTCAAAGCCGAGTGGACAACATGCTCCCAAAGGGTTAACCAGCCTCTGGAACTACCCCCCATGCCCAGCACACCAAATCTGTGAGTCTCACTACAACCAGATGAGTGGCAGCCACCATTCCAACAGTACCATCGCTGGCTTGCTTTTCTGTATTAGGATACAAGATGGAGCCAAAATTTAAAAAGCTCGAAGAAAGTCCAACTCAACTTCTCAAGAGAAAAAAAAGGATGTTGCTCTGTGCATACAAATACACAGCAGTTGCTGTAGCAAATCCCAGCAGAGTTCTGATTACCTGTAATCTGCGTCTGTAGTAGGTGCTGCTTAAAATAATAACAACAACAATAGAAAGAGGTGGAGGGAAGAGGAGGAAGAGGAGGAAGAGGAAGAGGAAGAGGAGGAGGTGGAGGAGGAGGAAGAGGAGGAGTTGCAGTTGGTAGTTTCAGCGAGGGTAAAAGTGTCCCACTGTTTTTGCTGGCCACTCCTATCCCAACCACCAGCCTGAATTCCAGGGGGGGCCAGGCTGACTTTATGAGGACCAGCATCCCCTGAAAGATGGCTAGAATGACCTTACACCGTGAAAGGTAAACAAGGGAGCAGGAGGGGGACCTCGCACGCACGTCCTGTCCAGTGAAGCCAGAACAACTCCAGAAGAAGCCAATCAGAGAGACCACTGGGAGGGGCCAAATAACTACAAACACAGAGGCCCGCTCCACAAGGGTGCTCCTTGCTCCTTGGGTGATTCAAAGGAGCAACTTAGCAAGTGGAAGAATTTGCTAAAGGAGTCAGGCAGGTCCTCTCTAAAACACCAGTTCGGTGACTCTGCACTTACCTCGGTATTACCCTGCCCGAGAGCTCATCCACTGCCCTCAAAACTACCTGCCTCCTGGTCGGGACCTGACCAAACCCTAGCCCTTTCAGGCCTAAGCAGACTGCTCCCCTATACCGGCTTCCCAGCCTCCTGTTGTCAAGAACCACCTCCCTGCACTCAGAAATGCAGCTTCCCTTCTGGGAAGGCCACCACAGCAGTCCTGCTCACGGCCAAAGGCCAGTGGTGTGAACTCTGGCACTGCTTTTGTGCATGCGCGAACGGGCACGTGCCCACGGGCATGTGTGTAAAGGCCACACAGTCCGTTCCTCTCCACTTTAGACTCCCAGGGAAGGACGCTCACCATCTCAGCTTGAATGGCCTGTGAACCCAGGCCTGCCTCCCCTGGCCCAGCCCTGGAGCTACAAACATACCACGCCCAGCCTTTACTAAGACGAGTGGATCTGACCTTGGCTCCTCCTCACGGCTGGGCATCGGGCAAGCGCTTTACCCGACCTCCCTACCCAACCCCCACCCCAGCTTTGGCATTCCCAACATTAATATTCTTTCTTGGGCTTGGGGCAAAGTCCTGTGCTGAAGGCTTGTCTGTTGTTTTACATTACTTATTTAGGGAGAAGGATAAGTATCACACAACAACTTAGGGGAGGCGAGCTCTCCTCCCACCACACGGGTTCCAAGCATTAAGCACCATTCCCTGCTGAGCAGTCTCCAGAGCCCTGAAGGAAGTTTTCTAACCACTAGAAGCCGGTGGCACCTTAAGCACTCACTTTCCACTGACTGCCAACGGCCTTCGAGGCGGAATGGTCCTGCCTTTGGAGAACCTTGGGCTGAGGCAAACGATAAACACTCCTGACTCCTAGTTAATTTTCCACTGACTAGGTTAGCGCTTTCGGCTCCAGCTAAGCAAACCTCTCCACTTCTCCCAGCGTCCACTGCAGTGTGTGCCCCTTGATCTCCTCCTTTGAGGCAACCACTCCCCGCCTCTGTCCTGACACACACATCCTCACCCTGAACTATTGGACTCGGCATGTTTATCTGCCCTCACAGAGTACAGCAACCCACCCCCCGGCCCCCTTTTCAAGTTCACCCGGCATTCCCTCTGCTCCCTGCTTACTGGCAGCACTCAATACTATCTGGCGTATCTCAGGTGGACAAACACTAGCTCCCGTAGTAAGTGAGATCATCCCTTCAAACTAGCAAGTCCACAACACATGTGGCTGTGTACGGTGGCCCGTGCTTGTAATCCCAGCACCAGGGGAGGTATACGGGAGGACAGACAACCTTGAGTGACAACCTTGAGTTGGGGGTGGGGAGGGCGCCAACCTCGGCTACAGGGTGAGAGCCTCCCCCATCTCAAAAACAAAACAAAAAGAACACACATGACCATAAATACAAAGACCCACCAAAAATGTTAACCTTATTATGGTCTGGGCCAATTTAAACTACAATTTCCAACATTACCAGGGAAGACCAATTTCAAAAAAAAATTAAAATTAAAAAGAAAAGAAAAGAAAAAGCCTCCATAAAGTATACACCTTACTGGGGAGAGGGGGAAAGGCCACATGTTGACTAAGTGTTTTCAATGCTGTAAGGGAAAAAGCAGGCAAAGAATGCTGAGGCCGTGGCTCAATACTTGGTTGCATCAGTACTCCACCCTCCCCTGGTGTGGAGGGAGGGGAGGGGAGCCCTGGGTCACCTGAGGACAGCTCACACTCTGACCTCTTAATCTATCAGGCCTCAATCAACAAAGTTTACACACCTTTAATAAAAACTAGAGCAACGAACCTAAGACACTAAGTTCCTGTGGGCCGGGCTGGGAACTCTCCACTGTGAAAGCCTGTCCACTGTGGATTATTACTTCGTCCCTTTGTAGAGGGCTCCCTAAATAATTGGCGGAAGTCAACACTCCCAGGTTTTCCACCTCATCTTAACCTTCGATTCTTTCTCGTGTCAAGGCAATAGATTTTTAACTAAAGTTGGTGTTGTGCCCCTGACCTAGCCGATAATATGTATGCTCTGTGTTTGTGAGCTGGAAAAACAGATGGTGTCTGAAGACCTCACAGGCAGAGTGGTCCCCCACCCCATGGTGTGTAAGACCCAGAGGCACCAGAAGCCCTGGGGAGGGAGGCCTGAATCCTGTCCTCCTAGGTTGTTTAAGCAAACAGCCCTCACACATACAGCAGAGGGGGACAGCTCATCTCTGCTCCGCCGAGTGCTCTTCCTGCACTCCGGAACCGAGTGTGTACTAGGTGCTCAGTGAACGCTGCCAGGGTGGGATTGTTATTTAAACGGCCAAAGAAAGTTTCCAGAAGTCAGGGCTTCCTTCTCAAAGTCTTCCAAAAGCACGTCTTCACAGCTGCCTTGCCCAATACAAAACTAAAGACTTAAAAAATAAAAATAAACTTTCTAAGTCAAGGAGAAAGCAATCTCGGGAGAAAACATAAACCAAATAGGTGCCCCAAGAGTCTCAAGTTGGGGCTCCGGTTCGGCTAGGACACACAATACTTGGCCTCGTCCCTTTGCCGTCTTCCTTCCTGCTTCCTTTCTTTATCTTGCTTTTTTCTTCCCACCAATCCTACCTCCCCACTTACACACACACACACACACACACACACACACACACATACACACAGCTGCATGGGAGCCGCTGAGCCATATACCACATCCCTCTTTAGAGGGGACATACCTCTCCTGCCCTCGACCCGAAGCAGCTCTCCTTCACTGCGGATGGCTTAAAAAAAAAATCAAAGAAAAACAACAAAAATCTCATTTCCTTATCAGTTAGGGATACCCCACATAAAAGTGGGCAGGGAGAGGGGACCCCCTCCCCATCGACTCTCCAGTTACTGGAGGCGACAGTCCTCTGGGCAGGCAGCCCAGTTTTCCTCTTTTCCAAGCCCCTAAGCAAGAATCTAGCAGAAGTCCCGTTCCCAAGAGCCCACGCTTCCAAACAAGCTAGAAGCGGATTATACCGGTACCCAACCCGGAGATGGCCCGCGGCGCGCACTGTGCACCTGCGGCCTCAGCGCCCTCCCCCCGGCGCGGGGGGCGGGGCGCAGGGCCTTCCCTCCCCGCCCCCGCCCGCGGGGCTCCCCGAGCGGCCCACCCAGAGCTGGACGGAGGCGGATGGGGAAGCGTTTCTGGAGAAGTTCAAGGGCTCCTCTCGCCGGCACCCAGCCAACCAGGCCAGACACCAGACACCCACCTCCGGGAGGACTCGGAACCGCAGCGATGGGCAATCTCCGCCCCTGCGATCGCGCGCACGGAGGCCGAGGCGGGAGCGCGGCAGCCGGCACCCGGCCCGCGCAGGGCCCAAAGCGGAACAATGTCCCGGCGCGGGGTGGGGACCAGGTCTCGCTGCCCGCCCCGGGGTCCCGATGCCCTCGCTGGTTCCCGATCGCGACCCTGGCGGCAACCCGGGCTCCACCGCGGCGCCGCGCGCAGACAGGCAGGACGCCTGCGCGCCCCGGGGCCGCTCCACCTGCGCCCTCCCGGCCCGGATGGACCGACGCGCACCCACCTTCGCGGGCAGCCCGGGCCGCGCGCGCCGGAGCTTAGGCGGAGGCGGGAGGCGGCGGCATCACCTGCGGCGGGCGGTGGCTGCACCGGGACGCGCCCCGGAGGCGCGCGGCGCCCTGGACCCTGAGCCCGCGGCCCCGCCCGCGGCTGCCACCTCGAAGCGCGGCGGAGGAGCCGGGGCACCCCGGGCGGCGGCAGCGGCAGCGGCGGCGGCGAGAGCAGCAGCACATGACTCTGTAACGAGGGGAATTAGACAAAGCGTAACATGGACTCCGGGCCCGTGCAGGCGCCGCAGCTCTGGGACCAACCGCAGCCTGCGAGCGCCGCGACTGGCCGGGTCGCAGCCAATGGGGCGGGCGCGGGCCTCCATGTGATTGCCTGCGCTGTGCCCGCGCGCCCCGCCGCGCCTGCCTAGGGGTCCGTCCCGACGGCCAGAGGGGCTGGGTGGCAGGGAGGTGGCCGGTGTGCTGGACTAGCCGCTAGACGCCCAGCAGGTGCACAGGGCGAAGAATGGCCGCCGAACGTCGCCTGAGGCGCAGTGCTTTACTCCTCCAAGCGCACCTGGCCAGGGCATGGTGCCAGGCTGTCTGTTCGCCTGGAGCCACCCGGCTGAGCCGGGAAGCTTCGTCCGAACTACGATTTCAGGAGGCTGTCGTGCCCACTAAAAACTGATGGTTGAGATTGGGAGATTGGGGGTGGGGGTGCATTTAAAAAGTCAAGTGCGTTCCAACAAGCCGGAGAAAGCAATTACCTGGGATTTAGGACAGGTGCTGCTGAATGCGCGAACTGCTGCTCAGCTTCCATCAGCCTACCTCTGCCATGAAAGCCTTACCTAGCAGGTTTGTTTTCACCTGAATCAGGACCTCCCTCCCCTCATTCCTTTTCACCAAAAACGCCGTGCATACGAAACAGGCACTTGGGAAGTTGCTCTAAAAAAGTTTCCCAAGTTGATCGCTTTCTCGTGTGTTTCTGCTGCTGTGCAGTCTAAGTTTTCTTCGTGTTTTCTTGGTGTTCTCCCTCTCTCTCTCTCTCTCTCTCTCTCTCTCTCTCTCTCTCTCTCTCTCTCTCTCATTATTTTGGTTCAGTCAAAGCGAGCACATGATTTCCCCCTATACTTCGGTATCTCTTACCCCATGTCCCTGGGAACTGTGGGAAGCCATTCCCATCAAGGGTTATTTGTCATCTAATGCTCTTAAGGAGCCAGCGCCACACAAGGTACCTAAGAAGGGCGGGGTCCTACGGAGAGGCAATAAAGAGAATGTTTTTTCTGGGCTTCCGGACCCAGACAGTGACCCCCCTAAATGGTGAGCCTCTTGAGGTAGACCGCCCAGGACAGGGAGGAGGCCAGCAGAGAGGAACCACGCCCTCCCGGTGAGCTGCCCCGAGCGGTTCAAGATGGAGCCTCTGCTTACTGTTTCCTTCCGGGACCCTCGGGAGAGCAGCCTCTCCAATTCCCTACACCACGCCAAGGAGGAAGTGCGTGGGCAGCCAGAGTGTGGCAGGTGATGTAATTACAGTCCTGGGTGTGCTGATCTAGGAAGTTCGAGCTCTTTTCATCCTACTGACAGCTAGTGATGTGCTAGCTTAAAGGAAAATATCCCGCTGTGACAAATCAGTTTAGAAAGTTCCGCCCTTGGCGGAAACCGCCCTGTACTCCGCTTGTTTTTCTATCTTCCTTTTGTTTTAAGCCGATTCTAGATCTTTTTGAATGGTTTTGTTGTTGGTATAAATTAAAAGCTAGGTGGGCTTGAAGATTATCCTTGCCGGCGCACCCGGCCCCCAGACTGGTATAAATTGAGAAAGTGAAGAAGTAACGTTCAGGCCACAGTCTAGATAACACACATTGTCACACACTGAACAGGAGAGTAAACTGGACAAAGTCTCCGGAAACACACAGCTTGGAAATTGTGTTTTGTTTTTGAGACAAGGTCCTTGGTAGCCCAGGCTGACCTTGAACTCACAGTGTATCTGGAACTTTCAAATCCTCCTGATTTCTCCTCCAGAGTGCTAGAGTTGCAGGAGGGTGAGTCACCACATTCAGCCTAAATGTGAAGGGGAAAAAAAAAATATATATATATATATGATTTATTTTTAATTATGAGCATTGTGTAGTAAGTTTGTGTTTTAGTATACGTGAGAGCAGGTGCCATGGAGGCCAGAGGCCTTGCATCCACTTGGCCCTGGAGTTACAGGCACTTGTGAGCTGCCTGATACCGGTACCCGGAATTAAACGCTGGCCCTCTACAAAAGCAGCCACCTAGACTTCTCCCTAGCCCCTCAGTGTGGACATTGTTTTGCTTTTGTTTGTTTGATACTTGTCATCTCTGCATAGCCCTGGCTGTCCTTGACCTCACAGATCCCCCTGCCTCTGCCTCTGCCTCTCAAGTACTGGCATTAAAAGTAATGTCAACACTTTTGGCAAAGTGCACATGCGTTATTTTTGAATACACAGTTCCACATCTAGGAATTTTTGTTTACAGTACATGCACAAAAATTCTACATGTCAAAAGCACTTACATGTGACATCTGGAGAAATAGCTTCATTGGTAGAGTGTTTACCTAGCCTGCAGGGGGTTTGGGGGTTGGTCCTAGGCACTAAATACACAGTACAGCAGGCGTGGTGGCCCATGTCCAGGTGTGGCGGCGCATGCCTGTAATCCAAGCGTTTATGAGGTCGAAGATGGACAGTGAGATGTAGAAGGTCACCTTTCGCTACACAAGAAATTTGAGGTAAGCCTAGGAGAGAGAGGAAGTGAACACATAATAAATAAATGAAAAAATAACTCTGGTCGCCCAGCATACGCAGATAAAATGGGAAAACCTATTTACTTCCCACTCCCACCCCAAGGCAGAGGCAAGAGATGAAAACTGAGCTGGGCGTGGCAGCACGCACCTTAATCCCAGCACTCTGGAGGCAGAGGCAGGCGGGTTGCTGTGAGTTCGAGGCCAGCCTGGTCTACAAAGAAACTTCCAGGACAAACTAGGCTAACACGGAAAAACCCTGTCTCAAAGGGGGGTGGGGGGGAATGCATGTAGTAATAGTAAGCCTACTATTTCATGGTATTCTTCTTCCCCGGGGCAGTTTTAATTGTAAAGCTGATTTGCACTTGCCTGTGCTGTAGCACACTTGAAGCCTCTCAATGATACTGAATGAGTGAGTGACTGGCCTTCCTGCCAGAGAGGGAGCCCAGCTCCTTGGAGGGGAGATGCTTACATTGTCTTCCATCGCCAAGGAAACAGGCCTAACATATGACGGGCATAGACATCCCAATAATCTATAGGCATTGTGTGTGTGTGTGTAGAAATCAAACTTTACAAATCAGTCCCAAATGTGCTGGGAACAATTTATAAAGTGAAAAACAGCCCTAAGCAAAAAGGGCTAAATCTGGTTATGTGTGCATACTCACATATAAATAATGTAGAACATTGTAGGGATGCCGGGAGATTTGTTACAAGAATGATGTATGGAAAGGACTTAGCCAGGCACCTAGAATAAGAAACATTACGTAATTAGAAATGTTTCCACGCAGACAAAATTTGTGATCTGCCGTGGCTCTCCTCACAGCTCTGCCAGCGTTCGATCACCACGGTGGCGTAGGAATGCTGCGGTCAGTCACGCGGTGTGAGCTGGGCCTCAGCAAATGGTAAAGTTGGTACCGTCTCATCTGAGTCGGCCTGGTGCAGCCCATGCTGGCCTCAGACTTCCTGTGTCGCCAAGGAACTTAATTCTTCTACTTAATTCCTCTCCCGAGCAGACCTCCCCTGTGCTGGGATGGCAGGTGAATATGCCGCCGCTCCTGCCTTTGTTGTCTGTCTGTCCTTCTGTGAGTTAACTCTCTCTTATCTTTCCTGTAAGTGGATTTAAGCCACCTCACTCCTTAGAGTTAAATAAATAAATCCTTAGCCTTGGAAGCAGGAGGCAGATTTTCCTCCTTTCTTTCTTCGCAGCTGAGAAAGTTCCAGTGGTGGAGGAGGCCAGAGTAGCTGTGACAGACTCAGAAAGGAAGTGGACTCCGGTGGACTGTGTTGGGCAACTTCTCATGGCGTGACACGTTGCCAGACTGCTATAGTTAGAAAGAGACTGTTGAAATTGAAACCAGAAGAACCTAGGCACATGCCTTAGCCCAAAAGAATAAAAAGTGGATGGGTGCCCTCTCAAATGCCAGCAGTTGGCAGAGCTCAGCCGGCCTGTCTAGATAGACAGGCAACATCTTAACCGGTAGCCTCAAAGTCAGTATAACACTTCAGTAAATGAAGGGGAAAACAACACACAAGAAAACAGACAGCAATTCAGATACCTGCAAACCTGTACCTGCTCTGTCTTCCTGCCTGCTACTGCCCTGGCTTTAATAAGTAAATAAGTAAAAGTGGTGATGGCAAAACTGTAGTCGTGAGGAAAAAGAAAGAGGAGAGAGGCCACAGTTACCAGTTGAGACCGGATGTGATCTAGGGCAAGAGGGGCTATCAACAAGGACGTGTATACATGATTTACCCATCCGGTTAAGGCATAAACTTGTCTAGCTTGCTCCTTTGCTGTTTCTTTTTTCACGTTTGCACCTAAACACCTCAAGAGGACACTCTGTGCTCACTGCTACCAATTCCTCTCTTGGTTGTTTTTCTAAAACTAGCACAGACTTAAATGACTAGAACCTTCTAGTCGGACCTCACCTTTGGTTTCCCTTTGGAGCCTGTGCCTCGGGGCTTTCTTCACTTTGCCTCACTAAATGGCGAGTCTGCCCTTGGTGTTGCGTGGCCTGGATGCTCTTGGAGCCATTCTCGACTTTTCCACTCCCTGTCTCTATCTAACCAGTCAGGAAATCTGTTCGTTCTTGTCATGGCTTGAAAATGAAACGTTCCACACAGGCTTGTGTCCCGAAAGGCCTGGTCTGCAGCCGGTGGTGGCATTCTTCCTGGGAAGCTTGTGGAAACTTTTTAACAGATGGGACATTGTTGGAAGAAGTAGGTCACTGGGGGACACGCGCTTGTGGAAATAGCTTGGCTTCCTTTCTGTCCCTCTGTCCTCCTCCCAGCACCCAGGAGGGAAGCAGCTAGGTTCTACTAGCCCCGCTATCCCATGATGCTCTGCTTCATCACAGCCCACAGCAGTGGACCCACATGACCATGGCATGCATGTCTCTAGCCCTGAGCTAAAGCGAATGTCTCCTCTCCCCCCCCACCCCCCACCCCCGCAAACAACTGTGCATGTGCATACACACACACACACTTCGACCTTCTAAATACAGCCTTATACTGTAGAAATAACAGGATGCCCACAACAAAACAAAAATTAGACTTTATCACCTGTGGGCATTTCAGTTTGGGCAAACATCACCTGTACAATGACACAGTTGACAAAGCATTTCTCAGAATGTTTGTCCTACTCTCAAGCGGGGCCCTCCCTCAGACACCATGTTGACCTCGCGCACCATCCTCTTGTTGAGCAGCAGTTTCCTCCTAGCTGGAAATACTCCATCCTGCTGGGAAGCCCCTTTTAAGCCAGAAGGCAGACACTCAAGATGGCTTCAGGAAGTCCCTGTGACCTCCGAGGCCAGTTTGAGGTCCAGGACAGTCAGGGCTGTTACACAGAGAAACCCTGTCTCAAAAAAGAAAAAAGGAAAAAAAAAAAAAAGCAAGCATTCTCCGGCAAGCCAAGCTGGAAAGACGACTCTGAAAGCCGACTCTGAAAGCCGACCAGCTGCTAGGAAGAAGCTTAACCCAACTGTGTTGCAGGGAAAGGCCACTCGCCCACCTGTTGAGCCTCCTGCAGGCTGTACAGTGTGCCCCGTACCCATAGCTTTTGCGATCTGTTGCCTATGCTGGCGTGGGCTGTGGTGAGCCATCTGTCTGTGGTGAGCCATTTCTGCTCCTGTACATAACCCCTCATATTTCTGTAAGGAGCGCCTCAATAAAACTCACTGTTCGCCAATGGATTTTTCTGGTGTCCTTACAGTGGTCTGTTGTCAGCCCCCCCCCCCATCTGGGTGAGTGGAATTTGCTTATGTCTCCCCAAGGGACAGCGTCACACAACCCCTGGCTCTCAGATCTTCGGGCTCACTAACTACCTTACGGATCCGCTGGTTCTGCTCCGGCTTGCAGAAGGTAGAACTTGGGGGCATTTCTGCCTCTGTAACAACATCAGGCAATTCCCTTAGTAAGGCTTCTCATGTTCATGTCCACGCACTTACATTATATATATATATTTGCCATCTATTATCTATCATCACCTAATCTATCCATCTTATCTGTAGCCTATTGTGTCTAACTCTCTAGAAGACCCTCATATAGGGGGGTAAGGACATGAGTCTAAACCACTCGTGCCTGAGAAAGGGCCAGCTAAGTCCCTCTTCCGGAGTCCCTAATAAATAACCACCTGTGGGATAGTATGAAACTAGTATTCCAGCTTTGGCCTTGTGTCCTGTTGTTATATAGCCCCTGAAACGATTGGAAGCTTGAAAGTCGTGTGTTGTTGCTATCGCAACCCCTTCTGTGCTGAGGTGTCGGCCAGTGACTGGCAGTTTTTAAGTAGTTTTCCAGACAGGGACTGGTCTCTTGGAAGACCAGCTTACCGTATTTTTCAGGCCAAAAGACTCACTTTTCAGCCAGGTGTGGTGGCGTACGCCTTTAATCCCAGCACTCGGGAGGCAGAGGCAGGTGGATCTCTGTGAGTTCGAGGCCAGCCTGGTCTACAAAGTGAGTCCAGGACACACAAGGCTACACAGAGAAACCCTGTCTTGAAAAACAAAACAAAAAATAAACAAACAAAAAAGACTCACTTCCCCCCTCCTAAAAGTGGAGGGAAATTAGGGTGCACTTTATGGTCCGATTGCTGTTTTTACTGTTTTTCTTGTTTTACTACTGTAAATACTGGGTGCGTCTTATGGTCCGAAAAATACGGTAGAATTAGCGGGTTGGAACTCTGACCTTCATCTCCCCTGCCCTCTGTGGGGTGAGGCCAAAGGTGAATCATCCACTAATGATCAATGACTCGTGAAGTCTCAAACCACCCCTCAAAGAAACATTCAGCTCGCAGATCAAGATGGCATGCCTAGAGTGGTCCAGAAGCTCTGGTCCTGGACTGCCCTCCTGCAACCCATGACTACCTCAGAACATTCTCCTGAGATCCATGGTCACAGCCTGAGAGTTGCTACTGGCATCCAAAGTTACAAGGGGCAGCCTTGGCCTCCGAGCTGTGGGATCCGATGCTACTTCTGGCAGATACTGTTAGGGGTTAGCCGTGGGACCAGCTCCAGACTTAATGGCTTGTCTGCATCTGAGGAGAGATCCTCACACCTGGGAGGCCACAGGACTCTCATGTTGATTGTGACTGAGTGAGGGCACAGGGAAACAGAGTCTGAGCTCAGGGCTCCCCTGCCAACTCCTGAAAGTTGAGTGGCAGCACACTGGTTTTAGCTCCCCTTTTACTCCTCCCCACCCCCACCCCTGAGACAGGAATTTACAGAGCTCTGGTTGGCCTCAGATTCCCCACATGTCATTCTGGTCTTTTCAGCCTCTGCCTCCTAAGTGCTGGGATTACGGGTGCACATCACCACATATGGTTCACGCCGTTCGGGGCCTCAAACCCAGACCTTAGTGTTCACCAGGCAAGTGCTCTAGCCACTGAGCTACACCACCAGCCCCAGGTGTTTTTGTTTTTTGTTTCAACTGTTTAATCAACCATCAAAAGCCTAAACACAATTTACTTATTTATTTGCTTTTTTTTTTTTTTTATGAGCACTAGACGTGAGCGAGAGCTCAGGAGAAAAATTGCTCTCCTGATCCCTTCTACTCCTTAGTTCTTAGTGAGAACTAAGAACTTAGTATACAAGGATTTTGAGGACAAAACCTACCGGGCCAGCTGCATTTTCTCCAGCCAGCCACAGTTCCCGGAGGATGGGCCATCTGTTCAAGCTTTCCCTCTGATGAGATTACACACACACACACACACACACACACACACACACACTCCTTCCCCAGCCCTCACACACACCAAAAGCAGATGCATACCATCTGAATATCACCACTGGAGTCAGTCACCTCGGGCCACCACATGAAGGTGTGTCGCAGCTCCAGTTAAGGGCCGGAAGAACAGGATGCCCTGAAGGCAAGAGTGGCCAGAGGACTTTGGAATGCTCGGCAGGTTGAGCATGAACAGCAACTGGGCTTTAGGGACCTGCCCAGCAGGATCTGGATGAGACTTCAGCTGAAGTCCAGAGAGCAAGGGCTTCCGGCCCAACTGCTGTGCAGCTCCTGGGGGCAGCAGTGCAGCTCCTGACCTCAGGTCGGTCAGCTTTGGCAGCGGGGATTGCTGAGTGCGGTGGGCGGGGCTTTGACAGGGTGGATTGCTGAGTCTGGTGGGCGCGGCTCTGACGTGTTTATTGCCACAAAGTCTTATCCCCTTGTAAGACACTCTTTTTCTTATTTGTTTTGTCGGTGAAGTCGGGTGGCTTAGGTATGTGGGTCTGACATGATACATGAACAAAAATCTGAAACGTCACTTGCCTCTTCCACTGGCTTCCTGTCATTTCCGCTGCTGGCCAATCAGATGCCAAGGAGAAGACAGGAGACTGTGCAGGTGTGAGGTCGCTGAAGCCGCCAAGGGCAGGCAGGAGTTCCCAGCGCCAGGCTCTTCCACCCGCCCTCCGTTCCCTGCCATCTGAAGCTGGGGCTGACTTCCCTAACTCCCTCACCTACATCTCCAGTTCCTTTTAGATTCACAATGAACCCCTGTGTGTCGTGAGTGTGATGTGTGGAGGCCGCCATCCAAAAATAAACTATTCCGCTGAAGAGGAAAAAGGCTGGTTGAAGAGGCGTGCCAGCCAGCCACGGTGTTCTGTAGCAGTTATTGGGTAATGTCTGCGAATTTTCTTTCTCTACACAAAGCCAAATGGGGTTGATTAAGCTCCTCTGGTGTAATTTTTAAAAAGAAAGGACAAGTTAAAAATAGTCTAAAAACAAGTCCTAGAAGCTTAGAGTGTTGGGAAGAACTGAGGGGAAGGTCTGTAGGCAGCTTCATAGTTGCCATTCACGGGCCTGCTGGGGCAGGACAAAGAGCCCTCAAAGGGCAGAACGCTGGTTCCAGGTCACACTGAGAAGCCATTTTTCCTTCTCTTTCTTCCCTCCTCTCCCTCCCCGCCCCCATCTCCCAACCCTCCCTCTGTCCCTCCCGAGTGCTGAGGTCCCAGGTGTGAACCCTCATGTTTTGTTCAAACTTGTGCATGTCCAGTCTTTATTTGTTTCTTTGGTTTGTTTTGTTTCAAGACAGGGTTTCTCTGCGTACCCTTGGCTGTCCTGGACTCACTTTGTAGACCAGGCTGGCCTCGAACTCACAGAGATCCGCCTGCCTCTGCCTCCCAAGTGCTGGGATTAAAGGCGTGCGCCACCACGCCCGGCTTGCATGTCCAGTCTTATGAGCCAGCTCATCTCTGACAACTGTCCCCCAGGTCTCAGCAGTGATACCAACCACACCAGTCCCCTAGAGAGCAAGCAATGTTATCCCAGCAGGTCACCGGCAAGGCAGAATCAGATTTAACAGGGGACAGTCACTTGACAGACGTGATGGGGGGTACACGTGCCGGTCTGAGAAACCACTGGAAGCCTCAGGAAACTCTCCTTGCACAAAGAAGGCCTCAGAGTCAGGGCAGCTGGTTCCCGAGCCTCAGGAAGCAAAGGCAGGAGCTGCAGCCACTTTGGGCCTGGGGTCAAGTGTGCTTCCTTTTGCTTCCGGACTGTGACATGAGCCCAGGACTTGGCTTCCTTGATGGCCTGCAGACGAACTCACTCTGGAAGTTATAATCTTGTGGCTTCAACTTCCAGACTTGAGTAGGAATATTAGAAACCGTTTTTGAGGGGTTTTTGTTTGGTTAGTTGATTTTGGGTTTTGTTGTTGTTGTTGTTGTTGTTGTTTTGTTTTGTTTTTTGAGACAGTGTTTCTCTGTGTCACTGTGGCTGTTGTAGACCAGGCTGGCCTCAAACTCATCGAGATCTGCCTGCCTCTCCCTCCCGAGTGCTGGGATTAAAGATGTGCACCACCATGTCCAGCTAGAAACCATTTTTAAGGGCTTATAATTTATCACACCTTGCCAAGATTCTAACCATACTGTATATATATTTGGGGTACTTTTTAAAATTAAATTAATTTTAACGTATTCATCCAAGTGTTTACTGTACGTGGGACATATTCTCACCCATATCTTGTTGCCCTGCTGTTTCTCTCCAGGCCCCTTCCATTTGCTCCCTTTGTTCCTTTAGACAGTTGTAACTTCCCAGATTTTTTTAAAAAAAGATTTAAAAAAAAAAATGTGAGCCAGGGTGGTTTAATCCCAGCACTTGGCAGACAGAGGCAGGCAGATCTCTGTGGGTTTGAGAATAGTCTGGTCCACACAGGGAGTTCTAGGACAACTAGGGCTACACAGAGAGACAGTGTTCAAAAATAAATAAATAAATAAATAAAAGAGCAAACAAAAACAAAATAACCAACCAAAAGTTCTGTATGTGAGCAAGCATATGCATGCATGTATGCGTGTGTGTGTGTGTGTGTGTGTGTGTGTGTGTGTGCATGTGCTTATGTGCATGTGAGTTCAGTGCCCGTGGAGACCAGAAGAAGGCGTTGGAGTTGCAGAGTTGTGAGCTGCCTGCTGTGGGTGCTGGGAGGCAAGCCCAGTCCTCTGGAAGCACAGCACGCACCCTTTACTGCTGAGCCATCTCTCCATCCCTGACTTCTTTTTTATGGCTTGAAAGACCCTTCCCCTGTGTACAGAGTTCATCTTCTTCATGCATCCCTCTGTTGGGCACCTGTTCCAGAGTTTACAGCGATGAACAGCGCTGCAATATAAATCGGTGTGCTAGTGTGCATTTGCCTGATAGCTTGTGCTTTGATTTTGAGAAAGGATTTTGCTATGTAGCCTCAGGCTGGCTTCCAACTCCAGGCAATCCTCCTGCCTCAGCTTTGAGAGTACAGGGCTTACAGGTATGTACCACCATCCCAACCTATCTGCATTACCTTATTTACTCCCCAGAAGTTCCAAGTGCGCGCCCTGGGTGTTCCGTGTCATTTGTGCCAGGCTAACTACCCTCCCCAAGTTAAACTGTAATTAGCTCCAGCTGCTAGGACAAAATGCCGCAAACAAGGTGGCTCTGACAGCAGACACTGGTTTTCTCGAGGTTTTGGAGGCAAAGTCTAAGATCAAAGTGCTAGAGGGCTTGGTGTCTTGTGACACCTTTACCCTCAGGTCGCTGTTTGCTTTTCTCGTCCCCACATGGCCTCTGGGCATGAGGAGCTCTCTGGTGCTTCATCCGTCTTAGGACATTAGTCCAAATGAATAGGGACCTCACCATTGTGGCCTCAGTGAACCTCAATTATTTACTTCGAGACTCCTTCTCCAAACACTGTCATGCTGGGGACCAGGGCTTCCGCCTCTGACCTGAGGACGCGGCACAAGCATTTAGTCCATAACTGGCGGCTTCTTCAGCAGTAAAATCTGAATGACTCCGGTCTTTGTATTAGGTAGTAGTGAGAACCGAACACAATAATGTATGGAAAGTGTTCTGCAGAGGCCCCCCAGTCGGTTGCCTATGCCAGGGCAGCATTGTTGCTATTAGCATACCTTGAAACACGCAGTGCAGACTGTCAGGAGCATCATTAGCAAGAGGCTTTCTTTGTATCCCAGCATTCTGGTTTTGAAATCAAAAGCCTGCCTTTGTCCCGTTTATATTTCATGGCTTCTCATAATGCGGAGACCAAACTCAGGCTTCCTGCATGCTGAGCAAGCACTCTACTGACCAAGCTGCATCCTTACACAAAGAACCGTTTATAAGATCCAGAGTCATTTGAACTCTCTCTCTCTCTCTCCCTCTCTCCCTCTCTCTCTCTTTGGTTCCCCTCCTCCCCTGCCCCCAGACCGGGTCTCTGTATTAGCCTTGGCTACCCTAGACTCGCTTTGTAGATGAGGCTAGCCTGGAATTCACAGCAATCCACCTGCCTCTGCCTCCCAAGTGCTGGGATTAAAGGCATGTGCCACCATGCCTGGCTCATTTGAATTCTCCTAAGAGTGGAACAGTGTCCTTTCTTGTTTCCTACTAATACTTAAACACACTGGCATGTAGGTCTCAAGATGGTTTCACATTTCAATGATTACACATTCAGTTTCAGGAACTGTAACTTACTTCTGATTCTTCCTTAATGCTAGGGACCCAACTCAGGACACACACCAGGCAGCTGCCCTGTCTGTGAACCGTGCACTCACTCCCACACACGTTCTGATTCTCCCGTGTCCAGCATGACAGCTATCACATCAAAGACAACCAGAAACGAGTATTTGGTTCAACAATCCTAGATTGACAGAGAAAACGAAGCTGGTAAAATAGCTGTGATGTCACAGTTCCTTTGGGTGCCCCATCCTAACCACAAAGGCCAGGCCACAAAAATGGCACTCTTTCTATGCTTTTGTGAATCAAGGTTGTTTGTTTTTTGTTTTTGTTTTTGTTTTTTTTTTAAACAGGGTCTTTATCCTGGACTGGCCCCAAACTCACTCCATGGCCAGAAATGGCTTTGCTTTTCTGAGTCTTCTGTTTCTGCCTCCCAAGTGCTAGGATTTTAGGTATACACCACACCACTTAATTTTTCAGCATTTACTGCTGTTTTTCCATGTGTATGAGAGGCAGCATGCATGTGGGGCAAAGAGGACAACTTGTAGGGGTTGGGTCTTTCCTTCTACCATGTGGGCTTGGGGCTTGAACCGGGATTGTCAGGCTTGGCAGCAAACTCCTTTCACCACTTAGCTGTCTCTCCAGCACCACACCTGGTTGTATGTGTTACTGGATCAGGGCCTTCTGGACGCTAGGCAAACCACATTTAAACCTGCACTCCCAGCCCTAGAGTTCCCACGCTTGAGAAACAAATGTGTCGAAACTGAAGCATTCTGAGAAAATGTTTGAAGTAACAGTAACAAATATAAATCAGGTTGGATGCTGCAGTGCAGCAGACGTGGGACCATTCCCGTGAATGCAATCAGAGGTGCCTGCCCACTCGGAGCTGCCCAGCTCGCCACGTCATCGTCGTCATGATCATCATAATTCCCACGTACCCACTCAGGATGCTCAATACACACGGCAGGATTTTCTCACAGCCTTGGGGATCACACTGTGTGTAGGGGCAGGTACCCACAAACAATACTTTGGGTGATTCTGACCCCTATGAGGAGTCGGGAGCCATCGTGAGGCAGTACTTAGGAGCCCCCTTGCAGCCAGGGAAGCCCCCAGGGGCCGAGATGAACACAGAGTAGTCTGAAGACACACAGAGAGGCCAATGGAGACCTTAGCTGTGGAAGCCCACTGGCTTCAGAGGCTGGCGAGCAGAGGAAGACACTTCCAGTAAGCAAGTGCGGAATGGAGAAAGCAAGGGCGGAATGGAGTAAGCAAGAGAAAGGTATGTTCTGATTGCCGCGATACTGGTCAGCCTGGAATGAGGCCAAGAGTGTGGAACAGGGCAACAGTCTCCACACAGGAATCCTTAGCAGTCCTGCACATGAAGGCGCTGAATGAAAGAGCAACTGCCCTGTGCTTTCAACATGCCATTTGAAGGAGGCTAAGAGCAAAATGTTCTTTTGCTTACGGCTTTGGGAACCTCATTTGCTTTTATTAAACTTTAGTTTCTTTCTTTATCTATTTACTTATCTGTCTGTCTATTTATTTATTTATTTATTTATTTTTATTTTTTGGTTTTTCGAGACAGGGTTTCTCTGTGTAGCCTTGGCTGTCCTGTACTCGCTTTGTATACCAGGCTGGCCTTGAACTCACAGCGATCTGCTTGCCTCTGTCTCCAAGTGTGCTGAGATTAAAGGCATGCGCCGCCTCGCCCAGCTAAACTTTAGTTTCTTAAACTGTAAGGTGGAGAGAATTTTACCCACTCCTATTTCACAGAGATGCAAGGCTAAACGGTTGAATGGCATGTGTTTGAAAGGTCAGCCCCATTACCGGGGCTCGGGATGGGAATAAGTAGGAGTGGGGCCAGTGGACAGCACTCTTTTCATAGCCCACCAAGCGGCTTGTGACATCTGGCCTGCTGATATTATCTGTAGAGTTTTATTGCTTATTTCCTGTTCCATCTTCCTGTTGTCGGCTTTCTAACCGGGAGGCTGGGTAGCCAGCCTTCTCGTGGAGCGCCCTCTAGTGTCAAATGCTTCAATGACTTAATCTAGGATTCTGATTTACAGACTGTCCTTGGGGGTGCTGTTTAAAAACTTATTTATGTCGGGAGGCAGAGGCAGGCACATTGCTGTGAGTTCGAGGCCAGCCTGGTCTACAAAGTGAGTCCAGGACAGCCAGGGATATACAGAGAAACCCTGTCTCGAAAAACAGAACAACAACAACAACAAAAACCCAAAAACATATTTATATAAGCAACGTACAATAAAAATACAAAACAACATTTTGAGACATGGTATCATGTAATCCAAACCATTAACTTCCAATCCTCCTGTCTCTACCTCCCAAGTGTTGGGAAGACAGGCTTACGCCATGTCTGCTTTTTGGGATGCTGGGAACGGAACCCAGGGCTTCATGAATGCTAGGCAAGTACTCTGCCAACTGAGATACACCCCTCGCCCCTCAAATTAACGTCTTTTTAAAAATTATGTGCATTTATTTGTGTCAGGGTCTCACGTAGCAGATGCTGGCCTTGAACTTCCAATCCTCCAGCCTCTACCTCCCAAGTGCTGGGGTTACAGCCGTGTGCTAACAAGAGCTGGGGTTATAGCCGTGTGCTAACAAGAGCTGGGGTTACAGCCGTGTGCTAACAAGAGCTGGGGTTATAGCCGTGTGCTAACAAGAGCTGGGGTTATAGCCGTGTGCTAACAAGTGCTGGGGTTATAGCCGTGTGCTAACAAGAGCTGGGGTTATAGCCGTGTGCTAACAAGAGCTGGGGTTATAGCCGTGTGCTAACAAGAGCTGGGGTTATAGCCGTGTGCTAACAAGAGCTGGGGTTATAGCCGTGTGCTAACAAGAGCTGGGGTTATAGCCGTGTGCTAACAAGAGCTGGAGTTATAGCCGTGTGCTAACAAGAGCTGGGGTTACAGCCGTGTGCTAACAAGAGCTGGGGTTATAGCCGTGTGCTAACAAGTGCTGGGGTTACAGCCGTGTGCTAACAAGTGCTGGGGTTACAGCCGTGTGCTAACAAGTGCTGCAGGTTGAACTCCAGGCTTCATGCATGCCAGGCAAGCATCTTATGAACTGAGCTACATCATCTGCTCCCCAAAACAATTTCTTTGTTGCTGTTGCTTATTTGGCTTTGGTTTTATTGTTTGCAGACCAGACCTCAGTGCTGGTGTGTAAGGCATTATGTACACCAGGCTGGCGATCTGCCTGCCTCTGCCTCTCAAGTGCTAGGATTAAAGATATTGGCCAGCACACCTAGTTCTTGCTGTTTTGTTTGTTTGTTTGAAACAGGGTCTCACAGTTTAGCTCTAGCAGGTCTGGAACTCACAGCGACTCTCCTGGCTCTGTTTCTTAGGTGCTAGGATTAAAGGCATGTGCTACCACTCCCAGGAAGAGCTGCACACTTACTGCTCATGTGCTTATCAGTGCTGGAATCTCTGTAACATATTTAACCTGTTAGACCTCTGTTTGCTCATCTAAATGATGAGGGAAGCCCCCTGGGTCACAGTTACTGCTTGTCTTCAAGGTCAGCTTGACTGGGCTTTGGATCACCATGGAAATGGATCTCTGGATGCAGCTGGCTGGTCTCCAGGGAGGCTTGAGTGAGGAGGAAGACCCTTCCGGATCTTGGGAAGATCTCAGGAATCTTAGGATTCCAGGAAAAAGGAACCGAGGATGTGAGAGGAGCACCAGCCTTCCTCTGACGCCGCTTCCTGACTCTGGACAGCACGTGGCCAGCTGCTTCTGCTTTCATCCTCCCGGACTGGACAGACTGTCCTATCCACCATAGCCAGAAGAAACACTTTCTTCCTTAACTTAGTTTCATCAGGTATTTTGCAAGAGCAATGAAAAAAAAAAGTAGCTACTACATTAGGAGAGAGAGAGGGAAAAAAAAAAGAACCAAAACAAAAAACAGTCTGTTCAGATAGTCTCAAAAGCTGCAAGATGCTCCAGAGATACAAGGTTCTAAAATAGACTCTCTTCTAGTCTAATTTTCTGAATAATGTGTAAAAAAAAAAAGGGGGGGCCTTTATTAGGCATATGACCCCAGCCATAAAATCAAGTTTTGTTGCTACTTCATAACTAATTTTGCTACTGCTGTGAATCCTAGTGTAAACATCTGTGTTTCCTGATGCTCTTAGGGGACTCCAAAGGAGTCGTGACCCGCAGGTTGAGAACCCCTGATATAGACCAGAAATTGCTCAGTGGGTACAGGTGCGTGCTGTGCAAGCATGACTTCAGTTCAAATCCCCAGCACCCAAGAGAAAGTGGAGTGCGCTGGCACATGCGCCTGTAATCCAACCTGTCAAGGGCACACAGGAGGATTGTGGGCTTGAAAGCTGCTAGTTTAGCGTAGGTCCAGGGAGGGATGAGGCCTGGAGGAAGTAGGGGGACAGCAATGCTCCTGAGACATAGGAATGCACACTTGCACACACACACACACATGCATATACATATCACACACGTGTGCATGTACCATATTACACACACACATGTGCATGTACCATATCGCTCTCTCACACATACACACACACACACACACACACACGTGCATGTACCACATTACATACGCATATGTGCATATATCACATTCACACACACACACACACACTACTCCTCAGACATAAGAATATATATTTGTACACACACATGTACATATACCACCTCTCTCTCTCTCTCTCTCTCTCTCTCACATACACACACACACATACACACTACTCCTCAAGCATGGGAATTCACACTTGCACATACACAAGAGTGTGCATATACCACATCTCACACACACACACACACCCTAAAAACAAATTCTAACTTGAACACTAGTGAAACAGTCAAAGCCGGAAAGCTGTTGGTGATTTAAATAGGCTTGTTCAATTTGGCTGCCCAGCTGTGTCTTCGGTCTCTGGTAAAGGTTTGCATAAACAGCGGAGAAAAAGGTCTCATGGGAGCCACCCCTCAAGTCCAAGACATTTACAGGTCAGACAGGAGAGGAGCCTGCTGCGTCTCTGCGGAACCTCATGGTCGTGTGAGAACCCAGTCTCCACTCTGCGATGACTGAAGGGCTCGGGTTTCTGAACAACGCGATCAGCGTCTCTGGATGCCCCCGCCCCTCCCTTATTTCCAGCCCTGTCTCCTCAGATGCCACCACCTGTTCTCCCAAGCCTTGTCTCTCTGGCTCCTGTGAGAAAACAGGTGCAGTGTCTGGAGTGATGAGACAAGCCAGCTCACTCCTCCCACACTTCTCTTGTTTTAAAACTTAAGATTCCTGGCAGCAATATATTTTAGCATGATATGCCCTCATGCATCTTAGCGACCAGACAGCGGCATCTGATGACTGCACAGCAGTAAAGCTCATGGAGACGTGGAAGCAGAAAAGTGATCTAGCTTTGCTTAGGCTTCTCACGGCATCTTTCCATCTTGTCCCAAAGATGTCCCTTGGGACAGGCTGTTCTCGGTGACATTTGTCACTCTATCATCAATAGCCCCAAAGTAGTCATATTCCTGTATAAGTTATGAGGAATCCTCAGGGGTTGTTGCTTTTGTTTCTTTTTGAGACAGGGTACCACATATCCCAAGCTGCCCTGAGCCTGTTGCGGAGTGGACGGCAGTGTGCACATGGTACTCGGGACTAAACCCCCAAGGCTCTGCGCATGCTGGGCAGGCCATCCAGCACTGAAGGAACATCCCGGCCCATCAGCTGCTGTCACTAGAACAAGTATAATCTATCTTTTCACAGTTGAGGCATATGCTTACTGAGTTAGGATCTCATTTGGACACTTGCTGGCTCCACGTCTGTGATTGTCACCCTCCTCCCCAAGTGCTAGGATGAAAGCCAGGTGCCACCATGACCAGCCCTCCTAGAGCACTATTTTTTTTTTTCTCTTGAGACAGTTCGTAGCCTGGGTTGGCCGTGAATTCCAGGTCTTCCTGCTTCTGCTTCTTGAGTGCTGGGTTGTATATGTGCATTCCACACTCACTGTGTGAGCTTCTGAGGACAGGACTCCAGATCGTATGCACACCAGCAAGGACTCTACTAAATGACATATATCTTCAGCCCCATGAGCTACCGTTGGCTCCAGGTCACACTCAGTAAATAGCTGTGGCTCTGGCTACAGGAATGATCTGTGCAATATGCCTCTCGTCCAGTAAGCAAAGTCAGAGGGGAGGAATTTGGGCTTTCTTTTCAAACTCCAGGAGACAAATATGACAGCCCCTTGTGGGCTCAAAAGAAAAGTGACATTTACATACATGTGCCAACCTCATGGTGTTCCTTCTGGGCCATGAACAGATGACGTTTCCTATTCCAGAACAAAGCTGCCCAACCTTTCACGTGCATAAAGAACTGAAGCCAGAAGCCAGGTGGTGGTGGCGCACGCCTGTAATCCTTGTACTTGGGAGGCAGAGGCAGCCTCTAATGAGTTCCAGGCCAGCCTGGTCTACAAAGCAAGTCCAGAATAGCCAAGGCTACACAAAAGCAAGAGCAAAAAGGCTCCACTGTGCGTGTGTCCTGTTTTCTTTATCCATCCATCTGCAGTTGGGCAGCTAAGTCATCTCCATATCGTGATGTTTGTGGAACAAATGACAAGAAACACAGGAACTGAAGCCAGTAAAAATAAAAACCTTTCTGATGTCTCACCCCATCCCCACCCTCCCGCAACCAGGCTCTATTTCTCAAGGCCCCGCAACCTTCTCAACCAACAGCACCATTGCTGAGACCAAGCCTTAAACACCAAGTCTTGGGGGGGGGGGCTATTAAAGACACAAACCACAGCAGTAATTAATTGTTCCCAGCCCAGAGGAAATAATAGCAACTGTGACTCGCTCACACTTGGCCCACGCTGGTTAGGAAATCCATAGGAAGGAGGGCCGGGTATAGTCTCTGCTCCCATTTCTTCCTTTGGCTGCCAGGGCAACCACCCACCGCTGCTCTAGTTAAGGGGAGAGTGAGCTAAGGGGCTGAAAAGACCCCCAGTACCCAGCATTCCCTGGTCTGGGCATCATCCACTGGGCCTCTGGCGATCTCAGAGATGCTCTGGGGACCCAGCTCTCCTCCTGCAGCTCCCTCACCTGGCTGGTCCCTGGCCACTGGCCCTTGGCTCTCTGTCTGCAGCCTGTCTTTGTTGGAGAACTGCAGAGCAGACCTTGAGGGCAAAACCCCTTTAAGGAGGCTCCAGGTCAAAGCACAACACAGGGTTGCAGCACCCGTGTTCTGTCAGGATACCCATGTCCCTCTGACCTGGAGTAGACTTCCTTCCCCAGCTGTGACCCCAAGGTCCACCGCCCTTCGTTTGCAGGCACAAAGCACACGATATTCCAAGCCTCACATGCCCATGGCTCCAGGTCTCCTCTAAGCCTGCTGCCTCTTCTGCCCCATGGGCACCTGGGAAAATCATGCATCGCCACCCACCAAATCTGCCTCTTGCAGTCTGTGGTCCCCCCCCCCCCCGTCCCCCACAACAAACTCTCCAGCCTCTCATAGGCCAGAGGTGGGTAACCAGCTGCGGCCTCACAATCTGTCCATAGCTTCCTCTCCAAGTCTTGCACGACAGAGCTGACCACTCACTTGGGAACTTGCCAACAGCTCAGTGTGTCCTCAAGCACAGCACAGCAACAACATTGTGTTCTTTTTTCTTTTCTTTTTTCTGAGACAGGGTTTCTCTGAGTAGCCTTGACTGTCCTGGACTTACTTTGTAAACCAGGCTGTCCTCGAACTCATAGCAATCTGCCTGCCCCTGCTTCCCAAGTACTGGGATTAAAGGTGTGGGTCGCCAACGCCGCCAACGCCACCACTACCCGGCTTTTTTTTTTCAACCTTGTGTTGACTAAGACTAGTCATGACGTGTGTCTTTCATCATCAACATCTTCTATTCTAGAAGGCAGTCATCTCCTCATAGCCTGAGACCATGCAGCTCAACACCAACCATAGCATCTGCTAGCCCAGGAGGGGCTGCACAGAAGGCTTTCTGAGCCTCAGCCAATAGAGCGATTGCCTAAAATGCAGGGAGCCCTAGGATCGACCCCCAGCACCACACAGGAAAAACCTCATGGGTGTGTGGTGCATCTGAGAGCATACCACAGAGTCGCTTGTGCACCGCATACCACAGAGTCGCTTGTGCACCGTGTTTCTTGTCATTTGTTCCACAAGAGTCATGATACGGAGATGGCTTAGCTGCCCAACTGGAGACGGACGGATAAAGAAAATGTAGGACACACGCACAGTGGAGCCGTTTCACTCCTGCTTTTGAGTCAGGGTCTCGAGTAGCCCAGGCTGTCCTCAAATTCTCTGTGTAGTTAGTGGAGGGATAGCCTGAAGACTCTGATCTTCCTTCCCTCAACCGCTCTGCAGTATTGTGGTGCTTATATGGTGCTTGCGACTAACCCCCGAGTTTTGGCCTGCTAGGTGAGCGCTACAGGCTGCTCCCTTTAGCAGGGTTTATTCAGGGTTTATTCAGTGGTAAGGATGCACATGTCATTTCCAGGAAAAGAAACAGAACCAGAGATCCTTGTGTTAACCGAGCTAGATCCAGAACGACTAATAGATGAAGTCACTCTTCTTCTCATATGACGAGAAATGGTAGACTCTCGAACATACTTGACATAAAGGAAGGACTCTCTGAGGGGAGGAGGAGGAGGAGGAACAAAAGAGGTTAGTGGCTAGCTAGAGAGCAGCCGCGAGCTAAGCTAGAGAGCAGCCGCGAGCCAAACTAGGGGGCAGCCGCGAGCCAAGCTAGGGGGCAGCCGCGAGCCAAGCCAGGGGGCAGCCGCGAGCCAAGCTAGGGGGCAGCCGCGAGCCAAGCTAGGGGGCAGCCGCGAGCTAAGCTAGGGGGCAGCCGCGAGCCAAGCCAGGGGGCAGCCGCGAGCCAAGCCAGGGGGCAGATGCGAGCCAAGCCAGGGGGCAGCCGCGAGCCAAGCCAGGGGGCAGCCGCGAGCCAAGCCAGGGGGCAGCCGCGAGCCAAGCCAGGGGGCAGCCGCGAGCCAAGCCAGGGGGCAGCCGCGAGCCAAGCCAGGGGGCAGCCGCGAGCCAAGCCAGGGGGCAGATGCGAGCCAAGCCAGGGGGCAGCCGCGAGCCAAGCTAGGGGGCAGCCGCGAGCCAAGCCAGGGGGCAGATGCGAGCCAAGCCAGGGGGCAGCCGCGAGCCAAGCCAGGGGGCAGATGCGAGCCAAGCCAGGGGGCAGCCGCGAGCCAAGCCAGGGGGCAGCCGCGAGCCAAGCCAGGGGGCAGATGCGAGCCAAGCCAGGGGGCAGCCGCGAGCCAAGCCAGGGGGCAGATGCGAGCCAAGCCAGGGGGCAGCCGCGAGCCAAGCCAGGGGGCAGCCACGAGCCAAGCTAGGGGGCAGATGCGAGCCAAGCTAGGGGGCAGCCGCGAGCCAAGCCAGGGGGCAGCCGCGAGCCAAGCCAGGGGGCAGCCGCGAGCCAAGCCAGGGGGCAGATGCGAGCCAAGCCAGGGGGCAGCCGCGAGCCAAGCTAGGGGGCAGGCGCGAGCCAAGCCAGGGGGCAGATGCGAGCCAAGCTAGGGGGCAGCCGCGAGCCAAGCTAGGGGGCAGCCGCGAGCTAAGCTAGGGGGCAGATGCGAGCTAAGCTAGGGGGCAGATGCGAGCCAAGCTAGGGGGCAGCCGCGAGCCAAGCTAGGGGGCAGCCGCGAGTTAAGCTAGGGGGCAGATGCGAGCCAAGCTAGGGGGCAGCCACGAGCCAAGCTAGGGGGCAGATGCGAGCTAAGCTAGGGGGCAGCCGCGAGCCAAGCTAGGGGGCAGCCGCGAGCCAAGCCAGGGGGCAGCCGCGAGCCAAGCCAGGGGGCAGCCGCGAGCCAAGCCAGGGGGCAGCCGCGAGCCAAGCCAGGGGGCAGCCGCGAGCCAAGCTAGGGGGCAGCCGCGAGCTAAGCTAGGGGGCAGATGCGAGCCAAGCTAGGGGGCAGCCGCGAGCTAAGCTAGGGGGCAGATGCGAGCCAAGCTAGGGGGCAGCCGCGAGCTAAGCTAGGGGGCAGATGCGAGCCAAGCTAGGGGGCAGCCGCGAGCCAAGCTAGGGGGCAGCCGCGAGCTAAGCTAGGGGGCAGATGCGAGCTAAGCTAGGGGGCAGCCGCGAGCCAAGCTAGGGGGCAGCCGTGAGCCAAGCTAGGGGGCAGATGCGAGCTAAGCTAGGGGGGAGCCACGAGCCAAGCTAGGGGGCAGATGCGAGCTAAGCTAGGGGGCAGCCGCGAGCTAAGCTAGGGGGCAGCCACGAGCCAAGCTAGGGGGCAGCCACGAGCCAAGCTAGGGGGCAGCCGCGAGCCAAGCTAAGGGGCAGCCGCGAGCCAAGCCAGGGGGCAGCCGCGAGCCAAGCTAAGGGGCAGCCGCGAGCCAAGCTAGGGGGCAGACGTGAGCTAAGCTAGGGGGCAGACGCGAGCTAAGCTAGGGGGCAGCCGGGAGCCAAGCTAGGGGGCAGCCGCAAGCTATGTACAAGTAACAGGAGCTAAGTACGAGCAAGGGGAAAATGTAATGAAATTTTGTTTTGTTTTGTTTTTCCACACAGGGTTTCTCTGTGTAGTTCTTGCTGCCCTAGAACTTTTAGTGTGCTAACTAAAAAACTTAAGTAAGTGGAGCACGCCTTTAATTCCAGCACCAGGGAGGCCGATCCCTGTGCGTCTGAGGCCAATCTGCACAGTGAATGCCAGGCCAGCCAAGCTGACAGAGTGAGCCCTTGTCTAAAAATCAAAAAACCAAAACATACAGACTACTAAATGTCCCAAACCAAAAACTAATGCATTAAAATAAGGGGAAAGGGAAGCGTGTCTGTGGCTGTAGATTAGCTTCAGAGGGCTCGCCCAGCATGAGCAAGACCCTGGCTTTGATCCCCACTGGTCCCACATGAGAGGGAAAAGGAACGGTGAACACACCCATATACATTACCACCTCAAAGAGCACGAGCTAATTTTTCCTTCACAGAATTAACTTTTTTTTTTGGAGAGGTAAGCCAATATTCTACATTTCCGACCACCCCCGCAAGTCTTGCATAGTTGAACATATCAAACACAGAGAAGGCAACAGCTATGTGTTTCAGTGCGAAAAGTTAGCCCCCAAGTTTGCAGCTGAAAGCTGTAAGCATTCATTACATCAGAGTTCCTGTAAGTCAGTAACCACACGTGACTTTGCTGGGAGGGCGTTCTTTTCTAGACTTCGTGGAGGCAGCTAGGAGACTGTGTCCACAAAGTGCCCAGCACGGTGATTTGATGCACACACTCTGTCCTCCGTGAGAAGATTGGCACAAGTAAATAACTGACTATCACCACAACCACGGCATCCCATGGTGTGTGTCTGTGTGTGCACGTGTGCATGCACATGTGAGTGTGTGCATGTGTGTGTGCATGCGTGCATAAGATGCTAAGGGAGTGACGACGTAGCTCAATGGCAGAATGCTTGCCTAACATGTACGAGGCCATGAGGGTGAAACCTAGCAGCAAACCGTGCAAGCCTGAAGACTATAGTTCAGAGCCTCAAGACCGCGAGAACCCACAGAAACGCTGGCCTGGCCAGGGAATGGCAGGCCAGAGTGGGCAGAGCAGTGACTGCGGCTTGAACCTGGGACCCAGCTTCACTCTATACGGCCAAGAGAGCCAAGCAAGACACCAGAGTCGACCCCACATTTCCACCAGCCTATACACCCACACAAACATACACGAAACATGCAAATACACGTGCACACACCACACAAGTCCATACAGAAAAGAAATCAAGATGAGACGCTTTCATGGCCGAGTGTCCGTCTCAAGTGAGCGCCCTGTGGGTATCCACTGGTGAAGCCAAACATGGGCGGTTGGAGATGGCAGTCTGGTTCCTGCCAACCCTCAAAGCTTAGGAATTCTTTAACTCCGAGGCCATGCTCCAGTTGGAGTTTCACGGTAGCTAATCTTCTCCCTATGACCAAAGCCAGCTCTGGTTCACTGCTGCCGTTCCCAAACACTGGGAGGCATTTCTATCGCACATGCGCATAACAGCCCCACTCGCTCAACACCCCAAGCTTCAGGAACCCCTTCCTGGAAGCCATCTTTCCCCACTGTAAAAAAACGAGGCCTGCGAAACCTACATGCCGTCCCTTAAAGGTTTTGCATTCGGAAGCAGGGATCATGTTTGTATAAAGGCAAAATTAGAAATTAAAAATATTCGAGGCCAGCCTGGTCTACAAAGCTAGTGCAGGACAGCCAAGGCTACGCAGAGAAACCCTGTCTTGAAAAACAAAAACAAAACAAACAAACAAACAAAATTAAAAACATTCTTTTTATTTATTTATTTTGAGACAGGATTTCTCTGTATAACAGCTCTGGCTTTCTTGGAACTCCCTCTATAGTCTAGGCTGGCCTTGCCCCCCAAGTGCTGCCCCTGCCCCTGCCTCCCAAGTGCTGAGATTAAAGGCGTATGCTACCACAGCCCGGCCTAAAAACTTTTTTTTTTCAAGACAGGGTTTCTCTGTGTAGCCTTGACTGTCCTGGACTCACTTTGTAGACCAGGCTGGCCTCAAACTCACAGCGATCCGCCTCCTTCCGCCTCCCACGTGCTGGGATTAAAGGCGTGCGCCACCAGCCCGGCTGAAAACAGTCTTATTACCTGCATTCCCAGAGGAGAGGCGCTCAAAGGCTCTTTTTAAAAACTTAGCCATTGATTATCACGGGTTGGATTATGCTATTAAGTGCTGAAATATCAACACCAAGAGTATGAAGTAGGGCTGACAGGATGGCTCAGTGGGTAGAGCACTTGCCCCGGAGTTTGATCATCTCAAAGCCACATGGTGGAAGGAGAGACCCAACTGCCCGTGTTCACGTGAGTGTGCAGACACACACACACACACACACACACACACACACACACACACAAATAAAATATAATGCTTAGAGTTCCATCCTGGAACTCGGCCTGTAGACCAGGCTGGCCAGGAACTCACAGATCGACTGGTCTCTGTCTCCCGAGTGCTGGGAGTAAAAGTATGTGCCACCAGTGCCCAGGAATTAATGCTTAAAAAAAAAAAAAAAAGAATATGGACTTAGGACTTGCGGGGAGGGAGGTAAGTGCTGGGCAGGCATGGTGGCCGGCCGAGAGTCCTAGAACTTGGGGAGCAGAGACGGGACTCTCAGGGTGAGCTGGCTGGGTAGATAACTTCTGGGTTCGGGGTGAGACGCCCCCACCTCAGTAAGTACAGAGCAATTGAGAACTTGACATCACTCTCTGATCTTCATACCTAGGTGCACCCCCACACCCTGGGGTGCACACTGCACACATGCACTCACCACACACACACACACACACACACACACAATCAAAAAGAGTATGAGATAAAATACACTGACTTGTGGGTTTAGGGCAGAGGAAGTTCATGGTCCTCCCCTCCCCCGCCCGTGAGCTGCACCCAAGAAGAGCGATTTTTAACGTGAACTGATTTTTAGATTATGATTATTATTATGATGTGTTTGAACATTTTTTTCCTTCATGCATGAGAATCACATGTGAATGTGGTGTCCACAGAGACCAGAAGGGGACATCGGATCCCCTGGGACTGGAGTGACAGATGGCTGTGAGCCATCTGTGGGAGAATCAAACCTGAGTCCTCTGGAAGAGCAGCCAGTGCTCTTAATCCACTAGTTTCGCTGTTTCTCCATTCCCGATAATTCTCTGTCTTACTCTTTCTGTTTGTCTGTCCGTCTGCCTGCCTGTGTCTGTATCTGTCTGTCTGTCTTTGGTGCTGGCATGGCAACTTTTATAAGAGAAAGAATTTAATTGGGTCTGGCTTAGAGCTTCAGAGGCTTAGCTCATTATAGTCTTGCCAGGGAGCGTGGGCTTGCCGGCAGACATGGTGCTGCAGAGGTAGCTGAGAGTTCCGCAACTGGAGCCACAGGCAGCAGGAAGAGAGTGACACTCTGGGCCAGCCTTGAGCTTCTGAGACCTCAAAGCCCCGCCCCCAGGACACACCTCCTCCAGCAAGACCACACCTCCCAAGCCTGTCGTGCAGCGCCACTCCCTTCTAATCTAGGAGGCCATGGCAGCCTTTCCGGTTCTAGCCACCACAGTGGGAGTGCTAGTTAAATAAGCCTGATTTGGGAGACAAGCCTCCTCTGTCCTCGGGGAATTCTGGAGAAATAAATAAAACATGGGCCCAGGCACTTCCGTCCCCTTTTTCTTCATGCTCACTCTTGCCTGTCTGGGGACTGCAGATACCGATTCCTCCTCAGGGCTGTGGCCGCGCCCAGAACAACCCTGGTACACACTCCATCCGGCTCCTGTGCTCTCTCCTCTTTCTGGCCTTCCCTCACTGGACTGCTGTAGCCTTACTGTGGAGAGCTAGAAGGAGGGCGGCTAAGATTTCAGGGTGCTGAGAGGCCAGCCATCACCTTGTAGGCCCCCTTTTGCTTCTAGGCCCTAGGGCATTCGCATTGACACCGGAGTTCCTGTTAGAACCGCCCTTGCCGCAGGAGCTGCCCAGCTTACACAGACAGCCCTCTCCAGCTTCTCACAGGCTAACAGTCACGTGAAGGGCAGGCCTGAAGGGGGCCGATTGTCTGTCCAGGCCATCTTGTTCTCTGCTGGCAACAATAGCTCTCTTTTATTCCCCCAGCGATATTTTGTAAATGAAATCAAAAGAAGGAGTTTCCAGGGGAAATTCAGACTGTTCTAACTTGTTTTAATTTAAATTTAATTAAATTAATTAATTAATTTTTTTTTTTTTTTTTTTTTTTTTTTTTTTTTTTTTTTTTAGTTTTGGTTTTTCGAGACAGGGGTTCTCTGTGTAGCCTTGGCTGTCCTGGACTCACTTTGTAGACCAGGCTGGCCTTGAACTCACAGAGATCCGATTAAAGGTGTGTGCCACTACTGCCCAGCCTCTGATGTAACAAACCTCAGCACAACAGAGGAGTAACGACCTCAACTCTGAAGCTGGAAGGCTGAGGTTCAAATCTTCCTAGTTATGTCATGTTGGCTAACATGTTTACCTCTGGGTTTCTTGGGAAGGATACGGGAAGGGAAGAGGACATATACGAACTAGGAGCCTAGAGATACCATATGTTTGCTGTGTGCCACGTCTCAGAAGTCATAAAGGAGAGCCTGTAATCCCAGGGCACAGGAAGGAGAGGCAGGAGGATGCCTGCCAGTTCAAGGCCAGGAAAGAAGACATACAGAGAGCACCCCCCCCCCCACTGTTTGCATTTTATTTTTGTTTTAACGGATTGTTTATTTTCTATGTGTATTGTGCGCAATGCCAGTGAAGGCCAGAAGAGGGTAGTGGCTTCCTGGGAACTGCGTGTCATCCTGTGCCATGTTGTCAGCTGGGTCCCCTGGAAGAGCAGGCAGGTTCTTAACCCACTGAGCCATCCCTCCCGCCCCCACTGTTTGCATTTTAAAAGGACCCAGTTCTTATATCTAATAGGCAGAAGGCCCTGGCTCCTCACTTGTACCTCACAGTACCTCAGGGTCCCTGGGGACTTCTCAAGTGCCTCTCCCCCAGCTCCAGCTTCCAGCCTCAGCTGTGGCACACCTGGGTGCACTGCTGCCTCATTCTGCACTCTGTCCCCTTCTGCCAAAGTCAAGTGGCCAAGCTGACCTTTCCCCTTAGTGGTCCAGAGTCTTCTTGCCCTTTTGGGTCTAGGGCTGACCCCAAAGATCTCTCTCTCTGTGACTCTGTATTTGTTTGCCCCCCCCCCCCCCCCCCCCCGTGTGTGTGTCTGCACCTGTGAACAAAGCAATGTAGTTGCGTTTCTGTTACAATTGAACAAAGCTCCAGTGTGTGCTGAGACGTCTTGCCTTCATGGACGAGAAAATCTCCATCTAAGCCAGTGGTTCTCAGCCTTCCTAAATGCTCTGTCCCTTTCATACAGTTCCTCATGTTCTGGTAACACCCGCCCCACCCCCCACCCCCCAAAGTGTTTTTGTTGTCATTTTTTTGCTTTTGCTACTTTATAACTGTAACTTTGCTACTGTTATAAATCATAATATAAGTATCTGATATGTGACCCCTAAGAAAAGGTTATTTGACCATCAAATGGCTTGGGACCCACAGATTGAGAACCCTAGTTTAAGCTTTGAAGATGAGAAATATTTTGATAGAACAGGAGGAAGGACCCTTGAGGGGTCTGGGGTCCGTTCCATCTCCTGGAAGGGGGCAGAAGCAGCAGACGGCACTGGGGAAATTAGAAAGCTGTTTACCCTGGGCAGAGGGCGTGTGGTTCACCTTGTAACCCAGAAGGTGGAGCAGCAGAAGCCACCGGGTTAGCTGCTGGGACAGCTGAAAGGAGGCTTGGTGGATTTTGTTTTGTTCTGTTTTGTTTTGACGGGGTGTTCAGCCTGTTCTCACAGTCCTATGTAGCTGAAGAAGGTCTTGAACTCCTGGTCACTCTGCCTCCGCTGTCCCAGGGCTGGGATGACAATCCTGCCACCGCACTGGGTTTTATGAGGGCCTTGGGATCTAGCACTCGGGACAAGCATTCCAGCAGCTATGCGTCGTCCCCAGCCCCCAGTAAGACAGGCTTTGCAGTAAAGAGTTTTGGGTTTTACAGGGATGCGATGTACTGAAGAGTGCTGAGCACACACATGACGTCATACACATGTGCATGTACGCCACTGGCTCCACACGATCAGCCCACGAATAGTCCAAGTATTTCAGCCAACATGAGGCATACTAGTCACAGTGAAAGCTCAGTGCTCTGTGAAGCAATGTTTAGTTTCTGGCCTCCCGTGCTTTAAAGATGGGGCTCAAGATCTTTTCAAAATAAGAAAACAATATTTTGACTGGGAATGGTTTGGGGTCGAGTCTTGACTTGGTCACTTATGAATCATGTAACCTTGAATGGATTTCTCTCCAGCTCCGTACCTCAGTTTCCCCAGTGGTGTTATGCAATTCACCAAAGGGCCTGCCTCATTGCTTAATTGTGAGGATCAAGCAAGACAGCGCAGCTATGCTGCTCATAGTGCGAGGAGCTTTTTTTTTTCCCTAGTCCTCAAGGCATGGTGTGTCTTTGAGATTTCTCTACTCAGTGGGTACTTCCAGGGCTAATTTAAAATACAGCCAGATGTCAAGCGCCTTCCCCCCAGATGTCCTCTTCAGTGCTGAAGCTCCTAGTATCCACCTGCTGGGAAAGCTGATTGTCTGCAGCACATGAGTGTGCCTCTCATGAGGGTTGCCTTGGCTGAGGAGAACCGCCTCACTCAGCACTGGATACTCTTGAAAGCCAATCCCAGCAGCTAGTGAATGCACCATGCCTGTGGTGACACCTCAGTCCCAGGGGTACGCTGGATTACAAAGCAGGTCAGAGCACAGTCGCTCACCAGCTGCCAGCAAGACAGAAGGGCTGCCCTGCATGGCTGGTCAGGGTGCAGAAAGGGCCCGGCATATTGGTTATGGAGGCTTAGCAAGAAATACTCCTCATGTGGTCTTTGACAATGGCTCCTGGCACACAGCTCCTTGTGAGCTCTTGAGTGACAGGAGCGTCTTCTGTTCTGATGAGGCAGATAGCTTCACGGTGGAGCTGGTTGCTGGAAACATTCTGACCGGAAGCTTGGAGCTTCCAGCCTTAACTTCCAACCCTCTGGAGGTGGGGAGGGCTAGCAATTGTGCTCAGAACCCATCATCCCTACTCCTGTCTTGTGTTAGGGTTTCATTGCTGTGAAGAGACACCATGACCAAGGCAACTCTGTTTTGTTTGTTTTTTGTTTTTTGAGACAGGGTTTCTCTGTGTAGCCTTGGCGGTCCTGGACTTTGTAAACCAGGCTGGCCTCGAACTCACAGCGATCCATCTGCCTCTGCCTCCCGAGTGCTGGCTGACAGATGCAGAAGTTGACTCCTTTATCATCATGACAGGAAGCACAGCATCACACAGGCAGACACGGTGCTGGAGGAGCCAAGAGTTCCACATCTTGATCCGCAGGCACCAAGGAGACTGTGTGTGTGTCACACTGGGTGTAGCTAACCTCAAAGCCCCACCTCCAGAGTGACACATCTCCAACAAGGTCACGCCTCCTAACAGTGCCCCTCCCTGTGGCCAAGCATTCACACATGAGTCTATGGGGGCCCAACCTATTCAAACACCACCACATCTCCTTAGAAGTCCTAAGGGACAGAGCTCAGAGCGTGTCCTGTCTGGTGCACATGTGGCAGCCATGTGGCCAGAGGTAGCAACGGGTCCAGCTACAGTCTCTCCCCAGTCCCTGTCTCTCATTGGCTTTTCCAGAGATGGATGTTGTATGACAGGCAAATTACTATGGCTGAGAGGGGTGTGGTAGGCACCCCTACTTATGGCCAGAGAGTGAGTGGCCCAAGACTTGTACTGGCATCTCAGGTAGGGACAGTTTTGTGGACTGAGTCCTTTTACTTGTGGAGTCTGGTGAGGTCACTCGGTGGTAAGCATGGGTTGTGGCCTCAGTTGCTGACGTGGGGGTTGGCTGGGGAAGCTGTGGCCAGGCAGAGCACTCCCTACTTGCCATCAAATGAAAACAGCCCAGGAGCTGCGTCCTTTTCCGAGCTGAGCCTGAGTCACTCATCAGCTAAAAAGGGACACTTCTTTTTTTAGTTGATTTTGGGAAAGAGTCTCAGGATGTATTCCGAAGTGCAGGAAAATGTGCATCCGGGGGCCTTGGGAAAGCACGCCTCTTTCAAAACATCTACTCTGAACGTTAAGGGAAACTGATTATGACTTTTCTTTGTCCTTTGTCTTTGTTAGGGTTTCTATTGCTATGATCAGAGCAACTTGGGGAGGAAAGGATGTATTCGGCTTACACTCCACGTTATAGTCCATCAATGAAGAAAGTCAGGACAGGAACTCAAGCAGGGCAGGAACCTGGACACAGGAGCTGACGCAGAGACCATGGAGGGCGCTGCTCACTGGCTTGCTCCCCATGGCTTGTTCAGTGGGCGGGGCCTCCCCGACAACCACTAATTAAGAAAATGCCCCACAGCCAGATCTCATGGAGGTGTGTTCTCAAGTGAGGTTTCCTCCTTTAAACTGACTCTAGCTTCTGTCAAGTTGACTTAACACTAGTTAGTCCAGTTGACCCCTTGTCAGCTTGACACACAGACACAACACTGTTACACACCAATTTTTACTTTCTTGCTCATGCCCCAATATCACACACTAATATCAACGTTATAATATAAACATTCCAAAATGTGAAAGTCCCATGGACTTTGAATATCCAAACATTTGCCAGAGAGTGGTGGCACATGCCTTTAATCCCATCGGTCAGGCAAATTTCTGAGTTCAAGGCCAGCCTGGTCTATAAAGCGAGTTTCAGGGCAGCCAGGGCTACACAGAGAAACCCTGTTTCAAACAAACAAACAACAAAACAAAACAAAACAAAACAAAAACCAACAATCAAACACTTGGCCGTGTGTTGCTGCTCCCCTGTTCAGGTTTCATGGGACCAGGAAGTGGACGCAGCCTCACTCATGAGAATGGCAGGCTTAGACTGTCTTCTTTGCTCAAATAAAATGATTTAACTAAAAAAAAAAAAAATTCAGTCAGTCTCTCTCTTTTGTTTGTTGTTTGGTTTTTCAAGACAGGGCTTCTCTGTGTAGACTTGACTGCCTTAGAATCATGTTGTAGACCAGGCTGGCCTTGAACTCACAGCGATCAGCCTGCCTCTGCCTCCCAAGAGCTGGGATTAAAGGCGTGCGCTACTACACCTGGCTACAATTCAGTCTCTTTAAAAATCTGCCTGCATGTCCACCTGCATGCCAAAAGAGGGCATCAGATCACATTATAGATGGGTGGGAGCCACCATGTGGGTGCTGGGAATTGAACTCAGGACCTCTGGAAGAGCAGGCAGCGCTCTTAACCTCTGAGCCATCTCTCCAGCCCCCTGCCCCCCTTTTTAAAAATTGAAAGTCTCTCAACTGTGAATACCTATCAATCAAAAGTAGATTAAATACTTTCTTACTTCAAGAGGGAAGAACCAGGGCACAGTCACACTCTGAACAAAACCAAACCAAACTCCAACAGTGTAAATAATTTGTGTTCCGGGCCGGGCGGTGGTGGCGCAGGCCTTTAATCCCAGCACTTGGGAGGCAGAGGCAGGCGGATCGCTGTGAGTTCGAAGCCAGCCTGGTCTACAAAGTGAGCCTAGGCCAGCCAAGGCTACACAGAGAGACCCTGTCTTGAAAAACCAAAATAATAATAATAATAATAATAATAATAATAATAATAATAATAATAATAATAATAATAATTCGTGTTCCATACTGGGAGTCACTCGCGATCATCCGGGCTCCTCCAGAGGGCTTGGGAGTCACTCGCGATCATCCGGGCTCCTCCAGAGGGCTTGGGCCACTTCCCTGGCCCCGCCCTCTGCAGCACACACAGCCTGTCTTCCAGGCTCAGGCTGGCTCCACTCCACGGCTGCTGCTGTTTTTGGTGGCCCGGTCCCGAGGCACTGGCACCTCCAAAATGCTGGGTTCCCTTGCTGCAACTGGGCTGCACTTTCTGGAACTCCCGGACTCTCCTCAGGAGCTCCAGCCCTGTCTCATAGTGCCGAGCCTCAGCTGCTCTCCATGACCCTTTCAGGTCTGCAAAACCAGTAGCACGTGACATCTATTGCACATCACCGAGCTCAGGTGCCAGCACCTTGACCACCACTGGACCACAGCTTCTGTGTGCCGAGGAAACACTCTGCAGAAGACTCAGCGATGCTGGTCTCTGTCCGTCTGGCTCTTCAGCCTCAGCTACCAGCGTCCACTGTCCCAGCAAGGCAAAGGTTTGACTACAGCGGTTCTGGCCCCTTGCCAACCACGGCTGATCCTTCAGCTCCAGCCACTAGGAGCCACAGAGTCTTTGCTTCCCTCTGGTACCTCACAAGCCAGGCCTCCGTCATCCGCGCTGCTCTCAGCATCCTTATCGTCCAAGCGCACACGGAACAGCCCACTGAGCTCTCAACACCCAATGTCTTTTCTAGTCCAAAATTCCAAGGCCCCTTCTACAGTCCTCCCCAAAACAACAGGTCAGGTCTGCCACAACAACACTCCGCTGTCCTGGTACCGCCTTCTCCCGTAGTTAGGGATGCCACGGCTGTAATGAAACACCATGACCAAAGCAACCAACATTGGGAGGAAAGGGCCTGTTTGGTTCACACGTCCACATTGTCGTTGTCTCTGAAGGAAGCCAGGACAGGAACTCATGCAGGGCAGGAACCTGGAGGCAGGAGCTGATGCAGAGGCCACGGAGGGGGTGCTGCTTACTGGCTTGCTTCTCCATGCCTTCTTATAGAACTTAAGACCATCAGTCCAGGGTGGGACAACCCACAATAATGTGGGGGTCCTCCCCTGCCCTTCCCCCCCACCCCTCCCCATCAACCAGACATAAAGAAAATGCCTTCAAATTTTGATGGAGTCATTTTTCTCAACTGAGGTTCTTTCTCTTCAGATAACTCTAGCCTGTGTCAAGCTGACATTTTTGGGGGGACAGGCTAGCTTCCAGAACTTGCTCCGTAGCTGAGGATGGCTTTGAACTCTTCATCCTCCTGCATCTGTCTTCCAGTGCCAGGAGGACAGGTTTGCTTCATGCCACCATGCAGTCCCAAAAACAGATTTGTGTTTAAGCACAAAGAGTAGCTGAGCCGATTCTGCTGTCTACTGGCTGTTTAATCATTCTGAAAAGCAGATCTCATGCAGGAAATGGTTGAAATTATTGAGTCCTTCACACCAAAAATTACATAATGCCTGAACTGTCATGGGTGGGAGACATTTGGTCCCATCTTTTGCAGTGGGCACTCTATAACCCTTTTTTTTTCCTCAGTCAAAAATTAGGTAACACATTGGAATGTCTTAGTGGTAGATAAATTCTGGTGTTTTTTTAGTTATTAAATCATTTTAATTAAAACATTTATTTTGTGTATATGGGTGTTTTGCCTGCAATGTGTGCATCCATGTTCTGTGTGCATGCCCATGCCTGAGGAAGCTGGAAGAAGGGTATCAGATCCGCTACAACTGGAGCCAGATCTGGTTGTTAGCTGCTGTGTGAGTGCCCGGAATTAAACCTGGGTCCTCTGGAACAGCTGTCACTCCAATGTAAGCTCCACTATTGTTATTTCTTGGGGTGCATGTATGTTTCTTGGCTGTCAAGCATGTACCCTGCACTGAGCAGCATCTGCATGCTCTGAACACTCCTGTTTTGACCACGATTAGTAAGCGTAGTGGCACTCAGATCCCATTATAATAATCCTTGAAATTACTCAAATATGTGTGTGATGCTTTTCTTATTTACTTATTCTGTATACAGTGCCTGCACACCAGAAGAGGGCATCAGACTTCACTATAGATGGTTGTGAGCCACCATGCAGTTGCTGGGAATTGAACTCAGGACCTTTGGAAGAACAGACAGTGCTCTTAACCTCTGAGCCATCTCTCCAGCCACGTGTATTCATTTCTTACCCGTTGACTATCATGTCTGTTTTTGTCATACTGTTGCTAATCCACATCAGTATCGGAAAAACCTTTTGAAATGGCACACATTACCGAAGCCTGGTTTCTAACCATGCAAGCCTAAGTTCTCTTCTTACCTCCCTTTTATGTAGTACTTTATAGTCCATCGCGCCTCAAGACCCGGGATGAACCAGGTGCACAGCCTCCCTCTGCAGCCGCAGTCCTGCGCACACTGTAGTCCACCCAGGCTGCTTCAAGCATCTGATTGGCTAAGAGCCTGTTCTGAAGTGGGATGGTGCCGCCCAGTGTCACCTGTCCTCACCCTCTGTCACAGCCAATCACGTGCCTGCTTCATGGACTAAGATGCAGTTTTTAAAAATCTTGTTTCTTTCTTTGTTTTTGTTTTTGTTTTTTTTTGAGACAGGGTTTCTCTGTGTAGCCTGGCTGGCCTGGAACTCCCCCTGTAGACCAGGCTGGCCTCCAACTCACAGAGATTCACCTGCCTTTGCCTCCCGAGTTCTGGGGTTAAAGGCCTGTACCACCACTGCCTGGAAAAATCTAGTTTTTAAAAAAACTTTAAACATCATGTATGCTGGGAATGCAACTTTCCCATTTAATGTATTCTGTCATAATTTCATACATGCAGTGTACTTTGACCGTTTTCACCCCATTGCCTTCTCTTGTTCCTCCACTTCCCACAGAACGTCCTCTTCCTCCACTTCCCACAGAACGTCCTCTTCCTCCACTTCCCACAGAACGTCCTCTTCCTCCACTTCCCACAGAACGTCCTCTCCCTCCACTTCCCACAGAACGTCCTCTTCCTCCACTTCCCACAGAACGTCCTCTCCCTCCACTTCCCACAGAACGTCCTCTTCCTCCACCTCCCACAGAACGTCCTCTTCCTCCACTTCCCACAGAACGTCCTCTTCCTTCACTTCCCACAGAACTTCCTCTTCCTCCACTTCCCACAGAACGTCCTCTTCCTCCACTTCCCACAGAACTTCCTCTTCCTCCACCTCCCACAGAATGTCCTCTTCCTCCACTTCCCACAGAACTTCCTCTCCCTTCCCTTCCCACAGAACGTCCTCTTCCTCCACTTCCCACAGAACTTCCTCTTCCTCCACCTCCCACAGAATGTCCTCTTCCTCCACTTCCCACAGAACTTCCTCTTCCTTCCCTTCCCACAGAACATCCTCTCCCTTCCCTTCCCACAGAACGTCCTCTTCCTTCCCTTCCTCCCACCCGTGCCCCTCCCACTCTCACGTATGTTTTTAGTGTGACTAGAGCTGTCTCCTGAGTGTGGGGAGAGATGTTCTCCTGAGTGAGGGTGATCAGCCGTTGGCTACCCCACTGAGGAATTTGACCTCCATCCCAGCAACTGTTACCTGCATTTGGCTTCCCCAGGGAAGGTGGAGGCTTTATGGGATGCTGATGGGCCCAGTCTTGAGGATGCCTGGACGTTGTGGTTAAATTACCGTATAGCCTAATAATGTTCATTACTAGGCCTATAATTATTATTACAGCAGTATTTTCTAACCCGCTGGCAATCAATCAAGACACAGACACCTGTTATATTTTAAAATAGCCTCGGTTAAGCTGGGACAGAGCAGATATTAATGCCCTAAACTACTTCCCATAGTGGGGCAGGTATGGAATCCCTGTCCCAATCTCATGCCATCTGCTTCTAATAATTTCTATCAAGCTGCCTCCCATCCATAATCCCACATACTTGCTAGTGTTCTTCATCTGGGCCAACTCCTCATCCACAGCAGCCATGTGCTTTTCCTCCACCTCACCCATGATGGCGCAACCTCCTTCCCCTCTCTTTTCCTTGGGTCACTCTTCCTCCCCAGATTCTGTCTGTCCAAGCCTGGGAACCCAGCCACGCCTATCCCATTTGCCCTGCCCAGGTGTGATGGCCTTTTATTGGCCAAACAGGTTAGGTTCTTATGCAAGGTGGGTCACAGAGAAAGCAAGCAATAATTAGCATCAAAATACACCAGACCAACCTCCAACACCTGGAGGTAGCCATTCCCCATTCATGGGTACCTCAGCCATGCCATGACCAGAAGACAGTGTTTGACAGCGGGGACACAACAGCTGAGCCATCTCTCCAGCCCTGAAATGACTGTTAAAATGCTGTTGAAAGAACAAATTGGGGCCAGGTGTGGTGGTGCACGCCTTTAATCCCAGCACTTGGGAGGCAAAGGCAGGCGATCGCTGTGAGTTCGAGGCCAGCCTGGTCTACAAAGGGAGTTCCAGGACAGCCAAGGCTAACACAGAGAAAACCTGCCTCAAAAAAACCAAAAGAAAGGAAAGAAGGAAAGAAAATTAACAAACAGTATGAGGCCAAGTGCTTCCACTCCACACCACCTGGATTAGTTTTTATATTTCATCGTAGGAGACTGAACTTTGTTCATGAAAAGCAGCCACTCTACCACCGAGCTACCTACGCACCCTGTGTCTCCTTGGTGTCATGTCTGCGTCTGCACCAACATGACAATGGTTGGTCTTACATCTGTGTTTCAACAATTTCTCCTTTAATAATCCCTCATTCTTTCCAATTCTTTTTTCCTCATATGCCTGGTGCCTGTATCTTAGCAACAGCTCACATCTTTACACAGCAATCAAAAACATCCTCCTTGGTTTTCAGTGAGTTTCCTCCCCCCAGACAGCCTATTTTTGCTTTAGGACTCTAGCAATGATATAGACACTGGTGGCAGGCAACCCTTCCATGTATTCTTCAGGGAAATTCATGTCAGAAGAAAACTCCCAAGAGTCTGTAACCCTCTTAAGGAGCTTCTATTGTTGATTGATTATCCTCCATCACTTCCATCTGTTGTTGATTGATTATCCGCTATCACTTCTATCTGTTGCTGATTGATTATTCTCAGTCTCTTCTATCTGTTTTGATTACCCTCTGTCGGGCGTCCAGAGGCTTCCTAGAGAAAGTACTACACTTCAGATTTAGTTCAGACTGTGTTGTATAAAAACCACCACCAGATCTATACACTAACATGAACCCTGTGGACCTATTAGGTAGAGATTAAAAAAAAGGAAAATGTTGAGGCAGAGGAAACGCCCAGGGCTCGTGCACCAAAGGAGAGGGCCCTGCTACTGAGCTACACACCAATACCCAGAGACTGAACATTTTTAATTGAGACATGATATATAAATAGTGAGTATACAGCTTGTCTCCTTTGTGCCTTACGTTGATAACTATCTCACCTCAGAACACCACAGACCTGCTATCTGTCGCAGTAGATTTAGCTATCCCTCCACGTCACAAGAAGCAGATCTGGACTGTATGCTACGTTGTGTCTGGCCTTGTCCCTGCATCGGTGACATTTGTCCCTGTTGGCGCCGCATCTTATCCCAGCGTCTCAGGACCGAGCATGGCATTCATTTGCTCTGATACTGACGGGCACCCAGGTGGTTTGTCCAGTTTTAAAAGGCCTATTTATTATATATATATATATATATATATATATATATATATATATATATATATTTCATGCACACCAGAAAAGAGAGTCAGATTTCATTACAACTGGTTGTGAGCCACCATGTGGTTGCTGGGAATTGAACTCATGACCTCTGGAAGAGCAGCTGGAGTTCTTAACTGCTGAGCCAGCTCTCCAGATCCAGGTTGTTTATCTGTTGATGATCCACCTATCTCCCATCCACCTATGTCCTGTCTCCTAGCTCCTATCATCTACCTTGCTGCAGACTTTACCTGGATCCTGGTGATTCAAACTCAGGCCCTCACACTTGCACGGTGAACGCTCTACTCAAAGAGTTACCTCCCAAGTCTAAACATTAACTAATTTAAAATTTTCATTTTGTGTGTGTGCATACACATATGGTGCATATGTGCTTGATTATTTGTATGTATGTGTGTGTGTGTGTGTGTGTGTGTGTGTGTGTGTGTATTCAAATATGTGTGAGGAGACAACAGGACATCTGAAGGTGTCATTCACCTTCTTTTTGGGAAAGTGTCTTTCATGGGCCTTGAACTCAGCCTAATAGACTAGGCTGGCTGGGGTGTCTCTCCTCTCAGCCTGCCCAGTGTTGGTATGGTAAGTGTGTGCCACCTGGCTTCTTTTTGTGTGGATTCTGGGGCACAAGGCCAGCTCCACACACTGGCATGGCAAGTGCTTTAATGACTGAGCCATCTTCTCAGAGTTCCTTGCTTAGTGTGGACCAGCAGCGAGGGAATGGGAGGGGGGGTCTTGGAACAGCCTGTTGGGTGCAGCTTCAATTTTGTGATGGCTATGTCTCTCCTCTTTCTCAGCCAAGTTGCGCTGACTCCACACCCTCTGACAGGCCAGATGCAAAAAGACAGGGACTGAAATCTCTAAGGATAACTCAACTGCACTGCACAGGCCAACCCTGAAAGCCACCAAGCTTTCCTGCCCCAGGATGCCACACTCAGGAAGACCTGGGCTATCCTGATGGCGCTCGGCTGCTGCCAACAGAGAGATCATATTCCAGGCTTAATCAAAAAAGAAAGGGAAAACGTAAGTGGGATGCAAATACAATATAATTCTATTTCCTTTTTATCTTAGTGACGTAGGAGGACAAAAGATGGGAGGTCTGCTGAGAGCAAACTGAATCTCGTGGTATGTCACAGTGGCTTCTAGAGGGAGGCACGTCGACCTTGTGCTCACAGACAAGGCCCGAAGGAGCCAGGAGCGCTAAACACACAGTGTTGTTCCTCCAAGCCTAAGGGGTGCACAACCCGTTATCTGCCCGGAAGGCTGGGAGAAGACATGCTGGCCTTTGCACTATCTGTACAGCAAGAGCACACTGGATCCTCCCCGGACCCTTATTGTCGGTCTATAGAGTCCATCTTTATAAACGATGTCACATGTAGTCAATCTGTAGGCCCATTTTTAGGGAAGGTATCCCATCTACTTTACAAAAAGCTTTGATGTAGTCATGTCTTAGGCTTCACTGTGCACAGGGGCTTGAGTTCATTGTCACCAGGGAGGTTTTCCCCAAGTTGTGCTATGCTTACGCATACCTAAAATAGACTACTCGGGGTCAGACTCCTGGCATTTGAATGAACCGAGCTGCCTCCCACACCCACAGATCGTCACTGTGCTGGCTGTGGTGGCCTCACAGACCCCCCCGCACAGAGGGAAGGCTACTTAGAGGGGGGAGCAAGTCTTCCCTGCGGGAAACACTGGGGAGTCATAAAATGCTCGTCAGTAAGGGAATGGCGTGACCAAAGATATGACGGTTAAGAGTCACTGGCTTCCTAAGGCAACGTTTAGGAAAGCTGAACTGGCCAGACATGGTAAATATTTATTGAATAAATGACTCATACTGAGATACAGAAACGTGAGTCTGGTCAACAAGGCCCGTGAGAGACGATCAGAAAACGATACAGATCCATGCAATATGTATTAGTCACTTTCCTATTGCTGCGGTAAAACACCTTGACCAAGGCAAGGTACAGAAGGAAGGGCTCCAGGGGGCTCAGCATCCATCACCATGGTGCTGGGGAGCCATCACAGCAAGTACCAGACACGGCAGCAGAAACAGCTAAGAGCTCACACACAAACCGCAAGCAGGACACAGAGATCAAACTTGGGACGCGTATGCGACTTGGAAACCTCAACCACCAAGGACACACTTCCTGCAGCAAGGCCGCATCTCCTAAGCCTATCTAAACAGGGCCACCAACGCCGAGGACAACGCCACGATTGTAGCTTTAGGCTACGGCTAGCTTTCTTCCCACTCAGCTGTCAGTTTATACAGCACGAGGCCTGACAAATGTGACCTGTCTCGTGCCCTAGGAGTCTGCTTACCTGAGTGGAGACAGGTCACTTCAGTCAGCACTTAGCTCACCCATTCAACCTCATTTGTAGGAAAACAGTTTGCCTTGAATTTTATGTGGTGTGATTTTTCTTTCCTCTGGCCTCCATTATACGCTGGGGAGGAAGGAGGGCCCTGCATGTCCCTTGCTCCTCCCCCTCCTCCCCGTCCCCTCCCTCCTCCACTTCCTCTTCCTCCTCCCTCTCCTTCTCACTCTTCTCTTCCTCCTCCTTCCTTCCCTCCTTTCTCCACAGGAATCTGGGGAGAGGAAGGGAATGGGAACGGAGATTTTTCTTTTCCTTTTTGAGGCAAATGCAACGTATCTCAGGCTGGCCTTGAATTCACTAATTGGTGAAGATGACCGCCTCCACCTCGCCGACTCTGAAACTACAGATGTGCCCCACGATTGCCCACTGTACACAGTTCTGGGAATGGAACCCAAGGCTTGCTGCATGCTAGGCAAGGGTTCGACCAACAGAGCCATGTTCCTAACCTGATAATGTTGGGCTTTAGTGCATTAATTTATCCGGAGACAGGGTCACCCAGGCCAAGGTTGGCCTCCAACTGTCCATGTGGCTGAGGATGGCCTTGAACCGCTGATCCTGCAGCCTTCATATCCAGAGTGAGGTCTTAATCCTTAGTCCTACGCTGTCGTAGGCTTCGTGCTGAGTTAGGCTGATGTGGAAGGCCAATGTTCCCGGTGGCTGGTGAGCCCTTGTCAGGGGTTCTCTGGAGCTGCCAATGCTCTTTCATCTTCCGGCAGTTCTCCCTTGGAGGGCCCAGGCCAATGCACTGTGGGAGGCTACTACCCCATCAGGCGCAAGCCTTCCAGGAGCATCCTGAAGCCTGGATGTCGTTAACTCTTCATTACCTTCTCCTTGTCCCCCAAGTCATCATGAACACAAATGGGCCAGCCTTCTAGACTTCAGCTCTCACAGTGCCCAAGTTGATGATCCAGCCGCACAGGTGACATTTCAATACCTCTGTGTGTGTGTGTGTGTGTGTGTGTGTGTGTGTGTGTGTGTGTGTACACCACATGCTCCGGGCAGATCCGGTCCTGTTTCTGTCCTTATCACTTTGTGCTCAGAGAGAGCCGCCAATGGTCTCTCTTCCGTGACTTGTGGATCATGGCACCAGCCACTGTGGATGATAGCTACTCTCCTGTTTTGCAGACCAGAACAGCTTGTTACTTCTCTGTGTGTTTAGATTCCCGTTAGCCAGCCTCCCTCTGGATTCCCTTCATTCCCTGGGTCCTCTCTCTGGTTCTCGTGGTCAAAGTATAGTTGTCACAGCATCCAGGCATTGTTTGTCTGAAGGCAGAGGACAGGACAGCCGGAGAGGACTGCACCACTGTCCTTTTGCTTAGGAGCAGAAAACAAAACAAAAAAAAACCAAAACTTTTTTTTTCAAGACAGGGTTTCTCTGTGTACCCTTGGCTGTCCTGTTTTTTTTTTTTTTAAACCAACAGATATTTATTTCTTGAAGTTCTGGAAGCTGCTGCTGACAAGAAAGATCCTTTCGTTCCATCATTTTAATCTGCTATTTTCTCCACTTCTCACGACAGAGTAAGATCATGTTCCTGGTTTATCTTAATGGCTCTAACAGAAGGCACAGATACGGATATGCAGAAGGCGAGTCACGCAAGAGAAGAGCGTGAGGTGTCCTTGCTCTCTTGACTTGTGTCGTCAGCCTGAAACTGCCATTGGGCTACTGCCTAGAAGCTAAGAACTCTTTTCTTGACTGTTTCCCATCAAAGCTGCCACGTCACACTGGCCCAAGCTGGGGACACAAACTCCCTTAGCCACAGGAGGGACGGGGACGTGAGCATCTGGCAAAGGGGCAGGAGAGTGGGACAGTACCATTATTGACTTAGCTTGGCCATCTCTCTCTCTCTCTCTCTCTCTCTCTCTCTCTCTCTCTCTCTCTCTCTCTCTCTCTCTCTCATACACACACACACACACACACACACAAGTAGTTAGTAAAGTAAGAAAAAGAAGAGCTATAGGGAAGCTTCCAACAGCAAAATCAATTACAACTTTAGGGTTGACGATCAACAAAACTATCATTTTACTTAGTAACTCTTTTTTTGTTTGTCAGTTTTTGATTTTGGTTTTTTTCGAGACAGAGTTTCTCTGTGTTAGCCTTGGCTATCCTGGACTCGTTTTGTAGACCAGGCTGGCCTTGAATTCACAGTGATCCTCCTGCCTCTGCCTCCCTGAGTGCTGGGATTAAAGGTGTAAGCCACTATTCTTTTAGATTTTATTTATTCTGTATAGAACATCTGCCTGCATGCACACCTGCACACCAGAAGAGGGCACCAGATCTCATTATAGATGGTTGTGAGCCACCATGTGGTTGCTGGGAATTGAACTCAGGACCTTTGGAAGAGCAGCCAGTGCTCCTAACCTCTGAACCATCTCTCCAGCCCCCAAAGCAACTCTTTAACTAACCTAATATTCATGATACAAAGTGTCATTTATTCAGCCACTACTCTGCGCCAGGACTGACAGCAGATCTTAGATGTGTGTCATCTGTGGTTCTCATGTAGTCCGGCAAGATGGATGCCAGCATCACTGTGTTTTGAGAGATTTAGGTCACTTCCCTGTTAGCGAACAGTAAGGAGGTCTGTTTTGACTTCTGTCAGTGACATCTTGCTTTTCTTGATTTTCAGACACATTAAATCATAGGTACTATCTGACGTCCCTCAGATTAGGCCTTCGGTCCACTCATGAGTAATAGGAGTAATTCATTCTTTACTGCTGTTGATTATCCAACTGTTATTTCTATAAAGTATCACAATGGATTATGTTTTATAATAGATTGGTATTTATTGTTGTAAGTTGGGCATAGGAGCATGTACCTATAATTCTAGGCTGAGGAAGGAAGATTTTGAATTTAAGGACACCCTGAGCTGCAAAGCAAGACCCTGCCTCAAAAGCAAAACAAACAAACAAAAACCCCCAATCTTGTACGTGTGTGCTGGTGGACATAGATGCTAACTGAGTGGGGAACATTTGGTATTAGCAGATGAACTCTTAAAGATTTATAAAGCAGTGGTACCGAGTTATAACTTGAATCAGAAATCTGTGAGACAGTGTTTGCCAGTACATAGCTGTGTGTGTGTGTGTGTGCACACATGCGCGTGTGCATGTGTGTAATTTAGAAGGTGCTTTGTGCATTGCAGAGGGAAACGTTGAACAACTTCAAAATATTGAAAGTGCTTTTACATTTAACTTAGCCTACGTTTTAAAGACTTTGTGAATAATATAGCATAATCACAGTGTTAAAAAGAAAATGCCAGACGTGGTGGTACACACCTTTAATCCCAGCACTCTGGAGGCAGAGGCAGGAGGATCGCTGTGAGTTCAAGGACAGCCTGGTCTACAAAGTGAATTCAAGACAGCCAAGGCTACACAGAGAAACTGTTTGGGGGGGGGGGAACCCAAAACCCAAAACAACAAAAAATGCACCCTTGACCCACATACCATTCCATTTAGAGACTCTTAGACTGCAGTGATGTAATTTAAGTATGGACAACATGCCATGCTGGTGGGTTTTTATGGCTAATGAGACAGCTGCTAGGAAGTAAGCACACATGTTTCTTTTCTCTCAGGCCAATCAAAGATCCTAAGATCCTAAGATCCTGGAGACGCATTTCAGGGGATGGGGGTTCACTGTGCTAATATTATGAAAAGTCTCAGTCATGTATAAATTATGTTAAGGCAGTTCTATTATGTATAGTGAAGATGTATTTAATAAGATTTTAAAAAATAATTTATTTTATATCTATGCATGCTTTATCTATGCATACCAGAAGAGGGCACTGGATCCCCTGGGACTACAGTTAATGACAGTTTTGAGTCACCATATGGGTACTTGGAATTGATCTTAGGACCTCTGGAAGACAAACCAGCGGTCTTAACCACTGGGCCATCTCTGCAGTCCCTATGTAAGTTTCCTAGGGTAACGGTATGAAACACAGCTCTGAAGTCTTTTGGTGTACAGTCTAGCTACGCAGCGGAGAAAAAGGCCAGATAGTGTGCGGAGATATTACAGTAACACACAAATATGTCAGCTTAGCTTTCTGAAAAGATTACACACACAGGAAAACCACCAGATGTGTATTTCTATGGCTAGCTATAAATTACAAAGTTGTAAAAGTTGTCCTGACATAAATGGTTCCAACCTTGCTAAGCCAGTCCCTAAGCGGAGATGGGGTTGCAAGCAAGAAAAAGATGTCAGAGTTCAGGGAGAGGTCGGTTCAGGCCAAACTCACTGTCAGATGCCAAAAGGTACAGACAGGCAGTGCCAGGTCCCAGCCAGAGGGCTGGAATCCACAGCTGCCCGTCACAGAGCGGGGACCGGCAAACCCTACTAAATCAGACACCTGGCTTTCCTCCGTCTCCAGGGTAACCTTGGGAGGAAGCTAAGAATTCAGAACCTTTTCTGGTGTGTGTCTATTAAGTTGTGGGTGGGATTCTAGCACATACAACCTGACTCTAGCACTGGAAAGGAAATTCAAGGCGGGCTTGCAGAAGGCTCAGAGGCTGGTGGACAGCCTCAGTGGGCGGACAGCTTTCAGTCTTTCCCTTATGTACACGAGCGCTAGGTAAGACACCTGGGTGTCTACACCTCAGTGCTGGGGCTTCAGCTAGGACAACCTGTTCGAGCTGTACTGCTCAGCCCGCTGTGCGACAGTGACATGGCTTTCAAGTAGGCCACTCTCCCAAATCCTCATATTTGAAGATCGTGGCTCTACACAACCCGAGAGCTCAGGAGATTTTTAATTAGAGGCCACGCCTTGATGGAAAACACATCTGGCCAGAGATGAAAGGTTGATTTTTCAGAAACGTTGGAGGAGGGAATCTAGGAAACAGAGATTGCAGGGGTGTGTGGGAACAGAGAGCTTGGTGTGACAAGGAGACTGTTCAGAAGGGGGAGTAACTCGGTGCCTAGAAAGTCAGTTTCCTTGCAGTTGCAGTATCTCTTGTGACCACTAGAGGGCCTCCCTGCCTCGTCCGGAGTCCACACTGCAGCAAGGTTTCCCTCTCAGGGCTGTGCAGCATTTCAAACCCAAGCCAGTATGGCTCCCGGGGTGGTGGGGGTGGTGGGTGGGGTGTTTGCTTAATCCAAGCTAGGGTTCCGAACCCACTGAAACATGGGGTGTCTCTCGCTGGGTTGACAGCGAGGCTGGGAACCGGGCTTCAGACGCAGGGATGAGTGACAGAATGTGTGGCGGGGTCCACGGTAGGCTGGGGCGATAGGATAAAGGGGGAAGTAGTCCAGATACCAGCAGGGGCCATTAATCAGGTTCCAGGAATCGTCCGCATCCTGAGAGCTGGGCTGTTCGACCTGCCTGCTCTTTGACCTTCCTTTCACGGGTTTGCTACCACAGAGGAGCTGGGCTAGCCGCCCAGAACAGCAGACCACTACACCTTGCACAGCTCAGTGATGTTTGGGGGTTTGTCTGTCCTGTGTGTGTGGTGTGCATATAAGTGTGTGTTGTTCAGACGTGTGTGTGTGTGTGTGTGTGTGTGTGTGCGCGCGCGCGCGCGTGCGCGCGCACGCGCACCTGTGGAAGCAAGAAGAAGGTATCAGATCCCCTGGAACTGGAGTTACAGAACTCTGAGGTACCTGACCCGGGTGTTAGGAACTTAGCCCTGATCCCTGGAAATAGCAGCAAAGATTCTTAACACGTGAGCTATCGTCCCACTCCTCGGCGCATCAGGCCTGGCCCTGATCTCACTCACTTGATCTTTCACAGTGGAAAGCTGCCTGCTGTTGGCCTATCTCACAGGCCCTGAGGCCATTTTTCGTTCTCTGTCTGTGTGCTGTCTACGTCTCTCAAAGCGCTCTTACTCAGTGCAGAGAGACGAACCCAGTTTGGTTCTGACTCTGAGCTTAGGCTTGCTGTCTGCTGGGGCCTCAGCTGAAGCTGGCAGCAGGATGGTGCAGTGGCCACGTGGATGGTGTGGGGTTTGGCAGCAAGGAGACCTGTGTGCGCATTTACGTGCACTGACTGTTGGAGCAGATGGTAGGAAGTAATGTTATCAACCCTGAGGCAGGCTCAACCCACATGTACTTCGAAGACATTGGTTAAAGCTACACGCTGAATGCCCTCTAGATGCCTACATCTATGCCTACCCAGAAAGAACATGGCTTGTCATGGGCTCACACAAGTTACTGTGAGCACACCCCACCAAGCACACACACTCCTATTGGAGGGTAAGTATGAAAATTCTTTAAAATATAAAATGTCCCTGTAAGGGCAGGTCCTTGAGGACCTTGGCACTCTTGTGCCAGTTGGAGGCAATCACTGAGAGTACATCTTAGTAAACAAGATGGCGTTTACCCCTTAGAAATGCGGGCTTGTAGCACATCAGGTGGGGTCCTGGTCTTTGGGCCTTCCTTTGGCACCTCGGGGCACCTGTGAGCCAGTGCTGGACTTCCTTCCTTCTTCCTATATAGTCTGGAGAGCTTGCCCTCCCTGTGTAGCCCAGCCTTGCCTCCTGAGCACTAGGCTGACAGGCCTAGGACGCCATGTCCAGCTCATGGGGTTCCTTTGGGTCCCATCCAAGCACACTAAATCGTAATTTCTGGGTGAGACCGAGACATTTCAACTGTACCCTTCGTGATCCCTAGCCAGGTGGTCCACAGAGCATCGAGGAAGAGGCGTGGTCCTGAGGTCCCTGGGGATTTGTCTTCACCCAGCTTCTGTGATGGGGTTCCATAGTTGGGGCTTGTAGATGGTGACTCCTGTTTCTCCGTGTTCCAGAGGCTGGCAGTGCCCACCGATTTGGGGTTTGGGAAGGGCTCACTTCCCAGTACAAGGAAGGGGGGCTTCTACACTGCACCCTCGCTGAGCTCTGTGGAGTCCATCTTCCAATCTTTGGTCACCCAGTCCATGGTGTGTGAGGCTGACTCTGCTGACGTCATTTCCTGCAGGGTTAGGAACCCAATGTACAATTCTGAGGGGACAATTTCCCCCCTCTCTCTAAAATCTTGAGTCTCAAGAGTTCTTTGTGTATCCTGGACACAGGCCTTTGCCAGACATGATTTGTAAATGTTTCCTCCACTCTGTAATTTGTCTTTTCATCCTCTCTTACAGGATTCTTTTTCACAAAGCAAATATTTCTAATTTTGATGAGGCCCAGTGTATAAATTTTTCCTTTTATGGGTTGTGCTTTTGGCCTTAAGTCTGAGACCTCTACTGCTAGTCCCGAGGGCCGTTTTCCTGTGATGAGTTCTTTCCCAGAGCTTCCCAGTCCTCTGACTCTGTTTCAGTCCAGGAACCATTTTGAATCTGTTAGGAGTAAGGTGTGAGGCCCAGGGTCAGGTGCTCCAGAGCTGTTGGTTGGAGGGCGGCCCTTTCTCCACTGGCTCACACTTTAGTCCACTCAGACAGATTTAGTAGGTGTGCATCCCACAACATGGGCATCCCCAGTTTAGTCAGTCGGTCACTCACTATGTAGCTAAGGCTGGGTTCACCTCCACTTCCCAAGTGCTAGGATCTCAGATGTGTGCACCCCAACTTATATCTGGGTTCTGTGCTCTTGCCTGCCCCTCCTCCATGCACACTGTCTTGAAGCTGTGGCTGCAAGCACACATCAGCATTTGGAAGAATGACTCCATAGTATTCCCCCCCGCCCCCCAATTCCCCAAATTGGCTGTTTCCTTTCCTGTCTCACCCTGCACAGAAACCTGTGGAGGCTTTGACAGGAGTTCCTTCAGTCCGGGTCAGTTTTTAAAAAGGACTGTTTGTTTTCGGCCAGCCCCGGAGCCTGACCCTAGGCTACATGGTCACATCCAGCCAACACAAACACCTTTCTGGTTGCGGGAGAAAAAACTCCACGTGAACCAGCTTTGGCGTTGTAGACTGGCTAGTGGGCTCCGCTCTGCTTATAGTCCTGGAATCTGAGCAGACGTGAGCACACACCAGCTTCCTCAGTGCTGGCCGCAGCTTCCTGGGACTCAGAAGCTATCTTTGCGGAAAAACATTGGACGTCAAGGCATACCTCCCTCGGACGCTGCGAGGAAGAGCGTGAGGGCAGAGAAGAAAGATGTGGAAATGAAAGACAGTTGTTTTTGTTTGTTTTTCTTTTTCTTTTTTTTAAAGATTTATTTATTATGTATAGAGTACTCCTCCTGCATGTACACCTGCAGCCCAGAAGAGGGCACCAGTTCTCATTATAGATGGTTGTGAGCCACCATGTAGTTGCTGGGAATTGAACTCAGGACCTTTGGAAGAGCAGCCAGTGCTCTTAACCTCTGAGCCATCTCTCCAACCCCTTTGTTTGTTTTTCAAGACAGGGTTTCTCTGTGTAGCCTTGGCTGTCCTGGACCCGCTTTGTAGACCAGGCTGGCCTTGAACTCAGAGAGACCCGCCTGCCTCTGCCTCCCGAGTACTGGGGCTAAAGGTGTGTGCCACCACGCCCACCCGGCTGAAAGACAGTTTTGTCAAAGGCCTTCCGCAGATCCCATCCCCTCTTCTCCAGGGTCCGGAAGCAGCTCAGCACCAGAGCCTCCTCTTCCTGTGTCCTTGTCTATCCCGCCTCCACTTCCTCCTTGCCACACCCTTTACTTCTCAATCTGTCTTATTTTCAGTTAGTGACCAAGATATTAGGCATTGACCTGTCATTTCAGTTCCTCACCCAAAATTTACCTCAAGCTTTATTGTTGGTTTTGTTTTGTTTTGTTTTTCTTGAGACAAGGTTTCCCTGTGTAGACCTGACTGTCTTGGACTCACTTTGTAGACCAGGTTGGCCTCGAACTCACAGAAATCCGTCAGCCTCTACCTCCCTAGTGCTGGGATTAAAGGTGTGTACCGCCACCATGCCCGGCTTGTTTTGTTTTGTTTAAAAAAAAAAAAAAAGTCTCATACAGGCTGCACCAGCCCTTGAACTCAGTATGTGGCTGAGGGTGACTGTGAACCCCTGATCCTCCTGCCTCCGCCTCCCAAGCCTTGGGATTATAGGTGTGTGCCTCTGAGCATCACTCAAGTCGGTGCAGTCTCCAAGAGTTCTTTACCACTGGGACAATCACAAGATTGGTTAGGAAAGACTGTGCATGTGGACGGAGGATGGTGACCACTTAGCAGTCAACTGCACCCGTTAGTTAAGGACAAGCTGTGGTTTAGATTTGTTCTCCAAAGAGTGTGCTCTGGACACTTGATCTTAGACACAAGAGAGTTGGGAGGACTTAAGACAGGCTAGCAGATAAAGGCCTTCATATCTTTAAAAGATGTTTGTTTTATCTATTTATTGTAATTACTATTATTTTTTTTTAAGATAAGGTTTGCTATGCAGCCTGGGCTGGCCTAGAACCCTTGAATCTTTCCTCCTAGTCTCCCGAGAGCTGGGATTGCGTATACTACACGCCTGGCTCCCAGGGCCATTATGGTAGTATTGAGTTCCCTCAGTCGTGATTTACTTCCCCACATGTTGGCCTTCTGTCCCAGGGTGATTTCCTGCCACGCTTCACCCAGTAACTTCCGGTACTTCCTTATTAGGAGAACAGTGACCTCCTCAGCCAGCTCTGGCTAAGGAAGTGACGTCATCTCAGCAGAGCGAAGGCTTGCTCTCCAGCCCTGCACTGTTGCTCTTGTTCCGTATTGTGCCCCCTCCTCTCCATTGTGAGCTGTCCCTTGTCACTCATCCTGCAAGGCTCCCGTCTAAGTGCAAAGTGGGGCCTGTGGGCTGCTCTGTCTCAACCAGCAGTTCTCACTTGCTGAGGGCGATCACTTAGGGCCCGAGGGCTGGAAGCCAGAGGCGACAAAGGTGGAGTTCTGCAGAGCTAACCCAGTAGCTGGCAGCTTCTGGAACATTCCCTTCTTAGTTCGGGAGAGCCCACAGACGCCAAACCTGGGAGTAGGGCTCAGGGCTGTAGAAGTGGCCACACCTATGAGACTAAAGACACCCAGGGTCTACTTTTGCTAACGTCATTCCCCAAGCCAGCACAAGAACCAGCCATGCTCCCATGCCTCCTCCTGCAACTGGCCAGCCCCTCCGTTTTAACTTCTGAGATGGGGCCACACCCTGCGCTGGCCTCCATATGTGGGTAAAGATGCTGCTGAGCTTCTGAGCTTCTGATCCCTTTTGCCTCCACCTCCAGCAACTCTGGAGCTGGCATGGTGCCACAACCGTCTCTGCAGTGCTGAGGACACGCCCTACCGTCTGAGCTCCACCCCTAGCCCAAGAGACTCTTGTGTGGTACGCACAGAGGGCCCAGTTTCCTCAGCACCATGGCTCAGGCCTCACCAGGCTTCACAGAGTAATCACAGCGTTTCAAGCTCTTGGTCGTCACTGGGCCGGTGTCTGCCAGGGCTTCTCTCTGCAGATCTTGGTCCCAGCTGCCCCTTGGGGGCAGCATCTCCCATGGGGATCTGCATGGGCTCTGTTCCTGTGTCTGCAGAGATGAGAGTGGTTTTTCTTTTCATTTTCCTTTAAAAAAATTTTTTTTCACTGAGACAGGGTTTCCTCATGTCGTCCTGGCTGTCCTGGACTCGCTTTGTAGAGCAGGCTGGCCTCGAACTCACAGCAATCCTCTGGCCTCTGCCTCCCTGTGTGCTGGGATTACAGGCATGCAGCACCCAGTTGAGAGCGGTTTTCAAGTCCTTGGCTTTTTGAGACAAAAGTGTGAATCTTCCAGATTGAGCCCACCCAAAAACCCTTCTGCGATTCAGCCAACACTTCCTGTGTTGCAACAACAAGCGCCCCTTTAGCGGGCGCCACCTGGGCCGGGCGTTGAACCCCTTCAGTTTCACTGGGGGGGCGGGGCGGGGTTTGGGGCTGCTGTGGGCGTGGGAGTTTCCGGTTCATCCACTCAAGCCTCAGAGCACTTCCTACAAATCTCTTCCTGCTTCTGCATTGTGGCAGAGCAGGGCTGCCACTGCCGACTTCAGCAGACCTGTCTGCTGCGTTGCCTCTTCAGTTGCTTTCTTCCTGTGAACCTTGTGGCTTTTGGCCCCGTGTTTACCCGCGACTAAGCGGTGGTAATTTGCGTTCAGTGACAGATTCTGTTCCTCAGAATCTAACTCCTCTTTCGTTTAGCAGGCGAGTTCTTGCCTTTCATCTTTTAACACTCACTTTAAGTACCAGCCGCTGAGTCAGGCTGGTTAATAGTCCTGAAATAAGAAGGTGGTGAGCTGTGGCTCGGAAGTGCGTTTCCTGGCCTAGGAATGCAGCTCAGTGGTGGAGTGCTGGCCTCGATCCCCGAGGTCCTAGGTTTGGGTTCTCAAAGCTGCAAAGAACAAAATGTCTGGACTGGGTAGTCCTTCGCTGTGTGTTCAACTCTCTCAGATCTTTAGCTGGGAGTGTGAAATCCAGATGTTTTCTCCTGCCCCTCCCCTCCTCCTTTCTTTCCTCGGTCCCTTTCTACTGTCCTTTCCCTTTTCTTTCCTCTTCCTTCCTTCCTTCCTTTTGCTCAATGGGGTCTCTTCTACCCAGGCTGGCCTCGAACTCACTATGTGGCAGAGGGTAGCCTTGAACTTCCAACTACCCCCACCCCCCACCCCCCGGCATCCATCTCCCTAGCTCTGGGATGGCACTCCCCAGCGGGCACCATTGCATTCACCTTCAGATTGAGATTCCAGGAGGTGTCTCACTAGTCAGTCCCAGCCAGGTTCTGACCCTCGGCAGGCGCAGCGGGAGTGAAGAGGTTGCCTGGCCCGGGGTGGAAGGCGATGCTTTAGTGTGAAGGTCTGTCTTGTACCTTAGCTCCGGCGCTCCTGTAACCAGCCCGGCAGGAGAGTGATCTGAAGGGACACTTGTTACCCCCCGCTTTGGACTACTGAAACAATGGTCCCCTGTTAACTTACTGGAAGAGACAGCTGGTGAAGATGAAGCCAGCGCCGTGAGGATGGGGATGAGGGCCAGCTGGGCGATCCTGTCGATGGTTCTGGGCGTCTCCTCCAGGAACTGGGGACATCAGGACCAGTGTGATGAGTAAACGAGCCAGGGGTCGTTAACGTTGGAAATGTGCTTGGCATGGGGCAAATACTGTTGGGATTGGGAGAGTGACAGATTTTTTTTTTCTACCTTGTCTCCTCCTAAGGAATTTATTTTGAACAATTTATTTTCTCTCTGCATGCATGTGTTCGTGTGTGTGTGTGTGTGTGTGTGTGTGTGTGCACATGGGTGCATGTGTGTGTGTCTCAGGCTATTAAGAATTTCCCCAAGGGCTTCCCTGTGGTTCTTTCCCGCCCTTTCAACTCTGAGCTCGGTGCTCCCTCTCTGTGCTCCCGGTCCCCTGTCCCCATAAAGACTGACTTTTATGACCTCCAGTGAACTTGGATGCTTAAGCTGAAGTGTGAGAGGCTGAGCGTCAGCACATTCTGAGGGATGCACAGTGCACCTGTGGATGCAGTTTATCAAGCAGAACCGGTGGGAGGGGAGGAGAAACAGAGCAGGTTGTCAGCCTGAGAGCCACCATTGCTGAGGGAGTGTGCCTGGGCCGCCTCTGTGCCCTCAGCAGCCATAGCGTCCCAGTCAGGGTCTCTGCGGACAGGAACTCAAGCAGGGCAGGAACCTGAAGGCAAGAGCTGATGCAGAGGCCACAGAGGGCGCTGCTCACTGGCTTGCGCCTCATGGCTTGCTCAGCCTGCTTCCTTATAGAGCCCAGGACCACCAGCCCAGGGATGGCCCCACCCACAGGGGGCTGTGTCCTCCCCCATCAATCACTAATGAAAGAAGTGCCTTACAGCTGGATCTTACCGAGGCCTCTTCTGAATTGAGGTTCTTTTTCAGGTAACTCTACTCTGTGTGTCAAGTTGACATAAGACCAGGCAGAACCAATAGTATCTTATGTTTTTCAAGAAATAACAAAGAAAAGTCTTAAGTGTCATCTAATGGTCTAATCACGAGAGGCAGGTGACGTTAAAAAGGAAACTCTGACAGCACAAGTGGGAGTGAGCCTGAGGGAGAGAGCGTATGCGTCTGGGAGGGGAGCATGGCGGCGGGGAGTTCTCACACAATGTGGGGAGAGCGCCGAGTGGAGAGGGAACAGCCCACAAACAGAAGCTAAGCGTGAGATAGGTTTCCTACCCCAAACTCCGCAGGGAGTCAACAATTTAGGACTTGGTTGGACTGCAGACAGCTCAGGTGGGTAGAGTTCTTGCTTAGCATGAAGGAAGCCCTGGGGTCCATCCATGTGGTGTGCACACAGCTCTCTGGAGGTGAAGGCAGGAGGAGCAGAAGTTTAAGATGATTCACGAGTTTGAGACCAGACTAGGTAACGTAAGGCCCGCCTTAAAACAGAAGGACAAATGCAAATGAGAGAGAACGGATAAGCTGCGGGCCAGAAGTGCCTCTCAGCAGAGGGCGACAGCACGCCTGTGTGTTTGTTCTCAGTGACCGGTCAGAGCAATTTTCTAATTCTAGTGGCAGATCAAAGGGCGAGTAAAGGGAAAAGGAGCCAAACATGGATGGAGCAATAGAAAGGAAGGCATAAACTGTCTGAAAGTTTTCGAGCTTTCAAACCAGAGTTCTGATCTTTCTTTCTTGCAGAAGTCCCGTCTTAGGCTTCCAGGCCCGGCCAGTCTCGGGGCTGAAACCGCACAGCTCACTTGTACAGTGAGAGGCCCTTGGCACCTTACCACACCAGGCAGCCAGCCAGGCCTGGGCTGGGCAGCAGGCGATCTGCTGTACTGAACTGTATTGCTCTGCATTAGCGCAACGTTAACCCAGAAAATAAAATAAATAAATAAATAAAAATGCTGCAGACGCGATGCAGAATCTCTGAAGGTTGTCTCCGAGGTGCCCTGCAAGAAGGAGGAAGTTCCAAAAAGGGAGGACACAAATCTGGAGGTGGGGGCAGGGAGCACAAGATGAGGGGTAGATCTGGGAGGAGTTGTGGGGAGGAGTTACGGGGAGGAGTGGGGGAGGGCAAACATAAAAACAAAAAACAATTGGAAGCTGCAATGCATTAGTTCAGCCCAGATTTCTGGGCAAAAGCCTAAGGCACCCCGGTCCACAAACGCTGTTGAACAATGCCTTTGCATCGTGTGAGGTTGAACCAAACGCCCTGGACATGGAAGGGTGGGGACCATAGAGATTCAGGCTAGAGTGCCTAATTTAGGAGGGACTGAGGAGGACTCTTTGGGCAACGGCACAAGATAAGAACTCATGATGGGAGGTGGTGGCGCACGCCTTTAATCCCAGCACTTGGGAGGTGGAGGCAGGCAGATCACTGTGAGTTCGAGACCAGCCTGCTCTACAAAGTGAGTCCAGGACACCCAAGGCTACAAAGAGAAACCCTGTCTCAAAAAACAAAAACCAACAACCCCTCCCCCCAAAAGAATTAATTACACACATGTACCACCGCCCACCGCACCTGGCTTTTACAGGGGCACCTGTGTCCAAACTCAGGCTGTCATGCTTGTATAGTGGGAACTTTAGGGACCAGGGGCATCGGCTCCTCTTAATGGCTTGACTTTCTCTATTTGCACTTTGTCCCTTTACAGCATAGCTTTGGGCAACAAGAGCCATAGTCAATGACGCTCCCTAGCCAAGAGACCCAAGCACAGTAAAATGCCAATCACCTGATTCCACCCGACCCCCTCGGCTGTCCAAGTGCACGGGATGTTGTCAATGGTTCTTTGCCAGGGTGATGCGCATCCCAGAATGCCACCTGTTAATAAGTCACGAGTGGCTTCCTCTCCCTCATCTTGCCACAGGCAGATCCCACAGGAGCTCATGAAGATGTGCGGAAGGCTCCTTAACTTCTCTTCCTTGGCGCCCCACATGACCAGTGAGGACAGTCCGATGGACTTGGGGTAGCAACGCGCGTCCCTGGACAGTGTTAGGTTAACAGCGCATGTGGTTAAACCATGGCCTTTGACTCCTCGGACCTATGTGACGGACCCCTGCAACTCCACAGACTCCAGTGGAAGTCAGATGAAGGCACAGTCTCCCTACAGATCTTCCAGGCACAACTGTTTCACTTACAAAACAAAACAAAAGCGCAAACAAAACAGGCTGGACAGGTGGCTCAGTGGTTAGCAGTACTTGATGCTTTTGCAGAGGATTCAAATCTGGATCCCTCAAGTCTGATTCCCAGGACCCACACTGGGTGTCTCACAACCGTTTGTCACCCTAGGCTCTAGGACTCCTGTGTATACACACACACACATGTACACACACACACACACACACAAATTTAAGTAAAATAAATATTTTAAAAAATCAATCTTCGGGGCTGGAGAGATGGTTCAGAGGTTAAGAGCACCAGCTACTCTTCCAGAGGTCCTGAGTTCAAGTCCCAGCAGCCACAGAGTGCCTCACAACCATCTATAGTGAGATCTGGTGCCCTCTTCTGGTGTGCAGGTGTACATGTAGGCAGAACACTGTATACATAATAAATAAATAAATCTTAAAAAAACATCAATTTTAACATATCACTCTACTCCCCCTTTCCACTATATTTATAATATTTGAACTCCACAGCACAGTGAAGACAGTCTGACTTCTGCCGCGTGCGTGCGTGCGTGTGTGTGAGCACGAGTGCATATGCGTCCAAGACAGGGTCTCACTGTGTAGCTTAGGCTGTCCTGGAACTCAGTACATAGAGGAGGCTGACCTCAACTTCACAGAGATCCGCCAGCCTCTCTGCCTCCCAAGTGCTGGGACTAAAGGCGTTGCGTCACGACACCCAGAAGCCTTCCCCCTCTGCAGTGAAGAGATTTGTTTCCTGCTGCAAAAAAGTGTCGTTGCAAACAGTTCTTAGGATCCCCTCGATAGGGTTAACAGGGAAGTGTGCAATGGGGGCTTGGGTCGCCAGCACCCATGGAAATGCACAACTGCTGGGTCGTGTAGCAGCCTGTCCTTAATCCCAGCATTGGGAAGGTGGAGGTGGGACCCCTGCGGCAGCTGAACTGGGGAGGGGGCACTCGGCTCATCGGCGAGAACTGGCCTCTGTTAGTAAGGTGGAGTGAGAGCGAGGAAGATAGTTGATGTCAGCCTCTGGCATCCACACACATGTGCACACACATGTACACACACCACCACCACCTCCACACACATGTGCACACACATGTACACACACATTACCACTTCCACACACATGTGCACACACATGTACACACACATCACCACCTCCACACACATATGCACACACATGTACACACACCACCCCCTCCACACACATGTACACACACATCACCACTTCCACACACATGTGCACACACATGTACATACACACCACCTCCACACACATCTGCACATACATGTACACACACATCACCACTTCCACACACATGTGCACACACATGTACATACACACCACCACCTCCACACACATCTGCACACACATGTACACACACATCACCACCTCCACACACATATGCACACACATGTACACACACACCACCACCTCCACACACATGTACACACACATCACCACTTCCACAGACATGTGCACACACATGTACATACACACCACCTCCACACACATCTGCACATACATGTACACACACATCACCACTTCCACACACATCTGCACACACATGTACACACACATCACCACTTCCACACACATGTGCACACACATGTACATACACATCACCACCTCCACACACATCTGCACACACATGTACACACACATCAACATCTCCACACACATATGCACACACATGTACATACACACCACCATCTCCACACACATGTGCACACACATGTACACACACATCACCACTTCCACACACATGTGCACACACGTGTACATACACACCACCACCTCCACACACATCTGCACATACATGTACACACACATCACCACTTCCACACACATGTGCACACATATGTACACACACACCACCACCTCCACACACATCTGCACACACATGTACACACACATCACCACTTCCACACACATGTGCACACACATGTACATACACACCACCACCTCCACACACATCTGCACACATATGTACACACACACCACCACCTCCACACATATGGGCACACACATGCACACACACTACTGCCTCACACATGTGCACACACATGTACATACACATTACTGCCTCCACACATATGTGCACACACATGTACATACACACTAGCTATTCTAGAAACAACCTCTTGATATTTATTTATGAAATGAATGAATCTAGAGAACATTGCTAAGCTCATGGGTTGAAACTCGCCTAACACTTCTTCAACACACCCCTTCCTTCCAGCCCTCTCATACTTTGGGGATGGAGCGCTTTAGTTGGATGAATAAGAGGATAGCAGGAGAAAAGAGGAGTGACCACGTGTCCAGTTCGAACTCCTTGCAAGACTCCGGCGGTCGGTGGTCAGGACGGGCAGGATGGAATTCCCCAAGCTGGCCTCTGCCCAGCGCACCAGGCCTAGGCTATTGGGTAAGAGGGTATTAGAAAAATGAAGTTGGCAGCTGACAAAGTGTTTTTGTGATGTGGAAGTAAGTGACCTTGCATTTAGTTTCTTTTAAAGGGTTTTCTGGCAGGAGCAGGCCCTGGTAGTGTACAGAGCCAGGATCCTACAGGGGCAGCAGTGGTCCTGGGCAGCTGGGTTATTTTAGCGCGATCATTTCCTGGCGCCCGTTGTGCTTACGAACGGAACAGACCAGATGCGCTGTTTTATCTCGCCAAAGTCTGGCTTCTCCCTTTGAAGACTCACCAACGGCCACAGCTATCTGCCGACCTTTATCAGCTGGGGTGCCTGGACCAACACCTACAAACACAGGAGAAGCCCACTGAATCCCTTTCCTCTTCCTCCTTTTAGCTTTCCCGAGTGGTTAAGAATTGAATGTTCCCTGTTTTCCATGGGGCTGACGTTGACGGTGCTAACACAGTCCATCATACATTCTCAACCAGTTCACCGTGACATTCAGGGATTTTTAAAGACATATCTGTGCCGTGCTGTTCTGGGTAATTCATACTACTTGCCCAGGTTTTGAGTCAGTTGGGGGGCAGGGTGATTACAGAGGGGGGAAGGGGGCTGGTTGCAGGTGTTTCCCCATGTGCATCTGAGGAATGCAAGTAGGCTATGATGTATTTCTGCCCCCCCCCACCCCCAGTTTTATTTTTGAGGCTCTGTCTTGAGAGAGAGAGAGAGAGTGAGAGAGCACTGAACTTGACATCAAGGGAGTGTGCGTGTATGTATGTATGTGTGTGTATATATGAGTGTGTTTGTGTATTGTGTGAGTGTGTAAGTATGCATGTGTGAGAGTGTATGTACATGTATGAATGTGTGTGTGAGTGTGTGTATGTGTGTGTGTAAGTGTGTGTGTGAGTATGTGTATGTGTGTGTGTGTGTGTGTGTGTGTGTGTGAGTGTGTGTATAAACAAGTGAGACTGAGGCATAGAATGAGAGAGATTTAGCTTCCAGCATTCCAGCAAGACACAAGGCTGCTGCTGCCCAGCACAGGCTTTGAGTTCAGGAAGCAGGAGCATGCTTGTCATAACGCTGAGAGCCCACTGTTCTCAGCTTCCCTTCCTCAGCCATCTTCTCCACACGCCCCCTGTTAGAGGCCTTCAGCCATGGTGCTTTCTCAGCCTCCTGGTCCCTGTCCCCCCAAGCCTCTGTTTGCTACTTGTAACTCACACAGCCTTGGTGGGTTAGTGGTCAAGGATGGCTCTGGACGTGTATTTCATTTCCTTTGAAGCATCAAGTGAAATAATGAAAGCATGTGAGTGATCTTTATGCTCAGAGCCCTAGTGGGGAGTGTAAGCAGCTCTAAGAGTCAAAGCAGAACTTGAGCCTGCTGACTAGAGGGCAAATGTCCACCCCGCTGAAGCCTCCGCAGCACGGACACAATGAGCCACTACACTGTAAGCAGCACCCTGAGTCACTCAGGACCTGCTGTGGAGACGTTTCCATAGTGGCATGTTCAACTTTCAACAAAATGTGCTTCCCAGCACTCAGGAGGCAGAGGCAGGCAGATCTCTGTGTTCGAGGCCAGCCTGGTCTACAGAGTGAGTTTCAGGACAGCCAGGGCTACACAGAAAACCTTGTCTTAAAAGAGAGAGAGAGAGAGAGAGAGAGAGAGAGAGAGAGAGAGAGAGAGAGAGAGAACGTGCGCCTGTGTCAGATGTGTGTCCTGTACTAGACTTTGTAGAAGCTGTCCCAATAAATATCCACCGAGGACATGCTATGCACCAGAAAATGTTCCCAGTGCTAAGAGTACATGATAAACCCACAAATCCTGGTCCTGGGGGCATCTACGTGCCACTGGGAGATATGATACAGAGATGACGACAGATGTCACAGGCCAAAACAAGAGAAGGTGCTGGCAGTTCTGGCAGGGCAGTCAGGGGACAATCTCTCCAGTGTTCCTACAGTGCTGGCTGATGTCAGTAACCTAAGCTCCAGGGTGAAGTTTGAGGTCAGCCTAAGCTACTTAGTGAGAACTTGTTTTAGGCACAAGACCACCCACAATGCAACAATGTAACTTTTCTTCACCGATTCGGGGCTGGAGTCACCAGTGGCTGTGGGCAGCCGTGGCAATGTAACCAGGGCAGCGCTGACTCTGCCCCAGAAGAGATACAGTCTATGATTATCTCATAGATTGATCAATTGAGTGACTCTGTGTGTGTGTGTGTGTGTGTGTGTGTGTGTGTGTGCGCTCATGTGACATGGCATGAAGAGGTCAGAGGGCAACTTCCTGGAGGAGTCACTTCTTTCCTTCCACCATAAGGGTTCAGGGAATTGAACTCAGATTGTCAGGCTTGGTGGCGAGTGCCCTTGTCCACATCACCCAACTTCTATTGTCTGTCTGTCTGTCTGTCTGTCTGTCTGTCTATCTATCTATCTATCTCTTTAGTTTTTTGAGGCGAGATTTCTCTGTGTAGCCCTGGCTATCCTGGAACTCACTCTGTAGACCAGGCTAGCCTCAAACTCAAAGATCTGCCTGTGTCGGTCTCCCAAGTGCCGGGATTAAAGGTGTGCGCCACCACCACCTGGCTCATCAACTTATATGTGACGTAGAATGTATTTCTTAGAGTCGCTTCCAGGTCACCCCAACACTGACCAGAAAGTAGAGATTTCCGACACACCTGGTCTCCCACACTCTCAGGAGCCCCACCACCAACAACAACCCCAGACAGCTTCTTTCACACCCTACTCCTTTCTCAGGAATCTGAGCTGTGGGTTGCAGCAGTCATGAGCACTGGCTCCTGAGTCGTTCTCCCTTGGTAAAGGACGTCAGACAGACAGCAAGAGGTGTGGGCAGACAGATGGAAGGCAGGACAGACCTGCCTCATGTGTTAGCCCCGAGGATGCCTTCCAGCCCAGGCTATGAATTCTTCTTCTTCTCCTCCTCCTCCTCCTCCTCCTCCTCCTCCTTCTTCTTCTTCTTCTTTTTTCTTTTTTTCTTGAGACCCTCTCTCCAGCCCACAATGGCCTCAGACTCCCTGTGCAGGCCAAGATGACCTTGACCCTGTGCTCTGCCTCCAGAGTGCCAGGGTCACAGGCATGGGATGTTGGGAAACTGAGCTTCCTGCATGCTAGGCAAGGCTCTCCCGGGTGAGCAAGATCCCAGCCCCCAGGCTGTGAGTGTTTTTCTAGAAGTTCTCAGCCCTGTACTTCACCAGTTGCTCTTGAGTTTCTCACTGCGGGTTGACTCAGCCGGCCCTGCAGACTTGTCTCACAGCTCCCCAGTTAACGCTGAGTCTGGAATTAACACATCCTAACCTGTCACCACACTGAGTCACAGGCAGGACACGTCACACTCCGTGGGCTCAGGAGCTTTCAGACAGGCAGGCTGGCCCCACGGCTGGCAGGAAGTAGCCTCAGCCAGATATCCACACCTTAAGGCAGAGCAGCAGGGTGGAGGGTGTGTCCTCTGCCTGGAGTTGGGAGTGGCTGAGGGGGGAGGACACTGGGACCAGGAGCCAGTTCTCACCGCCCTGTAGGGAGGCCATGCCTGGTGTGCTCCTTAGCAATAGGAGGTGAGATCACCCCAGGCAGGGGATGCGCTCACACCACCAGCCTTTCTTCTGTTTGGGTGAGGTGTGAGAGAGTGTGCTCTGTTCCCTATATTTTTGTTGGAGAAAAGAGGGGACATGGTGCACCAAGATGTGCCCTGTTTCGGTGGCTGGGGAAATGGGAAAATCCCCGGCCTCCCAGGGAGGGCTGCTCAATCCCATCAGGCTTTGCAGTTCTCTGCCTGGTCAGGTACTTCCCAGCATCCAGGTTTTGCTGTTTGGCTCAGCTACCCAGGGCCATTATATTGATTTCATGAGCCCTAAAACTTTTCACCTTTATGACCTCTTTCCTCTATTAAAGAAAAAAAAATCTGTTTTTACAGATATGATGTTATAAGATGAACACACACCAGGCTGGATTCATTGTGTAAACAATACTCCTTTTTCTTGGTTTGATTTTGGGGTCTGTTTCTGTTGAGAGACAGAGGGGGTGGGCAGGAGGGAGACAGACAGACAGACAGACTGACTGACAGACCGACGGACCAGCACACACATGTGTACTACATAGAAGCCAGAAGTGAGGGGAAGGGTGTCCTTCTCTAGAACTCTCCCTCGTCCTTAGAGGCAGGCTCTCTCCCTGAACTGGGACTTGCTGGAAGCCCACAAGCACCTAGCAGCCATGGAGCTGGGGTCACAGGTATTTGAGACAAGCCTGGCTTGTTTTGTGAGTGCTGGGATACAAACTCCAGTCAGCAAGCACCCTTAGTCCCTGAACAGTCTCTCCAACCCTCCTTGTTTGTATTTTAAGATGAGGACTAACATAGTGCAGTCTGTCCTGGAGCTCCTCCAATACATATATAATATATAGCCAACGATGACCCGGAGCTCCTCCTATACATATAGAATATACAGCCAACGATGACCTGGAGCTCCTCCTATACATACATAATATACAGCCGACCATGACCTGGAGCCTCTCCTATACATATATAATATACAGCCAACGATGACCTGGAGCTCCTCCTATACATATAGAATATACAGCCAACGATGACCTGGAGCTCCTCCTATACATACATAATATACAGCCGACCATGACCTGGAGCCTCTCCTATACATATATAATATACAGCCAACGATGACCTGGAACTCCTGATCATCCGCCTTTTGAGACCTCCTAAGTGCTGTGACTCCTGATATGGCCTCCCATGGCTTGTGTAGACTGGGGATTAAACCTGGGCTGTGTACACTCTAAGCAAGCATTTACCAACTACTGAAGTTGCTACTTCTATAGCCCTTCCCCTGCTTTTTTTTTTTTGTTTTGAAAAGAAAGAGTGAAATTCTGTTTGGTCCCAGCACCATTGAGTGAGGAGAGAAACATTTTTATGTCCTCTGAAGCATTCTGGGTAGGCCTTCGGCACCTGTCCACTTAGTGGATATGTTGACCTGAGGTCCACATACGGCGCGGTTCTCTTCACTTCCAGATGAGTGCAGACACTGGAGTCAGAGCGTAGCCGATACACACGGCCCTGCCCTTGGCTAATCCAGATGTTCCATGAGAGACTACAGCTCTTCCAGCACGGCTTCCTTGCCCGAAGACACCTCGCCTGTGTGGAAGCTCCGAGCAGCAGGTGTGCTGAGGATCTTTCCAAAGGTTAAGGGTCTGAGGCTAAGCAAGCCCTCGAAATACAGGGCCCTGCTGGTGTGTTCAGGCACAGGCGGGATGCCAAGCGGGTTTGGAAAACTCGGTGTCAGGGGACATCAGTGAGCACTTGAGGAAGCAACACACAGTGGGAAGGTGACCATGAGAACCGTCTGTGTCCATTCACTCTGGTACTGGTTACTTTTCCTGAGCTATAACAAAACACCAGCACAATCAGCTTATGGGTGGCGGCTTAATTTTGAGCCCATCACATTGGGGAAGTCATGGCGCCAGGAATGTGACCATGGCCAATCACACTGCATCTGTAGCCGGGAAGCAGAAAGAGAGACGGCTGCTGGCCCCATGGAGCTTTCTCCTTTTTAAAAAGACTTATCGTGTGTGTATGAGCGATTTGCCTGCATATATGTCTGTGCATCTTGAGCGTGTCTGGGGCCCACAGAAGCCAGCAGAGGGCGTCAGAGACCCTGGAACTGGAGTCACAGGTGGCTGCTGGGAATCGAACCCTGATCCTCTGCAAGAGCAGTAAGCGCTCTGACTGCTGAGCCGTCTCTCCATCCCCCACGCTCTCTCCTTTATATTCAGTATAGGACAACAGCCCATGGGATGGCGTCACCCACATTTATAACATGAAAACTGAGGTGCCAGGCACCAGATATGACATGGAGAAGTTTATTATAGGAGCGTGGGAGAGCAGGGACGGGGGAGGGGACCCCAGAGAGAAAGAGACAGAGATAGAGACAGAGAGAGGAAGAGGAAGAGAGAAGAGAGTGAGAGAGGTAAGAGAGGAAGAGGAGGTGGGTTTGCCTTTTTTATGTCCTGGGCAGCTTGCCCACCTAGTGGCCGGCAGGTAATGGCGTCATAGGTTGCTAGGCAGACTGTGGCCTGTATGCTAACAACATTCAGCCAAGGTTTCCCCAACTTACTGGAGATTTGAATTCCTAACGTACCTATTAATCACCACCGAAAAGTTAGGAAAAGGGGAAGAGGAAGGCAGAACTGAGCTATTGGAAGCCTGTTGGCCTGCAGCAGCCTGTCATGTGACCTGCAGCAGGCCCCATGGCCGTTTCATTTGACCCTTCACATGTCCACTTTAAATTCCTTCTCTGTGATGAGTTAACAAAACCTATACAATTAACTTTAATTTTGGGTATGTTTTTCTCGGCAACAACATAGTTTCTTCCCGTCCTTTCTTTCTCAGCTAATTCTCCCTCACCATTGCTGAAAGAGGGTGTTCCCAACTTGCACTGTAAGTATGCTCTGAGAAATCTGTGAGAAAACTGAATTTCTCTGTCACATAAGCTATGTATAGCACAGTAGATGGGGCCAGCGGGGTGCATCAGAGGGTAGAGCTGGCGGCTTGAGTTGAAACCCCAAGACCCATATGGCAGAAGACGACGAGCTACTCCCACAGGTGGACCTCCGACCTCCACGCGCAGGGAACACACAGCAACCACAACAATAACAATCCCAAAAGCATACTATAACGTAACCCAGTAATGCAGAGCAGCCAGGGGGAGACTGTTTTCACTTCAGAGTGAGCCGCTTCCCCTAAGAACAGCACGACCGTGAACTACCCTGACCCTCCATGCCCAACGGTGACAGGCGCCTCCCGCGCTGGCACCGTTGTCAACCACCACGGGGTTCGCCCACGTACTTACCTTCTCCTCCATAGGGCTCCTGTTCTGTGTCCCAACAATATCCGCACTCAGGTGTTGACGCTGTTTTTACACAACTCTGTTCGTTTCTCTTAGTTTTTCTCTTAATCTGGCCATCACACAATTTTTAAATTTTTACTTATTTATTTATTTATTTATTGGTTTTTCTGAGACAGGGTTTCTCTGTGTAGCCTTGGCTGTCGGGGACTCACTCTGTAGACCAGGCTGGCCTCGAACTCACAGCGATCTGCCCACCTCTGCTTCCCGAGTGCAGGGATTAAAGGCGTGTGCCTCCACTGCCTGGCTCACATGAATAATTTATGCTTTTATATTTTTATTTAAAAATGAGCTTCACTACACAATCTTGAGCAATTTTCGTCTGTTCTTAACCCTGTTAGTTTGTCTTGCTTCCAGCAAATATCCCAGTGATACTTGGACTTCGTAGTTTTCCTCAGCTCCAGCTCCTTCCTCCTGATCTTCCTTGGACCAGTGGCGGACTCCCCTACTTCCTTTCCTAACTCCACCCCTGGCTGGCAGGAAGTCCAACCCTATTCTCTCCCCTGCTCAGCGATTGGCTGTAAGCTGCTTTATTGACATATCTGGGGGACAGTTCGGGAGCAGAGTTTATACAACCTTTAGACAGGAATTCAGAATTTAAACTACATAGTAACCTCATACCTACGCTCAGATCTTTATGGTTGAGTTCCTTTTTTTTTTTTTTTTTTCTGTTTGGTTTGTTTTTCAAGACAGGATTTCTCTGTGTAGCCTTGGCTGTCCTGGACTCACTTTGTAGACCAGGCTGGCCTGGAACTCACAGGGGTCCACCTGCCTCTGCCTCCCCAATGCTGGGATTAAAGGCGTGCGCCACAACCATCCAGCTTAATGCCTTTTCTTTTGGACGGTTGCGTTTTTAACCAGTGGGCTATCTCTTGAGCCCAAGTACAAACATGAGTTTAAGTTAAACTGTTCTGTTGCCTCTGAAGTCCTTCAAGAAACTCAGCCTTCCCACGAGGTTTATTGTCATCATATTTGAGGGCAGATGCTGACACAGAAACCTGGGTCCTACTCTGCCCCAAGGAGGGGCAAGCCCCAGTTTGAAGTTGTTTTCTTCAGATTTCCCCTCTCACTTTCTTCTCACAGTCAAAGCAGAAGCGTTTTAGGCCGGCGTGAGTTTCTGCTCTTCTGTGCTCGCCTGAGAGCCAGGGCCGGCTCTGTGCTGTTCAGAGGCTGGAAAGCGGCTCAGCTGGAACCCAGCAGAGGCGTTCTCTCCGGCTTTGCAAACTTTCCACACACCTGGCTTCAAGATCATCTTCAGGCATAATCGTCGCTGGCTGTCAACATTTTATCTTGATTAATTAAAACACTTGTGCAATTACTAACAGCAGGGGGAATTTCTGGAAAGGGCACCTAAGCCACTCAGCCTGTGTGAGACTCACAAAGGTCTGCGGCCCCTTCGCTTCCTTCTTAAAGTAGAGGTGTGGCAACCGCCGGCTTTCAGCTACTCCTCAGTCATGGCTTCACACTTCCTTCATAGTCAACAACCTGAGTTAGAGGAAGTGCTCCCCGTTTCCCTGATATCGCAGGTTTCCATTGTAGAATTATAAATATAAAGAGGGGAGTCAGGCGCAATCACTGCTGGGTAAAAAGCTCTGTGATAGTTCACGTCAACAACTTGATTCCGAATTACCAGGCAAGCCTCGGAATTTTCTAAATTAGGGTCATCGAAACCCACCTTAAAGGCAGGTGGCCCCATGCCACGAGAGGTGGGGTGTCCTGCACTGAATAGAAAGCAGGAAATGCACTCGGGAGGCAGAGGCAGGAGGATCCCTGTGAGTTCGAGGACAGCCTGATGTACAAAGGGAGTCCAGGACAGCCAAGGCTACACAGAGAAACCCTGTCTCAAAAAAACAACAAAACAAAATTCTCTGGCTGCCAGAGAGTCACTATACCATTTGTCTCCTTTAATTGGCCATTTGTATGCAGGCCCTCAGGAAAGGGCTGTGTATTCAGTGCCCTGCTGGGATGATTAGCTGTACTCCTTGGTCTGTGGGTGGCCTAATTGTTTGGTAGTTTTCACTGTCAGATTAGTTCTAAAGATAACTTTTATGGCAATGTTTGTTTTATGGGCTATTTGTCACCTTGTCTGAGTTGTTCACGGAAAACAAATTCAGGTTAAAAGCTGGGCAATCTCTCTTGCTCCTAACTCTGTAACTAATCTTTTCAATCTTCTCATGTAATTACTCTGTTTTGCAATTCCCCAGTGATCCCTCTTCACCTTTGGAATGAAAACAAAAGTAACCTGAAAAAGCCCTCACCACAGCAAACCAGACGGCACCCAAGAGCTTTTGGACACAGTGGCTCCTGGCTCTACGGTGCTGTTTAAATTTAAGATTCATTTATTTATTTTTTATGTACATATAAGTGTTTTGCTCACAGGTCCTCTGGAGGAGCAGCCAGTGCTCTTAAACACCGAGCCACCTCTCCAGCTCCCCAGCTCCTGCTGCTAAGGCCGCTAAATGAAACAGTGTCAGTGACGTCAGGGCTGAGAAACGTGGCTCAGTTGGTAGAAGGCTTGCCTAAACTTCCCGAATTCCACTCCAGCATCAAAGAAATTGAGCGCGCTGGCACGAAGCCGTGGTCCCAGCACCTGCGAGGTGCATGAGGAAGAATCGTGAGTCCACAGCCATCCTCAACTACCTAGCAAGTCCAGGGTCAACCTGGGCTACCTTGGCAAACATTTACAAAACGAGAAAGAAAAGTAATCACATTAAAAATTCCCTCTTCTGGAGCTGGAGAGATGGCTCAGAGGTTAAGAGCACTGCCTGTTCTTCCAAGGTCCTGAGTTCAATTCCCAGCAACTACACGGTGCCTCACAACCATCTGTAATGAGATCTGGTGCCCTCTTCTGGCCTGCAGGCAGACATGCATGCAGAACACTGTAAACATAATAAATAAATAAATCTCTTTAATAGTAATAAAAAAAAAAATCCCTCTTTTACCAGCCCAGTGACACCACAAGGCTGGTGGCTACTATTCTGGGCAGCACAGAACCTCTTAATCATCTTGGGTAGTTCTGGACAGCAGCTGCCAGCAGATGTGATAATTTTAGCACTTTTTTCATACCTCTTGGACTCTCCTTAGAATATGCTTTTCCATTTCTTTGCCTAATTCCCAATCATCCTTCAACACAGAGCTCAGGCACTATCAGCTCCACAGAAGCCTTTTGGACCATTTCTGTGTCTCCCACTCCCTGTCATCATCTGACTAGATTGCCCAGACTTTGGGGTCTGCTAGAACCTTAGCCGCCCCAAGACTGCACCGAGGACATTTCATTCAGTTGTGCTTCATTCAGCCAGCTGCACAGGAGGAGCATGCATCCTTCCATTCTGACTCCCCACTTCTTAGCATCTGAAAAGCAGACAGAGTGCGCTCAAGTTGTGTAAAGGGAGCACCACCCACCCACACACTTCTGTGCAAAGCCAAGCGGTTACCCTCAAAATGGTAGAGCCTGGACTTTTGAATGCAAAGCCCAGGGCACTTCTTTTCTTTTTAGTAAACACACACACACACACACACACACACACACACACACACTATACACACACACACACACACACACACACACACACACTTAAATGTATTGTTTTCACGAGATTTTGTTTTTTGTTTTTTTTACAATGCACATTTCCAATTTTATTTATTAGAGATTTTGTACAACAAAAGTTTTTCAGACTAGTGTCTCCACAGATAGGTGGATTTTGCCTCTTGATTTCTAGATCTTGGTTTGTCTTCTTAAGAAAGTACATTGTTGATATGTTAGCATCCTGGATTTTTGTTTACCCTTGAAAAATGAAACATGATGAACTCAACATTGGTCATTTAAAAACATCAAAATTTAAAGCTAGTTGTTTTATAGATAGGGAAAGTAGATAAAAACCAAGACGAATAGATCTTCTGGGTCCATGTGATGAAAGGCAAAACTTGTTATTTACAATTAGTAGTTTCTGCTGACACTCTGCGCCAAGATTGTAGACATGATTCTACATAACAGACCAAGGGCCACATAAGATATGTCTACATATGGCGATTTTGTTGTTTGGAGTTGGGGGGTCTCACCATATGGCTCACACAGTCCTCAGATTTATAATCCTCTTGTCTCTGCTTGCAAGGGCAAGGGTTATACAACTGACTGGAAAATCCTTTTAAATAGTCAAACACACACACACACACACACACACACACACACACACACACACACACACAGGAACAGGGAAGAAGAAAGGGAGGGAGCTCATAATCTTACGATTAAATGACAACTTCATGTTACGTTTAGATGTATGTCTTTCCAAATTTTTAAAATACATACATGTGGGTACTTTTGTATCTTGAAGAAAGAAGAACCCCCTATAGTTGTTAAGTTTACTTTTAAAAAACAGACACATTGTTATCTTTCATGTATACTTAGGAATTCAAAAAATGTAACATTAAAATAGTTTTACTATTTTTGTGGAGGTGTAATGCTCTCCTGACTGCTTTCCAGGGGTAATACCCAGACCAGAGACAGTCCTTTTCCAAGGTAGACACAAGGAATGACACTTTTCTGGGGCATTTGGGATAATTGTACACCAGCTTAGGCCAACCCAGGAACAAACTAGGCCAGAAGCAGACGCAGAGTGGCATCCTGGGTTCAGGAGGCCAGTGTTAGAGAGCCCCCTCAAGACAGCCAGAGGCAAAACTCACACAGTGACAGGGCTCGTATGAGAGGAGGGGACAGTTCGGGACAGTAAATAGTCGCTATAAATTGGTCTCAGTCTCCTGAGGACACACAGCTGCTGCTTATGTCATGGGGCAGCTCCAGAAACCACAGAGCCTGCGAGTGAACTTTAGGAGGGAGAGTTTATTTGTTTAGACGGTCGCTCTCTGTTGGTTCATGTACAACACACGAGGAGGCACGCACTGCCCTGCTCCAGGTATCTGTTTCCTCTGGGCAGCCATCATGGAGGCTGACTCATGCTGCGAAGCCTCGAGCTGCCTCTGCATCTGAAAATGATGGAAGGAGTCAGGGAGCAGCAGAGCTCCTTCCGGTCTCGGGCTCGGGCTCTCTGAGGTCTCGCAGAGGCTGAGGCAGAGGCCAGGAAACACACTCAGAGATATCAGCTGAGAAGCCACGCGGTCTCTAGCTTCTTCTCTTGTGTTTTCCCTCAGCTGACCCTTTGTTTGGATGACCAAGGGGCTCTGCAATGCTGACCCCGAAGACGCCTGAGTTCGTGCTCCGGGAACTGGACAAGAATGCAGAGTTGGCAAGAGTGGGAAAAGAAACTAAGTTCCTATGCAGGAAGGATGGCCCCACCTTTCCTTTGGGGGAGGGGAGGGAACACAGAAAAATAAAGACGGCAGAAGGTCAGCTGGGGACACTTAGCTCAGTGGAGCGTGACCTTCCCTTACCACTGGTCCTTAGCCTTCGAGCCCACCTCCTGAAAAGTGGGCAGCCTGGGAGGGGGAGGGCAGCCACCACTCGGGAGGACCCCCTTGTGTTCTGAGACCTTAGGAACCTGAGTGTGGCAGGCCAGTCAGGTCCTGGGATGTCCTGGCTCTGCACCCTCAGCAGTTGGAATATAGCTCTCTCTATCCTACTGACTTTTTACGTGAGTGCTGGGGATCCAAGCCCGGATCCTTGTGCTCTCACAGCAAGCTCCTTACTCATTGGGCCGTCTTCCCCCACCAAACAGCTGAACCGTTGAAACAATGGCAGCCAAGCAAGGGAAGAAAGCAGCCTGTGAGAGAGGGCGGGTCAGGGACACAGGAAGATGAGTCTGCTGGGTGCGTTCCCTGTGGTCTATGATGATGTCAAGGACAAGGCGATGCAACACATTAGTGTCTATGAGTCTCCCTTTGCATGGAGAACTTTGCCCTGGGCGTTGTTGCCTGACTCTCAGAGCTCTCTGTGGCCTTCGGTTCTGTGTGAGGCCAGATGGAATCTCTTTCTTCTTATTAGGACTGGAAAGCAAAGAGTAAAGCCTTAAACTTCGCAAAACTACTGAGGCGCTCTCTCTCTCGCTCTCTCTCTCTCTCTCTCTCTCTCTCTCTCCCTCTCTCACTGTAATTTTTTTCTGCCTGTGTTTTGTGTACTGTGTGTATGAATGCATGTTTACCTGTGTACACGTGCACATGCACCTGCGTGTGTGTCTGTGTATGTAGTGGGGGGTCAGAGGTTGATGTCATATGTCTTTCTTGATAACTATCTATGGAAGCAGGCTCTCTTGCTGAGCCCAGAGCTCCCCAGGGCAGCTGGTATAGTGTAGCTAGCCAGCTTGCTTGGGAAAGTCCTGCTTCTGTCTCCTGAGGGCTGCGATTACAGGTAGAGGAGGCCACTGTACTCACTCAGCTTATATGTGAGTGGTGGGGATTTGAACCTGCGTCCTCATACTCCCAAGGCAAGTTCTTTACCATTGAGCCATCACTCCAGCCATCTTCCTTTTTCTCCCTTCCTTCCTTTCCTTCTCCCTCCCTCCATCCCCTTGGCCCCCCTTCTGTCTGTCTGTCTGTCTGTCTGTCTGTCTGTCTCTCTCTCTCTCTCTCTCTCTCTCTTTCTCTCTCTCTCTCTCTTTCTCTCAGGAAGATCTCAGTGTAGCCTGGGCTGGCCTCTAACTTGCTGTGTAGCTAACTGATAGCCGTCTTGGCCTTCTGATCCTCCCAAGTGCTGGGAATCACAGCCACGCTCCATGGCTCAGGGCTGCTTTGATTCGGGGCTGTGGATACAACCCAGTGCTCCATGCATGCCAGGCAACCATGGTACCAAGACAGCTATGGCCGGGGGCCTCTCCTGGCTTTGGCTAAGGACTGTGCCTTCCCCACTTCTGATGCGGGGAAAACATAAAGAAAACTCTAGCATGTCATTTACAGGATGCCCTTAAGCTGACCCTAACATTTCTTTTTCTGCTCTCTATTCTAGTGACTCAGGAACTTTTCCCCCTGTCCCATGCTCTCCAGTGACATGTTTCAGGCCTCTGTCCCCACCCAGAATTCCCTTTCCCTAATATCTTCTCGTTTCTGTAGGGTTCCCTGCTGGACTCTTTCCTCTGGTTAGGTGTCTGGGGTGTCCCACTTTCCTTGTGGTCCCCGTGAACAGGCCTTTGGGCTAGCTCTTATGACACATTGTACCTATTCGAGTGTGCCACTGTCTTTTCCTGTTAGTGTGTGGAATCTTTGAGAACAAAGGTCCCATTATTAGGTTTTAATCCTTTAAAAAACTTTTTCAAATTTATGTCATCATAAAAGTAGCAAATTTCGTGTGTGTGTGTGTGTGTGTGTGTGTGTGTGTACTAGTTCGTGCAGACCAGGGGTCAAACACTAGTCCTTAGGAAACACTCGCCTGGTTTTTTGAGACAAGGTCTTTCCCTGGGACCTGAGCCTTGCTGTTAGACAAGCTGGCCACTGAGCCCCAAGGACCTGCCAGGCTCACTTCCCCAGGGCTGGGATTAGAAGAATGCCTTTATGTTTGTGCTCGCACTCAGGTCCCCACGCCTGCTCAGCGAGCACTATGTTGACTAAGTTTGCTTCTCAGCCCTCACACTTTTTTTTTTTTCCGAGACAGGGTTTCTCTGTGTAGCCTTGGCCATCCTGGACTCACTTTGTAGACCAGGCTGGCCTCGAACTCACAGCGATCCGCCTGCCTCTGCCTCCCGGGTGCTGGGATTAAAGGCGTGCGCCACCACACCCGGCCTCCCTCGCACTTCTTGAGAGTAAGCCCTGGAGCACCGGGCTCTGTAAGCCTGGAAGCCATTCATATACCTGATGCTGACCGTCGCAGCAGCTTTTAAGACGTGCCTCTGAGTTACAGATGAAGAGGCTGTGCTCGGAACCGGGGGCTTTTCTCAGTACAGGCATCCAGAGAACAGCATAGACAGGATGTAAACTGGGCAGAGTGTACTACAGTAACACATTACCTCATGTGGACTCCTGCCTTAGAAGATAAGGCTAGACGTTTTGGCTTTAGCCCTTAACACCTAGATATCTCTCCAGCAACCCGCAAGCCAACAGGCTTGAGCTTTAAGGAGAAGAGGAGGAGACCTTTTCCCAATTTGACATGCTCAGCGCTGTGCTCTAACTGCTGACTCCCACCTGGCTGATTTACATATGCTAATTTACACTTCTTTGCCGGCTATCAAAACTTAGTTACATCACTGAGAAGAAGGAAGGAGATGGCCTTGGGCACAGGGTCTTTATTTTGATTGGAAACAGGACTGGTAATAAACAATAAGGAGAAAGTTACAATTTAAGACAGAGTTGCAGGTTCTCCACCAGGGGTTTCAAAGTGTCTTTGTGCTCCTGGGGGAGGGGCCAAATCCTAGTTAGCATAACTATTGCTGTGATAAAACACCAGGACCAAGGCAAGCTGGGAGGGAAAGGCTTATCTGGCTTACACTTTCACATCTTAGTCTATCACTTAAGGAAGTCAGGACAGGAACTCAAACAGGGCAGAGACCTGGAGGCAGGAGCTGATGCAAAGGCCATGGAGGGTGCTGCTTCCTGGCTTGCTTCCTGTGGCTCCCTCAGCCTGCTTAATTAGGGATCCCAGGACCACCAGCCCAGGGATGTCGCCATCCACAATGGCCTGGGCCCTCCCCCATCAGTCACTAATTAAGAAAATGCCCTGCAGGCTTGCCTGCAGCCTGATCTTATGAAGGCATTTTTCTCAGTTGAGGTTCCCGCTTCTCAGATGACTGTAGCATAAATCTAGGCAGCGCAGGCCAAAATAAGGATATCCTTCCTATAAACAAAGGATAGGGAGTTAGATTAGTCTGCTCAAAGTCACAGTCAGCTTGAGCATTTGAACTCCTTTTGGATGCCAGGAAACACAAGGGAGGCCTAGTTCATGGAGGATCTGGAAAGCAGTGAAGTCTGCACACTGCCGAGAAGAAAGAGCAGAGACAATGCATGTGAATTTAGTCTGGGTGTGGATAAGGGAGAAAGTGGGTGGGAAGGGAGCCTGAGAGTGTGTGGGGAGATGGTTTTGAGGCCCCTGCACTGCCAGCACATGTGTTTATGACATTAGTTTTCGGCTCTTTAAGCTTGAGATGACGGAATAAGTAGGAATGTCCAACGACCGGTCGGGTAGGAGGGAGCAAAGAGGTGTCAGCCAGAGTCAGAAAGCTGCCAGTCACTGTAGGAAGACCCGCGAGTTAACAGCCATCCAAGAGTTAATCAGGGCACTGAGGGCTGAGCTGTGAACCCAAGCACTCAGCAATTAGAGGACCGGAAAGGAAGGGGACTCTGAGAAGACGGGGAGAGACCAGGAGAGGACAGGTCAGGCAGGGATTTGGGTGGGTCACTTACAAAGCGGACATCAGGTCCCCTGGGGAAGAGGGGGTGTGTTCAGAAAAGCGCTGAAGCTGGGCACAATGACAAGCATTTGAAGTTCAGCTCCCCAGGAGGCAAGTAAGAGGGCTCTAGGTTTTAACGCAACTGACCCCATGATGGAAGTATCATTCAGGCTGTAAAACTCAGTACATGGTCAAAAATGAAAACAAAGACCTAATCCATCAAAGTCCACAGCTCTGGGAAAGTCTCTAAATGTACTAACCTTGATTTTATTTTATTTTTTATTTTTTTTATTTTTGGCTTTCTTTGTTCTTGTTAACTGAAGTATGTCAACATAGACTTTGTGCCTAAAAGCTCATCTTGAGAAACGTCTGATGCTATACTGGGATCCTGAGTACCCAGTGTAATAACTGACCAACCCATGTTGGAGCAGGCTTTTTTTTTTTTTTTTTTGGCGAATACCCCTCAACAGCCATAAGTTCGAGTCAGCTGGAGCAACATAGCAAGACCCTGCCTAAGAAGACAAAATAAAGAAGAAATGTGTAATAAGCTGCTAGGGTGACAGGCGTAGGAAAGGGTGTGGGACTAAACATTAGAGGCCAAGAAAGGGGGACATGAACTCTGCCCTGGGAAGTGAAGAGCGGAAGAGGTATTGTGCGTTTGAGGGGAGGAGCGCGGCTTCGCGCATGCGCACGTCCTGATGTCTGTCCAAATGGACATCCGTCCCTGAAATGTACAAAAGCCTGATGTACAAAGACTTGCCCTTGTGGAGCTAGAAAGAGATCGGTACAGGAGAGCAGGAGTGTAGCCTGTGGAGCGATAGGCTGATCAGTGAGAGATCTCTGTAGAAATGGGCAGAGTCCGTGGTCCAGAAATATGAGCATACTGGGAATTTGCGCATCCCGAGGGAGGGGAGAGGGATTCAAGGGTGTGGTATGAGGGGAGGAAGAAATTAATTTCCTCTGAATCTTAAGGAACCTATAGACCCGCTGATGTAGTCCATGCAACCTCATGTTAGATGACGCCAGATGACATGCTCTGACTAGTCTTTCTTCGTTTCAGCTAAACATGCCGGTGGATTTTTTTCTCTCCAAGAGTGAATAGGACTGAGGGAAGCCCTCAGCAAGCGCCTTTGAAGATTTAGTAGGCTGGAGGCGTTAGGCAGAGCTTACCATGGCATTACACAATCATAGTTTCTATCAAGCGTAATCCGGCAGACTGCCCACTGCGAGTCATCTTTAAGTTGCCTGCTACACATCATCTCTGGGACTTTTCTGGTCCCTTTGCTCATGAGTAATTGTTTCCTAGAAAACTTTTACAAGCCTCAGACATTCCTACTGAACTGGAAGGGTGTGGCCCACTAGAAACGCCGCTGAACGGGATGCATGCCTGGAAAGCATGCTGTGCCAAGTGTTGGTCACTGTACAGGATTGTCCCTTCGCTGAAGTCAGGCCCGGGAGGGGGCAGCTGGCTAGGGCTGTGCATGGCCTCTTGGTTTTTGCTTTTTGTTTTCTTTTTGGTTTTTGAGACAGGGTTTCTCTGTGTAGTCTTGGCTGTCCTGGACTCACTTTGTATACCAGGCTGGCCTCGAACTCACAGCGATCCACCTGCCTCTGCCTTCGAGTGCTGGCATTAAAGGCCTGCGCCACCACTGCCCGGCTGTGCATGGCCTCTCATATTGGGATTAGGACAGAAAGAACCTAAAGGGCTTTTTACCCAGTTTCTCCTTTTTTTTTCTAACCATCAAAACCAATGAGGCACTTTCTCTTAGTAATTTGTGTAAGTCCCCAGGGATATGCGTATGTATGTACAATGCCAATGTTTCTGAACACTACTGGACATTTCGGGCTTACACTGGGAAAAACATCTGATAATTAAATGAAGTTGTGAAAATGTCAGCTGAAACCCTTCAAAAGGATGATTTTTAAAATGTGAGGGGCTGAGCCCGGCAGTGGTGGCACACACCTTTAATCCAAGTTCTCTGGAGGCAGAGACAGGTGAATCTCTGAGTTTGAGGTCAGTCTGGTCTACGGAGCTGCATAGAGAAACTCTGTCCCAAAAAACCAAAAAGAAAAAAAAATGTGAGGAGCTGGAGGGATGGCTCAGTGGTCAAGAGAACTGCTGTTCTTGTAGAAGACCCGAGTTGAGTTCCCAGTACCCGTCAAGTGCCCTGCAATAGTCTGTAACTGCAGCTCCTGGGCTCCAACTCCCTCTGCTGGCCTCTCAAGGCACTACACTCATGTGCAATACACATACACATAATTTAAGAATGAAAATCCTTAAAAATGAGATTTAATTTAAAAAAAGGATAACAGTTTTCTTCAAGTTATTTTATAATGTAGACTTTGCCAGGCATTTTAAAAAAGGAAAAGAGTAAAGGAAAAAATGGCTTTCTCAATTTTCTGGTTTTCTGCGCTAACCAGTGTAATGAATGGGCCTCATTCTCTATGGACATTATACCTTTCATTTATAAATGACAGTAACATTAAGGTAGGAGCCTCAAACAGGAAACACTGAAGGAATGTTGACTCATCTATGATAAGAAAGGTTGTGGCGAGACTTGTAACAGTGACAGATGGGTGTTTCACAGACAGCTACCATGTCTTCTCTCTCTCTCTCTCTCTCTCTCTCTCTCTCTCTCTCTGTGTGTGTGTGTGTGTGTGTAATGGTTAGTATTTCACAGATGGCCACAATGTCTTTTGTGTGTGTGTGTGTGTGTGTGTGTGTGTGTGTGTATCTGTGATAGTTATTATTTTAGAGATGGCCACAATGCCTTCTGTGTGTGTATTGGATATTAGAATGGCTGCACCAGCTTGCTTCTTGTGACCATTTGCTTGGAATATTTTTTCCAGCCTTTACCCTGAGGTAATGTCTATCCTTTTGGCTGAGATGTGTTTCTTGAAGGCAGAAGAATGTTGGGTTTTGTTTATGCATCTATTAAGTTAGTTTGTGTCTTTTTGTTGGAGAATTTAGTCCATTGATGTTGAGAGATATTAATGACAAGTGATTGTTAAGATCCTTAATTTTGATGTTGGTTATCGTAGGGAGTTTGTGTGGTTGTATTTTTGCCATGGTGTAGTTATCTATTTCCTGTGTAGTTTTGGTTGTAGCTTGTCCCTTTGGGGTGGAATTTTCCTTCTATTAATTTCTGTAAAGCCAGATTTGTGGATATGTATTGTTTGAATTTGGTTTTGTCATGGAACATCTAAACTCAAGAAATTAAACAACACCAAACCAAATAACCCAATTGAGAAATGGGGCTCAGAACTAAACAGAGAATTCTCAACAGAGGAATATCGAATGGCTGAGAAACACTTAAAGAAATTCTCACCGTCCTTAGTCATCAGAGAAATGCAAATCAAAACAACTCTGAGATTCCATCTTACAACCATCAGAATGGCTAAGATCAAAAATTCAAGTATCAGCACATGCTGGTGAGGATGTGGAGAAAGATGAACACTCCTTCATTGCTGGTGGGAATGCAAACTAGTACAACCACTTTGGAAAGCTATCTGGTGCTATCTCAGAAAACTGGGAATAGGGCTTCCTCAAGACCCAGCTATTCCACTCCTTGGAATATACCTAGAAGAAGCTCCAGCACACAACAAGGACATATGCTCAACCATGTTCATAGCAGCCTTATTCATAATAGCCAGAACATGGAAACAGCCTAAGTGTCCCTCAGTAGAAGAATGGATAAAAAACCGTGGTACATAGACACTATGGAATACTACTCAGCTATTAAAAACAAGGAATTCCCGGAATTTGTGGACAAATGGATTGAACTAGAAATGATCAAAATACGTGAGTTAACCCAGAAGCAGAAAGAGTCAAATGGTATATACTCACTTATATCTGCATATTAGCCCAAGGGGCATGTCCCACAAAAGCCTTCACTTACCAGGAAACTGGGACAGAGGGGAGGACATCCTATTGGGACTCTTGATGAGAGAAGCATGGGAGAATGGCAAAGTAGAAGGATCCAGAGGGTCCTAGAAACCTACAAGAAGAACATTATGGTAGGCAGATTTGGGCCCAGGGGTCCCGCTCAAACTAAGGCACCAGCCAAGAACAATACAGGCCGTAAACTTCAAACCCTTACCCAGATCTAGCCAATGGACAGGACATTCTCCACAGTTGAGTGGAGAGTGGGGACTGACTTTCACATGAACTCTGGTGCCCCATATTTGACCATGTCCCCTGGAGGAGGAGGCCCAGTGGTGCTCAGAGGAAGGACAGCAGGCTACCAAGAAGAGACTTGATACCCTATGATCATATAGAGGGGGAGGAGGTCCCCCTCAGTCACAATCATAGAGGAGGGGAATGGGGTGAAAGTTGGAGGGAGGGAGGGAGGAATGGGAGAATAGAAGGAATGGGATAACAATTGAGATATAATATGAATGAATTAATAATAATAATAAAAAAGAGGTAGTCAGTCCCTCCTGGTCGAGCAGTGAGAGTTTGAGGCCAGCCTGGTCTACAAAGTGAGTCTAGGACAGCCAAGGCTACACAGAGAAACCCTGTCTCAAAAAGAAAAGAAAAGAAAAGAGAAGAGAAGAAAAGAAAAGAAAAGAAAAGAAAAGAAAAAGAGGTAGTCTTTCCTATGTGTTCCCTCCTGTGTGTCCTTCCTGTGTGTTCCCTTCTGTGTGTCCTTCCTGTGTGTCCCTTCTGTGTGTCCTTCCTGTGTGTTCCCTCCTGTGTGTCCTTCCTGTGTGTTCCCTTCTGTGTGTCCTTCCTATGTGTTCCCTCCTGTGTGTCCTTCCTATGTGTTCCCTCCTGTGTGTCCTTCCTATGTGTTCCCTTCTGTGTGTCCCTTCTGTGTGTCCTTCCTGTGTGTTCCCTTCTGTGTGTCCTTCCTGTGTGTCTCTCCTGTGTGTCCCTCTTGTGTGTCCTTCCTGTGTGTCCCTCCTATGTGTCCCTCCTGTGTGTCCCTCCTATGTGTCCCTCCTGTGTGTCCTTCCTGTGTGTCCCTCCTGTGTGTCTCTCCTGTTGTCTCTCCTGTGTGTCTCTCCTGTGTGTCCTTCCTGTGTGTCCCTTCTGTGTGTCCTTCCTGTGTGTCCCTTCTGTGTGTCTCTCTTGTGTGTCCCTCTTATGTGTCCTTCCTGTGTGTCCCTCCTGTGCTCCTTCCTGTGTGTCCTTCCTGTGTGTCCCTCTTGTGCGTTCTTTCCTGTGTGTTCAGACATTCACTTTGGATCCCTAAGATGTCATAAGCTGTCTCACACCCTGAACCTGCCAGGCTGGGAAGACGCCCTGGCTGTGTGAAAATACTTGTCCTGGCCAAGGTGTCAGCTGTGAGTAGAGGCAAATGCCAGACACAGGATAAAGATGCTTCCACGTGCTTCTAGCTCCCAGCCATCAAGTCCTGCCAGGCAAGGCACTATCTTCACAGGGTCGTGTCCAAATTTCTTACAGAGGAGTATGAGGGCCCTAAAATGGTTTCTTCATGCTGTGAAGTTTTGGATTGGCTTACTGCAGGGAAACAGACACACAGTACTATCTGTTAATTACAACAGATAGAAAACCGGGAGCCTCATGTGCTCCCGAGTCTTCTGTGGAGAGCTAGAGCTTTCTACCTAAAGGAGGATTTGTTATTTACTTTTATTTATCTATGTGTTTTTATTTTATGTGCATTGGTGTTTTGCCTGTGTGTATGCATGTCTGTGTGCAGGTGTAGGATTCCCCGGAACTGGAGTTACAGACAGTTTTGAGCCACCGTGTGGGTGCTGGGAATTGAACATGGGTCCTCTAGAAGAGCCGCCAGTGCTTTTAACTGCTGAATCATTCTCTCCATCCCCTATTTAATTTTTTTAAACTATGTGGATGAAGGTGTAACTGTGTCGGGGGTATGTGCTCATAAGTGCAGTTGCTTAAGAAGGCCAGGAGAGAGAGAGTCGGATCCCTTTGAACTGCTGTCACAGGCAGGCGTGAGCTGCCGGATGTGGCTGCTAGAGCCAAGAGTGCTGCACGCTTTTTCCCACATAGCCGGAACACCATTTGGAAACTGTCAGAACAGCCAGTCTTCAAGGACTCAACTTCTGTTTCTAATAAGCCCAGGACAGGATAGATTTGTCTATAGAGAGAAATATCTTACCCGGCGTCATAGATTCAATTTTGTCTGCACATCTTCCAGGTGTGAAGCCCTGGCTCTCTATCCTAAAAGGGTGGGGTGTTGTTGTTGTTGTTGTTGTTGTTATTTTGGATGAGATCGGGTCTACGATCCTATATGGAAACAGTGTTGGGAGAGATCTAATATGGCCACCTGTAATGCTTAGTTTAGTCCTGACCTCATGGAGATTCACTTGGGAGGTCAGTCTCGCTGAGGGATGACTTATATCAAGTAGGCCTGTGGGCTTTTCCGTAGGGGATCGTCCTGTAATGTGGGGCGACTCGGTCCACTGTGGGAAGCACAAGTCCCTAGGCAGGAGGTCGTGAACTGTGTAAGAGAGGAGAGAGCAAGCAAGCTACTGAGCCCCCATGGAGTTGCTTCCCTCTGCTCTCGACTATAGGTGTCATGTGAGCTGAGATAAACGCTTTCTCTCTTAGGCTCTTTGAAAACATTAGTTAAAAAAATTTTTTTTTTTTTTAAATCCAGTGTCTCATTATGTAACCCTGGCTGGTCTGGCTCTCTCTATGTATACTGTATACGGATCTGCCTACCTCTGTTTCCTGAGGATTAAAAGCATGCAATGCCACATACAGCCCTCCCAGTTCCTTTTTGTCAAAGTTTTTTTTTTTTGTATTTTTTTTTTTTAATCACATCGGCAGAAAGATAATTAGTACAAATTTGGGCATAGATGTTGACACACACAGAAGAGTGCCACATGAAAAGGAAAGTAGAGGTTAGGATGATGACACATCTGTGGGTCAAGGGTCACCAAGGGCGTCTTTTTTTTTGTTTTGTTTTTTTGTTTTTTTGGGTTTTTTTTTGGTTTTTTTTTTTTGAAACAGAGTTTCTCTGTGTAGCCATAGCTGTCCTGGACTCACTTTGTAGACCAGGTTGGCCTCAAACTCACAGTGATCTTCTTGCCTCTGCCTCCCGAGTCCTGGGGTTAAAGGTGTGCGCCATGATGCTTGGCTTTACCAAGGGCTGCTTTCAAACCTTCACACCCCCACAGCCCTAGAAGCAGATACCCTAGTGCGGTTACTGAGAGTGTGGGAGTGGCAGCCCCAGCAGCTAGGAAGCTAAGCCAGGGCCCAGCGGGGGCTGCACAACCAGACTGTCTCAAAACCAAGCGAGAGAGAAAAAACCTGGCTGAGAGTAAATTTCTTTCTTTTATTTTAATTTTTGAAATTGAAAATAGATTCTTCTCTCACACAATACATCCTGACCACAATTTCCCTCCCTCCGCTCCTCCTAGTGCTCCCCCCCCACGAGCTCCACTTCCCCTCCGTTCCCTCTTCAGAAAAGAGCAGGCCTCTGAAAGACAAGCAAGATAATAACGGACACGGCGAACCCCTTCCTATCGAGGCCAATAGAAGATAAAGAGTCCCGAGAGCCATCCAAAGAGTCAGGGACACACTGGCTTGCACTGCTCCGAGTCTCCTGAACACGCCAAGCTGACAGACACCACATCTCTGTAGAGGTCCTGGGGCAGAGCCCCGCAGGCCCTGTGCGTGCCGCCCGTGGAGGCCCTCCTGGTGTCCCTCATCTCCTCTGACTCCCACAGTCTTTCCTACCCCTCTTCCGCAGGGTTCCTCGTTCTCCAAGGGGGCGGGGCCCGATGGAGACCTCCAATTTAGGGTCTCTCCCCATGAAGTTAAGTTCCTATTTCCACCTCCTAGTGTGTGTTCCTCTACTGTGGTAGCTTTAAGAAACTCACTGAGGAGGGTGTTCGAGTGGGACCGACGGACTTTTTTGGATAGCGGCCCTCATCCAGGCCCCTCGACAGCGTGAGCGGTACTGACTTATTTATTAGGTATTTTGGGGAGCCCAGCTGGTAGGAGCTGCGGGTAAATTTAGGTTTCATTTCTGCACTGCCTGGGCCTCTGATGTGGGAAATGGGTCCTAAAATCACTCCAATAAAGCCAAGAGCAGCCCAAGTAAGTCACAACGCAGATTTCAACTGTTAGGAAGAAATGTAAGTCTTAAATGCCTTATAGATATATCTCAGGTTGGGCCAGTTTGTTCATACATGTCCCTGGTCCCCAAAGCACCTAGAGAGTACCAGATTTTTTTTTTTTTTTGTATGTTTTTTCCTTCTCTCTGTGCACACTGGAAACACACAGGACTCTAAGGAGTTTAAAACTGCTTTTAGGAGAGACTGTAAGCTGAGCCTGGTGACTGTCCCCCACACTGTGGTCGGTGCTGTGGAAAATGACATCATGAAGCACTTAGGATTACTTTCAGATGATTGTTTTTGAGATGAGGTTTTGCTCAGGCTGGTCTCGAACTTGATGTCTTTCTCCTGCCTCTGTTTTCTGAGTGCCGAGTTTAGAGGTAGGAACCATTACGCCCAGATTTACAAATTTAAAACTTTATTTTTGTTTGTTTATTGGGCTTTTGTTTTTGATATAGGCTCTTGATTATATCTAAAGCTGAAGTTATCAGTGTTCCGCAGAGGTTTCTAGGTTAGATTATGTGATATTATCTAGCTGGCTACTGTACTTGAGACTGGTTTTTATTTTTAAACATCGACAGAATTTGAACTAAACTCCAAATTCTACTTGGACGGTGCATTAAGTATCAGGAGAGCTCCTGCTAAGCAAGTCACAGCGCCATTTTCCCCAACCCACATCAATGTTTACTTAGTTAAATTAGCTATTTAACTCCTCTGGAAGTGTTTGTGTATACCGTCTGATGCTACTGTTTCTTCAACATGTCACTTAGATTTAAACATTTATGTGACTGAAGCCGAATTTCTCACTTTCATTTTTATAGTGTGGACTCACAGGCTCAAAAGCAGCCAATATCCTGTCTCCTCCTCCTTCTCCTTCTTCTTCCTTTTGTTTTTGTTTTGTTTTGTTTCTTTTTTGTTCTTGTTGTTTTTGTTTTTTGTCCTGGACTTGTTTTGTAGACCAGGCTGGCCTCGAACTCACTGCAATCCACCTGCCTCTGCCTCCTGAGTGCTGGGATTAAAGGTGTGTGCCACCATGCCTGGCCCCTGTCTGCTTCTTGATGCATAAAGCAATGAGGTCCACCAGGCTGGAGCTATTGTTGAGGCTCAGAGTGTGAGTACCAGGGAAGGTTCTGAGTCACACCAGGAGTAAAGGACCCGTAGGGAGAAAGCTGATTAAAGCAGCCTTCCGATTCCGAACAAATTAATTTCCTGCTACAAACATCCACAGAAAAAGTCCCAGGATTACTCCTCATGGCTTTTAAAGTATTTGTTGAGATTGACTACCGCATGAAGGCTTTTTCATAAAGAAGCTTAAGTTACTAAGAAAGTGTGCTGGTAACTTCTCTCTGCTGTGACAAAGCGCCCAATGAAAACAACCCAAGGAAGGTGGCTTACTTTGGCTCACAGTTCCAGGGGTGCAGTTCCCCACAGCAGGGGAGTCACTACAGCCGTGGTGAGCCTGAGGCAGCCACGGGCAGGGGACCAGAGAGAGATGGATGTGCCCTCAGCTCACGTCCTCCCTTTGTTCACTCTGGCCCTCCAGCCCATAGGATGCTTCTGGTCACCTTTGTGGTGACTCTCCCTGCCCCGGAAGACCCCTCGGAGTCACGCTCGGGGATTTGTTTCCACTGTGATTCTAAACCCCATCACACTGACACCAAGACCTTCGCAGAACCACACCCCAGGCAAACAAACAAATGCTGCTGCTTTACGCCAACTCTTACATCTCAGTGTAGCTAATCTCATAGTTAACCCTTGGATTAACTCGGCCTAAGAAAGATGCCCGAAGCTACCCAGGCATCACTGAGAATATGATGGTGGCAAAATCACCCCGCTGTCTATGAGAACCCCAAGAACGCCCACAAATCAACGGACTGGAAGTGAGTGTCTGTTCACATCAGACTCACTTCCTGGAAGCCGATTTTTAAAACTGTAACTGTGCATTAAACAGAATGTGAAATAAAAGCCAAACATTTACTCTTCAGTTTATTTATTTACTTTTGAGACAGGTCCTGTCTTAGTTTTCCACATCAGATCACACATGTGAACACTGATGCCTGGCTTCAAACACAGTTATAGTATATTTCTGGGTGTAAGTTGACTTGAAATAAAATTAACTCTACAAGGAATGAAAAAAGAAAAGAGACAGTCTATGTTTCCAGAATCTCTGAACCAATCAGAATGGCCACTTGGTGTAGATGTTTGATAGGATTGTTGCTTACGTGTACATTTTACAAAAAATACTAAAAACTCAGAAAACACCCGTTTATGGCATGCTTGGTCATGCGTGTGCTTATCTGTACATTTCTGGGCTCAAGTAGGTTTATCTTAAATTTACATTTACTTATTTCTGTTTCATGCTGCTGTCTGAGATGGACTGGAATTTTACTTCGATAGCCTAGGGTAGCCTCAAACTTGGAGCAGCCTTCCCCAGCTTCCCGAGTGCTGGAATTACAAGCCTTTCAAATGTTTTCAAATGTGAAATCCAAACTATAATCTTTACTCATAGGTTTAACATGCAGAAAACGTTTCTAAGGAAAAGCGTTTGGCTTTCCTATGTAGAATGACACTCAAACTTACACGGTGAGACCGTGGAAATACCCGTGGCCATTTGCACGGGATGTTTCCCCTAAGTCATTTGACTGTTTGGTTGCCAGTTGGTGGCTGTTTGGAGAGGGTTAGGAGGTGTGGCCTTACTGGAATACGGATGGCCTTGTCCTTGAGGGAGGGCTCTGACGTTTCAAAAGACTGGACCATTTCTGCTTCCTGTTTGCAGTCTGAGTAGTAGACGCCCCCATCCCGCACCATCCCCCCCCCAGCCCCCCACCTCCCAGCTCCAGCCAGCACGCTGTCTTCCCTGTCCTGGTAGCTAAGTAACTCTCTGTAAGTTGCTTTGGGTATGGTAGTAATTACCCCAGCAATAGCAAAGTGACCAGGACATATCCCTCCCTGCTAAGCCTCAAATTAACTTCTGTGACTTTCCTCTTGACGGCCAGCGATAGTGACCACCACACCACGTGCTCAGCCTCAGTGGTGTTCTGGAAGACAGAACAGTGGAGGGCAGTAGCTGGTGGAGTCTTTTCCTTGTGTGGGCTATGAGGCTGCATCGCATGGAATCTAGGCTCTGTCGCTAGGTTCTCTCGGGCTTACTTGTCTCTGAAACACAACACCCCCGGCCTCTCCCACCACACTCTCATCCCACCTCATCAGAGGCATCCTTCCCCAGTCAGGACTGCCATCCAGGTCGTTCTACACAGTGCGTGCGTGTGTGTGTGTGTGTGTGTGTGTGTGTGTGTGTGTGTGTGTGTGTGTGCTTAGCTGTGCACTGTCAGTACCAGTCACAGGTTTTGAATACCTGTGCAACAGGATGGAAAGGTGGCTTCCGCGATGGCGTGTTTACTTCAGGCAGCTGTTCTCAAGCTCCCCAATGCCCGGCCCTTCAGTACAGTCCCTCCCGCTGTGATAATTGCAACAATAGAATTGTTTTCATTGCTCCTTCACAACTATAACTTTGCTACTGTTAGTGATTGTGAAGTATTTTTGGAGACAGAGGCTTGCCAAAGGTGCCGAGGCCCGCAGGTTGAGGACTGCTAACTAAGGACGCCTCCCTGGCTGTGCAGGACCACTCTTCCACCTTTTAGTAACTACCGTTATTACCGTTATTACCATAGGCCTTTACTGAAGGCCGAGCAGGAGAGCAGTGTACAATCTGATTTGGCAAACGTACAAAGTCGTACACCAGATTATACATTAAAGCACTAATTACCCAAATTAAACTCCAGGGACAGCTTAGGTCGATGCAGTACAGTGAATTAAGGAAGGAAACAGTTAGTTATAACCATAAAAACTAGCTCAATGGTAAGGACTGAATAAGCCTATTTCCTGCAGCCCAGAGAGCTTGGCAATGGTTTAAGGACAAAAGAGAAGCATGGTTTCTAAAAATAAGTAAGAAACGGATGGATCCTCAAGTTGTTACAAAAATGACTTTATTTACTTTTGTTCCTATCCACTACGTAGCAAATAACATTAAGACATTTCCGTTCATGGACATATATTTTTGACAAATCAATTATCAGTCTCTTTTTTTGACAGTTCAAGAGGTTTGCCAGCACTTGACAGTCTGAATACAGGAGAACAAGTAAATGGACACAACACAGACACCGAGCAAGCACACAAAGTATGGAGCGCCAACCCCAAAGGGTAGTATGGTGGAGAAACAAAGAAGCAAATGAACACACTGGAAACCACTCGGGCCAGGTGCGGGGCAAACACCTGTTAGCCAGCGCCCAGGAAGCCTAGGCAGGAGGGTCTCAAGTTCAAGGTCAGCCTGGGCTGAAAAGCAACACCCTGGCTCAAAAAGCAAACCAAGCCCCAAACACATGGTGGCTGCTGTCTGGTCAGAGAGTTAAGCTGCCCGATGTTCATGTACCCCTCCAATTAAAAAGTAATTCCTCGGGGGGGGGGGGGCAGCAGAGGGAAGACTCTTTTCTCTCTCCCTCAGATAATCATACAAACTCTGTCTTTATTAGCGGATGATGCTGGGGGTGGGGGATGGGAGCAGACGTCTGTTTGGGAGCCTGATTTCAAATTATCAGAAACTTGAAGAGTGGGAGCCAAGTCTGAAAACTCTAGGCAAGACTGCCTGAGCTTTCTTACCATGTCTCTAAACAGACAAGATACAGACACCGCACAGACCCTTCTAGAAGTCTCCTCAGTGGCAACCATGCTGCTTTGTTCCCTTGAGTATGAAACCCTGTTCTTGAGATTCCGCCCCAGTGTAAACTCTAATCAGCACCATCACACTCAGGAGTCACAGAACAGAACTCTTAATTTACCCTCGGAAGAGCTGAAATGACGCCAACGTATATGTAATTTGCGAGAGTGGTGCTAACAGATTTTTTTTTTTAAATCAGTGAGCCATAAATGTTAGTTTTGGGATGGCAATACTATTGACCAGGCATTTGGTAGGAAATTGGATTAGAGAGCAAGATACACTAAAGCCATAAGCTGGCATACTGTAAGAGACTGGACGTATCTTGTTCCAAGAAACCCAAGGAAGAGTCCATGTTATCTCAGCCTCCTCCAAAGCAGGGCCTATGATAAAAATGAACAACATCCTTGGAGCAGGAGCACTTCCCCAGAGCCTGGAGAGGCAGGGCCTGCTCGCTGCTCAGGGCACAACGGAGATTGTCGCTCATTATACAGTGGGGAAGAGCTGGTGGGCGCTCTGAGGAACCTACACGCGTAGACACCAGACCTTATCTCATCAAATCGGGTAATAGGAAAACACCTCTGCTCTGAGGTGTCATGTTTTACAGGTGTGGCTTTTATGATATGAAATTTACATTAATTCGTCTATGTGTGTGTGTGTGTGTGTGTGTGTGTGTGTGTGTGTGTGTGTTTTGTGAAGGTGCTTGTGTCGTGGGACCAGTGTGGAGGGTCAGGGGACAACTTACGGGAGCTGTTTCTCTCCTTCCACCACGTGGATTCTGAAGGTCAAAGTCAGGTCCTCAGCCTGGACGGCTAGTGCCTTTTACCCACAGAGCCATCTTGCCAGAGCCTTGGTGGGGTTCTGTCAGGACCGTCCAGCCAGACCACCAGCACACGCCTGTTTGTCCCGTACTGTCACTAACCCTCATGGGGCGGTGTGCTTACCTTGAGCTCGAAGCTGCCCCTGGAGTGACGAATACAGACGGCACGTTTGTGATTTACACAGCGGTTTCTTGTGACTCAGAGGTTGGACAAAGAGCCGGCTGACCTTTCTCAGAAAGAGCACTTGGAAAACAGAGAGGGACGAGGCAAGACCGCCTCTGTGCGCCGAGTCGGATCAACCGACATCAGAAAGGTCAGCAGCTCAGGCACCTGAGTTTACCATTGGAAGGCTAAATACTAACCCAAAGTTTTTAACTCGAGAACGTGAACAAAACTTACTGTATTAAAAAGGACAAGAATCAGAAAATTTAAACTCTTCAAAGTTCAGTTTGAGGCATAGGAAGTTTTATAAAATCTAATAGAAAGACCTATGACTATTTTCCTCTTAGGTAAAACAAAGTCACAGAATTCTCCTGATTTGTTGAATGTTGTTATTTACAATTTAGGTTGGAAGTCAGCCTGCAGAATTATTATGAAAAATAAATCAAATTACTTTGAAGTTTGATAAAATTGAATTATTGGTGATTTGTTTTAGTCATGTGGGATTTTCAGTTAGTGATAAAGGCTTCAACATAAACATAGTATTTAACCTAAATAGATCCCTTTTGAAGGATGTTGGAAATAGGCATACATTTTAACAACCAAAACAGTGCGTTCACTGACTCGACTTACTTTCACTAGCTCAATGACAATCTGCCCATAAATTCCTCAGGACAGGGCTGTTTATGAACATGACTCATGTTCAGGATCTCAGCATTCTAAAGTTGAATATTTCTTCATATAAGAAGCACAGCAGTAATAGTACTTCAAAATATTATTATTTCTATTCTAGGTTAAAAATAATCATGACTGAAACTTTAGTCAATAAACGGAAGCGCTTGCACGTGGCTGGCCCTTCCTTCACACAGGTCCATCCTTCATTCTTCACAGACTCAGAGTGATGAGGATTGTTCCCTCCCCCCCCCCCCCTTGCCTCTGCTCTGCTGTGCTGCATAACTGAACTCAGGTCTAGGGCACACCACGGACAAATGCTTCTTTGCTGGGCTGCACCTCCCATGTCTCTCCATCTTAACTCAGATGAGGACCACATGTCTGCCCAGTGCCTTTCAGAGTTGCCTTCTGCATGTCACACAAAAAAAGCAGAGCTGGGCAAGGTCGTGGGGGCCAAGAAAACATTCTTCAAAATGGGCATCCAGAATGTAAAACACCTTCCTTCTCTCATTGTTAAATGTGTCCTTCCTCTCACCGGTCAGGGAACTATGTAGCGCAAATCTCCACACTAGGCTGGATTTTTAAGAATACAAAGGTAAATCAAGGCTTTCCCAGCCACTAGGCAGGAGTTACTGCTAAGTGACAACTCTTAGAAGTTGGCCACACAGCTGGAAAGTGACCAGACCGATTTAAGTGAGATAGATTTTTAAGTAGAGAGCTGAGGAGTTGCCCTGCTTACAAATGTTACTAGCATCTGCAGCGTCATTGAGGGCAGGCTCACAGCAAAGTCCGTGACTGTATATAATGTAGACACTGGGCTGCTCTGTTCCTGCAGGCAGAAAGGGAATTGATCAAAGCTGCCCAGGGCCCAAGGAGGGGGACGGAGGCTGCAGTGGAATACATCAGCTTTTTAACAGAGTGCCTTAGCAGCAAGATTGTTTTCCATTGGATGCATCCACATATCAAGGCATCAAAAATGATTGAATTACTCAAAACAGGCTTCTAATCCTATGATTTAAAATTTAATTATCTGCTAGAATACTGAAATAAATCTAATTTTCCTAAGGTTGCTCCACCAGTACCACATGACAATACTGAGGTGGTGGTGGTGGTGGGGTCGTATTTAATGTTTAATGACATATTTTAGGATGTTGGTTTAAAAAAAAAACATTCAAATCAGTTCAACAGCAAGCGGTAAAGTGAACAGAAGCCTGGCAGCCAGGGGCGGCTGCTCCCTCCTCCATTTAAGGAGCCCGTCCAAGGCTAACTGAGATTGTTGTGTAGGAAATAATACAATTAATGGTGCTGGGAGCAAAGGGGGCTTTCAAGGTGATGCTCTGTGACAGCGCAGTGCTATGTGAGCCAGGAGTGGAGAGACTTGACTGGCGAAGAAGGCGGCAGCGGGTGTTAAAGTAGCACACACTCCTTGGTACGCATGATGAAAACACAAACAAGGACAGGTGTAAACAAGGGCAGAATGGCGTTGGCAAAGTATCTCCACCCATTTAAAATATGCCGAACGCGCACACCATCTCTGAGCAACTTCCTCCCTCACAAGAACAAACTGAAGTGAGGAAAGAAAGCCTCAAGCCAGATGAGCTATCCTGTGCCTGTTGGCAGGAAACAAAAACAGGTGCTTTAGCTTCCAGGACAAACAGAACTTTAAAATATCAATATTGAAAAAATACAATTAAGATTTTATTAAAAAATACATACTCCTTACTTAATCTTTGTGTACATCATGTCTTGTGTGAAAAAAGGAAAACAAAAACAAAAAATAAGATAGGAAAGGCATTAAGACTACCTAATTCTTTATACTGTATTTGGTAGAAGCATGTTTCAGTCATATTTCGATGAAAAATAAGTTATTCTGCTTTCATTTGCTCCCGGACATCCGAGGGTAGCGTCTCAAACAGAGCATCTTCCACAACCAGCCCAGCTCGCTTCAGAGCCCGGCAGTCTCCCAGCTCAGAGGGGAGGGTCTCAAAGTGGTTGCCTTTGATGTCCAAGTAGGAAAGGAATAGCAAATTTCCAATTTTGGGCGAAAGTATGGAGAGGCTGTTTTTCCCAATCTTCAAAGTCTTAAGTTTCTTGCAAAAGTAGAGTTCGTCGGGAAGGCTCTCCACCTTGTTACACGTGATGGAAAAGTACTGTAAACTCTGCAGAACCCCGATTTCGGGCGGGATGAAGCGAATATCGTTGTAGGACAAATCCAGGTATCGGATTTTGTTGCACAGGAAGAGGTGGGAAGGCAACACCTCGACCTTATTGTGGCTGAAAAAGAGCCGCTCCAGGCTGGTCAGCTTCTTGATGTGCTCGGGGATGTAAGCGATGCTGTTGTGCCAGAGTTTGAGCACGGTGAGCTTCCGCAGGTGCTGGAAGCTCACAATCTCTTCTATGGACTTCAGGTTGTTTTCCTTCAGGTCGAGCTCCTGGAGGCTGAGCAGGCTGAACACGGCGTGGGGGATGCGCTCCAGGTCGCAGTGGACCAGCTGCAGCTCCGTCAGGTTGGTCATCTTCTTCAAGTTGTTGAGCATCACCAGCTTGGTGCCGTCGTTGTGAACGCACATCTTCTGGAGGTGGCTGGCCACGTCCACCACAGCCTGAGGGATTTTGGAGACGTTGCTCTTGATGGAGAGAATTTTAAGGCTTTTGAGATCCCGCAGGGACTCCAGGGTGACATTCTTGGAGATGTCGTGGCTCAGGGAGCCAACGAGGTAGAGCTCTTCCAGGTTCCGGAGGCTGTACATCCAGGGCGGCAGCTCCCTCATGTCGTCAAACTTGACGCTCAGGACCTTGAGGTTCTCCTTGAGGAAAGACAGTGCCGCGCTGTGGATCTTGACGGAGCACTGGTGCAGGGAGAGCTCCTGGAGGTTGTCGAGCTGGGCGACGGTGGCGGGGATCATGACGTTCTTGATGATCTCCAGCTTGAGGGACTGCAGCTCCGTGATTTCAAACACGGTGTCCGGGAGGCCAGAGAGCATGATGAGAGGCAGCTCCAGGCGGTTGTGGGCGTTCGTCTGCAGCTTCTGCCTCAGCTTGTCGGGGGTCCACTCGTTGTTCAGGTTGAGCTGTTTCAGCTTGTTCTCGCTGACCTCGGACAAGAACACCGCAAACCGCTTGGAGTAGAGAGGGTCGTACTGGTCGATCATATGGAGCATAAACGCAAAGTCGTTCTTCACGTCGGGGATGTCGTCGATCCCAGTCTCCTGCCGGACGTACTCAAAAGAGTATTCCCTGAGGGAGCGGTAGAAGAGCCAGTATAAGGTGTAAAGGCACGTCAAGCCGTAGATGCTCACGAAGCACAGGTAGCAGAAGGAGAGCTTGGAGAACAAGTGAGCCATGGTGTGGTTGCAAGAAAAGTTCTTATAGCCCGTCATGTCTTGGATGTCCACGTTACAGTCCACCGTGAACTGGACTTTGGAGACCAGAGCGCTGTTGTACGCGATGATGATGAGGAACTTGATGACCTTGATCACGGTCTGCCGGACGTACATGGCGTACAGCAAGTCGCCTTCCTCCACGTGCATCCGGAACTTCTTCACCTTCTCGAATAAGGCCTTCGCCTGCTCCCCCTCCTTCTTGTCCAGAGCTCCCGCGGTAGACTTGTCAACCACAAACTTCTCGGGGATGGACTTCAGGGACTGGGAGTTCACCAGGTTGCCTTCGGGACCAGACGGGACGGGGTTGGACCTGTTCACGTGGTTCCTCCTGTTGTCCTTCTCTTCCGAGTCCTCCCCGGACACCTCGGAGAGAGCCCGTGTGGTCCACGGCGAGTCGAAGCACTTGCCCAGGATGGAGATGAAGTGCTCTATCTTGGAGCTGGAGCCGGGGAACTTGAACCAGAAGTTGCTGCAGAGCATGAAGACCAGCGTGTGGATGAGCACGAGGTACGGGAAGTACTTGGCGTACCAGTGGAGGGCGCGCTCGTAGCACATCTGGTTGATGAAGCTGTACTGCTGGAGGTCCAGGTCCGTCTTCAGGCCCTTCATCTCCACCGTGGCGGGGTTGCTTGGAGAGGCTTTGGGTGGAGGCAGCGGGGTGGTGCTGAGAACTGCCTGGGAGGCGTTGGGAAAGGAAGAGTGGTTCTGAGCAGGCTGCACTCTTTTCGGAAGGCAGATGATCTTGTCCTGCATGACCTGGAACACAGAAATGATAATAGTTTCAAATTATATTACCCAAAGAGCTCTCCGTAATGTCATTAGCTCAAAGAAAGTAGCAATAACATCCAATAAACGTCCATTTCCTCTGCCTGGAGAACGTTAACATTCAATTCCAGTACCAAGATTTTATTCTAAGCTCATGTCACGGAAAAGCGAAATATCTGATTTCGTTCACCCCATCACGGACTGACACAAAGCAGCGGCATTGTCGGGACATGAGGCAAGTCATAGCAGTGTGGGAAATTAGGGGATAGTCTGTATTTTTAATCTTTGTGTTTCTTCTCTCACTGCGGCCTGAGAGTTAGTACCCGCCCTCACGGCATCCTGCCTTGACCCGGATGGCTCTGGATCCGGTTTCCATTTGTGTGAGAGACGTAGATGAGGGGAGGAAGAAATGTGGGAACACTTCCTGGTGCTCTTGTTTACTGCTCGCCTTCTGCCCACGTTGCACATGATTACCATGAGCGGGGCTCCCACATTCTCCTGAGATGGGAGAAGAGAGACAAGGCTCAGCAGCAATGCGTCCGTGCATTGATCTGCCACCCTGGGGAACAATCTCGGGGCCTTCTGCTGCTCTGCTCGGCCAGGGCTTTGTAGAGAAGACTATCTGTGACGACACACCGAGCAGCTCCTAGGGTGCAACACAGAAAAGGCGGGGCGCAAGCTGTCTGCAATGAGACAGGCTGCTGCTTGGATCAAATTAGAGGAGTCACCCTCACAAAGAGACTCAGGGACAGGGGACGATATGGACGGTGTGCAGCAGTTCTGAGTAACAACCAAAAAGCACAGACAACTGAGCTCATTATGAGGGACAGGTGGTTTGGGGCCGGGGAGACGGTGGCTAATAGAGACAGTTATCTTTAAGGCAGGTGTCTGCAGTTTGAGCTCACATATGCACAAAGGAGTCTGGAGTTTGAGCCCACATGTACACACAGGAGTCTGGAGTTTGAGCCCACATGTACACACAGGAGTCTGGAGTTTGAGCCCACATGTACACACAGGAGTCTGGAGTTTGAGCCCACATGTACACACAGGAGTCTGGAGTTTGAGCCCACATGTGCACACAAATAGTTAAATGTAAAAGTAAGAGAACAGAGAAAGCCAGTTTGTATCGCTAAACACTAGGAACCCAGTGTTTGGTGATTCTGCAAGAGTGAAGACCTCATGACAATCAAGGTCTTTGCACAGACTACAAAGGCAGAAACTGAACTCAGGCAGAGTGGGCCTCCGTAGCACAGTGCGTGACTGCAAGAGGCTGCCGAGGGCACCGCTAGCCCACCAGACAGACCCTCATAGCGGAAAACCAGCTGCAGCGACCAAGGCTCAGTAAAGCGTAGGCATATTCTTGCTGTGACACAGCCAGGGCCACCAGCAGTCCTTCCAGGTCTGACGCTGTCAGTGTAGGCATGAAGGGTACCTCCTATGCCTCTTCTCCAGCTGAGGGTGACAGTGGCAGTGGTGATGGCAACAGCAGCACATGTGTGCGTGCCATGCTCACCATGAGGCTGTCCTTATCCTGTCATCACAGTATTAATTTTCAATCGTCACTTCTAAATTCCACTTTACAGGGTATCATGTCACCCAGGTTGGCTTCCAATGCCCCATGTAGCTGAGAGGGACCCTGAACTCCCACTCTCCTTGGCTCTACCCCAAGAGCTCTGCGAGTACAGATGTGTGTCAGCACGGCTGGCTGAACTGCTGAACTGCCACCTGGATCTAATAAGGCAGTATGCTATGACTCTCATTTTATAGTTCAAGAGACCAAGGCAGTAAATCAAATTAGGTGACTTAAATGACATATAGCCCAAGAGCTACAGTCCTCCTCCTCCTCCTCCTCCTCCTCCTCCTCCTCTTCTTCTTCTTCTTCTTCTTCTTCTTTTTTCAAGACAGGGTTTCTCTGTGTAACTTTGCCTGTCCTGGACTTGCTTTGTAGAGCAGGCTGGCCTTGAACTCACAGCGATCCGCCTGCCTCTGCCTCCCAAGTGCTGGGATTAAAGGCTTGCGCCACCACCGCCTGGCCCTATTCTTATTTTATATAATTGATAGGTCTGAAAATATCTTTATTGCTCATTTTTTTTTTTACAAACATATTTTAAAAGTTATCTTGAAAAGTTTTTCACACATGTGTGCTTATGTGCCTCTGTGTGTGTGTGTATGTGTGTGTGCAACATGTGTTTGGATGTAACAGAGGCCAGGAGAGAGCATCATATCCCCTGGAACTGGAGTTACAGGTGGGTGGTGAGCAGCCCACCATGGTTGCCGGGAACCCGCCGTGGGTGCCGGGAACCCGCCGTGGGTGCTGGGAACCCGCCGTGGGTGCCGGGAACCCGCTGTGGGTGCTGGGAACCCGCTGTGGGTGCTGGGAACTCGCCGTGGGCACCAGGAACCAAACTTGGGTCCTCTGGGAGAGCAACAAGCACTCTAGCCTCAGGGTATCTATTCAGCAAGTTTTTTTTTTAACTAAAAATCGTTTTTTATTCTTTTCTAGAGAATTTTATACATTTTCATCTCCCGCCACCCTCTCTCATCCCCTCCTCCTGCTGCTGAGAACTTTCTTCTTCCTAACAAAAGTTGTCTCCAACTTAAAGCCTTCTGTGTGTGTGTCCACTGAGCTTAGCTGCAGTGGGTGCCGAGGGTGGCACTTGCTTTCTTGACCAACAGTACCGTACAGTGGGGTGTTTTACAATGCTGTGTTGAAAGCTATTTCTCCTTTGCATTTGGAAACATCATTCCATTTTTCTCCTGTTTGCCGGTGAGATGCCCGCTGCCCACTTGAGTTGTTAAGTGAGCAGCCTGTCTTTCTTTATAGTAGCTGTTAAGATTTTACCGTGAATCCCAGGTTTCCTGGCGTCTCTTTCATTTTGGGTACACTCGGATCACGCCTGCTCTGTACTTGGCATGACGGACTGGACTTTCTTCAGTTTCACACGGCTCCTGTGGACACGTGCTCCTGCTTTGTGGTCCCTTTCCTCCAGCAAGGGTGCCCTCTGCAGTCTCCTCTCTCTCTCTCCTGCTCAGATCTGTGAACCCAGAACTCACGTCTAACGTACCACTTACTTGGGCAACTGAGTGCAGCGCACACGTTCCATCATTTCGTCTTTTTTAAAACTAGTTTTTATTTTATGTGTATGGATGTTTTGCCTGTAAACTTGTCTGTGCCCCAGGTTCATGTCTGGTACTCAAGGGAGCCGGAAGAGGGCCCTGGGTTGACTGGAAGTGGAGTGACAGACAGTTGAGAGCTGCCAGTGTGGCTTCTGGGAATCGAACCTGGGTCCTCTGAAAGTCAGTGCTCTTGTAACTGCTGAGCCAGCTCTCTGACCCTTAGCTAGCGTTTTAGAGTCCACTTTTGAAGTTGCTGGTTTGGGTGCCGTGGTTTGAATGCAGGGCCTTGTACACCACCCACCTTCCATTCCCTGTGAATTTTTGTTTCCAAGATTTCTAAATGTTTCCTATCGGCTCTCGGCACAGCTACCTGGTGTTGCTGTGGTCTTTGCTTCTTTGGTCATCCTGCGTAGCATCATTTTAAATTCCTGGCCCGTTGCTTCAGAACTTCATCTGCTTTTGACTGAATCATCGTCTAGTTGTTCATTTTAATGTCAGCTTTCCTTTAAAATTGTTTTCATTTCCTTTTGAGACAAGCTGACATCATACTCACAGCGATCCTCCTGCCTCGGCTGTCTGAGTGTTGGGATTACACACATGTCCATACCCAGCTTGGCCTCAGCCTTTTCTTTTTCTCTCTGTTTTCTTCACTCGTTCTGGGGAAGATGCACTTGGAGTGGAAGGTGTTTCCGCTGTCCACTTGCGAGTTCTGCGTCCATCTGGCCGGGGGCCATCCCTGGGCATTGTCGCAGAGCTCTGGTGTTTCACTGGGATGTCGTCACCTTCCTTGTCCGTGCTGGAGACAGCGAGCAGGTCGGCTGGAGCTCTGGCCGGGAGGTACCCGAGGGCAGTGTCCTCTGAGGCACCAGCTTGAGCATCTGGTCATTTATCTATCTTTCCAGATCCTTCTGGGAAGAGGGGCTTTGGCTTCAAACAGTGGCCAGGCCCCAGTCGCTTATCTTGCTTGGAGCATTTCTAGCTCCCTTTACTGGCAGGAGTGAGGTCCTGTCTGTGGCTGCTCAGTTTTGGAAGAGAGCCTGGTAGCTGATTTAGCCCACTCAGTGTTCCGTTCCTGCTCTAGGGACACGCTTGTCTGGGTTTGCAGCCCACCTCTGTGCTTTGCTATCTTACCTGCCATGACTCCACATGTAAACAGGGAGTGTTTTGAAGTCTAGCATTTTGTGAGGTTCGCCATAACCACGTGCGCATGTTTCCAACAAAGCAGACGAGACACAACATTCACTGGCAGTTCCACATATTCCTTAGTCTGTGGCCTATAGTGTGACAGGACAGGGCTTCACGTTGGCTATCGCTGCTCAGCTTGGGTAAAGCAGATTCTCTTCTTTCTCTCCTTTCTCCTCCTCCTCCTCCTCCTCCTCCTCCTCCTATTCTTCCTTTTGGAGACAGGGTTTCCCTGTCCTGGAACTTGCTTTGTAGACTAGACTAGCCTTGAACTCAGAGACCGACCTGCCTTTGCCTCCCGAGTTCTGGGATTAAAGGCGTGTGCCACCACTACACTAAGGCAGTTTTTTGTTTTGTTTTGTTTTGTTTTTAAATAAATGGAATTTTTAAAATTTATGCTTTGGTAATTTCATACATGTATATTAACCATTTCCAACCCAAATCAAAGCTCCTCTCCCACTTCCCTGGACCCTCCCAATACTTCCTCCTTCCACCTTTATGATGCTTCTATTTTTAAGTTATTTATTTATTCATTCATTCAATCACTTTACAGCCTGAACTCAGCTTCCTCACGCCTCTCCTCCCAGTCCCTCTATCATGTTCGCTCCCTCCATCTCTCCTTTCCTCCTTCTCAGAGAAGGGAGCCCCCATGCATGATGGGTACCAACCCACCCTGGCACCTCAAGCCACAGCAGGACTAAGTGCATCCTCTCCCACTGAGGCCAGGCAAGGCAGCCCAGCTAGGGGAAATACACTCAGAGGCAGTCCCCTCAGAGTCTGAGACAGTCCCCGCTCCCATTGTTAGGGGACCCACAGGATGACCAAGCTGCACATCTGCTACATATGTCGGGGGGGGGGGTCTAGGTCCAGCCCTTGCATGCTCTTTGGTTGGTGGCTCAGTTTCTGTGAATCCCCATGGACCCAGGTAAGCTGACTCTGTAGGTCTTCTTGTGGTGTCCTTGACCCCTCCAGCTCACTCAACCCTTCCTCCTATTCTTCCACAAAACTCCCCGAGCTCAGCCTGGCTGTGGGTCTCTGCATCTGTTTCCATCAGCTGCCGGATGAAGCCTCTCAGAAGATGGTTATGTTATTATTCTAAATAACACACTGGGTCCAATTTCTGATGACTGAATGTATAGGTACGGAGACACTCACTGGAGTGTGGACAACCCAATGTCAACCCTTTAGGAAAAGGACTCCTCCTCCTTAAGTGGACTCCAGCTGCCAAAAGCTGCTCAGCTAGGTAAGGGGCTTCATGGCCTGGCTGCCATGCACACTGAGACTCTGACTGGCTGGCCCCGGCTGCCATGCACACCGGGACTCTGACTGGCTGGCTCCGGCTGCCATGTACACTGGGACTCTGACTGGCTGCCTCTTTCTTATGCAGGCCATCACAGCTACTTTGAGTTTATGACTACACCGAGCATGTCATGGCTGGAAGACAGCATCTCACGGCCCACCTCCTTATCCTGTGAGTCTTACATTCTTTCTGCACTTTCTTCTTTGCCAGTCCACAAGCCATTGGTCAGATGCCTCATTTAGGATGAGCATTCAGTCACACATTCTCAGCGGTCTGCCAAGCTGGGAGTCTCTGCATTGACCGCTGCACTGAGTAGGTTTTTCTTTTAAGAAGGGGTCTCACGCATCACAGATACATGGCCCTGGACTTGCTAAGTAGCTGAGGGTGACCTCGAACTCATGATCCTCTTGTCTCTACCTTCCAAGTGCTGAGGCACGGACCACCATACTTGCTTTGGGAGATGCTAGGGATTGAACCCAGGGCTTTGTGCATGCTAGGCAAAGGCTCTACCAACTGAGCTACAATTCCAGTGCACCTATGGTAGATTTGATCCAAACTGGTAGAACAGACACACACCAAAAAAAAAAAAAGAAAAAAAAATCAGGTGGACTACACCAAAGATATTCAGTCTTTTAAGGGAAGAGGTGACTTGGTGGGGTGTAAGTTTATTTTGGCAGTAGCCAAGCAACAGAGATTCCTCATAATGCTAATGTCTTGACAACCTTTATATTAAATACACATCTCTGTTGGAACTGTCTCTGTCAACCTCCACTCACTTAGCAGAGATGCATATAGCTGGTACTACATGCTACATCCCACAACACTGATAACCAGAGGTGCCCCAAGTCAGACAACAAGTCAAATTACTCCTGTCATCTTAGGGCGCAGCGGGAAATACATCCCAAGTTGTATTCCCCATGGCTTGTCCAGAGACACCAGGAAGCGGCCTTTATCATCTAAAGGGTACCAGGTATCTGCTCTATGGCTGTGACACGGAAAAGCACAACAGCATGAGCAATGCTTGCCCTGCAGTCCCGCTACAGATAGACACGACCGTCGAAAAGTCAGCAAGAGTACAAGTGAGGCAGAACGCCCTCCACAGGGCGGCACAGGAAGTGCAGTAGGAGGCTCCAGGAGGAGGCCCGACTACATTGGGTCTTGACGTTTCTAGACTTGGATAGGGCATTGGGGAATGGAAGGTTAGAGCTGTGTAGGTTCCAGGGACAGGAACAAAAGGCTGCACTGGGTCAAAGAGAGAAAGACACCGGGAAGATGGATGGTCAGTCTTTACTCACTTCTCCCGGGCAAAGGGATAAAACGGGAGGGAAGTGGTTCTTAAAGCCACTGAAGTATCAACATGCAAACTTAAGTTCCGTCTCCCGGAGGCCAGATCCCAGGGGAAAAAGAACCAAGGCCAACTGGCACCTGTCTTCTTCTCAGGGCGGAAGCATTAGCTCAGAAAATGCTGACTTTGTTCCGAGGTTACTGAAAATGTCTTAAGTATCATAAAACCTTTCAGAGAATGAGAAGGAACTGAAAAAGTCAGGGCAGATGATGCTGAAGGAACGAACACTTTGGGAGGCTCTGCAATCGTCTTACCCGTGAGCCTGCCGTCTTCCCAGCCCAGCCCTGCATATCTGGGGGTAATTACCCCAGAGCACAAAAACAGACATCCATGAGACCCACACTCGCTGCATCACTGTCACCAGGACAAACAAGGTCTTTGTTTCCAGGGGAAATGGGAAAGCAAAAAGAGCCGTGCCCTCACCCTCACTTCCGGCCTGCTGTGTGCGCATATATTTCCCCCTGTTATTTAAATGACTTTCTTTTCTTCTTCCTTCCTTCCTTCCTTCCTTTCTTTCTTTCTTTTTAAGAGAAGCTTTAGATTGACAACAAAATAGAAGGAAGGTGCAGAGACATCCCATGAGCCTCCCGTTCATAGATGCATGCTGAGTCCTTTTACCAGCACCCCTAATGGTGCTACAATGGATAAGATGGACCTATACAAGATGCCACTGTTGCCCTAAGTCCACAGTTACTTGGTGGCTCGCCTGGTCTTCTGTACCTATGGGTCTGGACAGCTCTATGACACACAGTCATTGCTGTGACATCCTGCAGGGCAGTCTCTCGGTACAGCTCGTCTGTCCATTGCTGTCCCTCCCAGAACGCTGCCCCTGCCTCAAACACTGATATTTCTATCATCCTTACAGTTTTGACTTCTCCAGAATGTTCCACAGTTGAATCGGACAGCTTGTAGCCTTTTCAGGTTGGCTGGCTTCTGTCACTCAGGTCTAAGAGTTTTCTCAGCTCGCTCAGATTCTTCCTGACAGTACTGGATAGTAGCCTGTTGTCTAGAGTCCCTCTAAGCCATGGTGTTTAAAACTTACAGAGTGGTTAGGGAACAGCACAAAGTACGTGGAGAAAGTTTAGACCCACAGAGCCAAAAGAGGGAAAAAAGTCTCAAGCAAATTGTGAAAGTTTAACTGGTTATTTAATAAATATGAGTACTAGCTACCACTGTGGTGCCGTGTCAGGGCTCCTATTATTCCCGTGCATGAGCTCCTGAGTGTGTATTTTGAAACACACACACACACACACACACACACACACACACAAGAACTGAGGAAAATGAGGAAAAAGTTTGTCTTTATTAGTTGTAAGAAGAAACAAGGCCAAGTGCCCCTCTCCCCCAGGCCTTAGAAATAAATGCTCTGTTGTCTGGATTGTGCCTTTTTAGTGAAGATGCTCAAAACTTAGAAGATTGTCAGGAAGTAATGTGTACAGCGATGAAATTGTATAGGTGAGAACCAAAGCAGAGGAAGAACAAAGACACAGAGTTGCCAGCTTTCCCGCCGCCCCCCCCCCCACAGAGTTGCCAGCATTACCTCCCACCTCCCCGCCCCAGACACAGAGTAGCCAGCCCCCCCTCCCCAGACACAGAGTTGCCAGCATTACCTCCTGCCTCCCCCCGACCCCCCACAGAGTTTCCAGCTTCGCCCCCCTCCCCAGACACAGAGTTGCCAGCATTGCTTCCTGCCTCCCCCCCCACCCCCCACAGAGTTTCCAGCATTACCTCCCGCCTCCCACCTCCCACCCCGCCCCCCAGCCTCCCCGTTATCAGCATCACACAGCATTGGTTACAAGTGAGGGAGCCACGCTGATCAGGTCAGTAGCTGGTCCCTGAGGATGGAAAGCGAGAGGTTCAGGAAGGACTGCACACAAACCCGCATCTTTCTCAGTGTGGAGAAGACAATGCCCATACGTATCGTGCGTGTGTGAACTTTTTCAGCGGTAGAAGATAACAATGGTATGCATTCTGTGCATTTCACAGAAACCAGACTTGGGCAAATCTTGCGAATATGAATCAACAGAAAGTTCTTCGTTTGAGGAATACGAAATGGCACCATGACGGACGGCATGAATCCCATGTCATTATAGCACAGACCGAGTGAACGCCTAAACACTCTACGCCCCTCAGAGTGAGGCGCCCCCGCTTGAACCCCATGGCTTGATCTCACGTTAGGAACGCCGTGAGCACCAGATGAATAGACGCTGTCTTCCCCCAAGGACGACAAGTCCCAGCAGTACACGAATCCCTAAAACCGGATGCCATTAACTACTGGAAGCATCTGACAGCTAGCTACCTTCTCCTGAGAAGAAACAGTTTCTTATGCACATTTTCCAAACTGCCAGAGCTAAGTGCAGCCTGCTGAAGATCCAGAGTGCCAGAGTCGGGAGGCGTCACATTAAGATGTCTCTGTGTTTTGATACTTGGCTCCATAACCACAGTTCTCCCATCACCACAGGCTCCGATAGCAACGTTTCTGAGAGGACGGGGCGACAGTGTCTACCTTTATCATTTAATACCATTAACTCCTGGTTGGCCGGACACTTTCCAGACACCTGGGATGGGTCCATTTCCTGTGTTTTGGTTACACTGTTATTGCCTGCTTCCTTCTGTGGAAGAATACAGCTCCACATCTGACAAGGAGTTAGATTAAAAACTGAGGGGGTGGGGCACAGGAATTAGAGGGACTGGTGGCGTTTTCCAAGTAGATCAGTAAATTATCAGATCCATAGAAATGTAAGACTTCAATAGGACGCATCTATTTTGAAGTTAAAAACACCCAGGAAAATCCAGTAGCTATTTAAAAACCTATGGATAAACATTAGGAATATACACTGTACGTGACAGCTTATTTCTGTGATAAGTTTGAAATATTTACCTATAATTATGCCCCTGAAACAATACAGGAAAAACTATTTCTGAAGTGTTGTGCAAAAGCTGACTGACTGACATCTTACTCAGCAACTGTGGGTTGCTGATGAGTGTGAGCTGCAGAGCAACCACAGCAGCTAGAAATGTTTAAAAAAAACAAAAAACAAAAAACAAAAAACAAAAAAAACCACCAATCTTCTGGCTTACCCAGATGTATCAGCCACACAAAAAACTCAATACTAGAAACATCCAAATTAGTAAGGATTCCATTCTACAGTGTGGGAAGCCGCAGCACACACCAGCACCATGCACTACAGCGTGGGAGGCAGCAGCACACACCAGCACCATGCACTACAGCGTGGGAGGCGGCAGCACACACCAGCACCATGCTCTACAGCGTGGGAGGCGGCAGCACACACCAGCACCATGCTCTACAGCGTGGGAGGCGGCAGCACACACTAGCACCATGTTCTACAGCGTGGGAGGCAGCAGCACACACTAGCACCATGTTCTACAGCATGGGAGGCAGCAGCACACACTAGCACCATGTTCTACAGCGTGGGAGGCAGCAGCACACACTAGCACCATGTTCTACAGCGTGGGAGGCGGCAGCACACACTAGCACCATGTTCTACAGCGTGGGAGGCGGCAGCACACACCAGCACCATGCTCTACAGCGTGGGAGGCGGCAGCACACACCAGCACCATGTTCTACAGCGTGGGAGGCAGCAGCACACACTAGCACCGAGCACTACAGCGTGGGAGGCGGCAGCACACACCAGCACCATGCTCTACAGCGTGGGAGGCAGCAGCACACACCAGCACCATGCTCTACAGCGTGGGAGGCAGCAGCACACACTAGCACTGAGCCACACCCTCCACACAGGAGTCACTCTGAAGCTTCTCCTTTCTCAGAGCGGATGTAACAGCAGCAGGAGTGCTTCTGGCTTAGGGTGAAAGTGGCCTGTGATGACCTGGGAGGACAACAGCCCTGATGGGAGCACCTGCCTCTCTCTGCTCTCTCTCCTATTCTCCCTGTCCATTTCCTTGCTAGTTTACCCAGCTCTTCCTCGTCCCTGCTTTGTTTAATTATTGTTGTTGTTGTTGTTGTTGTTATTTTACACTGAGCATGACAGATCATAATGCCAAACAAAGAGGCCAAACAGCCCACTCCCCCACTTCTGAGATGATTTTTACAGGAGAGAAAGACCTGGTGAGGTCTGAGGTGTGCCCAGGTCACCAGACTGTTGATACTGAGGGCAGGGGCCCCAGCCTTAGCATCAGTTGAATGGTTTCTGTGCCTAGCTTTCCCTCCATGCCTGCACATCTTCTGCAATAATTCCCACACGCCAAGTATCGTCATCGGGCACCTGCCCAGAGGAGCAAGTGGGTATTTGGCCTTGGGTCTCTCTCAGTCTCTGTGCGGTTTACGTAAGGGCTCACACTTCAGTCCCACGGAATGTCCCAAGTGAAGTGGAGGTCCTTTGAAATCTATGGCTAAAGAGGCTAGGTGAAACATATTCCAATTATACTGTAATTAATTTTCAGAACAAAACTAAAGTGTGGGCTGGGCATGGGCTACGTGGGTAGAGCGCTAGCGCGAGGACCTAAGTTCGGATCTCCAGAACCCTTACAGAAGCTGGACGTGGCGGCACCAGGCTGTAGCTCCAGCACCAGGAGGCAGGCGCACACGGCTCTCTGGAGTTCAAGGCCAGCCTGGGGTAAACAGCTAGTTCCAGAACATCCACAGCTACATAGACATTGTCTCAAACAACCAAAACAAAACAAAACAAAAAACCCAAAACAACAACAACAGCAAAAAGAAAAAGAAAAAAAAAAAAAAACTAATGTGAAGAAGTGATTGAAGAAGACACCTGGCTGGGCGCCGTGGCGCACGCCTTTAATCCCAGCACTCGGGAGGCAGAGGCAGGCAGATCGCTGTGAGTTCGAGGCCAGCCTGGTCTAGTCCAGGACAGCCAAGGCTACACAGAGAGACCCTGTCTCAAAAAGGAGGAGGAGGGAGAGAAGAGAAAGGAAGGAAGGAAGAGGAGGAAGAGGATACTTGGTGCCAACCTTGGGCCTCCACTAGCACTAACACGGGGAAAATTCACCTCAAGTCCTGTCAAGAGCACGCCCAGACTGCATATTCTGCTGGAAGTTTTGAGGAAAGCTTTAATTTTTCACTTGAAACTGACCTTTCTAGCTAGAGCTATAAAAATACTCACATTTTGTATTTCTAGTGAACACTTGTGGTTTCTTACAAAACAAAATGCTGACGTGGCTGATAACCTGCTTAGCTAGGCAAATTATTTGGGGTTGAGGGGGTTGCAGAAACTAAAAATATGCGTGTCCATGGTGTTTCAGAAAAGAATGCACCACCCAGCCTTGTAGGCAGAAAGCATTTTCTAAGAACAATGTAAAACACTACATTGTAACACTCAACACCACAGCAAGTTCCGGGGCTCCAGCTTTGGGTGTCAACAGAGAACTCCCCAGCTTTTGAGGACACTGCTTTAATAGCAGAGCTCAAACAGTGCCAGCATCCTGAGCTCCCTAGAAAGCGAATGCCTCAGCTTGTGGCACGCGGAAAGGATCTCTTAATACTTCAGGCCTTTATTCTTTTTTTTCCGAGACAGGGTTTCTCTGTGCAGCCTTGCCTGTCATGCACTCACTTGTAGACCAGGCTGGCCTCGAACTCACAGCGATCCGCCTGCCTGCCTTTATTCTTTTAATCAGGGAGTGTCTGATTGTCTGTCTGTCTCCATCCGTTTGTCTATCCACCCACCTATCTTCTTCCTCCCTCCCTCCTTGCTTCCTTTCTTAAGTCCTTATTTACTAAAATTATCTGTGTGAACATTTATGTCCTACAAATCCTGGCTTTTGGAATACCTTGTTAACACTTTATTCAGAAATGTAATTTATTCCTATATTTTTCTAGCCTTGCATAAAACATTAAGGGCTTTGATTTTCAAAGTAGACTTATTCTTTTGTCTCTGTTGTAGTCACTGAAATTTATTTATAGGTACCCACTGTAGAAATTATATAGTATTATGAGTACACACACGAATTCCAAGTTTGACACAGTTTGAATATCTTTAGGAGCCAAACTACGTTTGAAGTAGTCAGAGCCTAGCATGGTGCCTGTAGCTACAGAGTAAAGTGACAGGATGAGTAAACAATGTGTTTTTCTGTCTCTGTAACTCTTACATACAACCTCTTGGGGGCAGAGATGGAGTCTTAAATTATTCTGTATTCCCCATAATTCCTACCAGAGTCCTGGGAACTCAGTCAACATTCCACAAATGTGCACTAATGTATCTGTATTTTAAGAGCGCAAGTTTCACAGCACAGGGCTCTTCTATCCCCAGACAGTCTCAAAGAAAAGGAACTGCGTTGTCGAGGATAAATGATCTCGCTTAGGCCTTCACTAAACATCTCCTAAACTCTCTTCCAGCTCTGACAAGCTTACTCTGTAGAAAGAAGCGACCGGTGCAAGACCGCAGCCTTCCAGAGTAAGACCAAACCCCTGTCACAAAGGCGCCACCATTATTTCAGAAAAATACAAAGCCTCGAAAGACGACCTATGTTCAAAAGCCAGGGGATGAAAGCAAGCACTCAAGAATAAAGACTGAGAAGTTGGCTCCGGAGCTAAGAGTGCTGGCTGCTCTTCCCGAAGACCTGAGTCTGGCTCCCAGCACCCAGGTCAGGCAGTTCACAGACACCTGCAACTACAGCGCCAGGGCATCTGCTTTCTCTTCTGGCCTCCTTGGAGACATCACACACATGTACATACACATATACATAAACATGAGTAAAATATTCCTTACAAACTTGTTTAGGGGAGGCAGAGGCCAGTGGATCTCTGTGACTTTGAGGCCAGCCGGGTCTACAAAGCAAGTTCAGGACAGCCAGGGCTACAGAAAGAAACCCTGACTCCAAAAACTAAAAAACAAACAAACAAAAAAACCCGAAACCAAACCAAAACTTGCTTAGAATAAAAAGAACATTCTCCCATGAAAAGAGATGAAGGTTTTGAGACTCAGGTCAGCCCATAACATCCAACCCAAGAAAACAAGCCCAAGTCACTATATTGCTCTAGAACCTATGCATTGCAGATAAAGTCTTCTGGAGATATATCAGGCAACTTCTGGGTAATGGTAGAACAAGAAAACCAGCATCCTGGCATCCATCCCTCTCCAGAGCTCCCTGCCATGGTCCCACTTTACATTTCCAGTAGCTGTGGCTACTACAGGTTATATACTCACACGCTAAAATTCAGGGCTTATACCTGTGAGCATCACTAAATGGGTTCAGCAAGTGGAAGTTACATGTGTGTGCATGCATGCGTGCGTGCATGCGTGTGTGTGTCACAACAAAGAAGTACAGGCCACGGGTCTGAGGCGTGGGAAGGAACGCAGGAAGAGCTGGAGGGTGAAGAAGGTGGGTAGAAAATACATAAACACAGTCTTCCACCCCACCGCTCCCCCTCTGTCTTTTTAATCCCTCAAACCATTCTTTCCCATTATCATAATAAATAACCGCTCTTCATTTAAAATTGGGGGAAAGTTTATAAAGTTTCTAAAAAAAATACTACCAGTATTTTATTAGTATTGTTTTGGATCTGTAAAATAATTTTTGGGGACTGGGTGTGGTGTCACCTAAAATGTGTAACATGTTTCTATTTGTTTTAATTATCTTTAAGGTTACTTATTGAATACCTAAATGTTTCCTGCGAAGGTCGTGTCTATTGGCAGTTGGCTTATTTCCTAGGCCACTGATTTCTCCTGTGCTTTTCAATGGTGCTGGTTTTTTTTTCCTTTTAAGCTTTTTAGTTGGTATGTATCTTTCTAGCAGTAAGCATTTAATTAACTAATTAATAAGCATAGTCACTTATCCTGTTTCTGAGACAGGTTCTCATGTAACCCAGGTTGGCCCTGAGCTGTCTCTGTAGCCAAGGCTGCTCTTGAAATCCTCATCCCCCTGCCTCAGCTCGCTAAGTGCTGAGATCCCAGCTCACTGAGGCTGGGATTACAGGTGTGCTCGGCCATGTCCGACTCATATTTACATATTATATGTAGTGAGTTCCTGGCCCCCAGGATGACGTATGAACTGCCTTTACCCTTGACAAAGAACAGGGACCCAAACGTTCTCCTTAGTCCACATGACACCATGATGCCATGGATCACGTGACAGGGATTTTTAAAATGCATGTAACAAAAACACGTGATTTTGCAAAGGAAACTTAGCTTAAGAGGAAGAAGCACGCGTTGCATGAAAGGAAAGGCTCCAGTAGCAAGCTAGAAAATTCCCAGCTGACAATTAAAATGTGCTTCCTCTTTAGCCTCGGTCAGCACAGGGCCTCAGATTCCTGCAGGGGTACAGGAGTCGCTAGTGTTCTGGGGGCGGGTGGAGGTGGGGGGTAGAGGAAACAGGGAGGAGCAAAGTCATGGAGAAGAGGAAGAGCAGGTCTAATGTGAGGAGACAGAGGGGTCTCAGACACCACCTTGAGGAGAAATAAATAAGTCGGCCCCTCCGATGTTATAGTAAATAACTGCTCTCCCCATCCCCCATCTTACTTTTATTTTGCTATCCATTCCCGGCTGGCCTCAAACTCACTGCCCCAGACTTGCTTCTAGCTTGCACCGTTCCTTCTGTCTCTGCCTCCGAGGTGCTGGGCTGCCAGGCCTACCACACGCAGCTGATCGTGATCTCTAGAGGTTTGGAGGGACTTATACACACATGAACAGCATCACAGACTAAACATGTGCTCGAGCTCCTTGGCCTCACACAGAGGAGAGCACGGTGCTCTATTAACCCTTTGTGACTAGAGGGAGGGGAAAGACGGGCAGCAAAATAGTTTCAAGCCACGACCATGGGTGGGGTACAGGGAAGCGTCCCCACTCGCTGACCGGGCAAATAGACGGTGGTCAGGGTCTGAGAACAGCACCGGGACTCCTGCCTTTTGCCAAATTCAGGAGAGTGGGGTGAAAGGTAACTCATAAGTTATTCTTGGTGGCAGGAGGTCACTGCACCTTCAATTGTCATGGCGAAGGAACATGAGAAGCAAAGTCCCTGCAAGGAACAAGTGCTTGACTAAAACACAGCAATGAAGGGGCCCTAGTGCAGACAGCTCTCCGTAGTGGGGTAGCACGGGGCTTGAGGGTCATGCCGCCTTCACCGTTCCCCAGCCGCCGCAGATGAGAAGACCCTTCGGTGTTCTTTTCATAGCTGAGTGATTTCTAACTTAACACCTCCCAGAGTCCCAAGTAGAACGGTGACATCCATGTGGGCACAGAGAAACTTAGATGAAGCCTTTGTCTCTTTGTTTTCTGCTTTCTTGAAAATTGGGCCTCAGGGAGCTGGAGAGATGGTTCAGAGGTTAAGAGCACTGGCTGGTCTTCCAAAAGTCCTGAGTTCAATTCCCAGCAACCACATGGTGGCTCACAACCACCTATAATGTAATCTGATGCAGGTATACAAGCAGACAGAACACTGTATACAAAATAATAAATAAATAAATCTTTAAAAAAAAAAAGCAAGAAAGAAAATTGGGTCTCAGTAGCCCAGGCTAGCCTGGATGTAGCCCAGGATAGTGTCAAGTTTATGGTGCTCTACGTGCCCAGGTACTAAAGTATGATTCCCCCAGGCCCAACTGAGGTCTTATTTAAACCTGCTCATTGGTCCCTCTGCTACTCCCCTGGCATAGTAGATTTCCCCTTAAACTGAGGTCGGGCAAGGACCTCTGGGCTCCCCCTGCAGCAGAAGAGAAATTCAGAGCAGGCCGTGCCTGCCGACGGAGCCCTCCGGTACCACTGAAGCTGGTGATTGTTCCTGCCTGGACTTTCTGTGAGCTGCCTGTGAGGTTTTTCACGGAAAGCCATCTGCCGTGGCTGTACAGAGAAGAACTTCCACACACACACTGGAAACCCCCAATAAGCTCAGCTGTGCAGGTTTATGCATGAACCTGCTGGCCAGTTTGCCCCAGGGCTTAGCTTAAACACACCGGAACATTTCTTTTTTTTCCCGTCTTTTAAGCCATTGAAATAATTCTTTTGTGGCTCCCACCCAACTCAGAAAGCAGGAAATATCTTTGCTGTGTAACAATCACAGGGCAGGTCCCCGGGGGCTCCCAGGGACTGGCACCCCCAATTCCTGCCTCTGGTCCCTAACTGCTCACTCTGTGTTTGTATCAGGCTGCCTGCAGGCTGTTGTGGATTTGCTTATAATAAGATAACCTAAAGTCACGGAGCAGAAATCTAAAACAATCTGATTTTTTTTCCAGGAAGTAACGTGTTGACCTTTCAGGGTTTGGTCTCTTTTACAGAGTGTGTTGAGGTTTTGAATAGAGCTGTTTATAGCACAAAGTTGGATGTTTACACTGTGGGTCCTTGAGGGGGCCATGACTTACAGAAATAGGATACACACACTCCTAGGCCCTCTTGGCTAATGAAGAATTGGTACTTGTTTCTTCTGTGGACTGCTGTCACGTAAGGAATGCTCTTTACACAGGCCTTTCTGCTGCTGTAGTTTTGAAAACCACTGCTTGCTTTGAAATGAATAAATATTGGTCAGATGGGTAACATTTGAGGGGCTTGACTCCAACTTTTGCATTCTGGGGGCAAGAAGGGGCCTAGCCAGTACCCCTTTTTTTGATAATGACTTCCCCCCGCAGTGCTCTTTTGTTTGGTTGTTTGGTTGGTTGGTTTTTTGTTTTTGTTCTTTCAAGACAAGATTTTCTCTGTGTAGCCTTGGCTGCCCTGGACTCACTTTGTAGATAGACCAGGCTGGCCTCGAACTCACAGTGATCCGCCTGCCTCTGCCTCCCGAGTGCTGGCCACGCCCGGCTCCCCCAGTGCTCCTAAAGGTGCACTGCACTGTGTTATATGAACAGTGCATTTCGGGAATAAACAGATAAGCAAGCATGGCTGGCCTCACAGGAAGCAGTTTCCATGATCCTCGGGCTGTTGGCTAGTGTTTCCTTGCCACTCCACGGGCCAACTACTGCACCTCTTCCCTGCTGGGTCTTCAAACCTGGGAATTAACTCTCTTGGTAACTAAGGTCACAAAGAATGCCTGGACTTTCCTTTTACCAGGGGGACTATCAAGGCATAGAGCATATTTTAGCCATTTTAATACTGCTGTGGAGATGCGAAAGGAATGTGAGCTTCACAGAGAGCCCCTTGTGTCTCAGAGGCTGGCAGTCCCTAAGCCCGCCGCAGAGGATTCCGGAAGCTCAGTCCAAATAGGAGCTCAAACTCCTTTCTCAAGGAACAGTATGTTCCCTGCAGTGTGGCTCCTGGGCACTTTAAAGATTCCCCTTAGTAATTTATAGCAGTTTTCTTCTTGGTTCCTTAATGCAGAAGCTATTATCTTACGCAGGCAACAGTGAGCAACCTTAAAAAGTCGGAGTCTGTAAGGCTGAACTTTGTAACTTCACATCTACCTCCCTCTCCACTGTCCTTTTATAATCTGGACATGTGTGCCCCCCAGCCCTTCCCCAATATTCTACAGCAGAGGGCAGGGTAAAAGGCACAAGCCTTATCCTGGGGGTGAGACCCCTTTGAGAGTCACATATCAGATATCCTATATAATATAGCAGATATTTACGTTATGATTCATAACAGTAGAAAAGTTACAGTTGTGAGATACAATGACATAATTTTGTGGTTGGGGTCACCACCACACGAGGAGCTGTATAAAGGGGTTCAGTGTTAGGAAGGCGGGGAACCAGTGGGTTAGAGAGAGGGAGCCCGAGAGATAGTTTGTTGCTGCCTATACTCTTAGCTTTAGGGCAAGCTAGCCCAGCTTCTGTCCTTCCAAATCCTTATCTGAGAAGCAGGATTTGCCTCACCACAGGCCTCATTCTGGGAGGCAAAGAAAGTCCATGTGGACTCTAGCCCAGGTTGTTTCCCTATGTGCTACTGGTTAGCGCTCTGGCTAAGGGGAGTCTTCCATTGTGTGCCACAAGCAGGATGCTGACCATTGCTGACTCCACCCTCAAGATGGCAGCCAGGGCTCTGTCACTGTGGACCCTGGGCAGGCTGCTGAAACAATCAGACTGTCTTCTGCGCATGCACAGATTTCTTCCCGTTCCTGTTATCTGAGATTCACTTGCTTGTCTTCTCTCTGAGTTCCTGATCTCCAGGGACTGAAATGCCACTACAGGATCATGCTGAATACTCTCAAGAGTCAGCCGGGCGTGGTGGCGCACGCCTTTAATCCCAGCACTTGGGAGGCAGAGGCAAGAGGAGCGCTGTGAGTTCAAGGCCATCCTGGTCTACAAAGTGAGTCCAGGACAGTCAAGGCTACACAGAGAAACCCTGTCTCAAAACAAAACAAAACAAAACAACAACAAAAAAAACAACCAAAAACCAAAACCAAAACAAAAAAAACCAACAAAAAATATTCTCAAGAGTCAGTGACGTGCACTCAGCAAAGCAGCACTGTGTGTGTTCTCAAGATCTTAGAGCACTGACGCTGGGGCTTGGGGCCATGCTGTCCTTCTCTTTCAGTGTGCTGCACCCCACATGGCCATGGCTGCCATGTCGATGCCTGTGAATGGTCCGTCATTCCTGCAGGCCTGGTGACTTGTCACAATGGTCTCTCTTCTTGGAGTCGTGGCATCTCAGACTACACTTTCTGCATCTAGACCACTGGCAGCAGATTAATTCCCGAGGGCTGTAGAGGTGAAACAGCATGTGTAAGCAGCCTAGGCTAGCTAACCTATCTGATGTGGGTCACTAAAGCAGGGGTGGGTGGTCTCACGGTAACTCCTACAGCTTCCACCCCAGAGAGACAGGGTGGGGGTGTGCTGTAGATGGATAATTTTAATGGTGCAACCAAAAAAAAAAAAGTGTGTGTGCTTAATGTGTGCTTGACACCCACTCTGACGCTTCAGACACCTTTCCTGAGTGACCTTACTATGGATACTGGTTTTTTTTGACTGGGAAAGGTTCTCCTACAGCCCAGGCTGGGCTTGTTCCTGTTATGTAGCCAAGGATGACCTTGAACTTCTGACCTTTCTGCCTCCACTTCTCAAGGGCTGGGGTGGGAACTGTGCATCTGCAGGCCTGGCTTGTGTACTGTGTGGGATGGAGCCAGGCCACTGTGCCCACTGGAGCAGCACGTTGCCAGCTGAGCTAACCCACAGCTGCACTACATGACCTTGGTGGACATACTCTGTCCTTACTGGGGCTCAAGTTAAATTCTACTTCTCCCTGACTCCAGAGTCCTCCCTTTTTTCTGCACTCTGTCCAGCTCTGGGATGTGGGGACTGCTAGGTGGTTCCTGTCCAGTGTCGGAGCTCTGTAGAGCCAGGAGGAGACGTGCGGTCTTCCTGCTGGTCCAGGCACCTTCAGCTAGTGGCCATTGTTAATCTGTCTCCTTCCTTAAGACCCACATGACCATTGGAACCATTTCCTGTGGCCTACAGCCACAAAGTCTCTCTGCAAATGTGGCTCATCCTGTAGCGCCCCTTCCAAACAAAGGCTTTGTCGTTCCTTTATGGCAGGAGATACTTCTAGCTAAACGGGGTCCTGCCCAGCGAAGGGGCTTCCCGCCCAGGGAAGGGGGCTCCTGCCCAAGGAAGGGGTCTCTTGCCCAGGGAAGGGGTCTCCTGCCCAGGGAAGGGGGCTCCTGCCCAGGGAAGGGGGCTCCTGCCCAGCAAAGGGAGGTCCTGCCCAGGGAAGGGGGGTCCTGCCCAGTCAAGGAGGATCCTGCCAAACCAAGGGGGTCCTGCCACAGTGAGTCAAGGGGGAAAACCTTCTATCTAGGCCCCTTCTGTCCCTCCCCTGGAGATCAGTGCCCACTGCTACCTAAGCACTCAACATTAGCCTGAGTGGTTGACAAACACCTCAAGGACAACAGGCTCAAAAACAAACCCCTTCAGTTGCTCAGGTCTGAAAGCCCTAGAGAAACAATACCATCGTTTTCCCTCTCACATTTAACATTCAATCACCCAGAAACTCTTGGTATGCTCCCCTAAATATAGCCAGAGCTACTGTCTCCAACCTGGTCCGAGGCACCAGATTACTCTCTGAATTGCTGTAGTGGGTTTCCAAGTCGGCAAGTGATAGGTTTCCCTTCCACGGCGTCTGTACTGTTCATTCCCTCTGTCTCCCATGTGAAAGTGCACCCCCCCTTTCTACTGGGGTTACATCTAGATGACTGCAAGGTGCACTGCCAGGTGCTGCGCTGCCAGGTGTTGCGCTGCCAGGTGCTGGGATTATGAGACAGACTCTCACAGTGTAGCTCAGGCTGGTCTGGAACCTCCCTACTTGGCCTTGGGCTTAGGAGCCTTTTGCTTCTTGGGTGCTGAGCCCGTAAGCACGTCGCGTTGCCTGGCCTAACTCTGGTTTCCCACAGCTGGAGTGGTCTTGGCAAAAATAGCACCTCATGCTGGGTGGAGTGGCACACACCTTTCCTCCCAGGATTGAGGAGGTGGAGGCAGGTGGATCTCTGTGAGTTTGAGGCCAACCTCAAAGAGCCAGTTCTAGGACAGCCAGAATTATATAGTGAGACCTTGTCTCAAAAGAACCAAAATAAATAGATAGATATAGATAGATTAAAAAAAAACATAAATGCCACCTCACAAAATCCCTCTGCTCATAATGGTCCAAGTGGGTCCTGTCTCACTTGAGCACAGTCACCTTCCAGAAGTTGACAAAGCTCTCCACAGCCTGGCTGCCATCGCCTCTGAGGCCCCAGCTTTACCTTTAACGTGCCACGGGGGTTGGGGGGGGAACCCTTGCTTGCTTTCTCGGTTCACCTCATATCCAGACTTAGAAGACATAAACATCATGGTTCTGGAATCCCTTACAGACAGGACTAGAGTGGCAGCTTGCACGCACCGCTTGCACGCACCGCTTTGCCCTTGTGGGAGAACCTTCGCTGCTGTAGGAGGAGTGGCCCACACGGCTCCCCGAGTGCTTCCCTCTCCCCCTTCCCCCCACCCCCACCACATCAGGCTCATATGAAGGAACAGAGTCTGTGCCTCTTGGAAGCCAACAGACACAGGCGCGTGCTTACACACAAATGCTCCCCCCAACCACAGAAGTCCAGCCATATGGCCAATCACTGCTCTCTCAGCTTAAACGAAGCCCACCAATCAGTGGTCATTTACATCTTTTTTTCTTTTCTTTTTTTTTTAATTTAGCTGATTTATTCAGATCATATCTCAATTGTTACCTCCTCACTTGTATCCTCCCGTTCCTCCCTCCCTCCCTCTTACACCCTATTCCCCTCCCCTACGCCTGTGACAGGAGGGGACCCCCTCCCCCACCATCTGGTCACAGCCTATCAAGCCTCATCCTGGTGGCCTGCTTATCCTTTCTCTGAGTGCCACCAGGCCTCCCAAAGCAAGGGGAAGTGGTCAAATATGGGGCACCAGAGTTTATGCCAGAGTCAGAGCCCGCTCTCCACACAACTGTGGAGAATGTCCTGACCATTGGCTAGATCTGAGTAGGGGTTCAATGCTTACTGCATGTATTGTCCCCACCCCCTGGGTCCAGATCCACCCGTCATGATGTTCTTCTTGTAGGTTTCTAGGACCCTCTGGATCCTTCTGTTTCCCCACTCTCCCGTACTTCTCTCACCTAGAGTCCCAATAAGAAGTCTCTGCATCTATCCCAATCTCCTCGTAACCCAGACCCAGAAAGACTCACATGGTATCTACTCACTTATAACTGGACACTAGCCCAAAAGGGGCATCCTATGAAGGCCAGTTACATCCTAAGCGATGCTGCCACTCGACGAAGTTAAAACTCTACCTATATCCAGTCTCCAGAGGAACAGAGGATGAGGGGGTGAAGGGCCCGGCACCCCGTGCCCCTGGACCCTTCTTCTAGCCTCTAGCTTGAAATGCTCCTTCCAGCCTGTTCTTGCCTTACCTCAGCTCCTTAGCCAAAAGCCACACTTCCTGCTCCCGCTGTCCTTCCCCCACTTACGTATTTCAGCTGTCTTTTTTCTGTGGCCCTCTCCTTGCATTCTAAGTTTTCTAACAATTCCCTTTCTTCCATAATTTCAATTCCTGTGGTTTTGGTTACCCGAGGTCGACTGTGGTTCTAAAATACAAAGTGGAAATTTCTAGAAATAAGCTTGACTACATTTTAAATTTCACTTCGCGCTGAGCGGTGTGAGAATGGTCACTGAGCGACTGTCCCTGGTTTTCAGGGTGACCATGGGGGCATCTCGGCGGCTGCGTTCCTGCAACCTGTACTTTAACAGTGGCCTCCATGCACCAAGGGTGGTGATTCGGACACAGTGACAGCCCCAAGAGAAGCCTCGTTTATCAGGGAAAGAAAAAGAGGTCTGCTGAGGTTGCCAAGATCCATTTAGTGGAAGAACAAACAAAAAAACATCAGGTTTGGTGGTGTCTGTTCAGAGCCCACAGGAGGTCTTGGACTGCATCGATCCCTCCCTGTTTGTAATGTACTCACTGACTTTACTTGTTTCCTCACTTTCCCCAACTGTGTAGTGTACGTGCTCCTGCACATGTGGGACTTATGTAGCATGCATGGCCCCTACGCGAGCTGCAGGTATGTAGTGTGCCTGCTCTCGCATGTAGCATGTGCACTCCTGCATATGGTGCGGTTCTTCTGGTTACAATTTCCAAGTGCTCACCACCAGGCTAGGGAGTAAAACATTTTTCTCACTTACATGAAGCGCAGCGAATGTGACATTAGGACCAGGAACAAGGACTCTGGATTCAAAATGCTTGGGTTTACATTGGGAGCTTTGCTACCTGCCGGGAAACTTCTCCTTAACCTCTGTGTTCTTAGGAAAACAACAGCTCCGACCTTAGAGTTGGCACAAGGAAGGAGTGAGGCGTGCAGGAGGACGCGGGACACACAGTGGCATGAGGGCACGGTGATCAGCAATGCCAACCCTTAAAAGGCTTCGTTTCTATACCGTGCTGTTGTTTGGAGGTTTCTTTTCCCATTTCTCCCAGGCGCTCTTCCTTAAGGTCCCAACCACCCCCAGACGAGGCCCCCAGACTCTACCTTCCATCCACTTGTCCAAACACTGAAACTAAGATTTCTTTTCTTTTAAGATTTATTTATTTTATGCGTATGAGTGCTCTATCTGCGTGACAGATGAGAGCATCAGAACCCAGTATAGAAATGCTTGTGTGCTACTGTGTGGTTGCTGGGAGCTGAACTCAGATCCTCTGGGGGAGCAGCCAGCGCTCTCAACCGCTGAGCCGTCTCTCCTGCCCCCAAAACTAGGATTTCTAAGGGCCCGGATGTTAGTTCCTCTCCTTGTCAGTGAACTAGGTGAGAGCTGTCCACCATTGCTGCCCACACCTTCCCTGAGCAGGGAACCCTCTGGTTTTCCCCCTGGCCTTAGAGATCCCATCTCACCTGCAAGACAATGTTGTTTCTAACACCTTTTCCTGTTAGGGGATGGTCTGATATATTTTGATGCTAATTAATAAAAAAGCCATCCCCCCTGGGCAGGGCAGATGAGATAGGTGTGGCTAAGGTTCCCAGGCTTAGAGAGGGGGGGGGCGGATATTCTGGGATGGAGAAGAAAGACGAAGAGGAAGAAGAGAGACCAGAGGGTCCCGAGAAGGGAGGAGAGGAAGGCCGCCATGGGTTAGATGGAAGAAAACACATGGCAGGCATGGATAGAGATTCAGCCCAGATGAAGAACATTAGCAAGTATTTGGGATTATGAATGGGAGGTAGCTTGATAGAAGGTTTTAGAAGCAGATGGCATGGGATTGGGGCAGGGATACCATACCCTGCCATGTCTGCCCTGCCCCAGATTAACTAAGGCTATTTTAAAATATAACAAGTGTCAGTGTCATGACCGATCACTAGCTGGGCCTACTGATAAGACTAATAATACAGATAATTTAAAAGCAATATTTCCCCTTACCGTTTCCCCTTGGATGACTCCGCTCACAGGCGCTGCACTGACTACCATCCTAATGACGCCCTGGTCTGAGAGTTTCCGATCCGATGCTGTGTTCTTTCTCACTTTTACAGTCCTCTCCTCTCCCAGTACCTTCTGTCTCCGTTCCAGCCCCCACCCCAGCTGGCCAGCTCATCCTCCCATTTTCCAGGCTAAGCTGAGTTCCTCGGTACTTCCAAGCCGGGGAGCCAGCATCACATTAAGTCTTGTCTGCTTTCCAGGTCCTTCGAGTGTGGTGCCTGACACAGTAACAGGCATGAAGATACATCTGGACTTATCTGTGGATACATGGCTTCTATACAGAATGCATTATGATGATCGGACTTAACATTTTCATTCAGAACTAAACACTGAGCACATCTTGGAATCTCACTAGTATTAATTCTCCCAGAAAACTCAGGCTCAAGCAAAAGGGGCAAAGAAAAGCAAGAAGCTGTATTTGGCAACTGAAGCTGGCATTGTGAACGCACGCCGTCGCACACTAAAGCGCAGAGGCGATGGAAGGCAAGGAGCCCCTTTTGACGGTATCAAGTATCACCTGAGGAGGTAGCTTCTTTGAGTTCTTCTAAGCCCAGCACCATCGCAATAGCAAAGTTCAGCAAGTGATTGCCAGCACCAGATAGCGCTGGAGAAGACTGCTTAATAGTTACACGCAGCTGGGCATGGTGGTGCACGCCTTTAATCCCAGCACTCAAGAGGCAGAGGCAGGCGGATGGCTGTGAGTTCGAGGCCAGCCTGGTCTACAAAGCAAGACCAGGGCAGCCAAGGCTACACAGAGAAACCCTGTCTCAAAAAACAAAAAACTAAAAAACCAAAACAAACAAAAAAGTTACACGCAATCCCCACTGCACAACCAGCACAGTCTCTCCTCCCGTACAGTGCTAGGGAAGTGAACCCAGCCTCTCATGTATTCTAGGCCATTTCCCACCAGCCCCGAAGAACCAGGCTCTGAAGCCGCACAGATTGGCTTTCAGTCCTCCACGGGTCGGGTGCTTACCTGTAAAGTACATCCAAACACTCCGATCATCAGCATGGCAACGGAGAGGTAATCCGTGAACACGTCCCACCACGGCTTCAGCACCCGGAAGGCCGGCTGCTGCTCGGAGAACTGCCGGAACTCTGTCACCGGGATCATGTTTCTGAGGAAGGGGGAGAGTGCTGGTGAACGGACTTTTCTTTGGACATCACATAGGGATTTTTTTTAAAAAACCAACATTTGAGATGCTTTTGTGAGCCTGAGGGGGTTTTTGGAAGCCCAAGGACTGCCAAGACACAGCGTCCCTGAGCTGGTGACGGGCCACCGACGGAGGAAAGGCAGAGAGCCACATACAGCTGAACTACTGTCTGGTGACCAAGCTCCCTCTGTGCATCTTTGGATTTAGACAGCCCCAGGTGTTTCCTGAGTCCTCACTTCCCTCAAGTACAGTATGAAGATGCCACCCGGAACTGGGTCCGTCTTTTGAAACGTTGTTGCTATTTCTTGTCTTCCCAGGCTGTGCTTTAGTGTAAGTGCCATTTATGTATCCACTTGTTACCGCTTTCCTGGGGACCTATTGATGGTGCTTTGCTTACTCTACAGAGGAGAATCATGTGACTTGGCCACTGTCCTTTGGTAGTTGAGGGGGGGGGGGCAGGGGGAGAGGAGGGGTGGCTGTCTCATTTTCTCCCAGTTTTTTTTTTTAAATCTAAGTGCATTTGTCTGAATATCATGTTTCACTGTGAATCTCAAATGTATCCCAATTTTCTCTTCTGAGAAATCAGTTTGCTCTGGAAACTTGCTATGATTCGGATTAAGTGTTCCCTAGAGGCCATGTGTTAATGCAGGTATAGCCCAGAGCCTGCGGTGTTTCTGGGAGAAGGAAGACCTTTAAGAGGTCAGGCCCAGCAGAAGGAAATCAGGTCCCTGGGAGCGCCCCTTGAAGGAAATACGGAGACTCCAGTGCTGGCTGCTCTCTCAGGTACCACACGAGGTGCAGGCCTTCCTGCCCAGATGTGACTCCACGCCCAACACCCAAAAGCAACAGGCAAACACATGGTGGGCTGAAGTGTTTAGGGCTATGAGCCAGAAGAAACCCCTGGTCTTTTAAAGGTGATTTATCCCAGGTGTTTGTTACAGGGCTGCAAAGTGAAAACAAAAGTATCTCTATAAACCCGACAGCTCAGGAGCTAGCGCTAACACTACGCTGCCCCTCCAGATGCCCAGGGCACTGAGGAGAGGAGGCAGGGAGGCTGAAGAGCACCACCAAGTGCTGTCTTCTTGACCGGACATGGAATTTGCACCATGAACACACACTCGTAGTGGAGACCTGCGCGTGACCTGAGAGGGACTGGGCCCTATGACACTCCACCGCGAGCTGGGGCTCATGTCTGCCTGGGGAGCTATAGGAATTAGTGGTTGCTGAAGGAGGGCACTAAACCAGGCTCTTACATACTGAGCCACCTCTCCAAATATTTTTAAAGCTATCATTATATAAACGTCAGGAGCTGAGCCAGGCGGTGGTGGCGCACGCCTTTAATCCCAGTACTCAGGAGGCAGAGGCAGGCGGATAGCTGTGAGTTCGAGGCCAGTTTGGTCTACAAAGCGAGACCAGGGCAGCCAAGGCTACACAGAGAAACTCTGTCACAAAACAAAACAAAAAACCAAACAAATAAAAAAAATCGTCAGGAGTTGAATGTAGAGGGGCCACTCAAGGGCCAGGGAGGGAACCAGAAGTGTCCTCTTCTGAGTCTGCCCCCATGCTCACAGCCTTCACCGTGACCCAGGGCTCCTGAGAATTTGCTGCTGGCCAGAGCTTTGGAAAGTCTCACAATATTCAGTCTGCCTTACTGCTTTACCATTCTTTTATTCAATGAGTTTCTGTTTTGTTTTGTTTTTGAGACAGGGTCTCACTATGGAGCCCTGGCTGTCCTGGAACTCACTCTGTAGACCAGACTGACATGAACTCACAGAGATCTGCCTGCCTCTGCCTCCGGATTTAAAGGTGTGCGCCACCACACCACCACCTGGCTGAAAAACGGTTCTTAAAAACATGCATTCACTTATGAAAATAAGTAAACATGACATAAAAATGTTGGTTTCATATTAATGTTTCTCATGAAAAAAAACCTATGAACTCAGAAATGAAAAGGATTCATTACATGTTAACATATACTACAAAAACTGAGATGTTCCAAAGCACAAAAAGAGCGCATTATTTTATGCTTTTACAAATCTCCCCAATATCCAAATAGAGTCGGCAGCTGGACTCAGGTCTGGTTCTCAAAGCAGTGTTGTGACATGCTGTTTGGGTTAAACTGCCTGAGACTGAACACAGCCTCATGAAGATACGTGGTCAGACACACAAGAGCTGTGTCAACAGTCTCTCACATCACTGTGGATATTCGGTTTTCTGACCCTGACTAGTTCATTACTGCATGGGCAACAGGGACGCAGCAGTGAGCCCCACCATGAGGGCGTCTCTGGGGCCCCCAAGACTTTCAAAGGCAACGGGCATCTGCAGCTGGATACAGAGAAGGTAAAAAGGTTTAAGCTTGAACAAGGGGTGGGCTGCTGTCTCTCCAGAGAACGTTTTTTGCACCTTTCTCTCCCTTGGGGCAGAGTGATCACCCATCGACAGGGCCTTTCAGTAGCCAGGTGTGGCCATCGGAGAGGCACCGGCTGGCTACAGCAGCAATGCAATGCCAGTCAAGCGCTCATTAGACTTGCTTGCAGGCAGGCAGCAGCCTTGGATGCCAGGCTGGTGCAGGCAAAGAGGCAGGCAGCGTTCTTCCCTTGCTTTAGGCCAAACCAGTCAGCTAGAGCCAGTGTCACTGAGTTCATCAGCGGCGGAGAAACGCAGAGGCTGTCTGGGTGCCCAGGAGGAGGGAGGCGGACATTATAGGACCGTACGGAACGCGCTCGTGTTGAGTTAAACCTGATGCTCTACTTGTAGTGTCTCCTTAGTTACAGACTCTGAGATCAGCTGATGGTTGGCTGGCATAAACGGCAACGGACTTGCGGAATTTCACCAAGTTTATCTTTACAACCGCACTGTTGTTCATGGGATGGTGGCCCAGGGCCTTGCTTCGTTGCTTATGTCAATCTTGTAAAACGTTTCATTTTGAGGCTGGAGGGACGGCTCAGAAGAGCCGTGGCTGATCTTCCACAGGCCGAGCTCCCAGCACCCACGTGCTAGCTCCCAACAGTAATTCCAATTCTAAGGGACCTGGTTCCTTCTGGCCTCAAGGGTACTGCATGTACACATACCTATGCATATACACGGTGTGAGTACACATCTGCAGGCAAAAGACACGTACTCCGCCCCCCCCCTCGCCCCCAATGTTATCATACTGAGGGCACAATGCTAACTTCTGAGTGTTTTACTAGTCCAGAAAGCTCACTGAGGGACACACATGTACACCCAAACGAGCAAAGTTGAGAAGTCAGATCACAAAGAGAACAAGCACTTGGTGTCATTGTGAAGTCCCTGGGAACTTAATGGTAGGGGTAAGGCACAGATGACACCCATCGAGGTGACTGGGAAAATTCTGTGACAGCCTGTGGCTGTCAATATCAAAGAGTGTTTGAAGGTTTTCTGTGCGGGTGGAAAAGGTTTCTCCTTTAAGCCACACGGCTGCTGAGTGAGGATCCCACGGATAGGACTGGGTTTTTTTTGCCTACGAGTTGTTGGCCCATGACACCCCAGAGGCCTCAAATGCTAAAGGCTACTAACACTGCTGCTGGTCGCCTGCCATGACTAGACCCTCCCGCTACAGGCATGTCATGCTTACGCTACAGGCATGCCATGCTTACGCTACAGGCATCCCATGCTTACGCTACAGGCATCCCATGCTTACGCTACAGGCATGCCATGCTTACGCTACAGGCATCCCATGCTTACGCTACAGGCATCCCATGCTTACGCTACAGGCATGCCATGCTTACGCTGTAAGACTTGGGGGAGCCAAGCTGGGGCTGAACCTTCCCTTCAGGTTAGCTTTGGTAGTGCCAGGATGTGCTCCTGAGGCGGCTGGGCGAAGAGTGGCCCAAAGCACTAACAAGCTGGGTGTTTACAGGTACTGAAAGGTGTCTGAGAGGCACACGAATGTACCCAAAGGAGCAAGGTCGGGAAGTCGCCTCGGTCAGTCAAAGGCTGTAAGGACCAGGAGCCCTAGCAGTGCCAGGCAAGAGGTGCCAGTTAGTGTCATCGTGGTCTCAAGTGTCATGCACGCAGTCAACTTTGGGCTTAATTCCCATTCTATAGGGGGAAATTTCACATGTGGTGTTATGAGCTTTGACCAAAAAAAAAAAAAAAAAAAAAAAAAATGGTGGTTGTGGAAGTCGCAGGCCCCTGGCTGTTTTGTTAGAGGAATATGACGCACTGCCTAAGGTGCTTTGCAGAGACCAGTGCTCCTGCTCCAGTGTCCTGTCATCAATCCTCACTCTCCTCTTCCTGTGTTTTGTCGGAGAAGGACTTTCTTTGGGACTCACTACCAGCCACACTCTAGAGATGGGACACACAGGGGAGAGCAGATAGGTACCCCACTGGAGTTGGAGAGACTAGTCAGGCATTTGGGGCATCCCCTCCGAGGCCCAGGAACTGTTGTGGAAGAAAGGGCTAGGAAATAGCGTGGGGTCACAGTCACTAAGTCAAGCCCCAACTGAACAACTCAGAGCTCTGTGTCCTCCCACAGCGTCACGTGGTCAACAGAGCTCTGCGTCCTCCCACAGCGTCACGTGGTCAACAGAGCTCTGCGTCTACGATCACATGGTCATCAAAACAACATCTAGTTAAAGAGGGCCAGTAACTAAACAACCTCTACTCAGGCAGAGGGGTATTATCTGAAACCAACTGAAGCAAAAACCAAGTTTGTCAGTGTGTGTTCATGAAGGCTACAACCCCTCCCCCTCCAGGCCTGGGCCTTGATCTTGATTTATGAATGGTAGCTTTCACACCACTGATTTTGCACCACCGCCACCAAAGGCAAGAGACACACTAGTTATCACTATAAAATGCTCGCCTTGTGGGGTCCCTTACAAAGGTCTGGGATAGTGAGGGTTCCACGGGCCCCCAAAGCAGAGGCTCGCTGGTCCTTATCAATGGTTTTCCTTAAAAAAGGCGAAGGTCTAGAGCCCACAGCAGTGGGGTTCTCCGAGCTGAGTTGTCTCCTAGGCTTGTGCTTCGCTATGGGAAACAAAGGCGGCCCAGGAGCCATAAAGCATGCTTGTGAGGCAAAGGCTCTCCTTGCTGGGCTGTCTCTGCAACAGAGTCAGCTACCGTAATTTTTGAAATATAAACACAGTCTACCTCTGCCTCTCTGAAACCGTGCCCATTTTCTTCTTTGGCAGTACTGCTGGGTGGGGTTGCTGTTCAGTGGTCGAGGATGTGCTTAGTCCGCACAAGGTTTTAAAGGCCACTTTGTTTGTTGCACTCACTGTTCACCTCTTGAAGATATTCAATCCTTTGCTCTGAAAACACTGGTAAGTGGGGCTTGGGGTGACAGCTCAGTCTGTGCAGTGCTGGCTTTGTAAACATAAGGATCTGCACTCTGTCCCGGGCCCCCTGTGAAAAGCCAGTGTGGTGAGGTGCAGTTACTCTCAGTTTTAGGCAACCCAAAACAGAACCCTGCGGCTAATTGGCCCGTTAACCCAGCCTCCTCAAAGAGCTCCAGACCAGTGAGATCTAACTCAAATATCACAGTGGACAGTGCCTCAAAAATAAAACCTGAGTGTGTCCTCTGGCCTCCTGCGTATGTGTATACGTGCACTTGCACACATATGACCATGAACAATACAGGAAAAAAAAATACTGGCACTATTAAGTGTAGTGTCTTCTATGGCTTTTCCTAACACAGCATTTCCTCAGCAGCACAGAACCGGAATAGTGCTCACACATTCTTCTATATTTATTAACCATGGCTCAAAGAATATCAATCTTAGTCTAGTATCTGGATTCCAACCCGACTGCCAGCACTACCAGGGGGTGTGTGCATCCCATTTGCTTCGTGTCTTTCTGGCAGTAACGAAATGACATTGTAACCTGAGCCTGCACAGCTGTACACCAACCATTCAGGGGAGCGAGAGGTGGGTCCTGGACAAAGAGGTCTGTGGTTTCACCTACCAGTGGCGACATCCTCAAAGAAAAATGATTCTCCCTCTCTCCCGACACCAGGATTTCCAACGGCTTTCTAGCTAGGGAGGGGACACGCTGTGAGCACGCTCTCCATCCGTGCTGGGACTTGAGCTGGCTGGATCTCGTGCACACGCTGTGCAGGTAACCACAGCAGCGTGGGGGGCTGTGTGTGCCGTGTCCCCCTCCAAGACAACCCCACAGCTTTCCTCTACATTCTCCACTTCTTATTTTTTCCCACACTCTCTTCAATACTTTTCCTAGGATTTTCATGCACACACAATCGCTTAGGCATGTGTTTGTCTGTGCATGGGTTCATGTATATGTCTGTATGTGTCCATGTGTGTCCGTGTCCATGTGTATGTGTTTGTGTATGTGTGTGTGTGTGTGTGTGTGTGTGTGTAGGGTATGTGCACACAAGACACAAATGCAGGTGGCTGCAGGACTCAGAAGCTGTGAGGCACCTGATGTGGACTCCGGGACCTGCGCTCAGGTCCTCTGTAGTACAAAGCCATCTTTCCAGCCCCGTGAATTATTAAATAAAAAGCTCAGTGTCCGGTTTGCATTGTCTCTCCCTACCACCTACCAGTCAGGGACACCCTAGAGGCATTTAAAACAACATAGGCTCCTGTCAGTGTTTTTGGTTGCCCACTGTAACTAGATGGTAAGACCCTGCTACTGAACACACCATGCACTTTGGTTTCAGGACATAGAAAAACCAATTTCAGATGTTCAGGAAACCCTCCCAGCTAGCTAGCTTTCAAAGTGCAGGAAGGGCCCGGAGTAGTGGCACATGCCTTTAGTCCTAGCACTCAGGAGGCAGAGGCAGGTGGATCGCTGTGAGTTTGAGGCCAGCCTGGTCTACAAAGTGAGTCCAGGACAGCCAAGGCTATACAGCGAGACCCTGTCTCGAAACCCCACCCCCAAAAAAAAACCCAAAAAAGATAAAAAGCACTCATTCCCCACCAGGATCAGTGCAGCCCTCAGACCTCACCTTTCCTTTCTGCAGCCAAAACAGCTTAATGCAGAACCAATGAAAGCATAGAAATTAGCAGGCTCTGTGCTCAGTCCCAAATGAGACATCTACACCACGGGCCTTCCCCTAAGCTCAGGGCCCCTCACAGAAGAGGGGGATGGAAAGATGCGCCCAGAAGCTGGGGGAGGGTCAGAGTGAACCAGAGTCCTCTGGACAGGACGGGACACTGCTCTCGTGAACACAGGTGGCATTCATGAGGTCTACACCACCAAAGCCAACTGCGCTTCATGCTGGCACGGGGTGGGAAGGGTTCAGGGGTGCCCACCCCTAACTGAGGAGCTGTGGGGTGGGGTGGCTTCTAGCGGAGGGAGAGTGAGTTTTCTTTAAGCGTGTGGTTCTGGTAGGTTGACTACACCCCGCTGGATGTCATCACACCCCCAAATATGTGGCTGGTGCAAATCAGAGTCACTGGATAATTATACTAAAATCAAAAAGGATGAGATCAGGAGAAGGGGAGAGAGGTGGGGTGGACCCAGGAGGAACTAAGGGGAGGGGCTGCGGGTTAACATGATCAAAATGCAATGTGTGAAATAAGCAAAGAATTAACAAAAATGTTTGTAAAAGATAAAAACAAAAAAAAAAAAAAAAAAAGGAAGCACACAAATAAATATACTCTGGCATGGTGTCTCATGAAATCCCAGCACTTGGGAGCTGAGGCCGGAGGACCCCTCCCCTCCTAAGTACAGAGTACATGACAGCGAATGTCAAACAGGTCCTATGAAGCCTGAACAGCCCCCAGGGAAAAAAGCGTAAGCAGTGCGTCCTGGTGGTCCAGCCCTACAACTGGAACGCATGGTTCTCTCCATGCTCCGCCAACGCCTAGCTCCTGCAACCAGCGTTCTGGCACACTCAGAGCCGGCACCTCAGGCTCTCACACCACCGTCCCTCTACCTCAGACGCCATCTTTCATTCATTCATATCCCTTTTCTTAAATTAATATTGTCTCCTATGTCTAGAATGTAGGCTTCATAAAGCAGGAGTAAATCTTGTCTGTCCACTTTTCATGTAACACCTCAATGGCTGCCATATGTTAGAGGTTATGTATAACCCACATATGTGTGAGTTTGTGCACATTCGTGTATGCACAGGGAACAAGCGGCTGACCAATTAAATAAAAAATCTCAAGGTCAGTGTCTTAGCATTCTATTGCACCATGATCAAGGCAACTCACAAAATAAAGCATTTAATTGACAGCTTGCACACAGTTTCCCAGGACTAGTCCATTATCATCATGGAGGAAGCAGGCATACAGACAGACAGACAGGCAGGCAGACAGACAGACAGACAGACAGGCAGGCAGCAGGCAAGCAGGCAGGCAGACAGACAGGCAGGCAGGCAGGCAGGCAGGCAGACAGACAGGCAGGCAGCAGGCAGGCAGACAGACAGACAGGCAGGCAGGCAGACAGACAGGCAGGCAGGCAAGCAGGCAGCAGGTAAGCAAGCTGGCAGGCAGGCAGTAAGGCAGGTAGCAGGCAGGCAGGCAGGCAGCAGGCAAGCAGGTAAGGAGGCAGGTAGGCAGGCAGGCAGCAGGTAAGCAGTAAGGCAGGCAGGCAGTAAGGCAAGCAGCAAGGCAGGCAGCAGGCAGGCAGGCATGGGGCTGAGAACTTTACATCCTGATCCACAGGCAGCAAACACGGACAGGGACACTGAGCCTGGCTGGGGTGTTGAAACCTTAACATTCCCCGCCCCCCTCTTCCCCCCAACACACTTCCTCTCACACCTAATCCCACGAGGCCACACCTCCTAACCCTTCTCATCCTTCTCACACAGTCCACTCCCTGGTGACTAAGCACTCAATCATGTGAGGCTACGTGGCCAATTCTCATTCAAGCACAAGGTTATAGATGAATCCATCTGCATCCTTTGTTAGTGAAAACAAAACAGAAGAAAAACAATTAAACGCTATCAGACAATTCTGGATATGACCCAACACAATTCTATTTTATTTTTTAAAAAACCTTTTGTTAGATTTTTAATTTTACATTAGATTTTTATTTATTTACCCTGTATTAGTGTTTTGCCTGCACATATGTGTGCACACTATTTGCATGCCTGCATCTTGAGGGGGTCATAAGACGGTGCTGGAACTGGAGTTATGGATGGTCATGAATTGCCGTGTAGGTGCTGGGAACTGACCCCGGGGCCTCTGGAAGGGCCGGTGCTTTAACTACTTAGCTACCTCTGTTCCCCCTGTGTTTGATGAGAACGGCCTCACAGGCTCTCACATTCGAATGCTTAGTCCTGGGCTGGTGAGCTGTGGGGGTAGGATTAGGAGGTGTGGTCTTGCTGGAGGAGGTCTGTCACAGGGAGTGGAGGTGGGGTGGGGTAGTGGCGGGTGAGGTGGGGGTGGGGTAGTGGCAGGTGGGGTGGGGTGGGGTAGTGGCAGGTGAGGTGGGGGTGGGGTAGTGGCAGGTGAGGTGGGGGTGGGGTAGTGGCGGGTGAGGTGGGGGTGGGGTAGTGGCGGGTGGGGTGGGGTGGGGTAGTGGCAGGTGAGGTGGGGGTGGGGTAGTGGCAGGTGGGGTGGGGGTGGGGTAGTGGCAGGTGGGGTGGGGGTGGGGTAGTGGCAGGTGGGGTGGGGTGGGGTAGTGGCGGGTGGGGTGGGGTGGGGTAGTGGCGAGTGAGGCGGGGGTGGGGTAGTGGCGGGTGGGGCGGGGGTGGGGTAGTGGCGGGTGGGGTGGGGTGGGGTAGTGGCGGGTGAGGCGGGGGTGGGGCAGTGGCGGGTGGGGTGGGGGTGGGGTAGTGGCGGGTGAGGCGGGGGTGGGGTAGTGGCGGGTGGGGCGGGGGTGGGGTAGTGGCAGGTGGGGTGGGGGTGGGGTAGTGGCGGGTGGGGTGGGGGTGGGGTAGTGGTGGGGTGGGGTGGGGTGGGGTAGTGGCAGGTGGGGTGGGGTGGGGTGGGGTAGTGGCGGGTGAGGTGGGGTGGGGTAGTGGCAAGTGGGGTGGGGGTGGGGTAGTGGCGGGTGAGGTGGGGGTTCTGGGGGTGTGGGGTGAGGGTGGGCTTTGTGGTTTCAATGGCCCAAGCCAGGCTCAGTCTCTCTAAGTCTCTCCCTCTCCCTTACCCTGCTTGGCCACATCCACTTGCAGATCAGGAAGCACTCTTTCAGCCATATCACTGTATCGCTATGCCTACCTGCCTCCCGCCATGAACAGCCACAGACTCACCCTCTGGAACTGTAAGCTCCAGTGAGATGTCCCCTTCTCACAGTGGCCTTGGTTGTGGTTCATCCCATCGTTAGAACAGTGACTAAGACGCATGTTTCCTACTTCTTATTAATATTTTTTGTGGTACTGGGCATTGAAGTCAAGGCCTCATACTGACTAGTCTGACATTCTACCACTGAGCTACATCCACAGCTCCAGGCCCTCTTCAATTTCTAATTTAAAAAAATATTTATTTGTTTGTTTATTACATATACAGTGTTCTATTTGCATGTAACTCCTGCAGGCCAGAAGAGGGCATCAGATCACGTTATAGATGGTTGTGAGCCACCATGTGGTTGCTGGGAATTGAACTCAGGACCTTTGGAAGAGCAGTCAGTGCTCTTAAACTCTGAGCCGTCTCTCCAGCCCAATTTCTAAATGTTTCAGGCCATCTGTATGTTGCCCAAGCTGGCCTTGAACTCACCGTGTAGCTCAGTGAGGGCTCAGCCTTATAAGCATCCTGCCTCACCCTACCAAGTCCCTGACCACGCCTGGCATACTGCCACACACATACACACACCCCTACACACACACACACACACCTACACACATACACCTACACACACACACCTACACACACCTACACACACACCCCCAAACAAACAAACAAAAACCCAAAACAACAATAAAAAACAACCCCCCCCCCAAATAAAACAAGTCCTGAATACTATTTTGAAAGTGGTTATTTGCCAGGTGCTATTATTAGTAAACATCTTGGGTTGGAACTAAATAAGGCTTTCCTTAGAAAAACCATTTCATAACTATCTACAGCCCTGCCAGGTATATTTTTAGAAGTAGTTGAAAGATCTAGAAAACAAGATACATACGCCTCACGATGTATCAGTCTGACTTGTGGCATTTAAAGGTGGCTTCAGGTCTGGTTTTTCTACAGCAATGTCACCATCTGGGTGAAAAGTGTGCTTGGAAAGAACAGAACTGGCTCACGGCTTATTACTGTGGACTAGCATGTGAGGCATGTCCATGATACCAGCACTCCCAGGGCAGAGGCGGAGGACGGGAGTTCAAGGTTATCCCAGGCTAAGTCAGCCTGGGCTACATGAGACCCCGTCTCAAAACAATAACAAAGAGTTGTTAAATTGGAAGGCTTAAAATGTTAATCCTAGCGGGTGTGGAGTGGTGCACACCTTTAATTCCTGCACCCAGGAGAAAGAGGCAGGCAGATCGCTGAGCTCAAAGCCAGCCACGTCTTTATAGCGAGTTCAAGGCCAACCAGGGCTACAGTAAGACCCTGTCTCACAAACCAAATCAATCAATAAACCTCAAATCTATAAAATAAAAAGTAGCATAGAAGTATCTGAGTAATTCAGTTAAAACCTGATGTTTCATAAAGAAGAAAAAAAGAAGGACATAAACAAGAAGAACGGTTGCTTCTACAAGCCAAACACTTCAAAGATGAAAGACCTTTCTGAGCTCTGAAGGGAACTGGGGAATTTAACGGCTGATCTTCTGGGTGGTGGAAAACAGGCCCAGCGCCAAGAGAGGGGGCAGCTGATGGAACAACAGAGAACGTTTGTTTTTATTTGTTCCGTTCCCTCTGTCCAAATGACCCATCCTCAAAAGTTAACAGAGATGGCTGCTCCACGGGCCTAAAAATGGTTACTCGGACATAAAAGTTACTGCAAAGTAAATAAATAACGTCCTCTCCATAGAGAACTGGGAATCTGCGGAAAGATAGGTTGGTTCACTTGTACCGCAGGCGCTGGCTCCAAGCACGGTCGGCCCTGGGGCTGCAGGTGAGGAGAAGGAAGCCGAGGGGCTCACTGGCTTCACCTCCCCCTCCCTGGAGGCTCAGGGGCTCAGCTTATCCATGGAGAGCCTTGAAATGAGCATGTTCTCCATGGCAGGGGCCGGTGACCTCTCTGTCACCCTGACCATAGACCTGGCAGCTTCCATCAGCCACACCCTGAACCGTTCATGTGGAGGAGGGCAGGGAGTGAGACCCTTGCACCAGGATGGAACCATATACTGAACAATTACCCACGCCTAGTCACAGGGGTGAGAGACAGCCAGGATGCTTCGTATGGACAGAGCTGCCTGAATCACTGGGGTTGAAGAGGTGCCTCCTTTGAGTCCTTCACATTGCTCTCCCTGAGGCGGTACTGATTTTTATTTCTGTTTCTGTTAAGATACACTTGGCATTGTCTATCCCACAGGCGAGAACAGGTCTGAGCTGGTTGAGGCATCACAGAGGAGGAGTGCAACAAAGGACGTTATTTTTTTTCAGCTACCCAGCATAAATCTAGACGCTTCATCTTCCTGTTAACGAGGTACACTGTCCTCCAGATGGGCAGCGGCACCGATCCTATACGGGGCATCCTCCACCCGACACCTCGACTGCCCATGCTAGGTACTGAGTTCATGAGAGTCTCATCCCAACCAGCAACATTATTTTGGCATCTCAGGGCTCAGTCAGCACCTCCCCAAGCACAGGTGGCAATGACGGGGCTAGCGACCACTGCTCTACATCCGTCCCACCGTCCTCCCTCAGTCTGTCCACGTCTACGTAGGAGCCCACCTGTGCACTGCACAGACGTCCGTTCTCTGGCCAGAGGGCGAGCCTTTAGATCTGTTTAGCAGCAGCTTTAATTGGCATACACTCATGGGTTCTGGGGCCCCAGCGTTCTGAATTTTGGTGGTCCTTGGGCTTGAACCAAGACCCTTAGGCATGTTAGGCAAGTGCTACATTGCTGGCCTAGCATAAACACCTTTCCCCGCATGGCAGGCCTCTCAGCTTTCTTCCTTTGGTGACTGACATGTAAATTGCTGCTGACTAGTTATCCCGACACACTACAGAAGGCAAGATCAAACTCCTCCTACGGGACTGCTTGGTGCTGCCACCTTGCTTCCTCCCATCCTCCCATCCTCCCTGCCATGCCGCGTCCCCAGGGACCGTGACAACCGTCCTCTTCCACCAGGCCAGGCCTGCGGGTCCTCACAGTGCTGCTGTGAGGACCCGCGACACTTTTCGCTCTGTGCTTGGCTTCTCTCTCTTTATTAGGATGCTCTGCAAGTTTACCCGTGTTGCCATTTCACCCTTTTCTTTCTCTCTTTTTCTTCCTCGTTCCCCCTGTTCAGCATTTTAAATCCACCAAATGCCCAACATGGGGTCCATCATGGAGACTGAAAGCTAACCAAGAAGCTAGGGCGGAAACGTGGGCGGCGACACGCATCCCGGAGAGGAGGCTGAGGGGCGCGGCCCTTCGCTCTGCCTCTCAGCTCCTCACAGCCATTCAAACTCAAAGGGCTTGTCCGAGGCAGCCCAGCTCTTGCGAAGCGTGGGGCAACTAGTCTTTCACTTCTTGAAGAGAGGACAGGATCTACAGCTGTGTAAGCCAGGGGTGGTGATGGACACCCGGAGTCCTAGCACTGGAGAGGTGGGAGGAAGGGGGTGCTGGGAGGGAGGAGGGGGCACTGGGTGGGAGGAGGGGGTGCTTGGAGGGAGGAGGGGGCGCTGGGAGGGAGGAGGGGCGCTGTGAGGGAGGAGGGGGTCGCTGGGAGGGAGGAGGGGGATGCTGTGAGGGAGGAGGGGGTCGCTGGGTGGGAGGAGGGGGCGCTGGGAGGGAGGAGGGGGCGCTGTGAGGGAGGAGGGGGCGCTGGGAGGGAGGAGGGGGATGCTGGGAGGGAGGAGGGGGATGCTGGGAGGGAGGAGGGGGGCACTGGGAGGGAGGAGGGGACACTGGGTGGGAGGAGGGGGTGCTTGGAGGGAGGAGGGGGCGCTGGGAGGGAGGAGGGGGCGCTGGGAGGGAGGAGGGGGCGCTGGGAGGGAGGAGGGGGCGCTGGGAGGGAGGAGGGGGCGCTGGGAGGGAGGAGGGGGCGCTGGGAGGGAGGAGGGGGTGCTGGGAGGGAGGAGGGGGTCGCTGGGAGGGAGGAGGGGGTCGCTGGGAGGGAGGAGGGGTCGCTGGGAGGGAGGAGGGGTCGCTGGGAGGGAGGAGGGGTCGCTGGGAGGGAGGAGGGGGCGCTGGGAGGGAGGAGGGGTCGCTGGGAGGGAGGAGGGGGGCGCTGGGTGGGAGGAGGGGGCGCTGGGAGGGAGGAGGGGGCGCTGGGAGTTCAAGTCCAGATTCAGCTCCACAGTGTGTTTGAGCACAGCTTGGGATATAGGAGATTGTCTCAAAACCAAAAGGAAAACCCAACAATCAAAAAATAAAACCAAATATGTGATCGCTTGTCTCAAAACCAAAAGCAAAACCCAACAATCAAAAAATAAAACTAGCTTTGTGCTCGCCTGGGCCTGAGGAAACGAAGTGGAAACAAACCTGTGCCTAGCTTTCACACTGCGACTTAGAATTAGAATAGATTCAGACAAACTTTTAAACTTCTCTTGCTGTATAAACTCTTCTCAAGCGGTTTTGGTTTTGAGGCAGTGTCTCATGTAGCCCAGGCTGGCCCTGAACTGGCTACAGAGTCGAGGATGACCATGAACTTGTGATTTTTCTGTGTCCACCTCTTGAGTCCTGATGCCACAGGTATGTGCCACTGCGCCCACTTTTATTCAGGGCTGGGGACTGATCCCAGCACACTGTGCACCAGGCTGTACTCCATCGACTGAGCTACACCCCCAGCCCTGATACAAACTCCTGCCACTTGCAATCCAAATCCTAAGAACCAAATAGGTTTGGATGGAAAAAATGCCCCAATAGGCTCCTGTATATTCAGCTGGGTGCGGTAGAGCACGCCTTTAATCTTAGCACTGGGGAGGCAGAGGCAGGTGGGATCTCTGTGAGTTCAAGGCCAGCCTGGTCTATAGAGTGAGCTCCAGGACAGCCATGGCTACACACAGATAAACCCTGTAACCATAACAACAACAACAACACAATTTATTCAATAGTTTTCTCCACTATCACTTAAACTGGCATTTTTCTAGTGTGAAGAGCCATAGCTCTCTTCTGAGTAGCACTGAGAGGTGTGATCTCCTCACACACTTAACCACTACACCAACAGTGACTGCAGAAAGAGATGCAGGGAGCCTCCATGTAAGGAAAGTGTCCAGGAAAAAAAAAAACCGCGTGAGAGTAAGTGAGCCAGCATGAGGTATACTGGCTCTACAGGCATCGACTTCAAAGAGAAAATGAAATTATTTGGGTTGCCTGGGTAACGCCAAGATTAAAAATGTGGAAATGAAAATGCAGGCTCAAACATTAACAAAACCTTCCTCAGCAGGAGGGCATCTCATATGAGCTTTGCCATGGCAACACGCGAATCCCCACACAGGCGGATCAAACAGAGAATACCCAAGGGGCGGAAGCCTGGCAGTGAAGACCGTACTGAATCAGCGCCAACCCAACACCTCACGGGGGCTTGCTGGGATTGCGGGTGACTTTCTCTAACATCTTAACCCATTTTAAAAGTTAAACACCACATTACCTCTACCAACTCAGTTCTCCAAATTGGCACTCAGTCTACAGCACTGGTTTTATTCAGGGGAAACACACACACACACACACACACACACACACACACACACACACACACACACACGAAGACAAACAGGAAGGCCAGAAACCCTGTGGTGGTTTAGAGTAAAACTCTTCTGCATGGCCTCAGGCATTTGAACTGTTCAGGAAGGTTCCGGAGGCGTGGCCCTGCTGGGGGACTTATGTCACTACGGCTGGGCTTTGAGAGCGTAAGGCTTCATTCACCCTGTGATGAAGTGCTTGTGGTTCACGGTGTGCGCCCTCCGCTTGTTGCTCCAGCCACCACGTCCACTACGCCCTGCCACACTCCCAGCATCCCAGACTCTTCCCTCTGGAACTATAAGCCCAAATAAACTCTCTTTTCCCTAAGTTGCCTTGGCCGTGGTGTTTTTTTTATCACAGCAACAGGAAAGTAACTAATGCAGCCGTCACTTGTATCTTCCACGTCTGCTTGTACCTTTGTGGGGGAAATAACGTCCCCAGTACCAAGGCCGTAGGTAGACCACACTGTGACAATTGTGCTGCTGTAGTTCCACAGTATTATGAGTAATTCTTCCTGGTGCTGGCAAGTGAACCCAGGAGCCTGCACATCTGAGAACTTCCTCTGTGACAGAATAACATTCTCAGGTCCAGTGTTGGTCAGTGAGGCCCTTGCATCAGACCGGGTGGCAGGATGGCCCTCCAGGGAAAGGACCTGGGCCAGGACCTCTGCCACCTGTAACCCAGGAGAGTAGATGAGTTAATTCTTTTGCTTCCTCATGCTTAAAAGGCGGAGCCAAGTAGCTACTTTCTTCTGGAAGTGTTAGCAAGTGTGTAAGCACTAAGTGGGGTGAGAGGCAGGGACTTAATATCTGTCAGTAGTGATGACAATTAGATTTGGTAGGTGTGCCAGGGAGGTGACAATTTGAAAAAAAAAAACCTGTCATTGTGGTAAGAAAAGTTCACATAAAATCTACCTTCTCAGCAGTATTTAGCTGTGCAGTGTGGCTTTGCTCACCACAGCGTCAACGTTCTTCAGAACGTCCCAAGAATGCATTTACCTTGCTAACTGACATAGTACAGCCCTGAGGGGGTTTAAATGAGCACAGCCCCACAGGCTCCTCTGTTCACACGTGCTCGGTCCTCAGTTGGTGGGAGTGCTTGGTAAGGGTTAGGAGGGTGGCCCTGTTGAAAGAGGTGTGGCCCTGAGGTGGGCTGGGAGGTTTCAGAAGACTCAGCCATTCCCAGCATGCTCTCTGCTTCTCCCAATTTACGGACTGGGGCGTGAGCTCTCAACTGTGGCTCCCGCATCTTGTCTTCTGCCTGCTGCACACTCACTGTCTGAAGCCATAGGCCTCAAATAAACGCTTTCTTCTGTAAGTTGCCTCCGTCATGTTGCCTCACAATAGCAATAGAAAAGTGGCTAAGACACTGAGCCCAGTAACTCCCACTGGTCCCCTCTCCTCAGAACCACGGGGACACTCTCTAACGGGATGAACCGGATTGTTGTAGACGCGCCATGCGAGTGGAGTCGTGCAGTGTCTGCTGCTGTGTGACTGGCCTATTTCTCTTCACGTAAAGCTTTCAGGGTTTATGGGTGCCATGACACATCGCAGAATCGACTTCTTTTTGGAAAGCTGGAATATGCCGCATTTTGAAAGCGATGCATTAGACAGGACCCGTGAGGCTCTGCCCTTCCTGAGGAGCTACAGGCGGCTGACTGTCTCTGGAGGAGACGGGGAGACGTTTTCTTCAGTGGTGTGGCTACTGGTGAGTTGTCCTGTTCCTGTATTCTAGGCCCTGTGCGCAGCCTCAGTTAAACTAAAAAGCAAAGCAAAACAAAACAACAAAACACCCAGACATATTCACCTGTTGATAGGTTATTTCCATATTGTGGCTACCGTGAGAAAGGTTAGTATTAATAAGAGGCATCATATTAAGAAAAATGCTTTACAAAACAAAACAAAACCAACCCCTTTAATTCACAGTTCCCTTTTTTAAAAAAGTGAGAACGGCAGGGCTAACGACAGGTAACGCTTGCCGACTGCCAGGCGTTAAAGACGGCATCTGTGGAACATGATCTTCTTGCTCTACACTGTTGGCTCGCTGTGTAGAGGATGAAGCCTACACACGAGTTAAATAGTCTCCCCCGTGTTCCAAAGTCTGTGAAAGGCAGAGCAAACTCCAACTCCACAGTCACCTTCCCGGGACATTCAGCCTTGACATAATCATCCAGCCGGGAAGCTAGCTGTCTCCAGATTGTGTCCACAGTGAACATGTTTGAGAGCGGGACACACTGAGAAGGCTCAAAGGACTCAGTGTCTGCCCATGGAGCCCATGGTATGGAACCAACTGTCACTGTAGCTGGAAAAATGGAGTGTCACGGAGCCACAGGATCACTTCTGTTTGAAGCTAACCCCTTGGGGGCGAGAACGCATTTCCCAAACACTGTCCTGCTCTGATCTCCTAATTTAGGGGTTTCCGGATGTGACATCCAGGAACTCAGTGCTGCAAAACAGGGGGAACTTTCTGTACTGAGAATTGAATACTGGGAAACTTACACCAAATTAAAATAGCAGGACACTGACCGCTTACTTCCCTTTCATTGTTCTCGGTCAAATTAACTTGGTTAGGCTACTTATTAACCATCTCTTGGCCCAAGAAAGCTACCAGGACCTCTTTTCCCTCACGTGCCAGCCAAGTGCCCGGCTTCACTGCAGATGTGTTCACGGAGGGGTTGCTTTTAGATGACTAGTTTGAAGCCAGAAACATTTTAGGTGTATCTTATGTATAATATTCCTTGAGTATTGAAGCCACAGCTTTCATCCTGTGTGGAGCACCAGTGGAAGAGGGCTCCATAAGCACCTGGGTAAGCCACACAAAGCCGAAAAGTCTCAGCTGGAGGAACAAACAGGGCCAGGTTAGGGCATACCAAGGGTTACCAGGGGACAGGACAGAGCCACTTAGAGCACATAGAGACAGCACTTGCTGAAACAAAGAACATTTTGCCCCAGATATGGACACAAATATTTTCTCTAGCTTCCTTCTAGTCTTTGCACGAACAGCTCATTTGGAGATATTTTCTTGGATTGCCCATTGAGAATATTACTACTAGGAGCCGGGGGATGGCTCCAAGGGTGATGTTCTTGCTGCAAATACAGGGACCTGAGTTTCCATTCTTAGCATCCATGAGAAAGTCAGGCATGGTATATACATGAGGGAGTAGAAAATAGATGGACTCAGGGGCTGGAGAGATGGCTCAGTGGCTAAGAGCACTCACTGTCTGCCCTTCCAAAGGACCCAGGTTCAATTCCCAGCATCCACATGGCCGCTCACACAACTGTCTGGAACTCCAGCTCCAAGAGATCTGACACCTTCACACGAACGCACATTAAGTTAAAGAAATTATTATTTAAAAAAAAAAAAGAAAGAAAATAGGCTCTCTGGAGCTTGCTGGCCCAGCCAGCGTAGTTGAGTCAGTGAGCTCCGTGTTCAGTGAGAGACCTGTCTCAAAGGATAAAGAATGACCGAGGAAGACACTCAACATCAACACCTGGTCCCCACATGCATGTGTATGCATGCTTGTACATACACATGTACAAACTATAAAAACATGCGCGCGCACACACACACACACACACACACACACACACGCTAACTCTTGCACAGCAGTACACTATCCCAACATTCAGAACCCTTTCATGGCTGCACTCTCTTCGTTGCCTGTGCTGTCTGTGTCTTCCACTCGTGTCTGGCCTGTCTCCTCTATGGCAAGGTCAACTCCTTAAGAGTCAGGGGGCCCTTGCCTCGCCCATCCCTCCATTCCGATGCCCGCAGCGGTTTCTGGTACTCGCTGGGACCACTGCTGAATGAACGAGTGAAAACTAGTGACCGCGTGACCGGAAATTCTCTCAGCTGTTAGAAAGGCAAAGCAGAAGGGCTGCGGAGAAGGCTCAGGCATCGAAGCCATTAAAAATCACTCGTGGTCCCCCTCAGTCATGGTCATAGGGGAGGAGAGTTAGGGGGAAAATGAGAGGGAGGGAGGAATGGGAGGATACAAGGGATGGGATAACAATTGAAATGTAATAGGAATAAATTAATTTTTTTTTAAGCACTTGGCTTTTCCTGACGAGGACCCAAGTTTGGTTCCGAAGGACCCACACACACTCTCACAACCTGTATGCAATGCCAGTTCCAGAGGATCTGATGTCTTCTTCTTGCCTCTGTGGCTTCCAGGCATGCGCAGAGCACACAGACGTACACACAGACGGTCACACGTAAAATAGAAACAAATAAACCTTTATGAAAAATACACATGAGAAGCATCCACTCGGCTTTCAGAGTTTAGAGTAGGTGGCCTTAGCTTCGAGGCAAGAACCCTGAGTTTCCTTTACCGCTCTGCACAGTTTCTCAGGGCGCTGCACTTCTCTCAGAAGCCAAAAGGGCAGCATAGGTGTGTAAGACACTCATCAAGATATGTGTGTGCAGACAGAATAAAAAAAAATCTTTCTGTCCTCTTCAAGGAGTTGGAGGATTCATGCCGACCTCGTGGCCTTCCGAAGACCCACCCTGGACGGAAGTACAACACAGGCCTTGACTAAGCAACGGTTCTCAGCAACAGTTTAGGTCACAGTCCCTGAAGGTACATGGCCAATAGCAAACAGCAGTGTGACAATGCTGGAGCCGTGGGAGGTGACACAGGAGGGGGTTCACACTGATGCTTCTTTTTCAAGGAAGTCCTACATGAATCCTACCGAGGTGACATAGAGGCCCTAACGGCTGTAGGCAGCAGTAGTTGGGCCCCTCGCCTCGGTATGGAGAGCTCTTCTTTTAAGAAGAATGTAATCTAGAGCCCGGCATTAACACCTCCCCAAGATCCACTCTTGGGAATACATCCCAGGTACCCGTACATCCCAGATAAGCCCTCTAGCTCCGGTCTATGTTGCCAGCCTCTATTTCTGACCAATCTCTACTGTTACGTTGATGCACACCAGCTGGATGACCACAGGAGCCTCTTAATCGATTTTCCTGTGAGCCAAACCCTCCAATAGTTCTCCATCTTACTCAGGAAAAAGAGAAAATCTGAGCAAGCCCATACACTCCTGCCTTCTGCTGTTGGGGGGTTGGTCTGGCTGCTGCCCAAATGAACAGACTCACGGACCCCAAAATGTTTGTAACCTTGCCTAAGAACTTATTCATGTTTGACCAATAACAAGCCAACACACATGGGCAGGGCAAATGGGATAGGTGCGGCTAAGGTTCGCAGGCTTGTGGGACAGAGACCGGAAGAGGATCTTGGGAAGGAGACGGGAGAGGAAGTGGAGAAGGAAGGAGGCTGCCGCCATGGGTGAGGTGGAGGAGGAGCACATGGCCGGTGTGGATGGAGGACTTGGCCCAGATAAAGAACACTGGAAAGTATTTTGGGATTATGGATGGGAGGTAGCTCGATAGAAAGTACTAGAAGCAGATGGCATGGGATTGGGGCAGGGAGGTATAGAAGGTAGTTTAGGGTAGTAACATCTGCCCTTCCCCAGGTGAACCAAGACTATTTGAAAATATAGCAGGTGTCTGTGTTTTTATTGATTGATAGTGGGTTAGAAAATACCATCGTAGTAATTATAGCCTAATAATAAACACTTCTTAGGCCAGGCGGTTGTGGCGCACGCCTTTAATCCCAGCACTTGGGAGGCAGAGGCAGGCAGATCGCTGTGAGTTCAAGACCAGCCTGGTCTACAAAAGCGAGTTCAGGACAGCCAAGGCTACACAGGGAAACCATGTCTTGAAAAACTAAAACAAAACAAAACAAAACACTTACTAGGCTGGGCTTATAAGCTAACCACAGCATCCTGCTCCTCAGCTCTGTCCAGCTCCTATCTGCTCTAGCCACACAGGCCCTTCTAGACCTCCATGGGACATTCCACATCCATCCCCGTCTCAAGACCTTCATACACACAACACCTCTGCTCGGAATTCTCCTCTTTGTGGCATCAGCAGGCTCGACCCCTCCCCGTCCTCAGGGCTCGTGGAATCTGGCTCCGGTCTCACCTACCCGTTACCGTCTCTGTCACCACATGGCGGTGTACGCCACCACCGCCCCTAGCGTGGGCAGTAACGCGGCAAAGCCGCTTTAACGTTAAGCCCACAGTCCACGCTCCTTTTCTCTTCCACACCACTTGTCACAGTTGAACACACGCGTGTTTCCTTCTCTGTCTTCTCCCATTTGAAGTCCCACCAATGCGGGGATTTCTTTAATGGAAGTTGTTCTTTGTCCCTATCACCCAGGATGGTGCCTGCCTGAGTGAACGAACAAAGCAGTAGAAACAGAGTGCGTACAGAAATGCCGGAAGTGAAGGTGAGCGTAGGGCTGTGGACGGCTAACAGACGGGCCCAGGGCCTGGCAGTGTGTGCGAACGCTCCAGTGCACGCGCACACAAAATGCTTCGTGTGGTGCATGGGCACCAGGGTTCCATCTGTCTGTCGAGTAACACAGTTAGGAAGGGACTGATTGTTAAATGACATAGACAGAATCTAATCAAAATTCAAAAGCTGTTAAGAGGAGAAATAAATGGGTGAAAACAAGTCACAGGTGTAGGGAAAAACTTCTCCTTTTCCTTCCTGGTAAGGAAATAAGGCCATTGGCTGACGAATGAGACCTCATCAAACTAAAGGAAACAGCTAATCAACTGAAGAAGTAGTCTACAGAATGAGGGAAAATCTTCACTTGTACATCTGAGAGAGGATTAGTATCTCGAATATACAAAGAACACAAAAAGCTAAACAGGAAGTCGAATAACCAGGCCAAGGAATGAACTAATGAAATAAACGAACAATTCCCAAAAGGTGGGACACAGACAATAACAGCATGAAAAACGCACCTCAGGGAGAGTCTACCTTGCCCCAGTTAGAATAGCAGTCATTAAGGAAACGAGCCACACCTTAATCCCAGCACTCTGGAGGCTGAGGGAAGGCGTGCGTACATACTCTGGTTCCAAGTACAAAACGCTCTGTGAGTTGAGAACAGGACAGCTAGGGCTACAAGTGAGACTCTTTCTCAAGACAGAAATAAAACAAAAGTCCAAAAAGGGGTCTCGAACACACACGAAAAAATGGGCGTTATACAGGAAGGCCCTTGGTGCCTGGCTAGGACCCTGGGGACCCTTTGGGGAGCTCTCTGGAAACATGGACAGTGCTTTGTGTTCACGTACATCTGTGTGAGTCTGCGTCGGGGACTGCCCAGTGGAGAACCTGCTGCTGGAAACCCAACACAGGCGGCGTGGGGGTCTCTCAACTTTGGCCACGCGGCAGAGCCACTCACTCCTGAATGAGTTAGGCATGTAGGCCAGGCTTGAGGCGTTTTATTTTAGTGCGTGTTCCAGGGTTTCCCTTTACACAAAGAGGGAGCTTTGTTAAAATACTATCAACATTGTTAGCTCCACTTATCAAACCAACACAGGATTAGGACTCTGGGTTGGGACCTCATTCCCTAGAAACGTCTTAGGAAGTGAAGTCACACACCTGCCGAGATCTTACAGGAAAGCCAGAGCTCCAGGGAGCGCTGACAAAGGCGGAGCTTGCTTACACAGAATGATTTCAGTACTCTATGATCTGATTGGTTGGCTGATTACAGCTAGGGACTGGATGGTCTCTGAACATGCTAAGCACATGCTGTTCCACTGAGCTACACCCTTGGCCCCTGTTTTAGTAATTAATTAATTAATTATTTTTTTTATTTAATTAACTTATTCAGATTACATCTAAATTCTTATCCTATCCCTTGTATCCTCCCATTCCTCCCTCCCTCCCACTTTCACCCTATTCCCTTCCCCTAGGTTTGTGACCGAGGAGGACCTCCTCCCCCACTATATGGTCATAGGCTATCAAGTCTCACCTTGGTGGCCTGCTTATCCTTTCTCTGAGTGCCACCAGGCCTCCCCACCAAAGGGAAGTGGTCAAATATGGGGCACCAGAGTTCGAGTCAGAGTCAGTCCTTGCGCTCCACACAACTGTGGAGAATGTCCTGTCCATTGGCTAGATCTGAGTAGGGGTTCAATGTTTACTGCATGCATTGTCCTTGGTTGGTGCAGTAGCTTGAGCAGAACCCCTTGGGCCCAGATCCGCCTGTCATGATGTTCTTGTAGGTTTGTAGGACCCTCTGGAGCCTTCTATTTTATTAATTTATTTTGAGACAGGGTCTCACTGTGTACCTCTGGCTAGCCTGCAACTTGCTGTACAGACCAGGCTGGCTTTGAACTCATAAAGATCCTTTACCTTGGCCTCCCAAGTGCTGGGAATAAAAGTGAATTCCATCATGTCTGGCCAGCACCATAATTTAATATTATGTCTTTAGCTTGTATTTGCCTCCATACCACATCAGGATTAACAGAGGTCCCCATGAACTTGGCTTTAGGGGAAAGCATGCTGCTTGAGCAATACTGAAGGGGGGCTTGGGCCATGACTATGGTACCTTATTTTGAGAGCCCAAGTGGCTAAGTATTTTCATATACAATCTGAGAGCAACACTTCCTACCTGCTGCGGACACTCCCTCACTACTTGGGCTATTTATAGCCTCGGCTGTGTGTCCGCCCACACTGTAAACTGTAAGGGCAGAGTCTAAGAGCCTCGCTCCGGGCACTCCCAGCTCCTGACCTAGTTGCCCTGGCAGTAACGGTTTATATGACACGGAAACGAATATGCGCACCCATGGCTTAGCCCCATCGAATATTTTCTGAGTGTGGAAAATGCGCCAAACATAAATGTTACGATAGGGTCTGTGTTTGTTTGGTAACTGGAAGCCAGCAACATTGATCTTATCCCCCTGTGTATAAAGGAAACCCTGGGACACAAACTAAGGTTTAAAGTGTGTGAGGAAAGTGCAGGCACACCACGTGAGCGGCGTTACATATCTCCCCCTATTCCAAGGCTTGAGTTTCCACAAGCCTATGTGTATGGGGAAAACCTGAGATTTCAGAGTTTACTATCCTGCCTGGGGCTGCACAGGGGAAGTACAGGGGCCTCAGCGTCACGCGGGGAGCCTCTTTACAGTACCATTAAATCCCCACCACAGCCAACACTGAGCTTCTTCCTGTGTATGGACAGGACGTCAGCAGCAAGAGGGGCCATTCTCACTTTCATTTCCCACTGGTTAACTCAGCCCAATCTCAAAGGGGATTTTAAATGAGCATTTATTAATTGTACCGTGGCATTTTCATAAAAGCGTGGGATATAATTTGACCCTGTCCACAGCTCATGTCTTCTGTCAGCACCCTTGGGTATTGTCCTCTGCAGGATTATTTAGAAGCTGGGTGCTGTCACTATCTCTCGGTTCCTACGAGCTGACAGTGCCACGGACGTTTTGCTTGCCTCTCGCTCACTGGTTTCTAACTCTGGACTTGCATCCTCAGCTCTCTAGCCTTAGGTGCTGAGTAACCTCCCAGAGCCTAACCGCAGCCTCTGCTCCTCCCAGGACTCATGCAAGTCCGTTTCTTCAGCCAGCCGACAGCCCACATGCCTATTCACACTAAATATTTGTCATTACCACTCAGTGCAAGAAATAATAACACACAGGCTCAATTTTTAAATCAACTGCTTCATTTTAGAGAGAAAAATGAGGATTTCCCCAGTCTTACCCATGGATGAGCCTGATACTAAAATAGAAGAATTTTTCTTAGAATAAGGACATGGGTGTATATTTTTAAATCATGGCCGTCTTGCCATCCTTAACCACCTCTAAATAAAATGCTGACAAGAGGGAAATGTTGAGGCAAGCAGAAAGACCGCTTGAAAATGTTCGTGAGATAAGAACTCTCTAGTCCTTTCAGATTACATTCTGAAAGCAAAATGTACTTGAAGACAGGCCTCCTTCCAGGTTTCTAAGCAAACACACCCAAATAGACTAATTAATATATCAGGGCCTTCGGCCACCCTCAGATGCCATGCTGAGCGCTGTTATGATGTCGCATAAATGACTCTCATTTAGCGAGAACGTCAACAGGAAGAGGTCTGGCAGAAACATAGAAACCTCAGAGCAAACGAAATCCGGAGACTCAAACAAGTCCCTTCCCAGAAATGCTGGTCAAACCAAACAGCAGAGCGCAGAGGCCGGCAAGGCCAACCTGTCCTCAGGGTTGATGCCTCTTCATGTGAGGCATCTTACTATGTTCTAGTCTGGACAGAACTCAAGGGGGCTTTGAGGGAATGTAAAGACACTCACAGAAACACACATTTCGGGAGAGGTGGGGGTTTTCTAGAATACACCTGCTCCTCGGCACCGCGGACGTAGCTTACTGCCTCTCCCCAGTTAGTCCTGTTTTGACTTATAAAACTATTCTTCAGGTTTCCTCAGTTTGGCAGAGCGCTCACCTGGCAGCTTTGGGGGTCATCCCAGCACTGCCTGAGCTGGCTGTGGCTCCCCAAACCTTTAATCCCAGCCCTGGGAAGGAGAAGGCAGAAAGACTAGAAATTCAAGGTCATCCTTAGCTATGGAGTGTTCAGGGCCAGCCTGGGATATGTAAGACTCAAACCAAACCAAAACCAAGGTCATCTTTAGCTACGGAGTGTTCAGGGCCAGCGTGGGATACATAGGACTCAAACCAAACCAAAAGAGCTAGTACTGATTTCCAGATGTTCTTATATAATGTAGGCTGTTATGTATTGCTCCATTTGGGTCTAATTTTTTTCTCTCTGGTATTAAAAAGTATGAAAGCAAATGTATGAATGCAATCACACAGTAAGTACCTTCCAAGCCACAGTGGCTCTTGCTTACTGAAGCCACAGTCACGGCATAGCGGAGACACAGCACATTAATAGCATTTAATCCAGAACTCAAAGGCACTTTATGCAAATTCTGCTCTATGAACTAAATACAGCAGGTTTGTACATGAAGACTGGTAAAAGAACCCTTCGATTAGAACAACCTTTGTTAACAATGAAAAAAAAAACACTCCTGTCATTACCTTATGTGCCTATGTCACTTCACTGAACATCTGTGGTCCCAGAGTTCTTAGTCAGAAGCAGCCACATTAATCTAGAAAGTAAAAACACGGTTAAGTCATCTCAACTCCATTTTATACGACATATTCTGCTTTGTATGGCGGCTGCAGTACAAGCCTTATAGCCAGGAAGGTCTGGGCTTGCAGTAGGACTCTACTGGGTAGTTTTTTAAACCTCTTTAAATTATGCACAGTTTACTCAGGGAGGCAGAGGTAGGCAGATCTCTTGTGAGTTCCAGGCCAGTATGTTCTACAAAGCGAGTCCAGGACAGCCAGGGCTACACAGGGAAACCCTGTCTCAAACAAACAAACAAACAAACAAACAAACAAACAAGTATGCACAACTAGAAAAATAGGGTTGTCTAAGTTTCTATCTTGGCATCTCCTGGTACACTCTACATGCGTCTTTACCTTGGGACCACGGGAAAAGCCTATAAGAACCCTCAAACCTTGGTGTCTTCCTGAAAACAGCTGCGTTGTGTAATTTCTCCCTTGTCTTAAGATCAGTCAAGTCTCCTCAGACTGCCCATCTCTCATCCATATGTACCAGTCAAAACCCCATGAACATCAGTCCACCCCAGAGGCCCCGGATGAGCAATCTGGGATCTCCAAGCGGCTCTGTGTCTCTTGGTGCTTTACTCAGCCCTGGGTACCTCGAGAGCAGGACTCAGCGTTTCCAAGTAGCCGAAACCAATGACGCTATCAACCGAAGAGTTAGTTCCTTAGGATCATGGGTCCATGGGCAGAGAACACATTACCGCTGCTTCCCTAAGAGGACCCGCTATTAAACTGAATATTTACGTTTATACCCACAGACTTGTGTCACTTTCCGGCTCCTTCCTACAGAGGGCGGCAGTGAGTACAGACTCCTCGCTGGTCAAAGTGCTGAAAAATAAGTGTCTGATGAGCACTCAACCCTAGATGGGGCCACCTACATCACCGCCCCTCAAGGCCCAAGGAACATGACAGAGGACTTGACAGGGAGAATGTAAAAGCTGGAGGATGCAGCAGTGTCATGAAATTCTGCCGCACACATGCACACATGCGCGCGCGCGCGCACACACACACGCACACGCACACACACACAGCACAAGGCTATGCCTTCTAACCTGTCATCCTGGACTCAGGTGTCCAGGCCCCATCCCTTTCCAAGGAGCCAATGACTGCTTCCTGTAGGTGGGAGTATCAGCGGGGGACAGGTGGGAAGAAGGGCAAAGGACGGGGGTGCCAACGGAGCGTGGTGTGAGTATGCTCATAACACTGCATACATGTCTAAAGTAGCCAGGCAGGTGATAGCAGCAAAGGCCAATCCTTACTCTATATCTTATGGGTGGTTGGACTCCCTGGTGCGAAATGTAAATCTTTCTGAAAGCACGGCTGCTCTTAAGAGTTAAGGTACAGGTTTCTAGGACCCTCTGGACTCTTCTGGGGTCCTGCTCAAACTATGGCACCAGCCAAGGACAACACGTGCCGTAAACTTTGAACCCCTACCCAGATCTAGCCAATGGACAGGACATTCTCCATAGTTGAGTGGAGAGTGGGGACTGATTTTCACACTAACTCTGGTGCCCCATATTTGACCACTTGCCCTAGGTGGGGAGGCCTGGTGGCACTCAGAGGAAGGATAGCAGGATACCAAGAAGAGACTTGATGCCCTACGAGCATATACAGGGGGAGGAGGTCCCTCTCAGTCACAGTCATAGGGGAAGGGAGTAGGGGGAAAGCGGGAGGGAGGGAGGAATGGGAGGATACAGGGATGGGCTAACAATTGAGATGTAATATGAATAAATTAATTAAATATATTTTTTTAAAAAAGAGCTAAGGTACAGGGTAGCAGTATATGGAGTTCGGTTCTTCAGGCTGAATGCTTAGCTCTCTTCTCGGGTTTCTAAAATATGCGGAGCGTCTTTTCCACAATAAAGGGACGTCAATGCATGAAAGCAGAGGATATGAGTCAAAAAATACTTGACAAGAAGCCCAAAGTCCAGCCCCACTCCGGCGATAAACACCCACATGTGAAAACATCTCACCAGGGTCCTCCCCTCCCCTCCCCCACTCACACTTTTAGCTGTGTCAGGATAAAGATGACTCAGGTGCAAATCTGGAAGGTAATGAGAGGCCAGCACTGACATCAAAGTGGAGGCCATAGAGGAGAAAGGCTGCCTGTGGCCTGAGTAGGTACCCCGCAGGCCTCCAGGAGACTAGGTCACCAATTGACTCAGAGACAGGGGAAAGTGGGACGGGTGATTTAATGGGATGAGAAGACAAGGAGAAAAGGGAATTTCTGCAGCTGACAGTAAAGTGAAACAATAGTGTTCAGTAGACACAAACCAAACCCGCTGTCTATGAAGTGAACTCCAGTGCAGAAAGTGTGGGAGTGCAAACGTGCAGGAAGCTCGGTTCCTCCTAAACACCTTATATGTGGAATTTGAAAACTGTCCTTTCTCAACTTGCAACACTAAGGAGGAAAGAGTGCAGTTTACAAAAGTGAGCTAAATGGAGCAGGAGCTAGCAGGCATGTCCAGGTTGCTAAGGCTGAGGGCCAGGAAATCCGCATGTTCCCATCTGCGGATCTTTCAGATCCTCCTCTGTCTGCCTATGGTGTTGGAGCCGGAACCCAGGGTACATGTAAGACCAGCACCCTATACCCCTGGCCTCAGGTTTGTGAGACAGGGTCTCACTGTACAACTGGGGTTGCCTCCAAGTCAATCCTTCCGTCTTTTTTCTTTTTCTTTCTTTCTTTCTTTCTTTCTTTCTTTCTTTCTTTCTTTCTTTCCTTCCTTCTTGTTTTTGGAGACAGGGTCTCTCTGTGTATCCTTGGCTGTCCTGGAATCACTTTGTAGACCAGGCTGGCCTCGAACTCACAGCAACCCACCTGCCTCTGCCTCCCCAGTGCTGGGATTAAAGGCATGCGCCACCACGCCCGGCTTTATTTATTTATTTGTTTAAATCAGAACTTGAACCCAGGGTGTAGAGATTTTGAGGTGCCTTAGCAATACTTTGCAACTGACAGTGAATGAAATCCGAAGCCCTTCTGCCCTTGATTGGGCACCTCCTCCCTGCTGGGGCCTCTCACGGTCCCAGAAGATGTTCTGTGGCTGCTGGGCGAGCAAGTAGGTGGTTTACCCAGCTCTGAACTCTGAACTGCAAGACCAGCTTTCCCAGCAATGTGCGCCTGCTTGTGTAATAGCACTACTATTAGGGTTGGATTTGAGGCCTGCTCCACAGGAAAGAATCCATACCTGTTACTATAAAAACCCGGGCCAAGCCCCGTGCCTGGTGTGATCCGAAGCCCTTGGGGTAACTGAATACTAGGCTAACACAGCTTTAAAGTGCCTGGCCTCTTAATGCATATTCATCTTCATACAGGAGCAGAGAGGCCTCTTCCCAGTGAACAGTGGCGAACGCAGGGACTCAAGAAAAAAAAGAACAGCATCCCTTCTAATGCTCTGGGGACACCAAAGAAAAGGGGATGGAAAGATCAAAAGATCGCAAGGGCCAGGGCAGCTGCCATCTTTTGGGCGCTCCTAATTAGAAACCCACCAGAGAGCTGCTCATCTATTGTGTCAGGCTTGGGAGGGGACAGGGCTCAGAGCCCCATCACTCAGGGCTGAACTATGTGCTACTGAGAGATCTGGGACAGAGAAGGAATGCACCCTCCAGCCCTGGGCCCATCGGAGGTACCAACCCACAGCTTCCATTCAGTGGCCCACGGATGGCACTAGTTAAACTGCAAGCCACAAAAACAAAACCAGGAGTCCTGAATCTTGGAAAGGACCCGGTCGTGTGTGAACTTGCCAAAGGACAAAAGTCATTAATAAAATGTTGAAGTTCAGTTAATACTCCTGAAAATGAACAACTGATCAGAGTTAATTATTCTTGTTAAATTACATTAAAATGACAATCAGCACCTTAGTGTCGATTCATAAAACATTTGACTTACTTAATTTTAATCAATTTCATTTAAGTTTTAAGTAAATTAAAAATTTTTAAACTTAATTTTAAATCTGTTTTTCAACTCACTGGTTGTTATTTCCATTATTCTCTTCTATATTTTGAGGTTTAATTTATTGCCTCATATATAAATATATAAACCAGGGCTAGAGAGATGGCTCAGTGGTTAAGAGCACCGCCTGCTCTTCCAGAGGTCCTGAGTTCAATTCCCAGCAACCACATGGTGGCTCACAACCATCTATAATAAGATCTGATGCCCTCTTCTGCTGATAAAGCAGTCATATACAATAAATAAATAAATAAATATTTTAAAAATATATAAACCAGATAACTGACGCTAAACTTTTTGTGTTTTTTGCAGTTGTTTTGGTGGTTTTTTTTCTTCTTTCTTTTTCTTTTTCTTTCTTTCTTCTTTCTTTCTTTTCCTTTTTTGGGGTGTGTGTATGTGACTGTTGCTCTTTAGTAGTGATAGAATAAACCCAGGGCCTCATGTATACCAGCAAGCGCTTTGCCATGGAGCTACATCCCCAACCATGTATGTTTTTTTTAATACAAACATATACACACATCAGGCTCTGCGGGCGCCTGCCTCCCCCTCTCCTGCTTGCCCAGCACCCTGACCTACGCCCCACCGTGTCATCATTGTTTCCTAACTTGATGTTGTGCTTTTATCATTCAGCTGGAAATGTTTTACTAACATTTTCTTGAATTTGTTTTTGACTCAAAAGATACACAAAATTTACTCACTGACCTTCTTCTAAATGTCTTTACAAATATTTAAAGCGTTCAGGATGGAGAGAAGCCTCAGCTATTAAAGCTAGGCTCATAACCAAAAACGACAAATATTTGTGTATGTATGTGTGATATGTGGTGCATGATGTATGGTGTGTGTATTATGTGGTGTGTGGTGTATGGTGTGTGTGTGTGTGTGTGTGTGTGTGTGTGTGATATGTGGTGTGTGTGTGTGTGATGTATGGTGTGTGATGTATGGTGTGTGATGTGTGATATATGGTGTGTGTGATGTGTGATATGTGGTGTGTGATATATGGTGTGTGTGATGTGTGATATGTGGTGTGATATATGGTGTGTGTGATGTGTGATATATGGTGTGTGATGTGTGATATGTGGTGTGATATGTGGTGTGTGATGTGTGATATGTGGTGTGTGATGTGTGATATATGGTGTGTGTGATGTGTGATATGTGGTGTGTGTGTGTGTGTGTGATATATGGTGTATGATGTGTGATATATGGTGTGTGTGATGTGTGATATGTGGTGTGTGTGTGATATATGGTGTGTGTGATGTGTGATATATGGTGTGTGATGTGTGATATGTGGTGTGATATATGGTGTGTGATGTGTGATATGTGGTGTGTGTGATGTGTGATATGTGGTGTGTGTGTGATATATGGTGTGTGTGATGTGTGATATATGGTGTGTGTGATGTGTAATATGTGGTGTGTGATATATGGTGTGTGTGTGTGTTATGTGGTGTGTGGTGTATGGTGTGTGTGTGATATGTGGTGTGTGGTGTGTGGTGTGTGTGATGTGTGATATATGGTGTGTGTGATGTGTGATATGTGGTGTGTGTGTGTGTGTGTGATATATGGTGTGTGATGTGTGATATATGGTGTGTGTGATGTGTGATATGTGGTGTGTGTGTGATATATGGTGTGTGTGATGTGTGATATATGGTGTGTGATGTGTGATATGTGGTGTGATATATGGTGTGTGATGTGTGATATGTGGTGTGTGTGATGTGTGATATGTGGTGTGTGTGTGATATATGGTGTGTGTGATGTGTGATATATGGTGTGTGTGATGTGTAATATGTGGTGTGTGATATATGGTGTGTGTGTGTGTTATGTGGTGTGTGGTGTATGGTGTGTGTGTGATATGTGGTGTGTGTGTGTGTGTTATGTGGTGTGTGGTGTGTGGTGTGTGTGATGTGTGATATATGGTGTGTGTGATGTGTGATATGTGGTGTGTGATATATGGTGTGTGTGTGATATGTGGTGTGTGTGTGTGTATGATATGTGGTGTGTGTGATGTGTGATATGTGGTGTGTGATATATGATGTGTGTGTGTGTTATGTGGTGTGTGGTGTATGGTGTGTGTGATGTGTGATATATGGTGTGTGTGATGTATGATATGTGGTGTGTGATGTATGGTGTGTGTGTGTGTTATGTGGTGTGTGGTGTGTGGTGTATGGTGTGTGTGTGTGTGTGTGTGTGTTATGTGGTGTGTGGTGTATGGTGTGTGTGTGTGTGTGTGTGTGTTATGTGGTGTGTGGTATATGGTGTGTGTGTGTGTGTGTGTGTGTTATGTGGTGTGTGGTGTATGGTATGTGTGTGTTATGTGGTGTGTGATATATGGTGTGTGTGTGTGTGATGTGTGGTGTATGGTGTGTGTGTGTGTGTGTGATATGTGGTGTGTGTGTGGTGTGATGTATGGTGTGTGTGTGTGTGTGTGTGATATGTGGTGTGTGTGATATGTGGTGTGTGTGTGGTGTGATGTATGGTATGTGGTGTGTTCATGGGGCGGGGGTTGTTCATGTACATGCCACCCACAGAGACCAGAAGGGGCACTTGGCTGCCCCAGACCTGGACGTAGGGTTGCCGTGAGCCACTGATGCAGTGCTAGGTAACAGCCCTGAGCTCTCTGGGAAAGCAAAGCATCAAGTGCTGTCAGGCACTCGCTCGTTTCTTCCAGCCACCCCTCTAAATATCCTTGTCTTAAACTCTTGAGTTAAATTCTATTGTGGTCAAAGAATACAAGCAAGGTTGCTCTGTCCTCATTTTTGTCTTATTGGGATGGGAGAGATGGCCCAGCAGTTAAGAGCACTAACTGCTCTTCCAGAGGACACAGGTTTGGTTCCTGCACCCACAGAGCGGCTAACAACCATAACGCAGTACTAGGGAATCCAGCACCCTCCCCTGGTGTCTGAGAGCACTGCATGCACAGGGTGCACAGACGCATGCACAGATGAAACATTCATTACACACAGCATAAAAAGAATCTTTAAAAAGTACACACTGTGCCTGTGAGTACGGGCTCCATGTACCACAGTGAGGAGTGTGGAGGGCTCTGGGTATCAAATACAGGTTTTATCAGGCTTGCAGACATCTTGCCAGCCCATAGTTTTCTTTTTCTTGAGGAAAACTTATTTTTTATCCTGACTGTGGTCATCCTGGAGCAGATAGAGCCTGCTTTCTCTGTATACTTTGAGTTCCAGCTCTCAGGCTACAGTGACAAACTAGAGATGGTTTTACTGTGCTTAACCTGATACTGTCCCACGTGCCCCTGTGTGTCAATTTCTTCACACCTTTTTCTCTTCTCTTTACATTACAAAATGTGTGTGTGTGTGTGCGTGTGTGCGTGTGTGCGTGCATGTGTGTGTGTTCTCTCCAGTGAATTCTGAAGTCCACCTAGGGGCTTTTTTTGCATCTTGTTGTCCACTGACAGTTTGCATTTCTCGGCTGAGCTCCATCTGTGGGGCCGTTAGGATCACCGTCCCTTCCATACCGTGGACAGCAGCAGCTGTAACTTGCTATTGCCTTATTCCAACATTTGGCTCATCTTCAAGTTAATTTCTGCTGACTATCCCTTGTCTTTTTTTCCCCCCAAGACAAGGTCTCTCTGTGTTAGCCTTGGCTGTTCTGGACTCACTTTGTAGACCAGGCTGGCCTCAAACTCACAGCGATCCACCTGCCTTTGCCTCCTGAGTGCTGGGATTAAAGGAGTGCGCAACCACCCCCCAGCTTTTCCCTTGTCTTATAGGGGCTACAATTTCCTGTGTATTTTCATGGCCAATAGCTGACTTTTACATGGATATCCAGATGGCCACTGCTCTTTTCTGCCTCTGGCAAGCTCTGGCGTTAGCTGCAACCGGTCAGTGGGGTCGTCATATTTGAGCCTAGCACTTGGTGGGCTGCCTAGAGGAGGTTGCTCCTGTGTGGACTCAGGCCAGCTACCTGCTCAGTTGCGGTCCCTTAGTACTTCTGGGATGACGTGAACACTTTCCTTTCGCTCTGCAGCCACTGGAAGTCCCCAACTGAGCCTTCCACTTTTGCGGGTCAGCAGGACTGCCGCTTTTGCTTTGGCATTTAGGAGCTTCCAAGGGCAGGAAGCACCCAAAGGTTCCAAGAGAAAAAGCCCCTGTTTGGCTTCCCTTTCTTAGGGAGCCCTCCACCACTTCTTGCTTTGGATTGCTGCTCTCTCATGCCTTCCTTGCCTAAGTTATTTTCTAAAAGATACCCCTCCCCCACCAAAAGTCATTTCTAACCCTTAACTTAGTAGGTTATTTCAGTGTGCCTTTAAACAACAAAACAACAGACTCAAATCCAGAAGAGTTCTGTGTAAGCGTCCACGATAACTGGTTATAAAGCTCTGTTTCACGGGTACAATGCCAAGGAATGCCCCCCAAAACCAGAAGCCCAGCTTTCGGGGTTGAAGGGTCACATTCCTCAGGCTGCTACCAAACTAAGCACACACTCCAGAGTCCTGGAACGCACACAGTTCCCAGCATTCTAACACCAAGAAGGAAAACATCCTGTAAGAAATGATAACAGGGACAGCTGTACGCACCACCTAGCGAATGCTGAAAAGGACATGGCGAAAATCTGCCGGATAACTGAAAAATTGTAAAGCCAGCTCAGAAAAAGTTGACTTTATTCTAAGAAGAAAACGTAGGGGCAATGAAATAAAAAGGCTGTTTGTAGATGAGCCCACTAGTATGGAATCTATGTCCCCCTGGGAAGTAAGATGTGTTTATGCCATTCATAAAGCTATGTGTTCTGACTGTGTGCATTGATGAGAGTCTTTACGGAATCCTGGTAATGTACTGATACCAAATGTTTAGGCATCTGTCCTTCCTAACAGTAACTGAGCAAGGTTACTTTGTGACATGCTGTGCTGAAAAATGTCACACATCTGGACATAACGTCTTCAGCATGACAACCCCACTGTGAAGGCTACACTTTTGTAAGTGGGGCAAGGGCTACAATAAACTTCCTGAACACCACTACACAGTCTTCAGCGTAGCAACAGTGTGTGAGTGTGTTTATGTGGGTGCAGGTGTGTCTGGAGGCCAACCGTCAGCACCGTCTCCCTCTTCCTCACTCTCTCTTTCTCTCTCTCCACATCACCGTTTGAGAGAGTGTCTCATCAGCTGGGAGAGGCTGGCTGACCCACGGGAGCCAGGGATTTGCCTGGCTCTGCTTCTCCACGTACCAGGGTCACAGAGAACACTGCCAAGCCTAGATTGTACATGGGCATTGAGGGTCTGAATTCAGGTTCGCGTGCGCGGACAGCAGGCACTTTATCAACTGACCCATTTTCCCCAGCCTCAGAATTTCAACTCTTTAGGAAAGAATGTTAAGTTCTGTTGCGCGTGGTGGTGCATGCCTTTAAGTCTAGCACTTGGGAAGCAGAGGCACAGGCAGATCGCTGTGAGTTCAAGACCAGCCTGGTCTACAAAGGGAGTTCCAAGAAGCCAGGGCTATTCTGCCCTCCCTCACCAAAATTAAGTTGTTTTGAACAACTCAAACATATGTTAAAGGAAGAATATAACTTCCTATCAGGATAAGAATTTTAGGGCTCATTAAAATTAGGAATAACCACCGGGCATGGTGGTGCACCCTGTAATCCCAGCACTCGGGAGGCAGAGGCAAGTGGATCTCTGTGAGTTCGAGGCCAGCCTGGTCTACAAACTGAGTCCAGGACAGCCAAGGCTAACACAGAGAGACCTTGTCTGGAAAAACAAACAAACAAACAAACAAACAGCCAGCAACAACAAAAAGCATTCCACAAAGATAAGTACCCAATAAGGTACTTCTTGCTGTACCTTTTAAAAGAAAGGATGTTAAAGTGGACAAGACGCACAAAACACAAGAATCCAGGTGCACATACCATATTAGACAGTAATAGTGAAGCAATGTTCACTTAAATTATGCTTTGAAAATATTTCCAGACAGGAAAAAAAAAAGGTATATTTTCAGTGCTGGCCATCCTAATCCTGAAGGTGCAATATAAATGAAGAAGCTCAAAAAGCCACAAGCATGATAACACACACAAGCATGGTAACACAAAAACAGAACGCGACGGATGGAGGTTCCTTGGCCAAGGCAATGTGTAAAGACTGTCTGGAGGAGCAAGTTCCATTGTACTTTGCGCTTGACTAAAACACACGTGTGCACGCACCCACGCACGCACACACACCTGTGACTTTGTACTCCAACTTAGAAATTAATTCAAAATGAAACAGAAATGATCAAGAGAGTTTCAAACTTGCAATCTATTTGCAAGGTATCATCATAAGCTCTGTGAAGAAATTTAAGATGTAAACAATCTCCAATGGAGAGCGGACTCCTTGAAAATCTGTCTCCTGGCCACCCAGCAAATGCTAGCTGTCAGTCAAGGGTCTGGTAAGCAATGCAGGGTGTGATGCAGCAGGCTTTTGGTCTCGGCACTCTTGGGGTAGAGGTGAGTGGATTTCTAGAAGTTTGAGGCCGTCCTGGTCTACATAATGAGTTCCAGGCAAGTCAGGGCTACACAGTGAGACCTTATCTCAAAACAAAGTTTAGTAATAATCTTGAATCTACATTTAAAACCCAGTCTCACTGGGCAGTGGTAGCGCACACCTTTAATCCCAGCTCTCGGGAGGCAGAGGCAGGCGGATCTCTGTGAGTTCGAGGCCAGCCTGGTCTACAAAGCGAGTCCTGGACAGCCAAGGCTACATAGAGAAACCCTGTCTCGAAAAACCAGGGGGGGGGGGGCGGGGAAACCCAGCCTACCATCCACTTCTCCTATTAAGTGCCCCTAAGGATGCACTTTAAGTGGCTCTTCCCAAACCTCCTTACATATGATTTACAAGAACAACTGCTCACAACTTATTCAACCAGCAACAGTTGCTAGCAGTTCGCTAGCTGGCTGGCACGTCTGCTTTTACACTAACGGCACAGAGTCCTCCCGTGTCTTGCATTTCTCTCATCTCTTCATTCACAAGCATTTGTTAGTCCTCTGGGACCCCTGCACTGACCACAGACACAATCGTGTGTCAACACCGGGCACTTGCATGGCTTATCCCTCCTCATGACACCACCGCGCACTTTCCTCTAACTAATTACCTTACTGCTTGCCTTGACTACTTCCTCTCGTCTCAGGAAGTTACTTACTTCATTCCACCGAGCTTGTTTCAAATCCTGGCTTTAGTGTCCTATATATGTTTTCTAACATGCCATCCAGACTTCATGAAACACTACAATTCTTAACTCGTGCCCAAATGGCACCCACTGCTACACAGGCTCTGCCTGGCTAAGCACCAGCCAGAAAACCGCAGGATCTGAACAGCACTTCCCAACCTCGCTGGCCCGCACACTTGTCCTGCCTTGCTAATGTCCAGCAGGCGGAGCTTTCCCAGTGAAGTCAGTCTTCAGGGCTCCAAAACAGAAATGACTGAGCAATCTTCAACCGAATGTTCCAGAAGTTAGGCGACAAGTTGTATCTGTCCCATTCACTAAAAGCATGGGGGATACTTCAACATGGTTCCAATTTTCATGAACCTCTAAGGTATTTAAAAGTGACTACTAAGTAATTCTTACTGATTTTTGACAAGTACTTTAAATACACGGGGGTGGGGTGGGGGGATGGAGAGGTGGGGGATGGAGAGGTGGGGGGATGGAGAGGTGGGGGATGGAGAGGTGGGGGGATGGAGAGGTGGGGGATGGACAGGTGGGGGGATGGAGAGGTGGGGGATGGAGAGGTGGGGGATGGAGAGGTGGGGGATGGGGAGGTGGAGGGATGGAGAGGTGGGGGATGGACAGGTGGGGGATGGACAGGTGGGGGGATGGAGAGGTGGGGGGATGGAGAGGTGGGGGGATGGAGAGGTGGGGGATGGAGAGGTGGGGGGATGGAGAGGTGGGGGATGGAGAGGTGGGGGATGGACAGGTGGGGGATGGAGAGGTGGGGGGATGGAGAGGTGGGGGATGGAGAGGTGGGGGGATGGAGAGGTGGGGGATGGAGAGGTGGGGGATGGAGAGGTGGGGGATGGAGAGGTGGGGGATGGAGAGGTGGGGGATGGAGAGGTGGGGGATGGAGAGGTGGGGGATGGAGAGGTGGGGGATGGGGAGGTGGAGGGATGGAGAGGTGGGGGATGGAGAGGTGGGGATGAGAGGTGGGGGGATGGAGAGGTGGGGGATGGACAGGTGGGGGGATGGAGAGGTGGGGGATGGAGAGGTGGGGATGGAGAGGTGGGGATGGAGAGGTGGGGGATGGAGAGGTGGGGGATGGAGAGCTGGGGGAGGGAGAGGTGGGGGATGGAGAGGTGGGGGATGGAGAGGTGGGGGGATGGAGAGGTGGGGGATGGAGAGGTGGGGGATGGAGAGGTGGGGGATGGAGAGGTGGGGGGATGGAGAGATGGGGGATGGAGAGGTGGGGGATGGAGAGGTGGGGGGATGGAGAGATGGGGGATGGAGAGGTGGGGATGGGGAGAGGTGGGGGATGGAGAGGTGGGGGATGGAGAGGTGGGGGGATGGAGAGGTGGGGGATGGAGAGGTGGGGGATGGAGAGGTGGGGGATGGAGAGGTGGGGGATGGAGAGGTGGGGGATGGAGAGGTGGGGGGATGGAGAGGTGGGGGATGGAGAGGTGGGGGATGGAGAGGTGGGGATGGAGAGGTGGGGGATGGAGAGGTGGGGGATGGAGAGGTGGGGGGATGGAGAGGTGGGGGATGGAGAGGTGGGGGATGGAGAGGTGGGGGGATGGAGAGATGGGGGATGGAGAGGTGGGGGATGGAGAGGTGGGGGATGGAGAGGTGGGGGATGGAGAGGTGGGGGGATGGAGAGGTGGGGGGATGGAGAGGTGGGGGGATGGAGAGGTGGGGGATGGAGAGGTGGGGGATGGAGAGGTGGGGATGAGAGGTGGGGGATGGAGAGGTGGGGATGGGGAGGTGGGGGATGGAGAGGTGGGGGATGGAGAGGTGGGGGATGGACAGGTGGGGGATGGACAGGTGGGGGATGGACAGGTGGGGGATGGAGAGGTGGGGGGATGGAGAGGTGGGGGATGGAGAGGTGGGGGATGGAGAGGTGGGTGGATGGAGAGGTGGGGGATGGACAGGTGGGGGGATGGAGAGCTGGGGGATGGAGAGGTGGGGGATGGAGAGGTGGGGGGATGGAGAGATGGGGATGGAGAGGTGGGGGATGGAGAGGTGGGGGATGGAGAGGTGGGGGATGGAGAGGTGGGGGGATGGAGAGGTGGGGGGATGGAGAGGTGGGGGATGGAGAGGTGGGGGGATGGAGAGGTGGGGGATGGACAGGTGGGGGGATGGAGAGCTGGGGGGATGAGAGGTGGGGGATGGAGAGGTGGGGGGATGGAGAGATGGGGGATGGAGAGGTGGGGGATGGAGAGGTGGGGGATGGAGAGGTGGGGGATGGAGAGGTGGGGGGATGGAGAGGTGGGGGATGGAGAGGTGGGGGGATGGAGAGGTGGGGGATGGAGAGGTGGGGGATGGAGAGGTGGGGGATGGAGAGGTGGGGGGATGGAGAGGTGGGGGATGGAGAGGTGGGGGGGATGGAGAGGTGGGGGATGGAGAGGTGGGGGGATGGAGAGGTGGGGGATGGAGAGGTGGGGGGATGGAGAGGTGGGGGATGGAGAGGTGGGTGGATGGAGTGGGGGTGGGGTTGGCAGGAGAAAGTAGAAAGGGGACTTGCTGGAAAGGGGATCAGAGGGAGGGTGGGGAGTTACAAATAGGACCATGGCTGAACACTAATTAAATGTACTATATACATGTATGACATGTCACAATGCAATGCATTATCATCAACAATTTTACATGCTAGTGAACGTGAGAACTCAGAGAACGCCCTCACGAGGCTCACAGTTGCAGATATTTATCTTATTTGGTGACTTCCACCTGGGAATGCTTGTACTCCTCACTTCATGTTTATATGCTTGCTGCTAGTTCATAGTCTTTTCAACATTTTCTCCTGAATTTTATTTTGTTTTATTTTGGTTTTCGAGACAGAGTCTTTTTGTGTACCCTTGGCTGTGTCCTGGACTCGCTTTGTAGACCAGGCTGGCCTTGAACTCACAGAGATCCGCCTGCCTCTGCCTCCCGAGTGCTGGGATTAGAGGTGTGCGCCACCATGCCCGGCTCCTCTCCCTAATTTTCAATTACATTTAGGAATATTCCCACATGTATATCTGCCCCTATGAAGAAAGATGAATCCCTAATGACATGACCAAATTCCATTACCAGAATTTCAAGCAGAAGGTTATGGATGGGTGTGGAGGTGCACACCTTTAATCCCAGCACGCCAGCGGCTAGCAGGACTCTGAGTTCAAGACCAGCTTGCTGTGCATAGCAAGATCCAGGGCATCCAGGGCTACGTAGTGAGACCTTGTCTCGAAGCAAAACAGAAGCAACAGAAGGAAGCGGATGTGGTCCCAGCTAGGAGGGACGAAGTGCCACATCGACAGTCCTAGTCCCGGAGCTGCAGTGTCCAGGGGAGTCTGCGAGCACTGAGCGTAGAGTGACCAGAGAACGGACACAGCTCTAGCCATCCTGAGTATTTTCTTGTCACCAAACATGTTTTCGGAAGTTTGACGTTAAGGTTGAAAAGGACAGTATGGTTAAAATCATTGTGTGTGTGTGTATGGGGTGGCGATGCACTGCTTGTGGAGGTGCTGCGTGCCAGAGCGCGCCAGCTTCCAGATGCGGGAGACTGCCAGGAACACAGCCTCCTCGCCGCCGCTGCTCCAGAGAACACACCAGAAGCCCAGGCTTTTGTTCTCCAGGGGCCCTTGTGCAAGAAGCCAGGGAAGCTGAGAACAACCCGAGCCCCACCCTCCCCAGATAGCTGCATGCTGAACTCTCATAATGAGAGCGCGCTGTGGTTATGAATAAGTGCAAATTCTCTGATACAGACAAACTGACTTACACTCAGTGTGAGAACGGAGGGGGGCTCTGCCCATCGGGAAAGCAAAAGGGTGCCCAGTTGAGGAGGTCTTGGCAGGGGAACTTAGGGGTTTTGTCATTTTGCCATTGTAAAATTTAGGTAATCAGTTCTTTACAAATGAATTTCAGTTTAAGACAAGGGCTGGAGAAATAGCTGCTGTCAGCCATGAGAATGGTCCAAACAATTATCCAGATACCTGGCGCCCAAGTTTTTTGTTTTGTTTTAAGCCAGTCATTGTGGCACACGCTTGTATTCCTAGTGCTGGAGAGGCGGGATCAGAGGAATCCCTGGGGCTTGCTGGTGAGCTAGCCCAGCTGTATCAGAGAACCAGGTCCCAGTAAGACACTATATCTCAAAAGTAAGTGAGATGGCTTATGGCACATGACCTCTGGCCTCTACACAGATCCGTGCGTATGCACCTGCGTAGAGGTGTGCACACACATACCGCCCTGCTACACACAGAGTGAATAAAATATGCTTCTTTTTCATTTTGTTTTGTGTTCTGCTTTTGTTTTGTTTATTAAAACAGGGCCTCCCTATGTAGTTGTGGCTGTCCCAGAACTCACTGGCTGACTCATAGGCGGACTTCCAACTTGCAGAGATCCACCTGACTCACCCTCCTAAATGCTGGGATTAAAAGCGTATGCTACCACATCTAGCTAAGTAAGCTTCTTATAAATACAAAATAACAATATAACTGTGGAGGATTTTAAAATTAAGACATACGATACATTCAGAAAAATATATGTATATGTTGGCTATTCTGTTTGCCTTCTGGCCATGCACAGCTCCTTTACGACCAGTGAGTGGAACACAGAACCCCATGAGCCTGTGCTCTCAAAGGGGTCATCTTGCCCCAGAAAAAAACTGGTTGGGTAGGAAGAAGTGGGGAAAAGAATAAACAATGGCTGTGGTCCACAGTCCACAGAGTCACAATGGTCGGGAGGTAGCATTAAGCCTTCGCACGCTCTGCCCTGTTCTAGGGCCTCTGGCAGTTTGCATTCAGCCACGCTAACTCTCCCCCGCGCTCTACCTTGCTGTTTTGTCTGGTGTGGGAATAGCTTTCCTTTCCTGGGTTTTTGGAAAGATTCTTTAAGGAACACATACATAGAGCTGGATTGCTCTAACTCAAACACTCCCCGCATCTGAAACATTTTCAGTGACTTTCCTAAGCTACAAAATATCTTTCTGAGCTGGGCATGGTTGCTGAGTTCAAGGCCAGCCAGGGCTACACAGAGGAACCCTGTCTCAACATGGCCCCCACTTCCACTCTTTCTGACAGCTGGATTCTGAATTTTGCTAAACTTTTCAGAGCCCACACTACATTTTTTTCTATCAACATTTTTTCTAAGACATATCACAGACTATAGAATCATACAAACATCTTAACATGTGTGTGTATGTATGTGTGTATGTGTGTGTGTGTGTGTGTGTGTGTGTGTGTGTGTGTGTGTGAGATGGCACAGGGAAAGGGAGTAGGAGGGAGACATGAGTCAGGAGGAGTATGTGATGCATGTAGCTTGTGAAAGGCCATGAGCTTAATCCTGTGTTCATGTTTGCACCTGCACACAGTCAACACTTGTACACTTCCTAGACTTCCTTGTAGGGCTTGTGATGGGAAGCAACTCTGATAAGACTGGCTTAGTCATTCTCCACAAAAACACTTGGGTCACTTTCCACAGGTTCCCATCAGACTGTCTAAAGCAAGCCTCTTGCATTTCTGCACTAGCCATGGGGGCTGGGCGACAATGGCCGGCCGCATGTCTTCCAAGTTAGCTGTTCAAGGCCATGTTAGCTTCACTGCACTCTTGCTCCTCTTGACCCCACAGTCTCTTTCCCATTTCCATAGTCCAGGAATGACCAATAGGCAGGAGGCCTCCCCTGTCCTGTCCCTTGTGTCAGTGGCAGGATGGTCTGGGACTTTCATCTGGCCTAATTTTCTCCTGAAAGTGGCTTCTGACTGCAGCCCCCAGCGGTGACACACTGAAGGTCTCAGCTCCTCTACCTAGCTCACTACCTCAAACACCTCCTGAGCTTGTCAAGCCTTACTCTCCTAACTAAAGACAGTACCTCCCCCTTCCCCCTCCTCACTTCTCCCCCTCCCCCTTCCTCCTCCCCCTCCCCTCCCCCCACTCTGGGCTGTGTGATGCTGATGTGCTTAATAGGTTCATAATCCAGTGGTGTTTATTACATTGCCCTGGGAGCGATTTCTTAACAAAGCCTACCTTTCACTTAAGAAATGTGGCCTTCCAGTAAATGCAAGACTAGTTAAAAAGTGAAGGAAGGGTCTGGAAGGGTGGGTGTGAGTCTGGCCTGTAAGCGGAGGACCTGAGTCAGATCCTGAGAACTAATGAGTCTGCCAGGTGGAATCAAGTCTGTCATTCCAGGGCTCAGAGGTAGGGAGTGGGGACCCCAGAAGCAAACTGGCTCCCTAGACTCGCTGTACTGCTGAGCTCCTGGTCCAAGGAAGAGACGCTGCCCCAATGAACAAGGTGAAAAGCGATCAAGGAAGGCTCCCGGTATCAACCGTGGGCCTTGGCAGGAACTTGCACACATGTGGGTGTGCAGCTTGATACACATAAGCCCACACACGTGAACACACATCCACAGGCACACACACTCCATAATACACATAAAGAACAAGTGAGATAAAGGAGGCGCTGCCAACCACGTGGTAAGCAGGTACCTCGGGCGCCTTTCCTCGCTGCTGTGGGGAAGCACTTACACATACTGACTTGCCTTGCATTAGGGACATAGGAGCCATCAAGGCGCGGCCCGAAGCAAGCAAGCAAACAAACAGAAGGCCCACCACCTCAAACAACTCCCTTTTGTGGTGTATTTACCTGGGAAAATAACATAAAGAAAACTAAAGGATTAGAACGCTTGTCTGCAGTGTAACTGACAGGAGGTTACCAGGAGGTTAGGGGCCGGGGCGGAGGGTGTGGTGCGGTAGAGGGTCTGTGTGTGGTGGGGAGATACCCCCGTCGTCACAGTGCCTCGAGAGATAAGCACGCCCGAGAGACTCGGAGCGGCAGGAACAGGAAAGTTTGTCTGCCAAAGCACACGCATTCCAAGCCACTGAGACAGCTTTAGTAAGTTCCTTAAAAAAAACGTGTGGCACAGAACAGAGGAAACACTAACAGACGTGAATGCCTGTTTCCAACTCAAAGACTTCAAGGAAGGATGGGATGGTAAGATATGCTGAAAAACACTTAGACCCAAGGGCAGCTGGAGGAAGGCAGGAAGACGGAGTCCATGACAGCACGGACTGGTCTGCCCCTCAGGTAAAACACAGCAAAGCAAATGCAGAGGTCGCAGTCAGCACTAGACAGGCTACAAAGATGGAGTCCTTAATGCTCACCTGCCGTGAGAAGGGAGCTGTCTCTACAAGCCCTGCTCTGTCTAACTCGTGCAGTGAGGTAGCCTCTAAAACTCCGTTATACAAGGGAACCGGGTTAGCGTGGTTCACTCAGCTGAGGTCCTTTGAAGTCTTAGTAGACCAGGCTGGCCTCGAACTCACAGCGATCCGCCTGCCTCTGCCTCCCGAGTGCTGGGATTAAGGGCGAGCGCCACCACCACCCGGCTTCTTTTTAGTTTGTAATGTTATGCTTTCTCCCCGTTATCCGAAGGCCCCCTTCTTTTCCCGCTCTGACCTAAATATGCTTTTGACTAACCATAGGGCCTGCGTAAGAAAACAGAAATTAAGAATGAAAAGTTAGTATGAACAGAATTTAAGTTTTGAGCAAGGGCTGTCTATTTCCATGTTTCCTTTGACGGATAACCAGATGAGTAGCTTGTTCACCCTGGCGGGCCACACTGCCCTGCCCATCAGCTGCGCTTGTCCACTTGGCAGCAACGCCTCACGGACGGTGACACAGCCCCAGGATTTTCTACTTCCCCCTGGGACGTTGGCTGTGTCTCTAGTCTTGGCTCATCTGTGGACGCATATTACAACCAATGAGGAGGGCACTGCTATGGAGGCGTCTTTGACTACAGTTCTTTTAAAATATAAATGGTAGCCAGGCATGGTAAAAACGTGCCTGTAATCCCAGCACTCAGGAGGCAGAGGCAGGAGGATCTCTGTGAGTTTGAGGCCAGCCTGGTCTACAAAGCGAGTCCAGGACAACCAAGGCTACACAGAGAGACCCTGTCTCAAAAAGCAAAAAAGAAAAAAAAAAAACTCAAAAAAACTAAACTAAAAAGAACCAGGTGCAGTAACTCATATATGTAAATTTATCACTGAAGAGGCTGAGGCAGGAGGATTGCCAGGTCTGTGCGGCAAGACTGGGCTTCAGAGTGTGGCTGTACTTAGAAACAGACAAGGGAAAGCACAGAGGCCTGAGGCCTGGCTACTGCAGCTGCATGGCCTTTGGCAAGGCATAAACTCTGAGCTCCTTTCTGCAAAACGGGGATTGCACCATCTTTCTTAGGATAGGAGAGACACCAGGCCAGCCAGTTTACATAACAGAAACGTAGCAGGTTGAATCATTAAGGCAAGTCTTGCCGGATAAGTATAATTTTCATCTCATTTCTCTTTAAACTTGGGCTTTATTATAATGGTGCCAATGACTATAGATTAAAATACTACAGAAAAGTTAAAGATCATTGGCTGGTGGTGGTCGACGCAGGCAGATCTCTGAGTTGGAGGCTAGCCTGGTCTTACAGAACAAGTTCCAGGACATCCAGAGCTATACCAAGAAGCACTATATCATTCAATCAATCAAATCAGACAATCAAACAACCATAATAATTTGATTTGAGGCCAGCCTGGTCTACAAAGTGAGTTCCAGAACAGCCAAGGCTACAAAGAGGAACCCTGTCTCAGAAAACAAAAGATAGAAAACAAAAATAATACTAATAATCTGATTAAAAACTGGGCATTGGGAGTTAAATATATTTCTGACTCAATTATTTTTAAAAGATAAACTTTACATAGCAGGAAATTGTTTTTTTCTTTTAGAGTTCCTATTTATTTATTTATTTGTTTGTTTTTCGAGACAAGGTTTCTCTGTGTAGCCTTGGCTGTGGCTGTCCTGAACTCACTTTGTAGACTAGGCTGGCCTCGAACTCACAGCGATCCACCTGCCTCTGCCTCAGAGTGTTGGGAATAAAGGCGTGCACCACCACGCTCTTTTAGAGTTCTTAAAACTTTTTTCCTTTGTCGCACACCTGCAATCTTGGCACTCTGGAAGTCAGAGGCAGGCATATCTCTGTGAGTTCGAGGCCAGCCTGGTCTACAAAGCAAGTCCAGAACAGAGATATACTGTCTCAAAAAACCAAAACAAACTAACAAATGAACAAATAAACAAACAAAACCCAACTTTTTTTCTTTACCAAAAGCTTCCCCTTAAAAAAAAAAATACACCTTTTGAGGCTGTAACTTAGCTAACAGACTGTGTGACTGGCATGAACAGAGCCACAGAGTCATCCCCAGCACAGAATAAAGCGGGTGGGCAGTGGGCTCCTATAATCCCAGCACGAGCGAGATCAAAAGTTCAAGGTCTGAGGCCAGCTTGGGCTACATGAGACCAAAGGCTTCAGGAGAGAAATGGTTAATTGTGCTCTCCACCTTTCAGAGAGTTGAGGTGGTTTCCCCTACCTGCTGTCAGTCTAGAATACAAAAGAGGAAAATGTTTGCGCTTCCAAAACCTCACCCCACCTCCCAGTTGTTCTTAAGCGATAAGAGACTCAAGTATCACAGACTAAGAGTTGTGCAGCTCTAACCCAACAGCTTTGTCCACATACCCACCGCAGACTGTAAATCTGACTGAAAGTCTATTAAGTTCAGATTACAACCAGGTTCGGTAGCCTTTTACAAATCATTAGAAAACAGAGAGACTGTATGTATAAAGCTGTGCTGCGGGCAGTTTTGCAGAGTTGTGGGAACCGAGAGGCTTGAAATCGCTTGTATTCCTGCCACCCGGATGACACCTCAATACCTGGTCGACTCTCTAAAGCCTTGTCCTGGCTTCAGTAAACCACTGCACACCCGGCAGGAAGGCGACCGTTTAGTGAAGGCCACACTTCCACACTACCGCAGTCTGCAGAAGTGAGTAAAACAGCACCTCTAACGGGTAATTTAAGAATCTCTGAGCCTAACTCAGGCACTCCCACAAGATCAATTATTCTTATTTTTCACTTTAAGGAGGATGGGAACCCAAAAATGTTTTTTTTTTTAACTGATTTGCAAATCCTTGAGGAATTGAAAACTCAGTCAAGTTCTGCCCTCAACACCCGCATAAGCATGGGGAGTAGGTGTGGGCTGAGCTGCCACAAAGGTAAACTTGAAGGGGTTTAAAATAATTGAAATCTGAGGGGCACAGGCAATCGTGGAGGAGCAGGGTGGAGGTGGGTGGGGGTTGACTGCTGGAAAAAAGAAAGGCTTTGGTGTCTACACAGCACACCCTAAGGCTCCTGAGGGGCTAACTCTAGCCTTAACACCTCTAAGCTGGAAACCAAAGAAAACGACGGACCTGCTAGGCTCGGTTTGGGTGAAGGCAGAGAGGTCCTGGCCGTAGGCGCTGGCCTAGACACCTGGCCTCCAGCCTCCAGGGCGGTGAGATGCGGAGCAGCCCCCTCCCTCCCCTCTGGACCTGCAGGTGAGCGGACTCGTGCTCACTGGATCCCAAAGGAGACCTTCGATGTCCCCTTCCTTCCTCAAAAAGTGTTAACTTCAGGCATTCTAGGCAGGAGAGGGTGTTGGGGAGAAGAGCAGAAAAACCAGGCCCCAGCATCTCCGGGGGTTTTGAAGGAGAATCGTCCTGGCCACCCTGCCGCGGCCGCGTTTTCTCCTCGTGCGCCCCTCCCCCCAGTCCCCAGAACCTGCGGCTGCGCTGCGCTAGGCGCCTGGACTAGGGGTCCCTGGCAGAGACGCCAGGGCTCTCGTGGGTTGGGTGGGGTTAGGCTTAACGGGCTCCCAGGACCGTACACCGAGCAGCCTACACATTGTGCCTATCCCAGAGCCTGGAGGAGGCAGGGACTCCAAGGAGGCTGGGCGGAGCGTCCAGGATGGGGCGCGCCCAGGGAATCGAGCGGAATGATCGGGTGCCCGCTGTCCCTCTCCATCGGTCCGCGGATCCCCAGCCCTTACCTCTTGGGGCGAGGGAGTCCAAAGAAAAGGGTGCTGGGGCGCGGGTTGAGCTCAGCGGCGGCCAGCGACCGCGGGGCCCCTGCTCATGGCTTGTCGCGCCCAAAGTGCTGCGGCCGTAGGGGCGGCGGCGCCTTGGTCCTCGTCCTCTTCCCGGGCTCTGAGCTGGGACGCAGCTAACGCCCCAGCTCCGCAGCCCTGTTCCTCCTCCTCCTCCTCCTTGGTGCCTCCCCGGCTGCGAGCGGAGCCGCCTCCAGCACCGCCCCGCGCACCGCCTGGCCCGCGGCAGCCAGCGCCGCCCAGCGCCCAGCCCCGGGGTCGCCGCCGCCTGCCGAGCCAACGCCGCGGTGCCAACCCCGCTGTGACGCAGGCAGCGGTGCCCGGGAACTTCCTCCTCTGCAGAGACCACCCGGCGCCTGGGGAGGGCGGGCCTGCGCTGGGCGGGCTGCTGAGCGCGGCGTTCAGCGCAGGGAAATCAGTCCTCTCTGCCGCTGGATGATTGCGCTGCTCCGAGCCGACCACCTGGCAGGCACAGCTATGTCCCCTGCCTCCCGTGCGCAACACTAACAATGCCAGAAAGCGGGTGGCTTCTGTGCCCTTGGCATCCGCTGCTCCCACACCGCAGCTCCTCCCCGGGGAGCGGGGGGGGGGGGGGAGAGAGTTGGAAAAGAGCGGCCGCTGCTAAAAATGTCCTTCTGGGAACTCCCCTAGGGTCAGGATGGAGATAACCCCTCTCCAGAGAACCAAGGGTTGAGGAGGCGTAGGGGTGGTGGGCAGTGGGCCGCGGGAAATAACTGAGGGGAAAAGAAAAGAAAGAAACCTGATGTCCATTGTTCACAAAGCCTCAAGCCCCTGAACAACCTCAAGCCTGGTGTCCCACAGATCCTGCCAGATGGGCTTCTGGGCTCTGGGCAGCAGGTGCCATTCAGAATGAAAACTCCGCCTATGATTTTGTGTGCGTGGGGGCGGGGTTAAGGACAGAATATGTGTGTGTGTGTGTGTGTGTGTGTGTGTGTGTGTGTGTGTGTGTGTAAAAGAGTTAATCCAGCTCACTAAACCACCTGTTGTTTAGATGGTGTCCGGGAGGGTTTCTCTCCCATCCATTGACCTGAACTGTGGGGGTTTTCCTCCCATCTCTCTGCCCAATTATAGGTCGAAAGCCAAAACTGACATCTTGAATGCTGGCAGCTCCCTAAATAGAAAAAAAAAAGTTGGGGGAAAAAAAGTGCAGACAAGATAACTGTAGCAGTTTTTGGAGAGTAAGCGCTTCGTCGGTACCAGCTGGCTGTCCTCAGAGCACTGATAAATGGTTGCTGTGTCCTGGCAGTCTGGGAGAGACAGAAGAGAGGAGAGAAACCAGCAGCCAACAGCACTGACTAGTTGTGTGCTCTTGCACAGTAATTTTTAAGCTGTGACGATAAGCAGTTGTCGGCTGCCGAAGACAACCGTAAACCCCTTCGGGCCTTAGAGGAATCACTGTTGCGCCAGCATCATTAACACAGGACAAGCCAACAACCTAGGGTGCCCCACCCCCACCCCCAGGAGGCAGAGGGGAAGGTTTCATGTCTCTGGGGAAAAGGCAGTTTGCTTTTAGAAAGTGGGAGGGGGTCGGAGGTCTAAGTACCTTGTAAGCCAGCAGGTACGTGCAGAAGTACTCCACTAGGTAGCTCCAAATTCAAACATTGTACCTCAGGCACGGGGAGGGGGGTTGTGCGGGGGGTGGGGGGGTGGGGGGGGGGTTGGGGAGCAGCTCAGTGCTAGTGTCTCAAGGCCTGAACTTTGGGTCACCAGAACAGCAAAAACCACAAGCAAATCTCAGATTGCAAATCACAGGTTGAAAACCTCCTGTGCAGTGTCTTTTTCTCCAAACTTCTTTCCAAGACACTCCGGCATCTCTGTTATTGTTAACATCCTAACTGTAAGCCGGGGCGTGCCAGCCCACTGCCAAGCATGCACCAGACCCGAGATGGTTGGTGAAGGTGAAACAGGCCGATGTCTCTGTTCTCCCTCTTTAAGTTCCAGGAAGGGCTGCCTCCTTTCACACACCCTCCTCAGTAATGTAGGCATAGGTCCACAGGGTGCTGGGAGAGTTCTATACCATGTGCATAGCACCACAAGAGCAAACCAAGCACTTGCCTTTGTCAGCACTCAACACACGGGTGCTTGTTGAAGTTATTACTCTTTTCTACCTTGAAAGGCAAAATAGCTACAATGTTGAAGTTCGGAAATGAAATGTATGGGCCTTCATCAAGATGTCTCATAGAGTGTCTTTCTAACTACACCTGGATCTCCTCTGTGATGCCCTTCCGACAGGGTGAACAGGACAGTTCTGCACTGTAGACAGTGGTTGGTGATGTGCATTAAATATGGAGAGTATGGGATGGAGAGATGGCTCAGAGGTTAAGAGCACTGGCTGTGCTTCCAGAGGTCCTGAGTTCAATTCCCAGCAACCACATGGTGCCTCACAACCATCTATAATGAGATCTGCTGCCCTCTTCTGGCCTGCAGGTGCACATGCAGGCAGAACATTTTATAATAAATCAGTCTTTAAAAAAAAAAACAAACCATATATAGAGAGTACTAGTTTAAAAGCCATAGTGCTATACCGCTCTGGCCATCTTTTCTCATTAGCTAGCTTACAAACATTCACTCCACTTACGTTAACTCACACCACACACTTAGCAAGCTCCCTATAAAAATCGCCAGGTAAGTCAGCAATCAATCACTCCACACGTGTAGATGCTGGGCTGCTCCTGAGGGGTTCGGAACAGTGTGAAGGCTCTTTCCTTGACTTCCTGGTGTTCACAAGTTATGGAAGAGGGAATCTGGCAAACACACGAAATTATAAGTCTGCACCTTCAAACCGTGCTGGAGTTGAGGGAGAGGAGCAGACGTTGTTGGCTAGTTAAGCTGGGGTTCTGTCTTGAATTTTTATTTTACAAGCAATTCTCCAATCCCTGCCTCCCACTCTGAACTGGGCACAGAACTCATGGCCTCATACTAAGCAAGCCCTCTACCAAAGAGCACCCTGACATTCTATTTGGGCTCCAGATTAAAGTTCTACATGCGGACTTTACACAGATACAAGTTAACCGCATACAGAGAGCAGCAGTGGGTATTTCTGGGCCAGACTGAGGTCCCGGCTATACACGTGTGGACTCAGATTCTGTGTCACCAGCTATGTGGTCCTCAGCTGCTACATCTTAGAACTTACGCTCTCTGGTCTCTTCCCCAGGCCACCCTGCAGGGGTGTGGTCAGATTGGGGGGTGTATCTTGCAGATGGTGTGGAAACGGCGATGCTGTTGCATTGTTTTATTGTTGGCCGCAGGAAAAAAAAAAAGTCCCTAAACTGCCATTTCATTCTTTGAAGGCATAATCAAAGAATCGCCTTCTTTCAGGTGCCTGAACCTTTCTGGAAAATCTATTTCTTCTTTTGTGTTCTCATAGCACTTAGCTTTACATGTCTGCTTCACCATCAAGTTTAGGAGTTTCCCTGGCACAGGGGCTGAATCTTTATCTTCATCTCTGTTATCAATTCCTAGCCTAGGACCTATCATTAAACACTAATTTAATTTCAAGTTTCAGGTTATGCTCAGTCGTCCAGTATAGCTCATGCTACAGGAAAATCTGAAGCCTCTGGGTAGTAAAAAATGTATACTTAATAATAATAATAATAATAATAATAATAATAATAATAATAATAATAATAAATATATATATATCCACAATGAAACCAAACTCTTTGTATGGTAACAATAAATTTTGAAAATCTTTATCTCAGTTCAAAATCATTATACTAAAATTATATACACGTATAGGCATTGTATACAGGAACACCTGATTTTTTTTTTTTTAATGCAGAAGCTACTCTTTAGGGTGAACCTGGTATTCTTGTTTTGTCTTGTCTTTAAAGTCAGTTGATCCTGCCTGGTAATAATGAAAGTAAAGTTTAAGTTCTCAGTCAAAACTGCCTGCAGGGTTTTACTCATGAGTCCTCGCTCTGCTTAATGCAACTGCTACCCAGGCCCCACCCCCACCCCAGCGTTGTGGGAAGGGACTGAACAGAAAACATCCTGTTTTAAGCTTTATCTATTAACATTGTTGCAACTATTAGCACTTAGTGAATTACTGGCAGCGTGATAAAACTCCACCTCGTGCTACAGCTTTGAAATCCCTGACTTCACACCATCAAACCCGCTCTAAAAAAAACATGGGAAGAACACCTTCCCCTGAACATAGCCTGGGCACCGGAAGTTCCCTCAGAGGTAATGTGCTGATGGCAGCTGAATGTGCACCAGATAAGTGACCTAAAAAGAAGAGACATTAAAACTTCAGATCCAGGGCAGGAGAAAGCTTAACTGGCGAAAGTGCTGCCCAAGCCTGGCAGCCTGAGCTGGGTCCCTGGACCCCACGGTGGAAGGAGTGTGCCTGCACACACGCACACACACCACATGTACACATAGAAACACACATACATATGCACACACTCATACACGCACATAGAAACACACATACATATGCACACACTCATACATGCACACACAAACCCATGGACATAATACACACATGCACACACATACACAAATACACATACATGCACACATACATACATCCCCACACATTCATACACATATGTACACACATACGCTGGTACACACACAAACACACACACACACGGGGGGGGGGGGTGGCGCAGGGTATCAAAATTAAAAGTACTTTAAAAACATTAGTTGACTTTGTACGTCTTCTTGTAGAGTCCTTGACCCCCCCCTGGCTCTCCGTCATCCCCCCAACTCTTCCGTAAGACTCCCCAACCTCCATCTAATCCTTGGCTGTGAGTCCCTGCACCTGTTTCGATCAGCTGCTGGCTGAGGCTGCTCTCTACAAGCACAGCAGAGTAACAGTAATGTCAGGGGCCGGCGCTCTCCCATGGGATGGGTCTCAAGTAGGGCCAGTCTTTGCCTGGCCAGTCCAGCAGTCTTTGTTCCTACACATCTTGTAGGCAGGACAAATTTTGGGTTGAAGGTTTTGTGGGTAGATTGGTGTCTCTCCCTCCACTGGAAGTCCTGCCTGGCTGTCGGAAGTGCAGTCTCAGCTAGGGTGACCCCCATAGACTTCCTGGTCTCCCCTATTCCAGGTCTCTGGCAAATCCCAGAGATGCCCCCCACCTCTGATTTCTGTTCTCTCACCTAGCCTATTGCTCAGTGTTTCCCAGCAGGCCCAGATGCCACCCAAACAGAAGTGCATGCTTCTCTCCAGGGAAGGCCAGAGCATCATGGGCTTCCGGGCAGAAAAGGGTTAAGTGCAGGGTCAAAGGTTCTGACTCTCCAGGACCACCAGTGTCTGGGCTGAGAAGGGTGGAACACAGAACCGAGCTCTGGGCCAGGAGATCTCTGGTGAATGCTGGGGGTGCGGGAGAAAAGATTTCTCCACAGTAAGTGTTAACTGCTCTTTTAGCTGCCAGCACCAGGCCAGGTGGTGGAGCCAGGAGGGCCTGGCCTGCCTTGGGTGAGTTAGTAACAGGAGCTCAAGAGAGCAGTGGAGAGGGAACCTGGTTTGGTTTGGGCAGACAGAATGACTGCTTGCCCTCCCAGATGGACCTTGAGGTGGGTGGAGGAGTGTGAGAAAGATGGCGGCAGCAGTGACTCTCGCTGATGCTCGCTGATGCACCAGAGAACGTCAGGAGCTCACCATGGCCAGCAGCACGTGACTGACTGCCCGATGTGCAGCCAAGAAGTCCAGTGGTGAACTCTTAGGGGAGGAGGTGAGCCCTTCCTTCCCCAGAATAAATGACGTGAGTCTCAGACGGTCTTTAGTGGAATAGATGTTGGTGGCCCATTTATTTCATGTAAAACAATACTTGGGCAGTGGGAAGGGTTTTGGAGGGTGAAAGTGTTTGATTCACTGGGGGTTGGAGCGCCAGGGAAGCTTCATTTACGTGCGGCGGCAGCGTAGTCCTGTCATAAGAAGGGGAACACAGCACTTAATTATCCTATTATGGGCAGCGAGGAGGGAAGGGGGGAAGAAGAACTCCAGGTATGGTCAGAGGTATGGAAAAAGGTCTTCGGTTGAACGCTGAGGTGCCAAGACATCTCATTTGCATGGAGGGTATTTCCAGGAATGCCCAGGTGCACACTGGGAAGGTTTCTTAGGTTGACCTGTAACCTCGCTGAGGGCTGTGTGACACTCCTTAGCGCATCTGGGCTTTCCTCAGATCAGGCCGAGAGGAGGGAACCGCAGCCAAGGAAGGCAGTCCATCATTTTAGCATCAAGCGAGGGGGCTTTTTGGTGATGCCTGATGCCAACCTCACCAGCAGGGTCCAGCACCTTCCCGCTTCATTTTGTGAAGGAGAGATGTCGTCATAACCTTTAGTTTCTTTGCTTGGTATTGAACCAGAACCCGACGACTGGCGGTGACCTTCGCAGTGTTGCCCATTTTGCCATTTTAAGAACTGGATGAGACAGGGTAGGAGCATCAGAATAAGACATAGCATTATCAGACAGCTAATAAAAGGCAGGGATTACCGAACAAACTTAACTGCTTAGAGGGCTGACGTCTCAAGGGCACGTTTGTACAGAGGTTTGCGAGGCTATTAACAATGGTTTCAAATAACATTTGATACATCTACATAAGCAAAGCATTTTCCTCAATACTAGGCAAGTCTCCACATGTGTGGCAGTCATTAGGTCTAGAGAGTTCATCTGTCAGTAGAGGAATCCAAGGCTGTTAGCTGTGGATGCTCTTGCCTGGTGAAGCTCATCTCAGAGGTCCCCAGTCAGGTGCATCTGGCCAGTGGCTGCTGTCCTGGTCCAGGCCAATCCAAGGGGGATGGCAAAGATTGCCGGTAGGTGGGTATCTATTCAGGAGATTATTTTATTTTTGTTTGTTCGTTTTGTTCTTTGAGACAGGGTTTCTCTGTGTAGCCTTGGCTGTCCTGGAGTCACTTTGTAGACCAGGCTGGCCCCAAACTCACAGCGACCCGCCTGCCTCTGCCTCCTGAGTTATTTTGTTAAGAAAAGGATGTGATGCTCTCATTGGCGGAGCATTGTGCAGGCCTGGAAGGGAGGGGAAAGGATCCGGTAGACGTTTGATTAAAAAGAGGAATGGTCCTGAAGTCCGGACTGGTGTTATTTCTTCAGGCTGGAGTTATCCCAGGAGTGTCTGTGGGCGCTTCAGGAAGCAGTGGGCGGTGCTAGGGGATCTCTCTGTCCTGGTCTGGCATCCTTTAAGAGAACAGTCACCTGTGCTGAAGTTAGGAACGCAGGGGAAAGGCGGCTTAAAACAGTTGAGGAGTGAAGCATGCTGTTAATTATGTATCTAACAGTAACAGCTTGTCTGTGAAAAACAAACCGGCTTTACTAACTGCTAATGTGGTTCATCAGCTTTAATAACTGCTAACGTCTGCCTGCCCCCCCCCCCTCAGCTGGATCCCAGATATGTTAGTATTGCTGTTGTCTGCAGCCTGTAAACAATTTTGGGTTAAAAGGATGAACTGTTAGTGAAAACAAGATTTAAAAAAAAAAAACAAACCCTGTTCTAATTGGTCCTAAGCATTGATAGACTGCTGTTTTAATGGACAGAGAGTGTGGAGAGGTTTTTTTCTTCCCTGACTTTTTATTTGGGTCCACAAGTCAGGGATGTAAATGTTACTTATGGCCACGCAAGTTCCTCCCAAAAGGAGATTTGGGGTTGTCTTTTTTGTTTTGTTTTGTTTTTTTTGGCAAGTTTTATGCCATGTAATTTTTAAAGAGTGCATATCTTCCTAACCCAAGGGTCTTTTCTATGTGATGAAGTATTTCCCATTATAGATTAAGAGAGGAAGTGGTGCTGGTGACGGCCCACTTTCTTCAGGCAATTGTCTCGAGGGATTGGCATGCCCCACCAACCGCAAGTCTGACGCAGATTTCAGAAGCTGGCAGCCGTCCTAATGATGTTTACATGGCTGCTGCGTTACCAGTTTTCTTTTTCTTTTTCTTTTTTTTCTTTTCCTAAGAGGCTAAACGCTTAGACTCAGGTTAGGCTGTTGGGGTCTGGAAAGAAGAAAATGGAACCTTTCGGCCAATATTGGGGAGTTGTTGCTCCGCAACCATGTCCAGTCCCTCGCAAAGGCACTGACGGAAAGCAGAGTAGGAACACGAGACAGGACTGCCTCCGTCAGAGTGTGGAGGGCTAGGCGTCAGGCCGGGGACGCACACCCCTTCCCACTCTAACCAGAGATTCCGTCGCCCGTGTTGTCGTACCACTTTGACCTTAACAGCAGAGTCCAACGCCAGCCCTCTCTCCCCCTGCCCTCTCTCCCCCTGCCCTCTCTCCCCCTGCCCTCTCTCCCCCTGCCCTCTCTCCCCCTGCCCTCTCTCCCCCTGCCCTCTCTCCCCCTGCCCTCTCTCCCCCTGCCCTCTCTCCCCCTGCCCTCTCTCCCCCTGCCCTCTCTCCCCCTGCCCTCTCTCCCCCTGCCCTCTCTCCCCCTGCCCTCTCTCCCCCTGCCCTCTCTCCCCCTGCCCTCTCTCCCCCTGCCCTCTCTCCCCCTAACCCCCATCCCTGCTCCCCTCCCCATCCGCTCCCCTCCCCAATTCCTTCCTTCCCTCCACCTCAGTGCCTATTTTATCTTCCTTTCTGAGTGAGATCCAAGCATCCTCCCTTAGTTCCTCCTTGTAACCTAACCTCTTTGGGTCTGTGGATTGCAGCCTGCTTACCCTGTACTTCATGCCTAATAAAGTTGTGAGTAAATACCATGCATGTCTTTTTGGGGTTGGGTTACCTCACTCAGGATGATGTTTTCTAGTTCCATCCATTTTTTTTTCTGCAAATGTCAAGATTTCCTTGTTTTTAATAGCTGAGTAGTAGTATTCCATTGTGTAAATGTACCACATTTATCCATTCTTCAGTTGAGGGACACCTAGGTTGTTTCTAGATTCTAGCCATTACTAATAAGGCTGCTATGAACATAGTTGAGTAAGTGTCCTTGGTGCACGGTGGAGCATCTTTTGGGTCTATGTCCAGGAGTGGCATAGCTGGGTCTTGAGGTAGAACTATTCCCAATTGTGTGAGAAAGTGCCAGATTGATTTCTAAAGTGGTTGTACAAGTTTGGACTCCCACCAGGAATGGAGGAGTGGTCCCCTTTCTCCACAACATGCTGCCACTTGAGTTTTTGATCTTAGTAATCCTGATGGATGTAAGATGGAATCTCAGGGTTGTTTTGATTTGTGTTTCCCTGATGACTAAGGACATTGGACATTTAAGTGTTTCTTGGCCATTGGAGATGCCTCTTTTGAGAAGTCTCTGTTTAGCTCTGTACCCCATTTTTATTTGGGTCATTTTGGTTTATTGGTGTCTAATTTCATGAGTTCTTTGAATATTTTGGATATTAGCTCTCTGTCTGATGTAGGGTTGATGGAGATTTTTTTTCCCAGTGCATAGGCTGTCGATTTGTTCTGCTGACAGTGTCCTTCCCCTTTTAAGTTTCATGATGCCCCATTTATTAATTGTTGATCTTAGTACCTGAACTGTTGGTGTTCTGTTCAGGAAGTTGTTTCCTGTGCCAATGAGTTCAAGGCTCTTCCCCACTTTTTCTTCTATTAGTTTTTGTGTGTCCAGTTTTATGTGGAGGTCTTTGATCCACTCCAACTTTAGTTTTGTTTAGGGTGATAAATAGGGGTATATTTGCATCCTTTTACGTGCAGATGTCCAGTTATACCAACACCATTTGTTGAAGATGGCGTCTTTTTTCCACTGTATGATTTTGGCTTCTTTGTCAAAAATCAAGTGTCCATAGGTGTGTGGGTTTATTTCTGGATCTTCGATTCTTTTCTATTGATCAACCTATCTGTGTCTATGCCAGTGCCATGCAATTTTTATTGCGATTGCCCTGCAGTACAGCTTGAAATTTGGGGGGGGTGTGATACCTCCAGAAATTCTTTTGTTGTGCAGAATTGTTTTAGCTATTCTGAGTTTGTTTTTCCTTATGAAATTGAGAACTGTTCTTTCAAGGTCTGTAAAGAATTTTGTTGATATTTTTGATGGGAATTGTATTGAATCTGTAGATGGCTTTTGGTAAAATGGCGTTTTTGCTATGTTAATCCTACAGATCCATGAGCATGGAGGATCATTCCATCTTCTGATATCTTCAATTTCTTTCTTCAGAGACTTAAAAGCCAGCACCCATTAAATTCTTCTGGCTAACCACAGGTCACACATCCCTGAGGGAGCTGGATGTGAGCCCAGACAAGCCTTCCTTCAGAGTCAGACATAACTGCTCAATCCTATGGGGAAGAAATGGGCGTGGTAGGATGGAACCCATCGGCTGTTAGTGGTGTAGCTTTTCAGTAGTTCTTTTAAAAGGTTTATTTCCTTTTTAAAACATAGTGTGTGGGTGCAGGTACATACATGCACACATGTGGAGATCCGAGGACAACTTCGGGTCGTCACATCATGTAGTCACTTCTTCCTGATCCTTGTGGGATCCAGGGACTGAACTCGGGCCTGTGGGAAAGCGCCCCTACCCACTAAGCCACCTGCACTTGCTCATTCAGTAGTGTTTGAAATCTCCCAGTAGTGATCACCCCAACATGCTTATGTGGGGGTCTTACTGCTTACTCTCTTAGTACAAAACACTGATGAGAAGAAAACTTGAAATTTTTCATTTTGATTTTTTTTTTTTTACAGGATAATGTGTTCAAGTTTACAGTTCCCGGGCTTGGGGGAGGGTAAGAATCCACCGTGGTGGGGAACATGGCAGCCAGTGGCAGGTGCGCAGCCGGGACAGAGAACTCACATCTCCAACTACAAGCATGAGGCAAACCAGAAGCAAAGTTCTTAATGAGGGATCATAAAGTGCAGGTCTGAGAGTTTAGGCAGTGCCGCCTGGGCAGAGACGCCTTAGGAGTATTGTGCAGGTGGGGCCGGCGGTAGCCAAGCAGCTCTCACCTGAGACACTCATGACACCCTGGTCTAGGAAACTCACGCTGTAGTTCTCTTTCGTGTTTCCTGCCTTGTAAGGTCCAAACCCCTCACCGTAAGTGATCAGAGCTATGGGAGATCCTTTATATCTTGGGTTTTACTCACAGTTCTCGAAGGGAGGGGGCATCTTCTGTGGTTTATAATATAAGGCCTTGTCAGCTACTCATGGCCTCCTGTTGAGCAGGTGGGCTTGTGCACACTGGCTTCCGGGTGGGGTGGAGCCTACGGTTTACCCATCAGCAGTGCCAGGGATTTCAGTAAGGGTTTGCTTTGGCTTAGAGGATACAAGTGGTCCTTGGTAGAAGGGAAGGTGCAGTGGTGAGGGTGGCTCCCAGCTCTAGCGGGCGGAGCGGAGTGTGTGTGTGTGGCAGCTTGCGACACTGTCATTCAGACCTTAGAGAGATGGGAGCATGACCCGGGTGCAGAGAGACGCAGCCGTGGAGCAGGTCTGCATGCTGGAACCTCGCAGAGCTTCACTGGATAGAAGCTCCTGCTCTCAGACTCTTCCAGACCCTGCCCTGCACATCCGTCATCTTCAATAGGCTCGCCAACTGTCCCTGAGTGGTAACTAAGTCAGTCATCCAGAAAGAAAGCCATTGCAGCTCTGTGGATGTTCTAGCAAATGACAGAATCTGGGAACAGGATCCTGGGGAAACTTCCAGTCTGTAGCCGTGTTAGCTAGAATGGGTTGGGCAGGCAGGGGCATCTGAAGGTAGGCATGGGGCAGTCCTGTGAGACGGCGCCCTTAGCCTTTGGGGTCTGGTGCTATGCCCAGACAGTGTCAGAAGCTAAGTTAGGATACCCTGTCAGTGTTTGCTGAGGAACCAGGCTGCTCTAGGAAAAGCTGCTGTCCCTCCTCTTCCCCCACTCCTCTCCTCCTCCCCCCCGCGTTTTCTCTCCCTCCCCTCAACCCCCTCCCTGTTGGCTAGAACCTGCAGTAGACTGGCTTCCTGGAGCCAGCTTCTGTATTTTCTTCAACAGCCATGACTTTTCTGCAAGTTAAACCTCACCATAGTTTACAGGCTGTGGGTTAATGCCAGAATTAACTAATAAGAAGGCATATTATACATTCACCAGCTGTTTGGGTTAAGTAGGTCCAAAGAAAGAGAATTTAGCTCTGCCACACATGGTGGTGCCAAGTTGTGGCCAATGTTTGGTGAATCTATAGTGTTTTTTGGGTGGGAGACATGGCTGGTGGCTACAGAGCTGAAGACATTCTGGTTCTGTGTTAAGGGCGCTTGCTGTGCAATCACGAGGTCTGGAGTTTAGCTCCGAGCATCCATGTGACAAGCTGGTGTTCCACATGCTCCTGTAACACCAGCTCTGTGGGTGAGGGTGGGGCAGGGTGGGGTGGGGGTTGGGGGTCCTGGGAGTGGGGCCTGGTGGGGTGGGGTGGGGTGGGGCGGCGCAGGTGGGGTGGGGTGGGGTGGGGTGAGGGTGGGGTGGGGCAGGGTGAGGCGGGGTGGGGGTAGTGTGGTGTGGGGGTGGGATGGGGTGGAGGTGGCATGGGGTAAGGTGGGGTGGGGTGGCGTGGGGTGCAGAAACATGAGCACCACTGGGGGGCTTGTTGACTTCCAGTCTAGCCAAGCAAACATGAGCTCTATGTTCAGGGAGAGGCGCTGACTCAAAAGGAATGGTGACTTACACAGTGAAGGAGGACACTTGGCATCTTCCTCTGGCCTCTATACATGTGCCCAGGCAATGCACCAGCACACACCCACTCACAGACACACGCACACACATAAATAAGTAAACAGATAGAGCTCTAACAACTGAAACAAAGAGAGTCCAATTACAGGCTCTGCCAGCTCATTTACTGAGTGTCTCCTGAGCAGAGCACCATTCTCATAAAGAAAACATGGCCTTGGTCCTTGACCTCAGGGCGGTCTCCCTTACATTTATGTACTGTCTCTAAGCCCCTGGGTGCTATGATGTTGCTTGTGGAAGGTAGGCGAGCATGTTCTGAGGCTTGAAAGGAAAATGTGAAGCTGTTTATGGAGGATTGTTGCTAAGCAGCCTGGTGTGGATGCAAGATTGTTGCTAAGCAGCCTGGGTGGGTGGAGGATTGTTGCTAAGCAGCCTGGTGTGGCTGCAGGATTGCTGCTAAGCAGCTTGGTGTGGGTGGAGGATTGTTGCTAAGCAGCCTGGGTGGGTGGAGGATTGTTGCTAAGCAGCCTGGTGTGAATGGAGGATTGTTGCTAAGCAGCCTGGTGTGGGTGGAGGATTGTTGCTAAGCAGCCTGGTGTGGGTGGAGGATTGTTGCTAAGCAGCCTGGTGTGGATGCAGGATTGTTGCTAAGCAGCCTGGTGTGGGTGCAGGATTGTTGCTAAGCAGCCTGGTGTGGATCTTCAGATCTTCCTGTGCATCTGCTGAGGCAGGCGGCCACCCTTTCTTGCAGGCTGAATGCATGCTCAAGTGCCTTGTGGGTGGCTGTGGTGGTTTAAACGACAAATGGCCTTTTATAGGCTCATAGGCAGTGGCGCTGTTAGGTGTGGCCTTGTTGCAGGAAGTGTGCCACTGGGGATGGGCAGTTTCAAATGCTCAAGCCAGGCCTAGTGTCCCTCTTTCTTCCTGCCGCCTGCCGACCCAAGTGTAGAACTCTCACCTACCTCTCCAGCATCGAGTCTGCATGCAGGAAACTTCTCCAGGGTTTTCTTCGCCCTCTCTCTCTCTCTTTCTAAGATTAATCTATTCGTTTTATGTGTCTTTTGCCTGCGTGTCTGTGCACCACATTTGTTGGTGGAAGCCAGAAGGTGTTAGATCTCACAGGAGCTGGAGTCCCTGACGGTCCTGAGCCATCATGCGGTTGGTTTGGAAGTGGGACTGGGGTTTTTCTGCAAGAGCAGCCAGTGCTTTTCACTATTGAGCCACCTCTTTGTCCCCAAGGGTTCTGCTCCCATAACGTGTCCACTTGTACCTAAAGTGCTTCCTCATCCTCCTCCCTTTTCATCTCTCTGGGGCAGTGCTCTCAACCTTCTTGGTACTGCAACCCCTTAATATAGGTCCTCACGTTGTGGTGAAGCCCCAACCATGAAATTATTTTTGTTGCTATTTTGTAACTGTATTTTGGCTCCTGTTATGAGTCACAATGTAAACATCTGTGCTTCCTGATGGTCTTAAGTGACCCCTGTGAAAGGGCTGTTTCACACCCAAAGGGGTTGTGACCCACGGGTTGAGAACCACTGCTCTGGGGCCTTAGGAGCCAAGAAAGAAAAGGCCAGTTCCCTGGGGGGCTGCCATTGCTGGGAATAAAGACATTTCTCTTCTCTTTGACTCAGGATTCTCCTTTCTAACCTTGCGAGGCCGGTGGTGAAGTCTCAGGCCCTTCCTATCCTGGTGGTAGTCATACTGCGTGAGTGAGCGGCTGGCTCTGGCAGGGTAGCTTGGATCTAGGAATTCCTCTCCTCTCCTGTAGATGCTGTGCTCGGCCCGCTGCTTCACTCAGAGCCTCTGTCTGTCCTCGCTCCCGGGGACGGCTTGGTAGAGGGCTACTGAAAAGGAAGCTTTCCCATCACAAGATCTGAAGGGAAAGCCACCGGGCCTGGCCTGGCGTCGTAGCCCTGAGATCTCAGTTACATGGACACTGACACAGGAAGATTATGAGAGCAAGGCTGGCCTGTGCTGCACAGTGAGTTCAGCGCTAGCCTGGATAGCTTACTGAATCCCTACTCACATCCATCAGAATGTAAAAGGATGAGAGATGCCCAGAGGGTAAGAACACTTGCTGCTCTTGCTGGATTTGGTCCCCAGCAACAGCATAGTGGCTTATAATGACTTGTACCTCCAGTGCCAGGGGATTAAGATGCCCTCTTCTGGTTTCTGTGGGCCTCAGGTGTGCAAGTGGTACACGGACATGTGCCTAGGCACACACACATACACAAAAATAATTTTAAAATAGTAAGTAAATATTGCTTATTTTTAGTAATTAGTACTACAGCAATATAGCAAATTGGTGGTACAACATGTGCCCAGCGTGTGCAAGACCCTATAGTCAATCCTCAGTACCATACAGGAAAAAAAAAAGCAAAAAGGGCAAAATAAAGCCCCAAATATATACTGTAAATTTATATCCAGAGTGATAACAACAATTTAAAAAATTAATTCCAATAAAAGGAAAGCACAATAAACATTAAAGAATGGTGATGGTGGTGGTGGTGGTGGTGGTGGTGGTGGTGATGGTGGTGGTGGTGATGATGGTGGTGATGGTGGTGGTGGTGGTGGTGATGGCGGTGGCGGCGGTGGCGGCGGTGATGGCGGTGGCGGCGGTGGCGGCGGTGGCGGCGGTGGCGGCGGTGGTGATGGTGGTGGTGGTGGCGGTGGCGGCGGTGGCGGCGGTGGCGGCGGTGGCGGCGGTGGCGGCGGTGGTGGTGATGGTGGTGGTGGTGATGGTGGTGGTGGTGATGGTGGTGGTGGTGATGGTGGTGGTGGTGATGGTGGTGGCGGCGGTGGCGGCGGTGGCGGCGGTGGCGGTAGTGATGGTGGTGGTGGTGATGGTGGTGGTGGTGATGGTGGTGGTGGTGGTGGTGGTGGTGGTGGTGGTGGTGATGGTGGTGGTGATGGTGGTGGTGATGGTGGTGGTGGTGATGGTGGTGGTGGTGGTGGTGATGGTGGTGGTGATGGTGGTGGTGGTGGTGGTGATGGTGGTGGTGGTGGTGGTGGTAATGGTGGTGGTTGCGGTGGTGGTGGTGATGGTGGTAGTGGTGGTGTGTATTTCTGAGTTGGGATTGTTTCCAAAAGAAACACTTAAAAAGAAAAGGCCAGAGTTCAAATAACATGAACCACTTCCTGTGACCAGAGAGAGGACATTGACCACAGCAGGACACAGCCCATGGTCTCACACAATGGAAACTGGAAACACCTCTGCCTCTCAATACTTCCCACTGTCCACCAGTTTGTGCAATGCTCCGCAGTCAGGTGACACCTCCACCTCATCCCATCTCACACGAAACGGCTGGGCTCCACAAGCCTGACACTGAATTACTCTTTCTACACCAAAGCTTCTGACGGACTGCTTTGAAGGAGATGATCTGACTGAAGAGATTAGCCAGCTTTATGGTTGACAGGCAGCCGCTTTGCTGCAGCGAAGCCACTATCTACAGGCAACCAGTCACCATTTGCTTAGGACCTGATCTTTTCTGGGATTTTTAGAATGGTTCACATGTTATTTCATTTCACCCACAGGACAAGGTTATAACCATTTCCACGTCTTCCACGTCGGATACAAGGAGGCTGAGACACAGGTAGGAATGCCGCCTGCCTGGATCACACTGCTACCAAGGGACAGAGCCAGGCTGGGACCACACTAGCGGCTCTGAAGTGCACCCGTGTCTCCCTTTCCTCTTTGTAACATTTGGGTTTTAAAAACTGTCTGAGCTGGGCATGGTGGCGCACATCTTTAATCCCAGCACTCCGGAGGCAGAGGCAGGAGGATCGCTGTGAGTTCGAGGACAGCCTGGTCTACAAAGTGAGTCTAGGACAGCCAAGGCTACACAGAGAGACCCTTTCTCAAAAAACAAAAACAAACAACAACAAACCAAACAAACAAAAACAACAAAAAATTGTCTGAATATGACGATAACTCCAGAATGTTAAGAGGGAAGCAGCACCCACCATCAGCCCATGCTAAGATGTTGCCTCCTTTTTGTGTCTCACATACTTTTTGTTGTTTTGTTTTGTTTTTGAGACAGGGTATCCTAGCTGGACAGTCTACACTCATCTGAGAGAAAAAGCCTCAGCTGGAAAACAGTCTCGCTCAGCTTGGCCTGTGGCCACATCTATTTTTGGGGGGACTGTCTTGATGACTGACTGATGATGGAGGGCACCGCGCACTGTGGGCAACGCCATCCTTTGGCAGGACACCACCTACTGTGGGGGAAGCCATCCCTTGGCAGGGCACCGCCTACCATGGGGGAAGCCATCCCTTGGCAGGGCACCGCCCACCATGGGCGATGTCATCCCTTGGTAGGGCACCGCCTACCGTGGGGGACACCATCCCTTGGCAGGCGGTCCTGATGAGAAAGTTTGCTCAGCACAATTAAGCAGGTGACTCAGACAGTGAAGGAGTGAGAGTTTCTGCCCTGACTCCTCTCAACGATGAACTATGGCCTGGCTATATAAGCCAAACAAACCCTTGCTCATCTACATTGGTTGTTTTGTCCCTGTTTTACCATAGCAACAGATGGGACACTAGAGCACAGGGTCTCATGTAGTCCAGGCTGACCTTGAACTTCTGATCCCTCCCCCATGACTTCTCCAGGGCTGGGATCACATACAGGCATGCATCAGCACACCGGAGGACAGAGCCCAGGACTTCAAACACTCTAGACACACTCCACCAACCGAGCATGCCTGCACTCCAAACGCCTAACACAAGCTGCACCCACATAATCTTTGAATAGCTTCAAATAATTGGTTGTATATGATGGCTAACTTTAATTGCCAGCTAACTGGATCAAGGCGACCAATAAAGCGGATTAATAAGCCAGGCCTCCAAGCAGGTCTGTGAGGGTGTTTCCACAGATGATCGGAGACTGTTAGGATTGGATCTTTCCCTGGATGTGTGTGTAATATGGTGGGTTTATCGGGAGGTGGTGAAAGATGGAACCATAGGGCCTCGTTGGAGGAAGTGGGTCAGTGGGGGTGGGGATGCTGCTTGGGAGCTGTGTCCTTCCCTGACCGCTTCCTGTGTGGCTGCCTTCTCTTGCTTCAAGGCTGCCATGGACTGCTTTGCTCTGTCATGCCCTCGTCATGAGGGACCTGATGCTCCTGAAACTGTGAGGGAAAGAACCCCTCTAGTTTGACCTCACAACTGTTTTGGTTACAGTGGTGAAAACATCTGACTAATAAAGAAGTGAGGTTGACGCCCGCTATGAGCGAACCTGCTCACGCAGTCCTCAGACTTTGGGGTTGTGGGAGGAATTTATAGGAGCCTGGGGAAAGGGGTGAGAGGTGACCTTGGGGCACTGCAGGCAGCTCTTAACTGAGTGCTCAGAAGACCAGACTGATAGACTGGAAAGTAAAGACTTTTTCTTTCAGCCTGGAGGCTCAGCCTGTAGTCCCAGCTACTCGGGAAGCTGAGACAGAAAGATTACAAGTTCAAATCCTGCAACGGGTGTCTTAGTCAGAGTCTCTATTACTGCAGAAAGATGCCATGACCAAAAGCAAGCTGGGGAGGAAAGGGTTTATCTGGCCTATACTTCCAGATAATAATCCAGCGTTGAAGGAAGTCAAAACAGGAACTCAAACAGGGCAGGAGCTGATGCAGAGGCCATGGAGGGCACTGTTTACTGGCTGGCTCCCATGGCTTGCTCAGCCTATTTTCTTATAGAACCCAGGACCACCTGGCCAGGGATGGCCCCACCCACAGTGGGCTGGACCCTCCCACATCAATCACACATTAAGAAAATGCCCCCCAGCTGGATCCTATGGAAAGATTTTCACAACTGAGGTTCCCTCCTTTCTGATGACTCTAGCTTGTGTCAAGTTGACATAAAACTAGCCAGGACAATTGACCCCTTGTCAGCTTGACACATGAACAACTGCTAAGCCATAGCTTCTCATTTTTTGTTCATCCTCAAGATCTCACATCAGCATCACAGTATAAAACAGTTTACAAACTTTAAAAGTCCCACTGTCTTTAAAAACTCAAACACTTTAAAAATCTAGTCTTTTTTTAAAAAGCAGTCTCTTTTAACCTAAAATCTCTTTGAAAATTCAGTTTCTCAAATGTGGAGTCATGTAAAAATTATGTATATATATATTTAATATATATACATTTAAAGTTTCTGACTTAAAGAGGGAAAGAACCAGGGCACAGTCTCACTCTGAACAAAACAAAATCAAATTCCAGCAGTGTAAACAACTCAGTGTCCAGTGATCTGGGATTTACTCACAATCGTCTGGGCTCCTCCAAGGGGCTTGGTCACTCCTCCAGCTCTGCCCTCTGCAGCAAACGCAGCTTGTGTCCTAGGCTCCAGCTGGCTCCACCCCACAGTTGCTGTCTTGGTGGCCATGCCATGGTCCTGGGGTCCCCGCTGCAACTGGGCTGCACTGCACCAATAGCCTCTCCTGGGCCCTCTTCATGGTGCCTTCATGTTGCCTCAACTTCTCTTCATAAAACCTTCAGTCCTGGGCCTTCAACTGCTGCTGAGGCGGCACCTTCACCAGCGGCCTCCCCTGGCCTCTCACAGTGCTGAGCCTCAGCTGCTCTCCATGACCCCTTCATGCCTTCAAAACTGGTACCACCTGGGTGACTCTTACACAGGACTAAGTGTGGCTGCCAGCACAAGGTACAACCATGGTCACTTCTGGAGCGCAGTTTCTGTGTGCTGACTCTGAGGAAACACTTGCCAGAAGATTTCACCTCAGCGATGCTGGTCTCTTCTTAATTACAGCTGATTCTTTACCTCCAGCTAACCAGAACCACAGACTCTTCACACAAAACGCACGGCAGAGTCTTTGCTTCCTTCTGAAATCTCACAAGCCAGGCCTCCATCTTCTGCGCTGCTCTCAGCATTGTGATCTTCCAAGCCCCCACAGAGCATCCCACAGAGCTCTCAGCACTCGGTGGCTTTTCTAGCCCAGAGTTCCAAAGTCCTTCCACAGTCCTCCCAAAAACAGCAGGTCAGGTGGCTTAGGCAGGGTTTCTATGTTGCAGTGAAATATGGTGCATGACCAAAAGCAAGCAGGGAGGAAGATGTTGGTTTGGCTTATACCTCTAAATGGTAGTTCGTCACTGAAGGAAGCCAGGGAAGGATCTCAGAAGGGACAGGAACCTGGAGGCAGGAGCTGATGCAGAGACCGTGGAAGAGTGCGGCTTATAGAACCCAGGACCACCAGCCCAGGGATGGCCCCGCCCACAGTGGGCTGTGCCCTCGTGCGTCAATTACTAATTACAAACATGCCCCACAGCTGGGTCTTATGGGAGAATTTTCTCAATTGAGGTTATCTTTTTTTTCAGGTGACCTCAGTTTGTGTCAAGTTGACCTAAAACTACCTGGGACAGTGAAGGTTCAAGGGCAGCCTGGCCATCTTAGTGAGACCATGTCTTAAAGTACAAAGGAAAAAGAGGGTCTAGGGACATATAGTCAGTGGTGGAGTGCTTGCCTTCCGTTTCATCTTTAAATTTAAAAACAAAACAAGATAAAGACTATTCTGAGGCTCCATGGAGAATGAGGGTTCTACAAGGAAATGGACCAGAGGCATTTATGTTACATTCTATAGGGACATGGACCAGAGGCCAAGAAACTCTGTCTCAAAACAAAACAAAAACAAACAAAAAAGAAAAGCCTGGAGGATTTGTGAAGCACACCGGTGGGCATATCAATGGTGTCATTTCTAGAGATAATTTGGCCACAATGTTTATGACCTGATCAATGGGTTAACCCCTTGGTAGATTTATAACATGAAGGCATTTTAAAGAGACGATGAAAGCGAGGGGTTGGGGCCTTCATGGAGGAAATTAGTCATTGGAGCCTGTTGCTAGGTCTTACCCTAAATGCTTCTTGGTGTTACTTTTTTCCTTGTTTCCTGGTCACTAAGACATGAAAGAGCCTCTGCCAAGTGGCTTTCTGTTGTGGTGATGCTCGGCCCAAATACATGGGTAGGCAACAGGGGGCAGCAGCATCGGAAAGCATGGGCCAAATAAACACTTCTTAGTGGATCAATAGTCCCAAGGGCCTTTAGCCGCCTGATGTACAGGTAACTATGCTGGACGTCTTGAAGTCTCCCTGGAGATGGGTGGAAACACCACCATCTTATGGTAGTTAATTCTTTACCTGAGGTGGTTTCATGATCAAGGCTGTGTTGTTGCCTGCTCTCAAACGGCCCAGGTTCCCACAGCCCTCAAAAGGGCACATTGTGACACTGCTTGGTGGTCACGTCACAATGCTGTTCATCCAGTCAGTCTGGCAGCCAGGTTTGCCCGCCTCCTGGGCTAAGGTGAAGGTTGGGGTTGGTAAGAGCAGGGGGCATCTGAGTGTTTCCAAATAGAAGGGCTTAAAAAACCTTGGTATTGTTCAATATGCAGCATTTATGCACTGATCCCCAAGCCATAAAACCCCAGAATGATTTCTTTAAAAACCTATGAAAAGGTTTTGTGCAAAGCTTCTCTGCAATTTGTCAGGTCAGTATCTTGGCTTCAGAGGATAAATAGCACATACAGGTTTCACGTATGACAGCCAGGTACCCTGGTAGGGTTCGCTACCTCCACGTCACAGAAAACCGCGAGGTTATCTGCCCTTTGCTGAACAACTTTGATAGACCTGGTGGGTACTTTCTGTCCCCCAGTGGAACCAGAACACGCTCTGTAAGCTGGGACGAGGCAGGAGGCTTGTGACACGCCATTGTGAATGTGTCTCTTGAATCAATTGAAAAGTATTGACATCTCTGGCGGTAAGTATTTGGACTTAACTCCATTTTAACCTGCAAGGTGTGGTCTTTACAACCTCTGTATAGTGGGTGAATTCCTAGACCCCTTGAGCTCTGGCAAATCTCTTCCCAGCTGTGTTTCTCTTTTCATCATGGCAGCGGGAAAACTCAATGGAGGGTTTGTTCTGGCTCATGGTTTGCAGGGGCCTCGGTCCATCTCCTGGGGAATTATGATGATATATGGTCCCTCAGTTGACGTACTCTGAGGAAAGCAACTGAAGAGAGAAAGGATTTATCCTGACCTGTAGTTCTGAGGGGATGTACTTCGTCACGGAGAGAAAACATGGCAGCAGGTGGAGGGCATGACGGTGGGATAAGGAAGCTGGCTTGTCACATCATCTCCACACTCAGAAAGCAGAGAGTGAGCACACATTAAAGCAGGACTACAAAACATCAGTGTCTACCCCCAGGGACTTACTTCTTCCGTATGGATGGGCTCTGTGGTGCAAAGGTTTCACAGTTTCCCCAAACAGCGCCCCCATCTGGTTACAAAGTGTTTAAGCACATAAGCCTGTAGCGTGACATTTCATATTCAGACTAGAACAGGGTGGGTGTGGCTTAGGGGTAGGCTAAGTCAGCTGAAAATTTCTTCTGTGCTTCTCAGACTCTCCCCTTCCATTTCCACATCTGCCTGTCTATTATCCATGTACCTTCTCTGCTTTCTCCTGGCTTAGCTTCCTTCAGCCTACTGTCCATGCGGCGGCCTGACTTACCTTCCAAAATATTATCTCAGGGGCTGGAGAGATGGCTCAGAGGCTAAGAGCACTGACTGCTCTTCCAAAGGTCCTGAGTTCAATTCCCAGCATCCACATGGTGGCTCACCACCACCTATGATGTAATCTGATGCCCTCTTCTGGCCTGCAGGTGTAAATGCAGGCAGAATACCATGTACATAATAATAAATAAATAAATGTTTTTTAAAAAGTCTCAGTATATGTAAAGCAAAGAGCTGTTCCATAGTAGCTGCTCAGCAAATAATCCCACCTGCTGGAAACGACTCCCCACATCTAAAGGAGAAGCTTGAGTTGGAGCCCCTGGTGGTTTTAAGTCTTCACAGTAAAGTGTGTATTACGAAGATTATATTGGGTGTTTTCCTTAGTTGCTAAGACCTTTGGGCTTTTCTGACAAGGGTATCTTTGCTACTCCGGCTGATCAGTTCACTCTTAGATGCGCCAGGACACAGCGCGGTCAGAGTGAGGGCTGGCCAGGACTCAAGCGTTAGAACCCTGGATCACAATGACCCGAGGAACAAGCTCACTAACTGGGTGAGGAGGCAGGCTGAGATTTAAAAAAAATGTGTCCACTGATTTAATCCATGACCTATATCTAAGAAAAGTCCCAATAAGAACTCTCTCCTGTTGAGGGGTCAGTGAAGACTTCTGGCTGGTGAACACAGGTTCTGTGGTCACGTGGATGAGGCGGATTAGAACAACACACCTTTCCTGGAGGCACAGGAGACAGAGTAAGTGTAGTTACAGCACCGGCCAACACTACTTAGTCATTGATAATGTTAGCGATAAGTCGTTATCTTAAGTGATCTCTCTTATGTTCATTTTCCCAGTAAATTAGCCAAGACGTTGGGCGTGGGGTGCCTGGACTCACTAACTCATGGATTCTGGATCTCTCTCTGATGCCCGTGATGCCTTGAGAGAAGGACTGTCAGCCCTAGCTCTTTCAAGCATTCCACAGATGCTTTGAAAAAGTGACATGGCAACTACACACAGCTGCCTGCGGCTGTCAATGTAGCTACGGGTTTCCAGCATGTTCCAGACTTACCGTGGCATCAGTTCTACCTACTCTAGGAGGGGGCGTTTTCCTGTTCATCTGGCAGAGGAATTGTAATGTGTGGGAGACAGCCATCGCTTGCATGCAGGCCTGGTGTGACTGGTGCAAAGAAACCCTTTCCGGCTATAATCTAGCCAAGAAACGCCCTCCTGTGCTTCGTGCCCTTTCCTTGCCTGTCTCTGCTGCTGGTAGAGCAGGGAGGACTGGCAACAGGAAGGGAGCAGCAGCGACAGTGGTGGTGGAAGCTATGACAAAAGAGGACCAGTGCCAGTGGCAGCAGCAGCAGCTTGGCGGTGACAGTGGCTATACTGGGAGCTGTAGGCAGGCAGAGGGATGCAGCAATGGCTCTGATAATAAATAGCAGCAGCAGGGACAAATGCTGGCAGCCATGACAGCTTCGGTAGCAAGCAGAGGTAGATGAAAAGCCCTGGAGAGAGACGTAGGAAAATCAAGAGGATGGCAGAGGTGAAGGGGAGGCCAGGAGGGGGTGGAAAGCCAGACATAAAGAGGAATAGAGGGATGCAAAGAAGCAGAGAAGAAAAACTGCAAGTCTTGGGAACAAGAAAAGTTCCAGAGAGCTATCAGGCCTTCAGACCCAGGGCCTCGCTAGGTGCCTGAAGCCTAGCCTGAGCTGAAATCAAACACCAGCATCACTTCCTGCACCCACCCAAGGCTGTGGTACTTTCCAGTGTCGGGGAGGCCCTAGTAGCCAAGGCTCCCTACCAGCAATGGTCCAGCAACGCTAGAGGAAACCTCCTGATGTTGTTTGAATCTGCCTGCCACAGCTGCCCATTGTGTCTAGGCTGATGGTTAAGGACTACAAAAGCTGCCAGGGTCAGCAGTCGGGGAGCCTCTCCTGGCCTTTTCACAATTGCCATGTGAACAGAAAGAAAGGACCCCAGCCAGACAGCTGGTAACAGGGGGGGTACTTAGTGACTCGGCTTTCCTGTGGCTTTGCCTTCAGAGTTGTGATCCGATGAGCTGACTGATAGAGGCTGCTAGTAATTACCAGCTAATATTACTGATAACTAGTAATTACCAGCTAATATTACTGATAACTAGCATTATCGGTGTCTTGTTCCCACCCCAGCTATCTCCTGACGCAAACCACTCAGGGTTGGCGTAGACTCTTCGTTAGGTTTTCTGCTGTCTTCCTCGTCCCCAGGAGGGCTTGCTCCCTGAGCGCACAGGGGGGCAGTGTGGAGTGGAGTGTCCTCTTGCCTTATATGTCTGTCTGTCTCTTCTTGAAGCATACCCTTTAACAAAGCTTTGGATTTGGTGACTCACCGGAGCGAACTGTCGAATATAAAAGAGGTCATGGTGACCTCACAGAGCTCAGCTGGGCGGAAATGTGTGTGGCCTGGAGACCTCAGGAGACTTCCTGTGGTGGACATGGCAGACGAGGGCAGTCTGATGGAGGGTTTTCTCTTCAGCTCTGTGGGCTTTTGCGCCAGTTCTGGGCGGCTAAGTGTCCGAGTCAAACTGGAAACAGAACAAGGGCGAACCTAGGCAGCGATTACTAGAATCTCATAGAAGTAGACTGTCACAGACCACGATGCTGTACAACACAGCCATGATAAAACAACGACAGTGGGGACCTGACAACAAACGGCCTCCCCAGGACTTTAAAATGTTGCTGCTTTTAACTTGACTTTCATAGACCCTACTATTAGTATGGCTGCGTGGAAAGAAATCCTGCAGACAAGAGGAATCTCAACAAGAGAAGAGGTGGTCGATGTTCTGACAGCCATGGAGGCACGGCCATGGTTTGTTCTGGCAAAAGACTACAGAGGTGTCCTTTGCCACTCTGTGTTTCCGAACATTCTTTCTAGGCTAGGCAAGCAAGGCGGCTGGTGACTTCCATGTAAATGGGTATACTGTGTGGGCCTCGGTGTGTGTGTGTGTGTGTGTGTGTGTGTGTGTGTGTATAAGGATGGCATTCATTTATTGCTAACTAGACTAGCAGAGAGAGAGAGAGAGAGAGAGAGAGAGAGAGAGAGAGAGAGAAGAGAGAGATGAGAGAGAGAGAGAGAGAGAGGGAGGGAGGGAGAGAGACGCCCCCTTGTGTCCACTCACCTGATCTGCACAGCCTCCCGGAAGACATACTGTGATACTGTGATCCCCTCTCAAGCTGCGGCTCAGAGTTCCCTGAGGCCTCAAGACTCACAAGGTCGGAGACTAAGCGTTAGCACCCAGGAGTCTGAAGCCAAAGGTGAACGTGTCTTACTCAGTGTTCTGTCGCTGTGAAGAGACACCACGAGCAAGGCAGCTCTTACAAAGGAAAGTGTTTAACTGGGGCTGGCTCAGTCCATTGTCATCATGGCGGGAAGCATGGCGGCGTGCAGGCAGACGTGGTGCTGGAGAGGAGCTGAGAGTTCTACATCTGGATATGCAGGCAGCAGGAAGAGACAGTGAGCCACCAGGGCTGGCTTGAACATCTGAAACCTCAAAGCCCTGGGGACACACCTCCTTTGACAAAGCCACACCCACTCCAACAGGGCCACACCTCCTAATAGGGTATTCCACTCCCTGGCCCCCATAGGCTTGTAGCCACACCACAATGCAAAATGCATTTAGTGCACCTTCAGAGGTCTCCATCGTCTATAGCAGTCTCAAACATTTTTTTTTTTGTTTTTGTTTTGCTTTGTTTTTCGAGACAGAGTTTCTCTGTGTAGCCTTGGCTGTCCTAGACTCACTTTGTAGACCAGGCTGGCCTTGAACTCACAGCAATCCGCCTGCCTCTGCCTCCCCAGGGCTGGTTTTAAAGGCGTGCGCCACCATGCCCGGCTCAAACATGTTTAAAAGTGCAAAGCTCAAAGTCTCTTCTGAGATTCATGCAGTCTAGTTCTGGGACTCACTGTGGCATGCCCGAGTCATGGTGTGGTGTGTGCAAGAAAAGGAAGGCCACCTTTCCCTGTAACTTCTAGGGGCATGGAAGTCAGCGGGTGTGATGCTCAGTTAGGGCATGCTGCACCTCTGGGAGGGCCTGAGGGTGCTTCCACGGAGGTCAAACTGAAGATGTAAGACTTGCCTTGAATGTGGCTGCTGTCATCCCACAGGTAAGGGCCGCAACCTGAAGGAAAGAAGAAAGGAAGGAAGGAAGGAAGGAAGGAAGGAAGGAAGGAAGGAAGGAAGAAAAACAAAAGAAAGAGCTATTTAGGTGTTGGCATCTCTCTGTCTCTCTGTGTGTCTCTCTCTTCTCTCTCTCTCTCTCTCTCTCTCTCTCTCTCTCTCTCTCTCTCTCTCTCCTAAACTATGAAGAAATGAGTTCTGGCCCTACCCAGCCACACAATGAGCTCTATCCCCACAGTAGATGACCTCTGCTTTGTCCACCAAACATTCTACTCTAACGAGTGCCCCCAGCCGAAGCCCGCCATAACGGGCTGCACCCTATCACCCTATTGACTTTTGAGACTGCACATACCCACACCTGCCTTATGCTGATTCACTCAGGAATTTCATCACAACAATCAGAAAAGTCACTGCGCATTAAACTAAACCCATCCCCAGGGCAGTGTTCCCCGATGGCCAGCGTCCCACCATCACCACACACGTCCCTCCCACCTCACCGTCTCTTTAGGCTCATTGGTGCTAGTCCTGGAGGGGGTGTGAGCAGCCTCGGCAAAGTCTCAGAAGTATCATGGGTACAGGAACCCTGGCCATATGTGCATGGGTTTTATCAAATGGTCTCCGCACCGATGAATTTGCTGTTTAGTAGTAGGAAGCCAACAAGACACAAAAAGTGTTGGAAGGGCCCTGCTGTTTGGGGCTGCAGTCCTCCCAGTCTGGAGAGCCACGCTGAGCTTGGTGCAGGACTCCCTCTCCCCAGCAGGGCCTCTGGCTCTCTGCCTGACTCCACCTGGAGAGTGTCTTTAGACACAGATGCCCCTAAGCACATTTGCTATATGACCCTTGACACAGCTCCCTGCCAGCTCTCCCCTCCATGCACCTATAGGATAATTAGGTGCTGTGTTCCTGATCATGTGATAGGAGCGTGCTGCCAAATGCAAAACCAGCATTCTTAAAGTGCCTGGTTCCAACCAATGATGTGCACCTATCCTGGAAACCCCACCCACCCCCCAGGGCCTATGTAGCCTTTGCTCTCCCTGATTAACTGTCTCCTGAAGTAGGTCCGGAGAAGTCATTTTCTATCATGTCCATGGCTTTCGGAGCCCTGTGCCTGGACTTCTGCTTCCTGCCTTTGTGGGCTGGTGGCCAACAGCCCCCCAGAGAAGAAGAGACCCACGAAAAGGGATTCAGGGTCATGTCCCTTCTGCCCCTTAGCAGACTGGTGCCAGGGCTCAAGCCTGTTGGACCACCCTGGCTAATGAGGCTGTGTTCTGCATCGGTGTGTATCTTCTTGTCTTTAGGTGGGAGGGGGTGGGGGGGAGGAGAGGACAGGTCCTAGCATGGCTGGCCAGGACTTGAGGGCAGGGAGGGGGATGGCTGGAATACAGAACCGAATGTCCTGGTCAGGCGAGCTGCAGGGAACCAGATGAGGTCACTGCCTCTGATGTGTCACCTGACCACCAGCAGGATGACACCTCACTTGACATGTTGAGCAGCTGTAGACTGGGACCTGCTTGCACCAGGATGAAGGCATCAGCCAGAGAACGCACCTTCCTTCGCTCCCCAAGAGTTCGTGGCAGTTGTTTTCCTATGAACACAAGCAGAAATCTGTTGTAATCATCTGGCGTTTTTAGTTTCCCAATTTGTATGGGAACCTAGAGACACATGGTACTTTCATTACTCCGGGAAACACATCTGGAGACAGTCTCAGAGTGAACACTCAGGCAGATGCCTTCCAACCACTTTCCCCAACCGTGGGAGCTGTCAGCGACCCTGCTGGAAGTGCTGGTTCCCTTCCAGCTTAGTACTACTGTAAGTGCTGGTTTCCTTCCAGCTTAGTACTACTGTAAGTGCTGGTTCCCTTCCAGCTTAGTACTACTGTATGTGCTGGTTCCCTTCCAGCTTAGTACTACTGTAAGTGCTGGTTCTCTTCCAGCTTAGTACTGTTCTGCCAGGGTTTTCACTTAGATCTTGGTAGGTGCCTCCCCATGGCACATCAGCCTGCCATGTCTTGTCAGATCTCAACTCTCCTTTCCTGAACCAGCTGGAGAGGGGCCTGACCAGGCCACAAGTCACTAGGCCTGTGTTCCAATCCATGGGCACCTGGCATGCGCATAAACACACAAGCAGGAAAAAATCCACACACATAAAATAAAAACAAAACCCACACCCAAGTGGATAGAATGAGGCGTTTCCACACGGGAAGACGAGGAGGTGAGCCTTCTCCTGCTTGCTCTTAGACTTAGGAGGCCGCTGTCTAATGTGCAGGCTTGGAGCACAGACAGTTGTAGGGACGCAACTGTCCCCGGATGAAGAGACTCTGCGGAGACTGTTGTGGCTGTCAGACAATGGACACAAGAAACTGGAATTTCCCTTGAATTCTCATTCTGGGCAAGAAGCCTGGGGCCTCTGTCAGCCAGGAGGGGGACCTGGGGCCCTCTGTCAGCCAGGAGGGGGACCTGGGGCCTCTGTCAGCCAGGAGGGGGACCTGGAAAGAGGTTTTATACACTTCTGCCAACTCATCAGGCCACGCAGCGGGAGGGACCGGGGCTGAGACAGTCTTCTGTTCAAGTGGGACCACATCTTCTTCAGGACTGTTAAGCCGTGCATACGACTTGCCCTCCATTCAAGCCTAAGCATCATATCAGGGTCCCAAAGAGGGAGATGGGGTGTGGCTTCTTTTCCGAGTGTGGCCACTGTGAACACGTCTCTCTTTTCCTGCTTTCACTGCTATTTGTCTCTCTTGTTCTCCCACTAAGAGCGGGTGGCTAAGCCATTTGCCGGAACTGCCAGGTTCCTGCCTTTGACCCTAACGATGCCATTAGCAATGGGCTGCACACAAGGGGCATTAGCTAATAGCAACAGGCTCTGTGGGGGAAGGCCTGTCTTCCAGCAAAGCCCATCTGCTCATAGATTCTGCGATGCTTTTGTCACCTCCAGGTGGTGGCAGGGTCCTTTCTGGAACCACACTTGGTGCTCCATAACAAATCCAGGTTGGAGCAGACATTTTCAAAACCGTCCATCTCTTAAAGGGGAAAAGGCAGAGGGTGAAATTAGTGTAATCGTTTGAGACTTCACGGTGACTTTTTGAAAGAGTAACTGCTGTGCCTCGCTCTGGGGGAAGAAAAGGTCCAGTGTTTGCAGCCTGTGTTGGGGTGGGGGAGGGGGTGTGAGGGCAGGAGGAGGAAGGTCAGGAGAAGGCTGCAGATGTCTGCATCTGAGCTCTTCCCTAGGGATCATTTTCAGAGTCACAGCACCATTCATCAAACAAGGCTCATCACTGCAGTTCATATTCACAAAACTGCTGCTTTGGTCTTCGAAAAAGCAAGGACAATGGCCGCTGATGCCTGCCTGCCTCGCAGAGAGGCGAACTAACGCAGGGAGGGCGCGCAGCTGTGGCCTGCCTGCTGCGCTGCCTGCTGTGCTGCCTGCTGCCGAGGTTTGGTATTTAAAGGGCTTTCTCGGCATTACACATTTAAAGATAAAAGGGGGGGGGGGCACGGTACTGGATGTACAACATAAAAAGCAAGCTGGGCATGGCTTTAATCCCAGTGCTTAGGCTGTTGAGGCTGGTGAGTCTCTCTGAGTTTGAGGCCAGCCTGGTCTACAAATGAGTTCCAAGCCAGCCAGGGTTAGTAAGGCCTTGTCTCAAAACATTGTTTTGTACATATGCTATATTATAGTATATATTATTACTACAGATTGAAAGGGGGTACTCTTGACTGAGGGCACAGAGGACAGCATAGCTTGGAGAATTTCCTGGAACCCCAGTGGACAGGCTCTGAAGGTCAGAGGTGAGTTGCTTAGGTAGAAAGTGTCAGTGCTCCAGGGCTGCTCAGGCCCTGGCTCTCAGGCTTTGGGAGGCTTGCCTTTGTTTCTTTTCCTAAGCCGGATCTCTGTGTTGCTGGCCTGGGAGCCAGTTCTCTAGTGCCTGCATTCTGATGGGCAAAAATAAATGAATGAAATTAATTATTACCAATATATAATGTGGTTCAATGAAGCTAAAAAATTTATGCAGTGTTGCACCATCAATTCAGTCACAGCCGAGTGGCTTATTAACATGAGGGGTCTAATCAGAGGAAGCAGGCCACTGGGCGGCGCCTTTGAGGGGTACATCTTCCTGGACCCTTCCTTCTGCTTCTCCATGTACAGAAAGATTGCCAAGGAAAGGAAGGCGAAGCTGCTGAACACACTGGGCCCCAGATGTGAAGAAGAGTTTTCAGTATGCTCTCTTAATTCCAGGGCTGCCTTGCTCATTTTGAAACCTAATTTTTAAAATTTTCTGAGTTAAAATACAATTATATTACTTATACTTATTCCTACCCCTCTCATTTTCCCTCCAATTGTTGGTCTTTTCTTTAACTGATTACACACACACACACACACACACACACACACACACACACACACTACAACCTGTTCAGTCTTTACAATGTCACTTGTGTGCATATGTTGACCACCCGGTGTTGAGTAGTAACACAGCGGGGCCTTTTCCCTGGCCTTTCCCTGAGAAAGCTGAGCTGTTGAATGTTTCTGGTTCAGTATAACACGGCTGGACCTCTGAGGAGCTAGGATTCCACTTTAAGCCTGGCTGGTGTCAAGATCTCAAGTTAGAAAAGGACAGAGGGGCCAAGCAGGCAGAGAGTGGAGTCCTGGCCGGAGGGTCTTGGAAGGGAGATAAGTCAGGAAAAGCAGGACTTGTAGACTCAAACCCAGCTCCAGGAGACCCACTCTACTGTGCAATTTAGACGCCCGCAGGGGCTGTACGGGAGATAAAATCTGTTGGTAAGTCGGACGCTGTACTGGTCCTCAGTCCCGTCAGGGTGTTGTCTGCTCATCATGACAACTGCTGTAAATGAAAGTTCGTGACTAAAAATCAGCTGTGTTTTCAGCGATGTTACGACTGAAAGCGTTAGTCAGGTTTGGCTTTCTAAGGACCGTCACTAGGTGGCTTAAAAGGCAGACACTAGTTTCTGACCACTCCAAAGGCTCAAGTGCAAGCTCAAGATGCTAGCAAATTCAGCTCTTCCTGTCTGGCGGACAGCTGGCCTCTCTTTGTAGGGTTGACTGACAGAGAAGACTGTTAGTCACTGTTGACTGGGTCACTGACTTCATGCCACAGACTCCTTTTTATGACTCCTCCCAGTGTAACTCTTTCCAAAGTCGTGTCCTCTAGCACCTTGGAGTTTCAACATAGGAATTTCCAGGGGACACGAACACCTGGTTCACACCAGAAAGGGCAGCGACAATACATTCCTAGGGTTTAGCATGGGCTGAGGGGACACATGGCCACCATCTTCCTGGAGCCTCATAGTGTTATCTGAGGGACCGAGCACTCTGTCTCCTTGTTTCCCAGCTGAACAGGGAAGTGTGGGATTCTCCCAGCATCCCTCACTAACTGGCAGCAGTGGGATGCACACCCCAGGCTTCAGATCACCAATCCTGTGTTCACCAGGGACCTGGCCCTTCAGCAGGAACATCAAAGGAGGACCAATGAGCTCTTAGCACAGGTCTTCTAGAAAATGCTATCTCTCAGGGAAGGTGCCAGTATCTTCTGTTTTACATATCCAAGAATTATCACAACTAAATAACTATACGATACCACAGATGGCACATTAAAACATTTCACTGGTGTTTGGCTGAAGATGGCGCTTGTGTTCTCATTAAGCCGCTCAGCTGAAGTGGCCCTTGGTGGTGCTCATTGGAAAATGATATGCAAGATGGAAAGATCCTGTTTGACATTTATCAGGATTTCAGTGTCCTCCCCCCAACCCACACTCCCAAAAAGGGTTTCTTGCCCTTTACAAGCGTTAGTGTCTTCCTGAGCCCTCAATTTAAAGTCCTGTTTTTTAGGCCCTGCAAATGGAGGGCAGATGTTTCTTTATGCTTGGAGAAGTCTTCTCCGTGTAGCTGACTCAGAAAAGATTGTATCTTGTCTTGAATGTCCCAGGGCAGATCACTCCAAACACAAGCCAAGTCACAGGACTTATCACACAGATTGGATTATTATTATTATTTTTAAAGCCAAGACAACAGGATGTCCTTGGGTGCATGGCAGGAACTCTGAGTGTTAGGGTTCATCCTGGACCTAGATGCTTTCAGATGTCTTCGACCCTGAGCTCCTGCCTGAAACCAGAGCATCGCCTGGTTGACAGCCCTGCCAGTGAGGCCGGGTCAGGAAGTGATGCGGCAGTCTTGTCATCCCAGGCTGGTATTTTGGTGACATTCAGAACTTCATGGACCATGAAGAACAAGGGGGGACTTGGCCACCACTCAAGTAGGACCATTCAGATGAACAGAAACTTTAAGAGAGCTCAGAAAAACTACTCTGGACTGTGTGGGCATGTTTGTGAGGCCATCTCACACACAGCCTTGGGAGTCAGGACGGCAACGAATGAAAGGTTCCTCAGGGAAAATGCACACATTCATTATTATATGTACGCGCTTATACGCGTGTGGGCGTGCTTGCCGCAGCCTGCACGCGGGGGCCGGAAGACAGCTTCGTGGTGTTGGTTCTCTCCTTTCACCGTCACATGGGTTTCAGGGCTCAAACTCAGGCCACACCAGGCCTGCGTCCTCGGGCGGAAACTCAGGCCACACCAGGCCTGCGTCCTCGGGCGGAAACTCAGGTCACACCAGGCCTGCCTCCTCGGGCGGAAACTCAGGTCACACCAGGCCTGCGTCCTCGGGCGGAAACTCAGGTCACACCAGGCCTGCCTCCTCGGGCGGAAACTCAGGTCACACCAGGCCTGCCTCCTCGGGCGGAAACTCAGGTCACACCAGGCCTGTGTCCTCGGGCGTTAAGTGCCGTGCCCTCTGATTCCCATGTTAGGATGTCCATTCTGTGCCACAGAGAACCCTAGCGTTGTGATGCCAGGGTTTGCGGGACACAAACGCAGCCGCTACCCACATTTTACACCAGATTCTTTCCCTTACTAGCTTCGTTTCCTCAGAGCTGTGTGGCGCATTTCCCGGAGGACGGGACCCTGCCTCTCTCATTATCGGTCCCCGTCCCCTCGCTTCCTACAGAATGCTTGAGTGACAGCGGGCACTCGATATTTGTTGGAGGGCGTTTGCATCTCCAAAAGAGGAGTGGAGGTAGAAGGCAAGAATAATTTGTGAGGACAGGACCTGCACTCCTCAGCCCGGAGACCAGTGTCCTCTAGGCTGCCTGACGGAGCTTCTCTCCGGGTTACTGTGATAGAGTACCTGACAGAAGCGACTCAAGGAAACAAGGGTTTATTTTGACTCACAGTTTCAGGCGCTATTCACCTTGGCAACAGGTCACCATGGCAACAGGTCACCATGGCAACAGGTCACCATGGCAACAGGAGCTTGAGGTAGCCAGTTCGCCGCCCCTCCTGAAGGAGAAAGCAATGAATACTCAAGGTCAGCACATTTTCTCTTTTTGTACAGTCAGCGGTCTTGGCATAGGGAATGGTGTCACCCACAGGGTGAATCTTCCCACCCCAGTTAAGCTAATGGAGAGTATCCTCTGAGGGGTATGCCCAGAGGCCCCATGTCTCACGTTGTTCTAGAGATCTGAAAGCTGCCAATGATTTTAACCATCACGGAAGCACAGGCCAAGGCCCAGCTTTTCCTAGGTGCAGTGAGGTCTAGGCCTAGGACTCACAGAGGCCTGGCTGAGACAGCAGAGCACAGAGGAGGTGCGCAGCCCCCACCGCAGGAAGCCTCCCCTAGCAGCAGGGCAGGGGAGGGCGAGCCCTCTATCCAGGCAGAAGCCAATCTTCTGTAGTACACCCAGCCTACAGTTGCTTTGCCACACGGCCAACTTGAGATTTCCGCCCAGAGCTCTAGAACTTCAGAACTCCAGGAGCTTCGTGTGGCAGGAATCTGTTTCTGGGCGGACCCCAGGCTGGGTGCCAGACACGTTCCACCTTCTTGTCAACGCCAGGGAGGGCAGGGCTGCGCTCAGGTCTCCTGTTTACCTGAGGGAGCTCAGGACTTCCTGAGAACTGCCGCCGGCCCTGGCCCTACCTGTTTTAAATAGCTTCTCTCTACCGCGCGCCCGGCTCTCTGACAGGGAGGCCTTTTAAGATGATTCTGACGCTTCGAGTTCTACAGTGAAAAGTTCTGTTCATGTGTCATGAAAATGAATCATTTCTAAGGCCGAAAAAAGAAACGAGTGACGAGCAAGCTCTAAGAAAGACTGGTTACTCAGTCGAACTCCTCACCCACACGTCCCACTCAACCAGCGTTGTGTGTTAGCAGGCAGCTTAGGCAACAGCAGCCCCACAGGCTCTCTAGATCACTGGGGTCAGGCAGGACCCTGGGCATGCTCTCCAGGACACGCCACACTGAAAATATGGGCATTGTGAGTGCTAAGGCCCACAAAGCACAACCTCCCTTGTCTTCCTCCGCCATCCTTAGCCCAGTCAGAGTCCCCAGTCATGTCCCACTTCAGGATGCATGCTACTTTTCTCCAGACCGTCCAGACCTTGGCTTACTCTACTTATTTGATACAATACCCAGGCCATGTAGCTCACTTCCAGCTTTACACAAACCTAAAAATCCTCTCAGGCACCCATCTTTACCAGGAGAGGGGACGAAGGGAAAAGAGCTGGCTTTTTAATGTTCTAAGAGAAAAAGTTTTGTCTGACTGAAACCACGCAAGTCACCTTTTCATTAGCAGACCCCGGTGGAGCGGTCAGATGCCAAGATGTCCGTTGGTGTGAGCGAGCCGAGGAGGCAGCTGAGCTACTTGGTGTGCTCACATGCTACACACCTCAAGCAATTGAAGTACACGGGAAAAACCAAGAGAGTCTGGACTGCCGTGCTGCAGGTGTGAGCGCTTGGGGCCCTGCCAGCCTTTCTCTGTGCCCAGCAGTGCAGTCAGCAGAGGCAAAGCTGCGGCTACAGCTTCTAATCTGGAACACAGGATGAATTCAATAGGCTGGGTGGAATTTGTCCCTCCTCCCCAGCCTCCAAGGAGCTAAGTCCGCAGCAGAGGGTGGCAGAACTGTGCGAGGAATTCATTTTGCAGGTCTGAGATGCCTGCCAGCATTTCCCCATAATAAATCAGAGGTTGCAGAGAACGAATTCTGTAACTTTGTCTCCAGTGAAACACAAACTGGGAGCCTCCTCAGCAACTGGAAGTGACTCTTAAGTAGACAGGGGCCCCGGGTCACCACCCCTCTGAAAGTAGGTATGTGCAAAGATTTAGGTCAAGCCACTGAAATAAAAGATCTGCATGCTTTTTCATCACATGCAATTTAAAAACAGTCATTTGGATAGTTATGCCAACATGTGTTTTAACTGTGTATGTGCTAGCATGATATTGGCAGTGCTAATGATCTGGTGCAAGTTTTGGTCTTCATCTCAAAACCTAGCTGCATTATTATTGACTTTCTGAATAGCCTAACATGCAAGCCCAATATGACAGTCAAGTTGCCTGAACCTACAAAATGGAGTTCCTGCCTATTTATATACTTTAAGCATCAGAGGCATTCATGAAGCTCGTGGGAGGTGCTCTGGACATTTTCAGCGATGGTACCCACCCACGGAAGATGTCTTCCCGAGCTGGGATGCGTATGTGTGGAGTGGGGGAACATTCTAGAGCCAGCAACACCGTGTGCACAAGAAGGGGCACTCATAACGGTGGGCTTGTAACCGAAAAGGGTGTAGCTTGTTAGGGAATATGCTGGACCTGGCTAGGCAGGAAAGGTGGCCCTGCCAGGGACAAGGCTTCGGCTAAACCCACACTTGCTGTGCTTTCTACAGTCAGCCCGGCAGAGCCCGAGGACTCAGCAGTGGGGAGGCATGGCAGGCCTGTGATGTCCTGGGGACCACTGACCTTTTCTCAGAAATCCCTCCGCAGGGCTTTCTCTGTAACTCCACCGGCGAGGTCTATATCTGCAGAACTGGATTAGAGGGCGATGCCTAGGATGTAGAAATGGAGACCACCGAGCTTTCCCCTGGCACAGAGCGGCTGCCCAAGAAAGGCTCAGCCCACTGTGGAAAGGCTGGCTTGACTGACGTGGAACAGCGAGAGGCAGCTGCTGCCTTTCAAAGGGTCTCAACACATTATGCTCTACTGTGCCACAGGAAGGCAGGTGTGAAGCCAAACCACTTGGTGGTGGTGGTGGTGGTGGTGGTGTGTGTGTGTGTGTGTGTGTGTGTGTGTGTGTGTGTGTGTGTGTGTGTGTTGGGTGGGGGGATGGGAAAGCAACTCCTTTCACACAGATGGCATTTGATGCCCCCTAGTGGTGCAGTTGAGTAACTCTGGGAGGGACGCCCTCCCACCTCACTCTCACAAACACCTGCAAGGCATTTCAAGAGGGGAAATTGCCTTTTAATTAGTTGCTTGCTAATTCCTCTTGAGAAGGAAGTAGTTGTGGCCAAGAACAAGGTACCATGTGCCAGGCCAATCCAAACTAGATGCTGGCACATTTGGACAGGCGCCTAGGGTTGCTAATCTGCGAAACGGCTAAATGTTGTTAGAATAATTGGGAACGTGGGGCCAGTAACTCGGCAATTCCTTAGGTTACTAGATTTTTAAAAATGGACATTGGCTCTGGTCCCGTTCAACACACTGAGTGAATCCTATTCTTTCAGATTTAAACATTTGGCAAGACACCATCTGCTGGGAAGAGAGGATGGTGAAAACATTCTTTGCTAAGCATAAAGCAAAGTGCGCTCTTTGGCCCGATATCTAGTTAGTACACTTGGAGATGGGGTTCAGGGATGGGGGAGGGCACTAAGCTTGGACCGTGGGTGAGCAACAGGTGGTGAGGGGGAGGGAGAGGTATGTTGGAAGGAGAAGCCTGGACCAAGAAGGTCAAGTGGTTGAGGAGGAAGGCCTGGCAGGCTACCCACAGTGGGGGACGGGGATGGGGGGTGGGGGTGGGGGGAGAGCTTGACAGTTGGGACTGGATGACAGAAAAGCTGTTATGTGAGGTGTCTTTTTCCCTATACCTCCCCCCAGCCTCCATCACTGGTCTTTCAGTTCCTCTTGAAGAATTGTATTTGAGAGGACAGTTGACATCCAAGCCTGTGATTTTTATTAACAGAAAACCAGTTTCTCCATTTTTACCAAATTGATGCTGGCTATCCAAACCATGCTTGTCTCTCCCCACCCCCCTAAATTGGGCAGCAAATTCCTAATGGCCCACAGGGCTCACACGTGGTCTTGTCCTGCTGTCAGGAGGCGGCACTATATGGAGCACCCTTTGCACATCTCACCTGAGATGGAGTAACTGAGACTGAGGAAGACCAAGGTAAGGGGAAACTAAATCGGAGCAGGAAATTAGCTTAAGGACCGCCCCAGGGAGGAGAGATCGCACTGCAGAACAGTTCTCTCTGGCTCAGGCTACTGCTTTGTAACCTTACCCCATGGGTGAGAAGGCTGGCCAAGATAAGTGTGCCTACTGACAGATCATAGGAACACACTTACTCCGTGCTTCGAGAGGCTAAGCCAGAGATGCTCTTTCATTTCCGGGAGGGTTTTAGGACATGGGACAAGCAGAGAGCTGGAGAGAACAGTTAGTGAGGAATCAGGGATGACTTGGGAGGTTTGGGGTTCATACAAAAGCAGGGAGTGTGCTTTCTCTGTTAGGTAAGGCAGCACTGAACATGTTCGCCAGTGACCCACCTCTCAGCAGCAGGGGGAGGTAGAGAGTAAAAAAACGATGTGTGCTCAGCCCTGGGATGGGCACTGCCAGGAGGAGGTTAAGTATGAAATACTTAGAAAGTCTCAGTGCAGTCCTGAAGACTGTACATCAGTGACACAGGGCAGGAGGAGACCGAACGTTAAGACTACGCATTGAAAACGGCCATTCTCCTGATGCTTTTTATTTATTTATTTATTTTTGGCTTGTGGCTCCATGTAGGACAGGGGGGTGGGGGTGGGTGAGGGTAGGGGTGGGGTTGGGGGCTCCAAGTGGGAAAAGAGTCTCCAGGGAAGAAAGAAAACCAAACAGAAGCTGCAGCTCTGCATTTAGACGTCCACCTCAGAGTAGCCCACACTGCCTCCCTTCCCCAGCTCAGCCCCTCACATGCTTGAGGGACCATCCTGTACAGAGGAAGTGAACACTACCACGAGGAAGCTCCAGGGACTGCTGGCTCCTGTGGACTGCTGGCTCTCATTCACCTGAGCTCTTCCCAGAAGGTTGAGGAACCCTGTGGCAACCACACTTCGGTTCTAAAACGTCTCATATTCCTACAGATTTAGGGGAGCGCAGAAGCAGGACACAGTCCAGACAGCTACTTCCCTTTGTCCTCTCTGTCAAGGGTTATGTGTCCCAGGGAGATGAGCTCCTGGTCCCTGCTTACTGACGTGTGGGAATGTTCTCATGCTAAGAGTAAGAAAAGGGGGCTGGAGAGATAGCTCAGTGGTTAAGAGCACCGCCTGCTCTTCCAGAGGTCCTGAGTTCAATTCCCAGCAACCACATGGTTGTGATCTGATGCCCCCTTCTGGCCTGCAGGTGTATTTGCAGGCAGAGCACTGTATACATTTTTTAAAAAAAGTAAGGAAAGGTTTCTCTTTCCTCTTCTCCTCTCTCTCTCTCTCTCTGAGTGTGTGAAGGTCAGAGGACCTCAAGTATTGGTGTCGGTGTCCTTGAGCTCCTGGGCATCCTCCTGCCTCCACCTCCCTCTACTATGAGTGTGGCGTCACAGGCAGATGTGGACCACCACGTCCAGCTCTACTCAGGTCTCATGCTCGGACAGCTGGCGCCTTGTCTACTTGGCCACATGCACACTTTAAGTAATTTGGTTTTCTCTCCCTTCGCTCAGCCTGAGAACTGTTCTGCAGTTTACTTAGGTTGTATTTATCTGGCAAAGTAAGTGTTCAGTGTTGGCAGGAACAGCACACGGAGAAACAGGTGCCAGGAGGAGGGAGGGTGCCCCGTCTGGGCTCTGAGCATCTAAACCTGAAAGGCAGGAGCAGTCTGCCTTTGGATCGTCACCGCAGACTTGGCACGGACTGCTCCTTCTCGCAGTCCCCATGTGTGCCCGCACCAACCCAACCCTCAGTCCAAGGCTTGCTATTCCGCGGCCATTACTGCTGCATATTAAGAAAACCCGACAATTGAGATTTACCTGTAAAGGTGAAGATACATCGCGTCATTAGGTGACATGGGTGCGGTTGCATGAAAAGCATGGGAGGCGAGAGACACTGTAGGAAACGGAGCAGAAAGACCAAGGCGACAGAGGAGGCCAGGCGGTTCCGACCGACTAATCTTATGTGCCATTTATTATAAAAAAAAATCTCATTTTTTTTTTACACAAAAGATAGTTTTAAAAACAGCAAGTTTTACCCAAATCTACCAAATGTAGGGATTTAAATCCAGGGGCCCAAAACACTGAACATTATTTTTATACTTCCTAGTAATTCATTCCAGATACACATTTCCAAATAAATGGTAGAGATAAAATAACAAATGCTGGCCTTTGCTGGGAGCTAACAGAAGAAAGCGTCTCCACTCAAGATTAGCCCATCCTTTTCCCTTAGAATGAAACTTAGAATGTTAAGTCTCACTGTACAGTGTTAATATAAGGACCGACGCAACAGACATGAGCATAGACACACCCATTCTAACTCTACATACTTTTGTGTTTTTAAAATTGCACCATGTGTCTGTTAGAAATAACCAACATGCAGAAGGCATTCATACTTGTTTTTCTCAGCTATGGTATATTTTGTGTTAAATTCAAACACCTAAACATGAGATAAAAGTCCAACTAGAAGCCGTCTCAACTTAGTCCTTTGGCTCATATAATCTGTGTTAATACTCCTGTGTTGATGGAATTGTTCATTATTATTATTATTATTTTTAAAGCTGAAGAGGATGTAGTCATGATGTCCAACTGGCTGTTGTCACTGGACGTAGATGCTGTGGACAAGAGATGGGGACAGAACCACTCTGCAGTGTCCCCTGCTTTAGCATGCCACACAGGAACAGGCGAGAAACAGTTACACCCCCACACCGGGGACATCCTGCAGCAGTTGTGTGTTTACACCGTATCTAAGCAAAACAAGCCTTCCTTCCCCTCTTCAGTCTCTTCCTTTCCAGGAAGTAAAGCAGGTTCTAATGCAATGCACAGCTAATGAGAACAGTGGCCAGGAGCTGGGTTGCTACCAACAGGCCACGCTCTGCACTCCCTGCGGATGCTGTAGCATAAATACACTGCTCCTGTCCAGTGTCCGTCAGACCTCGGGGTGGTGGCTGAGGACAAGGACACCGGAATCGGGTGGACCAGCGCCATGCCAGTATAAAGATGGAAAGACAATTTTACTGAAGAGATCAAGGAATAATGTCAAGTCCACAGAAGAAGCGCTTGGCTATTTTAATGAACCCACCGATGTTACGCACTATTTTAATTAAACATGGTTATCTGAATTATGAATCATGAGCAGAACCATTCCCTGATCAAAGAATGATGTCATGTACATAAGCTGCCTTGGCACGTTGCAGCAGCACAGCCGGGAGCCTGGCACAGCACTGAGACCCCAAGGATTTCATGTACCCTGAGGCAACCCGTTTACTAGTAACAGAGAAATAAGGTGACGCCCAGGAGATTTAAAATGAAAATGCAGCATCAGTGTGCGGCAGAAATTCACCCTGATATGAGGAGATCTCCACCTTTGTAGAAACACGGTGCCTTCCAAACTAAGATAGAGTGAATACCAATACCGAAGGAAATACTTCACGATTAAAAGCAATGAATGGAAATGTTTGCAGTCCTTAGGCCAATCCACAACCTCTTGCAATTCTTAAAACAATATATTGAAAACTGAAATTTGCATGTATGAGGCATGTGCATCTCTCTATATTTGTGTATTTATGTAAATGTGCCCATATTACTGTAGTATAAGCCAAAACGGTGTTTTTGATCCTTTACATTTGGTTTCTGGAAGGTGAGTGTCATGATAACTTGGAAGCTCTGATCTTCAGTTAGGTGACTCTGACACTCGGGCTCTCGAAGCCAGTGCTAACCCAGCTGTCTGTCAGTCAGGCGGTAGTGTATCGTCCACTGTCTTAGTGTTAGCTAGCTTTAACAGGTACCTCAACATTGCTGCCTAAGCGTTAAATACAAAAGACATTTCAGAACCGTGGCATCAAGAGCAACATGGTTTCCACCGGTACCAACAGCCTAGTGTGTTGAAAGCGGCTTACGCCTCGAGACCAAGCCTTCCAGGGGAACTGCTCTGAGGAGGTAGGAAGAGATAGCCGAAGGCAAGGCGTGGGGACTGTCTCTCTTTCCTCAGGTGAACGTTAGAAAAGCTGAACTTTTAAATGTCTTTCACATAGAAAAGGGTGGGGTTTCTTATTTCATATGAAATATGGCTGATAATATTAAAACCTCTCACATATAACACTGACGTCAGACAATTCCAGTCAGCGCTGCAACTGGTCCACCTACTGGGAAGCATTTAACTACCAAGCCACATTATTCAAAAGGTAAAGACAAGAAACCTTGGCTACACCAGGAGCTGCCTGTGAGGCCCCGGAGCGCGTGGCCTCGGTCACGCCTGGTTCCCTGAGAACTTGGGTATTCTCACAAAGGCAAGCTTTGCCACGATGTCGCTTTTTCGTCTGCTCCTTGCCACCCATGGTGTGTTAGGCAGCTATGGGCCTTCTGCATGCACGCTTTCTGTTAACTAACCTTCCTCAGGTGCCCTCCACAAGACTCTTCTCTCTGAACGTCAGGCATACGGGGCAGCTAAGAGGAGAGGCATCTCATAGTCTTCAAAGACTCGCTTTCATCTTTCTAGAACAAATGAAGAGAAAAACTGCGCACCACAGTTCTGTGTTTAGGAGATTCTTTAGAGGATTCTTGACCCATTAGTGTTTTCCAGTCTTTTGTAGATGCAGTTAGGATTTAAAAAAAAAAAAAAAAGAGGTGGGTTCACCATGCCTCGACCCATCAGAGAAACGCACACTACAATGTCCACTTCCCCAGGGTCAGCCAATCCATTTTATTTATTCAAGAATATGCATATAACAAAGGGACAGAGACAAAGGTCCCTGTCAAAAGGAGCACAGTGCGGCCTAGGAGTTACGAGGCATGAGATGGACCGACCGTTGGCTGGGCTTAGTCAGGTGCTGAACAGACCGCTTCCGGCACCACCACATCCAGGCCATGCAGACGGGGACCTGTATTTACTGCTACAAAAGTAGTTTCCAGTTTTCCGAACTAGACCGTGCCCTCTCCCCTCATGTCAGTCTGTAAGTAACTGAGGGTTGTACCTGTTCGCTCGCTCAACTGCAAGGAGAGGTAGGTGGCACAGCTGGTCTCCTGTCCCCTCGCATGGAACCCTCAAAGACCTTAGGGAGCAAAACACAAGGCTTCTGTCACCCACAAACAGTTGCAGAGTACAAAAATTCTTGGAGCAGAATGCAAACAAACATGAGAATTATAACCAGCCCAAACCAAGAATCATTACATTCTTACAGAGACACACATGTTCGCTGGATCTTACAAAACATGTTCTCACGGATGCAGAGTCTGAGATCATACAGTAGAAAATACTTCATATTTCATATAAAAATTCCTAACATTTAAAAAAGGCTTTGACGACAGACAAGAAGCTGTTTTGAGAATGCATTGGCCTTTTTTTTTTTTTTTTGGATGCTCAGTGGATCACGCATCCTAGGAAGCCTGGATCCTGTTCTAGGGGAATGCCAAGTGTAAGCATCATCCCAGGGGTATTAACTGTCGTCCAGAGAAAAACCAGATGACGGTTCCAGCAAAATGAGAAAGGAAATGAGAAGTGAGTGAGCCAAAATGGAATTCTGCCAAGCATGATATACCCTGCTTAAAAAAAAAAAGAAAAAAGAAAAAAGAAAAAAGAAAAAGAAAAAGAAAAGACTAGAAATCAAAGCCAGCGAACGGTGAGCATAAATCAAGGAGATTTGTACAGATGAGCCCTTACGGGCTTGGTGATAAATACCGAATTAGAAAGCCATAGGAAAACAAGCGTGCAAACAAGTAATGGGCTAAAAGAGAGAGGAAAAATAGAGTCCTGAAGATAAAGCTTGGACGGTAAAGTTTCCACAGCTGTAGGGCTCTCACCCCACCTTCAGCGTGCACTTTCTACAACACCTGACTAGCTGAACATCAGCCCCTCACAAGCCTCCAGTGCCCATGTCTTCTTCTTCCTACTTGATTTAGACCCAAATTTGAGTTATTTGGTAAGATTTTTGGCTATATGGTGTGCCATGCTCGTCGGCCATGTCTCATCTTCCCAGCCTCGGGATGTCCGGTCTTTAGAGTCCGATCCTTAGGTTAACATTTATCTAAGCAGGTCTGCAAACGCTCGGTCACCGGCGGCGGCAGAGTACTGAGCAAGCTGTCCTCGACGATCAGACAGCTCCGCTTCAGGGCCTGACATCCTTCCAGCTCCGGAGGCAGCGTCTCCAGGTAGTTACCAATGAGCTCCAGGTGAGTGAGGTTAGACAGCTCGCCCACCAGAGGGGACAGATCTGTTAGGCTATTTCTCCCCAGAAGAAGACACTGAAGCCTCTTGCACTGGAACAGCCCGTCTGGGAGCATCTCGATCTGCAAGGAGAGAGAGGAAGCAGGTGAATCCCTGTGCCCTCACATCCACAAAGTGGTCCATGGAGCACGGTGAGATAATTTCAGATATGGTAAAAAACCCGCAAACTGGGTCAACTTGAAAGCAGAACCCCCCCCCCCAAATGCTCCCCTACCTGACGAGCAGGGAGCATGCGTGTGCAATGGAATGGATTCACCACACACCATCCCCTTAACACGTCACTCCAGAGCCTTAGAGGGGAGGGGCATCCTTGGATCAGAAAGCTTGTGACAATGTGAACCTGTTTGCTCCTTGGCTTTGCTGTGTGTGGATGAAGGGCATTGTGGGGGAAGGGGTGGGCACGGGGGGGGGGGGGCGGGGCGGAACTGTCCCTATAGCATCCGCTGGTGGCCTGATGCAAACCTGCTGAGCCAGCTCCGAGGGTCACAGGGTTCTCCTCAAAAGGATACTTTTCATGTAAATGCAAAATCGCAAAAAACGACATTAAAAAAAGCCCATTGCAGTTCCAAACTCACCTTTGCTGCATGTCCCCTCCCCGATCAGCCCTGTCTAACTGTGAAAACAAATCTAAAGTTCACACAAGTTCACACTGCTGTGGCGGACATCATATTGATCACTTCTATTTGCTGAGGCAAGACATAGGCAAAGGAAAATCTACACGCTCACTGCATTTCTTCCCCGGGCTCCAATGTTACTATGTGGATTCAGTATTCCAAGAGGCAGGCAGAGCAGACAGGCACCAGCGGAGCTGCTTTGAAAGCCATGCCTGCTACAGCTTCTTAGCTCAGAGATGGGTCCTGCACGGATGTACGGGACCCGGGAGATGTGCTGAAAACGCTGAAGGCTTGGTTCCCGGGCACACAGTGGACATATGTGGAGTGGCTTCTGAAGTGCCCAGCCGCGTGGGTGCAGGAGACGAGCACCGAGCACCGCACAAGGCCTCTTAGTGTTTTGTCGGGAGCAGCCTGCACGAAAACTTAGCCTGTGCGCTGTGAGCACTTCGGGTGGAGCAATTCTGGCTGTGTTGTGTTAGCAGATGTCCTTGTCTCTAGTGGCCGGTGACACTCTCCTCCCAGGGTCTGCTGAGGGTCAGTGGAACACCACCGTGCGGGGATCAGTTACACCTCGGATGCATGCGCCCCAGGTGGCAAGCGGAGTGCCCCGGCCCCCACTGCACCCCGGCATGTCAGCTCCCTTCTTCCTCCAGCTCTCCACGGTCCCTGATTGGGTAACTGGACTTATTCTTCCCCGTAGGTGCCCATCCTGAAGCGACTGCCCTCACCACTCTTCTTGGTGCCACTAGATTCCCCACCTTTTCCCACAGTTGTGCATTTGCGGTGCCTGCGACTCCTGAAAGCCCTCAGTTGAGGCACAAAGAAGTGGCCAGAGTCTCTGCAGCTGGGCCAGTGCCGGAGGCTACCAGGCCCTCTGTCTCCAACCGCTGTGGCCAGAGGCTGTGGCATCTACTCCTGTGAGCTGAGCTGTCACCTAAGGGGCTCTGTCCAGGCCAGCGCCCAGCTGAGGTGCGGGGTCCTAACCTACCACTCCAAGCTAGGCAGGAGTTTGTCACGAGTTGAGCTTCCCCTTCAGTTAAGGAATTCTATCCTGAACTAAACTATTTACATTTTAAAAACTAGTTTACCTTAAAGTTCACAGCACCAGACACCTTGGGCTCAGAGCCGTGGGCTGGGGCTGAAACTCGATGTTGGAACGCTTGTCTACCGTGTGTGAAGCTCTGCGTTTGGCCTCTAGCTGGGTATAAACCAGGTGTGGTGGTGCATGCCTGTGATCCTGGCACTGCATAGAGGCAGGAAGAAGATCAAGAGTTCAAGGCCACCCTCGATGGCATAAATCCGGAGTACCCAAGATCCTATTTTCAAAATAGGTTCCATAAAGTTGTATGTAATTCTTCGAACATGCTCCTTTCATAACTGCACCATACATGACTGCATTAGCCATTAAGGTGCATTTTGTGGGATACCCACCACTCTTCCTACAAGTCCCTAAGAAAAAGGCATCTTGCTCGAACACATGTGGCAAGTCGAGCCTCCTCTTGGCGAAGGCTCTGAGGAATGCTGGGATGGAAATGTGATTCAAGTAGACATACCGGATGTTTCCCCATGGAAACCCGGTTACCCTCCTGAGCAAGGGCTCTGGGCGCTCTGCCATGCACACGTGTCCCCTGGAGGACTGCCCAGACTTGGGGGGACACTCTACCCATGGCTGGGTGGGAAGCAGACACACATCTAGAGATGTGACTGGATTCCTGTGTCCCCAGGTCCCTGGTATCTAGAGAGGGGCGTTCAGGAAGCTTGGCGCTGAGGCTACAGTAGTTTCCAGACTGGTACCCAGCCCCAGCATGGACGTGAGAGAGCGTGCTCAGCATTGAGCCTTTGCGCTGGGTCCCAGCTCTGGTCTCTTCCCTGCAGTTTGCCTTGCTTTCTTCTTGATGGTTCTCCAGGTTTGGTTTTGCAGACTTTGCATTCCAGTGACAGGATGAGATGCCTGTTATACTCTTAGAAATATCGTCTCTAATTCATATTACAGCACACATCTATGCATCTGTTATTATAATGCATCCACTATAATTTTCATGAACACTTTGGCCTCCCTGACAGAGCCGTGGGAATGTCTCGGTTAGATAGATGGTACTTTGGTATTTGCATCTCCACATGAAACATGAATTCCCTACCTTTCTTAACAACGATCCCTCTGATTGGCTGAAAACAATCTGGGCAGTTTCGGCCAGAACTCAGCTCTTTCTCCATGTCAAATGCACAGGCAGTGTCCTGGGGACCGCGTGGCCAGAAAGAAATCTTACCTTGACTGCTCTATTAGGCAAGATTTGTTCAAATATTTCAACACTAATACCCAAGAATATTCTCTCTGCCTTTCCCCCAACTTCCTACTGTTGGGCCAGACTGTTTCACTGGTTGGTAATTTCTTTTCTTTCTTTCTTTCTTTCTTTCTTTCCGAGACAAGGTCTCTCTGTGTTAGCCTTGGCTGTCTTGGACTCACTTTGTAGACCAGGCTGGCCTCGAACTCACAGCGATCTGCCTGCCTCTGCCTCCCGAGTGCTGGGATTACAGGTGTGAGCCACCACGCCTGGCTGGTAATTTCTTTTCTTAAAACAGTATTAAAAAAAAAAAAAAGACCCACTCTCTCACAGTTGCTAACATACGTTCTGTGCTTTGGTGAGAGTCTTTCCTGTTATCCTCTCTCACCCCTGACCCCTGCTCAAGTCGCCTCCTACTTTGTGCCTGATTGATACTGATTGATATTGATTGATTGATGCAGGAGGGTGCATGTGATCAGAAGGTTCTGGGGCTCAAACTTGGGTTGCCAGGCATGTGGAAAGCACCTTTACTCGCTGCGCCATGCTGGCCTCTTTCTTTTGTGACCCGCTGCCTACAGTTAGTTTACTGTATGCACAGACGTGGTGGTGCTGGTGCAGGTGGTGATGGAGGTGGTGGTGGTGCAGGTGGTGGTGGTGCTGGTAGTGGTGGTGGTGGTGCTGCTGGTGTGGTTATGGTAGTGGTGGAGGTAGGTGGTGGTGCTGGTGGTGGTGGTGGTGGTGGTGGTGGTGGTGTGTGTGTGTGTGTGTATGTGTGACCAATGCGGATGGCCCTCCCTCAAGTTTCCCTCTCACTGGTACCTCCGTCTCTTCTTTGACTCCACATTCTGAGGAAAGTGCTGCTGACCCTTTTACAGGTGTCATGTTCGCCCTGAGGATGCTGAGCAAGAGCCCCCTTCCCCTCCACCCCTGCTCAGGTTTCCGGGGACAAGGCACATGAGGATTCACCGCTCTACTTCGGCTTAGTGGAAAGCTAAGACTTTCTCATGCTGTAATGTACCCTCCTTCACGCAGCATGATAGCACTTTCAGACTGGGCCAAAAAGTCAAGAAACTTGGCATCAGAAGCATTAATGGTCTTAGCAGTCACCAGCAGTTTAAGACCTGTAACTTTTTAATTTGTAAAAAAAACCCATGAAGTGTAGAGAGTCTACAGCCAACTGCCACCTGATTATAAATGGCAGTACAATATTAATCCTACCCTTAAGATAAAGTACCAACGGTCTTAAAGTTTCACTAAGTGACCGACCAAAATGTTTGACCTGTGTATACATTAAATAAGGCACACTCAGCTAGCTAACTGTTCCAAGCATTCGTGGGCCCATTTCACTGCGTCACAAACAAAATCAGTGCTTTCCCGGATAATTATTCATACTTTTTATTATAGTTGTAACAGTGGAAAAAAGTACAACCCAAACTAGTTCACCACTCAAGTTCATAACTAAAGGACACTAAAGACAAACCTTTAGATTTGGGTTAATTCAGGCCCCAGGTCAGCACTATCAGCCTCCCTATAGAGACCTCAGAGACGCAATCGAGGGTAAATTCCACCGGACCTGCTCAATCAGATGCTCTGTGTATGTGTGCGTGCGTGCGTGTGTGCCTGCGTGCGGGTGTGTGTGTGTGTGTGCACGCGCATGTGCGTGTGTTTTTAGCAGGCTCTTCAGATAATTCTCATGTATACTGCTAGTCCAAACTGGCTCTGCTGTGACGGTAAAACCTCACGCCTTGAGGGATTTCTCATTTACCACAGGCTGGCCCTTCTTTTACATGTGAGTCTTAGTTCTAAAAAGCAACACGAGCTTCTTCTCATCTCAACCTTCTGGCATCTTTCACATTTCCATACCGTCCAACTCTAAGTCTAGAGGATACATGCTTTGAGATGAGTTGAAAGAAGACAGCAGTGGCCACTCTTCCTTCAAGCGGAGAGACGGTGCCACCTCCTGAACACTGGACTTCAGCTCCACCCCCCCACACACACCCCAATACTCTTATTCTCTGGCCCATCCGACTAGCAGGATTTTCCCCTTGTCGTCCTCCTACTCCACAAACTCCACAATTTAACATAGGAATCTACTCCTTTTTCTTTTTCTTGTTTCTGTGAGGTTACACTTTCCTTAACTGTTGCAAATTATGGCTCATTTTTAAATGTGGATGCCGGGAAAGACTCCAAGGAGCCCCTGGCATTGCGTTAGGGAACCGGGCCTTTCATTTCATTTTGTCTTTTTAGATATTCAAGCAGATTGCAAGTATTTTTTTTTCTTACTGCGAAACAAAAAGGATTCATGAATAATTCATAATACCATCAGTTGAAAAGGGTTATTTTTGGTGGGATGAAAATATTACCAAGCTTCCTCAGTACTCAAGACCTCTACAAACAAAGAGTCAGCCCACCCACCACTGATTAATGAGTTTAACTGTGACGTTTGTGCGGAAAACGGGGGAAGAGGACATTTGTTGAGGCACCGTGTGCTCAGAGACTATATTCATCATAAGTTGTGAGATGAGACTCTGACACTTGCGGCTTCGGCAACTTATCAAGCTCGCAGGGGACGAGACTGAGCTGGGGGGAACTGAACGCCTAGGTGGATGCCCTGGGCTACACACTGCAAAGCTCAGCATGGCCTCCGCCCCTGGGCTGGTGGAAGGAAGGGTGAACAGGCATACTCACATTGTTGTTGGTGATGGCAAAGTACTGCAGGTTGGTTAGGTACTGGACTTCCTCTGGAATGAAGGTCAGGTGGTTATAGCTTAGATCCAGGTAGTGCAGTTTGGTGCATAGGAAAAGCTGCAAGGGCAGGCTCTCGATGTTGTTGTGGTCCAGGAAGAGCTGCTCGAGGTTCGACAGCGCTCCGATCTGCCCGGGGATGTAGGCGATGTTATTGTGCCAGAGCTTGAGGCAGGAGAGGCTGGGCAGGTGCTGGAAACTGATGATCTCCTCCACCGTCTTCAGGTTGTTCTCCCTCAGGTCCAGCTCATGCAGGTTGTTCAGGCTGAAGATGGAGTGCGGGATGCGCTCCAGGTCGCAGCTGAGCAGCTCCAGGCTCTTCAGATTGACCATCTTTTTCAAGTTGTTCAGCACGACCAGCTTGCTTCCCTCGTTGTCAAGGGACAGCTTCTGCAGGGAGGGCAGCAGGTCCGTCACCACCTGGGGGATCCGCGACAGGCTGCTCTTCAAGTAGAGGGTGCTCAGGCCCTTCAGGTCCTGAAAGCCCTCCAGCTGCGCGGCGCTCGGCTGCTCGGGGAGGACGCAGCCCGACAGGTACAGCTCCTTGAGGTTCCTCAGGTGGAACACCCAGCGCGGGATCTTCCCCATGTCCGTAAACTTGAGGCGGAGGGTTTTTAAGTTCTCCTCCAGGAAGGCCAGGGCGGGATGGTCGACCACCAGGGACGAGTGGCACACGTGGAGCTCCCTGAGATTGACGAGCTGAGAGACGGCGGCCGGCAGCTTGACCTCGGGGATGAGTTCCAGCCTCAGCACCTCCATCTCCGTCAGCTCGAAGACGTTATCCGGGAGGCCGCTGAGCATGAAGAGGTGCAGCTCGGTCTTGTCCTGGGAGTTCTTCACCAGCTTGCTCTTCAGTCTCTCCACCGTCCACTCGTTGTTGAGGTTGATCTGTTTCAGCTTGTTCTCGCTGACCTCCGACAGGAAGATGGAGAAGCGCTTGGAGTACAGAGGGTCGTACTGGTCGGCCAGGTGGAGGATGAAGGCAAAGTCATTCTTGACGTCGGGGATGTCGCTGTAGTTGCTCTTCTCTCTGAGCGCCTCGAAGGAGTACTGCTTCAGGGAACTCCTCAGCATCCACCACAAGCTGTAAGAGGAGGTGAGGCCGTAAAGTATCACCAGGATGACGTAAAACGAAGCCAGGACCTTGAAGATTTCTGCCAGGGAGTAGACGCACTGGTAGCGCTTGTAGCCCGTAAATGCCTGCACGTCGATGGAACAGTCGATTTCAAGGGTTATGTAGCTCAAAAAGTACGGGACGTAGGTTATGATGAAGACAAACAGAATAACCTTGACAATGATCTGCTTCAGGTACACCCGGTAAATGATGTCCCTCTGCTCCACGTGTAGGCGGAACCTCTTCACCTTTTCAAAGATGGCTTTGGCTTGCTCGCCCTCCTTCTTGTCCAGGACACTGGAAGTCGGGCTCTCTATGCCGGGCGCCTCCAAGCCCGGCTGTGGGCAGGGCAATGACTGTTTGCTGGCGTCGACGTCGGCGCCAGAGCCCCCTGAGGTGGAGAGCAAGGTTTTGGACTTGGAGAGTTTCAGGGGCCTCACGGACTGCTCGGCCACCGTCTCTGACAGGGCGCGCGTGGTCCAGGGAGAGTCGAAGCACTTGTGGAGGATGGCCACGAAGTGCTCCAGCCTGGAGCTGGTGCTCGGGTAGTGGAGCCAGAAGTTGCTGCAGGCCGCGAAGATGAGCGTGTGCAGAAGCACCAGGTAGGGGAAAAACTTGGCGAACCAGTGCAGCTGCTTCTCGTAGCAGACGGCGTCGATGTAGGAGTACTGCTGCCGGTGGAGGTCGTTCTGTATGCGCAGGGGCAGCGGGAGGGGCGGGCCCGAGGGAGAGGACGCGTTCTCGCTGGCTTTCAGAAGGTCCCAAGGCACAGCGCAGTGATTGTCAAACTCCACCTTGCACGGAAGGCAGCACAGAACCCTGCTCTGCGTGAGCTGCAGGGCTCCGGCCAGCACGGCCACCAGCAACATGATGAGGGTGATGTAATACCAGAAGACGTCCCACCACGGCTTCAGGATGTGGTAGGATGACTGCGCGTCGGCCAAGCATTTCAGCTCCGTTAGTGTGATCATGACTCCCTCGCGCAGAACAGGACCTGGAGGAGGAGAAAGAAAGGAGCCTCGCTGAAACCGGCTCCCCACACACCCTTTGGCTTGCGTGCATCTGTATCCCGAGCTGGGCTCTCGTGCAGCTCGGCCTGGCTTCGAGCTCACGGTGGAGCAGAGACTTCCGTTAGGCTCTGAATCTCCCGTCTCCTCTTCCTGATTGCTGGAATTACACGTGTGTGCACCACCACAAGAGGCCATCGGTGCATTTGTTTAACACTAGGGCTGTTCACACTTACCGAGCCTACTTGGCAGGATTCTAGCAGGCAGGTGAAAGCCATGAGGAAGGACTGACCAAGGGCCATGCAAAGCTTCTGGCTTCATCTCTAACCTAAGCCACACTGGACTATAAGGTTCCGTAGTTTGGGGGCCATATGGTCACACACACACACACACACACACACACACACACGTATTTATTAACACCTATGAATTGTTTCAACCCCACCCACAAAGAGCCTTTCTGTGCAAACTCTGCTTCATAAAAGTCTCCCTCAGGCTTGGAGGACTCTGCCCATTTCTCATTAAGCAAATGGCTGCTGGATGGGTTTGCCTTTTCTCTCCAGGCCTTTCCTAAGTAACTTAAGCACATGACTGTGTGAAAACCTCAAAGCATTTAAAAGTGGAGAAACAACAGTAACTGCTTAAAAGGAGTGCTGAGGAGAAGCACCGGACTTCAAACCTCATGTCTAATGTGACAGCACAGAGCCGAAGGGACAAACCCCATGTTTCACCAGCAACATCTCCAGAGAAGCCTCCTTGGTTGTCCTTAGTCCTCCTAGACAGACTGGTGGCCAACCTTGAGTCCCAGGAGGGCTACTGTCTAGGTGCAGGAGCCTGTTGCAGAAGCCGCTTGCTTCCCTGCTTGGCAGGTCCTGCCCATCTGGCCACATAGACTGACTGGCCTGCTTTCCCATGTAAGATGCCCCGCGGTCCCCTTGCTTTACCTCCTGGGATGGAGGCCCACTTTGTGTTTGTATCCTCTTGGAAACAGTATCTTACATATACTCAACTTCCTCCACTTGGCTACAATCTGCCGGGCTCCTGTTCTTGGTTCTGGATTAGCAGGCCTGGCCCTCAGTTCTCTGTCTCACTCTCACTGCAGTTAACTGTCTCACTCTGCATCGTGGCAAACCTTGCTTTTCATCCCAGTCCCAAGAGAATTACATGAGACTAACAGAACGTTCTGGTATTTGATCTCAAAATACCATGATGGCAACAGAAAAGGGATCATTGGGGGAGGGGGATGAATTACTGGATGAAATAACACATTAAAAAAAAAAAACACCCTATGGATTTAACCAAGTCAGTCGCGTAACAACTATTATGCTCTAATGGTGACCCAGCCTTCGGCCATATTAACAGTCGTCCCAGGCAACCTGGGGACAGCAGCTTTGTTCCTATTCGGTGAGATTGTACTTGGAACCTAAGACTCAGTTAAAGGTGAAAACGGGACAACAAAGTGATGAGGAGTGGGTGGCTACCTAAGCCGTTTCCCCACGGAGGAGCAAGAGGATAGAGTGACAGTCTCACGGGGGACAGAAGAGACATTTTTGTGGGCGCTGCAACCTGACACGACATTGGCCACCATGGATCAGATACTGTTGCTGTGTAGCTCACGGGCCGTGTAGTCATGGCAATGAAATAGGAACGTGGTATAGCGAGGGCTAGGCCTGTGTTGACGGTGATGGCCTGCTAACGTTCCCTCCGTACCCTCAGCTGAGACTCTATCTCCCATTCCTGATCTTGCACCTCCAGGAGCTGCACATAGTTTTTGGGGTGCGAGAACAAGGCATGGAGGGACGATGGGAGTTGGGAAGGGGGAGAGCGGACAGTTAGGCGGCTGGAGGAATGGTTTTTTTTTTTTAATACCACTGCAAGTTTACAATTTGCTAGTATTGCAGCTTTTTGTGATTTGCTGCCTATCCTCCTGCTGGCGACCCCAGCGAGCTCGGCTGACCAAGCAGGCTTGGATGGAATTGGTTTCTTTGATCTGCTGGTACCTCACTTGTCTCCTTCTGAAAAGTGGCAAATTTGTACCTCATGGATGAGGGAATGTGTGGATTTGTTTCAGCGGCAGGACTAGATGGGTGGAAGGTTTACACAGAAAGACATAATTTAGGGGGAAGGGTGCCATGCAGCCCAGGCTGGCTTAAAATTTGATATGTAGCCAAGGCTGACCCTGAATTCCTCATGTAAGACTAGAGTAATCTGATTTCAGCTCTCTGTCCTGGCTGGGTCTCGATGGATAGCAATGACCGTCTGTCAGGAACAGTGCTAAGAGCGAATCCTATCTCTAAGGACTTTTCCAGGCTGAGTTTCGATCTTATTCATTCCTAGAGTTATACTCATTTAATATCTCAAACTGATCCTGGAGAGAAATAAGAGCAGAGATCGCTCTACAAGGGCTCCGCACCAACCCTGGACACAAGGACTCCGCACCAACCCTGGACACAAGGGCTCCACACCAACCCTGGACACAAGGACTCCGCACCAACCCTGGACATAAGGACTCCACACCAACCCTGGACACAAGGGCTCCACACCAACCCTGGACACAAGGACTCCACACCAACCCTGGGCACAAGGGCTCCACACCAACCCTGGACACAAGGACTCCACACCAACCCTGGACACAAGGACTCCACACCAACCCTGGACACAAGGACTCCACACCAACCCTGGACACGATTATACTCACTATTATAAAAAAAAAAAATGAATCCAACCAACTGTGCTTCAATCGGGAGGTCTACACCGCTTGAAGTTTCTTAGACACACCATCTCTGAGTTTGTCTTCATTCTATGAGAAAGCAAAAAACACCTTGGAGATACTGTTTTCAGAGACGCTTTCCATTAAATGTCACACAAGGATACATTTTCACAGGTCACTAACTCTCACCAAGGGCGTATCCTAGAAAAGCTCCGTGGTCCCGTTCCCTGGACCTCTTTTCAACTATGGAGAAGTTTCTTCTGAAATTCCAGTGTGCTATATTTAAAGACTCTCTGTAACACTTAGCTTTTCCCTAATATTTTATATGTGTTAATCTCTTGTCCAGCCTCACATGCAATCGGCCTCACCTGCATTTGTCAGCCTGCTTACTGCACCATGACATTTCTATACCAACTTAAAACCATGTATCTGCCCAAAAATCAAAATTCACAGTGCTCTGGAATTTAGCCTACTAAGCTTACCAGAAAAGTCACAGGGTAATAACATTATTCTCACATGGGGCCCAGAATTAAAGCTGTATTTCCCTGAAGTGATATCAATAGGCACAGGCAGCCTTTGAGTTGATACCATTTTACCTTGCAGTTGATAAAAGCCATCCTCAGAATCTACTCTAGTCACACATGGTAGTTAAACAACATATACACTAACGACCTTAAACTATAAGAAAATTCTGAAATGCTAGTGTTACTTTCCCAGTGCTAGGAATTGGGCACAGGGTCTTTGGACAAGCTAAGCACACATCCTGCCACTGAGCTACATGCACAACTTTCAGTAATTTTAATTGATCATATACACGGTTTTTTCATGTCTATAGAACCTTCTTGAGAAAGGTTGGTTGAAAAGTTTACATTTGCTCTGCAGATATCATCCTTTTCTTTTTCTTTTTCGAGACAGCATTTCTCTGTGTAGCTTGGCTGTCCTGGACTTGCTTTGTAGACCAGGCTGACCTTGAACTCACAGCGATCCACCTGCCTCTGCCTCCCGTGTGCTGGGATCACAGGCGTGCGCCACCACTGCCCGGCCAGATATCATCCTTCAACAAAGGATTAAGCACTTAAAACCCAGCAGAGGAGCTGGATGTCAAACTCATGCTGTCTCTTTAGCAGCAATCCTGTGCTGGTAATTACTGGGTTTGTCTGAGATTTCCTTCAGGCTTATAAAGCCACATATCCAGCCCACTAGCTAGAAATCGCCATGGCAAACCCGGCTGTTCTGCATGCTAGAAAGCACTCAGGATGCGTCACTACGACCACTGCAGAGAGCAGGATGAATGCGCGGGGGAGCGGGGACTAGCACGATGGCAGAGCAGGCAGGCTTAGCACAGGTGAGGCCCCCGTTCAACCCCCAGGACTGGAAACAAAAAGAGATGACTGAAGCTGGGTGTGGTGGCAGAAGCAGGTGGATCTCTGTGAGTTCGAGGCCATCCTTGTTCACACAGCAAGGTCCACGACAGCTGTGGGCAGCCATGACTACACAGGGAGAGCCTATCTCAGGAACAACAGCAAAACCAAAATCAAACGGAAAAGCTACACGATGCACGAAGCATTGCTCTCATAGTCGTCAACTGCTCTGTAAAAGACAGTTTATTGGGGGAATTCTACCGTGGGAGGCAGGCATCATGCCCAGCATGGTGCTCTGCGTCACAGTACTTCTTAGACAAAAGATTCTCTTAATTTCAGATGCATCTTCACCATCACAGAAGGAGATATAAGCCTAGAGCTGATGTTCAATAATCCTAAGGAGAAACAGTGATGACGTCACTGTCCAGAGGACCCCAAGTGCATAAGGTTTTGCCCTACTTATTCCATCAGGAAATTAACTGCGAGCTTTCTCCATTTGCCTTTGAAACACAACCAGGCATGACGGAGCATGCTCACACATGCCAGGATATGCGAACACATGCACGTGGCCCAGCACGTGTAGGAGATGTCATGTCTCAATGTCAAAAGTTTGGACGCTGGCCAGTAAGACTTTCCTCAGATCAGCTAATCCACCAAGCCATCAAACCCCTTTAATCAAGTTCTTATTAATAAGATCAAATAAAAATGCCTTCCAGTTAATATCCTAATTGATTATCTGCATTCAAGGTTCATTTTATTTACATTTTGATATTTAAGGCAGTGGAATAAACACTGGGTGGTCTGCATATGTTATAAACAAAACAAAACAAACAAACAAACAAACAAAAAACCAGACCAGCCCAAAGAACTCACCATGCCCAATGTAACAAAACCGTTGGGGAAAAACAATTACAACTGGAACTCAAGAACTCGGACTGTAAGCCTAGTCCGCCCCAGACTGCATGACCTCAGTAAATCCAATTAAGTATGCCACATCTCAGTTTTCTCAGGAGCTAGGGAAAAAGCTAGTTAGCTGTCTGCCCGGCATCTGCCTCAGAACTAAATTCTGTTATAGTCCCAGAAACAAGGGTCCAAGTGTTCTCTGTGACTCTCCAGGTTGCGCAGTTGCATACCGTTCAATACCAGTTCGCAGCCACTGCATGTTTTCTCCTGAAGCAAAAGTTCATCTTTAACCTCTTCATCAGGGCTCACAGGGCACAGACAACCTGAAGCCTTCCGGTATTTGGTGTTGATTTCCCGAGCCATTATGTCAGCGAACACGGCGCGTGTGCTCCAAACCTTTTCCAGACCACATATTGGCAACAACAGGGAGGGCGCAGTCCAGACAAGGGCTCGGTTTCTAACACACACATGCACTAAATCACTTCAAAGAAACAATGTGAGGAGTAATGGATTTTATGCTCCCAAGCCCATCCCTTCAGCTTTTAAATCTCATTAAAAAGCCATCAAAGCTCTTCAAAGCATATGAATCCATCCGACAACCTCATCCCAGTGTCTCCAAGACTGGAGTAACAGCAGTCAAGCGAGGCGGCCTGATTTCCCAGTAGTCCTTCTCTTTTACTTTGAAATCATTTCCAAAATAACTAGTGAAAATAAACAAGCCATGATCAGACGGCATCCAGCCATTCTATGCTGAGAACTTGACGATGCTTTAAAGATCTGGGTTTCTGATCTCGGGCAGAAAACTGAAAGCGCTGGTTTCCTCCTTGACTCTCCTACCATGGCTTGCTGGGTTGTCACACAGTCCAGAGTGGGGAGGCCACCAACCAGGCACAGAAACATCCAAGACATTGACCCCAAGTTTTGCTATTGGTTTTCCTAAGAATTTTGTCATAGTAACAGAAAGTTAATGAATGCAACCAGCTGAGTTAAAATCTGTTATGACCTAGTAAGTACAGGAAGAAATGAGTCATGTGAACCGAGGTTCTGATCCCTGACATTAAAGGATCCTACAGTTTTAGCATATTAAGGTATCTTAATGTGTTGTATTTTAATATGCAGAAACGCAGAATGCAGGGAAGACATTCAGATGTGTGTGCAGGGCACATCCACAGTGACAGGACCTGGGAGACAGCCAGAGCAGGCGGCAAAGCAAGAGCTCAGCAGCATAGGGGTAAAAGGAATTGAAAAAAAAAAAAAGCAGCTGGGCGTGGTGGTGCACGCCTTTAATCCCAGCACTCGGGAGGCAGAGGCAGGCGGATCGATGTGAGTTCAAGGCCAGCCTGGTCTACAAAGTGAGTCCAGGACAGTCAAGGCTACACAGAGAAAGCCTGTCTCCAAAAAACCAAAAACCAAAACCAAACCAAACCAAACCAAACCAAAACAAAAAAACAAAAAAACCCTAAAAACCAAACCAAAACAAAAAAATTCATTTTATTTAGGATCCTAGGACAATTTTAGACTGGAAATACTTCCTCTAAAACTTGTTTAAAACCTGAACTTTCCTTCATCCATTTCTCTCCCAACACAAGGATTATTGTGGCTAAAAAACAAGCCTCCCATGCTCTGCTGAAAACCTGTCCTCGGCTGTAAGGAGCCAGCCACGATTGTGCCAGCCACACCCAATAATGGCGCTGGTTTGTGTGCTGCTACCTGTAAACAATTGCCAGTACGCATGCGTTTGCTAGAGCTATCTCTAGTGGCCCCTCCCGTCAGGGGGACTATGCTAATGGTAACTTCGCTTGTGTAAGCTGTTGACCTATCTGCACTCATATGTTAATTAGGCATTCTGCCTGAATCTGTGAGGTGTTAACATGCCACTTTAGATGGTATTTAAATTCAAGCTCTAGGGGGGTTCGGGGTCTTTCGCTTCAACTTCAAGGGCGCTCCCAATAAAGCGTGATTGAGAAGAATCCTGGTGTTGAGCGTCTTTCCTGCTGGCAGGAGGTCGTGTCACTCGGCCTTCAGTCTGCACTTCATCTGGGAGGTTCTTATGCTTCCTGTAGGTGAGAGTTAGCTGAACTTTCTCTCCATATAAAAGAGAGCTAGCATTCCACATGATCCAGCCACAGCTTCCTGCCTGGCCCTCAGCTACCAGGATGGTTGTATTTCCACCAAGTTTGAAGGTCTTCTCTGCTGGCTTTGCACTGCGCCTGGGCCACGGACTTCACCTCACGTCCAGACACTAATTTCTGCCATTGTTACATGGGCAGTCAAACAACCACACCTAATTTCGGTATCTGAAATAGGCATTTCATCATTTCCCATGATTCAACAGTGAAAATGAGCGATTGGGACCCACTGGGTGTCTGCTGGGATGCTGGGATGGCTGGAAGGTCCACTGTGCAGTCACTGGGCTGCACCTGGCCACAGCTGACTCAGAAGCTCAACCTGGGCTTCTGTCTGGGGCCCACCTGATGTCCAAGCGGCTCTTTAAGCTGACTGCGCCAATGGGGTGACTCCCGAGAGGAAGTGCCACTTCAGGCCACAGATTCTGAAGCCCTGCCTTGGAAATGATAACAGCCGCCCCCCAACCCCTGCTCCCCAACAGTGATGGGGTCTTATTCCACTGTGATATGGCCGCACTGTTCCGGGAGGCCTAAGTAAGAAGGCAGGCTCAAATCCTTCATTACTTCTCATTGTTTCAAAAAAGACTTTCCTGACCAGCTCCCCAAAGCCCGACAATAAGAAAATGCCACGACAAAGTGGCGCCACACCCAGGCCCTCCATAATCTCTATAATCTCTTGTGAATCCCATACTCCCCTTTCTGGTCACCACGCAGAGAATGGTGCACATTCCGCAGGAACCTTATCCTGCTATCGTGGCCTACCCTTCACAGAGCAGTCGCGTGGACTACAGGAACCCGGGGCACACTCTTTAAAGGGATGCAGGGCTGAGCTTGTAAACATTGACAACAGTCTTCCTGAGAAACACAAAGCTGCAGCTATACTCAAGGAAACATTTGCAATCCTTTTTAAAGTGTAAGAAGAGAGAGAGAGAGAGAGAGAGAGAGAGAGAGAGAGAGAGAGAGAGAGAGAGAGAGAGAGAGAGAGAGATTTTAGATCTGGGGTAGACCAACAAGTATACCTGAAAAATACTTAGACCGTGATGTAGTCACTCATTTAAATCCTCCCTCTAAGGTCTAATGAGTCAGGAGGGTCAGAAGTTCAAGGCCTTCCTTGGCTACACAGTGCGTTCAGGGTCAGCCTGCCATAATCAATTAAGCAATGAGACAACAAAAAGGACAACAGGCCCGAGTCAAATAGGCGGATTCCAAATCTCTCACGGGTTACTATATTGCAACAGTTCTTAGTGATTAAGCGAAACAAAAAAAGGAACCAATTAAACATACACATTGCTGCTCACAAACCCCACAAAGGGTGGGAAGATGACATTTTAATTCAAATAACAGATTGAAATTTCTGCTTAACCAGTTTAAAAATATCAAAGTGACTTTACTCAAAACATCTGTTAAGAATGGGGGTCTTTTTTTGTATTCTTTTTTTGCCCGCAAGCTACCAACTAAACTGCAATAATCTCGGCCATGTGTTCACAGCCAGTGACACTCCTCTTACCCTATGAATGCTGGTCAACCAGAGACTCGGCCATTAGTTTGGATCTGACGAATTCCTAGAGAGAAACCATAAGCATATTGTTACATTTTATGCATCCTATGACTGCAATATCATTCCCCCCATACGTGGTTTTTAAACTCCCAACACACCTAAAAATCCTGTTTAAAAAAACCCACAAAATACAGCTTTTAAAAAGCATGAGTTCTAGGGATCGCCCGCCCTCTGATCTCTCAGCCAGTGGTTGGCTGGCACAGGATGAGACAATCAAAGCAAAGCTCATCACAGTCGGGGTCACAAGTCACATGCGTGAACAGTGGCTTCCTAACAGAGAGTGAAACACGGCAGCGGAAGCAGTGTCTGTACTACAGCTCTGTCTTTCTTTTCTTCTGCCTTTTATAAATAAAAATATCTATGTTTCTTGATCAAGGAAGGGAAACATGGGAGAAAAAGAATAAATATTCCCGACAATTTTCTCCCTTGAGGTTTGTTATTTTGTTGCCCCTGGCTTGCAGTGTGCAGAGAGGCCCTGTAAAATTCCATGGCATAGCCGGGCGCTGGTGTTGCACGCCTTTAATCCCAGCACTCGGGAGGCAGAGGCAGGCGGATCGCTGTGAGTTCAAGGTCAGCCTGATCTACAAAGCGAGTCCAGGACAGCCAAGGCTACACAGAGAAACCCTGTCTCTTGCTGTCAAGTCTCCAGGCACTATTTCTGATGTCGACGTGTCACAGTTTTAAAAGGCATTCCCTGTTTGTTACTAGCAATGCTACAAACATCTCAGAACCAGGCTCATGAGGTCTTTCCCCTTTGGGAATTGAACCTGGAACCTTGTGCATGTGAAGCCGGCACTCTACCACTGAGCTACATCCTCTTCTTCAGCCCCATCCACGTGACTCTTTTGCATAAAATTTAAAAATGAGAGCACTGGGCTAAGAACGAAACATTTAGTCTCTCATATGTACTGTCAGTCGAGGTCCGCACCCCCTTATTATACCAATAAGCCTTCAGGTAAGCAGTATAGCAGTGGATTTCTGAACAGATTAGGAATTATCATTGAAACCGTATTTTAAAAAAAAAATCAAGAATCTCGCTGTTGCTTCGCTTTGCCTACTATCATAGTGAGATTGAACAGCCCATCACATCGATTAGCGAACCTCGTTCCTTGTCTAGTCACCAAAAGGAGAGCCGCGTCTTGTTGAGAGAATGAGACCAGCCCTCGGTGGAAGCTCTCCTGAGGACGATGACGACTTGTCATCTCAGGGTGATGCCACCGCTGTCAACGGATGCGGCAGAGCAGTGTGGCTCAGCGTCTTTACCCAGGCTCAGCGACTCATTGAGACTAATTTTAGAAACCGTAGCCTAAGTTATCCTCTTTTTTTCCTCCTCAGCAGAACACAAGAAGTACTGAGAATGAGAGGTGGAAAATCCTAAATGGCAACGCTGCTTAGAATAGAGTAAGCCGTGCGCTTTAGGCAGGATAAAATGGAAACGAAGACGGCCAGGCACGGCAGTTCTGACAGACCAGCTGCGGAGACAGGCGGCTGTGTCTCTGCTAGCCCGATGAGTCACCAAATGAGCTTCATCTAGGGCACTCCCAGGCAGAGGCAGGACCCATGCATGCACTTTAACTTATAAACTCGGCCCCGTGACGGCCTAAGGGTGGACCCTGGCACATGTAGGGGCCAGGAGGCTGAGACTGAACGTTCCCTCCTGCCTCCCAAAAGTCCAGTTCAGAAATTCCTTTTAAGGGACACAGAAGGTAATCCTCACTGTCCCCAGTGACTGAGGATTAAGGACCAGGTTTCTGATAAACGAAAGTCGACAGGCTGTGACTGTGAGAGGGCAGGAGACTGGGTGCTCTTGCCTCTTCTGGTCAGTAGGGACAGCAGACTCTGACAGCTCACTCCCCTGCACAAGAGCACAGAGTGGCTTTCACTTGTTTGAACGTCTTGTAATGACAGGTGCAAAAGAATATTGTAAGATGAAAGACGGGGCAAAAAGCGCGCCCGCGCTGTTGGGAGTTGAACCCAAGTCTGCGAGCATGCGAGGCAAGTGGCAGGAGCTGAAACACAGTCCAGCGGCATCACCACACACACTGCAGTCCAGCTGCAGCGGGAATCGCAGCGCCACCCTCCATCCTGTGCAATCTATATTTTAGGCTTGATTACGTAAATTCAGACCTCCCACACCACTGCTCCAAAACAGAGACTTAAACAGGGGACAATCCGGCTGGGCACGGTGATGCGCCCTTTAATCTGACCCCTCAGGAGGCAGAGGCAGGCCTGAATGAGAGGCCATCCTGGTCTACATTCTATCACCGGTCTTGTCTTGAGATCCTGGGGCACCGCCTCTGCAAGCTGCGCAGACCTCACTGACTAACTTCCTGGGGCACACAAACATTTCTCCCACACTGCCTCATGGTATACGCTAAGCCAACATCTCAGGTTCCTTGTGGGTTAATGCACTTAGGTGTCTTAGTTGCCTGTATACCAGGGGTCTACGCCACAGTGGTTTCAGCGGCTGGATGGAAGAGCACTGACAGACCCTGACAGGAAGATGTGGGACTTGGCAATGATTTCCATCGGGTCAGTCAGGATTCTGAGACCTGACAAAAGGGGGAGTTAAAGGGCCTTTTTTCCCCTTCCCCCCTAGATTTTTCCCATTCAGTTTCTTGGCTGCTCCTTTTAAAAGGCTGTGATGGGGCTGAAGACACGGTTCAGTGGTTAAAAATACCAACTGCTTTTCCAGAGGACCTGAGTTCAATTCCCAGCACACACGTCACGATTCGTAACTGTAATTCCTGCCCCAAGGGACCAGATGTCCTTCTCTGAACTCTGCACACATGTGGTGCACAGACATACATTCAGGCAAAAACACTCTGACATGTAAGATGATAAAACACAATTTTTTAAATGTGAAGAAATGTGGGAAAAAAACAGCCTGAAGCGGCGTTGAAGATAGTCCGCTTGAGTGACAAGTGCTCAGGCAACCTTGTGCGGGCCCACGTCTGACCTAAGAGCACAGGAATAGTCAGAGTGTTGTCACTGTGTGACTGCGTGACACCAGACCACACTGGCTCTCATTACCTAGTGAGGAGCCAAGTGTGTGGAGATGGCTCAGCTCTCAGGAAGCTATACGAGTGAGCGGAGGTTGGGCACACCGTCAGTGTGTGAGGCCGGCAAAGGCAGGAGTGGGCCGGCCATGACAGGGCTTGGGCGCGTCCACTGCCCCACGGCAGGCGCAGGCGTCACAGGCAGAGACCAGGAAGCCGACTTGCCAAGTGGCCCAATAAGCCTGACATCTCAAGAATCTGGGTGCAGAGGTGCTGTCGGGTGCAGCGTGACGTTATGAGGACTGCCAGTCATTTTGAATCAGCGACGGGCCGCTGGGTAAGTGCCACAGCATTCCTAAATGGCCCTAACATCTTACAAATTAGGATTTTGCACAGCGGGCCTTAGGATATTAGGAAAGGCATACTGTCACCTGAACCAGAACGCTGTCTACAATGCTAAGCTGTGCTCAATTCTTAGCCTGTCTTCCTTAGCCTAGGAACAAAAACACTCTTTGTTCCTAAACATTATAATTTCACAAACCTAGGGACTGAGAAGACGCTCAGTCACAATATCTCGTGTCCTCAGCATAGTTTACTCTCTCAGAGCAAGTTACTTACGACGTGGTCACTGTGAGGAAGGCTGTGTCTGCTCCAATACACTCTTGAAAGAACGCCAAACACCGAATGTCATAAATTGCAGTAAGCCCAGTGTTGAGCTTAATAATACAAAGGCTTAATGTTGGCCCACGGATAGATGACCACAACCACGGATAGATGACCACAACGCACAAGGTTACACACTTCTTTTAGGCCTCATACACTTCACAAGGGCCTCAACGTGAACACTTAGCCAAGGATGGCCTTGAACTCCTGACCTTGCGGATCCCACCTCTGAGGGCTTGGCCTACAGGTGTGTGGCATCAACCTCCAGTGAGTGTGGTGCTGAGGGGTCCACCCAAGGTGTCACAGACGCTAACCGAGCATCCTACCAACTGAGCTATTATTGCCAGCCCACAAAAGGTATTTAAAACGAGCATCACCAGCCTACCTCCCCAAATCAGTAGTCACACCGCACTACACTGATACTATACCGCTGCTAAACGGCATCACAAATATCTGGTAATGCGCTTGGCTACCTCAGCCTTTGAGCTGTAGAAGTCAGGGTTCAAGTGTAGGACAAGGCCTAACTACAGCAGTTTCAACAACTCTCTGCTGTGTGGACAGGATGCTGGACAGTGGCAAGGCATGGTTACCGTCCACTGTGCACTCTGTGTGGTCAGGCAGAGGAAGCAGAGAGTGCTAGTTGCTTTTCTATTCCTATGACAAAACACCGCAACAGGCAACTTAAAAGAGAAAGGGCTTATGGCTCCAGGTGGTACAGTTAGGAGACCATCGTGGTGGGGAAGGATGGCAGCACGCAGCAGCGGGGAAGGATGGCAGCACGCAGCAGGCATGGCAGCCGAGTAAGGGGCCAAAAGCTCATGAGCTACAGGTAGCAGAGAGAGCAAACGCTGAACAGGCAAGGCCTTAAGCTCTCAAAAGCTGCCCCCAGTGGCAAACGTTCTCCGGCGAGGCTGCACCTCCTAACCTTCCTCAGACAGCACTGGGGCCCAAGTGTCCAAATGCTTGAACCATAGAGGACATTTCTCATTGGAACTACAGGAGCAAAGATTGGAGAAAGCCAGAAACTCATTTCGTTAAGTTCAAAAGCAAACCCAGAATTTACACAAGCTCTGAGAACATCTGCCACACGGCCTCCCCAAAAGGGCTGTAGGACAGTTCTACAGAGAACGTGACATGGCTCTCTGCAATCTATAACAAAACTTTGGGGGCGGGGGAAAAAACCAAAAGAGGAGATGCTTTACAAATGAGGTTGACATGGTTCTTCCTGGCTCAGCATTTCATCTAGTAAACCCAACAGCAGGAGCTCCGTCGCCCTTCCTGCCCGCCGGTTGAGCGATTAAGATGGACATGGTGGACTACTAACATGGTGAGTAACCCACTTCCGGCTGCTGTTTCAATGATAACGTACTCATGGCTTTGTTTCCTGGTGTACTTATTAAGATGTGGCTGATGGAACTTAGTGCCACGTGCTTAAATACAAACTTTTCTTCTGAATGGCTAGATAGGAGCCCCCCCCCCCATGCCTGTTTCTTCACCCAGAAATCTGAAGAGCATTTAGGACAGTAAGTAGGGGGCAGCAGAGTGACTAAGGAGGCACTCGCACATCCATTTCCACTGTCTGGATCAGAAGCTGAGTGTCAACCCTCGAACCTATAAAAGAGTTTATTACTGTACATATTACACAGAGATGGCTTTTTACCTAATGGAACTGTCTTAACAGTTAAGTGAGGCAACTGCCACTCACATGCTTAGCCCAGGAACAGATACAAAGCAACACCCAACGTGGTGATTTACTAACATAATAGCAGCTTTGTAACAAACCAATCTTTTAAAAGCCTGGCTTCTTGTGCTGTCCTGCAGCCAATCAGCCTGGACGCTGGGGAGTGTGGTTTTCCATCTAAGTTAGACACTTCAAAGGCAGATTTGATATGACCCCAGTTACCCAAAAATGTGAAATATAAATATATCTTTTCTCAATCATTTGTTACATGGACCAAGCTGTTATGAAGCAGAAACACAAACAATAAACTGTGCCGCGAAGTTTAAAGCGTTAACTGGTACAAATCATTTAATGTCTGTCTCAACAGCCACTCTGGTTGCTGACAAGCCGGAGGTGGCCAGTGTCACCTAGGCAAAAGGGGTGCACTAAAAGTCTATCATCAATGAAAAACAACAACCACAAACCACAACAGTATCATCAGGGTCTAGGGACATGGCTTGATTGATAAAGTACGTTGACGAGCACCCGATAGATGAGCACCCGAGTCCACGGCACCTACAACAGAGACAGGATGCTCCCTGAAGCCTGATGGCCAGGCCGGCTAGCTGAGACAGGATGCTCCCTGAAGTCTGATGGTCAGGCCGGTTAGCTGAATTGCTAAGTTCCTGGTTCAATGAGAAACCCCATCTCAAAAAATAAAATAGGAGGGATAGAAGACACCTGACATTGAACTCTGGTCTTTAACATGCATATATAAATATACACATGCACTCTACATTTAAAAAAACCCATTAAGATGGCACAGTATGATGTGCTTTTAAAAAAAATCACTCAATTTTACTTACAAATGGTTAAGCTAAATTTTACACTTTGTATATTTTACCAAAAATAGTCATGTAGAATAAGAAAACCATTCTTACTGTAATAAGCACAAAAAATTTACACAAATAAAATACAATCAGCCTTAATGTTCCAGGAAACAGCATGTGAAAATATTATTTTAAACATATGAAACTTGCTCTTCCCATGGTGTATATGTTACTATAATAAACACTGAACTTTCAATCATTTGGTTTTTTTGTAACCTTTAATTAGAAGAATTTGGTTAAGCAAGATAACACGATTCCACAAATATCCAGAGAATACTTAAGGTTCTTTCCTTCTCCCCCAATCCCCCTTACTCCCTTTCTCTTTTTCATGTGTGTGGGCGTTTTGCCTACATGTGCACCTGTGTAAGATGCCGCTGGCTAGTGCCTGTGGAAGTCAGAAGAGGCCATCACGTCCCTTATTTCTGGAGTTACACATGGTTATGACCCACCACATGGGACCTGAGAATTGAACCCAGGTCCTCTGGAAGAGCAGCCAGTGCTTTTAAGCACTGAGCCATCTCTCCAGCCCTGCACGAGGGCCCTGATTGCCTACACTCATGTCTGGGCCACTCAGACCTTCTCACTAGTTCGGTTATGGCTGCCTCATACTTCAGCATGGCCTGGACAGATACTGTGATGCACGTTGGGGGACAGGTATGAGGGGTATTGTCAGCGTATCTAAAGCCTGCTTGTCTGCAGGGCCTGCAAATACAAGGCTTCCTTACGCAAGCCTCTTTCACTGGGTCACTGTTGTTAAGCATTCCTAGGCAACACAGGAAGGTCACAGACCCCTGCCTGGCACACATTCCAGAGCCTCTAAAAGCAAAAGCTGACTGCTCAGTTTTTACTTATAAATCTCCATATTTTTATCCCTAAATACTAGGGGCCAAGTGCTGACTCAGTTTTGCCCCCTCTGCTTGCCCACTTCCCTCACTCGAGGCGGGCTTGCCGTGGCGGCAGGGTGGGCCCTGTATACAGGTGCACGTTCCAGGCCCGCCTCCACCACCGTCTGCTTAGGTCCCACTCTGGTCCCTCCATCCTCTCAGCTTTCACCTTCTGTCTCATTGGCCTCAAGAGCTGATATCAATGCTAAAACAAACACCCCTGAAATCACTCCAGTGGCAAATGTGAAGGGATCCCCCGCGAGGCAAGCTGGCTCTGGCTGGTGCCTGGCTGAGAGAACATGGCCCCGCACAAGAGATGGGAGCAGCACCGCAACTCAGGTCACAGCTTTATTTACATGGCGTTGGCTCCAAGGAAACAAAACAGCAAATGCTGCCACTAACACCCTTTAACACTTAAGCCCTCCTACGAAGCCAAAAGGAGCCTATGAAAAGGCCCAGAGGCCCAGAGGCCCAGAGGCCCAGGATTCCAGGCAGAAGAGAAAAAAATTTTTTTTTCAGTTTAACCAGCTTCCTGGTTAAACAGGATCCTGAGTAGAAAGTCCTTTGTCAAATGTTTCTTGTAATGGCAGGTGAATAATACCAGGAGACGGAAAACTGGGTGGCTAGCCCACCGAGCAAACGAGCGTCCATGATACCCGGCTCGCAGCCCAGCTTTTCTACTCTTGGGACCCAGACAAGACCTTTCACAACGCTGCTGGGAGCCACCGCACTGATTTCATCAGCTGCCCTTTCCCTGCGAAGTGTGGGAAGTGAAGCACTGAACAAGGGCCAAGAAACAGGTCAGCTTTGAAAGAGCAGGCCATTATGTCATGAACGTTATGTCACGAACATTACGTCACGTATGTTTCAGAGCCAATGTCCGCGTTCATCTTGAGGTGCACTAGGCGCCTCATGTTTCCAATTTGGCGAGTGGGGCCAAAACTCTGCTGCTATTGATTTCTCTGCTGGCACAGCCAAAATGCTTGGTGTACATTCAGGGTAAACACAACAGTCTTTTCCTGATAGTACTTTCTAAGAATTGGCCATGCTAAAATCCAGTCCTGTTTTACACAGCCTTCCCAGGGTTGGCATCTCACTCCACAGCCTTAAGGGCTCTCTGCTCCGATGCTGTCCCCACTACCCGCATGCCTTGCCTTGTCTGACCCATTCCTCAAGTTCAGTAACTCAGAGCAATTTAGCTTCTGGTATTACTTCAAGAGGATACAGGTCAGGAGCAGGCAGACTACTGGGCTGCATGTGTATGTACATATGTGTGCATGCTTATGCGTGCATATGCACCCATATGTGTGTGTTCGTGCTTATGTGTACATATGTGCCTGTGTGTGTGTGTGTGCAGGTGCCCATGTGTGCACATGTGTATGTATGTGCATGCAGCTGGGTCCAAGACCAAATTCCTATTGCTTACTGTACCACACACAGCACGGGCTGTGTAGGAAACCTCCCAGGAAGGCTAATTCTTTTCAAAATGGCTGCCCCCTGAAGCAGTGCCAACAAGTTGTCTCGGGAGGTCAGACTCACCTTCAGGGAGCAAACAAGGCTGTCAATTAAGCTCCGGAGCTCTGAGTCAATGACTTACAAAGGTGTTCCCATGGGACTTTTTGCTCTTTGACCAGTCGCCCAGGCCCTTGCAGCTCTGCCCTTACACAGCCCCGGTTACCTATAGTAGGCAGTCACTCCATTAAGGGAGTTTTCCTCCCGCAAGCAATAAGCTCTGGTCAGTGTACATTATGCTGATTAACGCGTCCCAGGGATTAGTATGCAAAAACAGCCATCGCATATTGATGAGCAGATACGAGAGTTAAAATCAGATGTCCTGACTTGAACAAAACCCGCAGCTTACCTTTGCATCAACTCCCCTTCAACTTGCCAGATTCCACATGACACGAAAAGGCCTGCAGAGACCAAAGACTCATTGTACCTCCCACCTGCAGGGAAGGGGCGGGCGGGGAGGCGGTGGACCTCCCACCTGCAGGGAAGGGGCGGGCGGGGAGGCGGTGGGCCTCCCACCTGCAGGGAAGGGGCGGGCGGGGAGGCGGTGGGCCTCCCACCTGCAGGGAAGGGGCGGGCGGGGAGGCGGTGGGCCTCCCACCTGCAGGGAAGGGGCGGGCGGGGAGGCGGTGGGCCTCCCACCTGCAGGGAAGGGGCGGGCGGGGAGGACCTCCCACCTGCAGGGAAGGGGCGGGCGGGGAGGTGGTGGACCTCCCACCTGCAGGGAAGGGGTGGGTGGGGAGGTGGTGGACCTCCCACCTGCAGGGAAGGGGCGGGCGGGGAGGTGGTGGACCTCCCACCTGCAGGGAAGGGGCCGGTGGGGAGGTGGTGGACCTCCCATCTGCAGGGAAGGGGCGGGCGGGGAGGTGGTGGACCTCCCATCTGCAGGGAAGGGGCAGGCGGGGAGGGGTGGACCTCCCATCTGCAGGGAAGGGGCGGGCGGGGAGGGGTGGACCTCCCATCTGCAGGGAAGGGGCGGGCGGGGAGGTGGTGGAATTTTAGTTCTCATGGTTTTCCATGAGACAGAAGTCACATTCCCTGTGTGGATGCTTAACACATGACTTTTAAAGAGGGGCGTGGCCTTCTCATGGCCAAGTGGCATTGCTCAACTGGACTCTCTTGGTCTCTGTGGGTGACTGAATTCCTCCTCTATGTGCAGCAGACGAATCTCTGCTAAGAAACACAGCTCTTCCTTTCTTCGCAGGTGGGAAGACCGCGTTGACACCATCCATTTCTATTGTGTCACTAGCCATTCAGGAAATGCCACGAGGGAGGTGCGTGAAGGACAGGCAGGTCTTTTGTCACGTCCCCAAAACAGCCACCAAGGGAAAGTGAAAGAATATCCTATCTTGCATGGACTCTGACACTGTGTGACAACAAATCAAGACCAAACCTTTGAGTGTAAAGTCTTGTCCCAGGTGAAGGGTATGGTTGGCCTAAGCTCAAACCCAGCCCTCAGGAGGAGTTTGTGCTTTGGTGAAAGACACAGTATAAGAAATGAAGGAACTGACACACTCAAGTGTCTCAAGGTAACATCAAGTAAAAAAAAGTGGTCACTGCATGGGTCACAGGTATGTACAGCTGCAGGTGAAGGGACAAGGAACAGAGAAGGGGAAGATACCACAAAGGACTGAGGGACACCACGAAGGACTGAGGGACGCCATGAAGGACTGAGGGACGCCATGAAGGACTGAGGGACGCCATGAAGGACTGAGGGACGCCATGAAGGACTGAGGGACACCATGAAGGACTGAGGGACACCATGAAGGACTGAGGGACACCATGAAGGACTGAGGGACACCATGAAGGACTGAGGGACACCATGAAGGACTGAGGGACACCATGAAAGACCTAAACAAACTCCAAACAGGAAGTCATGGTCAGCTCAGGGTTAACAGATAGAGTGCTGTGGAATTTTTTAGACAGACATGATGAAAATAAGACAGGAAGGAGGTTAGGGTCAAATATTAAATAAAATCTCTCAAATGTCAAGATAATAAATTTTCAGAATGCAATCCAAGCCCCAAGCACAACAGATATCTGAGTCATGGTTGCCTGGGGGAGCAGAAACAGCACTTTGGGAATTAACAAAGATTTTCACAAGCAGGAAAGAATTTAGACTGCATCCTCCATGTAAGAAAAAGGCACTGAGCGATGGGATAATGGAAACTCTCTCAGAGAAGACAGTGCAGGGACGTTAACGAGAACATGACTGGCAGGCGCCTGACACTGAGAGCAGGAAGCCTGACTTTATATTAAAATACGTATCTGATAACCTCTAGAAGCAAAACGTAAACGGTCTTGGCAATGAAAATTCCAAGTAGGGGAAAAGAAAAATCTAATTTGCAGATTAGCCTGGCAAACGATGCAACTAGACAAAGCGATTAGATTTTGAGGAATCAGGATTTTCCTGGAAGTCTTAGCTGTGTTTTTTAAAAACTATTTTTAATAGAGATGAATTTGGTAAGTTTAGATTAGAAGGTACCTGAATACTTCAGTAGAATTAAATATTTTACCATATAAATATTACTTCATAATAAACAGCCAAATATTTCATGCAATGCTTTAACATGCATGGTCAGTCATTTAAAGCACACACAAAAGGACACCATAGCCCACATGGCTGTGTTAACTGTCTGATAAACAAGTTACTGCCGTAATACACTGGGCTGTTGGTCATTAGAAAAATTAGGCATTATGTCACTCATCCTACAGTCAAACCTGTCGAAAAACAAATTACAATTATGCGAATTACAGACCAACACTTCATCTGTCTCACAACTGGTGCCTAATCAAACAGTTCGGTAGAAGGGATGACATCACCATTATTAACTTCATTGCCAAGCAAGATTCCCCCCCCCCACACTTTTTTTTTTTTTTGAGTTTAAGCAACTGTGGTTGGGGCAAAGCTCTGTCAGTAAAGAACCCATCAGGCAAGCATAAAGTTCTGAGTTTGGCTCCTTAGCATCCACACACACACACAAAAAGCCAAAACCATAGACACAGGAAGTGATGGGGGTTTTCTCGCCAGTCTAGCCAATCAGTGAGTTCTGAGTTCAGCAACAGAGCATATCAGCTCAAAAAATAAAGTAGAGAGCAAATGGAGACAACACCAGACATTGGCCTCTGTGAGTGTGGACACACACACACACACACACACACACACACAGTTTAAGCAACTGACTTAAGAGTTTAGGCATCAGGAAATTTCATTCTATAAAAATCACTGAATAGGGAGCAAGGACCATCAAGAGGAGATGTCACAGGAGGACAGGGCACTGTGGGAGGGGAATGGGTGAAGAACAAACTATAATAGCACACACACGTGTGACAATGCTATAATAAACCCTCTACCTATGCAAAATTTGAAAACTATTTTTAATAAAAGAATGACAGCATGAACTAACTCTAAATCAAACTAAAATTTGTTCCTCTACTTGACAGCAACATCTCTCTCTCTCTCTCTCCTAATCATGCTATTTCAATATTTCCCAGGAACAGGCTGAGTGGGCAAACTAGGAAGTGAGACCAAATATAACCGCACCATGACGGCTGAGGGCAGGGAAAGACACCATGGAATAGGCTGGAGTGCTATTAAAATTTCATTTAAAAGTCCATTCCCTGGGCAACATCAATTTAATCAGAGCCACACTCAAGAGGGGGGGTTCAAGTCTTCAATTTGTTGTCTGCCAACTGATCTCATCTTTTATGCAAACGCGTTTTCCTGTAGCCGGGACTGGCCGGTCTGAAATATGAGTAACTCGCCCAGCCCTGCTGAGCGGACAGTGCTAGTAAATGCACTCATCAGAACAAGCGGCGGTCCCCGGTGATGCCTGAGGAGGGATGTGGCTTTCTTCTTAGATAACAGATCCCAGCCCCGTGGACCGTCCTGCTGGGGATCCTGTCTTTTCCTACTGTGAAGTAGAAACTTCCTGTGCAATCGCCCAGGCAGCGTGAGAATCAAAGTTCGACGGTTCTGTCGTGCAAGGCATTGTGAGACAAAACTCGATGCTGTTGGCGTTGCTCCTGATGTGGATGCGGAAGAGCATCACCACTTCGAGGGCTCTGCCGCCACGCTGCTTACGTCTAGGAGACCGGGGACGACGGAGGAGGGCCTAGAGCCATCAAAGGCATCCCCAATCACTGACTTACCTTCTTCTGACTTTAATCAGGGTCGAGTAAGTTTAATTATACGGAAGTGTGACATTTTTGGGAACATTCCTTAGCAACCCAAGCAAGGTGGACCCTCAGTGACCCTTAGCCCTTATCAGTCACTGCGCTAGGAGGGAAAGGAAGCAAGAGGCCCACTCCACAAGGCAAGCCAACTGCTCTCACAAATATGAATACAAATTTAAAAAGAGGCGCGCCTGAACAAAACAATCGGTGAGCAGCAAGTCAATTTGAGTGTGCATGTATGCGAGCACAAACACGTATGACACAGGCAAACCACACACATAGCTAGTGTGTGTTCAGTAAATACCCGATGTCCTGTTCTGCCAGGGCACTGTCACTCCTAAGAGACTAAGGCAGTCCCTACTGCCACTGTGTTAAAGAGCCTGAGTAAGGCCTCAGTTCAATTGTTATCTGTAGACACATGGAGAGATGGCTCAGTGTGTAAAGGCGCTTGCCACCAAGCCTGACGACCTGAGTTCAATCCCCAGGTCTCACGGCAGAAGGGGAAACAACTCCTCAAAGTACTTTGCCTTCACTTGTGGACCATGGCATGCACCCATACATACAACGTATACACACAGACACACACACAGACAGACACACAGACAGACACACAGACAGACACACACAGACACACACACACAGACACACACACACACACACACACACACACACACACACACGGGGCCGGGGTGTGTGGGAGAGTGAGAGGGATTTACAAAGCACCTCAAAACAACTTGTACTTGGCTGCCGACTGCAAACAGGAGCACTTTAAGTAACCAAGACCTGTCCTGACGCCAGGGTCGCCTTCCTGATTGTGAACTGCCAACACAACCTGCACGGGTACAACTTTTCATTTCACTTAAGTGTTAAAAAAAAAAAAAGACTTCTCTCAAACCCCACCGACTAACTTGTGTTCTGAACCACTGGCCACGGAAACAGCGACAATATTTAGTACATGGACATCGAGAGTAGCAAGAGTTTTAGGAGAGGTGTTTCCTGTTGTTATCAATGGCTTCCTCTGATGGCTCCGGGAGCCGAGACTGCACTCTTGGGCAGTGCACTTCTGAAGAAGCCCTGCTTGCTTTCTTTTGCTGTACAGAATTCACCCGTATACTTGGTGGCTCTGCCCACTGTCTGTCTGCCTCTACCTGTACAGGGGGTGCCCCAGGAGCATGGGCTCTCTGTGTGGACACTACTGACTGTCCCCCCTACCCCCCGACGCTCAGACACTAAACACCTGGTGGGATCCGCCACAGCCCTGTGCCCAGTCCACTGGAAGGATATAAGTATATGCTTTTCTTCAGCAATCCTGTCACAGTCTCCACGACGCAGCTTAAGTTTTAACTGTGACTTCTAGGCACGCATCCTGAGGAAACCCCGTTGGGACCTGGCCAAGGCTCCGGGTTCTCCAGACGGCTCCTCTGCCCCAGTCTGTCTGAGGAGGGTTGTGGTAGGACCCCTCGCCGCCGTCCTGCTCTGGTCTCTGGCTTTTCCCCTTCTCACTTCCTGTTGTAGCATGTGCTCTGGCTCACATTTCCTTCTGGTGTTTTACCCCAGGTACCCAGAGTTCGACATCTGCTGTTTCCGTTGCCTGAGCCTTTTGTTCTGACGATGGGACCCGGCGAATGTGCTAAGCCCATCTTCTCCACTTGACACGTAAGGTGGGTAATTCTAGCCAGTTCTCCTCAAGGCCATCGTCCCTCTCTGTCCCCATCACAAAGCCCGCCGACTGCCCCAAGCCCTGCTTGATGCAATAACCACAACGACCAACTGCACTCGTCACCCATTGTGATCTTTCCCCCAGGCAACTAGATTAAGTTTGTATGAATTTACTGCGTCATCAGATCCAGGAACAGACTACTGTACTCTAAATTCATGTTGAGCATGACGTGACAACTCCAATCTCACAAAGAGACGCATTTCATTTAAGTGGTTGATGTCACAACTTTTCCATCCGATACCTCAGTACATGTCAGAAGAAAATACTGTGGTGTTTGCGTTGTGACATGCAGACAGAACAAAACGCAGGCCACACCTCTTTAAGTCATTTTATGTTCGCACTAATTTAACTCACAGGCCAGTAACCCCACACATATTCAGCATGAGCAAGGTGGCACTCGGGGACGGGCAGAGACAAGCAGTTGACAGCTCTCCTCTCTTGAGTGATGACTCAAATTAGCTAGACTGAAAAATAAATCTAAAGGGTACACAGCTGGCGCATGGCTGAGAGCGGCCTCCTGAGCAACAACGTGACTGTTTCCCCAGTTTGCACAAATAGCATTGTGAGCAGGACTGTGAACTAGTGAGTGCAAGGGGAGTCCTGGGGCCACCTCTGCCAGGCTCCTTGGCTTTCATGGGTACCACAAACTGCATAGTGACGTAATGAGAAACAGATCTTTAAAGCCAATGACCTGCATGAACTCCTTACAAAATAAGGGCGCCAACATCCAAGAAGAGTTTTATACCAAAAGAACTTCCCTAGCAAGACTTAAGTGGCCAGACATGTGCAGGGCCAGAATCCTATGCCTGGCCACTGAGAACAGGCAGCTTGTTTGCTTTCAATGTAGCAGCCTTAATTAGTGTTTTAAGTTTCTCTTATGGGAAATTCCAACCACACACAAAAACAGTGAGCACACACCAGAGCCATAAGCCCATCAGTGTGTGTACGCCTATGTAACAGTCACAAGGCTCACACCAGAGCCATAAGCCCATCAATGTGTGTATGCCTATCTAAGTCACTATGCCCACACCAGAGCCATAAGCCCATCAGTGTGTGTATGCCTATCTAAGTCACTATGCCCACACCAGAGCCATAAGCCCATCAGTGTGTGTATGCCTATGTAACAGCTACAATGCCCACACCAGAGCCATAAGCCCATCAGTGTGTGTATGTCTATAAACAGTCACAATGCCCACATCAGAGCCATAAGCCCGTAAGTGTGTGTACACCTATTTAACAGTCGCAATGCCCACCCTCTCTGGGTCATCTGAATCACCTTCTAGATACAGCAAGCTATCTTATGTAATTTAAGTACACCCCTAAAAATATAACCAAAGTGTCATAAACACATTCAATGGCTTGCCATAATGTTTAACAATCTTCTGAGAAAAAAAAAAAAAGGTCTGACTTTGGAGTCTTTGCTATATTCCATAGCGCAGCTTCAAACTCTTCATACAAGTGCCGTTGAGATGTACCTGTGACAAATGCGACAACCTTACATGCTACCTCAACTCTACAGAAACACTGGGCACAAGATCCTCTCGGTCTGTCCATGTAATGCATGTGCATCTGTCCATGTGTGCCTTTGTGCGTGCACACGCATCTCATGGAGGCAAGAGGTCAATGTCAGATGTCTTCCATCACTCTCTACCTTAAGATCTCCCACCAAACCTGGAGCTTGGCCACTCACTGGGACAAGCTGGCCAGGAAGGCCCTGGGAGCCTGTCTCTACCTTCCTGGTCCTGGGATTACAGGCATGCACAGTGCACAGCTTTTACATGGTCCTGGGATTACAGGCATGCTCAGTGCACAGCTTTTATATGGTGCTGGAATCTGATTCAACTTTTAAAAAAACACTAGATTGTTCTTTAAGAAAAAAAAAGATGTATTTATTTATTATGTATACAATGGTCTACCTGCATATATGCCTGCCCACCAGAAGAGGGCACCAGGTCTCATTATAGATGGTTGTGAGCCACCATGTGGTTGCTGGGAATTGAACTCAGCACCTTTGGAAGAGCACCCAGTGTTCTTCTGAGCCATCTCTCCAGACCCCTGGTTCAGCTCTTTCTGCTCAGACTTGACTGTTTATCTCCTCAGTCACAGATGCTCAAGAGCAGTGATAGTTGCAAATTATAATAAAAGTGGGAAGTGATGACTGTGTTCTACTTTTAATACTTTACAAATGTTTTTTTAACCGTTTTCCTATTTTTTTATTTTATGTGTATGGTTGTTTTGCCTGCATATGTCTGTACACTTTATGCCAAATGTGAGATGGATCCCCTGGAACTGGAGATAGGGATGGTTGTGAACTGCCATGTGGGTGCTGGGACTTGAACCTGGGTCCGAGCAGCCAGCATTCTTGTGGTGGCTTGAATAGTTATGCCTGGCTCATATACTCGTGTATTTGAATGCGTGGCTCATAGGGACTTGTAGAAGAATGCTAATTCAGAACATGGCTGCTCTGGCAAGAGATCACATCCAAAGACCTTCTAGGTCTGTGTCTGTGGGATCCGGCTGAAATACAAACACGCCTTTAATCCAGGCGACAGAGGCAAGCAGACCCGAGTTCAAGGCCAGCCTGGTATAGAGCAAGTTTGAGGTAAAGAAAAGTTTAGGTCCAGGCTTGGTGGTTAATCCTAAACAATGAAGGTAAAGTCAGTTTGTAGAAGGAAGCACCCGTGTTTGAAAGTGATGTCTGCAGGGCAGAAAAAGTGACAAATCAGCAAAAGACTGGACAGAATAGAATACACCAACTCTCATGAGAAGAGAGGGGAAAGGGAAGCTATTTAAGGGGCAATGCAGAGAGAGAGGAGGCAGTTTTTCCTGGGAGAGTAACAGAGAGATGAGATGCAGAGAGAGAACTCAGGTGAGGACAGAATGAGCCAGAGAATGAGAAGGAGCAAGGAGATCAGAGCAGATCGCTGAGTTAGTTTGCGACCGAGCAGAGCAATTCAGGGGCTGAGAGAGAAGCCAGATTGAATCAGTCAGCTAGGAGAAGAGTTTGAGACAGAACAGCTGAGTTGAACCAACCAGCCCAGAGCTCAGAAAGAGCTATAAAGGGTCAGCTTATTCAGCAGGAAGTCTCAGAGGCTGAAAGTGTTCTAGTCTTCAATTAGATTGTATGGAGGCCAGAAGCTTCTAGAACTAGGGTTAGCAGACAGAGGCAGCAAGCCTTGGAAACAACAATTACATCAGGCGAATAAAAGTCCTTTTTATATATGGCGCTCAATGTGGTTGTAAGAACACCCAGTGTGACCCCAGAAGCAGAGGACGGGAGACATCCGACAGAGAGCCGCGAGGAGAAATCTGCCCAGGACCAACTCCAGAGGAAGACTCAGTCCTTCAAGTTCTGCCGGAGGCCCAGGAAGACTCAGGAGCCCTCAGAGCAGCGGGAGTTCCTTGCTCTGGGCTCGAGGAACCATGCAGGAGCCTCTGAGACAGTGAACCACAGTAAGCCACTCTGAGGGCAATTTTAATTACACAGACACTTTTCCTGCGTTAAAAATGGGAAACTCCACTTCGGACCCCTTGAGAACAAGGGTAGGAGTTGAGGGGAGAGGAACGGCCGAGTGGATCTTCATAAAGGACCCTCGGACTGTTAAGTTTGTGGGACTGATAATCATTTCTATTGTAAAGATTAAGCTGTATATATATATTTTTAAAAAGCTTAAGCAGAAAGGGGGGAAGTTGTAGAGGAATTTTAATTCAGGACATGGCTGCTCTGGCAAGAGATCACATCCAAAGAGTGGCACTATTAGGAGGCGTGGCCTTGCTGGAGGAAGTGTGTCACTGTGGAGGTGGGCTTTGAGGTCTGATGTGTGCTCAAGCTAGGCCCAGTGGGACAGTCTCTTGCTGCCTGCGGATAAACATGTAGAACTCTTCGTCCTTCTCCAGCACCATGTCTGCTTGCACGCCACCACGTCTGCCCGCACACCGCCACGTCTGCCAGCAAGCCACCATGTCCTGCCACCATGTCCACCCGCACGCTGCCATGCTTCCCGCCATGATGACAATAGACTAGACCTCTGAAACTGTCAGCCAGCCACAATGAGATGCTTTCCTTTATAAGAGCTGCCTTGCTCATGGTGTCTCTTCACAGCAATGAAATTCTAAGACAGTTCTTACCCACCGAGCCATCTCTCCTGTTTAACAAGTGGCTTGCAAAATCCCTAAAAACGTAGGAAATTATTTTTGATAAGCCCTTGCACGTCAGCATTAACATCCCCAACTCACACTGAGCTAACTGGTAGTAACTCATGACTCTTGCCAACTGCCTAGATTCCTCTGATTCTGTCATCTCCCCATCTTTGCGGTGGAGGATTTAATAGGGAAAGGGGAAATCTGCTTACTACATTCAAGCAAAGCTCCAAGGTCCAACCAACACTTTAATTGTAAAATTTAATTTTTCTTTTTTCTTTTTTCTTTTTTTTGGTTTTTCGAGACAAGGTTTCTTTGTGTAGCCTTGGCTGTCCTAGACTAACTTTGTAGACCAGGCTGGCCTCGAACTTACAATGATCTACCTGCCTCTGCCTCCCGAGTGCTGGGATTAAAGGCCACCACCGCCCGGCCAATTTTTTTTTTAATTTTAGAAACTGTACTAGGAAGATTTATAACAAGAAAACACAAAAGTATATGAATTCCCCTCATCCCCCATGTGTTTTCACATAGGTCTAATAACGGTCAGTGCCTGCCTGGCCACGCCCACTTGTTTTCCAGAAAATCCTGAGCAGGTGACTTCATCCACAGTTATCCTAGCAGGCCATACACCTCCTTTCCAGATCCTACGTCCCCTTCCTCAGGATTTCCACTAACCTTGTAACGAGGGCTTTTTGGAACATCTACCTGGTGGCTGGCCAGCTGTTCTCAAATTGGTCGTTCACTGTCCCTGACTTAAAGGCAGGAAACCTCTGTGGTTATACATGATGGCAAGACTTAGTGAGGAAGAGGCTAGCGGACAGTTAGCTTCTACAGTTTGCTGACATTTGGTGTATATATATATATATATATATATATATATATATATATATATATATATATTTTTTTTTTTTTTTTTTTTTACATAACATATTCACTGAATTCCTTGTGTGAAAAGTGTCTTGGGAAACAGCATGCTATTCGGTAGGCACACAGTATGGTAGGGAGGAAAAAGGGCAGCAGAGATCAGGGGTCTGTGTTTGAGCCTCTCTCTTCAGTGCTTTGCTGGGGACACTGGGTGGGTCCTCTGAGCTACCAAAACAAAACAACAAAACAAACATAAAAACAAAACAAAAGCAGCAACTGCCATTCTCCCTCATGAGGGCGCCGTGCTCCACTGTGACCGTGTGTCTAACGGCGGCTTTGGAACTGCGGTGTACCATTCCTGTAAACGCAGAAAGGACTGTTTGTATCAGCAGACAAGGAAGTCTATTGCCTTGGCCATGAAAACAAGAGAATAAATTAAAACTCTCAAAAGGAAGAAGAAGGCGGGGCGGACAACAATGGTGCACAATGGTGCAGAGGTCGGATGGTATTCACAGCCACAAACAAGCAAACCAGGAACAACTTAGGGGTCGAGGCTGTTTTTCATCATGTTAGGAGATGGACGAGCTGAAGGGTGATGAGCAAGGACGCGCTAGCATTGCCAGGGGCTGCGAGACACTTGTGTCGTAGTAAATGAAGTCACAAGGCAAGGTTCAACACGTGACTTCCTCTTCAAATAGAGCTGCAGAACAATCTGATGGAATGGTGGTTATTCTGCGTGGATGCTCTCCCAGGACACTCCCTAAAGGTGTTGCTTTCTGCAATGGATCGCTTAGGGTCAAACGGCAAACATCTGTCAAAACCGTGCCAGGCACCACTCACTCCACAAAGCGACTTGAGGTCTCCTCGTGCTCCAGGAGGGAGGAGGAGCTGGATTTGCCAAGAGAATTATCAATCTACAAACCACACTAATGTTCTCTGGGAGAGCAGCAAAGAGGCTCAGCCTATGTAACACGTGATCTGAAATATTATTAACATCACTGGAAGCTTTCTCACAAGAAAATGACAGTTGTGAGGGCTGGGGGAAGGTTTGTATTTTGTAAAAAAAAAATGCTAAATAATCTAGGCCAACCCTAAGAAGCTTTAAAAAAAATCAATTTGAGACCTTAATACGACTTTGCAGTAGTTGATGAAAACAGCAGCTGTTGAGCCTGGAAAATCCAAATGAGATTATCAGGTCAAAAATCACAGAAATACAGAGAACGTTTCAGACACTAGCACAGGGGCAATACATAAAAACCATACGAGAGAAGGAAAGATTTTGCTTAAAATCAATTTTCTAAGCACCTGACCACAATATGTAACCAACCTGAGAATTTGCTGTTAAGACACGAAAGATGTTCCACGAACTTCACTTCCTTCCACCGTTTCCAGCCGAACTCCGCTGCGCCGTCACTACACAGCCTTCCATCTTATCCCCCACCTGCACAGGGCCCTTAAACACCACGGCTTGCTTTTTCAAAAACAAGGTCATCAAAGAACCAACATTCTTTGCACAGACTGCTAAGTGAGACTGGCAAAGCACTAACTTGGTGATCTTTTGAGCACACTGAAAGTAAGGCCAAAGTTTAAGACAGCTAACAGATATAACGAAGTTTTGCTTTGATTTTTTTTTAAGCCTTCTAGATGTTTCTTTCAGCACCCTGAGTGCTGACACCCATGGAGACCAATTGGTGTCAAATGCTCCCCGAGGTTATAATCTCGTATCTCACGTCCACTGACAACGTGAGGAGCGACTGTGTTCCGCTTCCTCATTCGTGAACAAGGGTGACACTCACAGGCTAGTCTGCTCTGGTCCTGGACTGCTATTATAGTTTTTTTCTTCTTTCTCTTTTACACTCACAGGCTAGTCTGCTCTGGTCCTGCACTGCTATTATAGTTTTTTTCTTCTTTCTCTTTTACACTCACAGGCTAGTCTGCTCTGGTCCTGGACTGCTATTATAGTTTTTTTCTTCCTTCTCTTTTTCTTTTTGTAAGATTGGAGGATGGCTCAGCACTTGCTGCTCCTACAAGTGACCCAGGTTGGATTCCCTAGAGCCCACATGGTGGCCTACCATCATCCATAACTCTAGCTCCAGGGCGTCCACCACCCAACTCTGCAGACATCAGACATGTATGACATACACTCACACACAGGCAGAACGCACATGCACATATAATAATACAAACAATAAATCTAAAAACCTTTAAAAAATTAACCCATAAATCCAATTTATCTGTAGTCATCCTTCTCAGTCAACAACTATGCAAGCCTAATTTCACAGCAGTCGCTTGGCTTTACTTTTCACAACAGCAAGGGAAAGGTTGATTAAATCCCTAGTTACTGAACGGACAAATGTCCATCAAAAGACGGATAAGATGGAGATTTCTCTACTAGCTCCTCCCAGGTAGAAAAGATGAAAGAAGTCTCGTTTGAGGAGCCACAGCCTTGGGAGGTAGAAAATCAAGGGCAAACTTGGTGTGATCAAAGATTCAGAGCAGCTCAGGAGAAGAAAGTAAAATGCGGGTATTCCAGCATTTCCTGCCACCAAGTTAACACTGGCAACAGCCTCTGGGGATTTCCTAGCAGATCAGGCAAATGAGGGGACCCTGTGACTTAGTTCCAGAGAGCTGCTGGAAAGAGGGAGCAGCAGAGCTGGGTAGAATGCTCAGTAGACAGACATGCACACACGCATCCACAAAGGGAACTGTGAGTGGCCACTACGTCATGGGTGGCACTGGGAAATCAGCAATGCAGTGCTAACGCCAGAGGCGTTGCCACAGAGATGGCACTCCTGCCTCACGGAGCTGCGTCAGTTAACAGAGCAGAGGGCCAATGGACTATTCTGTTACCCAAGAGTCATGGGGCATACAAAGGAGGCAAGGGCTGAGCCACGTGAGGAGTGTGACCAAGCGTTCACAAGCTTGCCCAAACAAGAGCCTCAAGGTGGGCAAGAAACAGGAATCAACCCGGAAGTCAGGAAGGCAAGAGATGTTCAAGGCTAGTGTCTTTACTCAATCCTATCTTTCCTGGTATGCGTCAGCGACTGGCTTTATACCCAAGTTTCAAATGCTCCTAGAATATTAACCTCTTTTAAAGGCTATCATCCAAGACTGTATCCCACAAATCTAAATGATTATCAATATCAAGAAAGCCGTTATTGAAATGATCAGTAGCCATCTCTCCATCAGTTAGGTGCCTATCCCGGGCTGCCTTCCAAGTCTCCGCATAGCTGAAGAGACAACACTGAATTTCTGCTCTTCCTGTTTTCACCCCCTAGATGCTGGGCACATGCCGTACCACAGCTTACCAGGCGACAGAGGTCCAGGGCTCTGTAAAACTGAGCTGTATTCCCAACCCGCTTTTGTTTGTCCTATGGCTGAGACAGGCCTGGAACTCTATGTACCTGGGGATGACACCTTGAACTTATAATCCTCCAGCCTCTCCCTCCCATGTGTGGGAGTTACGGGCACGCAGTACTCAACCAAGTCAATCCTGGTTCATAGCAGTGTCCAGATAGGATACTTAAGATACACTGTACAGTAGATGCCCACAAGGAGACGAACTCTGATCCATCCAACCACCATCGACCTTAACATTAGCCAGTCTCCGGGCAACCATTTAAACACATGAGTCTATTGGGGCCCTTTCCTAGTCAAACTACCATAGGATCCTTCTGAGAAAAAGAGAACATTCAACCTTACATGGTTTTTCTTCTCAAATCTCTTTGGTGTCAGTCTCCTTACTCTATACCATCTCATCGGAGTCTGGTTTTCTCTTACCTCTGGTGCAGCCACACAGCTTCCAGTGTCACCTGCCCAAACAAACCAGGTGTCACCTTCTGCTTCCTCTTGTCCCTGGATCATTTTCTGGAAAGCTGTGTGCTGGGCACAGGGTGAAAAGGGCACAGCTCAGGCAGAGGCTGGGCCAGAGGCAGCACGCACACTCCAAATCCCATGCCAGTGCCTCCCTTCCCTCCGAGCCTGGCTTTGGCGAGTGGACACACTGCGTGAGGTACATTAAAAACGTAGTGTGCCACTGACCCCAAACACAACGAGGCAAACACAAGGTCACTGGGTGAAAAGGAAGTCCCGTGAGCCGCATTCCCGTTCCATAGGGCAGCAGGCCCATATATCAATTTGTTTATGTAGCTCCAATACCTTGATTAATCGAGTCATTCCTGTGCTTGTCTTAGTGTAAATACGGCTCCAAAGTAACTGTGCTACTGTGTCACTCTGGGTTTAGCTTTCCCAACACTCCTGCTTCTAGCAGTGTTTCTAGTAATTAATTTTGGTTACATAGAACCATTTATCTCTCCATTTCACTTTCATTTTCATTTGTAACCAAGCTAATAAAATGTATATGTGGTTTGTTCTGCAGTGACTGAACCATGACTTCCTGATCTAAAACACAGTGTTAAATGTTCTCACAAGGCACATGCCACCTAAGCCGACAAAGGGAAAACAGGCAGCAACTCGGAGATAACTTTAAAACAGGTGTTTAGAGCTGAGCAGCCGAGTGGGTTGTGAGCACCCTAGGGGATATGACCCTTAAGGATGTGGTGTGTAAGGGATAAGTGTGTGAGGGAGGGTTAGGAACGAAGTGTGGACAGCTGCTGGGACTCACAAACTTTCAAAAGCTAGAGACGGTTTCACTGTAATTGTAAAACAAGCACAACACAAGCAAGCACTAGTCGACCACACCTAAAACTTCATCGGTCAGGAGCAAATACCGTAAACTATTAGTCATCAGGGTTGCTTCTTACGAGGCTAGAAGAAAATTTAATAGAAAGCCGAGTGTCTTGAAGAGGCGCAAATGCTAAGCAGACAAGTCTCCATGCGAAGATTAGCCTGAGAAAATGTAGAGTTACGCAATATGATCCGTGAGCAGTGAGCACTGACACCCCCCCACCCCACCCCCACCCCGCCCAGTGCTCTCCGTGTAGCAATGAGCTAAAAATGCTCGATAGACTCCTCAGAGCCTGGGGTCCCGCTTCAGCCTCTAACTCCTGGGTAGGGAAAGGACACAGAGCATCAGCCATAACCCAGCATCTCTTCCACTGCGCTGCTCCAGTTCTGCCACCCAGGAAGACGAACATCATCACATCACCATGGCAACAAGGCAGGGCAAGATGTAGGCTAGAAATTCCCAATTCTGGGGGTGGAGGTGAGGGCAGAAGAAGGGCCTTTGGCTAACTGAGAGAGAGAAAAAAAGGCTCCAGTTTCTTCTGTCAAAGTGGTCTACGCATTAAAGGGCAAGCCTGGAAAAGTAGGCTTTGTCTCCATTTAGTCATCATCATCAACAACAACAACAAAAACAATAAAACTCAGTAAATGCAGCTCAGGTATGGTGGTCCTTGCCTTTAGCACTCCAGGAGGCAGAGGCAGGTGGATCTTTGAGGCCACCCTGGTCTGTATAGCAAGTTCCAGGATAGCCAGGGCTATCAAAATAAATAAAGTAATAAATCATAATCATAATAAGAAGGAAGGAAGGAAAGAAAGAAATTCAGTGTATATCAGTGTTTATATATAGGAGGCAGAATTGATAAGCATCTTAGATTATAAAGCTAGCTGAGTTTTACTAAAAAATTCAGATATGCAAATTCAAGCCTTAAACTGCTGCCTATTTTTGAAAATCATACACTGATCCAGCCTGTGGATAATGACAACTCTCAACTTTCGGTTACTCTGCAGCACTGAGCGAGAGGGGACATCTGCTGAGGAAGTGTGGCGGGGAAGATACGCCACGTGATGAGCTCTCTGGAGACAGTGACAAGCTTATCTTCAGCCTCCTCTAGAAAACAGCTCTCTGGAGACAGTGACAAGCTTATCTTCAGCCTCCTCTAGAAAACGCGCCCAGAGGAAATTCCTGGGTAGGGGCTGACTTTTGTGTCACTGTGAGGAAGGAAGCCACTGTGTCCGCTGACAGAGGGACAGGGCTTTTCCACTGGTGACCTTACACAGCTCCTCTGGGCCTTCCTCTGTGTGGACACTCATCTCACGCCATCTATGAGGACTCCTCCCCTCAGGAGCCAACCTCCTCCCAGAGGCCTAACCTCTAGCCTTAGGTTCCGCTGGGGAATTCTGGGATTCAAAGACATTCAGAGCACAACACATAAAATCCTGGAGATGAGCCCAGTTGAAGGCCAGCGTGTTCTGCATAGTGAGTTTTGGGACAGCCAGGGCTACACTGTGAGTCCCTGCAGACCAAGCTGGTTCTTGATTTCGAGCTCTGCCTGCCTCTGCCTCCCCAGTGCTGGGACATCACACCCAGCCCCATTGAGAGCACTGTTTCCTCTGCTTTTCTCAACCTTAACATCTTATTAGAAAAAAAAAAAAGACAGAATAAAACAGAAAGGTGAATGTGGAGAGGCAGTTTACATAAGAGTCGAGGCTGATTACAGTTTTATCACAGGAAATATGCATATAACCTGGGAAAGATTCTCAGCATGGTACATATAAAAGTTACAAATAGAAAAACTGTGATGTCTTTTCCGCATAATTCAGCAGTACGTCAACCTTGAACTGACTGGTCCTGATAAACTCGGTGCCTTGAAGTCAGGACTTCTCAAAAGTGTCCACAGGAGTGGAGTGCTTGCCTGGTGTACACAAATCCCAGGCGTGGCTCCCCAACCCTACACAGCTCCCAGCAAAGCACTCGGAGGTCGAGGAGACAGAGGATCGGGCTACAGTCATTCTATACCTCATGGGGAGTCTGAGGCCAGCCTCTCTCCACACACACTGGCCACTCCAGGACACTGAGGCCAGCCTCTCTCCACACACACTGGCCACTCCAGGACACTGAGGCCAGCCTCTCTCCACACACACTGGCCACTCCAGGACACTGAGGCCAGCCTCTCTCCACACACACTGGCCACTCCAGGACACTGAGGCCGGCCTCTCTCCACACACACTGGCCACTCCAGGACACTGAGGCCGGCCTCTCTCTACACACACTGGCCACTCCGCGACACTGAGGCCAGCCTCTCTCCACACACACTGGCCACTCCAGGACACTGAGGCCGACCTCTCTCCACACACACTGGCCACTCCAGGACACTGAGGCCGGCCTCTCTCTACACACACTGGCCACTCCGCGACACTGAGGCCAGCCTCTCTCCACACACACTGGCCACTCCAGGACACTGAGGCCGGCCTCTCTCTACACACACTGGCCACTCCGCGACACTGAGGCCAGCCTCTCTCCACACACACTGGCCACTCCAGGACACTGAGGCCGGCCTCTCTCCACACACACACTGGCCACTCCAGGACACTGAGGCCGGCCTCTCTCCACACACACACTGGCCACTCCAGGACACTGAGGCCGGCCTCTCTCCACACACACACTGGCCACTCCGGGACACTGAGGCCGGCCTCTCTCCACACACACTGGCCACTCCGGGACACTGAGGCCGGCCTCTCTCCACACACACTGGTCACTTCAGGACACTGAGGCCGGCCTATCTCCACACACACACTGGCCACTCCGGGACACTGAGGCCGGCCTCTCTCCACACACACTGGCCACTCCGGGATGCTGCCCCTCTGTCGCCCGGCCCCGCAAGCACATTCTAGCCCTTCGGTGTCCTGCGTCATCTATTATCTAACACTCCACCTTGAATTTTCCTCGTGGCCACCGTTACTGCTGCAGGACGCACACAGAAAGGGTTTTTCCTGTTTCCTTCATTGCTGGATCTATTCCCAGTACCTAGTGTGATGCCTGACTCATATTAAATGCTCAAAAAAAAATGTGTTAAGGAATTAATGTTTTAAAGATCTATAGCGAACATTAAGCCTACGAACAAGAAATCAAATATGGTCCTAAGAAAACAAGATCTGGAGCTGCCGGAGCCCCGCGCTCAGGTGGGGTGTCTCACGAGGGGTCTGTTTCACCTGCTCTTCACGCTTCTTTCAGTCAAGTCCCCCAATCCTTGAGGCCTTTCCTAAGGACAATCGGTGACAAGAAGCCAGCCGATGCACCAAGGAAAAATCTACCAGGGCTTGAGGACTTGCTTAGCTGGGCCACTCATTCCCCCACAGATCAGTTTCCACAGCAGGCGTCTCACTACTGTGGCCACATCCCCGAGGAGAGGCTCGGAGAGGAAGGCTCTCTCCTGACTCACAGGTGAGGGTAAGCAGTCTTCGAAGCAGGGAGGCAGAGCTGCAGGAGGCTGCAGCTTCAGTGGTGGCGGCCCGGGGAGCACCCAAGCTCCCTCACTCCCTCTGGGACTCCAGGAAGGAGGGGGAAAGTACCACCCAAACTCAGGGCAGGCCTGCCCCTCTCCCCTCAGTTAGTCCTACTGGGAAGCGCACCCTCACAGACACATTTAGGCTATTGCTGATCCAATCAAGGTGACACTTGAAATGTGAGCCATTATATGGTCACCTGGAGACATGTGACTGCTTCCTGAAAGTGACAGGAACACAACTGGTGAGACTCCTGAAGTTCAAGGCTATTTGCTTGACGTTATAGAGAGGAGTCTGGACCAGGTATCAAGTATCCTCTCAGAGAGGGCTAGAGCATCCAGGAGCCCAGAAAGGCCCCAACTCACAAACTGTGTTGCTCCTCCATGCTTGCATTACTCCACAGGAAAACGCCCTGGGTCTCTGGGGAGCCCACACACTTTCACATGTGACTAATCACCTTACTCAGATAACAAATTTAATATTCTTGATTAAAATATTCTTTTCTCCCTTTCAGTAGGACTAAGATGAATTCTTAGAGCTAGGCTGAGGTTTCACACAACTTTAGTCCCAGCATTTTGGAGGCAGAGGCAGGTGGATCTCTGTGTTGGGGCCAGCCTGGTCTACAGAGCGAGTTCCCATGGCAAATTATAGAAACAACCAAATGTTGACCCAGCTGACTGCCAGCTAAGCATATGGTGATTTTTAACTGATGTTCTGGGCATTTTCTACAGTCTTAAATTGACCTAGTAGTACTTTAGTGTTCAATTTTTAGCTTCAGTGGGGACATGCCAAGGGACGACAGTGTCAGCTATGTTTCGTCCCTGCTGGAAGTCTCTGTGTGTTAAGAACAAATTAAAGTAAGTGTGTCTGTGTGTGTGTGTGTATGTGTGTGTATATGTGTATGTGTGTATGCGTGTGTGTATATGTGTGTGTGTATGTGTGTGTATATGTGTGTGTGTATGTGTGTGTGTATATGTGTGTGTATGTGTGTGTATATGTGTGTGTGTATGTGTGTGTGTGTATATGTGTGTGTGTATGTGTGTGTGTATGTGTGTGTGTGTATGTGTGTGTATATGTGTGTGTGTATATGTGTGTGTGTATATGTGTGTGTGTGTGTATGTGTGTGGGTATGTGTGTGTGTGTATGTGTGTGTGTATATGTGTGTGTGTGTATGTGTGTTTATTTTTTCTTGGACAGGGTTTCTCTTTATGTAGCCTTGGCTGTCCTGGACTCGCTCTGTAGACCAGGCTGGCCTTCAACACACAGAGATCCACCTGCCTCTGCCTTAGGTGCTGGGATGCACCACCACACCTGGCAGCAAGAGCAAATTTATAAGCCATCTGCTCAACTGAACCCAAGAGTTGGTGGCTAATTTGACTAGGAAGGTTTTTGGGTTTTGGTTTTGAGTGCCCAAGGCACTGTTCTTCAAAGCTTGTTGTGGGGGAGGGGCTTCTGACAGGGTCCATCCCCAGAGAGTTAACCTTTGTCTGAAATTATCTGTCACTCCAGGTCGCTTGCTGTGGGCCCCCACTCCCTGGATATTTTCTTTCTTTCTCTTTTCAAACCACTATTTTCCCACATTAGGAGAGAAAGGCAGGCCTCTGTCCTCAGAAACCAGTTCACCGAGCCTTGCCCTGGGGGTGCATTTTTCAGGCCACTGAGCAAAGTATCATTTTGAAATCCCCTGGGGTGACAGGTGCTAAGGAAGGAAAAGCCTCAGAAGTCAGTCCTGACTTTGGGGAGAGCTGCTATTTCTTGGCTTGAAGCAGGTGTGTCGGGGAGGACTATTCTAATAGCTTAGGAAGAAAAGGCTGGGAACCCCCCTCCCCCATCCATCACTAACTCACCATGACAAGCACTCAGCAGTTTAAAGGACAGAGTTTGGTCCCTTCTCTCTGGTCCCTTCTTTCAGGTATGTGGCAAGATTTCTTAAGCATTTGATTACAAAGTGTTATTTTTGGCAGTAAGTAATATTTGCCCATGTGCAACTAAGCTGTTAAGTCCACACATTTCAAGTATACTAGGACAGCCAAGGCTACACTGAGAAACCCTGTCTTGAAAACAAACAAACAAACAAACAAATCAAGTATATATATGTGTGTGGGTATGTGAGTGTGTGGGTGAGAGTGTGTGAGTGTGTGCGTACAGGTGAGTGCACATGCACACACCAGGGCACCTATGTGGAGGTCCGAGGACAACTTGAGGAGTCTCTCCTTCCATCTTGTGTGTTTCAGGGATCAAACACAGGCCCTCAGGCTTGGTGGCAGGTGCCGTCACCCACTGAGGCATCAACAGCCGAGTTGTCGGAGCTCTAATAGACTTGGTCTTGTTAGTTGCGCATGAGTAAAACAACTCAGACTGTTAAAGTTCTATTATACCCAAATTGTGCTTCAGAGAAAATAATAAAATGAGATTCACAATCAAAACTGTAACTTCCTTGATGTTTGTAGCAAACCTTTAAAATACTTTTTAAATGGGTGGTCATGGGCACCAAGCCATTTTGGTGTTTAATCTAGTTTCTATTGGGCACATTTAAAATTTTTTTAAATCAATATTTATGTCATCAGAAATGTCATCTTTTGTACCGACTTAATGAAGCAATGATGAAAGATGTTAGCGTTTGTCTTTAAACATGTGACAAAGGCAGGCACTCAAAGGCTTGGCTCTTAAACCCCGAGGAACAGAAAAAGCCAGGGTTATGCCAGAAAAGCATAATCCCCAGTGTCTGTGGTAAGCCACCAAATCTGGAACTCTGAGTCAGGTTAATATTCAATAATCATGAGATCTGACTCCAACTGATACCAGGCTGGCTAGTGTTTGCCAGCTCAACACAAATGAAAGTCACGCGGGAAGGCGGAGACTCAACTGAGGAACCGCCTCCATCAGAGGACTGGACTGAGTAGTGACTGAAGTGGAAGGGCCTGGTCCACCGTGAGTGGCGCCACCCATAGGCGAGTGGTCCTTAGCTGTATAAGGAAACAGGCTGAGCAAGCCATGGGGAGGAGGCCAGTAAGTAGCACCCGGCATGTCCTCTGCGTCAGCTCCTGCCTCCAGGTTCCTACCTTGAGTTCCTGCCCTGACTTCTGTCAGGAAGAGCTGCACCGGTAACCCACGCAAACTCTTTTCTCCCCTGCGTGCTTTTAACCAGTGTTTAGTCAAGAGCAGCAGACACCTAGCCAGGCTGCCCCTTAGCAGCACTCACAGTGTGCCTTACAACCTCTAACCTGTAAACACCTTTCTGCCAAAGCACCAGTTAAAAGCAAGTCAGCGAAACCGAGCTCTGGAGTGGGGGGGGTGGGGTGGGGTGGGGGACGCACAGACCCAGCTTTTTCCATGGTTTGTTCCTGGATATATGTCTATTGAATGCCCACGGTGCGTCAGGTCTAAGAAAGCCCAGAAGATGAGCAAAGCCTGCCCCTTACCACCAAGGAGCACCAGAGAGGAGGCCAGGCTGTTCAGGGACCACAGGCAGCACGGAGGAGGGGTGGGGGCGGAGGTGACGAAAGAAAGATGCCAAGCCAAGGTCTTCAGGAGAACCGAGCTTGGAAGGCAAAGGTGAGCATCGGTTTATCAAGAGCACCCAGGTCACGGGAAGGAACACTGTCAGACTGCAGCCACGCTGTTTCCACAGCCTCCCTGGATTACAAACAGCCCAACACGGGCATGTGTGCGCACACCACGTCCATGGTGCAACCACTGGGGATGCATGTGGTGCTGACAACAAAGGGGGGGGGGCTTTATGACTCAGCATCCCTGGGGATGCATGTGGTGCTGACAACAAAGGGGGGGGGCTTTATGACTCAGCATCCCTGGGCACTTGTACCTGTTCACTGTGGCTAAAGGAGTCGCCCTGATATGGGGAGATCTGCCTCCTTAGGAAGGTCCCCACAGTATGTTCAAGCAACTGGGACCTCCGGTCCCCACAGTGTGTTCAAGCAACTGGGACCTCCAAGGAGGGTGGAGGAGACGCGGAGAGGGCTACACACTAAATGGTATCAGGAAAAAGATAACCGCTGGTGCTCCTGGACCCATGAAGCAATGAAGTTGCTCGGAGGAAGTGCATGGAGGGACGAAGTGAAGGATGTGGCCGCTGCATAAACTACACCGGCTGCCGATGACACAAGCGGAAAGAAGGGGGAATTCCAGGTCTAGGGGGGGCACCGGCTAGATGAGCTGAGTAAATGTCTGGCTATCTTGAGAAGAAAAAGGTGGGGAGGGGGATCTAAGGGTAAACACATCTTGAGAGGAAAAAGAAAGACCCACTAGTGCGCAGGCTGTAGGCCCTGCTTACCCTGTGAAGCAGGCGTCACAGGCTGACTTAATGACTAACAAAGAGGGCCAGACTATTTGTCCGCTATTAATGCGTGCCAGTTCTGCGAAGCTCGACACTTGGCGTGCTTAAGAGGCAGCCAATAATAGAGACGAAATCTGCTTTCACAGAACTGATGTCCCAGGGTTGGTAAGCGGGACAGAACACTGAGCAAACCAGCCATAAGCCACTGTATGAAACGCCGGCGGGGAATGGGAGGGCAGGGTGTGGTGCGTCACCCGGGGTGATCAGGGGTTCTTTGCAGTCACTGGGATGACCCTTCACTGAAGGGACATCGATCGGGTACATTCGCCAGGGAAGACGGACAGCCTTATCAGCAAAGAGCTCAGAGCCACTGAGAGGAGCTCCAGGCACCAGGAGAGACGCCAAACAAGCAGCCCCGGTCGGTCACAAGGGTATTTGGGGGAAGGTGACAGAGACTTCTGGCACCTGGGGACAGGTAGGCTGCCTGGGGGTTATCCTGGGAACCTGAGCAATATGCACGTGTGTGCGTGCATGCAGCACACACACACACATACACACACACACTGAAATCTGGTGCCTTGAGAAACTGCATCATGCATGATTCACAAACCCAGCTGGGAGACAAATCACAGCTAGCCTGAGGATGCAGTCTCAGCACTGAAACTGGGCCAGCAAAAAAAATAAAAAAATAAAAACCCATCCAATTTTGCCTAGAGAGATGAACTTTAGAAATTCAGATTAATAGAATTCACCTCAAACGCATCCGCTCCTAAACAAGCAAGCAAGCAAGCAAACAAACAAACAAAAAACCATAACCTGCACTCCAGTGGCTGACAGGCCCCCTCAAGGCTCAGTCATGTTCCTACCATGGTGGGAGACACACAAGAGGACTTCCTTCAAGCCAGTTGCAGGGGCTAAAGAGGAAGTGTTTCCTCATCACTTATTCCTTTTTTTTTTTTTTTTTGGCTGTGCTAGACAGGACAAGGACAAATGGCATGTCCTGCCACTGTACCTGCCAATGCCGTCCCCGGCCAAGCTTGCTTCCTGCCTATACCAACCTGAGAGCCGCCGCGGAGGGACCGGATATTGGGCCCGGGCAGCAGAGTCCAGCCAGCCCTCTGCATTACCATAGCATCCCACTCTAGTCATCCTCAGTGCCGCTGAGGGAGCTGACTCTTCCTCAGATGTCTCTGAATGGTCTGTGTCCTTTAGACTCTACCTGCTAAGGGTGACGTAGGCCAGCTCCCAGCAGCGGAGTCGAAAAGGGAACGAACACGTGGAAGGTGTTCTCTTCAATCTCTGCAGCCTGCTGGGAGGGAGCCCTCTGTCCGTGTCTGCCACCGTGGTAGGAGCATGGCGGAAACCTGCCAGCCACCTGACCGCAGCTTTCTTCAGATGCATCTGCTTGACGTGTCAACAACCACCACCACCACCACCACCAACAACAACAACAAACAACAATAACAAACCACGTGTATTTAAGAGTCTGCTAATGCAGGATACAAGGTTTAAATGACCCCTGAGCTTTGTGGCCCCTTTTCAGAATCACACGGTGAAGCCGCACGTCACACACACTTGCTTTACGTTCTGAGCGTGAGGGAATGGTGAGGCGTGGGCATGGGACTCAGGTGTCCTGTCCCTCAGTTCCACCTCCATCGTCACACACACTTATGTGAATGACAGCTCCAAACAGCACAGCATGCCTCCTTTGGACGGTGTGGGGGGGACCCCGCAGGTCCATTCCCAGGGTGTTCACATCTGAGCTAATTTCAAGCGAACGTGCGGGGCGGCTTTTGTCTCTAATGTCACCATTCAGCCGTTGATGGCGGCACACTTGCACACGCATTCAGAGCCTTCCCTGTGAGGACCACCGTGGCCATGGTCACGTGGTTTCAGCAGCTGCTTGTGTGACTTCTTCCATAACCCACAACCTCCGTGAACACCGAGACCAGATGGGGTTCGGCTTGCCGTTGCCTCACCAGGACTGGGGCAGCACCTGGCAAGCAGCGGATGATTAGTAGTTTCTTAAAAATACCACGAACCTTTATCACAGATTCATTTGTGGGTCAGCCAAAAAGTATTCACTTCAAGGCTGAGGAACAGAAAGGCATATCTCTTTCTGATCAAAAGATGCAGGAATAATTGTGTTGCTCTTTGGTTTATAAACTGACTTGGAGACAATTTTGTTAAAGTTAAGGGCAGCCACTTGGACATCTACAATTATCCGTATAAAATGCTTTTGAAATAGAGTAACAGTTCATTGTAGGAAGGGTTCATGGAAAAGGTTAGGCCAAATTAACATGGGGAAATTCCCACTTCTTTTGCCAGAGACAGTATTAAACATTTTATCTAAAATTCCCCCCTTTTTTCCATGTGTTCCCACTACCTCAGTTTACAGCTAAGAGAGCTACAAGCTACAAATGAGGCTGTACACACAGTGAGAGGCTGTACACACAGTAAGAGAGAGGCTGTACACACAGTGAGTGAGAGGCTGTACACACAGTGAGTGAGAGGCTGTACACACAGTGAGTGAGAGGCTGTACACACAGTGAGAGAGAGGCTGTACACACAGTGAGAGAGAGGCTGTACACACAGTGAGTGGGAGGCTGTACACACAGTGAGTGGGAGGCTGTACACACAGTGAGTGAGAGGCTGTACACACAGTGAGTGAGAGGCTGTACACACAGTGAGTGAGAGGTTGTACACACAGTGAGAGAGAGGCTGTACACACAGTGAGTGGGAGGCTGTACACACAGTGAGTGAGAGGCTGTACACACAGTGAGTGTGAGGCTGTACACACAGTGAGAGGCTGTACACACAGTGAGAGAGAGGCTGTACACACAGTGAGTGAGAGGCTGTACACACAGTGAGAGAGAGGCTGTACACACAGTGAGAGAGAGGCTGTACACACAGTGAGTGAGAGGCTGTACACACAGTGAGTGAGAGGCTGTACACACAGTGAGTGAGAGGCTGTACACACAGTGAGTGGGAGGCTGTACACACAGTGAGTGGGAGGCTGTACACACAGTGAGTGAGAGGCTGTACACACAGTGAGAGAGAGGCTGTACACACAGTGAGAGAGAGGCTGTACACACAGTGAGTGAGAGGCTGTACACACAGTGAGTGAGTGGCTGTACACACAGTGAGTGAGAGGCTGTAGACACAGTGAGTGAGAGGCTGTACACACAGTGAGTGAGAGGCTGTACACACAGTGAGTGAGTGGCTGTACACACAGTGAGTGGGAGGCTGTACACACAGTGAGTGAGAGGCTGTACACACAGTGAGTGAGAGGCTGTACACACAGTGAGTGAGAGGCTGTACACACAGTGAGTGAGTGGCTGTACACACAGTGAGTGGGAGGCTGTACACACAGTGAGTGAGAGGCTGTACACACAGTGAGTGGGAGGCTGTACACACAGTGAGTGAGAGGCTGTACACACAGCGAGTGAGAGGCTGTACACACAGCGAGTGAGAGGCTGTACACACAGTGAGTGAGTGGCTGTACACATAGTGAGTGGGAGGCTGTACACACAGTGAGAGAGACTATATACCCAATGAGAGGCAGATTCAGAATTTCTACCAGATCCATCTGATTTCATGAGTCACTGTTTAATCTACGCTGTGTTTTTAATGTAAGAAATACATATTGACACTGAGGAAGTAATACATTGCTATGCTTGGTGTGGTGGCACATGCTTTTAATCCCAACACTCAGAAAAGAGAAGCAGAGTTTGTTTTTTGTTTGTGTTGATTGTATTTATACCTGACTGGCCTGAAACTCAGAGACCCACTAAGTGCTGAGCTCTGGGATAAAGGCACTTGTGGCTTCCAATTTTTATAGAAGTTTTGAGATTTAAAGTATATGTTAAAACATGTCAGCTGGGCGTGGTGACTCACGCCGTTAATCCCAGCACTTGGGAGGCAGAGACAGGTGGATCTCTGAGTTTGAGGCCAGCCGGTCTACAAAGTGATTCCAGGACAGCTAAGGCTACACAGAGAACCCCTGTCTCAAACAAACAAACAAAAACAAAAACCCAAAACAAACAAACAAACAAACAAATAAACAAAAACACATGTCAGGCCAGCTACAGTGGCACAGGCCTTTTATCCCAGCCTTTGAGAGGCCGAGGCAGCCAATCTAAGCGAATTCAAGGCCAGCCTGGTTTACATACTATGTTTCAGACCAAACGTCGGTTACACAGTAAGATAATGTCTTTAAATTTTTTTTCCCTAAGATCCCAAAGACTCTCTTACTAAGGACCACTACTAAGATGGGACCAGTGGCAGTGGAGAAGCCTTGGCTGCACAGGCCTGGTGACCGGCATCACACCACACCCACACCCCACCGTACACGGTCACCCTATCTCTGTGTTCCCTGCCCTGGCTCTTCTGCTACAAGACGGAAGGTGAAGGCGAGACTGTAGGTCTTGGCAGTAGCAGAAATAACAAGATACTGCCTCCAAAACAGTTTGAAAGAAAACTGACTCATGAGTACTGCCTGACCCGCGCACTGCCATTGTGCCTACCTGTCTATTAATTCTGTCTTAGGGTTTCTTTTGCTGTGAAGAGACACCCCGGCCTCAGCAACACTTACAAAGGAAAGCATTTCATCAGGGCTGGCTCACAGTTCAGAGGTTTAGTTCATTGTCATCAGGCGGGAAGCATGGCGGCGTGCAGGCAGACAGGGTGCTGGAGGAGGAGCTGAGAGGTCTACATCCTGATCGGCAGGAAGTGACTGTACCACTAGACCTGGCTAGAACACCTGAGACCTCAAAGCCTGCCCCCTAGCGCCGCACTCCCTCCACACAGAGCCTCACTTACTCCAACAAGGCCAGACGTCCTGGTGCTGCCACTCCTTAAGAGCCTGTGGCGGTGATTTTCTTTCAAACCACCACAAACTCTTTTACTTGGACGTGAAAAGGGAAACCCACTTACTTCACTTTCTTTAGGCCGTTGTTGTTGTGTGATCTCCAACCAGGAGCATAGTCTAAACTAATCCAGCAACTTGTCCAAAGTGACAGCAAAGTTCAGATGCCAGTCCCCCCAGCTCTCGAGGTTCACACTCTGAAGAATGCTGACTTGCAATTCGTGAGGGGCTTTGCGTGTGACGAGGGAGTGATGCAAGAGGCCGAAAGGATTTGAAGAGAGAAAATACGGAAGGTTCGGCCATGCTCTTACTCTGTACCCCCTGAATGGAGGACAATGACACGGAACGGTAAAGAATTCAGTCTCCATCAGAGACGGACAAAAGCAAAATCTCAGCTACCTGGAAACAAGGAAAACAGCCTCGTCGTACGGGCAGCTCCTGGGCTGCACCCTGGAGAGAGGTGCTGTGGAAGCCGAGCGAGCCCACAGACCAGAAAGAGCCACAAGTGCTCTGAATTCAAAGAAGCAATAGATGAGTCCAAATACAGAGTCTAGGGAAGAGGCGAGGAGGAACACGTGACCTGTATCAAAGGCTGCACGAAGGTCAAAAAACAAGACGAAAAGGTCAAGGCCGAGGCTGGACACCCGTTTCCCTTCCCTTTACCCTTTCACAATAGCATCGAAGGAACACATTTAAATTGTGTTGCAACTGAGTACAAGCCTAAAGAAAGGGAAATCACAGAAGAGGTGTTTGCTATGATCTTGTTGCCCAACTTCCAGATGAATAGCAACATGAGTGGAGTCAGGCAGGTTGTATTTATGACCAATGTTAATGATCCGGAAGGAGAAAGACAGGTTATTATGTCTGCTAAAGGAATTGTTCTGCAGAGATAACTGAATCAATGCGGGGAGCTTAGACAACACAGGTGAGGACCAGGGCGATGGCTCAGCAGGTCAATTCTGAAGCAGCACCAACCTGGCCCCGAGTCCAAGCCCAGGAGCTCACAGGCAGTTAGAAGAGACTCCCCAAAGTTGCCTTCTGGCCTCCCCGTGTGTCGCAGCATGCCAGAGCCTGCATGCACACATCACACACACAATAATGATAATAATAATACATAATTTTAAAAAGAGAAAATGCAGTTGAAACATAGATGAAAGGTAGGGCAACAGCAAGAAGGCAGCAAATATGAAAACAGATGCAACATGGATTCGGAGGCAGTTCCCGACTGCCTTAGGAAGCGCTGCACAGTTCCCGACTGCCTTAGGAAGCTCTGCACAGTTCCCGACTGCCTTAGGAAGCGCTGCACAGTTCCCGACTGCCTTAGGAAGCTCTGCACAGTTCCCGACTGCCTTAGGAAGCGCTGCACAGTTCCCGGCTGCCTTAGGAAGCGCTGCACAGTTCCCGACTGCCTTAGGAAGCGCTGCACAGTTCCCGGCTGCATTAGGAAGCGCTGCACAGTTCCCGGCTGCCTTAGGAAGCGCTGCACAGTTCCCGACTGCCTTAGGAAGCGCTGCACAGTTCCCGGCTGCCTTAGGAAGCGCTGCACAGTTCCCAACTGCCTTAGGAAGCTCTGCACAGTTCCCGACTGCCTTAGGAAGCTCTGCACAGTTCCCGACTGCCTTAGGAAGCGCTGCACAGTTCCCGGCTGCCTTAGGAAGCGCTGCACAGTTCCCGACTGCCTTAGGAAGCGCTGCACAGTTCCCGACTGCCTTAGGAAGCGCTGCACAGTTCCCGACTGCGTTAGGAAGCTCTGCACAGTTCCCGACTGCCTTAGGAAGCGCTGCACAGTTCCCGACTGCCTTAGGAAGTGCTGCACAGTTCCCGACTGCCTTAGGAAGCTCTGCACAGTTCCCAACTGCGTTAGGAAGCGCTGCACAGCCCTGGGCCTGCCTTGGTTCCTTCAGGTGGTCACAGGGCAGTGTGGAGCAGCTACATGGCAAGCCAAGCGACCAGCCACCAATGTTGTGAAACACAATGGGACCAGAACTCATCCATTCCTGATAACATCTGAGGGCCACAGAGGGAGGCTGAGAGGGAGAGGCAGAAAGGAAATGGAGACTCAGCTTGAGAGACACTAAAAAGCAGGCACTGGATTTTTGCATGGGCACTTAAAATAAAAAGGAACACAAACCGTGAACGTGAAAATTTCGGAAAAGTTTACAAGTTGAAATGTTTTTGAAGAATGAATTTTAAGTTAAAAAAAAAAACCCAAAATAACCAACCTTTCCCAGAAAGACAAGAGTTGGGCCACTGAGGGTAAATACCCACACTATCATCTAAAACACTTTAGGTCACCAGGTGTCCTTTCCAAATTTTTTTTTCTTTTTTAGAGATTTAATTCATGTTGATGTTTTCACTCTGAGGAATCTAAAAATTAAAACAGCAGTGGGGAACAGTGGTGGGGATGGCCAACGGGAACGGGATTAAAAACAAATCTCGACACGCTCAACGCGATCACACACACCATGAACACGTGTATTTGAGGTGCATGTTGGAACAACCCTCTGATCAGAGGAAAACAGGAGTTTCGAAGAAGTGGGCCTAATTCTAACAGGAAGGCTACATTTCCTCCAGTGTGGAAACCAGGCGTATGAAAACCAGGGCGTGCTCACTGACAACTCTGCTTCTCCAAGCCCGGGCTTTAGTTCACAGCAGCACCAGACATGTTCGGGCTTAAGGTTTTAAGTCCTACAGGCCCAATTACCTGGGGGATTAACTGTCACTTCTTATTCTCTTCAAGAGTGGACCTGATCACTAGGAAAGCCAGGGGCAGCCACTGCTCAGAGCACTGTGTGCTCCTAGGAAGCGGACTTTGTGCACGTGAGTGTGCTGGTGCCGTAACACTGCACTCTTCCATGTACACTTCAGCCCCAGGTTTGGGCTTAGGGCACAGCTGTCCAGGAAAACCACACAGTTATTGTTACTGTTGTTGCTGCCATATGCAATAGCATTAGTACTTTGGGGAGCACTGAACCTCTAGCTGTGCCTCTGCTAAGCCCCTCGGATCTACACTCCCAGTGCTTAATTCCTTTCTTTCTTTCTTTTTCTGAGACAGGGTTTCCCTGTGTAGTCTCTGCCTCCCGAGTGCTAGGATCACAGGTGAGCGGCCACACCGCCCGGCTAATTTCCTCTTAATTATAAATTGAACAAATTACCCAAATTGATTTCACATTTACAATTTTTAAAACTTTCACTCTTTGTTTTTGTTTTTGTTTTTGAAGACAGGGTCTCTCTGTGTAGCCTTGGCTGTCCTGGACTCGCTTTGTAGACCAGGCTGGCCTCGAACTCACAGTGATCCACCTGCCTCTGCCTCCCGAGTGCTGGGATTAAAGGCGTGCGCCACCACTGCTGTTATGATTCAGAAAATAAAAATAAGTAAGGAAGAAATAATGAGGTAGATATTATATTATAGAGGATTTTATTAAAGAGCGGGGGTGGGGGGAAGGAACGGGGAGAGTGGTACGAGAGAGAGAAAGAGAGAGAGAGACAGAGACAGAGACAGAGAGAGACAGAGAGGAGAAAGTAAAGGAAAGAAGGGTAGAGAGCTAGAGAGAGGGTGAGAGGACAGAGAGGAAAAGTAAGAGTGAGGGGCGAGGTAGGACTGTCCTTTTATATAGCCCTGGGCAGGGCCACACACACCCATGGCAGGTGAGCAATGACACCACAGGTAGGCAGACTGAATCAGAACCCTAACAACCTCCCAGCTCAATTTTCACTCTTATCTTTAAATAACAGGGGTTTGGGTTTTCGTTTGTTTGTTTGTTTTCTGTTAAGTTTTCAGACAAGGTAGAACGTATTCAAGAAGTCTACACATTGGTGTTGACTTTCAAACTTAAGTTTGTTCTCTGGGGTGCAGGGAGCTAGGGGTCCCAGTGGTAGTTTTTATGACCACTCATCAAAGTCTTCCACAAACGTCACATGACAACAAGCGACCTATGGACTTTGGGAGGTCAGTCCAGGACACGGATTAACGAGCCTCTTCCCTTCTGACCTGTCAGCACCTGCAGCCCAGGAGGAGGAACCTACTTCCTCACAGGGAAATTAGTTGACCCTTTGCAGCTCAGACACTAAAATCACAGTTGCAGGCCGGTAAAACACCCAAGAGCATAAAATGTCTGTCGCCAGGCGGCGCCAGGGCAGGGGGCAAACGGTGGCGACCCAGTGTGGACCCCCCCCCCACCCCCTCCCGCCTCCTCCAGCGAGCTGCACTCACCTCCAGCGAGACCTCGGGTGGAGAAGGAGGGTCCTCGCCCCGCAGTCCCGGGGACACACACACAGGTGCGCGCTCAGCCGCGGGGTCACGGAAGGCAATGCCTGGGTGCGGCCGCCCCCTCCTCTCGCCCCGGGTGACCCCAGCATCCAGGAGGGGTGCCGCGGGGAGACGGCGCCCTGCCCCTCCCGGGGGTCGTGGGAGCCGCGCGGCCGCCGCTGAGCAGGTGACAGTGCCACCTGCCCGCAGCGGGACTCCCAGGTGAGGGACGGCCAGGTAACCGCACCTGCCCTGCCGCCCCACCTGCTGCTGTGCACCCCCTTCCCGCGCCAGGCCCCGCCGTCCCTACCGTCCCCGCCTACCTTCGCGCCCGGAGCCCACCCCCCGGAGCCCGCGCTGCCGGGCGGGCCGGGGCGCGCCGAGCGGCCGGCGCCCGCACTCCGCCGGCGGCTGCGGCTCAGCGGGAAGCCCCGGCGTTGCCCGGCTAGCCGCCCCGGAGCCGCTCCATTGTGACGCGGCGCGCGCGGCCGGCCAATGGGCGCCCGGCGGCGCGAACCGCTGACTATGTCGGCGCGCAGAGGAGGAGGAGGAGCGCAGCGCAGCGCGCGGGCGGCGGCCGAGGCGCAGGCTGCGCAGGCGGGAGCCGGGGACGCGCAGCGCCGCCTCCGAGCCGCCCCTGCCCGGGTCGCTCCGCCGCCGGGGCCCGAGAGTCCGCCCGGCCTTGGGACGGACCGCGGGGCCACGGTGACTCACCCTCCTGCTGCAGACAAAGCGCAGCTGCCACCTCCCCTGGAGCAAGCGCCATGCGGCCGCCCGGGTGCCCTCGCCCCAGCCTGGCATCCGCGGTGCATGGCAGCCACACGCCTCGCCAGGGAGCTGGGGCTGCAGTCCAGAAACCCAGGAACCGGGCTTAGGCTGTTACCCAGGCGCGCCACCCTAGCAAAGGACCCGGCCTTCTCACGTGTGCACCCCTGGGAAACTTGTTAGTGACATAACTTGGGCCACCAGGAAGGGTGGGGTGTGCAGTGATGGCGCCTGCCGTAGCGAAGTCCCTTCAACGCTTTTTACCTCTCGTGACTGGAAAGGTCGCAGGGCCCTGGGGAGGGAGGTTTTCCTGTAGGGCCAAATTAAGCAGCTGCTTGAGCTGGCTTCAGGGCCTCCAGTACCAGCCTTTTCTTTCCAGCATGTCACTTCAGCATGAGGTGACAAGGTAGACAGACTAGTAATAGTATTTCATTGTTGATGGCCACCTGCCCCACCCACTCTCTTCTCCTGTGAAGTGGCCCTCCATTTGAAGAGCACAAGTTTAATCCAAATCTAGAAGTTTGAGAGAGTTAATATTTTTATCTGCCTCCTCGAATCTTTGGCTCCCCCATGCCCTCCCCAATTCCTTGCTAAGCGTAGTCTTTGTCCAGGCCATTTCCTAGCACAATGATTCAATTCAGCAAGATTTGTATCTCCTGGTTGCTATGGTATTCACATCTTATTTTAAACAAGAAAGGTAACAAAACACTCCCGGAGGAATAAATGAAGACAAAGCCTTTGGATCGCCTGATCAGATGGGCACCCAGTGCCTCCCTCCCCCGCCCCCCCCCAAACGCTGCTGTGTCCAATAGAGACCAGTCCTATCCAAACTCCATCTTGAACCACCTGGGAAGTCACTGCTCCGCCCTGTTCTTACCCAGGCTATCCTGGGTGGCTGTGACACTGAGCCTGGAAGCAAAAGTTGAAAACGCTGAGGGTTATTTGGACACTCGACATATTGAGTGTGTGAGACTCGTGCACACATCTGTTGTTCTAGACTTAAGTGTGGCCCTCAAACTGCTTTCTGCCTGGACAAAGGGTTGTTGTTTTTGTTTGTTTGTTTTTAGTATAATTTTGAAGAAAAAGAAGTGCTATAAGAGAATCAGGTTATCAGACCAAAACATTATAAGTTGAAGGTTCTGATTTCACAATCTTGTCTGAATGCTTCAGAAGTGACATTTCTTCCTCCAAGACCATGAGCACACAATGTGTTTTTTTGTTTTTTGCTTGTTTTTTTTTTCTGTCACAGCAACATGGTTGCTTGCATGAGTTGGGAAACTAACTTAGCCCTTAGTGTCCCTGTCTCTCCAGCCAGAGATTAGACACTTGGTGGTCACCTTCAGTTCCAGCCCCCAATGGTCATACATATTCAAGTCGGCTTCCTTGTTTGGTAGCACAACTTATTAGCAGGAAGCAACAATGATCAAGTTCACTGCAAGTGTATCAATTCTGGCTAAGCACAGGCGCAGCCTTTAAATGTGATGACTGTTGATACATGCTAATTTTCATCAGCAGAGCCCACCTCACGAGATGGCAGTCCTTATTACTGACAGTGGAAGGATAAGGGCAGTGACTTTATACCACCCTCTGGAAACTTCTGAAGCGTGGGCGTTCCTTAGGTATTCCTTCTTTCTTCACTTTATGTCCCACGTGCATCATGGGAAGAGAAAGATGAATGGCCTCAGCTGATGTTCTGAGAGAAATCTTAAACACTGCACATCAGCATCACCTGGACCCTTAAAAAGTATATTTGGTGTCTTACTTGTTGGCTCCGAACATTGTCTTAAAATGGTGGTTCACCTTCCTGGCTTTCTCTTAGAGGAGCTCAAATCAAATTATCTGGCTTTCTACCACGCCTTGAGTCCCGCTGGTGGTGGAGTCTTTCCCTTCGTGTGACAAAGGGAAGAAGACAGGAGTGTGTTCAGCTCCTTGTACAGTGTCACAAAAAAAGGTCACAAATATTAGAAAGCAAGTAAATGCTACAAGCCAACTCTGTGACCCCCAGGAAGGAATGTCCTCACTTGTGGGATTGGCAGGTCTCTCGCAGTAGTCTCCTGGCAGGAAACAAAGATCTTTGAGCGACATATTAAGCTCCACCCCATGTGGCTGCTCCGCCCATGTAGCTGCCCTGCCGAGGTTTATTTCTCTCTGCTCTTGGGAGAACTTTTCGTGATTTATAAGAGACAGAATAATAGCCAACATTAATAGGCCCTTTTCAAGAGGTTGGAGAGATGGCTCAGTGGTTAAGAGCACGTACTGCCCCAGCCATGTCATGTGACTCACACCCACCCCTCACTCCAGCTGCAGAGACTCTGATGCCTCTGGCTTCCTCAAACACCCCCACTCATGTTCACCGCCCCAACACACACTCACACACACACACACACACACACACACACACACACACACACACACAGAGGTACGTATACATGTAATTTAAAAGTAAATCTTGAGAAAATAGTTTTCTTTCATTTCAGTAATTCTAATTTTTTATGATAATGAGAAATCCTTTTTCGTTAAATATAGATCTGATAGAAATAAAGATGAAATACCAAAACAACTATGGTAATTAATTAAAAAAAAATAGACCCTCTCCTTGTGGGGAAGGTGTACTCAGCACAACCTCTCTCTCTCTTCCTCTTCCTCCTCCTCCAGACAGGTCCTCACTATGCAGCCCCGGGTGGCCCAGGACTCACTATCTATACTAGGATGGCCTTGACCCACCCATCTCTGCCTCCAGAGCGCTGAGATCAAAAGCACACACCACCATGCCTGGCTAGCATATTGCCTCCTAAAATGGCTGTGAGCTGCACTGCACACGTTTGATGTCACCTAGAAATTCAGGCTGGAACTGTGTGAGGCCTTCTGTGATCACATGAGTGGAGCCACCTGCCTGCCGCAATACTTTCCTGCTGTAGCCTCACTTGGCCCCGTAGTGCCAAGTAGTACCCTCAGCCAGGGTGCCACTAGCTTTTCTCACCACTGGTGACTGGTACCCGGCAAGAAGTCATGTAAGAAGGAAGGGTTTAATTTGTCTCATGGTGGTTTGGGACACAGGTGGGGCAGCTTACAAGGCTGTGATGGCGATGGGGTGCAGTCACTTACACCCAGGCAGATGAAGAAGAGAGGGAGAAATATACAGTTACCAGCTGACTTTTTCCTTCCTCCATTTTACTGGGACCCCAACACACGGGCTGGAATAGCCCACCTTCAGGACTGATCTCCTTCGCCCAGAGGTGTGTGTTCCTCATCCAAATGACTGCGTGTTCCAGATGGAAATTATCTTAACATCTGGTTTGTGGGTCCCCCCCCCCAAAAAAAGGTACTCTGATGCTACACACTACTTTTGAATCTTGGATGGGGCCTTAAGTCTGTTTTCAGGTCACAGATGCTGCCCCTGGAGGGGGAATCTGTCTAGTGCCTTCTAAGCCACTAAGCTCACAGCTTGCAGGAGCTCCAGGGCAGGTGGGAAAACGGGGTTAGCCCCTGAAGTCACAGACTTAGGATTCTCTCCACAGGACAGCGTCTTCAATCTTACAGTCGGTAGCTCTGCGGTCCTGTCGAGTCGGAAGACAGCCAGATCCCTAGGTTAACTGCGTGGGCTGGATGAGGCATGTTGCCATGGCTGAAGGGTTGCTCTGACCTCCACAGGCTCTTGGTGACCGCGGTTTAGAGAGGCCCTTTCTGAGCTCATTTGGAGATTGGCCTTGAGAGTGGGCTCAGAGGGGAGGGCTCCCAGGCAGGCGGGAGAACGGGCTACTGTACGTGTGCTTGGCTAAGGTAGGTTGACCTAGAAAGCCAGGCCGCCATTGTGTGAGGCTGGCTGTGCACGTCTGTGGGAGTCATCGCCCAGCATTGTCCCAGCCCCAAATAGTCACCGCCATAGAGCGTTCTCACCACCCCACTGTGCTGTGCACCCCACCCGCCTGCGCCGAACACGGTGCTGTGGAGGCGGCTTTCCTTGTGGCTCGTCCCTACAGGAGAAAACACAGCTCCTGCGGGAAGGAGCCCGGCATCCTCAGTTGATCTGTCTTCTGGGAATTTGTCCAAAGATTTCTTTGAAAGTTTCCCATGCATCCCACTTAAAGAAAAGATGCCGTCATCCGGGTCACACACTTGAGTCCATCGGAGCAGCTGACTCCTAGGGAAATACGGGTGAGTGGAACCAGGCGGGAAGCCCACAAGTAAAGAAGCGCCACTCCCCTGCTGCCGTGTCGGGTGCTGCAAACCACTCTGATGGGTCTTCATTCTGTGGAGATGGTGGCTCTTGCTGGGAGCTCTGTGAGGGTTCACCTCCCCCCCTGCCCCCCCATCCCCCCCCACAATACTGCCCACATCTAGGCAAGAGGTTTCCTGGTGCTGGGAAAGTGGCCTGTGGGGAACACTTCATCCTCAGCTGGACTTTGGTTTCTCCCTACTCCCCTCCCCCGTCAGTAGCTGTGTTTTGTTTTTATGGCCCAATAAAAGACCATCTGCTAATTTTGTTTTGTTTTGGTTTGTTTTTTTGTTTGTTTGTTTCTTGTTTGTTCTGTTTTTCTGAGACAGTGTTTCTCCGTGTAGCCCCAGCTGTCCTGGAACTCCCTCTGTAGACCAGGCTGTAGATCTCAGACTTATACCTCTGCCTCTGAGTGCTGAGACTGAAGGTGTGCGCCACCGCTGCCCAGCCGATCGCTAATCTTAGTCCGTGCCAAGTACTTGACTTCATTCTCTCTTGAAGCAAGTCTTTAAGGGCAGGATCCTGTTGTTTTTTAAGAGCTTGCGGGGAGAGTTCCAGAAAAGTTGTGGAGGAACCATAGTCAGAACACTTTGGAGCTGGAGCAGAAAGAGATAAGTGGTCCCAAAGGCATCATGGTTGCCTTCCCCTGGTGGCCCTACAGGCTGCCAGATGCTGCACAAGGGGGCGTTTCTCTCTTCCATTGTGTTGTATCTGTCCTGGGCATACTCCGTAGTTTAGGATTACCAGACATTTTATCGTTTGACTCATTCATTTATAAACAACAAACAGCTACTCTGAGCCCAGTGCCTTTGAAAGCTGTGAGGATGTCCTGGGTGTTGTGGTCCGTGTGGTGGGGATCTCGGCGCTGTAGCACTGCTCCAGACAGCATTAGGTCGACATGATACAGCAACAGGCACTGCAGCTAACTAACTAAGCTAGATGCCCCCACAGCACCGTTCTCCTGGGCCTTGGCTTCTGAGTCCTGCATAGTTAATTACAAACGAATCCAATTTAATCTAAACTTGTCTAACCCTCTAATTATCTGCTTCTCTTTGCATTGTTTTTCTTTCTCCTCACTGTGCCCTCCGAGCTTTTATTTCTGGAGAAGATGAGAGCAGGGCCTTGTTCCTCAAGAAACTTAAAGGTGCGGGCTGTGGCAGTGCAAACCCTTGATGCCAGCACTCCTGCGGCAGCAGCAGGCAGGCCTTTGAGTTTGGGCCTGGCCTGGTCTATACAGTGAGACCTCGTGGAGAGAACAAACAAACAAAACACCAACTTAAAAAAAAAAAACGCTTGATGTTTTCAGAACTTATAGACACATTGGCAAGCATGTGAAGGTGGACATAAGACGCTGTAGAGTTCTCTCACTGGTGGTTACAACTTTTGGGTCATTCACAAAATATGTGTTCCAGGAGCACGCGTGACCTGGCTATGCTTTGACAGAGGTGAAATAATAAAGAAGTTCTTTACCTCATTATAAAATTGAGGAGTAAGGGTGGTTGGACCTACATCCTTAGGGGAGAGAATGGTTGAAAGAGGAAAATGGCCGAGTTTGGTGGGCATGTCTACCCCTGGCACTCAAGAGGATCCATCCAAGTTGGAGGCGACTCTGATTTGTGGAACCAGTGTTAAAGGAATTTTAAAAAGAGGGCTGATGGAGGAATGATGGAGGACACAGTGGGATGATGGAGGTTACAGTGGGATGATGGAGGTTACAGTGGGATGAGGGACACAGTGGGATGATGAGGGACACAGTGGGATGAGGGAGGGCACAGTGGGATGAGGGAGGGCACAGTGGGATGATGGAGGGCACAGTGGGATGAGGGAGGGCACAGTGGGATGATGGAGGACACAGTGGGATGAGGGAGGACACAGTGGGATGATGGAGGACACAGTGGGATGATGGAGGGCACAGTGGGATGATGGAGGGCACAGTGGGATGATGGAGGTCACAGTGGGATGATGGAGGACACAGTGGGATGATGGAGGTCACAGTGGGATGATGGAGGACACAGTGGGATGATGGAGGTCACAGTGGGATGATGGAGGGCACAGTGGGATGAGGGAGGGCACAGTGGGATGAGGGAGGGCACAGTGGGATGAGGGAGGACACAGTGGGATGATGGAGGTCACAGTGGGATGATGGAGGTCACAGTGGGATGAGGGAGGGCACAGTGGGATGATGGAGGGCACAGTGGGATGAGGGAGGGCACAGTGGGATGAGGGAGGGCACAGTGGGATGAGGGAGGACACAGTGGGATGAGGGAGGACACAGTGGGATGATGGAGAGCACAGTGGGATGAGGGAGGGCACAGTGGAGTGATAGAGGACACAGTGGGATGATGGAGGACACAGTGGGATGATGGAGTGCACAGTGGGATGAGGGAGGGCACAGTGGGATGAGGGAGGGCACAGTGGGATGAGGGAGGACACAGTGGGATGAGGGAGGGCACAGTGGGATGAGGGAGGGCACAGTGGGATGAGGGAGGGCACAGTGGGATGAGGGAGGACACAGTGGGATGAGGGAGGGCACAGTGGGATGAGGGAGGGCACAGTGGGATGATGGAGGGCACAGTGGGATGAAGGAGGACACAGTGGGATGAGGGAGGGCACAGTGGGATGATCAAGGGACACAGCGAGGGATGTCCAAATGCTCTTCAGGGTGTGTGTCCATGACCTGCTTGAAGCTAGGACTGGTGGACAACTTCCTTGGGAAGCTGATGATTGCTGAGTTTGATCCAGTTGTGGAAGATATGTGTGCCCTAGGTAAGGGACCTGCAGACCACGTTCCACCACCCCCAGAGGCTGATGGGGCTCCTCTGAGGAAGATGGCTGTGGTAGTTTGAATTGGAAGGCCCCCATAGAATCAAGTGTGTGAATGCTTGGCCTGTATGGAGCAGCACTATTAGGAGGTGTGGCCTTGTAGGAGTAAGTGTGTCACTGTGGGGTGGGCTTTGACGTCTCCTAGTGCTTAAGCTTGGCCCAGTGTGGAACAGTTTCCTTCTGCTGCCTTCAGATCAAGACGTAGACCTCTCAGCTCCTCCTCCAGCACCATGTCTGCCCCCACGCTGCCATGCTTCCCGCCATGAGGACAATGGACTAGACCTCTGACCTTGTAAGCCAGCCCCAATTAAATGTTTTCCTTTATAAGAGGAGTTGCTTTGGGGCTGGAGAGATGGCTCAGAGGTTAAGGGCACTGACTTCTCCTCCAAAGGTCCTGAGTTCAATTCCCAGCAACCATGTGGTGGCTCACAACCATCTATAATGTGACCTGATGCCCTCTTCTGGCCTGCAGATGTACATGCAGGCAGAACACTGTATACATTATATATATATAATGTATATATAAAATGTATATATAATATATATATATATTTTAAAAGAGGAGTTGCCTTGGTCATGGTGTCTCTTTCATAGCAATAAAACAGTAACTAAGACAATGGCCTCTTACACTGGCCAAAAACAAACAAATAAACAAACAAACAAAAACAACCCAACCGGAACCACAATGAGGACAGGCAGAGAAACTGATGTGGATGAAGGTGACATGGACAGTGTGGGAGAAATGGAGGTGACAGCTATAGATGATGGGGCCACCATGGATGGGATCTATCCCGGCCTGAACCCTCTACTCCAGAGTCCCAGACTATTAAGGCTGGGGGGAGGAGGGTGCATAATAGAATGTTTGCACCATTGTCTGGAGAAAGAAATGAGTGGGACAGGAAATGGCTCGGCCCCTTGTTTGCTAGGTGTTCTGAGACACAGGGGCTGTTGCAGGGCTCTAGACCTCCGTCTTGGTAACCTCACTCCCCTGTCCTTCCCCCTATGGGGAACAGAGGCCTTAGGGCCTCACCTCCGGTGCCCAGGCCCATTCTGTCACAGCCTCTTGAACCTAAAGGAGCCGCCTGGGCCGCGAGACCAGCATTAGTGCTTCCTGGATGCAGTAGGCATAGGGTTGGATGACAGATGTGGCTGTGGGTGGAGTTGAAGCACCAGACTGCTGGAGGAAACAGAACTCCACAGCGAGGGTGGGGGCCAGGGGCTGGCTAGGTCAGGAGCGGTGAGATAAACGCGCACTTGGGAGAGTTGAAGATGGGTGTAAGCAGATGTGGCTGTGGGACCTCCCTACTGTCCCCACCACAGCCTCCTGGGAACGCTGCCATCTTGAGCACTCTCAAGAGTTTGACTAAGTGGTGGCGAAAGGACAGCTGGGCTGTTTTCAGTCCAGGATGAGACTCGAGACCTTTAATGTCATAACGCCTTCTTGTCTGATCCATGACGTCACCCTGGAATCAGCCTTCTGAGAACCACCCATGAGAGTTCAGCAAGACAGTAGTCCCCTTCAGTAGGCTGGGGCTTTGGATGGATGGGCCATAGCAGTGCTCTGAAAGTTACTGTAAGCCTGAAACAAACTGGGTTTCAGAGGGGAGGGGTGCGTTGAGAACTTGAGACCTGACGGTGCGATTAAAGAATTGAGCGTGGGTGGTGGGAGCCTCACAATTTTATATTTATTGTTGGGCGAAATCAACTATGAGATGTAAAGTCTTGAATCTAACTACTTATCAGCGTAATAGCCCGACTCAAGGGTTTGCTCCTTGGGTAACCAGAGGACAAATAGGATACGCTCTGACAAAACACAACTACAAGGAAACAATTTCTATTCTAAAATATCTTATAGCCCACACAAACCACTTAAGCAACTCACCGGCGCCAGGTCTCTGGTTTGTGCTTAACAGTGACAGGATCCATCAACTCCTCAGCCTGGCTTCTTCAACCTCCTGCAGCCCAGGGATCCCTCAGAGGTCTGTGAGGTCGGAGGATGAGAGCCTCTCAGCTGCAGATCACTGACATCCCCAGGAGGCCAAAAGCCACAGCCGTCACGTGGGCGCACACAAATGAAATCTGATTTGGGACTGGGGACCCACACCTCCATCTTCTATCTTCTGGGGTCATCCCAGTACTTAGCCGCCAGCTCTGTCCCCGTGAGTTGTTGTAGTTTAACTCGTGAGGGCTAATTGAGAATGACCACACACAGAAGATTAGGTCAGCAGGCTGGACAGATGGTGCAGTGGTTAGAGCAAGTCTTCAGAGGAGTCAAAGTTCAGCTCCCAGCACCCACGCTGGGGGGTTCACAGTCACATAGATTAAAAACAAGAAACAGATCTTTAAAACAAAGACTAAGAAGGCTCTGAAGGGAAAAGGAGGGGGAGGGGCTAGTTAGTGTGCATAAAGTAGTGACATCTGCTGAAAGTGAGCTAAGACTGTACTTACCTCAGCACAGCCTGGCTGTCACGTGACTTTGAAGCACCAATAGTGTCTTCAACCTCATTGATGTGGGGGTTGGATTTAGAACCCCAATCTGGAAGTTTAGGTAGTTAACGTAATATAAGCCTATCTAAGGCACGCATCACTAGGACTCCAGAGGAAGGCTACTGAAGTCTAGGCTTTGCCTAATTAGCTCCTTTGTCCTTGTCAAGTTACTTTCCTGTCCTGTGTTTAAGCTGAGGAGTGAGTTTTGGGGAGGATTAAACAAAAGGCACTGTTAGGGAAATTCTGGGTATGTGGTAAGTCCTGTGTTAGCACCAACTGTGATGGCACTCCTGACTAAGTCACTCATCTGGGCTTATACAATTAGAGAGTGTGGCTAGGTTACCCCCAGCCCCCCAGCCCACCCCCACCCTACCCCGAGCCCACTGCTATCAAAGAAGGCGGGCTGGTTTTTCATATGCTTGAGACTGATGCCTCGCTTGTGGGTAAGGACTTTCCTTGTGTCCACGTCCCCTAGTTAATTAAAGTAGAATGACCCTACCCTTCGTGTGGGACAGGGCCTCCACTGCTTTCTCTCTTTCTTTCATTTTTTTTCTAGACAGGGCTTCTCTGGGTAGCCTTGGCTGCCCTGGACTTGCTTTGTAGAACAGGCTGGCCTCGAACTCACAGAGATCCGCCTGCCTCTTCCTCCTGAGTGCTGGGATTACAGGCCAGAGCTGTCTACTTTCTTAATCTTTTTTAGCTTTGAAGGGGGCAATGCATAATATGCGTTAGGTGTTAGCGCCCTCTGGTGGGAACCAGTTATACTGCAGGGGTTCTTGTGTTTGCTTTTCAGATACTGGATTCTCACTTGTGTTCAGAAATTTCCGTATTTTGGGAGGGAGTTTCATCTCTATGCTGCCAGCGTGGATGTAGTTCCCTGTTACTGTATATGACATAAAGTGGCTTATATACCAGGAGTCATCACTTTGAATCACATTTTTGCCCTTCGTTCAGAATGTTTGCCTCCATACATTTGTACAACTGTGGTTTTTTTAAAAAAATCATTCTTTGAAAATAAACACAAGGGACAACTCTGGGATGTCATTGGCAAGACTGCAAAGACTGGGCTAAAAATAAATCAGTAGAAACTACTGCAGGTCCTCTAATGAGAGCTGTTTCCAGAGCATACGAAGACAGTTTAGGGGCAGTGAGATGGCTCCGGAAACGTGCCTGCTGCCAAGCTTGACACCCAAGTTCGGTCCCTGGAAACTACATCATAGAAGGAGAAAACCAACTAAGGAGAGTTGTACTCTGACCCCCACACGAGCACGACGTGCGCGTGCGTGCACACACACACACCTTAAAAAATACAAGTGCTGTGCCGCTTGCTTGCTTCAGAATCATTGGAACGTGTTGATTTGAAACACAAGCCAGAACCGGGCTATTCAAAGGCAGAAGCCTTGATCCTCAGGCCCGGAAGGTAGTGTAAGCTGACAAGTTATTAACTCCAGCTACAAAGTCACAAAGCCCCTGTTGGCTTAATGCTGTGGGGATCATAACTGAGCGACATGGAGGCATTTGGATGTGTTGTAATTGAGCGGAATGCTTTAGGGCTTTTCCTCTGCTGCCTGTATTCTCAGTGTGAGCCAAAGGAGGGCAGCATGAGGAAGCACACCTTTGGTCTCATGGGGTTCACACCACGAGGCTTTGTTAAGTTACAATGTATCCCAGCAGTCAGCCTCTTGGTCTTTGTTTCTACAGTTGCTTAGGACCTGACTGTGTCAGTAAAATAGTCTCGGCAGACACCACAGGCAGCCAAGAACAGCTTGTGAAACCAGGACACGAATATCAGGTACTGAGGGCTGCCCAGTGCGCACCACACTAGCCTTGGAGCTCACCGCTGCTGTTGTGTCTTAGGCTGCAAGTAGAGTCTCACCCACACTTTGCACACAGCAGCTTTTGGTGTTTGTCTGTGCTTTCCCAATGCATTCCACTTACAGTAGGTTTGACCATCTCTCTTTTGCCTTTCAATGCTCACGACTCCAGTGAACTTTGAACAGAATGGGTCAGACCCTCTGTGCTCTTTATCTTGTTCCTCCTTCTGCTGCCCACTGGGGAGCTCCGCCTCAGTTTCCTCAGTTCAAGAATTGCCACTGAAAATCATTTAATAGTCGACAAAGTCAACAAACAGCCTTGAAATCCAGGAACCATCTACTACCTCCTACAGGGGTGTGTGCTTGTAGCCCGTGTTACAGGGCTTACACTCCAGCCCCGCCCCCTGATGCATACAAACACACACACAGGTGTGTGCATGCACACCCAAGTACACCCCCTACAAACAATGCACCTGTTATACACCCAGACTCAGGCAAACAAATGCACAGACATATCCCTTTTTAGGGAGTGATTCACATAAGAGTCAAAAACCAAGAAATACAGAACAGAGTTAACACAGATATACAGAAACATGTACACAGACAGAAACACAACACATGTATACACACAAATTCATACATGCATGTACAGACAGAAACACACAGACGAACACTTATGCATGCAATGCACACATACACATTCACACATACATGCACACACATGTGTATATATACATGCAGACATGTGTGCACATGAACATTATTGTACGCCCTAGGAGTGCTGTCCCTGGAAAGTGAAAATGGTCTAATGACTCTGAATAAGTGAAATTCATTTTATTTCTGTTAATATTTGTCTTTCATATGAGATGTGAAATGATACAAAACACTCCTCTTCAAAGCCCATTGGCATTGGGAAATAGATGTAGGATTATTGGCTCACAAGGAAGTGAAAATATATCCCTTTTTAGGGGAGTGATTCACATGAGAGTCACAAACCAAGAAATACAGAATAGAGTTAATACTGATTATTAGTTCATGCAAAGGTGATTCATAGAATGCATTCAAATTATGAGCTACTGAACTATAAATAAATATTTATTTCTGTGTTTTGGGGGTGCCACTAGATTCACAGGGGCAGAGTGGATCACCTGCCTGGAGCTGCCTCCTCTGCCCTCACATGGGTCACAGGAATCAAATTCAGGCTGTCCGCCTTAGCAGCAAGCCCCCCGTCTGCTGGCCCATCTCACTGGCCTCATACATAGATTTAAAATTTGAATTTGTGCATCAATTTTAGAACTCTGCCAGTTACTATTACAGTTCCCAAGGTTTATCCAGCTGGGCCACTTCATGAACCATGTATTTTGACGGAGTTCTGCTAAATTTGGGCTTTGTTGTTGTTATTTTTATGGTTTGAATGTGAAATGTCCCCTGTGGGCTGATGTGTTTGCACACTTGTCCTTCTTCTGGTTACGGAGCCTTAGGAAATGGAGTCTCAGGGAAGCAGGTAGGTAGCCGGTCTTCAGTGGATAGCCGAGCCCCACTTCCTACCTGCCCTCTCCTTCCTGACTGTAGAAGCAGCATGGCCGCCCCGTGGGTCCCCCCCCCCCCATTCTGCCTCCATGACTGTCCTGCCACGATGGACTGTCTCTTCCCAACTGCGAGCCACAGCACACCTGTCCTCCTGGAGCCGTTGGGACTTTGCATTACCCAGGCACCAAAATCTCCTCTGAAAAGCTGGAGAACATTGCACTGGATCCTCTTGGGATGTTGATGGTGAGAAGAAAGTGGCACAGGTGACGGCATTTATTTAATATTTACTTTTCCTAGATGTTTAGATAAGTGTCCTTTCTTAGTTTCTCATTTGGCTGCAGCATAAACTGTGGTTAGTTATAATTTGCTTTGCAAATCATGAATTGTGTGGCTCACAGGAAACCCGGGAAAGGCCAAAGTCCACACCCACGTGACTCTAAGGTTCCTGCTTTTTAATTTCTTTTATTTAAAAAAGTGTGTGTGTGCATGTATGCACGGGTGTGAATGTGTAGGTATGTTTGTGAGAGTGTGTGTCTGTGTATGTGTGTGTCTATGCCTGTGGAGGTCTATATGTGTGTGAGTGAGTCTGTGTGTATGTGCACATGTGTGTGTACATGAGTGTTTGTATGCATGTGTGTATGTGTATGCACATGTGTGTGGGTATGAGTGTATGCATGTGCATGTGGTGAGCACATGTGTGTGTATGTGTGTGCACATGTGTGTGGGTATGAGTGTATGTATATGCATGTGGTGAGCACATGTGTGTGTGTATGTGTGTGCACATGTGTGTGGGTATGAGTGTATGTATATGCATGTGGTGAGCACATGTGTGTGTGTGTGTGTGCACAGTTGCACACACGCCACAGTGCCTGCTGGAGGTCAGAGGACTTTCAGGAGTTGTTTCTCTTCTTCCATCTTGTTGGTGTGAGCTGTCCAAAGTGACTCCATTTTGTTCTATTTTTAGCTAACTCCATCTCATGCTCTATGCAGCTGCTGCCCAGAGGCCCCCACCCTCACCCCAGTTACCACATTCTAATGGCAGAACTGTCTCATGCAGTCACACTTGCAGCTTCCGGAGGTCCATTATTTTACAGCACAAAACCAGCTGTTTTAATCAGCTGAACTGAAACTTTCAAACCTTCTGCCCCCTGGCCTGCATCTGGGGTGATGTGATGCTGTGGTTTTTGGCTGTATAAGCCCTAGCCTGCCTCTGAGAGTCCTTTCTGTCACGACCTGGCTCTTGACCGCTGGCAAATAAAGGGGTCTTAATCTGACCTGCACTGGGTGGCGTTCTCCTGGGTCTTCGTGGGCACAGCAGAGGCAAGGTCTCTGTCTCAATTCCCTTCTCTGTTTGTGCCATAAACAGTAAGGTCAAAAGCAAATTGGGGCAACTGTTTTAGCTCACAGGTTCACTATCCAGGGCATTCAGGGTGGGAACGCAATCAGGGACCTGGAGGCAGGAGCTGAGGCAGACATCACACAGGGCGAGGCTCACCTGCTTGCTCAGTCAGCTTTCTAATGGAACCCAGGACCACCTGCCCAGGGTGACAGCACCCACAATGGGCTAGCACACCCCACTAACAGTTAGCCTAGGAAACACCTCATAGGCTTGCTCACAGGGCAGCCAGGCCGTTGAAACTATTTGTACATGTCTGTGCTGATTTCTCCTAGTTTCTCTCTTAACCTGGCTATCACACAAACAACTGAGACTCTTTTATATTTGTTTATAGGGCTTTACAACACAATCTTGAGTTTCAGTCTGTTCTTAACCCTCTACGTTATCCTTACTCCATCTTTGCCAAAATCCCCACCTTACTTGTTTTTTAGTTCTTTCTTGGCTCAGCTAAATCTTCATCTCTCCTGCAGCTCAGCCTGTGGCTGACTGCCCAGCTTCCTCTTCTAGCTCCTCCCCTGCCTGGCAGGAAGTCCAGCCCTATTCTCTCCCCTGCTCTGCGATTGGATGTAAGCTGCTTTATTGACCTAACAGGAGAGGATTGGGGAGCAAAGTTTATACAACAGTTAGAAAGGAGACCCTTAGAACAAGGCTTGTAACCAGATGTGTGGGATACAGAAATCAGCATTTGAACAACAGTTTCCCAGCAAAGTCCTCTTTTTCCCAGTTCTTCTACTTTGTGTCAGGTTGACAAAAAACCAGCCAGTGTACTCCTTTTTCTTGGTTTTCACCATGCAGCATACTCCAGGCTGGCTGGCCTCTGATCTTCCAGACCACCCCAATGTCTCCATCTCTCATCTCACCGAGAGATCCAGCACAGCTTGCTGAGCTTATGTGGCAAGCACTTTGCCCACTGAGCCATCCCCATACTTCTTATAATAAAAGTTGATTTCAGCAACTTTAAAAATGAAACAATAAAACAACAGCAGCAGCAACAACAACAGCAACAACAAACCTCACATAATTCTGGGAGAAAAGAATGAATATTGTTTTGAGAACAATGGGTTGGTTGCCTTGTTACGCTGCAGCTGCTTGTGATGAAGTTCCTTCTCCAGTCATCTGGCTTTAAGGAAAAACAATAAACAAAACACAAAACAAAAAACAAACAAACAAACAAACAAAAAACCCAACCAAGCCCAAAAGCAAAACAAAACAAAAAACCAAAAAACCAAACACTCAGACTCCTTTAAATTGTGGAGTTGGTCTTTTGGAAAACTAAAATTTCACTGGGCACACACAAAGAAAAATGATTTATTGTATCAATTACAGCCTAGTAACTTATGAAATGCTCGAGTTTATGAGTACACCCTGCCAAGTGTCCGATTGTTTCAGCCGCTGAAGGCTGTCTTTATGGAAATGGACGTCTGTTTTCATTGGTGCTGCCCCCGGCCCCCGGCCGTACAGACGGGCTGTTTGTTGCTCTGTTCCAGCCTGCAGAAAGAATGGGTTCCATGTTTGGCTGGGATCTGAACCGACTCGCTGGCGATGTACGCAGGCCCCTCCGCTGTGCTCAGCGCACTCACTCCTGCTCCGAGCAGCGGCCTGCACACACAGTTGTACCAGGAGGCATGGGGGTGCTTTCCCAGCAAGCCATGGGCATCAGTGTGAACTTGTGTGGTTCACTGCTTTCGAATACTCCCCAAATGTCATCAATGCAAAGGAATCTTTCGGTCTCTTATTTATGACCGGACCACAGAGGTCACAAAGGCCCATTATGACGCAGGGTTTGTCATTTTCTGATATGGAATGAGTGAGTGAATGCAGCCGTTTCTCTCCGGTGAGGCAAGAGTATTTTAACATTATTTTTTCTGAAATGATTTCATTCCAGGCCAACTTCCTCTACATCTGAGCTCCTCTTGCTTCAGTTGGTCTTATAAAGCGCCCTCTTGTGGTTTGAGAGAGAATGGCCCAGGCGCCTGTGTTTGAACACTGGGGCTCTAGTTGGTTGGTTGTAAACAACTTTATACTGGGCCTTGAGACAGCATCACTAGAATTCATTTGTCTCTTGTCTGCTGTTTTCAAAATACATTTAAATTTTAATTTATGCCTGTGAGCGTTTTGCTTGCATCCATGTGTGCCATGTGTGTGCAGTGACAGAGGACGTCAGTTACAGATGGTTGTGAACTACCATTTGCATGCTGGGAACTGGCCTTAGGTAGGTCCTCTGTAGAAGCAGCAAATGCTCTTATCCACTGAGCCGTTTTTTTCCCTAGCCCTATTTCTTCCTTTTCTTTATTTATCCATCGCATGTCTACTGACTGCCTGCCACGCGTCAGGGTCTGCCAGGAGCTAGGTACAGGGCAGTTACATGGAGATCAGCCATAGAGAAACACACATTCTTTGGGGTCACCTGATGACCTCCTCCTGACCCCACCATAGTGGTACCAATGTGAAATATTTGCCAACCCATCACATAGTGCTAGGAGCTAGGGCACTAACCGTTCTTGATTGTGCCTTTTTCACGGCCATGCTTGTGCATTGCCTGCAAGCACCCCATTAAGAGATCTGCCTGCACATAGCTAGCTAACTCTCAGTGTTCATAAATCTAATACAGCTTAATAAGATTTTAAAGTTCCAAAGGGCTTTGCCTTGCTGTGGCTTAGCCTGGTTCCCCTCATTAAATAGTTGGGTTTCTCCAGCTAAACACAGAGCTTTGTTTCTGTGCACTCAGCATGCTACACTCTGGCTTCTCAGCAAGTAATGGAAAAATCTTCCTGCAGAGAGTTAAGCTGCTCCCAGGTCTAGCTCCTGCCCTAGGATGCAGGTCTGGTCTCTTCCCTCTCCTCCACAGCGTTTTGGCAGCCAGAGGTCTTTGCCTCAGTGTCTCTTGCCAAATTCTGCTTGCCAACTCAACCTATCCCCTCCCCTGCCCTCACTGTAGCTCTCCCAGTTGTGTGTCTGCAGGTGTGAGACCTCTGCTCAAGTCTCCTGTCTCCCCTTCGCACCCTTAATGCTCTAAGTTTCGCGGGGTCCTCTGTGGATAAGCCGGATGCCTTTTCTCTTGTGAACATGCACACATTAAATCGGCAGTTGTAGCCAAAGCTGCTACACAGCTTCAGCAAGCTTCTCCTCCATTACTTATAGGCAGCTAATATTGGGGAAGCCATATCAACCCCAACTCTAAAAGGTGAAATGCCTAGCTCACAGGGGTGCTGGGAGATCCGAATAAATTAATACAACACTTCACACAGGGACCAGACTGGGATAAAACATGAACAAGACTGACTTAGTGTCCCTGGGATCTGGTGCAGTATGTTGGTGACTTCTATCAGAGTGCGTTTGCAGGAGGTGACCCCCAGGGGAGTGCTGGAGGGGCATGAAGGATGCAGGCTCAGGCTAGCAGGTGAGCTCCTAACCGAGGGACACCATGAGTTCCTACCAGGAAGTGTTGGAAACAGAACTGTTTGCCGAGTTGTGGCATTTTGTTAAAATATAACGCTGCAGAACGGAGGAAGATTTGTCAAGGCATAAGAAGGCTCTCTTTCCTAGGCCGATGTCTAGTGCCAGCCCACCAGCCTTCAGAAGTGACCTGCAAACTGTTCTGGGAAGGACCTGCACCAGCAACTGAAGGACAAGGGAAGACACACAATCAGGTCATGTGGTGAAGGCCCAGATGCTAGTGTTGAGATCAGACTGAGAGCAGAGGATGCTGAGCCCCGGGCAGTAGGGCTGGATTGCAGTGCATCCTCAGTAACCAGGGCAGTGGGGCTGGGCTGCAGTGCATCTGTAGTAACCTCGGGCAGTGTTGCGACTGTAAGAAATTTCAATGTCACAGACAGGCTGCAGACCTCTGTGCTGTACATACAGGCTGTAGACCTGTGTGTTGTACATATATGTTGTAGCCCTGTGTGTTGTACATATATGTTGTAGCCCTGTGTGCTGTACATACATGTTGTAGCCCTGTGTGCTGTACATATATGTTGTAGACCTGTGTGTTGTACATATATGTTGTAGCCCTGTGTGTTGTACATATATGTTTTAGACCTGTGTGTTGTACATATATGTTGTAGGCCTGTGTGCTGTACGTATAGATGAAGTAGCTCTGCCCTCTCACAAGGGAAGGTTTAAGGAACATTTTTTAAAATAATTGATTTACTTCCCATCTCAGTAGGAACTTCCCTTCCCACCTCCCCTGCCAGAACCTCCCTCTCCCCTCCCCTCCTGTCCTCCCCTCTGCATTTCTTCTTAGAGAAGGGAGACCTCCCATGAACACCCACCCTCCTTGGCATATCAAGTAGGACTGGGCTCACCTTCTTCTGTTGAGGCTAAGCAAGGCTGTCCAGGGAGGGGGAAGAGATGCAGGCTCAGGCAACAGTCAGAGACAGGCCCTGCTCCTGCTGTTGGAAGTCCCACATGAGAGCCAAGCTGGACAGTGTGGGGTGGGAGGCCTAGGTCCAGCCCATGGCAGCTCTCTGGTTGGTGGTTCAGTCTCTGTAGGCCACTATGGGTCCACATGTAGGTTTTCCTGTGGTGTCCTTGACCCCTCTTACACGTTCAATCCTTCCTCCCTCCTCTTTCTTAGGATTCCCTGAGCTCCGCCTAGTGTTTGGCAGTCGTGTCTGCATCTGTTCTCATCAGCTGCTGGGTGAAGCGTCTCAGGTGACAGTTATCCTAGCCTCCTGTGTGAAAGCATAGCTGACTATTATTAATAGAGTCAGTGGTGGACTCTCTCTCTCTCTCTCTCTCTCTCTCTCTCTCTCTCTCTCTCTCATGGCATGTGACTCAGTTGGGCCAGTCATCGGTTGGCTGGGTGGAAGGTTTTGAGTGTGGGTTGGCGTCCCCCTCTGTGTACTGGAAGGCCTCCCTGGCTGCAGGAGGTGGCCACTTCAGGCTCCATATCCTCTGCTGCTAGGAGTCTTAGCTAGGGTCACCCCTCAGACTCCTGGGAGCCCCCTGTTCCAGAGAAGTGCCCCCAGATGTCTGTTCTTTCTCCTGGCTCTCCCCCCTCCCCACACCTGATCCCCACCTCCATTCCCCTCCACACCCCTCTCCCTCCCAGTGCCCGCCTCTGTCTACTTCAGATGTCTCTTCTACTTCCTGTTCCCAGCGAGAGTCAAGCGTCCTCCCTTGGGCCTTCCTTGTTACTTAGCTTCTCTGTGTCTGTGGATTGTGTCATGTTTATCCTGTACTTTATGGCTAATACCCACTTGTAAGTGAGTACATACCATGCATATCTTCCTGGGTCTGGGCTACCTCTGTCAGGATGATCTTTTCTAATTCATTTGCCTGCAAATTTCACGATGTCTTTGTTTTTAATAGCTGAGTAGTATCCTTTTGCATAAGTATAACAATTTCTTTATCCATTCTTCCGCTGAGGGATATCTGGGTTGTTTCCACTTTCTGGCTATTACGAATAAAACTGCTATGACCATGGCATTCACTACATTTTACCACGTGGCTCAGGTGAGCAGGCAGGGAAGGAGGGATCTTGCATCTATAGCTACGTTACAAATGGCTGGCAGCAGTGAGCTTGCCTGTACCTTAATGGTGAAGACAGACATCGCCACAGATGGTTCACCTTGTGGCTTTTTCAGATTTGTGGTCAAATAATTTGTGGTCACAAGGTTTTCGTCACTTGCCTTGTTATTACAAACACTTCCTCTCTGTTGGCTTCTGTTAATTGTGAGCAGTCCAAGGCATTCCAAAATAGCTCTTCTCTAGAGAAAATTCATGATTTTTAAAGGGAAGATATATAATGCTATAAAGTCCACAATTAAAAACAATGACCTCTATACGGCATATGGACATGGGACACACAATTATTTTGGAACCTTGATGTGCTACCTAATTTTATGTCAACTTGACACAGGCTAGAGCCTTCTGAGAGGCTGGAACCCCAATTGAAAAAAAACCGCCTCCTTAAGATTGGGCCATAGGCAAGGCTGTAGGGCATTTTCTTAATTAGTGATTGATGGGGGAGGGCTCAGCCCATTGTCGGTGGTACCACCCCTGTCCTGGTGGTCCTGGGTTCTGTAATGAAGCAGGCTGAGCAAGGCATGAGGAGTAAGCCAGTAAGCAGCGCCCCCCAAGGCCTTGGCACCAGCGCCTGCCTCAGGTTCCTGCCCAGCTGGAACACTTGTCCTGACTTCCTTCAGCGATGGAGTCGGATTGCGATGTGGAAGTGTAAGGCGAATAAACCTCCTCAGCTTGGCTTTGGTGTTTTATCACAGCAATAGTGACCCAAACTAAGACTCCTGCCAAGCAGTTTTCACTAAAAAGTTTAAAGATTTAATTAATTTATTATTTTTTTGTGCATAATAGATACATTATAATGTGGTGTTGTCTAATACATGTAGGTCATTCTCAATGTTCACAAAAGGTTGGAATAGTTCTAGGAAAATTCTGTGGTCAGGCCCCGTTATATTAGGAATTAGGGTTCATCTAGATAACGAGATAGGAGAAAGAAGTTTATTCTACCTTTCCCTAATGTATCTACATTGCTGACTAGAATTCAACATCAATCAAAATAATCACTTTTCAGTATTATTAACAAATAAAAAGTGATTTGTTTACTGAGTAGAGTCAAAAATAGGAAAAATATGTTATTTTTGCCCCCTGATCCCAGGCAGAATACTGTTCCCAGTTCAGGTGCAGTTAGTGGTGAGGCAGTGCGGGCTTCCCACTGGGAGGCGCTCTGCAGCTCACATCGCCCTCTGGCGGCCAGAATGCAGCCTTCCTTCCTCAGATGCTAATGGATACAAGTCAGTTTTCTGGCTGCCCAGTGAGGTCTAAAGTCCAATTTGTTCTGAAATCACAGAGCTTCAGTGTGATTCTTTTTCTGCTTATAACAATTTTATTGTAGAAAAATATATATTTCATAAAATTAGTTTATGTTGAGATTTCCATTTAGCTGTGATGCATCACACAGATGAGCAGCCTTGGGAAGATATGCTTCGGACTGCGGCCAAATATTTAAATTGTAGACACTGTATAGTAACTCTAAGCATAATAAAATATAACTTTTATCATAATATGTGTTTCTATATTCTTGCAATGAGCATAGTAAAAAGAAAAATGCCTTTTAGATATGTAAAGATATCTTAGTCAGGATCCCCACTACACCCAAGGCTGCACCTGATCACCAGAAGCCAGTGACATCACTCACTCAAGATGACCAGACACAATCCTAGAAGCCCATGACGCCCGCTGCACAGTGCATATGCAGAGACCAAGAGCAATGCTCTGCTCCGCACATCTGGAGAGATTGCCACCTGGATCTGCCCTGCGGCTGGTAAGTTTCCCCCAGGATCCTGACCCTCAAATCAGAGATGGCAGCTGAAGACTGGACCTGACCTTCAGCTAAGACGTGTGGCACAGCTGAGCAGCCCTGAGGAGATGGGCTTAGGAGCAAAGGACATTAGAGGGTCAACACTGTGTGATGGCCTTCATCATAATAAACTATAACTTGTTATCCTAACTGCATCTGCCTACTTTCTGTTGTCTGCTCAGCAGGAGTCCGTGGCTGCCTGTAATTCTGGGGAAGCTTGGTTTGTGACAGATGCAAAGTGGCAGCCGGACACACTGAGGCCTCTGGGTATGACGCTGTGGCTTCTTCAGCTCAGGGCAGCAGCGAGTGCCCTGGGGAGGGGCCTGGGCAGGAGCCTGCCTACATTGCCAGGTCCCAAGTAGCTCTGGCTTCCAGAAAACCACAACCTTTGCCAAGGAACTAGCAGGCAGTTGTAATCTAACGAGAACAGCTTTGTCTGTCTCTATATTACACCCTGCTCAGGGTAGGGCTGTAAAAGTATCTATTCTGAAAATAAATTTAGGTCATGTTCTCAACCTGTGGCTTGTGATCCCCTTTGGATCTCAAAGGACCCTTTCACAGGGTTACATATCAGGTATTTACAGTAGAACTTGTAACAGTAGCAAACTTACATCTCTGAAATGGCAATGAAAACAATTTTATGGTTGGGGTCACTGCAGATGAGGAACTGTATTAGAGGGTGGCAGCATTAGGGAGGTTGAGGACCATTGGTGTATATATATATATATATATATATATATATATATATATACACACATACATATATACACACATAGCACATATATACATACACACATGTATATATATCCATATCCATATATATATACATGTATATATACATACATTCATACATATAGCATATATAAACATACACACATGTATATATGTATATACATCCATATATAAAACATTTCACAGGTAAGAGACATTTAGAGAGTAAGCTAGAGTGAGACAGAACAGCAAGAGAGAGAGGAAGATGGGTGACAGTAAGCAAGGAGACAGACAGACAGCAAGCAAGACGGAGACAGAGACAGAGACAGACAGAAAATAAAGTCCTCCTGGGCTTTCAGACCTTCAGCTTGTACCACATATGCCTGAGTCTCCAAATATTTCTTTTTCCCCTGTTCCTCAACTTCTCCTCAACAACTGGTTCCTCTAGCTAGTTGTCCAACCAACGGTTGGTTTCCCTTAACCAGCTGTTCACCGCCTGCTCAGCTCTCCCTACCTCAGATCCACTTCTCCTCTCTCCTTTTCCCTGTTCCCAGAGCTGGTGTGGGAGAGCAGCAGCCTACCTCACCCATGGTAGCTGAAGTCACACGTCACACACAGATCTGAGGCTTCCTTGCTGTGTCAAAGGGTCCTGCAGACCCAGGCAGGCGTCTTGTGTCTAAACCCCTCTCTTTCCTGCTGCAGCTGACCGAGTTTCAGCACCACCGCATCTATCCTTAGCGCATCTTTGGCTGACTGCGTCCCGCCACCACATCTGCTCTAGCTTATGAGTTCTGGACAGCTTCATATTATTGTGCTGTGTAGTCATGGGAGTGGACAGCTTGGGCACCCACAAGAACTCACATGGATGAAAATCATAGGAGAAAGGAAGATTCCCTCTCTCTCTCTCTCTCTCTCTCTCTCTCTTTCTCTGGAAAACCAAAGCTTTCATACATTATTCCCTAAATAAGCACAGAACTAGAGTCTCAGATTCCGATTACTAGGAAACCTGTATGATAATGATACTTGAATAGTGACAGCCCAAGGGACCAGCTCACCCACCATAAATCCCCAGCTCTCACGTACGCAGACTGAAAAATGATTTTTTAAAGGAATATACTGTTGTGCATAAATCTTTGAAATCTCATTTATTTGGGTTTCTTGTGCCTCTTTTCCCCTTCTCCACCCCAGTACCTTTCAATACCCAATGCCAGGTAGGAGAGAAGGAAGGTTGGAGGAAAGGGGCACAGTTCTCTGTAGCTACTTCCTGCTGCTCAGGGTCACTGGGTCCCTTGGGGCCAGTCCAGTTTTCATTTCCGGATGTCTCCAGCTTCTTGTCAAACTGCATCAACTAGGAGCAGCAGGGGAGCAGCAGCATTCTTATTTCTTGGCTTCCCCCTTACCCCGCAGCTGCTCTCTGGGCTCTGGCATTTATCCTCCCCCCCCCCCCCCAGAGGCCTCAGAGTTAAACTATCTGCGGTTGGCCAAGAGCCCTCTCAGAGCCCTTATGAGGCAAATAGTCTGCTGCTGTGGACAGTCTGAATCAGCCCCATATCGCACACCTGTAACTAAAACAAAAAACATGCTTCCATAATATAACTGAAATTTTAAAGACACCAGAAATTTCCACCACAATATGCTATCAAGGTTGACAACGGGGCGTATGTGTGAAGACACTCAAGGACCCTTATTAGCGCATTTATGAATACAATTTATTTGGGTTACATCCACCCCCTAGTTCCTCTAAGACTTTGTCAAATTCCTCTTCCATCATTGTATCTTCTCCTCCTCCTTTTTCTAATTCTTTGAATCCAGCTAGTGCCAGCCTCAAGTCCATGGGTATCAGACACCATCTGCCTGGGCATCAACAACTTAGCACGGGCCACGCCCCTGTGGAAAGCACACCCTCCCTCTCCCAGTGGCTATCACCTGCTAATCCTTCCTCAGCTAGGGGTGGGGTCTCAGGGGCTCATTGCTGCCTGGCTTGATAGTGTATCTCTCGTGGGCCAGTAACCACAGCTAGTGTCATGGCCCCACGGTGCCCAGAAGACGTTATCCTGGATCAGTATGGTCTTGCTTTTAAAATACTTACATTTATTTAGTTCAAAATTAAGATGTAGACACCCCTATGATTTCTGGAATCTTGGAGAAGCTTACTTCCTCTCTCTTAACACCTTGTAAGATGTCATGTTAGAAAGACATGGGTGGTGGGTGCTGGACACATCTTTATTCTCAGCACTCAGGAGGCAGAGACAGGCAGATCTCTGTGAGTTCGAGTCCAGCCTGGTCTACAGAGTGAGCGCCAGGACAGCCAGGGCTACACAGAGAAACCATGTCTTGAAAAACAATTTTGTGAAGGAAAGATATTGACACTGTTTAATTGGCAGTGACTTCTCTGAGGTGGCCAGAAATGTGCCTTTGCAGAACTAGATCCCTTGGCGGGATAAGGACCCACAAAAAGTCATGACTTCAAATACATGTCACACTCAAGCATATTTTATACATGGTAGCATTCCTGCAGTTGCTACCAGACCCCAGTTAGAAAGTGTAACTCTTTCTTTCCCTTCTTTTATCTTCCTTATTTGGAAACCAGTCAGAATCCCCAGGCTGCTGCCCTGCAGTGCGCACTGGGCATGCTCATTTGAGGCGACCTCCCTGCCCCATGTAGGGGCCACAGACTTCCCCTGTTGGCCCTCCCTGCTTATTTTAAAATTTAATTAATTTATTATAACTTATTCACGTTACATCCTGATTGTTATCGCCTTGCTGTTATCTTCCTGTCCCCACCCCCTCCCTCTTCCGCCTGTTCCCCACCCTCTTGATCCCCACCCGGATGCGAGACCCATTCTCCTACGTCTAACTGTGTCCTTCTCTCCCGTGTAGATGATGGTTTCTGCAGTCTGTCAGCCCTGTCGCTCTGGACCCCAATAAACCTGTCCTCACCTTTTCCCTCCAAGCCCATTCTTGAATTCCTTTATACATGGAATTAAGGACCTCACAAAAGGGAGCCTGTGTCCCCTGTCACCCTACTAATAAGGAAATACATTTATTTATCTTGTGCAAGTGCAACAGTACCTGGCATCTCCTTCTAAATCAAAGAAAATATCACCCTGTATCTATCTAAAGAGATAAAACAAACATTGCTTAAAATGATGAAAAACAATGTCAAAATTCTCTTTCAGCCCAATGGGCATCTTCTGTGACAGCAGGGCAGTGACATCCAAGCCTTCCATCAGGCAGCATTGTGAAAACCCCTTAACTGTGTCATCTGAACTTGGTTTGTAGTTTCTGTTTGCTTTGGACTTTAGAGACCCCTGCTGGCTTCCGTGTTTGAATTTCACCAGCAAGATCTCTGCTTATGAGAGAGCTGGGAGGAAAAGGGAGTTCCCAGAGCTGGTCAGCAGTTATCAGAAACAAGCACAGCTGAATGAGGGGAACGCGTTAGCTTTCTTGCCAAGTCCTCTTCAAAGCAGCTTGCTTTCGCTTGTTAAACCACTGTGCTACCGTTTGTTAAGGCCGCAAAGGCTGTTACACTTTGTGGATACAAGCTCATCACCTCGTGCACAGTTACTTACTACCTTCCTAAGTCTATCAGAGAGGACTGGGCAGGCGCTGGGGTGAGAATTTTTTTTCCGTTTTATTGACAGTAGATTAATTTCTCTCACGTAACATATATGGAATCCAGTCTCCCCTCCACATGTTTTCCCCTACCTCCCCCCTCTCCCATTAGAAAGCAAACAGTCACCTAAGGAATAATAATAACAAAATAAGATAAGACATAAACTAACACATCAGAATAATGCAAAACAAAAAACACAGAAAAAGACCAAGAGAAGGCACAAGAAAGAGAGACCCAGTCCTTCACCCTCTCAGGAATCCCGTAGAGGCAGCTTTCTCACCAGCTTTGCTCTCCGCCCCTGAAGTAAGATGAGGCATGGGCTGGAAGAGACTGGGTCATTTAGTTTTTACGATAGCCCACCCAGGACAGAATGCAGCCGAGCCTCGGACTCCTCAGCGCCCTTTGAGGCTACATTGCTGCCTCATGGGCCCAATAGAGTTGCGCATCTCAGTCAGAGAGTCCTTCACTGTGGCTGCACTTGCTTCCTGGAGGAGAGGCCAGAATGCATAGCGACTAGCTGAGAGCCTAAAACACCTATTTCTCTGCTGCTGCCCTCGGGGCTCGAACCTTTCAGGTTCCTAACTGCTCCTCATTTACCCTTTTCTGGCTCAGAGGTTAAGAGAGAGCTGCCTGCTCTTCTGAAGATCCTGAGTTCAAGTCCCAGCAACCACATGGTGGCTCACAACCATCTGTAATGAGATCTGGTGCCCTCTTCTGGGGTACACGCAGGCAAAACACTGTGTATATATGATATATGAATAAATCTTTAAAACAAAACAAAACACAACAAAAAACCTGATGGTGCGTTTACAGTTCATGGCTTGGAGGTTTTGAGAGTGATGATGGCACCATTTGCCTGAGGAAGAGCGAGGGGTGGGCTGCGGTGTAAAAGCTCACACTGTTACCATGGGAACAGGGGGGGGACCCTCAGGGTCCACACTGCAGCTCATAGCCACCCCATCTCAGGGAGCTTATAGCTGCCTCCCTTGGCTTTTCCTTGGCAATTTTCACTTTTTAACCCCTTCCATGTTTGACTCTGTCTCTGTCACACTGTTGTCTCTCCCCTTACATTGTCCTTCATTCAGAAATTGTCCCCCTGGATCACTCAGGATGGTGGGCCGTTCCTGGGATGGATTTCTCACCTCCCACAACCCCCGGGCATTCTGTACTTATAGATTTCCATTCAGCTGCTTTAAAAAAAAGTTTATTTTCCTCTTTCTCCAAACTCAGACCAAAAGCAATACAAGAGAAACACACACACACACACACACACACACACACACACACACACACACACGTAAATGGCTTAAAGGACACATAGTAAGATTTGTTGTCCTGCTGAAGCCCCCCCCCCAGCACTTCTCAGCATTTTCTCTTCCATTTCTTGTCACTTCTTATTTAATTTATGTCTGTGTGCCTGAGTGTATGTGTGTGTACCACGTGGGTCCAGGTATCCACAGAGGCGAGCAGCGGGCATTGTATCCATTGGAACTGGAGGTGTAGGCAGCTGAGAGCCACCTGATGTGGGTGCTCGGGACCAACCTAGGTCATTTACGAGAGCAGCAAGTGCTCTTCACCCCTGAGCCATGTCTCCAGGCTGGTGCCCCTCTCCTTATCCAGCCAGTAGTTCTGAGGTAAGGCACCTTTATTTACTCTCTCCTGGCTTGTAGGAAGCAGGCTGCGAGAGCTGAGTGACACTCTAAGTGTGGATAGTTAGTTTGCAAAGCTAGGACTGGACACCCAGTCTGACTACAAAGACAGAAGGTGACTTTTAAAAAGATTATTATTTTATTGTATGTGTATGGGTGTTTGTCTGCATGGATGTCCAAGCCACACATGTGTGCCCTGAGGACACAGAGGCCAGATGAAGGCTTTGGATTCCCTATAATTGGAGTGACAGTTGTGAGCCACCATGTAGGTTCTGGGAATCACACCTTGGGTCGCTTAGAAGAGCAGCCAGCTCTCTGAGAATTGTGCTTTGAAGTTTTGCCGAATAAAGGCATTCATAGCTATGGAAAATATGACTTTAAAAAAAAAAAAGAACAGCTTCAGAACTAAACTCATGTGATTTGTTGGAAAGTGATAGATATTGCATTATGGCTTGGTGGCAACAAAGCTGTGCAGTGTGAGCTCACACCTGAGTGTGAGCAAAGCAACACATGGACTGACGGGCGACAGCCATGAAGAATTGATCCACGATGCCAGCAGGCACCAAGTCGGTAAGCAGGACTCAGACTGGCAGTTTGCCTCAGGCAATGGGCTCTTGAGTTTATCTATCACTTATTACGAGGCGGTGGGGTGTGCTAGCAGAGGTCTGGGAGGGATAGAACCACTGCTGTTTTGCCACTTCTTTTTATGTTTTTTATTTTTGAATTTTCATAAACCTTAACAATGCTAGGAGATCATTTGTTCCCAGGTTCGGTGGGTGGAATACCTTTCCCCAAATGGTAAAAATTCCAGGCCATCCTATTACTTCCCCTGCAGACTGCAAAGTTACATTGTAGACACAGCCCCAGGGAGTCAGAACCCACGAATCTTGTCTTAAACAATGAAGAACAGCCAGTGGCCAACCAGGAGAGTCTTGAGATCTTGTTCTCCATTGTGCAGCCCAAGGTGATGGTGGCAGTTGTGAACCTCTAGCGCACAGGCAAGGTCTACTCGATGACCAAGTTGACTGGGAAGGAACAAGGTTAGTGCCACCAGCGATGCCTTTCTGAGGGTCGTCCATCCACCCCGACTGTGAGCATCCAGCCTGGCGTGTAGAGAGAGCATTAAGGGCAGGACATGAGCCTGAAAGCCAATGTCTGTACCACAGATGCTGCTCGTGTTTTCTGTAGATAAAGGGAAAGCTTTCTATCCATGACTTTGCATCTGTTTATGCCTTAACATCTTTTTGGAAAAAGCGAAATATGTTCCCCCGATAAGGAGTAAGGCTACAGTTAATAACTCAATGCACTAACTATGAAATTTTCAGTAGTATGATCTACCACTTTAAAGGAAGCATTAAATCCAACTAACCATCCTTAATATGCACCCACCCCTCTGTTGCTGTTTAGGTTATTACTTGTGTCTTCTAATGACTTGTCATCTTGTCTCCCTCATATTCTAGCTTAATTATCAAGGGAGTCCCTGAATTCCAGATCTCTCCTTCATCACTACTGTTTTGCTCTTCAGGGTGTTGTTGTTGTTGTTAAATCAACAGGCTGCCTCTATTATGGGTCTGTTCCTGTCATAAGGGTCCATGTTTTTTTTTTAAGATTTATTTATTTATTTACTTATTATGTATACAGTGCTCTGCCTGCATGAACACCTACATTCCAGAGGAGGGCATCAGATCACATTATAGATAGTTTTGATCCACCATGTGGATGCTGGGAATTGAACTCAGGACCTCTGGAAGCTCAGACAGTGCTCTTAACCGCTGAGCCATCTTTCCAGCACTAAGGGCGCATGTTTAACACAATGTGAGACAGTAAAATAGTTCTTATTCCTGGAAAGCTTTTGTCATAGGAGGTGGTATGTATCATCATGAAATTTATGGCAAATAATTTACCTTTAAGGCCACAGGGAAAGAATCTGCCTCCACAGTGCTGGGATTAAAGGTGTGCACCACCACTCCCAGCATGTGAAAAAAATTAATAAAAAGGGAAAAAGTGAGTAAGATGTTTAGCAGGTTGGGTCCATTTTCCTCTTCCATCACTTTCAGCTTACTGTGAGTCTATGAGGATGGGTGGAATTTTGTTATAATTTTCTAACTGCCTGTATCAGATTGCTCTGGAAATGCATCAGTGGTAAGAGCCCTGGATGCTCCTCCTCAGAACCTGGCTCTGATTCCCAGCACCCATGTGTTGGATCGCGGCTTTCTCTAACTCAGGTTCCAAGGATCTGACACTCTCTTCTGGGTTCAGTGAGTGCTGCACACACGTGGTACACTTACACGCACGCAGGCAAAACATCCAGATACATACAAAGAAAAACAAGATTGTGAACATTTAAACAAAGGGAGTGAAAACATGCTGTGAGACAGGCCTGACAGGGGATGGCAAACGTTTGTAAGGGTGTTTCGCTGAAGGAGGAAGGTCTGAACAGGAAATGCTGGTTGGGACAAAGTTTCAGGGAGGACGCCTCCAGCAGATGCCTTAGTAGAATAAATTTCTTCTATTATAAGCTAAAGCTGCAAGTCATTTCTAAGGACACACGATTTCCAGATTATTCCTACAGCCAGGGTAGGGTCGATCTCCTGACCTCTGTCCCACTCTAGTAGGATGTCTCACTGTGGGGAGAGGTCTTCAATTTGCAATGCTATAGAGGATAAGAAAGGTTAGGTTGTGATTTTATTATTTGAGTAGGAAACACAGGGTTTAAATTTAAACCATCAAATACCTCATAAATGTTCACCTCAGAGATCTTAATTCTGCAGTCAGAGCTTTGGGAACCTCAGGAATTTATCACAGGGACCTCAGTTAAACCCTCTCTGATGTTCTCCAACTTTGTAAATATAAATATTGTTATTTGTGCAAGAAAAAGGAAAGCCACCATTTTCTGGAGAACCCATAGAATGTAACACACTAACTATAGTTAGTTACTCTTTTAGGGAATTATTTTATACAGAACTTATTTTAAAAAGTTAAACATATTTGTTTATTCATGTATTTTATGCATATGAGTGTCCTCTCTGCGTGCCAGAAGAGGGAATCAGATCTCATTATAGATGGTTGTGAGCCACACTGTGGTTATGGGAATTGAACTCAGGGCCTCTGGAAGAACAGCATATACTTTTAACAGGTGAGCCTTTTGCCAGCTCCAAAAGAATTTCTATAATTACGTCAAAGAATTCAAGGAGTTTAAAGAAGATACAAAAACATCAAGTGAAGGAGACAGAGTACAAGAGGCTGAGTGATGCCCAAGCAAACACACACAGGCTGAGGGGGATGGAGACGACCGTCCAGGGCTTGAGAACAGGGCCCAGTGAGGAGACAGAAACACTGATGTGGACTCGAGCTGAGATGGGGACGAAACTGAAAAGTCCAATATACAACCAGAACTCAAAGGAAAACCCTACAAATTAAAGCCGAGGATCGTGACAAAGTAATCAAGGTCTATGTGAAAACTCACAGGAGAAGAACACAGAGCAAACGTAGGGCACCAAAGAGACGAAAGCTCCCAGTTACAGGCACATGCGAGGGAAAAGAACGGCAGGTCAGTGGCACAGAACAGACCATCATAGAAGAAAACTTCCCCAAACTCATGAAAGACACCCACCCACGCAGACACAGGAAGCACACAGAACACCAAATAGGCAAGACCAGAAAGAAACTCCCCTGGCCTATGACAGTGAAAACACTAGGTGTGCATAACAAAGGGCGTGTATGGAAAGCTGTGAGATAATAAACACAAGTCACACATGAAGAAAATGCATCAGAATAAGGACTGATTTCTTGATGGAAAGTTTGAAAGTGCTGAAAACCAGAAGAGCCCAGAGCGATACACTCCAAGTCCTAGAAGACCATCTGCTGAAACAAACAACAGAGCTGTTGAGATGACTCGGTGAGTCCAGGCGCGTACTGCAGGAGCCTGCTTTGACCGAACATATGGACAGGTGGGAAGGGGAAACCACCTGCACAGAGTTGTTCTCTGATGCCCACAGGCATGCTACATCACATGCACACAACTACGTCACACGTGCAACACATACATAAATTGTTAATGATGGTAATACTGAAGAAATCTCGTAGCTTTTACTTATAAACATGTGGATGGATCTTTAGTACTTCACTGTCACAACTGAGGACTTCTCTTGACAAATTTCTGTTTAATAGTTACTCTGAGAAAGTGAAATAATTCAGTGAATTGTAGGAGAGATAATCCTGTTTCTGTGTTGATCCCAAGTGTGGGATGAGGAACAGACTAGTGAGAGAGAAGGATGCTTATCCCCTTGGAAGTCGAACCACTTTGTAGGGGAGCATGGATGTTGCCAGCTGAAAACATCTGATAGAGACTCTGAGAGTACACACACACACACACACACACACACACACACACACACACACACACAGACACACACACACAGACACACACACAGACACACACACACACAGACACACACACAGACACACACACACACACACACGCACACACACACACGCACAGACACACACACACACACACACACACACACACACACACACACACACACGAGATCAAAACAGGAGGCAGGAGGGAAGACTTGGGATTGTTTTGGCTGTTCATCAACACTTCAAGAGACTCTCCAGAGAGAACTGCTCCAGGGAAAGCTCCAAGGCTTTGGACTCCAGCTGAGGCTGCAGGTTCCAGCAGCAGCTTTGGTGGCATTGCTGGGTTGCTGAGGTCCTGCTGACTATGCAAGGAAAAAGGTTCCTTGGAACTGATCTCCTCAAGGTTTCATTATTTTCTTCTTTAATCTCTTTTTCACATTGTTTGGGTTAGTGTGCTGTCAGGGAGGTAAGCTCATTTAATAAGTTCATAATAAAATATAGTTGTTAAGAAAATTGAGGTTACAGTGAATGGTTCTGTCTTCCTCTCAAACCAGAGAGTGTTAACAACTATTGGAGTAGTGAGACTTCCTCTCCAGCCTTTAAGTTAAGGGCTAAGATGCGCCCTGTGCTGCACACACTTGCTCTTTTGCAGATAGAGTTTGAGATTTAGCCCCTGGCAACTAAAACTTGTCTCAGCCTCTCAGTTATAGGGATTACAATAATAAACAATGGATTATTTCTAGATTGGTCTCTTCAGATATAAAAACAAAGCTATAAATTAAATTATATTAACAAACTGAGCGCTTAACAAAACACACCCACTGCCGAGTTTGTCCCTTTCTGTGTTAATCATATCTCCACCTCCTGTTTATTTTCCCCATCTGTTTAAAAAAAAAAAACATACCCTCAGAAACCGTTACTTTCATTTTTGCTTATTCCTGGAGGCTGGATTCTCAGAGTTCAGCACTGATGTGGGCCTGACCTAGGGCACTCTCTGGATGCTCGCCCAGCCCAAAGGTGCCCGCCTTGCCTCACAGTGCATCCCTGCCCCAAGGCTCCATTGCGTGTCCTTGCCCCATTCTATACTCACTACTTCCACTCTTTGAGTGCCCAGGTCGCTGCCCCTGACCTTGGCACAGACCTGGCAAGAGCTGTAGAGGATCCAGGACAGGGTGAGGCAGAAAGAGCCCCAGGATCCTTAAGGAGGCTGGAGCAGCAACTCTAGTCCTGGGCCCCTCATTGAACCAGGTGAGTGTGGGCCAGAGGGAGCAGAGGAGGGCTGGAGGGGACTAGGAAACCCTCCTCAGCTGCTTCAGTGCAAGCGTGAAATGCAAATTGGTTAAGTGGTGCTGTCCTCAGAGGGTCCTGTGTTTGGGGAAGGTCTAGGATGTACAAAGAACCTCTGATCTCCAAAGTATGAAAGCAAACAGTTGCTGTTGGACACATAATAGCTTTACCAAGCAGTTGCTACAGTGAGTGCAGAAGAAATTTGTTAACACTACTACTTAAGGGAACTGAAGAATTTATTGTTTTTCTTTATCTCGTGATATAAAATTTGTCTGGCAATCTCTAGTTTGTTCTGCAGATATTCACCAACCTCTTATAACTCTTACTTGATAGTGCAGAAAAAGTTAGAACAGACAGAAAAAATAAAGACCAAAATAACTAGATTGTAAACCCTTTAGTGGATTGTGTATCTAGGCTGCTGTCTTCCTTTATTTTCTTGTTCAGTACTAGAAATGTAATGGCTTGCTCTAGTTTTAGACACACAGACAGATTCACAGTAACACATTTGTATCTAGAGCATGTGTCTGTGTCTGGGTATTGACACTTGAGATCCCCTTATGGTGTCAAAATGCACCTCTCCAGCTCAGTGAGTTCTGCTGCACCAAGCGTATTAAGGTGCACACACAAGCGATCCTATTTCTGCACTCACCGCCACACAGCTGAAAGAAGGAGAAATATAATAAATGGAAAATAAGATGCAAACTAGGCTGGAGAGTTGCCCTGAGACAGCAGTTGACACGGGGAGGGGGGAACTCAGAGTGGACGCAGCTGGACTCAGGGACCCTCAGAGCTGAATGACTTCACATTTTAAGCAATTGGTTCCGTTTTATTTTATGTGTGTGGGTGTTTCCCTTGCATGTATGTAGGTACACTGCTTGCATGCCTAGTGCCCATGGAGGCCAGAGAGGGCACGGGATCCTCTGGAACTGGAGTCACGGAGGATCCAGTGTAGTCCCTGGGGGGCTTCTTGGGGAGGGGGTCTTCCCCAGCACAGACAGTCAGAGGGTCATTGCTGAGACAGTGGAGGGGAGGGGGGAGTCAGGCGATGGTCAGGGGAGTTTAGCAGCTCTGGGTGCCTAGCAACAGGTGCTTCTTCACTTACACAAGTCTCACAGAGCAAGGACAGACTGATGACTGTTCAAGTGGTACCGAGTATGTGTTTGAGTTTTCATTACATATCCTGAGTTACAAAGTTCAGTTACAGTTAGAAAACACAAACAGAACAGATTTGATTATTTTGGCCCTATAACTCCAATGAAATGAATCTATAGTAAAAAGAGGCCTTGAACTTCTAACCTATTCCCCTGAGTAGGCCGAGTCGGCCAGTTGTCTCTGTTTACCCTGCACCAATTATGCTGAGTCAGCTCAGGGGCAGACACCCGAGAAGACCCCTGGAGCCCTGGCCTCTTCTAGCCATGAGCTTATCTGTGCTGGACGGTCTCCAGGGCACAGCAAGGACTTCCAAACAGTGGCCAGATGAAGCTAATTTTAGGGTTTTCCTAAATGGACCCAGACACAGTTTATTTTTAATCAGGAAAAGGCATAAAATGAATCATAATGCGGAAAGTCTCCCAAGAATGCAACACGCAGAGACCAAAACCCAAAAGTTATAGATGGAAGGACAGCGAGGGTGGCAATCCGCTCAACTTTGCTGAGCTCTGCTGGACCTTGGCAGCAGCTGCGCTGGCGTCATGACTCTCACCATTTCCAGCGATATGGCTGTGCCAGCTGAGCCGTATCTCCAGCTCCTTAACTTGCTTCTTCTGAGCAGAACAAGAAGGGGCCAACCAGTCCCCCTGCTCAGGAACAAGAAGGGGAACAATATACCTCCTTCTCAGGAGGCTTCTCCTGGCCTTTGCTTAAGAGGGAACATCTCTAGCCTGTGTTAAATTGGGATGTAGAAGGGACTCAATGAAAGAGTATGCTTCCAACCATCCCATAATGCTGGCAGCATGGCCTATGCTAAGGTAAACTGTGTCTGCCCTTTGTGGTACAGACACCTTTTATGAACAGGTCTTACTTAAAGATACACCAAGATTTTGTATGGGCTCATGTGAATTGCATATTCTTTCAGGATTTGGTAAATACTTACCTTATAGCCACATTGTATATATTTTGGGGTACCATGTGACATTTCGGTGCATTTGAAAAATGTGTAGTGAGTAGGTCAAGGGAGTTTTACTGCCACCCCAGATATTTTGTTCACTATTTTTGATTTAAGGTCAGTTGTATTTGAAAACTGTTTGAAGTAGGAAATCTTAGAATCATCTGCTTGAGGAAAATAATTAGGAATAATATGGATTACAAAAAGTAAAGAGCTGGAAAGCCTACTTTGTATGACACAGACATAGCCTATTTTGTGTGTCACAGACATACACACACATACATGCACACACACACCACACACACACACACACACAGAGACACACACACACACACACAGAGACACACACACACACACACACACACACACACACACACACACAGAGAGAGAGAGAGAGAGAGAGAGAGAGAGAGAGAGAGGGAGGGAGAGAGAGACTACATTGGCACATAGAAAACTAAAATTTCTTCTCCAAGAAACATTTTGCCCACATCACTTTAAGATGGGAACCAAATATTTAGTCTACATGACTGTGGCTTCACATTTTTTTCATCAGGAACAGCTTTACTGTGCTTATAACTATCACTATATGCCTCACCAACTCACAGTGCACAAGTCTGTGGCTGTGGGTGTATTCAGAGGTGCGCACGCGTATTCCATCATTTACTCTGCATATTTAAACACAGACATGCTCTCCCACAGCTTCTCTTGGATACAACTGGTCTACAAGGAGAAAGTTCTGCTCCTCAGGAAAGGAGGAGGGAGGCGAACACCGTAGAAGGAGAGAACTAGGAAAATAACAATATGGATGATGGCAAAGCCATCGGAAACATACTATTAAGTATTTACCTAAAATAATAGAATTGATAATGCACATAATTTAGTATATAAATACACACATACAGTTTTAATGAACCCTTCTTGTCTCTGCTCATGGAGATCCTTCCAAGAGCCAAAGACCATCAAACAAGAAACAAAACAAGTATGAAATATGAGAAGCCTCTTTTGAGTTGTTGGCCAGGGTGTCATGGGTTGGATCTCTCTCGTGTGTGGGTCTCAGGTTGTCCCAGTCATTGGTTGGCCATTTTCTCAATCTCTGTTCCATCTTTATCCCTGCACATCTTGTAGGCTGGGTAAATTGTAGGGCAAAGATTTTGTGGGTGGCTTGGTTTCCCCCTTCTTCCTCTTAAATCCTACCTGGCTAGAAAATGGCCACTTCAGTCTCCATGTTCCCTGCTGCTAGGGGTCTCTGTTAGAGTCATCTTCTCATCACGCCAGGAGCCTACCCTCTCCCAGGTCTTCAGCTTGTCCCTGAGATGCACCCCTGCTTGGCTGCCCTTCTCTCTCTCAGGCCTCTGGCCTCCCACCCTTGCTTTCCCCACATCTGATCCCCACTCTGGTTCCCCCCACACTCTCTCCCTCCCAGTTCCCTCTTTTCATCCACTTCTGATGTCTATTTTATTTCCCCTTCTGAGTGGGATTCCAGCATCCACCCTTGGGCCCTCCTTGTTACTTAGCTTCTTTGCATCTGTGGATTGTGTCATGTTTATCCTGTACTATATGGCTGATACCCACTTGTAAGTGAGTACAATGTACATACCATGTGTGTCTCTCTGGGTCTGGGTTACCTCACTCAGGATAATATTTTCTAGTTCCATCCATTTTCCTACAAATTTTAGGACTTCTTTGTTTTTAAGAGCTAAATAGTATTCCACTGTGTAAATGTACCACATTTTCTTTATATATTTTTCAGTTGAGGGGCATCTGGGCTGTTTTCCGTTTCTGATTGTTACCAATAATGCTGCTATGAACATAGTTGAGCAAGTGTCCTTGTGGTACGGTAGAGCATCTTTTGGCTATATGTCCAGGAGTGGTAAAGCTGGGTCTTGAGGTAGAACTATTCCCAGTTTTGTGATTGCTTTCCAAAGTGGTTGTACAAGTGTGCACTCCCACTAGCAATGGTAGAGTGTCCCCCTTTCTTCACATCCTTGCCAGCGTGTGCTGTCGCTTTAGTTTTTGATCTTAGCCATTCTGAGGGGTATAAGATGGAATTGCAGAGGCTCCACACAGCAGCAGATACAAACTAATGCTGAGACCCCCAGCCAAACATTAGGCAGAGCTCGGGGAGTCTTGTGGAAGAGTGGGGGAAAGCACAGAAGGACCTGGAGGGGACAAGAGCTGCACAAGACCAACAGAGTCAGCTAACTTGGGCACATAAGGGCTCACCCAGACGGAAGCACCAGCCAAAGAGTGCACATGGACTACACTTATGCTGCCAAGACACACACATAGTTTGGTCTTCATGTTGGTCCCCTAGCAAGTGGAGCAGAGTCTGCCACTGACATGGGCACTGTGGCCAGATTTTGGATAACTTTCCCCTAGTTTGGCTGCCTTGTCTGGCCTCAGTGGATGAGGATGTGCTTAGTTCTGATGAAACCTGATGTGCCAAGGTGGGTTGGGACAGGGGCTAGGGGGCTTTCTTTTTCTGAGGCGAAGGGGAGGGGGAAGGGGGAAAAGGAAGAAGGGGGAAGATTGTGGGAGGGGGGCTGGCAGGAGTAGAGAGGGGCTGGGATTGTGATATAAAGTGAATAAACTAAATTTAATTTAAAAAACACAAGCGAAGGGTTTTTAAAACAGTAAAGCAGTTTAAGGTATTGGAAATAATGTAATATATCAAAATAGCACATAAACTTTCTAATTTCTGGAAGACAGGTCTGGGGGCATCAGGGTCATAGTTGGTGTGCATCCTTACACTTGATTGTGCCTTAAGGTCGGTGCTGTACTCAGTACACAGGTCCTGTAAGAAATAGCACATTGTTCACACTGCACACGTCCCTGCTTTGTATACTTTTTGTCACTGCCAGCTGCAGAGGTCTCTGTGGCCTGTAGTTTAGGTAGGCACTTCAGTTTGTGGAGTTTGGCTAAACAAGCAATGTCTCCCAGATGCTTTGAGGGGAAGTGGGGATGGCTAACAGACCATGGCATTCTGCAACGGAGGGCAGGCATCATGGGACCCAGGCTATCTGTCCACCTAAGCATTGTCTGACCCTATCCAGCAGCAAACTACATGCAAGGAGGAGGAAGTTGTGGAAATCAAGTAATCCTTGCACTCAACAGGAAGAATGAGGCAGTTTCAGACACCAAGGATCAGCCGGCCACCTGCCCAGATGGCTCAGGCTCAGCAGTCACCACAGGAGCCATGTCATTCCTGCTCACAGGAGGCAGGGCTTCCTGTCCTTGTTCCTCCACAGCCTGAGCCATGGGTGTGTCCATCTGTCTGTCCCTTCCCCTTCTGCTCCTGTCCCTCATGGCTGCCAGCCAGCCAGTGCATCCCAGAGCGCACCATGACTTGTGACTCATGATTTTGGAGTCACGCTGAGTCTGGAGTTGAACTCAGAAAATGGAAGCTCTTGACTCTATCACCATGATCTATGGGGCATCTAGAACTTGAGCTGTGACCATCTCTGTGTTTCTTTGTACAATACAGGACAGTGACTGTCAGAATGTGCCTTGCCACAGGTGACTCCACTTTATGAGGCAAGGGATTGCTTCATTTTGAGAGTAAATGCTGAGGCAAGATGACTCTGAACCTTATGTGTGAAAAGGTCCAGCAGAGACCATACAGCATAGAATTACAAATAAGTTATCAATACAAATATATCATTCCTACCTATAAACATATTAAACCCAGAACACCTAGACCCATGCATGTTTGGAAACCTTGTAAGAGGAACCAAGCTTGTGTGCTTGTCTAAAACACCAGCACAGTAAACACTGCAAGGCTCCCACTCGGATCCCACTGAGCCTCTCCAGGCCACCTGATGTGGGCATCATTACATGGCCAGGCAGCACACTCACTCTCCAGTCCGTCCTCAGGACTTCTGCTCGCCATGGTCAGCCCAGCTGGAATGGCCCATCTGAGCTCCCGTTAGTTCCCAGCCCTTATGCCTGGTGTCAGCTCCATGCTTTGAAGCAGTCTGCAACTCGAACCACCTCTGTGCCTTGAACAGACACTGTGCCTTGAACCAACTGTGCATTTTGCTGCCCATTTACAGACTAGCTCTCTGGATACACACACACACACACACACACACACACACACACACACACACACACACACACAGGACATGTGGTAATAGTGATCATGTGTTCTGCCTCTGATCTTACATTGTGGCATAATATGCTTTAGAATAAGACAAATCTGCCTCTCATATGTCCCTGCCTTTCTTTATGAATTACAAATAACATTTACAATCCACCCGATGGCCCTGTTTGTTTCTCAGGAATGTGGTGTCTAAGTGGAGTCTATGCACGCAACCCTGTCTGCTCCTCTTTGGTCATCAGGTCATCACAGCAGCATGTACCCTTCATCAGGAAGGACTCTGCTGATGACAGCACAGTTCAAAATGATCTGTATATGTGGCACTGTGTTATAATTTTGTTGGTCTGGACCATCAACTGACTATTGCTTTTCCTTCTACAGGAAGGAAGAACCTCTCGAGATGTCTTCCAATGATGACCCTGTTGTAATCCCAATGACAGGAAGTGACCTCGCTGGCATGAGCACCAGTGACATTTGGACATCGACGGGAGAGGCTGTGTTAAGTTTTCATAACATCAGCTATTGGGAAACAGAGCAGAGTGGCTTTCTACTCTGTAAAAATAGACGTGTGACAGAAAGACTATCAAATATCAAGTAAGTACATGGAATAAAGAGACCATTGTATTCAATAAGCTCTGTGTATATATCTATGTGTGTGTTTATATGTGTATATGTGTGTCTGTAGAAGTGCATGTGTGTGTGTGTGTGTATAAGTGTGTGTGTGTGTCTGTGCATGCACATCAGCAGATGTGTGGATGCTATGACACATGTGGCATAAGGTTCTCCGAGGACAGCCTTGAGCATTGGTCTTCACCCTTACCTTATTGGAGATGGACTCTCTTATCGTTCACTGCCTCATTATCAGGCTGGCAGCCTGATACTTATACACACACACACACTCTTACACACACATACATACACATGCACCCCCTACGGACACACACATATGCACATGTAGACACACACATACACGTAGCTCCTGGGAATCCTGCTGTCTCTGTCTTCCATGTCTCCGTAGAGCACTGGCACTAGTGATCCCGTGCTGTACCCCCATCCTGTTAGCTCTGGGGATTTACCTCAGTCCTCACCCTTGCACAGCAGGTGCTTCGCCCGTTGAACCAGCCTCACCTTGTTGTACTTACAGGAAGATTCACAATCACAGGAAAATTAGTGGGATGGAGACTGAAGGAACAACATAATGGATTAATGACACAGAAGTTGGTTCTTTGGAAATACAAACAAACTTGACCGACACTTAGACATAGCACCAAGACAGTTTATTCATAATATTATGGATGAAAAAAGTAGTGTCAAAGATATACTGTTAAACATCAAGAAATGATCGTGGAATATTGAAATTTTAAATTTTAGAAATTTGAAAATCTAAAATAATTGTGTACATCTCTATATACACATGGTCTTCCAAAACTTAGCTGAGAGTTTATAACAGGCTAGCTGGATGTATCACAGGTGAGGAGATGGAAGCAAAAAGGAAATTTCCTGTAGCAGAAAGTCCAGGTCCTGATTGGGATATTTGCAGGAAGTTTGTTATGAGCTGCAAATAGGGAAAATCAGTACTTCACACATTGTTCCAAAAAAGCGAGAAAGCAGCTTCCAAATACCTTCTAAGGGCAGAGCACACGTGCCAAGACTCTTTCTCCCAGGCCCAAGCATGGCCGCTGTTTTGAGCCCTGGTCATCTCTGCTCATCTGCCTAGAATTCCACCATTTTCTTCATAAGAAGGGGATGGGTGGGGCAAAGGGTTGACACATCCTCTGAACATTAAATGAGTCATGTGAAAGTACCTGTGCTTTCTGTAAGAATATGCGCTTTCCAATCTGAATACTGACCATTCAGTCAGTTTTCTGACACATGATTTGTGCTTATTTGTATACACATCCATAAAGAAAGTCCTCTCCTTGAGGGATGTCTCCCAATTCTAAACTGAGCATAATCTGACCTATTTATCAGGGAAGGAAACCATCATTTTCCTGGGGTGTGTGTTTTAGTTTTCTATATTGAGTCAAGTGTTTTTCTTGAGTGTGAATCCTGGCAAAGCCTTCCTGTCCTCTGGAGTGCTGGTTTCTAGTCACTGCATTTCTACCTCAGATGTATTGGTTTCAGTTGGAGTCTGTTTGGACAGCAACATCACGTAGGAGTGATACCCTATGGCTCATTGGCTTATTGTGTAGATGTCCAGCCGCAGCAAGCAGGGCCATATGATGACCCTGAGCACAGGCATCAGCGAGAACCTGTTATAGACTTGACACATAACGGCTGTGGGTCATCATGGGTACCTGCTGCTTGCTTCAAGGACAGTGAGCTTAGATGCAACACTTTTCAAAACAACAAGCGGCTTAAATAATAAGCAAAAGGGAGTTTTGTGATGTCTGAGGCATTTTTCTGTTGAGTCCCTACTAACAGTTGACATCTTTCGTAAATCATAGACCTCTATTAATACATATGTTTTCCCCATGAGTTTGACTTAATTCTGTCTACAATTTCATCCAGCTTCAATGAGTGTATTCAGTGTAGACCCTGAGCTAATATGACTTCTTTAAACTGATAAAATAAACCAGTATCATTTTATGTTTACAGTGGGATCATGAAACCTGGCCTCAACGCCATCATGGGGCCTCAAGATGGGAGCCGATCTCTGTGAGTATAAAGAAAGCACGTGCAAGCCTTTTGTCTTCAGCTTCTGTGCTTTAAAACAGCTGCTTCTATATGAATGATTAAGTGCTGCTCTGTCTATGTAGTCAGGCCCTACGTGCTGTGGATAATGTGCAGGGCAGACACATTCTAATTTTGCACAAAGAACAGAAAGTCTGACTAGGTCCACTTAGCTGATAGGAGATGATGAAGTGACTGGCACAAGGTGTCGGCTCATGTTAACACTTCCTGGGGTGGGAGATAGAGTTACCATTAGGACGATGGAGCAGAAGTTGCCTCAGGGCCTCGTTCTCAAGACACAGCAGCACATGACCTGGGTCAGTCTTCAAGGTCAGACAGCAGGGAGGGTGCCCTGTGGTTCATGCCTTGTACTCATTTTTCAAAATTTTATTAATTTATTCAGATTACAACTCAATTGTTATCCCAAACCTTGTATCCTCCCATTCCTCCCTCCCTCCTGCTTTCACCCTATTCCCCTATCCTAGGTTTAAAACCAAGGGGGCCTCCTCCCCTACTACATGGTCAGAGACTCTCAAGTCTCATCTTAGTAGCCTGCTTACCATTCCCCTGAGTGCCACCAGACATCCCTACCAAGGGCACCAGAGTTCGTCTCAAAGTCAGTCCCTGCTCTCACCATAACTGTGGAGAATGTCCTGTCCATTGGGTAGATCAGAGTAGGGGCTCGATGTTTACTATTTTATTGTCCTTGGTTAGTGCAATAGTTTGAGCAGGCCCCCCTGGACCCCGATCCACCCATCACGATGTTCTTCTTGTAGGTTTCTAGGACCCTCTGGATCCTTCTATTTCCCCATCCCCTATATTTCTCTTACCTAGAGTCTCAGTAGGATGTCCTCACATCTATCCCAATCTCCTGGTAAGTGAAGACTTGGCTGGTGGGAAAAACTCATACTCAAAATTCGGGGCTGTACTCTAGCACATAATGCAAAGACAATTGTGTGTGCATGTGTGAGTGTGTTTGTGTGTGAGTGTATGAGTGCGTGTATGTGTGAGTGTGTGTGTTTGTGTGGGAATGTGTCTCTGTATGAGTGTGTGTATGTGTGTGAAAGTGAATGTATGTGTATGTGAGTGTTAGTGTTTGTGCATGAGTGTGTGTGTTTATGTGAGTGTATGTGCTAGTGTGTGTGTGTGAGAGAGTATGCATGTGAGTGTGAATGTATGTGTGAGTGTCTATGCATGAGTGTGTGTAATTGTGAGTATTTGTGTGTGTGTCTGTGTGTGAGTGTGAACGTATGTGAGTGTGTGTATATGTGTGAGGGAGAGTGTGTGTCTGTGTATAAGTGTATGTATGTGAGTTTGAGTGTCTATGCATGAGTGTGTGTGTATGTGTGAGAGAGTTTGTGAATGTCTGTGTGCATGTGTGTGTGAGATATTAGTTAAACTGTTGGCTTGTTCTCTACTTATTTTTGTCTTACTTAATATGCAGAACTTTCACTCTGAGTAGCTGAGGGATGGTGTAGCTTTTACTGAGGGAGAAACTAAGCTGCACAGTGCGTGTAACTTCCTGCAGGTTACTGAACGTCTTGGCTGCGAGGACTGATCCGCGTGGACTATCAGGAGATATTCTGATAAATGGGAAACCTCGGCCTGCTAACTTCAGATGTACTTCCGGTTATGTAGCAAAGGTAAGTGCTGGTGGGCTTGTAATTGTATATGTCCTCTGTGCATATGGGCTGGCGCTCCACTTATAGACTGTGTTAGTTATATGGCACACTTATGGGACCAACTTTTTCCATGTCAAGTTTTCATAATGGCTCCTTAACCTGAGTATGATGCCTGTGGCGCAGTATTAGTCATTGCCGCTGTGATTTAATCTACAAAGGACTCATCTGTCCACATGGCCCTTCCTTCAGCTCTCTCTGCTGCTTAGAAATGCCTTCTGCAAATAGTTGCAGGCACCAGTCACCTCAACCCCTGTGCTCTGCCTGGGAGGCAAATGGAAGGGGACAAAATAATTGTATCAGGCTCTGTATTGGAATTGGTAAAATTGAAGGCGTCTTTCTAAATAGAGCGTTGCCCTGGATACACTGTATGTGTGGAGCAGGTTGCACATTAGACTGACATCTTAGTGAGGAGACATCTAATGACAACTCCTCTTACCCTGCAGGATGACGTGGTGATGCACACCGTGACCGTGAGAGACAACCTGGAGTTCTCAGCAGCTCTTCGTCTTCCAATGACAGTAATGAGGGATGAAAAGAAACGTCGAGTTAATGAGGTCCTTAGACTTCTGCATCTGGAGAATATGGCAAATGTGAAGGTAATATGGAAAACACTTTTCAAAGACTCTAAGCAGTTGGGTGCAGCGGCACATGCCTGTAACCACAGCACTCAGGGAGGCAGAGTGAGCCGCATCTCTGTGAGTTTGAGCCTAGCTTCTCTACAAAGTGAGTCTAGGACAGACAAGGCTACACAGAGAAACCTTATCTTTAAGCAAGTGCATGGGGGAGAGGAGACATCCCCATGTGGATAATGTGACCCTCTGCCATCAGTTTCCTGTCCTATAATATGTGTAATCAAAGGCATTAATGAGTAAGAGACTGATTACGTGATATAAAGGTAGAAATTAATCTGGAAGCCATCTTAAGAGCGGTTAAGCCTGGGAACGGAGTGTGATGCACCAGGGACAGTGCTCCTGCATGGCTGATTCCAAGTGTCCATCACATGACCCCTCTACCCTTAGTGTCAAACTCATGGCTCATTTGAGAATTTGACAAGAGCAAAATTTCTCTCTTTCTTCCTTTCTTTCTTTCTTTCTTTCTTTCTTTCTTAATTTCTTAATTTCTTTCTTAATTACTTTCTTTCTCTCTTTCTTTCTCTCTTTCTTTCTTTCTTTCTTCAGTTTATCGTCTCTTCCTCCAGACCTGTGGCTCTCTTCCTTCCTCACGCTGTGACCCTTTAACATCTCAGCTTTATTCTCTCACCACCTCAGGTTGTTGTGACCCCAACCATGAATTATGTTTTGGCTACTTCCTCACCGTAATTTTGCTACTGTTGTGAACCGTAATGTAAATATGTGATGTGCAGGTCACCTGATATGTGACCTCAAAGGGGTCAAGACCACAGGATGAGAAGCGCTGGCCTAGAGGCCTTTGTGCTAATGCTGTTTCAAAATGTGGTTCTGGAACTGACGTGTGATGCGAGATTGACGACTCTGGTTCTGTGGTTCACCCTGCATTAATTTTCCTTCCAGCATCATCCTTGGTCTGTCCAGATTTGCTTCTAACTCGTGTTGTGCTTGTGTTTTCCTGTAGCCTCTCCTTTGCATTTCTGTCTCATCCTGTCTGTGCTGCTTAGTTTTAACTGTCAACTTGACACAGTCTAGAAGCACCTGGAAGCGTCTAGGAGAGACTGTCACTGAGGGGCATATAGTCAGGTTGGCGTGTGGACATTCATTGCTGCAGTGAGCACTGGCTTGGTTAGGTTAACGGATGCGGGGGACCCACCTCGCTCTGGCAGCACCATTCCTTGGGCTTGGGTCCTGGGCACCATAAGAATGGGGAAAGTGGGCTGAGCCGCAACAGCAGGCATGCCTGCTCTCTGTGCTCCTGACAGGATGGAGGAGGCTGCACCAGGTTCCAGTCTTGACTCCCCTGAGGTGATGGCTGTATTTTTTAATAGATCCCTGTTCATTTTCCTCAGAACATTTTATCCCAGCAACTGCACAGAAAACTAGCGTGTCCTTTTGCCCTTGCTCCCTGCTTAATTTTTCTCTGTAAACATTCACCCCCAGCTCCCTTGTCAGGTTTTAGGGATACAGCCTTGAACAAGAGCAGCAACAAGTGGATCAGGTGACTCTTATGAAGACTCCTGTGCCACCAGGAAGGGCCACAGAAGAACAGGGAGCCTCCCAGCTGACTGTGTGACAGCTGGCTAGTTTCTTAATGACATATGAAAAAGACTATTATGTGATACTTCATCCCCAAAAACTTCATTATTAAGCATCCTTGAACAAAGGACATTTGCTCACCTTAGCCATTCCATTGCTAACTATCAGAATGAATAAAGCCTTGGCATCCCCAGCTCTGTCAGGTCTACACCCCTTTGCATTCCCCAAATGCACTTCATTATTACATTGTTAGTAGACCCCGAGCAGGCATTTAATTTAGTGAGTGCTCAGAGATTTTAAATATCAAGTTTTTTCCCTCTTCTGGGTTCCTGAAACCTTCCTGCCTCTCACAAAGACATTGACTCACCGAGAAGATTATAGAGAGGAGTTTGGTGAGCAGATATTTGGTGCTGTGGATAACCGTGGCCCAGAATATTATTCTCCTGGTTTCCTCCTGCAGTGGTCATTTCTTAGAACAGGGAGGAATAGGATGACACTGGCTGTTGATTCCCACGACGTTGGAAGGGCCCTGCTGTTTGGGGCTGCAGTCCTCCCAGTCTGGAGAGCCATGCTGAGCTTTGTGCTAGGTCCAGGGCTCCTTCTCCCCAGCAGGACCTCTGACTCACTGCCTGACTCTACCTGGAGAGTGTCTTTAGATATAGATGCTCCTAAGCACATTTGATATATGGCGCTTGACACAGCTCCCTGCTGCCTCTCCCCTTCCTGCACCTATAGGATAATTAGGTGTTGTGTTCCTGATCATATGATAGGAGTGTGGTGCCAAAAGCAAAACAAGCATTCTTAAAGTGCCTGGTCCCAACCAATGATGTGCACCTATCCTGGAAGTCCCACCCACTCCCCAGGGGCTATGTAGCCTTTGCCCCTCCTGATTAAAATGGAGCAGTCTCCTGAAGTGGTTCCAGGAGTGTTTGTCCTCCTTGGTGCTTGCAGCCTGCCAGGCATGGCGTCTCCTCTTCTTCTCCTCCTGTCTTGGGGGGTTGGTGGCCAACAGCTCCCCACGGATGAGGAGAGCTGCACCCTGATGTTTCTCTACAGTCTTTCATGAGATGCTCGTCCTGGTGGGAAGAACAGCAGACAACCTGCAGTTGACCACACTTTCCTTTTTCCTGAGCAATGGAAATGTGTTTGCTTTGGCTCTGTTTATAACTTGGTTTTGTATTTACCGTTAGGCATTTTCCTTTGCTATGTTTTAAGCAATGAGGAGGGCAACAGTTATTGCCCTAAGTTGCTTACTTGGTTTTTTAGTGACAATACATGAAAGCATCTTTTAACTTCTGGAAAGCCATGAAATATAATAGATGCAAAATTTTTAGTAATATAACTTTTTAATGAGCCTCTTTCCACTTTCTTGGTAAAAATAAAACCTCCTTACACTCCCAGGTACCCTAGTTTGCTCTTGGGATAATGAAATACAGAATGTCCTATTGCTGGAACATTCTAGCTCACCAAATGACGGTGACTGTGGGTGTTCTTGTTGGTAACAATGGTCATTGGTGCTTTAGCCTAGATCTACGGAACTCAGGAAGAGGACCAGCATCGCAGTGGAGCTGCTCACTGGGCATCCCATCTTGTTCTTGGATGACCCCACCACTGGCTTAGACTTCAGAAATGCAACTGTTGTCTTCTCAGTCCTGAAAAGGTAAGTGCTGAAGGGACATTCCATTTTTATTTACATAATATCTGGTCACTTGTGTGCGTTTTTGGTACAGGAGATTGAGAAGTAGTTATTCCTTGTTTATTAAAGGAATTTTTAATAAAAGAAGAGGAGGCATTAGGACCACAGACAGGAGCATGGGGTGGGATGCTGTGGTGAAAGGGGAGCACTGCTCTAAATAGCATGTCCTCAAAACCCTCAATCACATGACAAGTGAGCTGTGGCTGAATGGAGAGATCTGAGCAGAGTGATGGCCAGAGGGAAAGTGCATTTGCTCTGAGGCAAAGCATGTTTGATGTGTCTGGAACATTAAAGAGACAGGTAAAACCCAGTGGCCTGAGGGGAGGAAAGTTGCTAGTGCTCTGGTAGGGACACCACGGACTGGGTGACTTGAGAGAAGATAACTTTCTTGCAATTCTGGATCCTGGAGGCAGATATTATGATATCCACAGTCTGCATGCTGAGGCCAGCCTCACCGAGCTGTGGATGGTGCATCCTCCCTCTCAGTGTGTCTATGCCCTGATCCTGACCTCTTAAATAGACACAAGTTACTTTAGGACACACTTAGAACATCCATTAGCTGTAATTACCTTTTTAAAGACTTTGTCTCCAGTTACAACTGCACCATAAGATCTCAGACGTGAGGCCCATCACAAATGAGCTTTTGGAAGGACAGGATTCAGCCCTCCACATTCACGATTGAATGTGGGTGTTGTTGGTGTTGGATGTAGATTTCCCAGGTCACCTGGGCCAGTGTAGGTGACACAGTTTTCCCGTGGCAGCAGAGATGACAGAGCAGTGCAGCCCTGGGGAAGGTTGCACAGCTGTACCATGGGGCTGAGGTGTCAGCAGGAGGCTGAGATGTGGGGGTTCCTTGGCTAGGGAATGGTGGTTTCTGGGTGTGCTCTGAAGAGAGAATACATGGGATTATCTCAGGAATTAGCCCTGGATGGGATGCTGGGGGGAATGGTTTTCAATGTCTGTGTCCTGGGCCCGGGAAAGAATGAAGTGGAGGAAGTGACATGTTCTCTCAAGAAAGAAGTCTGTGGCTGAAATATTTGTAGAAAAATGTGCAAGGGTTAGGCTTCATGCAGTTTCAAAACTAAGGAAAGTTTGAAACTGACCAAATAACCCCAAGAACCATGTGAGGACCCTCCATCCTGCTGACCTCGGCTCCCAGCTGTTGGCCCTTACTGTGCTCTCTGTCTTTCCTTCCTGCCCCTTGCTCTTCCTTTGTGCAGCCATCATGGTCCATCACACTAAATAGTCCCTCCCGGGAACTCCAGGAACCAAGAGCACTTCCTGCTGTACCTTCCCTGTGAGGCAGTCAGCAAGCAGGGCCTTGCCACCTTCTAGTCTGCAGCCTCCTCAGGGCTCACCAGCTTCCTGCCTGCTTCATGGCACTCTCTAAGATGGAGTTCTTGCTCACTTTCCAGTACGGACGCTTCTCTCTGCCCCTGTTTCTCATGCCATTGCTGGTCTTGGTGCATCGTGTGGGGTCATGTTAAGTGTGGCTGATCCCAGTGTTCTGGGTGCACACTCAGGCCCTGGCACGTGCTCTTCTCCTTGGTCTCCACACTCCTGCAAGTGCAGCCTAGTGGTAGGATATATTTTTTAGTGTTTTTTTTTTTTTTACATTTTTTATTCAGTGTGTGTGTGTGTGTATGTGTGCATGTGTGTATGTGTGTGTATGTGTGTGTGTGTGTGTGTGTGTGTGTGTGTGTGTGTGTGTGTGTGTAGAATGCATGTAGAGATCAGTGGACAACTTTTGGGAGTTGGTTTTCTCCTTCTACCCAGTGGCTTGGTCTTCTCACTTGGCAGCAGGTGCTTTGCCAATTGCGCCATCTCACCTGCCTGTATGAACCCTGATCCCCTAATCCTGCTTGCGGTTGCTGTTATGTGATATGAAATTATGATTTTCCTCTTATAATTTATTAACAATCTGTCGTGGAAAACAGTCACCTATTAGACATTATTCTGATCTTTATCTCATCCCTACTAACTAGTTTTCCTGTGAACTAGTAACTTCTGCTCTTGTTTAATTGCTCTACGAGCTGACATGGCATTCTGTGTGGAAAAGTGTTCCTTCTTGGTTCCCATGTTGTACAATGGACTGTAATATGTTTTCATTTCTCTGAGTAGTAAATCAAACTCAGAGCTAGTAGAAACCTCTTTCCTGTGAGGTTTTTTGTTTGTTTTTTTAATCTTTAAGAATTTCATACATTATACTTAAGTTCTATTATGTCCTTCAACAAGAATTGATGTTTTTAATTTTTTTTAAATAAAATTCTTTGATTAAGGCTGGAGAGATGGGTTAGCAGTTAAGAATACTGGCTGCTTTCCCAGAGAACTTGGATAAAATTCCCAACATGCACATGGTGGCTCACAAGGATCGGTGCCATGGGACCTGATTCATTCTTGTTACCTCTACATGCCCATAGATACATGTGCTGCGCAACATACATTCAGGCAAAACACACATACACGTAAGATACAGTAAATAAATATTTTTAAAATAAAATTTTAAAATAAAAATTTACTTTCCCATAAAAAAAATCACCTCGGGGGCTAGAGAGATGGCTCAGTGGTTAAGAGCACTGACTGCTCATCCAAAGTTCCTGAGTTCAATTCCTAGCAACCACGTTGTGGCTCATAACTATCTATAATGATATCTGGTGTCTTCTTCTGGTATGCAGGTGTACATGCAGGCAGAACACTATATACTTAATAAATAAATACATCTTTTAAAACAATCACCTCTTTCCATGTTGTGAGGCGTCAGGATTCTGAACTGAAGCTGTGGGAGGGGAGACACTAACAGCTGCTCCTAGGCCTTGCTGTGAGGGCCCTCTGCTCCTAGGCCTTGCTGTGAGGGCCCTCTGCTCCTAGGCCTTGCTGTGAGGGACCTCTGCTCCTAGGTGTTGCTGTGAGGGACCTCAGCTCCTAGGCCTTGCTGTGAGAGGCCCTCAGCTTCTAGGCCTTGCTGTGAGGGCCCTCTGCTCCTAGGCCTTGATGTGAGGGACCTGTGCTCCTAGGCCTTGCTGTGAGGGCCCTCAGCTCCTAGGTCTTGCTGTGAGTGACCTCTGCTCCTAGGCCTTGCTGTGAGGGACCTCTGCTCCTAGGCCTTGCTGTGAGGGCCCTCTGCTCCTAGGCATTGCTGTGAGGGCCCTCAGCTCCTAGGCCTTGCTGTGAGGGACCTCTGCTCCTAGGCCTTGCTGTGAGGGACCTCAGCTCCTAGGCCTTACTGGGAGGGCCCTCAGCTCCTAGGCCTTGCTGTGAGGGACCTCTGCTCCTAGGCCTTGCTGTGAGGGCCCTCAGCTCCTAGGCCTTGCTGTGAGGGCCCTCAGCTCCTAGGCCTTGCTGTGAGGGCCCTCTGCTCCTAGGCCTTGCTGTGAGGGACCTCAGCTCCTAGGCCTTGCTGTGAGGGACCTCAGCTCCTAGGCCTTGCTGTGAGGGACCTCTGTACCTAGGCCTTGCTGTGAGGGACCTCAGCTTCTAGGCCTTGCTGTGAGGGACCTCAGCTCCTAGGCCTTGCTGTGAGGGACCTCAGCTCCTAGGCCTTGCTGTGAGGGACCTCAGCTCCTAGGTGTTGCTGTGAGGGATCTCTGCTCCTAGGCCTTGCTGTGAGGGCCCTCTGCTCTAGGCCTTGCTGTGAGGGACCTCAGCTCCTAGGCCTTGCTGTGAGGGCCCTCTGCTCCTAGGCCTTGCTGTGAGGGCCCTCAGCTCCTAGGTATTGCTGTGAGGGACCTCAGCTCCTAGGCCTTGCTGTGAGGGCCCTCAGCTCCTAGGCCTTGCTGTGAGGGACCTCTGCTCCTAGGCCTTGCTTTGAGGGACCACTGCTCTTAGGCCTTGCTGTGAGGAGAGAGGGTGCAGCGCCTGGAAGGCTGTGGGCATGACAGGAGTAAAACACCCTAGGAACCCCTCAGGAGACAGTTCAACTTTAATCAGTGAGAACAAAGTCTACATAGCCCCTGGGGAGGGGTGGTGTTTCCAGGAAAGGCATTCACAATTGGTTGGAACCAGGCACTTTAAGGATGCTTATTTTACATTAGGCAGCACGCTCCTCTCATATGATCAAGAACACAGCACCTAATTATCCTATAGGTGCAGGGAGGGGAGAGCTGGCAGGGAGCTGTGTCAAGGGCCATATATCAAATGTGCTTAGGGGCATCTGTGTCTAATGACACTGTCCAGGTGGAGTCAGGCAGAGAGCCAGAGGCCCTGCTGGGGAGAGGGAGTCCTGCACCTAGCACCAAGCTCAGAGTGGCTGTCTGGCCCTGGAGGGCTGCAGCCTCAAACAGCAGGGTCCTTCCAACATCTCCCTACTTCCTCCCTTTCTCAAACACATGCAGGCACACACTTACTGTGTAGCAGTGAGCTCACATAATTAGCTGAAGAGACGTTTGTATTTCACACGGTGTGCTGCTGGTCCTCTCTCTCCTTAGATGGTGGCACTCTGCATGACCTTCAGACTTAGGGCAGAAGGACAGAAGGCCTGCTGAGGCCTCTCCTGGAGGTGGAGCATCTCTGTGACAAGCTGGAGACCTAAGTCAGGATAAACTCCTAGAAGGATATGAGGGGGACACTAACAGAGACTCTGAGAAGAAGGGGACATGGAGCTTGCAAAGGACCCCCTTTAACTAGACAGGACTCCTAGTAGATGGAGGGGAACACCAATCACCCACAAAAGTTTTGACCCAAATTTACCTCTTCTACAGAGATGTGCAGAGATAAAGACAGAACAGATAGAGCAGAGATTGAGGGAAGGTCCAACCAGTGCCTGACTCACCCCATGGGAGAGAGCCCACCCCTGACGCTATGAAGGATACTCTGCTTTGCTTGCAGAAGGGAGCCTGTCAGAGTTGTCCTCTGGGAGGCTCCACCCAGCAGCACTTGGAAACAGATGCTGAGACTCACAGGCAAACACTGGGCAAAGTGTAGGGAGCCTTGTGGATACGTGGGTGGAAGGAGACAAGGACCTGGAGGTCACAGGAGGTCCACAGGTGACAGGAGGTCCACAGGTGACAGGAGGTCCACAGGTGACAGGAGGTCCACAGGTGACAGGAGGTCCACAGGTGACAGGAGGTCCACAGGAACGGCAGAGCCAAGTCACCAGGGCTCAGAGGCGCTTGCTGAGACTGGAGCACCCACCAAGAACCATACATGGATAGACCTAGGCTCCCTGCACAGATTTACCTCCTGGACAGCTCAGCCTTCATGTGGGTCCCCTAGAAAGGGGAAGGGGGCGGTCTCTGACATGAATTTTTAGTTGGCTTTGTGATTACTTCCCCATGGTGGGACTGCCTTGAGATTTCATGGAAGAGAACACACTCAGTCCTGATGTGATTTGATGAGGTGGTGTGGATGGGAAGTGGAGCTCCCCTTTTCTGAGGATTAGGGAGGGGCAGGGGGGAGTGGGAGGGAGGATGGAACTGGGAGGAGAGGAGGGATGTGGCTATGACCAGGATATAAAGTTAATAAAGAAAAAAAGAAAGAAAAAATTAAAAGAAGAAGTCCTCTTCCTTTAAATAGGATTCTGGAGCTTGGCTTCTGTGTCAGGGGCATAATAAAGTGACATGAGATGTTTATTAGGAAAGTTCAAGCTGAAATGTAAACAAAGAGCATAACTTCATGAATAAAACATTTTGTCAAGAATGTCAAGGTTTTGATATCCAGTGACTTGTGATGCTTCCATCTTTGAACTTAGGCTGTCTAAGAAGGGATGGACAATCATCTTCTCCATCAATCGGCCTCCATACTCCATCTTCAGATCCTTTGATAGCCTCACCTTAGTGGACTCAGAAAATGTCATGTTTCACGGGCCTGCGCAGGATGCGTTGGAGCACTTCAAAGCTGCAGGTATGGTTGGCTTTGCTGTGACAGCTCCTTCATTCACGGGTCTCAGATGAGAACAGGGACCCTCAGGGATGTTGTTTGACCCTTGTGAACACTCACTGTGTGTGGCTTTCTCCAGTTTAAATGCTTTGGTTACTTTGGTGACAGGATTTTTGTTATCTTAAGAGTACTGGCTTGTTGTTCAGGTCTGGTTTCTTTCTCCTGTTTGGTCTGCATGCCCCAGTTCTAGTATTCTTAATGCAATTCTTGTTCTGCATGGCCGTGGTGACCCTCTTAGTTGACATGGTGACGTCAGGCCTAGTTATCTGTCATGTGAGCAGCTGTGGAGAGCCTCAGTTCTTGCTCATGTAGCAGATGGCCTTGAGGTTTCCCCTACTGTGCGTTTTGAGGCTGAGGAGGTGCAGAGTCACTTAACTTAGCAGTAGCCTTGCATCTTGGGTTCAGTCCGTGCTTGGGAGCAATAGAGACTTAAGTTGACCTCTGTGGAGTGAAACCTTTGATCTACCTGCTTTTTTTCAGAGTCAGTTTGGATGATGAAATGTCTTTTAATGTTCATAAGTCACTTTCATATATTTAGAGATATGGATCTAGTTATGAAGGATTCTCTTTGACTCCAAATGTAGGTTTAAAAATATATGTGTGTTTACTTGTTTTTGTCTTTAGTGGTTTTTGAGTAATCTTTGTCATTTAAAAATGTGTAAACATCTGTGATTCTGTGGAGTCCAATAAAAATTTAAGTAAAGTTCAAATGATTGTTTCACAGGAAGAGTTTACATATATAGTATATATAAACATACATATATACACATGTGTGTATATACACATACATTCTATACTCATGAAATAGGCAGATTGCTGAAATACTGTGTGAGTATGCATATATATATGTATGTGTGTATAAAAAAATATCTTAGTGAGGGGAAGAGCAGGAAAAGGAAGAATCTAGAGTCTGTCTTCTCCTCCCGCACTATCTGAAAAAAGGTCCTCAGCTTTGTGTTCTTGGGCTGCGTTCTTTGTAGGTTACAAATATGATTCTTGGAACAACCCTGTAGATTGCTTCCTGGACATCATTAATGGAGGTGTATCTGCTATGTTAGATACAGAAGAAGACGGCCATGGAGGTATGTGAGTCTTATACAGTCACATATTTTTGCATAATTGATTATATCAAAGCACAACAATGTGGTTCATTGGAATATAGTTTTTTGGTGTTAATTCTGTGTCCTATGTTGTGGGTGGGTTTTCCCTCTTGTTCCTAACTCCGAGAATAACGACTCATGAGACTCAAATATGTTTTCTAATACCTAGGCCATATAGCTAGGCTCTTCTCTGACTACCTCATAACGTAGAATATTCCATTATTTCTGTCCTACATTCTGCCATGTGGCTGGTTACCTGAACTCAGGCACTATGTGTCTTTCATCTTCACATCTTGGTGGCTGAAACTTGTGCACCTGGTACTATCCCAGAATGCCTTCTGCTTCCCACATGTCCACTTCCTGTTTCCTGCCTAAGCTATAGGCCACCAGGTGTATTAGTAACAGGCGCTTACACCCACACAGTGCACCAGATATTCCTTCTACAATTCCCCTTTTAATCCAATAAAAAGCTCTTTATCTTTCAATAATAAACTAATGTACAATAATAACAATTATGAAACAGTCATGAGAACTATTATGTAAGATTCATGTTCATAATGTCCAGTGTGTATGCATTTGGAAACTTTGGAAAAGTATTTTATCATCTACCTTATCTTTGTGAATTCAGAGTTCTGTACTTAAATCATTTTATATCATGACTTGCATCATAAATATAAATACATCTTCTTAGATCCTAAATAACTAAGATTAATTGTAAGACTATGACTATCTTGGTTTCAACCGCATCAGAAACTTGAGAAGAAAATAAAATAATATTATCTAGGTATGTAGGAAGTGCAGGCAAGCAGCTTCCAACACACAGAAATGGCAGGCAGTTGGCTGCCTGAACAGTCACCCAAATTCCCTCTAAAATGTTGTAGCATCATCTTCAGCCATCTGTCCCAGAATATCTTGCAGACATACTTGTGAAGCAGGAAATGTGAAGGGCTTGCTTACCCTGTCTTGGCAGTGCTTGGCAGTCCACTTTGGACAGCATTCTCTCTGCAGAGGGAACAGGGCATTTATTTTCCCAGTGGCTAGCTTGTCACATTTGACACCATCTCCTAATGAGGTTCTTTGATGTCATCTTCTTTGAGATAGGCTGGGGATGCTACCAGGAGATGACATGTCTTGTTGTCAAAGAATCCTTAAAATAATAAGAACATCTTTAAATTCCACATACTGTAGGTCTCTGATGTTTTTGAAGACCATCTATTATCTATTCACATCTACCTAGTGCAAAATAATATCACATCAAATCTATCTATCTACTGCAAATCTAAACAGGTAAATGTTTCTTGCTTCTAGCCACTTACTGTATCTTCAACCAAGGATGTGTATTTCTCTAATAAACAAGACCAGTAGCTGACATTACCGTGAGTTTGGTTGACTAACTATTAACTTGCATTTGTTAACTTTCCTAAACAGTTTGTGATAGCAGGCTCTAAAAGAGCTGGAAGTAACCTTGTATTATAAATGAGCTGCATAGGTTCAGTAACTAATACAGGAGTTGAAACAAATACACATATGTGTATCACAAATAACTTTAATAATAATATATTAATATAATAATATAATTTATGAAAAGTACCTTAATTCTGTATGAATATATGAAATTCTATACCAATGTATCAAACATTTTTGAAGATAACAATAGTTCTATCATTGAAGAGCAGATGCAATAATCTACCCTTTTCTCCTGTTAGTCCTCTATTATTCCCATATTCTGCCCTTTTCTTTTCAACCCCTTCTCCCTTACATAAGAAATAAAAAGAGAAAAGAAAAGGAAGGAGAGAAATCCCCAAAGGTATGTTTTTGTACTCCTGTATCTTCTTTCTTTCCCCCTAATCAAATTACTGATAACTTCTAACCAACTCCTCGAAATGGCTCCACTAATTGACCAAAACCCACCCACCCTAACCTAAGGAACGGGATGTCTTTCTTCTTGATATTGTGTCCTGCTGATTTAGGCTATAGTACCCCCTCTTTGGGGGCTCAAGAAAATTGAGAGAGTGGGCGGGTAAACTAGTCCTAAAATTACCTAATAGACTTTGCTGTTGGTTAGTGCTGGGTGGTTTATTCAATTTGCAGAACATTTATTGTTTTAGATAGGATTTGCTTATGTCACCAGATTGGCCTTAAATGTAGGCTCTTTCTACCTCACCTTCCCAGTACAGGCATTTCAGAGCATGTGGACTAGTTTTATGTCAACTTGACACAAGCTAAAATCATCTGAGAGGAGGGAACCTCAGATAGGAAAACGGAGTCATAAGATCGGGTTATAGACAAGCCAGGATGGAGGGCATTTTCTTAATTAGTGGCTGATGGGAGAGGGCCTGGCCCTGAGAGCTGATCATGGTGGTGGAAGAACAGGTGAGCCTGCTCTGAGGTCAGGAGAGCAGGAGAGCTGTCTCTGTGCCTGCCTGCTTCACACTTGGGAGAGTGGGCCCTGCACCTTGCCTGGGCACCACAGTAGAGCTGGCTCTGGTGGCATGGGAGTGGGTGAGCTGGTTCCAAGGGCATGAGAGCAGGAGAGCTGGCCCTGGCTCCTGCAGGCTGCAGCGTGGAGTGAGCTAGCTGGAGAGCTCACCCTGGTGGTGTGGGTGTAGGGGATCCAGGGCTTTGAGTTGGCCTACCTCAACCTCTACCCCATCTGTCAGCTGTTGGAGCAGGTGAAAAGGCCTGCCCTGCAGATCCAAAGCTGCAAGCTCTCCATGACACAGGAAAACAACCAGAACTCTGAGAGGAGTCCCAGAGAGCATCCAGGGTTGACAGTGTAGCAGAAGCCAGAGGCCTCAAACCAGACCAATGACTCTTTATTTGCAGGCAAATATGTGTGGACAAAAGGGTATACTATGTGACACATTGTGGCACACTACACCTTAAAAAAAGAGACAGACATGTCATCTCACTATTTGCATATAAACTTATATGTAGCAGAAATCAGGGAGCCCGCCTTTATATGAAGAAGTTTAGATTTATATGGGAACAAAGTCTTTGTTAAGAATTAGGACCCAGAAGGGGAAAAGGCCATTCCATTTGCTGTATCCATGAGATTATTACGGTAGTCAGGTCAGTTAAAGATGCTCTGCTAATAAGTGAAGTAATTGCCTAGTAGTCATTTTATTGTTTTCAAAATGTGTTGGGCTGAGGATGCAGTTCAGCCAGGAGAAGGCTGGCCTAGAAAGCACAAAGCCCTGAGCTTGGTTCCTAGCACTGCACACCTGGGTGTGGAGGTGCACACCTGTATGACTTGGTTCCTAGCGCTGCACACCTGGGTGTGGAGGTGCACACCTGTATGAGCTTGGTTCCTAGCACTGCACACCTGGGTGTGGAGGTGCACACCTGTATGAGCTTGGTTCCTAGCACTGCACACCTGGGTGTGGAGGTGCACGCCTGTAATTGAGCACTTGCAGAATAGAAACAGGAGGCCAGAAGCTTAAGGCCACCCTGGGTTACATAGCGACCATCAGGTCAGTCTAGGTGACATGAGAGCTTGACTCAAAGAAAATGAATACATAATTTATGTGTTATTCATTAATTCGACATGATAGTCAACACAAAAATCAGTTAACTTATTGTCTGCTGCTTTTTGTCTTTATCCACTTTTATCCCAAAACTGATGAACGTAAAGAGCTTTTCCAGACACAACCTGAAATCACAGTAAAATTGGCCGATATGTATGCACAGTCCTCATTATACAATGACATAAGAGCCAAACTGGATCAGCTGTTGGGGGCACAGAAGGTGGAGAGGAGCTCGGCCGTGGAGGAGATCACGTGTGTCACCCCTTTCTGGCACCAGCTCTGGTGGATGACCAGTCGTTCATTCAAAAATGTCATGGGTTTCCCATGGGTCATCCTGACTCAGGTAATCTGATGAATTATTTTCATTGTATCGTGAAACACTCAAGCGGGAGGAACTTGTTTCTGAGTCAGTCGAGCTCAGGGTCACAGTGACCTTGGGCTCCTTCCTGTGTTTGTCGTCTCCACTTCACCTGCCATATAGAGATTCCTAGTGAAGCAAGCGGAACATAGTTAACTTTCTCCTTATGGAAAATATTTTTAGTGGTTGTGTTTCATTTAGACAACATATAATGACAAATCCATGTAGGAATTCTTATTCAGGGACAGCGAAAAGTAATCAGGCACACCTGGGAGTTCCTCAAACTCACCGATGCTTCCTACACGTTCATAGTACAGGAGCGACTGGAAAGGTTATTTTCTGATGCAACTGTTCATTGAGTATACATATGGTAATTGAGTTAATAGGTAAAATTTGTAGAGCATCAGACGAAAGCATGGACTTTGGAAAAGGTTAAGTAGAGAAGTGGTGAGGGTGACAGGAGAGAGAAAGGGGTGAGGGAAGGGCTGATCTGTAGCTGAAATCAGGGGATGAGGAAACAGCGCCACTGAACACCTCCGGGGCAGCCTGTGCAGCTACTGCCTGAGAGAGGAGCCTGTGGTGGAGTGCGGCTCCCTCACTCAGGGGCTGGTGTTTGAAAGCAGGAGCTCCTCAAAGAGAGCAGCGGCACACAAGTGCAGTCGGACTTATGGAGGCTCTTCCCTGTCAGCTCCTGAGACTCTTTACATGTGATCTGTACCTACCAGCAACCAACATGCCGTAAGAGTTTCAGTTATTTTAACATGTGTATCCTACACAAATGTAGTTCTCCCAGCTACTCGGCCTTCACTTATTCAGTTATTTCTTATTTTATGACGCTGACGATGATGATGATAGGAAGAGGATGATGATGAAGAAGATTCTGCTGGGTTATCGATTGATCCCAGGGTCTTAGCCAGTAGACGACAAGTCCCTACTGTGGATCCGCGTTCCCACTCCTGCCAAACCTTGGTAGTCAGTGCAGCTATTTGGGGTTGTTACGTTATTATCAGATTTTAGCTGTGGATGTCTGTTTGGCTACTTTATTGCATCTTATGTTTACCACCCTGCTCCACCCCAGTCCCTTCCAAGCTCCCAACACCAGGGAGGTGAGAAAGTCGGTTAGAAGGGAGAGGAGGCAGAGCCCTTCTAGATGGCTTCCTGCTGACCAGGGTCCTCAGGCTGCTGGGCAGCTTTGACCTTCGCCATGAGGACATTCAGTTGTTTCCTCTAGTCCTTTGTGCATGGTTACACGACACACTGCTGTGAACTGCAACAACCTGCACCCAGCAGTGACCAGGACAGCACAAAAAGCATGGGAGCAGCAGCTGCCTCTCTTGGGGCTCTGGCCTTTATATAGCTTCTCAAACGTTCCCAGAATTCCACAGACTGGCAGAAACTATCAGCAGCTGGTAGAACCACGCCTGTGCTAGAGCATGAGGCAAATCATAGTCACCTGTGTGAAGCAGCCTCTTATCCCCACAGCTGGGATTAAACAAAAACATATTTACATGACGTAATTGGGTTATTTAAAGACCGCACAATTGTCACTACATGGTTTCTGCTGAACACTGAAAGGTGGGATGTTGTTGGCGGTAATGGAACACTGCTTACTTTAAGCGGGAATGCCGCCATTTTCCTATGTAATGTTGCTGCCTCCCTGTGTGCATGTGAATATTGTTACCATTTGTGTTATATGGTCAGTTGCTACAAGCACTTTGGGCTTTATGCTTGGGCATCTATGTCATAAAGAGGCACGTTTATATCCCAACTCGTTGAGGAAAGGAAGATTTGATATGACTTGAAAACAAATAGTTACATTTAACAAATTGGGTTATACATTATTGTACAGTGAGAGAATGTCATGAGGTAGAAGTGTGTGTGTGTGTGTGTGTGTGTGTGTGTGTGTGTGTGTGTATGTGTGTTTGTGTGTGTGTGTGTGTGTTAGGAATGCTGTGAATCCATGACTAAAGTTTTAGATATTTATGTACTTATTTTTAATGTGTGGGTGTTTTGCCTGCATGTGTGCGCATCATGTGTGCCCAAGGAGGGCAGAAGAAGGAACCAGATCCCCTGTAGCTGCAGCTGTGACTTCTTGTGGACTGAACAGCATCCTCTGCAAGAGCAGCAGGTGTTCTTAACTGCTGAGCCATATCGCCAAGACCTGGGATTTTGTTTTCTGGGTTTTTTTTTGTTTGTTTGTTTTCAAGACAGGTTTCCTCTGTATATGCTGGCTGTCCTGGACTAGCTTTGTAGACCAGGCTGGCCTTTAACTCAGGGATTTTGGCTTTCAATTTAAGTAATGAAGTTATATGAAAGTATGATTTCCTTAGATTATAATTCCCTATTTTTAAAAACTTACCAGGTAAATACTAAAGTATCTCAAGTCAGGCACAGCATCATGTATCCCAGTCTGTTCTAACTGAGGCCTCTTTAAAGCCATTTAGCCCTAAGCCAAAGCTGTGCAGGCTCCTCTTGAGCTGAGAGTCTGACACTTCCTGAGCACAGGCCCCTGGGCTGGGGTTGAAGAGGCAACAGTGGGTGCCATGTGTCAGCTGTCTTATTCTTGGTGACAGCACCAGTGCTCCACTGCACAGGGTCAGACGTCCCAGAGGCTGCACAGGTGGGGACATGCTCACCCCTGCTCAGCACACAACACTGTGAAGGGCTGTGCTGTGAGTGGTTTTGACGTGATTATTCGGTTTGCACTTGTGGGGATCAGGACTAGGGTCTAGTGTCTGCTGTTCAGGGACGGCTCTCTGCATGGAGCTACACCCCTGCCTGCCTGTGCTGCTTCCTAACACCAAGTTTAAAAGCCTGAGTTCTTCTGAGCATTGAAGTGGAAAACTGCACGTGCTCACTGCACCGGAGTGAGATCTCAGGTCAGGTGAACTTCTGTTGTCCTGTGTTTGTTCCCGACCTCCCCTGTGCCTGCATTTTCCCACCCTGTGTCATGCATGTTTCAGGACTGAACTGGGCCCTACACTGGCCTTTCCTGCTGGGGAACTGGGAGAAGTCCTAGCTTTTCGAAGGTCTGTACTGTTAGAGCTTCAGATTCGCACAGACCATAACTTTGTATTTAACATACGAGCAGTCTATTAACCTGTGTGTCTTATATTCTTCCAGGGACTCTGGCCAAAATACAGTGTTCATCTCACTGTAGACATCTGATTAGGAAACCCTCTTTCTTAAAATACTGAGCAATACATTGAGTACCTATTATTCCTAATGGAAGTTTTTCTTTTTCCCGTTTTCTTTTTGATAGATGGTTATCACGGTCATACTGGCAGCAGTTCTAGGTACCGCTTTCCGTTTCCTGAAAAATTTTTGTATTGAAGTCCTGATCAGGTAAGCAAGCTTGGACCCTGATTTCAAGAAAATGCTATCATTTTGTTCAAACTGTTATAAATCCATTAAGAGTTGAAGTTGATGATGAGCACAGAGGGCGCATTTGCTAGTGGCAGAGGGTGTTGTACGGTGAGGGCTGAGTGGAAGAGCCCACTTTTCCACATGTGTTAGTGTGTGGATGGTTTGAAATGATTCACACACCTCACATTTCACATTTTCCAGTTCTGGTATATTGTTCTTTCAGATATTACATCTCTGCCACATTTCCCCTCCCTCCCTTCTTCCCAGTCTCTCCCTCTGCTTCCTCCTCTCTCCCGGCTGCACCATACCCACCTCTCCTATGAAAGGAACGGACTTTCCAGTGACACCAACCAAACACGGCATAACAAACTACAATAAGACTAGGCCCACACCCTCATGTCAAGGCTGGATGAGGCAACCCAGCAGCAGGAGAAGGGTTTTAACTGGTTTTAGTGTATGTAGTAGCTTCACATTATGTGACTATCACCATGCTGTAAATGTAGGACACGTTTTCACCTTCCCAAATGGAGTCCCATAGCTCTGAAAGAAGACTCCCAGTGCTAAATGCTCCTGGTTTCTGGCAACAACCATTCTACTTTCTGTCTGTGAGCTTCCTGCTCTTCCCTGGTGTCCACTGCGTTCTCAGGTTGTCGTTTTCTTTGTCAACATTTAGCTTTAAACTGGCCTTTGGTAGATTGGTTTTTTTAATGTAAATTTTTTTTTTTTATGGAGGAGGAGACTTGTCTCCAATAGGGTCCCCTCATCTGATCTGGCTCTATCCCCCACTGTGTACCTATATAAAGAGAGTCACTGACCCCTGACTGACATTTGAAAAGTTGTTATGGACCAGGCTGTTAGCACCCAAGGGTGACATTTGCCTTAGAGGAACCTGACGTGTGTGTCCAGGGAGCACGTCATGCAGGGCCCTTTTCCTCCTTCTTCCTGCTTACAATCCTTTAGAAATTAGCATGGCTGAATTCATCTTGAGCCCTTTGGAAAGCATGCAGGAAGTGGCTTTAGAGACCACTCTCCCTCGATGTCCCCAGCCAGCTGTTGAGTGGGGAGTCCCTCCTCCGCAGTGTCCTGCTTTTTATCTTACCCATCTGTAAAGCAAAGTGACTAACTGAATGAGAAATCCCCTTGGAGCTTTGTCTAGCTTTCTTTTTCTCTGTGTTAGGGTGATACTTACCAATTCTGCTAGTTAAATTGAAGTGATGGGCTGGGCTGCCATATTTAAATACCACAGGCTCAGTGGATTTAAACACAAGTGTGTCCCCACACTGCAGTGTGAGGGTCTGAGGTGAGGATTCTCTCCCCTCCCCCCTCGCCCTGAACCCCCCCCCAGGCTCCTCCTGTCTTGCCACCACCTTCTCTCAGAGCCCTCTCCTGACAGAGACTACACTGCTGTGTCTTCCCCTAATGAGCACACAGATGACACTATGGGCTCCACTCTCGTGATTTCATTGAAAACTAATTAACTCCTAAAAGACACAGTCTAGGATCTTTATATTAGAGGTCATTATCAAATTGTTGGGTTTTAGGGGACACACTTCCGAGAATAGATACCACTGTGGGGACAGAGGGTGAATACTTCCTTCCTGACCTTCTTTCTTTCTTTCTTTCTTTCTTTCTTTCTTTCTTTCTTTCTTTCTTTCTTTGTAAAAATACTTAGTTAAAATTTCATGTGTATGGGTGTCCTCTGCATGTTTATCTGTGCCCTGCGCCCTGGTGCCTGTGTTGATCAGATGAGGGCAGAGGACCCTGTCCAAGTTAAGGTCACTATTACTGTAATGAAACACCATGACCAAAATTCAATTTGGGTAGAAAGAGTTTATTTGGTTCATATTTCCGCATTGTAGTCCACCATTGAAGGAAGTCAGGGCAGGAACCTGCAGGCAGGAGCTGGTGCAGAGGCTATGGAGGGTGCTGCTTACTGGCTTGTTCACCATGGCTTGCTCATGTGCTTTCTTACAGAACCCAGGACCACCTGCCTGGGCATGGCCCCACCCACAGTGGGCTGTGCCCTCCCCCATCAATCGCTAATTCAGAAAATGGCCTACAGGCCTGCTCACAACTGCATCTTTTAGAAGCATTTTCTCAATTAGCGTTCTCCCCTCTCAGATAATTCTAGCTAGTGTTAACATAAAGCTAGCCAGCACAGGATCCCCTGGATCTCCAGTGACACATGGCTGTGATCCACCATGTGGGTGCTGGCAACCAAACCTAGGTCCTTTGCTAGAGTAACAACTGCCCTTTACTTCTCTCCTGCAGTGCTTTTATTTTAGCTTTTTTTTTTTTTTTAAAGAAAAATCCATGTGGTGTCACTTAATCACAGAACAAGCTCTGTGGGGAAGAGGCCATCCTAATCTTGAATTTGCGGTTCCTTTTCTCCTCTGTTCTCTCCTGACAGAGCCGGCCTGCTTCTCCTGATCACAGTCTTCCAGTGTATGACAACTATGGGTGCATTGCAGATCTTCAAGACTGACAGGGACCGATTCCTGTGAGTAGCCCCGTGCTCCAAAAGGCACCAGCAGCTGCTGATAAAGCTGATTACACTCATAATTGGTCCTAGGATGTTATCTCATGAATTACCAGTATTTTTCCTTGTTTAGTTGAAAATTAACAAAGTATAAAATTTGTGTTCATCATGTGGCACCATGTGTTTTGAAGGATGTAAAGAGATTTCTACTATTAACTGAAAATAATGGATGGGAACCACAACCACAGGTGTCAGCAGCTCAGTGCGATCTCTAGATCTCAGTGCTGCAGACAAAGCAGCACTAGGGACTGAATAGCATAGTTCGCTCATGAACTCCCAAAAGACGGCAGGGTTTGATGGAGCTAAGCATGGTGGGTTTAGCAGCACACTGGGGCTGGAGGGGTAAAGTTGCATGGACAGGAGAGTACTGCAGCCCTCCTGGGTGAAGGCTCAGAAGAGCCAGGGGGCAGCCATACAGTAACAGCTGTTTGATCTCTGGTGGCCCTGGCTTAGGGTTCACAGCTTCCAAGGCTGGCAGGGTTTACCTACAAGTACACACCAGGGAAAGGGGCCATCAGGGAGGAGCTGGGGGCACAGAGCAGTGGGTAGAGTGCTCACTTAGCATGTGTGAAACTCTGGGTCAGAGTCACAGAGCCAGAGAACCCTCAGCATGGCTTGGGGGGAGGGGCAGAAGGAAGGTCATTCCTGGATACATATGGAGTTTGAGGCCAGCCTGCACTAGTGATCCTTTCTAAAAACCAAAAAAAGTCAGAGCTACAACCAAGACACTGAGAGAGGAAGAGCTTGGAGCTTGGGATGGCTTAGAGAAACATGCCGAAGGGGAAAGACCATATTAGCTTGTGAGGATCCTGGTTGTAAAGTGAAATCATAGAAGGAAGAAGCCTCTCTGAAATTGAGAGACACAGAGGAGAAGGGTGTAGTGGCCTGAAGCTTCATGGTGTCCTCAGAGTGACAGTGTCACCTCCTTCATGAGAAGTGGGCAGGGCGGAGCCTCCATGAGCAGGAGGTGAGGTACTAGAGCTGCTCTCGCCAGCCTCAAGGAGCAGAGTCTCTGGGGACAGAGGGGACATCGGACTGTTTTGCTGGAGGGGCTGTTCTGTGACCAGAGAGGACAAAACAGGAGGGAGTTCTCTGATGGGGAGTCGTATGAGAGTATGAGGAGGACGGTGGCCTAGGCATGCCAGTCTCCAAGGTGGGGACGGGTGTGGGCGTCAGCGGGGAGCACAGGGGACACTACTGTCCGGTTAGGCTCCCTGTGCAGCTAGGGTCCCACCTGTGCCTTCTGGACTAACCTGAGGGTGTGTAACGAGCTCTTTTGTTTCTGTAGACATGAGCATACCAGTGGATACTACAAAGTGTCGTCATATTTCTTCGGGAAATTGCTGGCTGAGCTAGTGCCAAGGAGGTTACTTACAACTATTATATTTACTGTCATAACATATGGCATAGCAAGTAAGTAACAAAATCAGAGATCAGACCTTGTGTCTTTCAGGAGCATGCTCTGGTTCGTTCAACTGTAGCAAGTCTCAAAGCAGACAAGCATGTTTCCATGTGCTGTCTACAGTCGGTGTTCCATGAGCAGAGCCTCCAAGGCTTCTTAACGGAAGATCTCCAAAAGCTGTTGATGAAACTGTGTTCTACTAAGATATCCTGTTATTATAATAGATGTAGAAATAACTCACATGTGAGGCAGTGCTAAGACCAAAATCATCTATTAGATATCCTTCCATGGATAGTGTAAAGATTTTTCTTTTATTTGTGTTTGTCTCTGTGTGTATGTGTGTGTGTGTGTGTGTGTGTGTGTGTGTGTCTGTGTGTGTGTCTGTGTGTGCGTGCGCACGCATGTGCACCCTAGCTGAATGCGGTGCCTATAGAGGTCAGAACAGGATGTCGGATCTCCTGGAGTTGGAGTTACAGGAGAATGTGCGCGACCACCCAGGTGCTGGGAACTGAATCCAGGGCTTCTGCAAGAACTGCACATGCTCCTAACCACTGAGCCATGTCTCTAACACAGCTGGGTAATTTTTTCTGTGTTTCTGTGTATATGTCTCTATATAAATACAATATAGAAGAGTGAATAGTATCTCACATGTATGTATATGCATGTAAAAACCTAAATGTACGCACTGTCATACGCTACCATCTTGCGAATAGAGAGAACTCTGAATTTGGGATTTATTGAAATTATGTAATATAAATAGTCACTTCAACTATGTGCACAGATTCATTTGTGTACAGTCATTTGCTTTCATCTTATTCTGTCTAGAATTTCCATACTTTTCACACACACACACACAGACATATGCACACTTACACACACACAAAGTCACACACATGCATATATTTCAAAATAAGTACTGGTAAAGCATACACTTTGTTTTATAAGAGATTTGTCATCCAGAATCATTCTCTTAGGTCATGGGGTTGCTGGTGGGCAAACACGCTTGTCCTGCAAGCCTGACAACATGCATTTGACCTTCAGGATTCACAGTGGAAGAAAGAATCATTGCAGAAAATGGCCCTTCAACTCCACAGGCACACATAGCACAGACACACATGGCACAGGCATACATGACACAGGCACACATGGCACAGGCACACATGACACAGGCACACATGGCACAGGCACACATGACACAGGCACACCATGGCACAGGCACACATGACACAGGCACACATGACACAGGCACATCATAGCACAGACACACCATGACATATTCACACATGGCACATGCAGAACGTGGCGCATGCACACCATGGCATAGGCACATGGTGGAACAGGCACACATGGCACAGGCACACCATCACAGATGCACACTATGGCCATGGTCATGAAACATTTACACAGTGAAACATGTATACTTGGCACAGGCACACCATGATACATGCACACTATGGCCATGGTCATGGTGTGCCTGTGCCATGGAGTGCATGTATCATGGTTTCCTATGTCATAGTGTGAATGTATCAAGGTGTGCATGTATCATGGTGTGGCTTTGCCATGTTGTGCCTGGGCCACGGTGTGCATGTGCCATAGTGTGCCTGTGCCACAGTGTGCCTACCATGGTGTGCATGTGCCATGGTGTGCATGGGTCACATTGTGCATGTGCTATGTGTGCATGTGTGATGGTGTGCTTGTGCCATGTGTGCATGTGACATGGTTTAATTTTTAAACAATGGGGCATGGAAATCACCTTCCCCAGACTCTAATTTTTCTTGTGACTGTTACAAAAACACAAGACTATGTATTACAGCATTAGCTCCAAAACGGTTACAAACCAGCACATGAAGCTTGCTGTGTCCGCCACAGCAGTTATGTGGTGATTTCCTAGGGAGAACTAAGGTGGGAGGCTCCGTCCTCTCCTCTGGATGCTAAAACCGCTGCAGGGCTGTTTAATCCTTGCCTTGGGCAGCTTACAGCACATCAGGAAGTGCAGGAGCTCAAGTCAGGACAGGAAGCAGAGGCCATGGAAGAGTGCATCCTACTGGCTGGCTTGCTCCCAAGGCCATGCTCAGCCTGCTTTCTTATGGAACTGAGGACCACCTTCCCAGGATGGCATCATCCACAGTTGTCTAAGACCTCACTGTCCAGCGGAAGCATTTTCTCAACAAGGTTCCTTCTTTCCATATGACCCTAGCGTGTATTAAATTGACAAAAACCTAACTGGCACAATCCTGACCCCAATTTCATTAGCCATGAAACTATAATAAACAGAGGTGCATATGAGTGGGCATGAGTGTTTTCCACTGGTGATTCTCCTGCGAGAGAAGGCAGGAGATTTGGGCCAGTTGTGTTGCCTGTAGCTCTAGCCATATCAGGATCTCACAAAGTTGGCATAAAGGAGAAGATTGATTATATAGAAAGGTATTTTGTGGCAAGTATAAAACTGAAGCCACATGATGGGGCTGACAGATGGCCTGTCAGTTAGAGCACTTGCTGCTCTTTCAGAGTCCCAGATTTGCTTCCCAGCACCCACATGGTTGGACAGCATTCCACTGCCTGTAGCTACAGTTGTAGAAGCTCTGATTGCTTCTTGTCACCTCCTGAGGCAGCTGTACACATGTGGCACACCTTTACACCAACACATGTGGCATACCTTTACACAGACACATGTAAGTGCACATTCCCCATAGAATACATGTTTAAAAGGAGAACTCCGCACAACATCTTTATGTCGTCAAATGGAAGGGAGTGGTGAACTGGGAGATCCAGAGTCGTCTGTGACTGTAAAACTGCTACTAGTCCTTTTGCTCATTAAAGTGTTATTTGAAAAATGTCCAATTCTCATGACTTAGGTAACTGGACTGACCCACTTTTCTTTCCTCTCTAAGGAGTAATCGTGAATGTGACCAATTTCCTCACCATGATGTTTACTGTCGTGATGTTGGCTTTTCCTGCCAGTTCCCTGGCCCTGTACTTAGGCACATGGGTGAAGAGAGTGACTCTGCCAAAGTTAGTTATCAACATCTACTTTGTGTTCATGCTGGTGAGTGTGAACTGTGTCTCCTAAGAGAAAAACTTTCCTTGTCTTTATTCTTGCACATGCAACCCACTTGATAAACCAATACTTGGGACATGAGGCCTTAAGCTAAAGCTTATTATGGTCTGTAGTAGAAAAGAAGCCGCCTTTCCTCCTTTGAGGCCACTGCTCCAGTGTCAGTACTGTGATGTAGCTGACGTGCCCTTCCTAGTGAGCTCTCAAGGGGCATTTCTTAGGATCATATTGCAAAACCTTAATAAACTGGACTTTCAAGAAAGTGCTGTGGTTGGCTGATTCCCTTACAAGAGGAGCAGACTGCTGCCTTCCTTTCCTGCTGCTGTGAGAGGCTTCCTGCCCTTTCAACCATAGCTGATATGACGTGGTCCATTCACCAGTCTCTAATAGGAAAGCAAAGTCAAGTGTTCACCAGGAGGCATCTGCTTGGGGCTCACATGAGCTCTGAAAAGCATTAGAAACAGAGAGGAGGCAGAGTCCCCGGTACTAACTTGAGCTCCTGTATTAGCACCTTCTGTCTATCTCCTTAAAGTTGGATGCTCAGCCTTAGACCTGCATGTGCATAAACTATACACTTGATGTACATGAATCAGACGATGAGTGGAGCCAGGTCCCACATTTCCCCACCGAGCACATCAAGTAAACACAACTGTTTAATGTGCTAATGTTCATATCATTTCTGCTAGTGTAAGAGCATGCTGCAGCTTGGCGACGGGAGGTGCGTGCTCCTGAGAATGTGCTCTCTCAGGATACACAGTTTCTACTACAATTACCAGCCCATTATTTTCTGCTTAGGGACCAAACACTGGTAAACTGCTGAAAAGCCAAACCAAACCAAACTGAAACAGAACTTGGGAGGGCCCCTTTCCTGTGATGTTGGCTGAACCAAGTTAAAGAAGTGTTAAAGAGATGTGACCCATCACACACAAGCAAAAAGGTGTGACCCATCACACACAAGTGAAAAGTCCTCACTCAATGCTCAGGGGACTGGACTATCTCACCACAATGAAATCTTCATTAAAAATTGAACAGTCTTGGTTATGATTGAAAGAATGACAATAAAAACTTGCTAATGTAACTAAACAGCTTTTCTTAAAACAACTTTGACTTTATGGACACCAGCGTCAGGATGTCAGGTCCCCTGGAACTGGAATTGGACAGTTGTGAGCCGCCATATGGGTCCTGGGAATTGAACCCAGGTACATTGGAAGAGCAGACAGTAATCTTTACCACTGGGCCATCTCTCTAGGCAACCCCGCCCCCAATAGCTTTTCTACTAACAGTTCAGTTCTGTGAGTGTCTAGTCTTACACTTATTTTTTTAAAAACCAAGAAACAGACAAACAGGGTTCCTCAGATGAACAAATACCTGAGTCCCAAGTTTTCCCCTTTGGATCATCAAGGCAGCCTTCAAAATTAACTCTGAAAAGGAATCTAACAGCACCTCATCGCCTAAAGGACAAAATGTTGCCAGATCACGTTAGTTTCACTTTTATAAATGGGCTCATAAAACTAGACGTAGAGAACTGAATACTTGGGTCCACCATGTAAGAACACAGCGCATGCGCCCGAGGAGTGCTCGCTATGCTCGTGAGGCAGGACACCACAGGCCCAGAGCACAGACCCTCTTCATTCGAATGGGACACTGATCCTACCAGAGCACAGTGCACGCTAGCCTCCTTATTAAAGCAGGACACACGGGGTGGGAAGGTTTGCCAGAGACTGTGCTTTTGTTCCCAGACATCCAGGCAGGTCCCTGGAAACCCTCCTATCAATGGAGAAGATGACCTATTCCTGACACAACGGGGCAGTGGGTTCTCTCACCAAAGGGGGTGATCCTGCACTGGGTGGTGATCCTTCCTCCACTGGGTGGTGATCCTCCCTCCACTGAGTGGTGATCCTCCCTCCACTGGGTGGTGATCCTTCCTCCACTGGGTGGTGATACCTCCAGCAGTTTTGTTGATGTGGTTGTTTAGGATTGTTCTGGCTAAGTGGAGTCTTTTGGTTTTCCATGTGTAATTTAATGTTGCTATTTCAACGTATGTGAACTGTATTAGAATTCTGATGACCTGTGCATTGAATTGTTGATTGCTTTGGATAAGATGGGCATTCTCATATTTATTGTACAAACCTAAAAGCACAGGAGATCTTTCTAGCTCTTGGTATTGTCAATTTATTTATTTTTTCAGGTTTTAAAAAGTTTTTATTGTAGAAGTATCTCACTTGGGTATGTTTATCCCAAGACACTTCCTCGTTGCCCACTTTAGAAGTCACTGTGGATGACAATAGTTTCTCCATTTCTTCCACACTGTGTCTGTAGACATTTATTACAACAACAGCAAAGTAACGAAGACAGCTGATTATTATATACTTTCAATATGGGACCTTAAAAACTAGGTATGAAGCCAGATAGTGTATTTATGTGTTAGCTTTTGGTGTGTAAAACTTAAGGGAGGTGCGTAGGTCACACGCCATTTTAATGATAACATAAGCATCTACAGGGCTTTGCTTCTGCAGAGTTGGAGGGCAGGGCAGGCGCTTCTTTTAAAAACCACAAAGAGCCTTGGCTTTGCCACGACTGAAGACTTCTGTCTAGAGTTAACTGAGAGACTGTTTCAATGATCTGCTCTGAGCAGAAATGTTCAGAAGAAAGCAGGGACTTGAAGAAGGAAGATCTTATCTAGAATATGGAGTCACTGGTCTAGCTCTAATTTGCAACTTTGTTCTTTGCAGTTTTTCTCAGGCATGCCACTCTATTTGGGGAGCATCCCAGCTAGCCTCTCATGGATCCAGTACCTCAACATTCCTCATTATGGATTTCGGGTAGGTGTCCTCTCTGTCACTGTGCTGGGTTCTCTGCAGCTCCAATAACTGAAGTAACTCCCCACCACGTCCTTTCCCCAACTCTAAGCTCTCAGCAGGTCCTATTCAGGAATCTCCTTCCAGGGGCAAGAGATGAGCAATTTCCTGTTACGTTTACCTACCCTAAGGTCCATAAGTCATTGGAGGTTTTCCCAGTCCCGTGGTATTCGAGGGAAAAGGGGTGGGAATCTCGGAGTAAAGAGGAGACGTGGATGAAATGGTGACAAACATACTTCTGTGTTTTTACTCAAAAAGGAAATGACAGGATCAAAGGTTATGATATATAGGTCATATCATGAAATTAAAACAAATCATGTGATACCCATAGCTATAGTGGCTTTATAAGCCCATCTCTGTGGTAAAGTGTCTTAAAATACTTTCTTACTCCCAGAATCACAGTGGTTTTGAGGAGAACAAGCAAAAATACTGTCACTGTAAGTCAGTAGTATTGTTGTAACTACAGTGTTTATGGGGTTTGGGGACTAGAGAGGAGCAAAGAAGTGTGCCTAGGGTAATGTGGTTAGAGAACCCAGCTCCCAGCTGATTGGAAGCACCATCATGTCAATCACAAGCCTCCTGGTTGGGGGGCAGGGACAGCGGTGCTCTGCTGGGCAGCCTGTGAACTTCGTGGGATGTTTTTTTGTTTTGTTTTGTTTTTTCTTTTTTTAATTACAAATAAGACTAAAGATTGAACTTGAAGTGAGCTGTATCTATTCTTTGGAAACTTATGGACATAAAATCTATTTTCCTTCCTATGTTCATGTTTGTGTTCCAGGCTTTGTTACACAATGAATTCCTGGGACAAAACTTCTGTCCAGAACACAACTCAGAAGAACTCAGTAGATGTCAGAACAATGTGATGTAAGCCTGAGTTCAGTGACATAACGGGGACACAGGATGCTACTCAGCTGAGGGGAAGCCTGTCCTTCAGGGCCAACGCTGTCTTGTGCCTGTCCCCAGAAGGAGTCACTGTGCGCTAGAAGACGTGTGTTGTGACCCTATTGCTGCATGGTGTAGATAGTGTGCAGGAAGGGTCCTTTGGGGGCCTCTTGAGCAATGGTTTTGGTGTTTTGAGTTTGAGTTCTGTGTTTCAGAACATTTGAGTTTGACACAGGCTGCTCTGATAGTTTAGCAAGCGCACATGGTTTCTACATGTATCGATCACAGTCCTGTGAACCAAGCCTGGGAATGTCAGGGCAGCAAAGGCCAACTGTGGTGAGCTTTGTCTGCCAGCAGCAGTGTCTTCCCTCTGCCTCATACGCTGGAAGACTTCAGGCAGTCCTGTGTGAGTATGTCTGTGTGTGTGCGCGTGTGCGCGCCCGCGCGCGCACTCACCTGTGTGCATACATGTGCACATGTGTGTGCGCACACGCATGTTTTTGTGTGTGTGCGTGTGTGTGTGTGTATGTGTGTGTGTGTGCACATGTGTGGGTCTGAAATGTCCTATCAGTGGACATGTCCTGCAATTAAAGAAACATATAGTTCATTATATTGAGAAGGAAGTCTCATTTTTGTCTAATGCCATTAAAATAGAAACACAGATGTTCAATAAAATCAAAGTGTGTTGTTTTAAAGTTACAATACCTTCACTTTCTACAAGTGTTCTCATGACTTGGCTTTGTTATATAAATGAGAGGAATATGCTGACATTAAATCTCTCACGGATGTTCAAAATTATAGTGAATAATAGAAGTGTAAATTTATGTTTTGAGGTCCTGATGAGAAAGCCTGTATGGGAGAGATCTTTTTTTTCTCCTTTATTAATTTATTCTTGTTACATCTCAATGATTATCCCATCCCTTGTATCCTCACATTCTTCCCTCCCTCCCATTTTCCCCTTATCTCTCTCCCCTATGACTGTTCCTGAGGGGGATTACCTCCCCCTGTATATGCTCATAGGGTATCAAGTCTCTTCTTGGTAACCTGCTGTCCTTCCTCTGAGTGCCACCAGGTCTCCCCCTCCAGGGGACATGGTCAAAGGTGAGGCACCAGAGTATGTGAGAAAGTAATATCCCACTCTCCACTCTACTGTGGAGAATGTTCTGTCCATTGGCTAGATCTGGGTAGGGGTTTAAGGTTTACCGCCTGTATTGTCCTTGGCTGGTGCCTTAGTTTGAGCGGGACCTCTGGGCCCAAATCTGCCTATCATAATGTTCTACTTGTAGGCTTCTAGGACCCTCTGGATTCTCATCTCCTCTTTCCTGGTGGGGTCTAGCATCTGCCTCATATGAATTCCTTCCTAGCTTCTGGTCAGGAGGCCATGGATAGAGAAGCTGAAAGCAGAGCAGGGCCACACACACACTTCACACTCACAGGTGTATCCCCATAAGCAGATTTGTGAACTGGAAAAGCCTAAGAGATGAGAAGGAACAGAGAGGTGCGGGATGGACACACACAGGCAGGAACTTTAGCTGTGTGCAGAATTGTCCGCAGCAGCTGCCCTCCTACCCCAGTCAGGTCCACGGCATCCTGCTGTGCTCCAGCTCTGCCCAGCCTCAGCTGCCACTGGGCTGCTGGGCAGGTCCTGTAGCTAAGCATCTGTGGCTGTCACTACATTCCTAGGACATGAGCTGACAGGAGTTGAGCAACTCTTGTTAGAAGCCTGATTTCCTCTGGTCCTCGGTCTAGAATTCCATGCTGTGTTCTTTTGCATGACTGTCTAGTGAGTCAGCAGAATTCACAAAGCTTTGATGTCTTTGGAAGGTCTGTGTGTGTCATTAGGAGCTGGGGTTGCTGCTTCAGGTGCAGCCAGTTTGGGATAAGTGTCTTTGTCCTTGAAGAGAGCAGCACTGTAGACTCAGAAACGAACGGCACTGTGAAGTCCACGAAGTTGGATCACAGTGTGACTCTGTAAATGTGGCCAGGTTTAGAAGCTTACTTCCTGTATGCTGTTTAGTGGGTGTGGGAGCTGCTGCACTTTGATTGTTTTTTTAAATTAACTAACCAACCCAATTCAAGTTGTGTAGATTGATTAGCATAATACATAACAAAATTGTAAGCTTATCCTTACTACTATTTATTAAATATAAAAAAAGAAATTTTAAGAGATGTGTTAAACTTGAGTTTTTAAAGGAAAGTAACAGTAAATATATAGATTAAGCATTGATTTTATTTTGTGTGTGTTGAATTACAGATGCAGTGGTGAAGAATTCCTGGCAACTCAAGGCATCGATCTCTCATCATGGGGCTTCCGGCAGAATCACTTGGCCTTAGCTTGTATAATGTTTATCCTCTTTGCACTTACCTATGTGCGATTATTACAGCACAGAAAATTACAAGTTCTTAGGTCCTGGAGGAGAAAGTTTTTTCAGGTGTTTAAATAGATGTGATTCCAAACTGTCTTCTAAATGTTCATAATTACACTCATGGACAAATGCTACAGCCAACATTATGCAGAGGAGATTCCATTGGTTGTGAACTGTGGTCAATGCAGAGTTTCATGGCTGCTCATGTCACCAAGACTAAGTGACACTTGAGTTCTTCACCCCAGTCCGGACAGCTAGTCACCCCTCGCAAGCTTAGAACTTGTGGAAGAGGAGTGGAGAGAGTGCAAGAGCCAGAAGATGAGAAGAGGGGCTGGCAGTGCTGTACTGTTACAAGGAACTTGTTTGTATGGCCTAGGAAGCCAATAACTGACACAGTAAGACTGACTTGTATTCTTAAAGCTGCAAGCACTATGCTGGGCAGAATCTAAACTGCTACTACTCTCACAATAAACTACAATAAACTACTCTAAGCCTCATAACCTCCTATATCCCAAGCATTTGCCAATCTGATCCTCCTCAGGAGGCTTCTCTCCACCAACTCCCAACCATCAACTGTCAACTCTCAACTTCTCTCCAGGCTCCTCCCACCTCCCGTGGAAGTCCTGCCTTCCTCTTCCTGTCCTTCTGCCCAGCTGATTGGCTAAACAGCGCTTTATTGACAACTGCTGCATCTACTCAAGGCATTCCTCCACAACTTCTCCTTTTAATCTAATAAAAAGCTCCCCTTACTTATACAATTATATATATATATATATATATATATATATATATATATATATATATATATATAATACACAAGCATATATATTATATATAATAAACTGTAAACAGCAAGAAGAACCTTGAAATAGTCAGAAGTTATATTAATGTTATACTTATAGTGTTTTGCTGTCTTCAGCCCCATTAGAGACTTGAGAAAGAATACAATTAAGTGGCTGAGTAAACAGGATATGCAGTTAGTAGCATCCAAAATGAAAATGATAGAAACAGTTTGCTGCCTGAACAGTCTCTGAAAACTTTCTAATACATTGGAGCATCGTCTTTAGCCTTCTACTCCAGTATATCTGAGAGACATGTTTGTGAAGCAGGGACTATTGAGGACTTGCCTACCTTGTCTTGGCAGAGTTTGGCCATCAACTCCACCTGCATCCAAGCTTGCCCATTTCAGGCAGAATTCTGTCTGTGGCAGAAAACAAGGACATTTTTTGCCCAGTGGCTGGTTTGCCACATCTGAAGCTATATCCATAAGGAGGTTCCTCGATGCTCATTATCTTCTTTGAGGCAGGCTGGGTGTTGCCAGGAGTCAACCTGTCTCATTTTCAAAGAATCCTCAAAACAATAAGAAATTCTTTAAATGTCATATTCTGTAGGTCTCTGAGGTTTTTGAAGACCTTATTTAAATATTTTACCTTATTTGTCTATTGAACCTAGGATGTATATTCTTGCGATAAAATTGAATAGTACAATGAATTAAAAATAAACTTATATCAATATCTAATATTCTATACAAATGAATTAAGAATTTGTGAGTAACAAATGAGGCCTTAAGCTGAAGAGTAGATTCAACAATCTACATTTTGTCCTATATATTTCTGTATTCTCAGAGAAAAATCCCTGAGTCCAACCTCATTCTCTCTCTGAATAAGACCAATAATAACATAACCAACTCCCAATGAAAATGAACATCCATGGCCCCAAGCCTTACCCAACCCCCCTTAAGGGAAATGGGGAGTTTTCCTCTTTTCGAGGCTTCTTCAGGCTGATTTGGGATGAATAATATCTATGTAGGGGCCTAAATAATAATGGGAAAAGGGTGAAACAAGCTGGAGATAGCATTTGTGGTCTAGCCTCTATATGTTGAGAAATTCAGGCTTGATAAAAGTCCTGTGTGGGACAGTCTGAAATGCTGGGCCAATTGCAATCAGGAGCTTTCTTTGAAGCTGTCCTGGGAGATATTCTGTTCTGAAGATGAACAGCAGCCGAAGCACTTGTGGCTGGAACATGAGGAACGCAGGATGTCAGCGTCTCAGCATGCTGGAGGATGCATCCTGTTGGGTCTGGTCCAGCATCAGTGTCCAGTACTTTTGTTCTGAAAATATATAATTTCTCACAAGCATTACACAGCTCTAAAACTATAAATGCATGAGGTGTGCAGGATGCACAGAACAAGCGAGGCTGGTTCTGTAGTTTGAATTCATGTACGTATAGACTGACTTAAGTTAGCAGTCTCCCTGTCCACCATTCTTTTGAATTTATTTATTGCTAATTTACACAGTTGAACTCTTTCCAGAGAGCACTGACAAATACCTTGCAGCTAACAAGTTATGAATTTCAGCGCCTTTCAGCTCTATGGCAAAGAGTTTGGTTCCGTCTTCCCTTCTCATTGTTGGTAACTTAGCCTCGCATTTTTCAGCTTTTACCTTTTCCCCTAAACAACAAAAGCCAAAAAAAGAAAAAGACAAAAAGGATCCAGGAGCCTTCTGCCATAGCGACCTGGAGAGGAACCATGACAGTCTCTATTTTATTATTTGCCTTATCTCTTAGGGACTATTCCCCTACACACAAAGTATAAAACAAGTATTATTTTTCAAGTATGTGGATACACTAAATTTGTTGGGCACCAATTTGTTAGAATTAACTTATTTGTATGGTCTAGGAGCTAGTGTAAACTTAGGCTGGGTAAAAAGCCCTGAGTCTGCTAACTTATTCGCAGCTCTACAGGAAAGTAAGAAATAAGAGAGAGAGAAAATAAAGCACACACACACACACACACACACACACACACACACACACACACACATTCAAGAGAAAGGGTGGATGAAATTGGCATCTTGACTTCAGCTGAAGTTAAGCTTCCCAACTTTCAGCACCATTTATTGTAGATGACCATACTTATACTTCTGAGAAAAGGGAATTACTTCGTAGTCAAAAGAGTACAATTAATCACAAAACAGATGAATTCTAAAATATAACAGGTTACATGTTTTAGAGCTATGCATTTCTTATCTATGTATCCATTACATAAGTTCATAGTGAGTTCAGAATGATGAAGGTTGACTGACAGGGTCTAAGGTTAATAGGGTCTGAAACTTACAAGAGTATACGACTTATCAATTAGGACGGACCTGACTATACATTATCCAGCTATCTCTTAGTTTATTATGCCCTCAGGACAATAATTTTATCTGTCTTTCATTCGAAGAAACAGTAAATTCAGACATATCTAGGTAGCTTCATTCCTCTTAGGTTCATGCGAAGTTGAAATAAACTTTCCTATATTTATAGTAAAATACCATGACTCATGGTACCATCTGGAGTGGGGGCTTATCTGAAGCCACAAATCTGCTACAAGGCTATCGTTAGTGAGGCATCTGGAGGTCCACAAAGGTATTTATTGGAGCCATAAACCAACTTTAACTTTTAAAACTATTCGAATCAAATTGGGAATTCTATAATCAGAGATTAATTCATCTTAATAATAAACAGTACATCTTCAACAAGATCCTGTAGGAAGTTTGCTCAATCAGAGCTGGTCAATACCCAGAAAATAATAGTTCATACCAATGCCAGATGTGTTTACTTTAGGTTTTTTGAGACAGGGTTTCTCTGTGTAATCTTGGCTATCCTGGACTCACTTTGTAGACCAAGCTGCCCTTAGACGCACAATGATCCACCTGCTTCTGCCTCCCTGGGTGCTGGGGTTAAAGGCGTGTGCCACCATGCCCAGCTCTAATTCTAGATTTTAGAGAGATGCAGCAAAGCACAATTGACAGGGTAGTCAGAGGTTGGAAGCAATTCTGGGGTACATCACAGTCAGACCTTAAAAATACTGTATCAACTCCAGAGATCTCTCATGTCTACTGGACTTCCCCAAATCAATGGCTCCTGACAGCACGTCAGAGGCTGGAAGCAGTTTGGGGGTGCATCGTGGTATAAGACCTTGCAAACACCAGATCACTTCCTAGACAGCCAACATGCCTAGGGAGCTGCCTTGACAGCGTGTCTCTTGGCACTCTTGGAAGAAGCAAGGGACAGGGGCAGAGGCTTCAGGATGTGATGAGCAAGACCCTGAGTCGCTCCTCTTCCCCTGCACTGATGGCAGCGAGTGTAGGCTAGCAGGACAGGCTTCACTATGCTGTAATTATCACTATATACCTCACCAACTCACAGTGCACAATTCTGTGGCTTTGAGTGTATTCAGAGGTGAGGACGCATATTCCATCACTTACTCTGCTTATTTAACCCAGAGATGCTTTCCCACAGCTTCTCTTGGACTTTTCAGTGTGTGTGGGGAGGGGAGGGGTGGCACACTGTGTGTGGGGAGGGGAGGGGAGGGGTGGCACACTGTGTGTGGGGAGAGGAAGGGTGGCACACTGTGTGTGGGGAGGGGAGGGGAGGGGTGGCACACTGTGTGTGGGGAGGGGAGGGGTGGCACACTGTGTGTGGGGAGGGGAAGGGTGGCCCACTGTGTGTGGGGAGGGGAGGGGTGGCACACTGTGTGTGGGGAGGGGAGGGGTGGCACACTGTGTGTGGGGAGGGGAGGGGTGGCACACTGTGTGTGGGGAGGGGAGGGGTGGCACACTGTGTGTGGGGAGGGGAAGGGTGGCACACTGTGTGTGGGGAGGGGAGGGGAGGGGTGGCACACTGTGTGTGGGGAGGGGAAGGGTGGCACACTGTGTGTGTGGGGAGGGGAAGGGTGGTACACTGTGTGTGGGGAGGGGAGGGGAGGGGTGGTACACTGTGTGTGGGGAGGGGAGGGGTGGCACACTGTGTGTGGGGAGGGGAGGGGAGGGGTGGTACACTGTGTGTGGGGAGGGGAGGGGTGGCACACTGTGTGTGGGGAGGGGAGGGGTGGCACACTGTGTGTGGGGAGGGGAGGGGTGGCACACTGTGTGTGGGGAGGGGAGGGGAGCGGTGGTACACTGTGTGTGGGGAGGGGAGGGGTGGCACACTGTGTGTGGGGAGGGGAGGGGTGGCACACTGTGTGTGTGGGGGAGGGGAGGGGTGGCACACTGTGTGTGGGGAGAGGAGGGGTGGCACACTGTGTGTGGGGAGGGGAGCGGTGGCACACTGTGTGTGGGGGAGGGGAGGGGTGGTACACTGTGTGTGTGGGGAGGGGAGGGGTGGCACACTGTGTGTGTGGGGAGGGGAGGGGTGGCACACTGTGTGTGGGGGAGAGGAGGGGTAGCACACTGTGTGTGGGGAGGGGAGGGGTGGCACACTGTGTGTGGGGGAGGGGAGGGGTGGTACACTGTGTGTGTGGGGGAGGGGAGGGGTGGCACACTGTGTGTGGGGGAGGGGAGGGGTGGTACACTGTGTGTGTGGGGAGGGGAGGGGTGGCACACTGTGTGTGTGGGGAGGGGAGGGGTGGCACACTGTGTGTGGGGGAGAGGAGGGGTAGCACACTGTGTGTGGGGAGGGGAGGGGTGGCACACTGTGTGTGGGGAGGGGAGGGGAGGGGTGGTACACTGTGTGTGGGGAGGGGAGGGGTGGCACACTGTGTGTGGGGAGGGGAGGGGTGGCACACTGTGTGTGGGGAGGGGAGGGGTGGCACACTGTGTGTGGGGAGGGGAGGGGAGGGGTGGTACACTGTGTGTGGGGAGGGGAGGGGTGGCACACTGTGTGTGGGGAGGGGAGGGGTGGCACACTGTGTGTGGGGGAGGGGAGGGGTGGCACACTGTGTGTGGGGAGGGGAGGGGTGGCACACTGTGTGTGGGGAGGGGAGGGGTGGCACACTGTGTGTGTGGGGGAGGGGAGGGGTGGCACACTGTGTGTGGGGGAGGGGAGGGGTGGTACACTGTGTGTGTGGGGAGGGGAGGGGTGGCACACTGTGTGTGTGGGGAGGGGAGGGGTGGCACACTGTGTGTGGGGGAGAGGAGGGGTGGCACACTGTGTGTGGGGAGGGGAGGGGTGGTACACTGTGTGTGGGGGAGGGGAGGGGTGGCACACTGTGTGTGTGGGGAGGGGAGGGGTGGCACACTGTGTGTGGGGAGGGGAGGGGTGGCACACTGTGTGTGTGGGGGAGGGGAGGGGTGGCACACTGTGTGTGTGGGGGAGGGGAAGGGTGGCACACTGTGTGTGTGTGGGAGGGGAGGGGTGGCACACTGTGTGTGGGGGAGGGCAGGGGTGGCACACTGTGTGTGGGGAGGGGAGGGGTGGCACACTGTGTGTGTGGGGGAGGGGAGGGGTGGCACACTGTGTGTGGGGGGGAGGGGAGGGGTGGTACACTGTGTGTGTGGGGGAGGGGAGGGGTGGCACACTGTGTGTGTGGGGAGGGGAGGGGTGGCACACTGTGTGTGGGGAGGGGAGGGGTGGCACACTGTGTGTGGGGAGGGGAGGGGTGGCACACTGTGTGTGTGGGGGAGGGGAGGGGTGGCACACTGTGTGTGGGGAGGGGAAGGGTGGCACACTGTGTGTGGGGGAGGGGAGGGGTGGCACACTGTGTGTGTGGGGGAGGGGAGGGGTGGCACACTGTGTGTGGGGAGGGGAGGGGTGGCACACTGTGTGTGGGGAGGGGAGGGGAGGCACACTGTGTGTGTGGGGGAGGGGAGGGGTGGCACACTGTGTGTGGGGAGGGGAGTGGTGGCACACTGTGTGTGGGGAGGGGAGGGGTGGCACACTGTGTGTGGGAAGGGGAGGGGTGGTACACTGTGTGTGTGGGGAGGGGAGGGGTGGCACACTGTGTGTGGGGGAGGGGAGGGGTGGCACACTGTGTGTGTGGGGAGGGGAGGGGTGGCACACTGTGTGTGGGGGAGGGGAGGGGTGGTACACTGTGTGTGTGGGGAGGGGAGGGGTGGCACACTGTGTGTGGGGGAGGGGAGGGGTGGCACACTGTGTGTGGGAAGGGGAGGAGTGGTACACTGTGTGTGTGGGGAGGGGAAGGGTGGCACACTTTGTGTGGGGGAGGGGAGGGGTGGCACACTGTGTGTGGGGAGGGGAGGGGTGGCACACTGTGTGTGGGGAGGGGAGGGGTGGCACACTGTGTGTGGGGGAGGGGAGGGGTGGCACACTGTGTGTGTGGGGAGGGGAGGGGTGGCACACTGTGTGTGGGGAGGGGAGGGGTGGCACACTGTGTGTGGGGAGGGGAGGGGTGGCACACTGTGTGTGTGGGGAGGGGCAGGGTGGCACACTGTGTGTGGGGAGGGGAGGGGTGGCACACTGTTTGTGTGGGGAGGGGAGGGGAGGCACACTGTGTGTGTGGGGAGGGGAGGGGAGGCACACTGTGTGTGTGGGGAGGGGAAGGGTGGCACACTGTGTGTGGGGAGGGGAGGGGTGGCACACTGTGTGTGGGGAGGAAAGGGGAGGCACACTGTGTGTGGGGCGGAGGGGAGGGGTGGCACACTGTGTGTGTGGGGAGGGGAGTGGTGGCACACTGTGTGTGTGTGGGGGAGGGGAGGGGTGGCACACTGTGTGTGGGGGAGGGGAGGGGTGGCACACTGTGTGTGTGGGGGAGGGGAGGGGTGGCACACTGTGTGTGGGGAGGGGAAGGGTGGCACACTGTGTGTGGGGGAGGGGAGGGGTGGCACACTGTGTGTGTGGGGAGGGGAGGGGTGGCACACTGTGTGTGGGGAGGGGAGGGGTGGCACACTGTGTGTGGGGAGGGGAGGGGAGGCACACTGTGTGTGTGGGGGAGGGGAGGGGTGGCACACTGTGTGTGGGGAGGGGAGTGGTGGCACACTGTGTGTGGGGAGGGGAGGGGTGGCACACTGTGTGTGGGGAGGGGAGTGGTGGCACACTGTGTGTGTGTGGGGGAGGGGAGGGGTGGCACACTGTGTGTGGGGGAGGGGAGGGGTGGCACACTGTGTGTGGGGAGGGGAGGGGTGGCACACTGTGTGTGGGGAGGGGAGGGGTGGCACACTGTGTGTGTGGGGGAGGGGAGGGGTGGCACACTGTGTGTGTGGGGGAGGGGAGGGGTGGCACACTGTGTGTGTGTGGGAGGGGAGGGTGGCACACTGTGTGTGGGGGAGGGGAGGGGTGGCACACTGTGTGTGGGGAGGGGAGGGGTGGCACACTGTGTGTGTGGGGGAGGGGAGGGGTGGCACACTGTGTGTGGGGGGGAGGGGAGGGGTGGTACACTGTGTGTGTGGGGGAGGGGAGGGGTGGCACACTGTGTGTGTGGGGAGGGGAGGGGTGGCACACTGTGTGTGGGGAGGGGAGGGGTGGCACACTGTGTGTGGGGAGGGGAGGGGTGGCACACTGTGTGTGTGGGGGAGGGGAGGGGTGGCACACTGTGTGTGGGGGAGAGGGGTGGCACACTGTGTGTGTGGGGGAGGGGAGGGGTGGCACACTGTGTGTGTGGGGGAGGGGAGGAGTGGCACACTGTGTGTGTGGGGGAGGGGAGGGGTGGCACACTGTGTGTGTGGGGGAGGGGAGGGGTGGCACACTGTGTGTGTGGGGAGAGGAGGGGTGGCACACTGTGTGTGGGGGGGAGGGGAGGTGTGGCACACTGTGTGTGGGGGGGAGGGGAGGGGTGGCACACTGTGTGTGGGGGGGAGGAGAGGGGTGGCACACTGTCTGTGGGGGCGAGGGGAGGGGTGGCACATTGTGTGTGTGTGGGAGGGGAGGGGTGGCACACTGTGTGTGGGGAGGGGAAGGGTGGCACACTGTGTGTGGGGAGGGGAGGGGTGGCACACTGTGAGTGGGGAGGGGAGGGGAGGCACACTGTGTGTGTGGGGGAGGGGAGGGGTGGCACACTGTGTGTGGGGAGGGGAAGGGTGGCACACTGTGAGTGGGGAGGGGAGGGGAGGCACACTGTGTGTGTGGGGGAGGGGAGGGGTGGCACGCTGTGTGTGTGGGGGAGGGGTGGCACACTGTGTGTGGGGGGGAGGGGAGGGGTGGCACACTGTGTGTGTGGGGGAGGGGAGGGGTGGCACACTGTGTGTGTGGGGAGAGGAGGGGTGGCACACTGTGTGTGTGGGGGAGGGGAGGTGTGGCACACTGTGTGTGGGGGGGAGGGGAGGGGTGGCACACTGTGTGTGGGGGGGAGGAGAGGGGTAGCACACTGTGTGTGGGGGGGAGGGGAGGGGTGGCACACTGTGTGTGTGTGGGAGGGGAGGGGTGGCACACTATGTGTGGGGAGGGGAAGGGTGGCACACTGTGTGTGGGGAGGGGAGGGGTGGCACACTGTGAGTGGGGAGGGGAGGGGAGGCACACTGTGTGTGTGGGGGAGGGGAGGGGTGGCACACTGTGTGTGGGGAGGGGAAGGGTGGCACACTGTGTTTGGGGAGGGGAAGGGTGGCACACTGTGAGTGGGGAGGGGAGGGGAGGCACACTGTGTGTGGGGGGAGGGGAGGGGTGGCACACTGTGTGTGTGGGGGAGGGGAGGGGAGGCACACTGTGTGTGTGGGGGAGGGGAGGGGTGGCACACTGTGTGTGTGGGGGAGGGGAGGGGAGGCACACTGTGTGTGTGCGGGAGGGGAGGGGTGGCACACTGTGTGTGTGGAGGAGGGGAGGGGTGGCACACTGTGTGTGTGGGGAGGGGAGGGGAGGCACACTGTGTGTGTCAGGAGGGGAGGGTGGCACACTGTGAGTGGGGAGGGGAGGGGAGGCACACTGTGTGGGGGGGGAGGGGAGGGGTGGCACACTGTGTGTGGGGAGGGAAGGGTGGCACACTGTGTGTGTGGGGAGGGAAGAGTGGCACACTGTGTGTGGGGAGGGGAGGGGTGGCACACTGTGTGTGTGGGGGAGGGGAGGGGTGGCACACTGTGTGTGTGGAGGAGGGGAGGGGAGGCACACTGTGTGTGGGGAGGGAAGGGTGGCACACTGTGTGTGTGAGGAGGGGAGGGTGGCACACTGTGTGTGGGGAGGGAAGGGTGGCACACTGTGTGTGTGTGGGGAGGGGAGGGGTGGCACACTGTGTGTGTGGAGGAGGGGAGGGGAGGCACACTGTGTGTGAGGAGGGGAGGGTGGCACACTGTGTGTGGGGAGGGAAGGGTGGCACACTGTGTGTGTGGGGAGGGAAGGGTGGCACACTGTGTGTGGGGAGGGGAGGGGTGGCACACTGTGTGTGGGGAGGGAAGGGTGGCACACTGTGTGTGGGGAGGGGAGGGGTGGCACACTGTGTGTGTGTGGGAGGGGAGGGGTGTCACACTGTGTGTGGGGGGAGGGTAGGGGTGGCACACTGTGTGTGTGAGGAGGGGAAGGGTGGCACACTGTTTGTGTGAGGAGGGGAAGGGTGGCACACTGTGTGTGTGGAGGGGAGGGGTGGCACACTGTGTGTGGGGGAGGGGAGGGTGGCACACTGTGTGTGTGGGGGAGGGGAGGGGTGGCACACTGTGTGTGTGTGGCGGAGGGGAGGGGTGGCACACTGTGTGTGAGGAGGGGAGGGGTGGCACACTGTGTGTGAGGAGGGGAGGGTGGCACACTGTGTGTGGGGAGGGGAGGGTGGCACACTGTGTGTGGGGAGGGGAGGGTGGCACACTGTGTGTTTGGGGAGGGGAGGGGAAGGTTGGCACACTCTGTGTGTGGGGAGGGGAAGGGAGGCACACTGTGTGTGTGGGGAGGGGAGGGGAAGGGAGGCACACTGTGTGTGTGGGGAGGGGAGGGGAGGGGAGGCACACTGTGTGTGGAGAAAGATCTTAGGGTAACTTCTAAAGTCATCTCCCAGTTTGCTGAGGCAGAGTCTGTCCTGGACTTTCTGGAGCAGCAGCTTCCATGTGAGTCCTGTGTTGGCATTACAAACACATGCCTCCATGTTCTCCCTTCCTATGGAGGTCTTGAGCTGGAACTCAGATCCTCAGTCTTGTGCAGCCTGGGCTTTTACCCGCAGAGCCATCTTGCAGGAATTTGGAAGATTTTCATACCTTTTTCTTCCTATGTGGTTCAGAGATCAAATCCAGAGCCTTGTGTAGATCAGCAAGTGCTCTGCCAGCCCTGTGGGATTTTTAAATATAGAAGGATCTCATCTGCAAATAGGGAATCTGACTTCTTCTTTTCCAGATTCGCTCTCTGTCTCTGTCTCTGTGTGTGTCCCTGTCTGTGTGTTTCTCTCTCTCTCTCTCTCTCTCTCTCTCTCTCTCTCTCTCTCTCTCTCTCTCTCTCTCACACACACACACACACACACACACACACCCGTACACACGTACACACACACACACACACACACACACACACACACACACACACACACATTTCTCTGAGGTCTCAAGCCCTGTATTTAATAACAGTTGAAGGAATGGTCATCCTTGTCTGACCCTGATGTTAAGGAACTCACTATAGCTATTCCCTGTTGAGTGAGACGCTGTTGTGAGGTCTCTATTATCTGGAGGTGTGAGCTTTCTCTTCCCTGATTGTTCAGGGCTTTAATAAAGACAAAGTTTAGTTTTTTCAAATACTTTCAAATCTATTGAGATAATAACATTATTTTATCTTTGATTATGGTATGTGATGAATTATTATCAAAATAGAAACCCTAACTAACACACTTTGGTATTTACAAAACATTCAGGACATGCAGTAAGTTGTAATGATGCAGTAAGCCAGTGTCACAAGAGAAAAAATTCTCTTCCTTAAAGTTCAATGATGAAACTTGATAGCAGTGTCCTCCAGGCTGATGCTGAAACAATGCTGCGTCCATGTGATGAATATGACTCAGAATCCAGTCACAGGCTCTAAACTCAAGGATCTCTAGGCCCCTTTACTTCTAAAATATTTTATTTAAATGAGAGGAGATAGATGCAATGTACATCCCAAATTAGATCCCCAAGAAATATAGGACTATTAGCAGGAAAGTGCTGTGAATAGAGTTCTTTTTAATCAACAGTAATGTCCCAATTGTTAATGACAGCTTTGACCAAAGTACCTTGGCAAAGGAAATCTCTCATTAATAAAATATGAGCAAAGGACACACAAGAAATTTTTGCAGCATCACCTGAAATTTTCTGTATACACAAATTTATTTGAAAATTTAGCCTATTAGGGCAAATACTGTGGTGACTCCAGCGGGTGAGGACACAGAGGCAGGAGAGCATGAACTTCAGCAAGTTGGTCCTGAGGATAAGAATTGGTCTCAGTAAATTAAGAAACAAGAAACTGGCTAAGAAATGGGTGGAAAACTTAAATACATGTGTCGGTCACAGTCCACGTCCTGACTTAGAGTCATGTTCACAATGCGCCTTGTTTTAAGGTAACTCACCAAACTGTACTTGAAAATTCGTCTAAGTAAAACAAAATACAATGTATTTTGAGCATGTTCTTTCACTTCCTTGTTTTTCAACTCCTCTCAGGTCCTTCCCACCCACCTAGCCAACTAACTCCCTGATCTTGCTCTTCCCCAGCTTCAAAAAATTAAAGAAAACAAAAACAAAAACTCCAGAATCAAAACAGACAAATTAAAGGAAAAGAAAATCAAGAAGATAATGAATACCAAGGTAAACACATGGAGGCCATTTTGTGTTGGCCAAGTAGGCCTAGGAGTTGGGCGTGGCCTGGAGTCTAGCAGATACTGCCACCGACACCAGTACAAACAGCTTCGTGAATGCGGGTGGGGTTTTGTGTCAACTTCCCCCTTCAGTGCTACGATTTCGTCTGTCTTGAGCTACGCAGGTCGTGTGCACTGCCACAAACTCTGTGACATCATACGTGGGTTAGCCCTTCTGTTTCTGAATATTTTGTTTCCTTGGAATCATCCACCACCTCTGATTTTAACATCCTTTTACCTCTTTTGCATTGAAACCTGAGCATCGGGGGAGGCGTGGATCACCTTGTAAATTATCATCTACTGCAAGAAGAAGCGTCTCCGATGAGAGTTGAGCAATGTTCTGCTCTATAGGTCTAGCAAAATGCCATTATACTATGTTTCTTCAGCCAAATAATAGTATTATATTTTACCTATGGGCCCAGGACCTATCTAGTCTCAGTTTCGTGGCCAATTTAGCAGTGTTTGGAATAGGTTTATTTTATGTAATGGATCTTAAACCTAGTAGTTGTTGCTTTAAAGAGGTTGGTTACTCCCATAACAGTTGTGCCATGGTTGTACAAGGATCTCTTTCAGGGATGTTATTGCTGTAGTTCACAGTGTCTGTCGCTAGGTGGTGCTGGTGAGGACCCTTCTTCTCCAGTAGCATGCCAAGTCCTGTCCAGGACCATGAATGCTAGCAGTGTGGGTGACTCTCCTTAGTTGGGCACCAGCTGGATTTATCTGTGTTCAGTGGCATAGTAGATGGGTCTTCAGCAGTAGGTCCTACTGTCAGGTGGCAGACAGCAACCCATAACCTAGGAATCTGTGATGTTTGTGGGGATTTGTGGGAACCTCTTTGACTAATGACTCAACATGATGTAATTCGTTCCCAGCACTCAAGGTGACACAATAGTCACATGTTAACATAAGATGTCTCCTCCACTATATGGTGATTCTATTAAATTCCTTTCATATATGTATAGATTTGAGGGTGCTATTATGATGGTGAGTTTGCATATGTCTTTTAAAATGGTCTTTAGGGTTATGGTTTTGTTTGTTTGTTTGTTTGTTTGTCCCTCGCCTTATTCTTTCCTCTGTCTTGCCCTCCCATTCTTTCCCACTTAATCTTAGTCTAGTTTTCTACTTATCTCTTCATGCTCTCCTTCCTTTGAAGATCCTCTCATCCTCGCTGGTCCCTTCCTACATCCATGACCTGTGTTGTTATTCACATTGAAACACACATGTCTAAAGCTTACACGTTAACATCCACATATAAGAGAAAACATGCACTGTTTGTCTTTGGGGGTCTGGGTTACCTCTTTCAGGAGGATTGCTTCTAGATGCGTTCATTTACTTGAAAATTTCATGGTTCATTTTTTTCTTATCATCTGGATAATGTTTCCTGTGTAGTGTATGGCGTTTTCAGTGCCCATTTATCAGCTGGTGGACATTGAGGCTGTTTCCGGTTTCTGACTATAATGAACAGATCAGCAGTGAACATGGATGAGATGTGTCTCTGTGGTCATAAGTAGATAGGTTTGGGTCTCTACCCAAGAGTATTAAGGCTGGATCTTGCAATAGATAAATTTCTAGGTTTTTGGTGTGGTTTCTGGATTCTCAAGGAGGCATATTGTCTTGAGTTTTATGTTTTTCTGTGCTGGGATCTACGAATCTAGAGTTACAATATTTGATGTGTTTCTTGGTGACCAGATGGCAGACAGAAAGGAGGATGAATGTCCCTCATGTTAATAACAGTCTAGTGTGGCAGCTCAGAGTCCCTGCTAGAGAGACTCTGTGGGTCAGCAGAGTCATAGAGGACTGGGGAAGGGCGAGGAGGAAAAACTAAAAGGGGCCAACAGGAAGAGCCATGGGGACACCGAGCCTGTACCAAGAGCCAGACTCGATCTTTCATTACATCATGCAATACAGGGTCCAAATATTTGCTTCTCAGCAATGTTCCTCGAGGTAGCCTCCAGTTAACTCCATAGCATAGAGTTACCCAGGAGCTTAAGTGGCTTTTCAGATCCAGCGTTACCCTGCAGTGTCACAGGAGCCATTTCCTATCACAACAACCCTGTCTTTTTACTGATGCTCCAGCCAAAGGCCCCAGTCAAGACTCCTCATCTATTACATCACCACAGAGAACTGACCATCTGCACTGGGTGGTTTTATGACAACTTGACAGAAGCATGAGTCATCAGAGAGGAAGGATAAAATCCAGTGGTAGGGCATTTTCTTAACTGGTGACTAATGTGGGAAGGCCCCGCCCACTGAGGTAGTCCTGGGTTCTATAAAAAATTAGGCTGAGCAAGCCGTGGGGAGCAAGCCAGTAAGCATCACCCTCCATGGTCTCTGCATCAGCTGCTGCCTCCAGGTTCCTATCCTGATTGAGTTCACGTCCTGACTTCCTTTGGTGATGAAGAGCAATGTAGAAGTGTAAGATGAATAAACCCTTTCCTCCCCAACTTGTTTTTTTGGTCACAGTGTTTCATCATGGGAACAGAAGCTCTAAGATATCATCCATAAATCTTACTTAAAGCGATCATCAAAGACCTTCCTTATGATCACTCATCATGTGTGGGTTTCTTTGTTTGATTTTCTTTGTTTGTTTGTTGTTGTTGTTTTTTTTAGTTTTGAGGTAGGGCCTTTTGTAGCCCAGGGTAGCCTCTGACATATGATCTAGCTGAGGATGGCCCTGACCTCCTAGTGTTCCCACCTCCAATCATAACATCATTGCCTATTATGTTAAGAGAATGGTAGTCTATGTTCTCACTGAAAAGATGAAGAAAATGATACCAAGGACATTAGGAATGTAAAATGTTCTACGATAAATTCTCTTTTTCCATGTCAAAAATATCATTGATTGTCTAACATTATTGTTACTATTGATGATATGAACTAGCATGCAATTTTTAATAACATTATTTGGGGGCTTGGAATCTTTGACTTCTAATTTAGTTTGTTGCTATTTTGTGAACTTAAAAAAATCATTGCTGTTTTACAATATAACAGAAAACAACTAGGAGAAAGTTTTCATTAGATACACAAGTTCCTTTTTATAGTTATAATTTTTCTTTAAAAGATGACAATTCCCACAGGCGTATAATACATTTCAGCCATTTTCCTTCATTCCCACCATTTTTATCGCCCTAACACTCCCTACAGATACTCTTTATAAGTCGCTTTCTGAAATCATATCTTTGAGCTTTGTCTTTTAACCCAGAGTTTAAACAGAGCTGTCTGTGTAAGTCTGAGTTTCAGACTTTCCACTGGAGCCTAGCCAGCTCATCTGTGAGTTTACCTATGAAATCATTGACTGCTTCTCTGCCATGATCTACCATAGCCCATTGTCCAGCAGAATGGGGCATGGTCCCACCGATTCCTCTCTGGTCCTGGCTGTGCTGATGAGGGACCCAGGTTTGTGCAGGTAGCTATAGTGCTGTGAGGCAGACCATGGTTGCCATAGCTGTGTTATGCCCACAGTGGGGTGGAATGCCTTGAGTGGATATAGCAGTTGTCAATAAAGTGCTGTTTAGCCAATCAGCTGGACAGAAGGACAGGAAAGGAAGGCAGGACTTCCACGGGAGGTGGGAGGAGCCTGGAGAGAAGTTGAGAGTTGACAGTTGATGGTTGGGAGTTGGTGGAGAGAAGCCTCCTGAGGAGGATCAGATTGGCAAGTGCTTGGGATATAGGAGGTTATGAGGCTTAGAGAAGTTTATTGTAGTTTATTGTGAGAGTGGTAGTAGTTTAGATTCTGCCCAGCATAGTGCTTGCAGCTTTAAGAGTACAAGTCAGTATTATTGTGATTTATTGGCTTCCTAGGCCATACAAACAAGTTCCTTGTAACAGTACAGCACTGCCAGCCCCTCTTCTCATCTTCTGGCTCTTGCACTCTCTCCACTCCTCTTCCACAAGTTCTAAGCTTCAGAAGGGTGACTAGCTGTCCTGACTGGGGTGAAGAACTCAAGTGTCACTTAGTCTTGGTGACATGAGCAGCTATGAGTCTCTGCATTGACCACAGTTCACAACAGATGGAATCTCCTCTGCATAATGTTGGCTGCAGCGTTTGCCCATGAGTGTAATTATGAACATTTAGAAGACAGTTTGGAATCACATCTACTTAAACATCTGTAAAAACTTTCTCCTCCATGACCAAAGAGCTTGTATTTTCGTGTGCTGTAATAATTGCACATAGGTAAGTGCAAAGAGGATAAACATTACACAAGCTAAGGCCAAGTGATTCTGCCAGAAGCCCCATGATGAGAGATCGATGCCTTGAATTATCAAGAATTCTTCACCAGTGCATCTGTAATTCAACACAGAGAAAATAAAGTCAATGTTTATTCTATATATCCACTGTTACTTTCCTTTAAAAACTCAGTTTCAACACAGCTCTTAAAAATTCTTTTTTATATTTAATAAATAGTAGTAAGGATAAGCTTACAATGTTAATCAATCTACACAACTTGAATTGGGTAGTTTAGCAGATTTAAAAAACAATCAAAGTGCTGTAGCCCCCACACCCATTAAACAGCATACAGGAAGTAAGCTTCTAAACCTGGCCACATTTACAGAGTCACACTATGATCCAACTTCGTGGACTTCACAGTGCAGTTCGTTTCTGCGTCTACAATGCTGCTCTCTTGCTCTCTTCAAGGGCAAAGACACTTATCCCAAACTGGCTGCACCTGAAGCAGCAACCCCAGCTCCTAATGACACACACAGACTTTCCAAAGAGATCAAAGCTTTGTGAATTCTGCTGACCCACTAGACAGTCCTGCAAAAGAACACAGCATGGAATTCTAGACTGAGGACCAGAGGAGATCACAGGCTTCTGACAAGAGCTGCTCAACTGCTGTCAGCTCATGTACTAGGAATGTAGTGAAGGCCACAGATGCTTAGCTACAGGACCTTCCCAGCAGCCCAGTGGCAGCTGACGCTGGGCAGAGCTGGAGCACAGCAGGATGCTGTGGACCCAACTGGGGTAGGAGGGCAGCAGCTGCGGACAATTCTGCACAAACCTACAGTTCCTGCCTCTGTGTGTCCACGCTGCACCTCTCTGTTCCCTCACATCTCTTAGGATTCCCAGGTCACAAATCTGCTGAAAGCAGTTTTCTTCTCCCTCTTACAAGGACAGACCTGTGAGTGTGAAGTGTGTGTGTGGCCCTGCTCTGCTTTCAGCTTCTCCATCCATGGCCTCTGGACCAGAAGCTAGGAAGGAATTCATATGAGGCAGATGCCAGATCCCACCAGGAAAGAGGAGATGTGCACATAAGATCTCTCCCATACAGGCTTTCTCATCAGGACCTCAGAACATAAATTTACACTTCCACTATTCACTACTGTTTTGAACATGAGAGATTTAATGTCAGCATATTCCTCTCATTTATATAACAAAGCCAAATCATGAGAACATTTGTAGAAAGTGAAGGTATTGTAACTTAAAAACAACACACTTTAATTTTATTGAACATCTGTGTTTCTATTTTAATGCGATAGACAAAAATGAGACTTCCTTCTCAATATACTGAATGATATGTTTCTTTAATTGCAGGACATGTCCACTGATAGGACATTTTACTCACACACACACACACACACACACACACACACACACACACACACACACACACACACACTCAAACAGGGCTGTCTGAAGTCTTCCAGCATGTGAGGCAGAGGGAAGACGCTGAATGCTGGCAGACAAAGCTCACCACAGTTGGCCTCTGCTGCCCTGACATTCCCAGGCTTGGTTCACAGGACTGTGATCGATACATGTAGAAACCATGTGCGCTTGCTAAACTATCAGAGCAGCCTGTGTCAAACTCAAATGTTCTGAAACACAGAACTCAAACCCACAATTAAGACACCAAAACTGTTGCTCAGGAGGCCCCCAAAGGACCCTTCCTGCACACTACCTACACCGTGCAGCAATAGGGTCAAAACACACGTCTGCTAGTGCACAGTGACTCCTTCTGGGGACAGGCAAAAGGCAGAGTGTTGGCCCTGAAGGACAGGCTTCCCCTCAGCTGAGTAGCACCCTGTGTCCCCGTTATATCACTGAACTCAGGCTTACATTACATAGTTCTGACATCTACTGAGTTCTTCTGTGTTGTTTTCTGGACAGAAGTTTTGTCCCAGGAATTCATTGTGTAACAAAGCCTGGAACACAAACAGGAACATAGGAAGGTAAATTGATTTTATATCCATAAGTTTCCAAAGAATAGATACAGCTAACTTCAATTTTAATCTTTACTCTTATTTGTAATTGAAACAAAAACAAAAATACCTACCAAGTTCAACGGCTGCCCAGCAGAGTATTTTTGTCCCCGCTCCCCAACCAGGAGGCTTGTGATTGACATGATGGTGCTTCCAATCAGCTGGGAGCTGGGTTCTCTAACCACATTACCCTAGGCACACTTCTTTGCCCCTCGCTAGTCCCCAAACCCCATAAACACTGTAGTTACAACAATACTACTGACTTACAGTGACAGTATTTTTGCTTGTTCTCATCAAAACCAACTGTGATTCTGGGAGTAAGAAAGTATTTTAAGACACTTTACCACAGAGATGGGCTTATAAAGCCAATATGGCTATGGGTATCACGTGATTTGTTTTAATGTCATGATATGAACTATATACCATAACCTTTGATCCTGTCATTTCCTTTTTGAGTAAAAACACAGAAGTATGTTTGTCACCATTTTATCCACGTCTCCTCTTTACTCCGAGATTTCTCTCCCTCACCCCATTTCCCTAGAATACCACGTGACTGGGGAAACCCCTGATGACTTATGGACCTTAGGGTAGATAAACCTAACAGGAAATTGCTCATCTCTTGCCCCTGGAAGGAGATTCCTGAATAGGAGCTGCTGAGAGCTTAGAGCTGGGGAAAGGACGTGGTGGGGAGTCACTTCAGTTATTACAGCCGGAGAACCCAGCACAGTGACAGAGAGGACACCTACCTGAAATCCATAATGAGGAATGCTGAGGTACTGGATCCATGAGAGGCTAGGCTGGAAGCTCCCTGAATAGACTGAAATGCCTGAGAAAACCTGCAAAGAGCAAAACTGCAAATTAGAGCCAGACCAGTGGCTCCATATTCTAGACAAGCTCTTCCTTCTTCAAGTCCCTGCTTCCTTCTGAACATTTCTGCTCAGAGCAGATCATTGAAATAGTCTCTCAGTTAACTCTAGACAGAAGTCTTCAGTCGTGGCAAAGCCAAGGCTCTTTTTGGTTTTTAAAAGAAGCACCTGCCCTGCCCTCCAACTCTGCAGAAGCCAAACCCTGTAGATGCTTATTTTAGCGTTAAAATGGTGTGTGACCTACGCACCTCCTTTAAAGTTCACAAGCCAAAAGCTAACACATAAATACACTAGCTGGCATCGTACGTAGTTTTTAAGGTCCCATATAGAAATTATACATTAATAAGCTGTCTTCGCAACTCTGCTATTGTGGTGATAAATGTCTACAAAAGATTTTCTAAGTACAATTGCAGACACAATGTGGAAGAAATGTGGGAACTAATGTCATCCACAGTGACTTCTAAAGTGGGCAATGAGGAGGTGTCTTGGGAATGAATGTAATCAAGTGAGATACTTCTACAATAAAAACTTTAAAAACTGAAAAAAAATGAAGATACCAAGGGATAGAAATATCTCCTGTACTTATAGGTTTTTACAATAAATATAAGAATATCTATTTTATCCAAAGCAATCAATAGATTCATTGCAAGTGCCATCAAAATTCCAATACAATTCACATAAGTTGAAATAACAATATTAAATTTCACATGGAAAGCCAAAAGACCCTGATTAGCCAGAACCATCCTGAACAACAACATTAACAAAACTGCTGGAGGTATCACCACCCAGTGGAGGATCACTTTCCTTTGGTGAGAGAATCCACTGCCCCATTGTATAAGGAATAAGTCATCTTCTCCATTGATAGGAGGGTTTCTGGGGACCTGCCTGAATGTCTGGGAACAAAAGCACAGTCTCTGGCAAACTTTACGACCCCCTGTGTCCTGCTTTAATAAGGAGGCTACCATGTACTGTGCTCTGGTAAGATCAGTGTTCCAATCAAAGGAAGAGGGTCTGTGCTCTGGGCCTGTGGTGTCTTGCCTCACAAGCACAGCGAGCACTCCTCGGGCGCATGCGCTGTATTCTTACACGGTGGACCCAAGTATTCAGTTCTCTATGTCTAGTTTTATGAGTCCATTTATAAAAGAGAAACTAACGTCATCTGGCAACATTTTGTCCTTTAGGTGATGAGGTGCTTTTGGGTTCCTTTTCAGAGTTAATTTTGATGATCCAAAAGGGGAAAACTTGGCACTCCGGTATTTGTTCCTCTGAGGAACCGTGTTTGTTTGTTATTTGTTTTTTAAAAATAAGTATAAGACTAGATACTCACAGAACTGAACTGTTAGTAAGAAAGCTTTTGTGTGTGTGTGTGTAGTGAGGCCTAGAGAGAGGACTCAGTGGTTAAGATTGCTGTCTGCTCTTCCAAAGCACCTGGGTTCAATTCCCAGCACCCACACGGTGGCTCACAACTGTCTAATTCCAGTTCCAGGTGGCCTGGCATCCTTACGCTAATGCACATAAAATCAAAGTTTTTTTTTTTAAAGTAAATCTGTTTTAGTTACATTAGCAAGTTTTTATTATTGTTCTTTAAATCATAACCAAGACTGCTCAAGTTTTAATTAATGCTTCACTGTGGTGAGATAGTCCAGTTCCCTGAGCATTGAGTGAGGCCTTTTCACTTCTATATGATGTGGCACACCTTTTCACATGTGTGTGAGGGTCACACCTTTTCACTTGTGTTTGTGATGCAGCAGGTGGCAGGTGGTAGACAGGCAGCAGGCAGCAGGCAGCAGGCAGCAGGCAGCAGGCAGACAGCAGCAGGCAGGCAGGCAGGCAGGCAGCAGGCAGCAGGCAGCAGGCAGGCAGGCAGCAGGCAGCAGGCAGGCAGGCAGCAGGCAGCAGGCAGCAGGCAGGCAGGCAGCAGGCAGGCAGGCAGCAGGCAGCAGGCAGACAGCAGCAGGCAGGCAGGCAGCAGGCAGGCAGGCAGCAGGCAGGCAGGCAGGCAGACAGGCAGGCAGGCAGACAGCAGCAGGCAGGCAGGCAGCAGGCAGCAGGCAGCAGGCAGGCAGGCAGCAGGCAGGCAGGCAGCAGGCAGGCAGGCAGCAGGCAGGCAGGCAGACAGCAGCAGGCAGGCAGGCAGCAGGCAGGCAGGCAGCAGGCAGGAGGCAGCAGGCAGCAGGCAGCAGGCAGCAGGCAGCAGGCAGCAGGGCAGGAAGCAGGACCAGGAGGCTGAATGCTCACATCATCACATGAAAGCACAAAGCAGGGAGGGAACAGGAAGCACTGCAGGCTGCAGCCCTCAGAGCCGCCCCCAGGGACACACTTTACCCATCAAGTCTCTACCCCTCACAGCCCCTACTGTGAACCAAGTGTTCAAGTCCTTGTGCCTTAGGGACATTTCTCATCCAAAATTCCACAGGGAAGGATTTGGAAGGGAGGAAATGGGAGTGGTATTGATCAAAGCACTTTATGTGCATTTATGAATCTCTCAAACAAAAATGATTTAAAACACACCTATTGGAGATTTTTCTTACTGGATTGCCATATGTATGTGATCATAAAAATAGGAAATATAGACGAAACTTAGCACTTTCTCAGGAGCACGCACCTCCCGTTGCCAAGCTGCAGCATACTCTTACACTAGCAGAACTCATATGAACATTAGCACATTAAACAGTCTGTTTACTTGATGTGCTCGGTGGGGAAATGTGGGACCTGGCTCCACTCATCGGCTGAGTCATATACTTCAAGTGTATAGTTTATGTACATGCAGGTCTAAGGCTGAGCATCCAACTTTAAAGAGATAAACAGAAGGTGCTAATACAGGAGACTGAGTTAGTACCGGGGACTCTGCCTCCTCTCTGTTTCTAATGTTTTTCAGAGCCCGTGTGAGCCCCAGGCAGATGCCTCCTGGTGAACACTTGACTTTTGCTTTCCTATTAGAGACTGGTGAATAGGCCACGTCATATCAGCTATGGTTGAAAGGGCAGGAAGCCTCTCACAGCAGCAGGAAAGGAAGGCAGCAGTCTGCTCCTTCTGTAAAGGAATCAGCCAATCACAGCACTTTCTTGAAAGTCCAATTCATTAAGGTTTTGCAATATGATCCTAAGAAATGCCTCTTAAAAGCTCACTAGGAAGGGCACGTCAGCTACATCACAGTACTGACACTGGAGCAGTGGTCACAAAGGAGGAAAGGCGACTTCTTTTTTTACTACAGACCATAATAAGCTTTAGCTTAAGTCCGCATGTCCTAAGTGCTGGTTTCTCAAGAGGGTTGCACGTGCAAGAAGAAACACAAGGATATTTTTCTCTTAGGAAACTCAGTGCACACTCACCAACATTAACCCAAAGTAGGCGCTGCAGAGTATTAATGTCGTAGTTGCTGTGTTCACCCCTGAGTCAATGGACAGGGCCAGGGAACTGGCAGAAAAAGCCAACATCACGACAGTAAATATCATGGTGAAGAAACTGGTCACACTCATGATTATTCCTTAGGGAGAAAAAAAGTGGGTCAGTCCAGCTGCCTAAGTCATGAGAACTGGACATTTTTCAAATATCACTTTAATAATCAAAGGGACTAGTAGCAGTTTTACAATCACCTGGTGACTCTGGGTCTCCCAGTTCATCACTTCCTTCCATTTGACTACATAAATATATTGTTTGGGGTTCTCTTTTTTAAGATGTACTCTACTTTGAATGTGCATTTACATATGTCTGTGTGAAGGTGTGCCACATGTGTACAGCTGCCTCAGGAGGTGACAAGAGGCAATCAGAGCCTCTACAACTATAGTTACAGGCAGTGGAAAGCTGTCCAAATATGTGGGTGCTGGGAACCAAATCTGGGACTCTGAAAGAGCAGCAAGTGCTCCTAACTGACGGGCCATCTGTCAGCCCCATCATGCGGCTTCAGTTTTATACTTGCCACAAAATACCTTTCTATATAATCAGTCTTCTCCTTTATGCAAACTCTGTGAGAGCCTGACATGGCTAGAGCTACAGGCAACACAACTGGCCCAAATCTCCTGCCTTCTCTCACAGGAGAATCACCAGTAGAAAACACTCGTGCCCACTCATACACACCTCTGTTTATTGTAGTTTCATTACTAATGAAATTGGGATCAGGATTGTGCCAGTTAGGATTTTGTCAATTTAATACACACTAAGGTCAAATGGAAAGAGGGAACCTCGTTGAGGAAATGCTTCCGCTGGACAGTGAGGTCTTAGACAACTGTGGATGATGCCATCCTGGGCAGGTGGTCCTCAGTTCCATAAGAAAGCAGGCTGAGCAGGGCCTGGGGAGCAAGGCAGCCAGCAGGACAGGCTCTTCCATGGCCTCTGCTTCCTGTCCTGACTTGAGCTCCTGCCCTTCCTGATGTGCTGTAAGCTGCCCAAGGCAAGGATTAAACAGCCCTGCAGCGGTTTTAGCATCCAGACGACAGGATGGAGCCTCCAACTAACACTGTGAGTCATACACAGTCTTGTGTTTTTGTAACAGTCACAAGAAAACAAGTTGGAGTTCAGGGAAGCTGAATTCCATGCTCAATTGTTTACAAATTAAACCATGTCACATGCACACAAGGCACATGCACAGTGTAACACATGCACACCATGGCACTGCACACCATGATTCATGCACACCATAACAGATGCACACCATGGCACATACACACCATATTACATGCACACCTGGGTACATTCACACCATGACACAGGCAAACCATAATATATACACATCATGGCACTTGCACACCATCACAGATACACACCATCGCACATGCACACCATGACACAGGCACACCATGACACATGTACACCATAATACATGCAAACTATGGCACAGCCACAACATGATACATGCACACATGGCACATGTACACCATGGCACTTGCACACCAGCACACATGCACACATGGTACATGCACACCATTACACATACATACCATGGCACAGGCACACAATGGTACAGGCATACCATGGCATAGGCACACCATGGCACAGGTACACATGGCACAAGCATACCATGGCACAGGCACACCACAGCACAGGCACACCATAGCAGAGGCACACATGGCACAGGTACACCATGGCATAGGCACACATGACACAGGCACATCATGGCATAGGCACACATGACATAGGCACATCATGGCATAGTCACACTACGGCACAGGCATACCATGGCACAGGCACACCACAGCACAGGCACACCATAGCACAGGCACACATGGCACAGGCACACCATGGCATAGGCACACATGGTACTGGCACACCATGATACATGCACACAATGGCACAGGCACACATGACACAGGCACACCATGATGACACAGGAAAACCATAATACATGCACACCATGGCATGTGCCTATGCCAATATGCGATGGTATCATAGTGTGCATCTGTGATGGTGTACATGTGCCATGGTTTGTTTGCCTGTGCCATGGTGTTCCTGTGCCATGGTGTGCCTGTGCCATGTGTGCATGTGGAATTGAAGGGCCACTTTCTGTGGCGATTCTCTCTTCCACTGTGAATCCTGAAGGTCAAATCCATGTTGTCAGGCTTGCAGGACAAGTGTGTTTACCCACCAGCAACCCCATGACCTAAGAGAATGATTCTGGATGAAAAATCTCTTATAAAACAAAGTCTAAGTTTTACCAGTACTTATTTTTAAAGATGTGCATATGTGTGCCTGTGTGTGTATAAGTGTGTGTGTGTGTGTGTGTATGTGTGTGTGTGAAAAGTATGGAAGTTCTATACAGAATAAGATGAAAACAAATCACTGTACACAAATGAATCTGTGCACATATTTGAAGTGACTGTTTATATTATATAATTACAATGAATCCCAAATTCAGAGTTCTCTCTCTTTGTAAGATGGTAGCATATGACAGTGCATACATTTAGTTTTTACATGCATATACATAGGTACGATATATTATTCACTTTCTATATTTTATTTACATAGAGACATATACACAGAAACACAGAGAAAATTACACAGCTGTGTTAGAGACATGGCTCAGTGGTTAGGAGCGTGTGCAGTTCTTGCAGAAGCCCTGGATTCAGTTCCCAGCACCGGGGTGGTCGCGCACATCCTCCTGTAGCTCAAATTCCAGGGGATCTGACATCCTGTTCTGACCTCCGTAGGCACTGCATTCAGTTAGGGTGCACATGCGTGCACGCACGCACGCACACGCACGCACGCACGCACATGCACGCACGCACGCACGCACACACACACACACACACACACACACTTCATATGCAGACAAACACAAATAAAAGAAAAATCTTTACACTATCCATGGATGGATATCTAATAGATGATTTTGCTCTGTTGGCACTGCCTCACGTGTGAGTTATTTCTACATCCGTTAAATAACAGGACATCTTAGTAGAACACAGTTTCGTCAACAGCTTTTGGAGATCTTCTGTTAAGGAGCCTTGGAGGCTCTGCTCATGGAACACCCACTGTAGACATCGCATGGAGACATGCTTGTCTGCTTTAAGGCTTGCCACAGTTGTATGAACCAGAGCACGCGCCTGAAAGACACAAGGTCTGTTCTCTGCTTTTGTTACTTACCTGCTATGCCACATGTTATGATGGTAAATATAATAGTTGGTAATAACCTCCTTGGCACAAGCTCAGCCAGCAATTTCCCGAAGAAATATGACGACACTTCGTAGTATCCACTAGTATGCTCATGTCTACAGAAACAAAAGAGCTCATTACACACCCTCAGGTTAGTCCAGAAGGCGCAGGTGGGACCCTGGCTGCACACAGAGCCTAACTGGACAGTAGGGTCCCCTGTGCTCCCAGCTGACGCCCACACCAGTCCGCACCTTGGAGACTGGCATGCCTAGGCCACCGTCCTCCTGACACTCTCATACGACTCCCCATCAGAGAACTCCCTCCTGTTTTGTCCACTCTGGCCACAGAACAGCCCCTCCAGGGAAACAGTCCGATGTCCCCTCTGTCCCCAGAGACTCTGCTCCTTGAGGCTGGTGAGAGCAGCTCTAGTACCTCACCTCCTGCTCATGGAGGCTCTGCCCCGCCCACTTCTCATGAAGAAGGTGACACTGTCACTCTGAGGACACCGTGAAGCTTCAGGCCATACATCCTTCTCCTCTGCGTCTCTCACTTTCGGAGAGGCTTCCTCCTTCTATCATTTCACTTTACAACCAGGATCCTCACCAGCTAACGTGGTCCTTCCCCTTCGGCATGTTTCTCTAAGCCATCCCAAGCTCCAAGCTCTTCATTGCCCGGTGGCTTGATTGTAGATTTATTTATTTATTTATTTATTTATTTATTTATTTATTTATTTTAGTGCAGGCTGGCCTCAAACTCCATATGTATCCAGGAAGGACCTTCCTCCTGCCCCTCCCCCCAAGCCATGCTGAGGGTTCCCTGGCTCTGTGAATCTGACCCAGGGTTTCATACATGCTAAGCGAGCACTCTACCCACTGCTCTGTGCCCCCAGCTCCTCCCTGATGACCCCTTTCCCTGGCGTGTACTTGTAGGTAAACCCTGCCAGCCTTGGAAGCAGTGAACCCTAAGCCAGGGCCACCAGAGGTCAAACAGCTGTTACTGTATGGCTGCCCCCTGGCTCTTCTGAGCCTTCACCCAGGAGGGCTGCAGCACTCTCCTGTCCATGCAGCTTTGCCCCTCCAGCCCCAGTGTGCTGCTAAACCCACTATGCTTAGCTCCATCAAACCATGCCGTCTTTTTGGGGGGTTCATGAGCGAACTGTGCTATTCAGCCCCTACTACTGCTTTGTCTGCAGCACGAGATCTAGGGACCACACCCCAACTTTCCCTGAGCTGCAGACACCTCTGCTCTTGAATCTCATCCATTTTTCTGTTAATATTAATAATCTCTTTACATACTCCAAAACACATGGTGCCACTTGATGAACACAAATTTTATACTTCGTTAACTTTTCAACTAAACAAGGATAAATGCTGATAATTCATGAGATATCATCCTAGGACCAATTATGAGTGTAATCATCTTGATCAGCGGCCGCTGGTGCCTGCTGGAGCCCGGGGCTACTCACAGGAATCGGTCCCTGTCGGTCATGAAGGTTTCCATTGCACCCATACTTGTGATACACTGGAAGCCTGTGATCAGGAAAAGCAGACCAGCTCTGTCAGGAGAGAACAGAGGAGAAAAGAAACTGCAAATTCAATACTAGGATGGTGTCTTCCCAACAGAGCTTGTTCTGTGATTAAGTGACACCACACGGATTTTTCTTTAAATTAAAAAAAGAAAAAGCTAAAATAAAATCAGGGCTGGAGAGATGTAAAGGGCGCCTGTTACTCTAGCAAAGGATCCAGGTTTGGCTGCCAGCACCCACATGGTGGATCACAGCCATGTGTCACTGAAGTTCCAGGGGATCCTGTGCTCGCTAGCTTTATGTTAACACAAGCTAGAATTATCTGAGAGGAGAGAATGCCAATTGAGAAAATGCTTTTAAAAGATGCAGTTGTAAGCAGGCCTGTAGGCCATTTTCTGAATTAGCGATTGATGGGGGAGGGCACAGCCCACTGTGGGTGGGGCCATGACCAGACAGGTGGTCCTGGGTTCTGTAAGAAAGCACATGAGCTAGCCATGGTGAACAAGGCAGTAAGCAGCACCCTCCATGGCCTCTGCACCAGCTCCTCCTGGTTCTTGTCCTGACTTCCTTCAATGATGGACTACAATGCGGAAATATGAACCAAATAAACCCTTTCTCCCCAAGTTGGATTTTGGTCATGGTGTTTCATCACAGTAATAGTGACTAACTAGGACAGGATCCTCTGTCCTCATCTGATCACCACAGGCACCAGGGCGCAGGGCACAGATAAACATGCAGAGAACACGCCTACACATGAAATATTAACTAAGTATTTTTACAAAGAAAGAAAGAAAAATGAAAAAAAAAAAAAGGTCAGGAAGGAAGTATTCACCCTCTGTATCCACAGTGGTATCTATTCTCTGAAGTGTGTCCCCTAAAACCCAACAATTTGATAATGACCTCTAATATAAAGATTCTAGACTGTGTCTTTTAGGAGCTAATTATTTTTAAATGAAATCACGAGAGTGGAGTCCCATAGTGTCATCTGTGTGCTCATTAGGGGAAGACACAGCAGTGTAGTCTCTGCCAGGAGAGGGCTCTGAGAGAAGGCGGTGGCAAGACAGGAGGAACCCGGGGGGTGGGGGGAGAATCCTCACCTCAGACCCTCACACTGCAGTGTGGGGACACACTTGTTTTTAAATCCACTGAGACTGTGGTATTTAGACATGGCAGCCCAACCCATCACTTCAATTTAACTAGCAGAATTGGTAAGTATCACCCTAATACAGAGAAAAAGAAAGCAAGACAAAACTCCAAGGGGTTTTCTCATTCAGTTAGTCACTTTGCTTTACAGATGGGTAAGATAGAAAGCAGGACACTGTGGAGGAGGGACTCCCCACTCAACAGCTGGCTGGGGACATGGAGGGAGAGTCGTCTCTAAAGCCACTTCCTGCATGCTTTCCAAAGAGCTCAAGACAAATTCAGCCATGCTAATTTCTGCAGGATTGTAAGCAGGAAGAAGGAGGAAAAGGGCCCTGCAGTGGCGTGCTCCCTGGACACACACGTCAGGTTCCTCTAAGGCAAATGGCACCCTTGGGTGCTAACAGCCTGGTCCATAACAACTTTTCAAATGTCATTCAGGGGTCAGTGACTCTCTTTATATAGGTACACAGTGTGGGATAGAGCCAGATCAGATGAGGGGACCCTATTGGAGACAAGTCTCCTCCTCTATAAAGAAAAATTTACATTAAAAAAAACAAATTTACCAAATTTAAACCTAAATGTTGACATAGAAAAAGACAACCTGAGAATGCAGTGGATACCAGGGAAGAGCAGGAAGCTCACAGACAGAAAGTAGAATGGTTGTTGCCGGAAACCAGGAGCGTTTAGCACTGGGAGTCTTCTTTCAGAGCTACAGGACTCCATTTGGGAAGGTGAACAGTTGTCCTACATTTACAGTGTGCTGATAGTCACATAATGTGAAGCTACTGCATACACTAAAACCAGTTAAAACCCTTCTCCTGCTGCTGGGTTGCCTCATCCAGCCTTGACATTAGGGTGTGGGCCTAGTCTTGTTGTAGCTTGTTATGCCGTGTTTGCAGTGTTGACATCACTGGAAAGCCTGCTTCTTTCATAGGAGAGGTGGGTATGGTGCAGCTGGGAGAGAGGAGGAGGCAGAGGGAGAGACTGGGGAGAAGGGAGGAAGGGAAATGTGGCAGAGATGTAATACATGAAAGAACAATAGAACAGAACTGGAAAATGTGAAATGTGAGGTGTGTGAATCATTTCAAACCATCCACACACAAACACATGTGGAAAAGTGGGCTCTTCCACTCAGCCCTCACCGTACAACACCCACTGCCACTAGCAAATGCGCCCTCTGTGCTTGTTATCAACTTCAACTCTTAATGGATTTATAACAGTTTGAACAAAATGATAGCATTTTCTTGAAATCAGGATCCAAGCTTGCTTACCTGATCAGGGCTTCATTACAAACATTTTTCAGGAAATGGAAAGCGGTACCTACAGCTGCTGCCAGTATGACCAGGATGACCACCTATAAAAAGAAAACGGGGATAAAGAAAAACTTCCATTAGGAATAAAATAGACTCAACGTATTGCTCATTATTTTAAGATAGAGGGTTCCCTAATCAGATGTGAGATGAACACTGTATTTTGGCCAGAGGCCCTGGAAGAATGTAAGACACACAGGTTCATAGACTGCTCGTATGTTAAATAGAAAGTTATGGTCCGTGCGATCTGAGGCTCTAACAGTGCAGACCCTGGAAAAGCTAAGACTTCTCCCAGTTCCCCAGCAGGAAAGGCCAGTGTAGGGCCCAGCTCAGTCCTGAAACATGCATGACACAGGGTGGGAGAATTCAGGCACAGGGGAGGTCGGGAACAAACACAAGACAACAAGGGTTCACCTGACCTGAGATCTCAGCTCTGGTGCAGTGAGCACGTGCAGTTTTCCACTTCAGGTGCTCAGGAGAACTCAGGCTTTTAAACTTAGTGTTAGGAAGCAGCACAGGCAGGCAGAGGTGTAGCTCCATGCAGAGAGCCATCCCTGAACAGCAGACACTAGACCCTAGTCCTGATCCCCACAAGTGCAAACCGAATAATCACATCAAAACCACTCACAGCACAGCCCCTCACAATGGATTGTGTGCTGAGCAGGGGTGAGCGTGTTCTCGCCTGTGCAGCCTCTGGGAAGTCTGAGCCTGTGCAGTGGAGCACTGGTGCTGTCACCAAGAATAAGACAGCTGACACATGGCACCCACTGCTGCCTCATCAACCCCAGCCCAGGGGCCTGTGCTCAGGAAGTGTCAGACCCTCAGCTCATGAGGAGCCTGCACAGCTTTGGCTTAGGGCTAAATAGCTTTAGAGAGGCTTCTGTTAGAACAGACTAGAGATACATGATGCTGTGCCTGATTTGAGATATTTTAGTATTCACTTGGTAATTTTTTAAAATAGGAAATTATAATCTAAGGGAAAATATACTTTCAAGTAACTTGATAATTTAAATTTAAAACCAAAATCCCTGAGTTCAAAGCCAGCCTGGTCTACCAAGTGAGTCCAGGACAGCCAGGCTATACAGAGAAAACCTCTCTTGAAAACAAGCAGAGGAAAAGTCCAAAAAACAAAATCCCAGGGCTTGGAGATAGGACTCAGCAGTTAAGAAAACCTGCTGCTCTTGCAGAGGATGATGTTCAGTCCACAAGAAGTGGCCCTCACAGCTGCCTGTAACTGCAGCTACAGGGGATCTGATTCCTGATTCTGCCCTCCTTGGGCACACACATGATGCAGATACACATGCAGGCAAAACACCCACACATGAAAAAATAAGTACATAAAAATCTAAAACTTTAGTCATCGATTCATAGCATTGCAAACACACACACACACACACACACACACACACACACACACACACACACACACACACACACACCCCTATCTCATTACATTGTCTCACTGTACAACAATGAGTAACCCAATTGAACAATGTAACTAATTGTTTTCAAGTCAGATCAAATCTTCCTTTCCCCAAAGAGTTGGGATATAAACTTGCCTCTTTATGACATAGATACCTAAGCATAAAGCCCAATTGCTTGTAGCAACTGACCATATAACACAAAATGTAACAATATTCACATGCCCACAGGGAGGCAGTGACATTACATAGGAAAGTCGCGGCATTCCCCATTAGAAGTAAGCAGTGTTTCATTGCAGCTAACAACATCCGCCTTTCAGTGTTCAGCAGAAACCATGTAGTGACAATTGTGGGGTTTTTAAAAACCCAGTTATGTCATGTGAATATGTTTCTATTTTAATCCCAGCTGTGGGGGTAAGAGGCTGCTTCACACAGGTGACTATGATTTGCCTCATGCTCTAGCAGGGCGTGGTTCTGCCAGCTGCTGATAGTGTCTGCCAGTCATTGGAATTCTGGGAACTTTTGAGAAGCCAGAGCCCCAAGAGAGGCAGCTGCTGCTCCTCTGCTTCTTGTGCTGTCCTGGTCGCTGCTGGGTGCAGGTTGTTGCAGTTCACAGCAGTGTGTCGCATAACCGTGCACAAAGGACTAGAGGAAACAACTGAATGTCCTCATGGCGAAGGTCAAAGCTGCCCAGGAGCCTGAGGACCCTGGTCAGCAGGAAGTCGTCTAGAAGGTCTCTGCCTCTTCTCCCTTCTAACCGACTTTCTCCCCTCCCTGGTGTTGGGAGCTTGGAAGGGACTGGGGTGGAGCAGGGTGGTAAACATAAAATGCAATAAAGTAGCCAAACAGACACCTACAGCTAAATGTCTGATAATAAGGTAACAACCCCAAACAGCTGCACTGACTACAAAGGTTTGGCAGGAGTGGGAACATGGATCCACAGTAGAGACTTGCCGTCTACTGGCTAAGACCCTGGGATCAATCGATAACACAGCAGAATCGTCATCATCATCATCATCCTCTTCCTATCATCATCATCATCAGCATCATAAAATAAGAAAGAAATGAATAAGTGAAGGCCGAGTAGCTGGGAGAACTACATTTGTGTACGATACACATGTTAAAATAACTGAAACTCTTACGGCATGTTGGTTGCTGGTAGGTACAGATCACATGTAAAGAGTCTCAGGAGCTGACAGGGAAGAGCCTCCATGAGTCCGACTGCACTTGTGTGCCGCTGCTCTCTTTGAGGAGCTACTGCTTTCAAACACCAGCCCCTGAGTGAGGGAGCCGCACTCCACCACAGGCTCCTCTCTCAGGCAGTAGCTGCACAGGCTGCCCTGGGGTGTTCAGTGGGGCTGTTTCCTCATCGCCTGATTCCAGCTACAGATCAGCCCTCCTCTCCCCCCCCCCCTTTCTCTCTCCTGTCACCCTCACCACTTCTCTACTCAACCTTTTCCAAAGTCCATGCTTTCATCTGATGTGCTACAAATTTTACCCATTCACTCAATTACTATATATACTTAATGAACAGTTGCATCAGAAAATAGCCTTTTCAGTCCCTCCTGTACTGTGAATGTGTGGGACGCATCGGTGAGTGTGAGGAACTCTCAGGTGTGCCTGATTACCTTTTGCAGTCCCCAAATAAGAATTCCTATTTGGATTTGGTATTGTTGTCTAAATGAAACACATCACTAAAAATAGTTTCCATAAGGAAACAGTTAACTAAGTTCCACTTGCTTCACTGGGAATCTCTATATGGCAGGTGAAGTGGAGACGACAAACACAGGAAGGAGCCCAAGGTCAGTGTGACCCTGAGCTCGAGTGACTCAGAAACAAGTTCCTCCCACTTGAGTGTTTCACGATACAATGAAAATAATTCATCGATTACCTGAGTCAGAGTGACCTGTGGAAAATCAATGAAATTTTTGAACAAACGATCGATAATCCACCGGAGCTGGTGACAGAAAGGGGTGACACACGTGATCTCCTCCACGGCTGAGCTACTCTCCACCTTCAGTGCCTCCAACAGCTGATCCAGTTCGGCTTTTATGTCATTGTATAAGGAGGACTGTGCATACATATTGGCCAATGTTACTGCGGCTTCATGTTGTGTCTCTAAAAGCTCTTTAGGTTCATCAGCTTTGGGATAAAAGTGGATAAAGACAAAGAGCAGCAGACAATAAGTTAACAGACTTTTCTGTTGAATATCATGTTGAATTCATAAATAATACATAAATTATGTATTGATTTTCTTTGAGACAAGCTCTCATGTCACCTAGACTGACCTCACAGTCGCTTTGTAGCCAAGGGTGGCCTTAAACTTCTGGCCTCCTGTTTCTATGTTGCAAGTGCTGCGATCACAGGTGTGCACCTCCACACCCAGGTGTGCAGCATTAGGAACCAAGCTCATACAGGTGTGCACCTCCACACCCAGGTGTGCAGCGCTAGGAACCAAGCTCATACAGGTGTGCACCTCCACACCCAGGTGTGCAGCGCTAGGAACCAAGCTCATACAGGTGTACACCTCCACACCCAGGTGTGCAGCGCTAGGAACCAAGCTCATACAGGTGTGCACCTCCACACCCAGGTGTGCAGCCCTAGGAACCAAGCTCATACAGGTGTGCACCTCCACACCCAGGTGTGCAGAGCTAGGAACCAAGGTCATACAGGTGAGCACCTCCACACCCAGGTGTGCAGCGCTAGGAACCAAGCTCATACAGGTGTGCACCTCCACACCCAGGTGTGCAGCCCTAGGAACCAAGCTCATACAGGTGTGCACCTCCACACCCAGGTGTGCAGCCCTAGGAACCAAGCTCATACAGGTGTGCACCTCCACACCCAGGTGTGCAGAGCTAGGAACCAAGGTCATACAGGTGAGCACCTCCACACCCAGGTGTGCAGAGCTAGGAACCAAGCTCATACAGGTGTGCACCTCCACACCCAGGTGTGCAGAGCTAGAAACCAAGCTCATACAGGCGTGCACCTCCACACCCAGGTGTGCAGAGCTAGGAACCAAGCTCATACAGGCGTGCACCTCCACACCCAGGTGTGCAGTGCTAGGAACCAAGCTCATACAGGCGTGCACCTCCACACCCAGGTATGCAGTGCTAGGAACCAAGCTCATACAGGTGTGCACCTCCACACCCAGGTGTGCAGTGCTAGGAACCAAGTCATACAGGTGTGCACCTCCACACCCAGGTGTGTAGTGCTAGGACCAAACTCATACAGGTGTGCACCTCCACACCCAGGTGTACAGTGCTAGGAACCAAACTCATACACGTGTGCACCACCACACCCAGGTGTGCAGTGCTAGGAACCAACCTCAGGGCTTTGTGCTTGCTAGGCCAGCCTTCTCCTGGCTGAGCTACATCCGCAGTCCAACACATTTTGAAAACAATAAAATGACTACTAGGCAATTACTTCACTTATTAGCACACCATCCTTAACTGACCTGACTACTGTAATAATCTCATGGATACAGCAAACGGAATGGCCTTTTCCCTTCTGGATCTTGATTCTTAACAAAGGCTTTGTTCCCATATAAATCTAAACTTATTATTATAAAGGCAGGCTCCCTGATTTCTGCTACTTGTAAGTTTATATGCAAATGTATATCGTGACAAGTTTCTTTCTTTTAAAGCTGTAGTGTGCCACAATGTGTCACATAGTATACCCTTTTGGCTTCTGCTACACTGTCAATCCTGGATGCTCTCTGGATCCTCTCAGAGTTCTAGATGTTTCCCTGTGTCATGGAGAGCCTGCAGCTTTGGATCTGTAGGAGGGGCCTTTTCTCCTGCTCCAACAGCTGACAGATGGGGTAGAGGATGAGGTGGGCCAACTCAAAGCCCTGCATTCCCTACACCCACACCACCAGGGTGAGCTCTCCAGCTAGCTCTCCCCATGCTGCAGCCTGCAGGAGCCAGGGCCAGCTCTCCTGCTCTCATGCCCTTGCAACCAGCTCACCCACTCCCATGCCACCAAAGCCAGGTCACCTGTGGTGCCCAGGCAGGTGCAGGGCCCACTCTCCCAGGTGCTGCAGCAGGCAGGCGCAGACACAGCTCTGCTGCCCTCCTGACCTCAGAGCAGGTTACCTGCGCCCCCACCACCAAGGTCAGCTCTCAGGGCCAGGCCCTCCCCCATCAGTCACTAATTAAGAAAATGCCCACCATCCAGGCTTGTCTATAACTTGATCTTATGACTCGGTTTTCCTATCTGAGGTTCCCTCCTCTCAGACAACTTTAGCTTGTGTCAAGTTGACATAAAACTAGTCCACATACTCTGAAATGCCTGTACTGGGAAGGTGAGGTAGAAAAAGCCCACATTTAAGGCCAGGCTGGCGACATAAGCAAATCCTATCTAAAACAATAGGAAGAACAATATTACAGTGGCTGCATTTACTTTCTGACAGAAATCTCCCTTGTGACAATATCATATAAATGTTGTTTTATAAATTGAATAAAACCACCCCGCACTAACCAAGAGCAAAGTCTATTAGCTAATTATAGGACTAGGTTGCCTGGCCCCTCGCTCAATTTTCTTGAGGCCCAAAAGAGGGGGTACTATACCCTAAATCAGCAGGACACAATATCAAGAAGAAAGACATCCCGTTCCTTAGGTTGGGGTGGGTGGGTTTTGGTCAATTAGTGGAGCCATTTAGAGGAGTTGGTTAGAAGTTATCAGTAGTTTTGATTAGGGGGAAAGAAACAAGATACAGGAGTACAAAAACATAGCTTTGGGGATTTCTCTCCTTCCTTTTCTTTTCTTTTCTTTTCTCTTTTTATTTCTTATGTAAGGGAGAAGGGGTTGAGAAGAAAAAGGGCAGAATATGGGAATAATAGAGGAATAACAGGAGAAAAGGGTAGATTATTGAGTCTGCTCTTCAACTATAGAACTATAGTTAGCCCCAAAAATGTGTGATACATTGGTATAGAATTTTATATATTGATACAGAATTAAGGTAATTTTAATAGATTATATTATTATTAATTAATATATTATTATTAAAGTCATTTGTGATACCCATGTGTGTATTTGTTTCAACTCTTGTGTTAGTTACTGAACCTATGCAACTCATTTATAATTACAAGGTTATTTCCGGTTCTTTTAGAATCTGCTATTACAAACTGTTTAGGAAAGTTAACAAATGCAAGTTAATTGTTAGTCAACCAAACTCATGGTAATGTCAGATACTGGTCTTGTTTATTAGAGAAATACATATCCTTGGTTGAAGGTGTAGTAAGTGGCTAGAAGCAAGAAACACCTGTTTAGATTTTCAGTAGATAGATAGATTTGATATGATATTATTTTGCACTAGGTAGATGTGAATAGATAATAGATGGTCTTCAAAAACATCAGAGACCTACAGTATGTGGCGTTTAAAGATGTTTTTATTATTTTAAGGATTCCTTGACAATAAGACATGTCAGCTCCTGGTAGCACCCCCAGCCTACCTCAAAGAAGATGACAGACATCAAAGAACCTCCATTATGAGATGGCGTCAAATATGGCAAGCTAGTCACTGGGAAAATCAATACCCTATTTCCTCTGAGGAGAGAATGCTGTCCAAAGTGGACTGCCAAGCTCTGCCAAGACAGGGTAAGCAAGCTTCCTGCTTCACAAGTATGTCTGCAGGACATTCTGGGACAGATGGCTGAAGATGATGCTACAACAATTTAGAGGGAATTTGGGTGACTGTTCAGGCTGCCAACTGTTTGTCATTTCTGTGTGTTGGAAGCTGCTTGCCTGCACTTTCTACATACCTAGGTGATATTTTATTTCCTTCTCAAGTCTCAGATGGGGTTGAAAACAAGATAGTTATAGTCTTACAATTAAGCTTAGTTATTTAGGATCTAAGAAGATATATTTATATTTATGATACAAGTCATGATGGAAAATGATTTAGGTACAGAACTCTGAATTCACAAAGATAAGATAGATGTTAAAATAATTTCCCAAAGTTTCCAAATCCATATGGACTGAACATTATGAACATGAATCTTACATAATAGTTCTCATGACTGTTTCCTAATTGTTATTATTGTATGTTAGTTTATTATTGAAAGATAAAGAGCCTTTCATTGGATTAAAACAGGAATTATAGAAGGAATATCTTGTGTACTGTGTGGGTGTAAGCGCCTGTTAATAATACATCTGATGGCCTGTAGCTTAGACAGGAAATAGGAAGTGGAACATCTGGGAAGCAGAAGGCATCTAGGATAGTACAAGATTCAGCCACCAAGATGTGAAGATGACAGACACATGGTGCCTGAGTTCAGGTAACCAGCCACATGGCAGAATGTAGAACAGAAATAATGGAATATTCTACGTTGTGAGCTAGTCAGAGAAGAGCCTAGCTACATGGCCTAGGTATTTGAAAATATATTTGAGTCTCATGAGTCCTTATTCTGGGAGCTTAGGAACAAGAAGGAAAACCCACTCACAACATAGGACACAGAATTAACAGAAAAAGGTTATATTCCAATGAACCACATTGTTGTGCTTTCATATAATCAATTATGCAAAAATATGTGACTGTATAAGACTCACATACCTCCATGGCCGTCTTCTTCTGTATCTAACATAGCAGATACACCTCCATTAATGATGTCCAGGAAGGAGTCTACAGGGTTGTTCCAAGAATCATATTTGTAACCTACAAAGAATGCAGCCCAAGAACTGAAACTTGAGGAACCTTTTTCAGATAGTGGGGGAGGAGAAGACAAACTCTAGCTTCTTCCTCTTCCTGCTCTTCCCCTCACTAAGTTATTTTTTATATACACACACACACACACACATATATATATATGCAGACTCACACAGTATTTCAGCAATCTGTCTCCTATTTCATGAGTATAGAATGTAAGTTTATACACACGTGAATATATGTATGTTTATATATACTATATATGTAAACTCTTCCTGTGAAACAATCATTTGAACTTTACTTAAATTTTGGTGTACTCCACAAAATCACAGATGTTTATACATTTTTAAATGACAAAGATTAGTCAAACACCACTAAAGACAAAAACAAGTAAACATATATTTTTAAATCTACATTGGAATCAAAGAGAATACTACATAACTATATCCATATTTCAAAAAACATGAAAGTGGCTTATGAACATTAAAAGAAATTTCATCATTCAATTTGACTCTGAAAAAAGCAGGCAGATCAAACGTTTGATTTCACAGAGGTCAACTTAAGTCTCTGTTGCTCCCAAGCACAGCCTGAACCCGAGATGCAAAGTTACTGCTAAGTTAGGTGACATCTCTGCAACTCCTCAGCCTCAGAACACACAGTAGGGAAAAACTCAAGGCCATTTGCTATGTGAGCAAGAACTGAGGCTCTCCAAAGCAGCTCACAGGACGGATAACTAGGCCTGACGTCACCGTGTCAACTAAGAGGGTCACCACGGCCATGCAGAACAAGAACTGCATTAAGAATACTAGAACACAGGCATCCAGACCGAACAGGAGAAAGAAACCAGACCTGAACAGCAAGCCAGTACTCTTAAGATAACAAAAATCCTGTCACCAAAGTAACCAAAGCATTTAAACTGGAGAAAGCCACACACAGTGAGTGTTCACAAGGGTCAAACAACATCCCTGAGGGTCCCTGTTCTCATCTGAGACCCGTGAATGAAGGAGCTGTCCCAGAAAAGCCAACCATACCTGCAGCTTTGAAGTGCTCCAACGCATCCTGCGCAGGCCCGTGAAACATGACTTTTCTTGAGCCCACTAAGGTGAGGCTATCAAAGGATCTGAAGATAAAGTATGAAGGCCGATTGATGGAGAAGATGATTGTCCATCCCTTCTTAGACAGCCTAAGTTCAAAGAGGGAAACATCACAAGTCACTAGATATCAAAACCTTGACATTGACCAGATATTTTATTCATGAAGTTGTACTCTTTGTTCACATTTCTATTTGAACTTTCCTAATAAACATCTCATGTCACTTTATTATGCCCCTGACACAGAAGCCAAGCTCCAGGATCCTATTTAAAGAATAGGACTTCTTCTTTTAATCTTTTTCTTCTTTCTTTCTTTTCTTCTTTATTAAGTTTATATCCTGGTCATAGCCCCATCCCTTCTTTCCTCCCAGTCCCACCCTCCTTCCCTCCCTCCCTCTCCCCTACACTCCTCCCCTAATCCTCAGAAAAGGGGAGCTCCACTTCCCATCCACACCAGCTCATCAAATCATATCAGGACTGAGTGTGTTCTCTTCCGTGGCCTGGCAAGGCAGTCCCACCATGGGGAGGAGATCAAAAAGCCAACAACAAAGTCCATGTCAGAGACAGCCCCCTCCCCCTTACTAGGGGACCCACATGAGGCCTGAGCTGCCCATGAGGTAAATCTGTGCAGGGGGCCTAGGTCCATCCAGGCATGGTTCCTGGTGGGTGCTCCAGTCTCAGCAAGCGCCTCTGAGCCTTGGTGAGTTGGCTCTGCTGGTCCTGTGGACCTCCTGTCACCTGTGGAGCTCCTGTCACCTGTGGAGCTCCTGTCACCTGTGGAGCTCCTGTCACCTGTGGACCTCCTGTCACCTGTGGACCTCCTGTCACCTGTGGACCTCCTGTCACCTGTGGACCTCCTGTCACCTGTGGACCTCCTGTCACCTGTGGACTTCCTGTCACCTTCAGGTCCTTTTCTCCTTCCGTCCACATTTCCACAAGGCTCCCTACACTTTGCCCAGGGTTTGCCTGTGAGTCTCAGCATCTGTTTCCAAGTGCTGCTGGGTGGAGCCTCCCAGAGGACAACTCTGACAGGCTCCCTTCTGCAAGCAAAGCAGAGCATCCTTCATAGAGTCAGGGGTGGGCTCTCTCCCAGGGGGTGAGTCAGGCATTGGTTGGATATTCCCTCAATCTCTGCTCTATCTGCTCTGTCTTTCTCTCTGCACATCTTTGTAGATGGGCTAAATTTGGGTCAAAATTTTTGTGGGTGAATGGTGTCCTCTCCATCTACTAGGAGTCCTGTCTAGTTAAAGGGGGTCCTTTGCAGGCTGTATGTCCCCTTCTTCTCAGAGTCTCTGTTAGGGTCCCCCTCATATCCTTCTAGGAGTTTGTCCTGACTTAGGTCTCCAGCTTGTCACAGAGATGCCCCACCTCCAGGAGAGGCCTCAGCAGGCCTTCTGTCCTTCTGCCCTAAGTCTGAAGGTCATACAGAGTGTCACCATCTAAGGAGAGAGAGGACCAGTGGCACACCGTGTAAAATACAAACGTCTCTTCAACTATGTGAGCTCACTGCTACACAGTGAGTGTGTGCCTGCATGTGTTTGAGAAAGGGAGGAAGTAGGGAGATGTTGGAAGGACCCTTCTGTTTGAGGCTGCAGCCCTCCAGGGCCAGACAGCCACTCTGAGCTTGGTGCTAGGTGCAGGGCTCCCTCTCCCCAGCAGGGCCTCCTGCTCTCTGCCTGACTCCACCTGGACAGTGTCATTAGACATAGATGCTCATAAGCACATTTGATATATGGCCCTTGACACAGCTCCCTGCTAGCTCTCCCGTCCCTGTGGCTATAGGATAATTAGGTGCTGTGTTCCTGTTTATATGATAGGAGTGTGCTGCCTAGGTAAAACCAGCATCCTTAAAGTGCCTGGTTCCAAAAAATTATGAGCACTTATCCTGGAAGCCCCACCCACTCCCCAGGGGCTACATAGCTTTTGTTCTCCCTGACTAAGGTTGAACTGTGTCCTGAAGTGGTTCCCAGGGTGTTTTATTCCTGTCATGCTCATGGCCTTCCAGGCCCTGTATCTTGTCTCCTGATCCTCCTGCCTCAGTGGGCCGGTCCCTGTCAGGTCCCATGGAGGGTAGAACCACAGGGTGAAGAGGAAACAGAAGAGGAGTGAAGTAGATTAAAAAAAGAAGAAGAAGAAGAAGAAGAAGAAGAAGAAGAAGAAGAAGAAGAAGAAGAAGAAGAAAAAGAAGAAGAAGAAGAAGAAGAAGAAGAAGAAGAAGAAGAAGAAGAAGAAGTACAGGGGAAAAAGAAATAACTGGTGTGGAAGTAAACAATTAGAGAGGTCATAGGAGGAGGAATTATGCCCAGGAAAAACCCTTCTGCTATAAGCTGGGGCATTAGGTGGCTGGTAGTGGATAATGGGTAGAGACTGAAACCAGAGAGCTGAGGGCCCTCACAGCAAGGCCTAGGAGCAGAGGTCCCTCACAGCAACGCCTAGGAGCAGAGGTCCCTCACAGCAAGGCCTAGGAGCTGAGGTCCCTCACAGCAAGGCCTAGGAGCTGAGGGCCCTCACAGCAAGGCCTAAGAGCAGAGGTCCCGCACAGCAAGGCCTAGGAGCAGAGTTCCCTCACAGCAAGGCCTAAGAGCAGAGGTCCCTCACAGCAAGGCCTAAGAGCAGAGGTCCCTCACAGCAAGGCCTAAGAGCAGAGGGCCCTCAGAGCAAGGCCTAAGAGCAGAGGTCCCTCACAGCAAGGACTAGGAGCAGAGGTTCCTCACAGCAAGGCCTAGGAGCAGAGGTCCCTCACAGCAAGGCCTAGGAGCTGAGGTCCCTCACAGCAAGGCCTAGGAGCAGAGGGCCCTCACAGCAAGGCCTAGGAGCAGAGGTCCCTCACAGCAAGGCCTAGGAGCAGAGTGCCCTCACAGCAAGGCGTAGGAGCTGAGGTCCCTCACAGCAAGGCCTAGGTGCAGAGGGCCCTCACAGCAAGGCCTAGGAGCAGAGGGCCCTCACAGCAAGGCCTAGGAGCTGAGGTTCCTCACAGCAAGGCCTAGGAGCAGAGGGCCCTCACAGCAAGGCCTAGGAGCAGAGGTCCCTCACAGCAAGGCCTAGGAGCAGAGTTCCCTCACAGCAAGGCCTAAGAGCAGAGGTCCCTCACAGCAAGGCCTAGGAGCAGAGTTCCCTCACAGCAAGGCCTAAGAGCAGAGGTCCCTCACAGCAAGGCCTAGGAGCTGAGGTCCCTCACAGCAAGGCCTAGGAGCAGAGGTCCCACACAGCAAGGCCTAGGAGCAGAGGGCCCTCACAGCAAGGCCTAGGAGCAGAGGTCCCACACAGCAAGGCCTAGGAGCTGAGGTCCCTCACAGCAAGGCCTAGGAGCAGAGGGCCCTCACAGCAAGGCCTAGGAGCTGAGGGCCCTCACAGCAAGGCCTAGGAGCAGAGGGCCCTCACAGCAAGGCCTAGGAGCAGAGGGCCCTCACAGCAAGGCCTAGGAGCAGAGGGCCCTCACAGCAAGGCCTAGGAGCAGAGGGCCCTCACAGCAAGGCCTAGGAGCAGAGGGCCCTCACAGCAAGGCCTAGGAGCAGAGGTCCCGCACAGCAAGGCCTAGGAGCAGAGGGCCCTCACAGCAAGGCCTAGGAGCAGAGGTCCCTCACAGCAAGGCCTAAGAGCAGAGGTCCCTCACAGCAAGGCCTAGGAGCAGAGTTCCCTCACAGCAAGGCCTAAGAGCAGAGGTCCCTCACAGCAAGGCCTAGGAGCTGAGGTCCCTCACAGCAAGGCCTAGGAGCAGAGGTCCCACACAGCAAGGCCTAGGAGCAGAGGGCCCTCACAGCAAGGCCTAGGAGCAGAGGGCCCTCACAGCAAGGCCTAGGAGCTGAGGTCCCTCACAGCAAGGCCTAGGAGCAGAGGGCCCTCACAGCAAGGCCTAGGAGCTGAGGGCCCTCACAGCAAGGCCTAGGAGCAGAGGGCCCTCACAGCAAGGCCTAGGAGCAGAGGTCCCTCACAGCAAGGCCTAGGAGCAGAGGGCCCTCACAGCAAGGCCTAGGAGCAGAGGGCCCTCACAGCAAGGCCTAGGAGCAGAGGGCCCTCACAGCAAGGCCTAGGAGCAGAGGGCCCTCACAGCAAGGCCTAGGAGCAGAGGTCCCTCACAGCAAGGCCTAGGAGCAGAGGTCCCTCACAGCAAGGCCTAGGAGCTGAGGGCCCTCACAGCAAGGCCTAGGAGCAGAGGTCCTGCACAGCAAGGCCTAGGAGCTGAGGGCCCTCACAGCAAGGCCTAGGAGCAGCTGTTAGTGTCTCTTTTCCCACAGCTTCAGTTTGGAATCCTGATGCCTAACAACACAGAAAAGGGTGATTTTCTTTTTACAGGAAGGTAATGTTTTATTTTAAAAATAATATTTAAAGATATTTATTTACTGTACCTTACATGTATGGGTGTTTTGCCTGAATGTATGTTGCGCAGCACATGTATGCACGGGCATGTGGAGTCAGCAAGAGTGAATCAGGAGCCCTGGCACCGATGCTTGTGAGCCACCATGTGCATGCTGAGAACTTAACCCAAGTTCTCTGGGAAAGCAGCCAGTGCTCCTAACTTCTAACCCATCTCTCCAGCCTTATTCAAAGAATTTTATTTAAAAAATTTAAAAGTATGAATCCTTATTGAAGGACAGAATAGGTTTTAAATATAATGTATTAAATTTTTAAAGAATAAAAATGAACAAAAACCAAACAAAAAAAAATCTCATAGGAAAGAGGCTTCTACTAGCCCCGAGTTTGATTGATTACTCAGAAAAATAAAGAATAATATACTACAGCCCATTGTACAACATGGGAACCAAGGAGAGACACTTTTCCACACAGAATGCCATGTCAGCTTGTAGAGCAATTAAGAGACAAAGTTACTAGTTCACAGAAAACTAGTTGGTAGAGATGAGATAATGGGCAGAATAATGCCTTAATAGGTGACTGTTTTCCGAGACAGATTGTTAATAAATCACCAGAGGAAAATTGTAATTTCACATCATATAACAGCAACCGGAAGCAGGATCAGGTGATCAGGGTTCATAGAGGCAGGTGAGATGGCGCAATTGGCAAAGCACCTGCTGCCAAGTGTGAAGACCAAGCCACTGGGTAGAAGGAGAAAACCAACTCCCAAAAGTTGTCCACTGATCTCTACACACATTCTACACACACACACACACACACACACACACACACACACACACACACATACACACATACACACTCACACACACTCACATACACACATACACACATACACACACTGAATAAAAAATGTAAAAAACACTAAAATATATATCCTACCACTAGGCTGCACTTGCAGGAGTGTGGAGACCAAGGAGAAGAGCACGTGTCAGGGCCTGAGTCTGCACCCAGAACACTGGGATCAGCCACACTTAACATGGCCCCACACGATGCACCAAGACCAGCAATGGCATGAGAAACAGGGGCAGAGAGAAGCGTTCCATACTGGAAAGTGAGCAAGAACTCCATCTTAGAGAATGCCATGAAGCAGGCAGGAAGCTGGTGAGCCCTGAGGAGGCTGCAGACTAGAAGGTGGCAAGGCCCTACTTGCTGACTGCCTCACAGGGAAGGTACAGCAGGAAGTGCTCTTGGTTCCTGGAGTTCCCGGGAGGGACTATTTAGTGTGATGGACCATGATGGCTGCACAAAGGAAGAGCCAGGGGCAGGAAGGAAAGACAGAGAGCACAGCAAGGGCCACCAGCAGGGAGCCGAGGTCAGCAGGGTGGAGGGGCCTCACATGGTTCTTGGGGTTACTCAGTCAGTTTCAAAGCCTGATTAATTTTGAAACTGTGTGAAACCCAACTACTGCACCATTTTCTTCAAATATTTCAGCCACACACTTCTTTCTTGAGAGAAGAACATGTCACTTCCTCCACTTCCTTCTCCCCCGGGTTCAGGACCCAGACACTGAAAACCATTCTCTGAGCATCACATCCAGGGCTAATTCCTGAGATAATCCCATGTATTCTGTCTTCAGAGCACACCCGGAAACCACCATTCCCTAGCCTAGGAACCCCCACATCTCAGCCTCCTGCTGACACCTCAGCCCCATGGTGCAGCTGTGCAACCTTCCCCAGGGCTGCACTGCTCTGTCCCCTCTGCTGCCATGGGAAAACTGTGTCGCCTACAGTGGCCCAGGTGACCTGGGAATCTACATCCAACACGAACAACACCCACATTTCAATCGTGAATGTGGAGGGCTGAATCCTGTCCTTCCAAAGCTCATTTGTGATGGGCCTCACGTCTGAGATCTTATGGTGCAGCTATAACTGGAGACAGAGCCTATAAAAGGTAACTACAGCTAATGGATGTTCTAAGTGTGTCCTAAAGTAACTTGTGTCTATTTAAGAGGTCAGGTTCAGGGCGTAGACACACTGAGAGGGAGGATGCACCATCCACAGCTAGGTGAGGCTGGCCTCAGCACGCAGACTGTGGATACCATAATATCTGCCTCCAGGATCCAGAACTGTAATAAAGTTAACTTCTGTCAAGTCACCCAGTCCATGGTGTCCCTACCAGGGCACTAGCAACTTTCCTCCCCTCAGGCCACTGGGTTTTACCTGTCTCTTTAATGTTTCAGACACATCAAACATGCTTTGCCTCAGAGCAAATGCACTTTCCCTCTGGCCATCATTCTGCTCAGATCTCCCCATTCAGCCACAACTCACTTGTCACATGCTTGAGGGGATTGGAGACATGCTATTTAGAGCAGTGCTCCGCCTTCACCACGGCATCCACCCCTACCCTCCTCTCTGTGGTCCTAATGCCTCCTCTTCTTTAATTACAGTTTCCTTCTAATAAACAAGGAATAACTTTTGCAGCTTCTCAATCTCCTGTACCAAAAATGCACACAAGTGACCAGCTATTAAGTAAATAAAAGTGTAATGTCCCTTCAGCACTTACCTTTTCAGGACTGAGATGACAACAGTTGCATTTCTGAAGTCTAAGCCAGTGGTGGGGTCATCCAAGAACAAGATGGGATGCCCAGCGAGCAGCTCCACTGCGATGCTGGTCCTCTTCCTGAGTTCCTTAGATACAGGCTAAAGCACCAATGACCATTGTTACCAACAAGAACACTCACAGTCACCGTCATTTGGTGAGCTAGAATGTTCCAGCAATAGGACATTCTGTATTTCATTATCCCAAGAGCAAAATAGGGCACCTGGGAGTGTAAGGAGGTTTTACTTTTACCAAAAGAGTAGAAAGAGGCTCATTAAAGAATTACATTACTAAAAATTTTACAGTCTATTATATTTCATGACTTTCCAGAAGTTAAGAGATACTTTCATGTGTTGTCAATAAAAAACCAAGTAAGCAACTAAGGGCAGTGGCTGTTGCCCTTCTCATTGCTTAAAACATAGCAAAGGAAAGTGCCTAACGGTACATACAAAACCAAGTTATAAGCAGAGCCAAAGCACACAAATTTCCATTGCTCAGGAAAAAAGAAAGTGTGGTCAACTGCAGGTTGTCTGCTATTCTTCCCACCAGGACGAGCATCTCATGAAAGACTGTAGAGAAGCATCAGGGTGCAGCTCTCCTCATCCATGGGGAGCTGTTGGCCACCAGCCCCCTGAAGGCAGCAGAAGCAGAAGAGGAGACGCAGGGCCTGGCTGGCTGCAAGCACCAAGGAGGACAAACACTCCTGGAACCACTTCAGGAGACTGTTCCATTTTAATCAGGAAGGGCAAAGGCTATATAGCCCCTGGGGAGTAGGTGGAGTTTCCAGGACAGGTGCACATCATTGGTTGGAACCAGGCCTTTTAAGGATTCTGGTTTTGCATTAGGCAGCACAATCCTATCACATGATCAGGAACGCAGTACCTAATTATCCTGTAGGCACGGGGAGGGGAGAGCTAGCAGGAGCTGTGTCACGGGCCATGTATCAAATGTGCCTCGGAGCATCTATGTCTAATGACACTGTCCAGGTGGAGTCAGGCAGAGAGTCAGAGGCCCTGCTGGGGAGAGGGAGCCCTGGACCTAGCACAAGGCTCAGCATGGCTCTCTAGACTGGGAGGACTGCAGCCTGAAACAGCAGGGCCCTTCCAACATCGTGGGAATCAACAGCCAGTGTCATCCTATTCCCCCTTGTTATAAGACACGACCACTGCAGAAGGAAACCAGGAGAATTATATCCTGGGCCATGGTTATCCACAGCACCAAATGTCTGCTCACCAAACTCCTCTATATAATCTTCTCGATGAGTCAATGCCTTTGTGAGAGGCAGGAAGGTTTTGGGGACCCAGAAGAGGGAAACAACTTGATATTTACAACCTCTGAGCATTCACTAAATTAAATGCCTGCTCGGGGTCTACTAACAATGTAATAATGAAGTGCATTTGGGGAATGCAAAGGGGTGTAGACCTGACAGAGCTGGGGATGCCAAGGCTTTATTCATTCTGATAGTTAGCAATGGAATGGCCAAGGTGAGCAAATGTCCTTTTTTCGAGGATGCTTAATAATGAAGTTGTCGGGAATGAAGTTTCACATAATAGTCTTTTTCATATGTCAGTAAGAAACTGGTCAGCTGTCACACAGTCAGCTGGGAGGCTCCCTGATCATCTACGGCCCTTCCTGGTCACCCAGGAGTCTTTGTAGGAGTCACCTGATCCACTTATTGCTGCTCTTGCTCAAGGCTGTATCCCTAAAACCTAACAAGGGAGCTGGGGGTGAATGTTTACAGAGAATAATTAAGCAGGGAGCAAGGGGAAAAGGATACACTAGTTTTCTGTGCAGTTGCTAAGATGAAATGTTCTGAGGAAAAGTCAACAGGATGGGGAGGTTTGTTCTCAGCACACAGTTCAAAAATACGGTCAATTGCCACAGGGGAGTCAAGGCAGGAACCTGGTGCAGCCTCCTCCATCCAGTCAGGAGCACAGAGAACAGGTGTGCCTGCTTTCTGCCATTGCGGCTCAGCCCACTTTTCCCATTCTTATGGCACCCAGGACCCAAGCCCAAGGAATGGTGCTGCCAGAGCGGGGTGGGTCCCCCACATTCATTAACCTAACCAAGCCAGTGCTCACCTGCCCCAATGATGCCCACATGCCAACCTGACTGTACGCCCCTCAGTGACAGTCTCTCCTAGACACTTCCTGGTGCTTCTAGACTGTGTCAAGTTGACGGTTAAAACTAAGCAGTATAGACAGGATGAGACAGAAACACTTTGTAGACAAGGCTGGCCTCGAACTCACAGATATGCAGCTCACTCTGTCTCCCTGAGTGCTGGGACTACAGGCATGTGCCGCTGCACCCAACTGCTTAAAGTCTTTGAAGAGTTTTCTTCATATTACCTTCACATTTGCCACTTTCTCCAGATGCAGAAGTCTAAGGACCTCATTAACTCGACGTGTCTTTTCATCCCTCGTTACTGTCATTGGAAGACGAAGAGCTGCTGAGAACTCCAGGTTGTCTCTCACGGTCACGGTGTGCATCACCACGTCACTCTGCGGGGTAAGAGGAGCTGTCATTAGATGTCTCCTCACTAAGACCGTCAGTCTAATGTGCAATGTAGTCCACATATACAACGTATCCAGGGCATCACTCTATTTAGAAAGACGCCTTCAATTTTACCAATTCCAATACAGAGCCCGATACAATTATTTTGTCCCCCTTCCATTTGCCTTCCAGGCAGAGCACAGGGGTTGAGGTGACTGCTGCCTGCAACTATTTGCAGAAGACATTTCTAAGCAGTGGAGAGAGCTGAAGGAAGGGCCATGTGGACAGATGAGTCCTTTGTAGATTAAATCACATCAGCAATGACTAATACTGCACCACAGGCGTCATACTCAGGTTAAGGAGCCATATGAAAAGCTGGCATGGAGAAAGTTGGTCCCATAAATATGTCATATAACTAACACTGTCGATAAGCAGAGCGCCTGCCCATATACACAGAGGACATATACAATTACAAGCCCACCAGCACTTACCTTTGCTACATAACCGGAAGTGCATGTGAAGTTAGCAGGCCGAGGTTTCCCATTTATCAGAATATCTCCTGATAGTCCGCGCGGATCAGTCCTCGCAGCCAAGACGTTCAGTAACCTGCAGGAAGTTACACGCACTGTGCAGCTTAGTTTCTCCTTCAGTAAAAGCTACACCATCCCTCAGCTACTCAGAATGAAAATTCTGCATAGTAAGTAAGACAAAAATAAGTAGAGAACAAGCCAACAGTTTAACTAATATCTCACACACATATACACACTCACGCAGACACTCACAAACTCTCTCACACATACACACACACTCATGCATAGACACTCACACACACATACACACACTCATACACAGACACTCACACTCACAAACTCTCTCACACATACACACACACTCATGCATAGACACTCACACTCACATACACACACTCACACACAGACACATGTACACAAATACACATACACACACTCATGCATAGGCACTCATATGCACATACATTCACACTCACATGCACACTCTCTCACACATACACACACTAGCACATACACTCACACAAACACACACACTCATGAACAATCACTCACATACACATATATTCACATTCCCACACATACACACACACTCAACATACATGCACTCATACACACTCACACACACCGACACACAAATTCACACAGACACACACTCAAACACAAACACACTCACACATACACACACTAGCACATGCACTCACACACACACACTCATGCACAAACACTCACACTCACATACATTCACACACATACACACACTCATACAGAGACACATTCCCACACAAACACACACACTCACACATACACACACTCATATACACTCACACACAGACACACAAATTCACACAGACACATACTCACACACAAATACACTCACACATGCACACACAATTGTCTTTGCATTACGTGCTAGAGTACAGCCCAGAATTTTGAGTATGAGTTTCTCCCAGCAGCAAAGTCTTCACTTACCAGGAGATTGGGATAGACATGAGGACATCCTACTGAGACTCTAGGTAAGAGAAATATAGGAGATGGGGAAATAGAAGGACCCAGAGGGTCCTAGAAACCTACAAGAAGAACATAATGATGGGTGGATCGGGGTCCAGGGGGGCCTGCTCAAACTATTGCACTAACCAAGGACAATAAAATAGTAAACATCGAGCCCCTACTCTGATCTACCCAATGGACAGGACATTCTCCACAGTTATGTGGAGAGTGGGGACTGACTTTGACACGAACTCTGGTACCCCATATTTGACCACTTCTCCTTGATAGGGAGGCCTGGTGGCACACAAAGAAAGAATAAGCAGGCTACCAAGATGAGATTAGATAGCCTATGTCCATATAGTCGGGGAGGAGGCCCCCCTTGGTCTTAGACCTAGGGGAGGGGAATAGGGTGAAAGCAGGAGGGAGGGAGGAATGGGAGGATACAAGGTTTGGGATAACAATTGAGTTGTAATATGAATAAATTAATAAAATTTTGAAAAATGAGTACAAGGCATGAACCACAGGGCCCCCTCCCTGCTGTCTGACCTTGAAGACTGACCCAGGTCATGTGCTGCTGTGTCTTGAGAACGAGGCCCTGAGGCAACTTCTGCTCCATCGTCCTAATGTTAACTCTATCTCCCACCCCAGGAAGTGTTAACATGAGCCGACACCTCATGCCAGTCACTTCATCATCTCCTATCAGCAAAGTGGACCTAGTCAGACTTTCTGTTCTTTGTGCAAAGTTAGAATGCGTCTGCCCTGCACATTATCCACAGCACGTAGGGCCTGACTAGATAGACAGAGCAGCACTTAATCATTCATATAGAAGCGGCTGTTTTAAAGCACAGAAGCTGAAGACAAAGGGCTTGCACGTGCTTTCTTCATACTCACAGAGAACTGCCCCCATATTGGGATCCCATGATGGCGTTGAGGCCAGGTTTCATGATCCCACTGTAAACATAAAATCACTGGTTTATTCTTCAATTAAAAAGAGTCATATTAGCTCAGGGTCTACACTGAATACACTCATTGAAGCTGGATGAAATTGTAGACAGAATTAAGTCAAACTCATAGGAAAAATTAAATATTAATAGAGGTCTATTATTTATAAAAGACGTCAACTGTTAGTAGGTACTCAACAGAAAAATGCCTCAGATATCACAAAACTCACTTTTGCTTATTATTTAAGCTACTTGTTATTTTGAAAAGTGATGCATCTTAGCTCAGTGTCCTTGAAGCAAGCAGCAGGTACTCATGAAGATCCGTTCGCACACATAGCCATTATGTGTCAAGTCTATAACAGGTTCTTCCTGGTGTCTGTGCTCAGTGTCATCATATGGCCCTGCCTGCTGCCTGCTGGACCTCTACACAATAAACCAATGAGCCATAGGGTATCAATCCTACGTGATGTTGCTGTCCAAACAGACTCCAACCGAAACCAATACATGTGAGGTAGAAATCCAGTGACTAGAAACCAGCACTCCAGAGGACAGGAAAGCTTTGCCAGGATTCACACTCAAGAAAAACACTTGACTCAAAATAGAAAATCAAAACACACAGCCCAGGAAAATGATGGTTTCCTTCCCTAATAAATAGATCAGATTATGCTCAGTTTAGAATTGGGAGACATCCCTCAAGGAGAGGACTTTCTTTATGGATGTGTATACAAATAAGCACAAATCATGTGTCAGAAAACTGACTGAATGATTGAGAAGTCAGTATTCAGATTGGAAAGTGCATATTCTTACAGAAAGCGCAGGTACTTTCATATGACTCATTTCGTATTCAGATGATGTGTCAACCTTCGTCCTACCCATCCCCTTCTTATGAAGAAAATGGTGGACGTTCTAGGCAGATGAGCAGAGATGACCAGGGCCCAAAACAGCGGCCATGCTTGGGCCTGGGAGAAAGAGCCTTGGCATGTGTGCTCTGTCCTTAGAAGGTGTTTGGAAGCTGCTTTCTCGCCTTTTTGGAGCAATGTGTGAAGTACTGATTTTCCCTATTTGCAGCTCATAACGAACTTACTGCAAATATCTCAATCAAGACCTGGGCTTTCTGCTACGAGAAATTTCCTCCTTGCTTCCATCTCCTCACATGTGATAGGTCCAGCCAGCCTGTTATAAACTCTCAGCTAAGTTTCAGACGGGCATGTGTGTATAGAAATGTACACAATTCTTTTAGATTTTCAAATTTCTAGAATTTAAAATTTCAGTATTCCATGATCATTTCTTGATTTTTAACAGTATGTCTTTGACATTACTTTTTTCATCCATTATTTTATTGAATAAAAATATCTTGGTACTATGTCTAAGTGTCCGTCAAGTTTGTATTTCCAAAGAACCAACTTCTGTGTCATTAATCCATTATGTTGTCCCTTCAGTCTCCATCCCACTAATTTTCCTGTGATTGTGAATCTTCCTGTAAGTACAACAAGGTGAGGCTGGTTCAACGGGTGAAGCAGCTGCTGTGCAAGGGTGAGGACTGAGGTAAATCCCCAGAGCTAACAGGATGGGGGTGCAGCACGGGGATCACTAGTGCCAGTGCTCTATGGAGAGATGGAGGACAGAGACAGCAGGATTCCCAGGAGCTACGTGTATGTGTGTGTCCATAGGGGTATGTGTGCATGTATGGGTGTGTAAGAGTGTGTGTGTGTGTGCATGTGTGTGTATAAGTATCAGGCTGCTAGCCTGATAATGAGGCAGTGAACAATAAGAGAGACCATCCCCAATGAGGTGAGGGTGAATACCAATGCTCAAGGTTGTCCTCGGAGAACCTTGTGCCACATGTGTCATAGCATCCACACATCTGCTGATGTGCGTGCACAGACACACATGCACATACACTTATACACACATACACACACATGCACTTCTACACACACACATATACACACATAAACACACACATAATTACACACACATAGATATATACACAGAGCTTACTGAATACAGTGGTCTCTTTATTCTATGTACTTACTTGATATTTGATAGTCTTTCTATCACACGTCTATTTTTACAGAGTAGAAAGCCACTCTGCTCTGTTTCCCAGTAGCTGATGTTATGAAAACTTAACACAGCCTCTCCCGTCGATGTCCAAATGTCACTGGTGCCCATGGCAATGAGGTCACTTCCTATCTTTGGGATTACAGCAGGGTCATCACTGGAAGACATCTCGAGAGGTTCTTCCTTCCTGTAGAAGGAAAAGCAATAGTGAGTTGATGGTCCAGACCACAAAATTATAACACAGAGCGGCACACGTATGGATCATTTTGAACTGTGCTGTCATTGGTAGACTCCTTCCTGATGAACAGTACATGCTGCTGTGATGACCTGAAGACAAAGGAGGAGCAGACATGCCTGAGTGCATAGACTCCCCTTAGACACCACATTCCTGAGAAACAAACGGGGTCATTGGGTCGAGTGTAAATATTATTTGTAATTCATAAAGAAAGGCAGGGACATATGAGGGGCAGATTTATCTTACGTCTACAGCATATTATGCCACAATGTAAGTTCAGAGGCAGAACACATGACCACCATTACCACATATCCTGTGTGTGTGCACACACATGCGTGCATGCACACGCGCAAGTATGTGCATAAGTGCAGACTTGTGGAAGACAAAAATCACAAAGCAATACACATCCAGAGAGCTATTCTGTAACAGGGCAGCCAAACTCACAGTTGCTTCAAGGCACAGTGTCAATTCAAGGCACAGAGGTGGTTCAAGGTGCAGCCTGCTTCAAAGCATGGAGCTGACACCAGCCTTAAGGGCTGGAAACTGACGGGAGCTCAAGTGGGCCATTTCTAGCTGGGCTGACCATGGCGAGCAGAAGTCCTGAGGACGGACTGGAGAGTGTGCTGCCTGGTCATGTAGCGATGCACACATCAGGTGGCCTGGAGAGGCTCAGTGGGATCCAAGTGGGAGCCTTGCAGTGTTCACTGCGCTGGTGTTGTAGACAAGCACACAAGCTTGGTTCCTCTGACAAGGTCTTCAAACATGCATGGGTCTAGATGTTGTGGGATTAACATGTTTATAGGTAGGAATGATATATTTGTATTGATAAGTTATTTGTAAATCTATGTTTTACAGTCTCCAGCCGGACCTTTGAATACATAAGGTTCAGAGTCATCTTGCCTCAGCATTTACTCTCAAAATGGAGCAATCCCTTGCCTCATAAAGTGGAGTCACCTGTGGCAAGGCACACTCTGACAGTCACTGTCCTGTGCTGTACACAGAACCACAGAGACGGTCACAGCTCTAGTTCTACACGCCCCATGGCTCACGGTGATAGAACCAAGAGCTTTACCACTCCTGGACATATATCCAAAACATGCTCTACTCTACCACAAGGACACTTGCACAACTATGCTCATAGCAGCTCTATTGGTAACAATCAGAAACTGAAAACAGCCCAGATGCCCTCAACTGAAGAATATATAAAGAAAATGTGGTACATTTACACAATGGAATACTATTTAGCGCATAAAAACAAAGAAATTCTGAAATTTATAGGAAAATGGATGGAACTAGAAAATATTATCCTGAGTGAGGTAACCCAGATGCAGAGAGACACACATGGTATGTACATTGTACTCACAGATGAGTATCAGCCATATAGTAGAGGATAAACATGACACAATCCACAGACGCAAAGAAGCTAAGTAATAAGGAGGGCCCAAGGGAGGATGTTTGACTCTCACTCGGAAGGGGAAATAAAATAGACATCAGAAGTGAGTGAAAAGAGGGAGCTGGGAGGGAGAGAGTGGGGGGGAACCAGAGTGGGCATCAGATGTGGGGAAAGCAGGGGTGGGAGGCCAGAGGCCTGAGAGAGAGAAGGGAACCAAGCAGGGGTGCATCTCAGGGACAAGCTGAAGACCTGGGAGAGGGTAGGCTCCTGGCGTGATGAGAAGATGACTCTAGCAGAGACTCCTAGCAGCAGGGAACATGGAGACTGAAGTGGCCATTTTCTAGCCAGGTAGGATTTAAGAGGAAGAAGGGGGAAACCAACCCCCCCACAAAACCTTTGCCCTAAAATTTACCCAACCTACAAGATGTGCAGGGATAAAGATGGAACCGAGATTGAGAAAATGGCCAACCAATGACTGGGACAACCTGAGACCCACACACGAGAGAGAGACAACCCGTGACACCCTGGCCAACAGCTCAAAAGAGGCTTCTCATATCTCCTACTTGTTTTGTTTTTTGTTTGATGGTCTTTGGCTCTTGGATGGATCTCTATCAGCCTAAACAAGAAGGGTTCACTAAAACTGTATGTGTGTATTTATACACTAATTTACGTGCATTACCAACTCTATTAATTTAGGTAAATAGTTAATAGTATGTTTCTGATGGCTCTGCCATCCATCCATATTGTTATTTTCCTAATTCTCTCCTTCTCTGGTGTTCGCCTCCCTTCCCCTTTCCTGAGGTGCAGCCCTTTCCCCTTTAAACCAATTGTATCCTAGAGAAGCTGTGGGAAAGCATCTCCGGGTTTAAATAAGCAGAGTAAGTGATGGAAAATGTGTGCGCACCTCTGAATACACCCACAGAATTGGGCACTGTGAGTTGGTGAGGCATATAGTGATAGTTATAAGCACAGTAAAGCTGTTCCTGATGAAAAAAAGTGTGAAGCCACAGCTATGAGACTCAATTTTTGGTTCCCATCTTAAAGCAATGTGGGCAAAATGTTTCTTGAAGAAGAAATTTTAGTTTTCTATGTGCCAATGTAGTCCGTGTGTGTGTGTGCATGTGTGTGTGTGTGTATGTGTGTGTGTGTTTGTGTCACACAAAGTAGGCTATGTCTGTGTCACACAATGTAGGCTTTCCAACTCTTTAATTTTTGTAATCCATATTAATCCTAATTATTTTCCTCAAGCAGATGATTCTAAGATTTCCTACTTCAAACAGATTTCAAATACAACTAATCTTAAATCAAAAATAGTGAACAAAATATCTGGGGTGGCAGTAAAACTCCCTTGACCTACTCACTACACATTTTTCAAATGCACTGAAATGTCACATGGTACCCCAAAATATATACAATGCGGCTATAAGGTAAGTATTTACCAAATCCTGAAAGAACATGCAATTCACATGAGCCCATATAAAATCTTGCTGTACAAGTTAGACCTGTTCATCAAGGGTGTCTGTACCACAAAGGGCAGCCACAGTTTACCTTAACATAGGCCATGCTGCCAGCATTATGGGATGGTTGGAAGCATAGTCTTTCTTTGAGTCCCTTCTACATCCCAAATTAACACAGGCTAGAGATGTTCCCCTAAAAGCAAAGGCCAGGAGAAGCCTCCTGAGAAGGCGGTACATTGTTTCCCCTTCTTGTTCCTGAGTGGGAGGGACTGGTTGACCCCTTCTTGTTCTGCTTGGAAGAAGCAAGTTAAGGAGCTGGAGATACGGCTCAGTGCGCGCAGCCATGTCGCTGGAAATGGTGAGAATCATGACGCCAGCACAGCTGCTGCCAAGGTCCTGCAGAGCTCAGCAAAGTTGAGCGGATTGCCACCCTCGCTGTCCTTCCAACTCTAACTTTCGGGTTTTGGTCTCTGCGTGTTGCATTCTTGGGAGACTTTCCGCATTATGATTCATTTTATGTCTTTTCCTGATTAAAAATAAACTGTGTCTGGGTCCATTTAGGAAAACCCTAAAATTAGCTTCATCTGGCCTCTGTTTGAAAGTCCTCCCTGTGCCCTGGAGACCGTCCAGCACAGATAAGCTCATGGCTAGAAGAGGCCACTGCTCCAGGGGTCTTCTCTGGTGTCTGCCCCTGAGCTGACTCAGCATAATTGGTGCAGGGTAAACAGAGACAACTGGCAGACTTGGCCTGCTCAGGGGAATAGGTTAGAGGTTCAAGGCCTCTTTTTACTATAGATTCATTTCATTGGAGTTATAGGGCCAAAATAATAAAATCTGTTGTTTGTATTTTCTAATTGTAACTGAACTTCGTAACTCAGGATATGTAATGAAAACTCAAACACATACTCGGTACCACTTGAACAGTCATCAGTCTGTCTTTGCTCTGTGAGACTTGTGTAAGTGAAGAAGCACCTGTTGCTAGGCACCCAGAGCTGCTAAACTCCCCTGACCATCGCCTGACTCCCCCCTCCCCTCCACTGTCTCAGCAATGACCCTCTGATGCTCAGTGCTGGAGAAGACCCCCTCCCCAAGAGGCCCCCAGGGACCACACTGGATCCTCTGCGACTCCAATTCCAGAGGATCCCGTGCCCTCTCTGGCCTCCATGGGCACTAGGCATGCAAGCAGTGTACATACATACATGCAAAGGAAACACCCACACACATAAAATAAAACGGAACCAATTGCTATAAAACATGACGTCATTCAGCTCTGAGGGTCCCTGAGTCCAGCTGCGTCCACTCTGAGTTCCCCTCCTTCCCGTGTCAAGTGCTTTCTCAGGGCAACTCTCCAGCCTAGTTTGCATCCTATTTTCCATTTATTATATTTCTCCTTCTTTCAACTGTGTGGCGATGAGTGCTAAATATGATCTGCTTGTGTGTGCACCTTAATACACTTTGGTGCAGGAGAACTCACTGAGCTTGAGAGGCGCATTTTGACTCCACAAGGGGATCTCAAGTGTGAATGCCCAGACATGGACACATGCTCTAGATACACATATGTTACTGTGAATCTTTCTGTGTGTCTAAAACTAGAGCAAGCAATTACATTTCTAGTATTGATAAAAAAATAAAGGAAGACAGCAGCCTAGATACACAATCCACTAAAGGGTTTACAATCTTGTTATTTTGGTCTTTATTTTTTCTGTCTGTTCAGATGTTTTCTGCACTATCAAGTAAGAGTTGTAAGAGGTTGGTGAATATCTGCAGAACAAACTAGAGATTGCCACACAAATTTCATATCACAAGATAAAGAAAATAATAAATTGTTCAGTCCCTTAAGTAGTACTGTTAACAAATTTCTTCTGCACTCACTGTAGCGCCTGCTTGATAAAACTATTACCTGTCCAACATCAACTGTTTGCTTTCACACCTTGGAGATCAGAGGTTGTTTGTACAGCCTAGACCTTCCCCAAACACAGGACCCTCTGAGGACTGCACCACTTAACCAATTTGCATTTCACACTTGCACTGAAGCAGCTGAGGAGGATTTCCTAGTCCCCTCCAGCCCTCCTCTGCTCCCTCTGGCCCACACTCACCTGGTTCAATGAGGGGCCCAGGACTGGAGTTGCTGCTCCAGCCTCCTTAAGGATCCTGGGGCTCTTTCTGCCTTGCCTTCTCCTAGATCCTCTACAGCTCTTGCCAGGTCCGCGCCAAGGTCAGGGGCAGCGACCTAGGTACTCAAAGAGAGGAAGTAGTGAGTATAGAGTGGGGCGGGACACGCAATGCAGCCTTGGGGCAGGGATGCTCTGTGAGGCAAGGCGGGCACCTTTGGGCTGGGCGAGCTTCCAGAGAGTGCCCTAGGTCAGGCCCACATCAGCGCTGAACTCTGCGAATCCAGCCTCCAGGAATAAGCAAAAATGAAAGTAACGGTTTCTGTGGGTTTGGTTTTTTTTTTTTTTTTTTTTAACAGATGGGGAAAATAAACAGGAGGTGGAGATATGCTTAACACAGAAAGGGACAAACTCGGCAGTGGGTGTGTTTTGTTAAGTGCCCGGTTTGTTAATATAATTTAATTTATAGCTTTGTTTTTATATCTGAAGAGACCAATCTAGAAATAATCCATTGTTTATTATTGTAATCCCTATAACTGAGAGGCTGAGACAAGTTTTAGTTGCCAGGGGCTAAATCCCAAACTCTATCTGCAAAAGAGCAAGTGTGTGCAGCACAGGGCACGTCTTAGCCCTGAACTTAAAGGCTGGAGAGGAAGTCTCACTACTCCAATAGTTGTTAACACTTTCTGGTTTGGGAGGAAGACAGAACCATTCGCTGTAAGCTCAATTTTCTTAACAACTATATTTTATTATGAACTTATTAAATGAGCTTACCACCCTGACAACCCGACTAACCCAAACAATAGGAAAAGGAGATTAAAGAAGACAGTAATGAAACCTTGATGAGATCAGTTCCTAGGAAAGTTTCTCCTTGCGTAGTCAGCAGGACCTCAGCAACCCAGCAATGCCACCAAAGCTGCTGCTGGAACCTGCAGCCTCAGCTGGAGTCCAAAGCGTTGAAGCTTTCCCTGGAGCAGTTCTCTCTGGAGAGTCTCTTGAAGTGTTGATGAACAGCCAAAACAATCAAGTCTTCTCTCCAGCCTCCTGTTTTGGGCTCATGTATGCGTCTGTGTGTCTGTGTGTGTGTGACTGTGTGTGTGTGTGTGTGTGTGTGTGTGTGTGTATGTCTCTGTGTGTGTGTGTCTCTGTGTGTGTGTGTGTGTCTCTCTTTGTGTGTGTTTGTGTGTGTGTGTGTGTGTGTGTGTGTGTGTGTGTGTGTGTGTGTGTGTGTGTACTCTCAGAGTCTCTATCAGATGTTTTCAGCTGGCAACATCCATGCTCTCCTACAAAGTAGTTCAGCTTCCAAGGGGATAAGCATCCTTCTCTCTCACTAGTCTGTTCCTCATCCCACACTTGGGATCAACACAGAAACATGATTCTCTCTCCTACAATTCACTGAATCCTTTCACTTTCTCAGAGTAACTATTAAACAGAAAATTGTCAAGAGAAGTCCTCAGTTGTGACAGTGAAGTACTAAAGATCCATGCCACACGTTTGAATGTAAAAGCTATGAGATTATTTCAGAAGTATTATCATCATTAATATTTTATGTATGTGTTGCATGTGTGACGTAGGTTCCCAAAGCTCTGACTGTGGAATTAAGATCTCTGAGGTGAACATTTATGAGGTCATTTAATGGTTTAAATTTATTCCCTGTGTTTCCTACTCAAATAATAAAATCACCACTCAACTTTTCTTATCTTCTACAGCATTGCAAATTGAAGACCTCTCCCCACAGTGAGACATCCTACTAGAGTGGGACAGGGGTCAGGAGATCGACCCTACCCTGGCTGTAGGAATAATTTGGAAATCGTGTATCCTAAGAAATGACTTGCAGCTTTAGTTCATAATAGAAGAAATTCATTCTCCTACGGCATCCACTGGAGGCGTCCTCACTGAAACTTTGTCCCAAACAGCACTTCCTGTTCAGACCTTCCTCCTTTAGCCAAACACCCTTACAAACATTTGCCATTCCCTGTCAGGCCTGTCTCACAAAGCGTTTTCTCCCTTTGTTTAAAGGTTCATACTCTTGTTTTCTTTGTATGTATCTGGGTGTTTTGCCTGCGTGCGTGTAAGTACAATGAAATAAAAATCTTTTCAAAGTCACCTTTTGTCTTTGTAGTCAGACTGGGTGTCCAACCATAGCTTTGCAAACTAACTATCCACACTTAGGGTGTCTCGCAGCCTGCTTCCTACAGGCCAGGAGAGAGTAAATAAAGGTGCCTTGCCTCAGAACTACTGGCTGGATAAGGAGAGGGGCACTAGCCTGGAGACATGGCTCAGGGTGAAGAGCACTTGCTGCTCTCGTAAAGGACCTGGGTTGGTCCCGAGCATCCACATCAGGTGGCTCTCAGCTGCCTACACCTCCGGTTCCAATGGATACGATGCCCGCTGCTCACCTCTGTGGACACCTGTACCCACGTGGTACACACACATACACTCAGGCACACAGACATAAATTAAATAAGAAGTGACAAGAAATGGAAGAGAAAATGCTGAGAAGTGCTGGGGTGGGGCTTCAGCAGGACAACAAATCTTACTATGTGTCCTTTAAGCCATTTACCTCTGTGTGTGTGTGTGTGTGTGTGTGTGTGTGTGTGTGTGTGTGTTTCTCTTGTGTTGCTTTAGGTCTGAGTTTGGAGAAAGAGCAAAATAACCTTTTTTTAAAAAGCAGCTCAGTGGAAATCTGTAAGTACAGAATGCCCGGGGGTTGTGGGAGGTGAGAAATCCATCCCAGGAATGGCCCACCATCCTGAGTGATCCAGGGGGACAATTTTTGAATGAATGCAACTCTAGTTTACCATCAAGAGATCTAGTTCTGAAAAGGCACATTTCTGGCCACCTCAGAGAGGTCACTGCCAATTAAACAGTGTCAAGATCTTTCCTTCACAAAAATTTTTTTTCAAGACTTGGTTTCTCTGTGTAGCCCTGGCTGTCCTGGAGCTCACTCTGTAGACCAGGCCGGCCTCGAACTCACAGAGATCCACCTGCCTCTGCCTCTGCCTCTGCCTCCTGAGTGCTGAGAATAAAGATGTGTTCAGCACCCACCACCCATGTCTTTCTAACATGACATCTTACAAGCCGTTAAGAAAGAGGAAGTAAGCTTCCCCAAGATTCCAGAAATCATAGGGGTGTCTACATCTTAATTTTGAACTAAATAAATGTAAGAATTTTAAAAGCAAGACCATACTGATCCAGGATAACGTCTTCTGGGCACGGTGGGGCCATGACACTAGCTGTGGTTACTGGCCCACGAGAGATACACTATCAAGCCAGGCAGCAATGAGCCCCTGAGACCCCACCCCTAGCTGAGGAAGGATTAGCAGGTGATAGCCACTGGGAGAGGGAGGGTGTGCTTTCCACAGGGGCGTGGCCCGTGCTACGTTGTTGATGCCCAGGCAGATGGTGTCTGATACCCCTGGACTTGAGGCTGGCACTAGCTGGATTCAAAGAATTAGAAAAAGGAGGAGAAGATACAAGGATGGAAGAGGAATTGGAAGAAGTCTTAGAGGAACTAGGGGGTGGATGTAACCCAAATAAATTGTATTCACATATGTGCCAATAAGGGTCCTTGAGTGTCTTCACACATATGTCTGTTGTCAATCTTTTTTTTTTTTTTTACTTTCAGAGTTTCTTTTTTTTTTTCTTTTTCTTTTTTAATTAATTTATTCTTGTTACATCTCAATGGTTATCCCATCCCTTGTATCCTCCCATTCTTCCCTCCCTCCCATCTTCCCAGTACTCCCCTCCCCTATGACTGTTCCTGAGGGGGATTATCTCCCCCTGTATATGCTCATTAGGTATCAAGTCTTTTCTTGGTAGCCTGCTATCCTTCCTCTGACCTCCACCAGGTCTTCCCCTCCAGGGGACATGGTCAAATATGAGGCACCAGAGTAGGTGTGAAAGTCATACCCTACTCTCCACTCCCCATTGTCAATCTTGATAGCATATTGTAGTGGAAAGTTCTGGTGTATTTAAAAATTCAGTTATATTGTGGAAACATGTTTTTGTTTTAATCACAGGCGTGGGATATGGGGCTGATTCAGATTGTCCACAGCAGCAGCAGACTATTTGCCTCATAAGGGCTCTGAGAGGGGCTCTTGGCCAGATGCAGATAGTTTAACTCTGAGGCCACTGGGGGGAGCGTAAATGCCAGAGCCCAGAGAGCAGCTGGGGGGTAAGGGAGAACCCAAGAAATAAGAATGCTGCTGCTCCCCTGCAGCTCCTTGTTGATACAGTTTGACAAGAAGCTGGAGACTTCCGGAAATGAAGATTGGACTGGCCCCAAGGGACCCAGTGACCCTGAGCAGCAGGAAGTAGCTACAGAGAACTGTGCCCCTTTCCTCCAACCTTCCTTCTCTCCTACCTGGCATTGGGGTATTGAAAGGTACTGGGGTGGAGAAGGGGAAAAGAGGCACAAGAAACCCAAATAAATGAGATTTTAAAGATTTATGCATAACAGTATATTCCTTTAAAAATCATTTTTCAGTCTGTGTATGTGAGAGCTGGGGATTTATGGTGGGAATGCTGGTCCCTTGGTGGCCAGAAAGGAAACCAGGTCCCCTGCAGCTGGATTTCCAGGTGGTTGAGCTGCCCATGGGGATGCTGTGACTTGAACCTCTCTAGGAGAGCAGTGTGCATCCTTGATCAGCGAGCTGTCCGCCTCCGCTGGTCTGTGTGTTCTTGTACTCTATATGATCACTGCTCTTTTAAAACAGTTTCCCTGTTACTTTGCAAATAGATAAATATAGTGTAAAAGGGGCATGCATAAAGATTACTGAGTGCCTGTGGAAATAATATTTGATATGTTGGGCTAAATAAAATACATTATTTAAATTATTTTTTAAAAACTCAAAGCCACACAGAAAAACAGCATTAAGATGCGAATGGTATACTTCCTGGTACCAATCTGTTCTCTAGTTGGCTTCTAGCAGCTTCTGCCACTTCTAAGAAGCAGAAATTTCATCATGCAGTAGTGAATTTTAACTTGCTATCACTATTTTAAAATATAAGTTTATTGGGCTGGAGAGATGGCTCGGAGGTTAAGAGCACTGGCTGCTCTTCTAAAGGTCCTGAGTTCAATTCCCAGTACCCACATGGTGGCTCACAACCATTTATAACGTGATCTGATAAGGTGTGCATGCAGGCAAAACACTGTATACATATTAAATAAATAAATAAATAAATAAATAAATAAATAAAACCATATACATTTGTTTTCCCAGCATTCTTCTTGAAACATCTATTACTGGGTACATAAGCATGCGTCCCTTCAACATTAGATTCCAACTTGTTCTCCCTATAAGAAGCCAAAGGATCAGGCTGTTCATGAATCTCCCAGAAGGCACTTCATGTGTACTCTTGTGCATGTGCATGGGACTGTAGGAGAGATAAACATGTTTCTGTGTTGATCCCAAGTGTGGCACTGGGAATAGACTAGTGAGAGAGCAGGATGTTTATCTCCTTAGAAGTCGAACCACTTCATGGGGGGAGCTTGGATGATGCCAGCTGAGAACATCCTAGTAGAGACTCTGAGCGCACAAAACAAGAGGCTGGGGAACGAGGACTTGGAATTGTTTTGGCTGTTCATCAACACTTCGAGAGACGCTCCTAGAGAGAACTGCTCCATGGAAGCCTCAAGGCTTTGGGCTCTGGCTAAGGCTCAGTTGCTGCTCCAGGTTCCAGCAGCAACCTTGGTTGAATTGCGGGTTTGTTGAGGTCCTGCTGACAACGCCAGGAGAATCGTTCCTCAGAACTGATATCCTTAAGGTTTCATTATTGTGTTCTTTAATCTCCTTTTCCTATTGTTTGCATTAATCAGGTTGTAAGTGAGGTATGCTCTGTTAGTGAGTTCATAATAAAGTATAATTGTTAAGAAAATTAAGCCAACACGTGGTGCCCACCGTGGGGCTCGAACCCACGACCCTGGGATTAAGAGTCCCGTGCTCTAACGACTGAGGTATGGGACGGCAGCACTTTCTATAATAACCACACTGCTGTATGGTGTTTTTACTTTATTTATAAGAAATATTTAAGCTCAGTTTGTAGTAGTATAAAGATAGCTTGACTGACATTTGTTTCTTGACTGTATAGTACTCCAGGATCAAACATATTAAAACTTGCTACCAATCTTATTAAATGGTGTCTAAGCAGCTTCCAAACTGATCACCGTTACAATGATAGCAATGGATTTTCCTCTTGCTGTGATAAAATACCTTAACAAAAGCCACTGAAGAACAGTGCTGCCCACACTTGGGAAGGGTTTCCTACCATATAAACCTGAGGAATCTCCCCACAACCTACCCTGGCTTAGTTGGTCCTTATAGGGGAACAGGAAAGCTTATCTCCTAGATAAATCTATCTGCTCAAATTGACCAACAGTAAACGCATAGCTTCCATATAAACGGTTTCCAAAATGTGCTCCCTAAAAGCAAACATTGCCTGTGCAAACATGAATGCATATGCTGAATCTCACGTGGGCCAAGCCCAGGTGTCCCCTAATAAGCACCTTTTATGTTCAAACTTTGCTGAATGAAAATGAAAATCAGGCAGCCTCAAAATAACACAGGGTATATTATATGCAGTCTATCATTTCTTCAAAAATAAGAAGAAATCCTATTTAAATAACGACATGGCGCCTTTTACAGCTTCCTTGACCAGTAAAGCGGGGGCCACAAAGAGCGGGAGCAAATTCGCTTACAATTCTGCCTACAGTGGAAGCACCGTCACCTTTCATCTCCTCCACGATGTTTCAGTTGCTGCATCTCTCCGTTCATTTCCTCAGCTTTGAATGGGCTTTGAAAAGGAGCGTTTTGTATCATTTCATGTCTCATATGAAAGACAACTATTAACAGAAATAAAATGAAAGTCACTTATTCAGAGTCATTAGACCATTTTCACTTTCCAGGGACAGCATTCCTAGGGCGTACAATGATGTTCATGTGCATACATGTCTGCATGTATACATACACATGTGTGTGCATGTATGTGTGCATTGCATGCATAAGCGTTCATCTGTGTGTACCTGTATTTAAATGCATGTATGAATTTGTACGTATGCATGTGTTGTGTTCTGTCTGTGTACATGTTTCTGTGTATCTGTGCATTTGTGTGAGTCTCGGTGTATAACAGGTGCATTGTTTGTAGGGGGTGTACTTGGGTGTGCATGCACACACCTGTGTGTGTATTTGTATGCATCAGGGGGCGGGGCTGGAGTGTAAGCCCTGCAACACGGGCTACAAGCACACACCCCTGTAGGAGGTAGTAGATGGTTCCTGGATTTCAAGGCTGTTTGTTGACTTTGTCGACTATTAAGTGATTTTCAGTGGCAATTCTTGAACTGAGGGAGCTGAGGCGGAGCTCCCCAGTGGACAGCAGAAGGAGAAACAAGATAAAGAGCACAGAGGGTCTGACCCATTCTGTTCAAAGTTCACTGGAGTCGAGAGCATTGAAAGGCAAAAGAGAGATGGTCAAACCTACTGTAAGTGGAATGCATTGGGAAAGAACACACAAACACCAAAAGTTGCTGTGTGCAAAGTGTGGGTGAGACTACTTACAGCCTAAGACACAATAGCAGCGGCAAGCTCCAAGGCTAGTGTGGTGCGCACTGGGCAGCCCCTGGGTCCTCTAAGACTGGGCACCCAGTATTTGTGTCCTGGTTTCACAAGCTGTCCTTGGCCGCTTGTGGTGCCCCAGACTATTTTACTGACACAGTCAGGTCCTAAGCAACTCTAGAAACAAAGACCAAGAGGCTGACTTCCGGAATACATTGTAACTCAACAAAGCTACTCAGTGTGAACCCCATGAGACCAAAGGTGTGCTTAGTCACTCTGCTGTCCTATGGCTCACACTGAGACCACAGGTGGCAGGGGAAAAGCCCTAAAGCATTCTGCTCAATTACAACAGATCCAAATGCCTCCAGGTGGCTCAGTTATGATCCCCACAGCATTAAGCCAACAGGGACTTTGTGACTTTGTAGCTGGAGTTAATAACTTGTCAGCTTACACTATGTTCCAGGCCTGAGGATCAAGGCTTCTGCCTTTGAATAGCACGGTTCTGGCTTGTGTTTCAAATCAACACATTCCAATGCTTCTGAAGCAAGCAAGTGGCACAGCACTTGGATTTTTTAAGGTGTGTGTGTGTGTGTGTGTGCGCGCGCGTCGTGCTCATGTGGGGGTCAGAGTACAACTCTCCTTTTCTCCTTCTATTATGTAGCTTCCACGGACCTAACTGAGGGAGGAGAGGAGGGGAGGGGCGGCACACTGTGTGTGTGGGGGGGGGAGGGGCGGCACACTGTGTGTGTGGGGGGGGAGGGGCGGCACACTGTGTGTGTGTGTGGGGGAGGGGCAGCACACTGTGTGTGGGGGGGGGGAGGGGCAGCACACTGTGTGTGTGTGGGGGGAGGGGCGGCACACTGTGTGTGGGGGGGGGGAGGGGCAGCACACTGTGTGTGTGTGGGGGGAGGGGCAGCACACTGTGTGTGTGGGGGGGGAGGGGCGGCACACTGTGTGTGTGTGGGGGGAGGGGCAGCACACTGTGTGTGTGTGTGGGGGAGGGGCAGCACACTGTGTGTGTGGGGGGGGGAGGGGCGGCACACTGTGTGTGTGGGGGGGGAGGGGCGGCACACTGTGTGTGTGTGGGGGGAGGGGCGGCACACTGTGTGTGTGGGGGGGGAGGGGCAGCACACTGTGTGTGTGTGGGGGGAGGGGCAGCACACTGTGTGTGGGGGGGGGGAGGGGCGGCACACTGTGTGTGTGTGGGGGGAGGGGCGGCACACTGTGTGTGTGTGGGGGGAGGGGCAGCACACTGTGTGTGTGTGGGGGGAGGGGCGGCACACTGTGTGTGTGGGGGGGGAGGGGCGGCACACTGTGTGTGTGGGGGGGGAGGGGCAGCACACTGTGTGTGTGTGGGGGGAGGGGCAGCACACTGTGTGTGTGTGTGGGGAGGGGCAGCACACTGTGTGTGGGGGGGGGAGGGGCAGCACACTGTGTGTGTGGGGGGGAGGGGCAGCACACTGTGTGTGTGTGGGGGGAGGGGCAGCACACTGTGTGTGTGGGGGGGGAGGGGCAGCACACTGTGTGTGGGGAGGGGAGGAGCAGTACACCCTGTGTGGAGAAAGATCTTAGGGTAACTTCTAAAGTCAGCTCTTCCAGCTTGCTGAGGCAGAGTCTGTCCTGTACTTTTTGGAGCAGCAGCTTCCAGGTGAGTCCCGTGTTGGCATTACAAACGCATGCCTCCTTGTTCTCCCTTCCTGTGGAGGTCTTGAGCTGGAACTCAGATCCTCAGTCTTCTGCAGCCTGGGCTTTTACCTGCAGAGCCACCTTGCTGGGCCCTGGATGATTTCATACTTTTTTCTTCCTATGTGGTTCAGAGATCAAATCCAGAGACTTGTGTAGATCAGCAAGTGCTCTGCCAGCCCTGTGGGATTTTTAAATATAGAAGGATCTCATCTGCAAATAGGGAATCTGATTTCTTCCTTTCCAGATTCGCTCTCTGTCTCTCTCTCTATCTCTGTGTGTGTCCCTGTCTGTCTGTTTCTCTCTCTCTCTCTCTCTCTCTCTCTCTCTCTCTCTCTCTCTCTCTCTCTCTCTCTCACACACACACACACACACACACATTTCTCTGAGGTCTCAAGCCCTGTATTGAATAACAGTTGAAGGAATGGTCATCCTTGGCTAACCCTGATGTTAAGGAACTCACTATAGCTATTCCCTGTTGAGTGAGACGCTGTTGTGAGGTCTTTATTATCTGGAGGTGTGAGCTTTCTCTTCCTGGGTTGTTCAGGAATTTAATAAAGACAAAACTTAGTTTTTTTCAAATACTTTCTGTTGGCTCTGTTTATTAACAATTAAACTTTATTATACAACCCAACTAACACACACAAGAAGGAAAAAAAAGTTAAAGGGACAGAAGAGTGAACCTCCGGTATCCGTTCCACTGGACAGGTCCTTAGGTGTTTTTCCGTCCAGAGTGCTGGTCCAGCCGCGCTCTCCTCTCCGTGCCTTCTCCTTCTCTCCCTCTACCTCTTGTTTTTCTCTCCCCCACCTTTCCAGTCATATGCAAAGAGCGGTCCCTTCTCCCTTTGAGGGTCAATTAGGAAAACAATAGCCACAGTGGGGTTCCTAGGTAGGCTTCCTGAATTCCAAGACCAGGAAGGCTCCAAACAGTCTCTCACAAGGTATTTATGGGGTGCCCCAAGGGTAAAGCCCGCCAAGACTGCTTCCACCTGCGAAAAAGCTTAATCTTTCCCACACCTCACCCTTCTCTTTAAAAAATTAAGAACTATATACACATATATACATATATACATATATACATACTCATCAGGTATCAAGAACATAACAAAGTCCTTTTATACTTGTTAACCTAAGGGAAAGTATACCACTATCCTACCAAAGAGAGTCCTTTTTTTTCATGAGAAATTGTAATTATTAATCTACTAAAGCTTCTAGTAACACTGTGGCTATCTAGTCTTCAATCCCATCAGAGACCCAAGAAGGAAAATCTATCAAATCTATTGAGATAATAAGATCATTTTGTGTTTGATTATAGTATGTGATGAATTATTAGCAAAATAGAAACCCTAACTAACACACTGTGGTATTTACAAAACATTCAGGACATACAGTAAGTTGTAATGATGCAGTAAGCCAGTGTCACAAGAGAAAAAATTCTCTTCCTTAAAGTTCAATGATGAAACTTGATAGCAGTGTCCTCCAGGCTGATGCTGAAACAATGCCGCGTCCACTGTGCTAAATATGACTCAGAATCCAGTCACAGGCTCTAAAATCAAGGATCTCTAGGCTCTTTTACTTCTAAAATATTTTATTTTAATGAGAGGAGATAGATGTAATGTATATCCCAAATTAGATCCCCAAGAAATATAGGAGTATTAGCAGGAAAGTGCTGTGAATAGAATTCATTTTAATCAACAGTAATATCCCAATTGTTAATGACAGCTTTGACCAAAGTACCTTGGCAAAGGAAATCTCTCATTAATAAAATATGAGCAAATGACACACAAGAACTTTTTGCAGCATCACCCGAAATTTTCTGTATACACAAATTTATTTGAAAATTTAGCCTATTAAGGCAAATACTGCTATGACTCCAGCGGGTCAGGACGCAGAGGCAGGAGAGCATGAACTTCAGCAAGTTGGTCCTGAGGGTAAGAATTGGTCTCAGTAAATTAAGAAACAAGAAACTGGCTAAGAAATGAGTGGAAAACTTAAATACATGTGTCAGTCACATTCCACGTCCTGACCTAGAGTCATCTTAGCAATGTATCTTGTTTTAAGGTAACTCACCAAACTGTACTTGAAAATTCGTTTAAGTAAAACAAAATACAATGTATTTTGAGCATGTTCTTTCACTTCCCTGTTTTTCAACTCCTCTCAGATCCTTCCCACCCACCTAGCCAACTAACTCCCTGATCTTGCTCTTCCCCAGCTTCAAAAAAATAAAGAAAACAAAAACAAAAACTCCAGAATTAAAACAGACAAATTAAAGAAAAAGAAAATCAAGAAGATAATGAATACCAAAGCGAAACAAAAGCTACCCCAACCACATGGAGGCCATTTTGTGTTGGCCAAGTAGGCCTAGGAGTTGGGCGTGGCCTGGAGTCTAGCAGATACTGCTGCCAGCACCAGTACAAACAGCTTGGTGAATGCGGGTGCGGTTTTGTGTCAACTTGCCCCTTCAGTGCTAGGATTCTGTCTGTCTTGAGCTGCACAGGTCTTGTGTGTGCTGCCACAAGCTCTGTGACATCATACGTGGGCTAGTCCTTTTGGTTACTCCCATAACAGTTGTGCCTCGGTTGTACCAGGATCTCTTTCAGGGATGTTATTGCTGTAGTTCACAGTATGTGTAGCTAGGTGGTGCTGGTGAGGACCCTTCTTCTCCAGTAGCATGCCAAGTCCTGTCCAGGACCAGGAATGCTAGCAGTGTGGGTGATGCTGGTTGGTTGGGTACCAGCTAGATTTATCTGTGTTCAGTGGCATAGGAGATGGGTCTTCAGCAGGAGGTCCTACTGTCAGGTTACGGGCAGCAACCGATAACCTAAGAGTCTGTGATGTTTGTGGGGATTTGTAGGAACCTCTTTGACTAATGACTCAACATGATGTAATTCGTTCCTGGCACTCAAGGTGACACAATAGTCACATGTTAACATAAGATGTCTCCTCCACTATATGGTGATTCTATTAAATTCCTTTTATATATGTATAGATTTGAGGGTGCTATTATGATGGTGAGTTTGGATATGTCCTTTAAAATGGTCTTTAGGGTTATTTTTTCTGTCCCTTACCTTATTCCTTCCTCTTCCTTGCCCTCCCATTCCTTCCCACTTAATCTTAGTCTAGTTTTTCACTTATGTCTTTATGCTCTCCTTCCTTTGAAGATCTTCTCATCCTCGCTGGTCCCTGGCTCTATGACCTGTGTTATTATTCACAATGAAACACACTTGTCTAAAACTTACATGTTAACATCCACATATAAGAGAAAACATGCACTGTTTGTCTTTGGGGCCTGGGTTACCTCTTTCAGGAGGATTGCTTCTAATGCATTCATTTACTTGAAAATTTCATGGCTCATCTTTTTCTTATCATCTGGATAATGTTTCCTGCGTCAGTGTACGATGTTTTCAGTGTCCATTTATCAGCTGGTGGACATTGAGGCTGTTTCCGATTTCTGACTATAATGAACAGATCAGCAGTGAACATGGATGAGATGTGTCTCTGTGGTCATAAGTAGATAGGTTTGGGGCTCTACCCAAGATTATTAAGGCTGGATCTTGCAATAGATAAATTTCTAGGTTTTGATGTGGTTGCTGGATTCTCAAGGAGGCATATTGTCTTGATGTTTATGTTTTCTGTGCTGGGATCTACGAATCTGGAGTTACAATATTTGATGTGTTTCTTGGTGACCAGATGGCAGACAGAAAGGAGGATGAAGGTCCCTCATGTTAATAACAGTCAAGTGTGGCAGCTCAGAGTCCTTGCTTGAGAGACTCAGTGGGTCAGCAGAGTCACAGAGGACTGGGGAAGGTGAGGAGGAACAACTGAAAGGGGCCAACAGGAAGAGCCATGGGGACACCGAGCCTGTACCAAGAGCCAGACTCCATCTTTCATTACATCATGCAATACAGGGTCCAAATATCTGCTTCTCAGCAATGTTCCTCGGGGTAGCCTCCAGTTAACTCCATAGCATAGAGTTACCCGGGAGCTTAAGTGACTTTTCAGATCCAGCGTTACCCTGCAGTGTCACAGGAGCCATTTCATATCACAACAACCCTGTCTTTTTACTGATGCTCCAGCCAAAGGCCCCAATCAAGACTCCTCATCTATTACATCACCACAGAGAACTGACCATCTGTACTGGGTGGTTTTATGACAACTTGACAGAAGCATGAGTCATCGGAGAGGAAGGATAAAATCCAGTGGTAGGGCATTTTCTTAACTGGTGACTAATGTGGGAAGGCCCCGCCCACTGAGGTAGTCCTGGGTTCTATAAAAAATCAGGCTGAGCAAGCCATGAGGAGCAAGCCAGTAAGCATCACCCTCCATGGTCTCTGCATCAGCTGCTGCCTCCAGGTTCCTGTCCTGATTGAGTTCATGTCCTGACTTCCTTTGGTGATGAACAGCAATGTAGAAGTGTAAGATGAATGAACCCTTTCCTCCCCAACTTGCTTTTTGGTCACAGTGTTTCATCATGGGAACAGAAACTCTAAGATATCATCCATAAATCTTACTTAAAGCGATCATCAAAGACCTTCCTTGTGATCACTCATTATGTGTGGATTTCTTTGTTTGATTGGTTTTGTTTTTTGTTTTTGTTTTTGTTTTTTTAGTTTTGAGGTAGTGCCTTTTATAGCCCAGGGTAGCCTCTGACATATGATCTAGCTAAGGATGGCCCTGACCTCCTAGTGTTCCCAGCTCCAATCATGACTTCATTGCCTATTACATTAAGAGAACGGTAGTCTATGTTCTCACTGAAAAGATGAAGAAAATGATACCAAGGATATTAAGAATGTAAAATGTTCTATGATAAATTCTCTTTTTCCATGTCAAAAATATCATTGATTGTCTCACATTACGGTTACTATTGATGATATGAACTAACATGCAATTTTTAATAACATTATTTGGGGCCTTGGAATCTTTGACTTATAATTTAGTTTGTTGCTATTTTGTGAACTTAAAAAATTGTTGCTGATTTACAACATAATAGAAAACAAACAGGAGAATGTCTTCATTAGATACACAAGTTCCTTTTTATATATATAATTTTTCTTTAAAAAATGACAATTCCCACAGGCACATAATGCATTTCACCAATTCTCCTTCATTCCCACCTTTCTTATCACCCTTACACTCCCTTCAAGTACTCTTTACAAGTCTCTTTTTGAAATTATATCTTTGGGTTTTGTCTTGTAACGCAGAGATTAAACAGAGCTGTCTGTGTAAGTCTGAGTTTCAGACTTTCCACTGGAGCCTAGCAGGCTCATCTGTGTGTTTACATATGAAATCACTGACTGCCTCTCTGCCACGATCTACCAAAGCCCATAGTCCAGCAGAATGGGGGATGGTCCCCCCGATTCCTCTCTGGTTCTGGCTGTGCTGATGAGGGACCCAGGCTTGTGTAGGTAGCTATAGTGCTGTGAGACAGACCAAGGTTGCCATAGCTATGTCAAGCCCACAGTACAGTGTGGGAGGAATGCCTTGAGTGGATATAGCAGTTGTCAATAAAGTGCTGTTTAGCCAATCAGCTGGGCCGAAGGACAGGAAGAGGAAGGCAGGACTTCCACGGGAGGTGGGAGGAGCCTGGAGAGAAGTTGAGAGTTGGCAATTGATGGTTGGGAGCTGGTGGAGAGAAGCCTCCTGAGGAGGATTAGATCGGCAAGTGCTTGGGATATAGGAGGTTATGAGGCTTAGAGTAGTTTATTGTAGTTTATTGTGAGAGTAGTAGCAGTTTAGATTCTGCCCAGCATAGTGCTTGCAGCTTTAAGAATACAAGTCAGTCTTACTGTGTCAGTTATTGGCTTCCTAGGCCATACAAACAAGTTCCTTGTAACAGTACAGCACTGCCAGCCCCTCTTCTCATCTTCTGGCTCTTGCACTCTCTCCACTCCTCTTCCACAAGTTCTAAGCTTGCGAGGGGTGACTAGCTGTCCTGACTGGGGTGAAGAACTCAGGTGTCACTTAGTCTTGGTGACATGAGCAGCCATGAGTGTCTGCATTCACCACAGTTCACAACAGATGGAATCTCCTCTGCATAATGTGGGCTGTAGCGTTTGCCCATGAGTGTAATTATGAACATTTAGAAGACAGTTTGGAATCACATCTATTTAAACATCTGTAAAATCTTTCTCCTCCTGGACCTAAGAACTTGTAATTTTCTGTGCGGTAATAATTGCACATAGGTAAGTGCAAAGAGGATAAACATTATACAAGCTAAGGCCAAGTGATTCTGCCAAAAGCCCCATGATGAGAGATCGATGCCTTGAGTTGCCAAGAATTCTTCACCAGTGCATCTGTAATTCAACACACACACAAAATAAAGTCAATATTTATTATTCACTGTTACTTCCTTTTAAAAGTTGTTTCAACACATCATTTAAAATTTCTTTTTTATATTTAATAAATAGTAGTAAGAATATGCTTACAATTTTGTTATAAATTATGCTAATCAATCTACACAACTTGAATTGGGCAGTTTACTTCATTTAAAACACAATCAAAGTGCTGCAGCTCCCACACCCACTAAACAGCATACAGGAAGTAGGCTTCTAAACCTGGCCACATTTACAGAGTCACACTGTGATCCAACTTCGTGGACCTCACAGTGCCATTCGTTTCTGAGTCTACAGTGCTGCTCTCTTGCTCTCTTCAAGGGCAAAGACACTTATCCCAAACTGGCTGCACCTGAAGCAGCAACCCCAGCTCCTAATGACACACACAGACCTTCCAAAGAGATCAAAGCTTTGTGAATTCTGCTGACTCACTAGACAGTCTTGCAAAAGAACACAGCACGGAATTCTAGACCGAGGACCAGAGGAGGTCACGGGCTTCTGACAAGAGCTGCTCAACTCCTGTCAGCTCATGTACTAGGAATGTAGTGACAGCCACAGATGCTTAGCTACAGGACCTTCCCAGCAGCCCAGTGGCAGCTGAGGCTGGGTAGAGCTGGAGCACAGCAGGATGCCGTGGACCTGACTGGGGTAGAAGGGCAGCTGCTGCGGACAATTCTGCACATAGCTCCAGTTCCTGCCTCTGTGTGTCCACCCCACACCTCTCTGTTCCCTCACATCTCTTAGGATTTCCAGGTCACAAATCTGCTGAAAGCACAGATTTCTTCTTCCTCCTATGAGGACAGACATGTGAGTGTGAAGTGTGTGCCTGCCCTGCTCTGCTTTCAGCTTCTCCATCCATGGCTTCCTGACCAGAAGCTAGGAAGGAATTCATATGAGGCAGACGCCAGACCCCACCAGGAAAGAGGAGATGTGCACATAAGATCTCTCCCATACAGGCTTTCTCATCAGGACCTCAGAACATAAATTTACACCTCTACTATTCACTATTGTTTTGAACATGCATGAGAGATTTAATGTCAGCATATTCCTCTCATTTATATAACAAAACCAAATCATGAGAACATTTGTAGAAAGTGAAGGTATTGTAACTTTAAAACAACATACTTTTATTTTATTGAACATCTGTGTTTCTATTTTAATGCAATAGACAAAAATGAGACTTCCTTCTCAATATACTGAACGATATCTGGACATATCCACTGATAGGACACACACACACACACACACACACACACACACACACACACTCAAACAGGGCTGTCTGAAGTCTTCCAGTGTGTGAGGCAGAGGGAAGACGCTGAATGCTGGCAGACAAAGCTCACCACAGTTGGCCTTTGCTGCCCTGACATTCCCAGGCTTGGTTCACAGGACTGTGATCGATACATGTAGAAACCATGTGCGCTTGCTAAACTATCAGAGCAGCCTGTGTCAAACTCAAATGTTCTGAAACAAAGAACTCAAACTTAAAACACCAAAACCATTGCTCAAGAGGCCCCCAAAGGACCCTTTCTGTACACTATCTACACCGTGCAGCAATAGGACAAAACACACGTCTGCTAGTGCACAGTGACTCCTCCTGGGGACAGGCATAAGACAGAGTGTTGGCCCTGAAGGACAGGCTTCCCCTCAGCTGAGTAGCATCCTGTGTCCCCGTTATGTCACTGAACTCCGGCTTACATCACATAGTTCTGACATCTACTGAGTTCTTCTGTGTTGTTTTCTGGACAGAAATTTTGTCCCAGGAATTCACTGTACAACAAAGCCTGTAACACAAGCAAGATCATAGGAAGGAAAATAGTTTTTATGTCCATAAGTTTCCAAAGAATAAATACAGCTAACTTCAAGTTCAATCTTTACTTTTATTTCTAATTGAAACAAAAACAAAAACACCCTACCAAGTTCACAAGCTGCTCAGCAGAGCATCGCTGTCCCCGCCCCCCCCCCCACCAGGAGGCTTGTGATTGACATGATGGTGCTTCCAATCAGCTGGGAGGTGGGTTCTCTAACCACATTACCCTAGGCACACTTCTTCTTCTTTGCCCCCGCTAATCCCCAAACCCCATAAACACTGTAGTTAAAACAATACTACTGACTTATAGTGACAGTATTTTTGCTTGTTCTCATCAAAACCAATTGTGATTCTGAGAGCCAGAAAATATTTTAAGATACTTTACCACAGAGATGGGCTTATAAAGCCACTATGGCTATGGGTATCACATGCTTTGCTTTAATTTCATAATATGAACTATGTATCATAACCTTTGATCCTGTCATTTCCTTTTTGAGTAAAAACACAGAAGTATGTTTGTCACCATTTCATCCACCTCTCCTCTTTACTCCAAGATTTCTCTCCCTCACCCCATTTCCCTAGAATACCATGTGACTGGGGAAACCCCTGATGACTTATGGACCTTAGGGTAGGTAAACATAACAGGAAATTGCTCATCTCTTGCCCCTGGAAGGAGATTCCTGAATAGGAGCTGCTGAGAGCTTAGAGCTGGGGAAAGGACGAGGTGGGGAGTCACTTCAGTTATTACAGCCGGAGAATCCAGCACAGTGACAGAGAGGACACCTACCTGAAATCCATAATGAGGAATGCTGAGGTACTGGATCCATGAGAGGCTAGGCAGGAAGCTCCCTGAATAGAGTGATAGGCCTGAGAAAACCTGCAAAGAGCAAAACTGTAAATTAGAGCCAAACGAGTGGCTCCATATTCTAGACAAGCTCTTCCTTCTTCAAGTCCCTGCTTCCTTCTGAACATTTCTGCTCAGAGCACATCATTGAAACAGTCTCTCAGTTAACTCTAGACAGAAGTCTTCAGTCGTGGCAAAGCCAAGGCTCTTTGTGGGTTTTAAAAGAAGCACCTGCCCTGCCCTCCAACTCTGCAGAAGGCAAACCCTGTAGATGCTTACTTATGTTATTGTTAAAATGGCGTGTGACCTACGCACCTCCTTTAAAGTTCACAAGCCATAAATACACCATCTGGCTTTGTACCTAGTTTTTAATGTCCCATATAGAAACTATATAATAACCAGCTGTCTTCGTTACTCTGTTGTTGTTGTAATAAATGCATACAAAAGATTTTCTAAGTACAAGTACAGACACAATGTGTAAAAAATGCAGAAACTAATGTCATCCACATTAGTGACTTCTAAAGTGGGGAATGAGGAGGTGTCTTGGGATAAACGTAACCAGGTGAGGTACTTTTACAATATAAACTTTTAAAAAACGGAAAAAATAAATAAATTGAAGATACCAAGAGATAGAAATTCTCCTGTGCTTATAGGTTTGTACAATAAATATGAGAATGCCCATCTTATCCAAGGCAATCCACAGATTCAATGCAAGTGCCATCAGAATTCTAATACAATTCACATAGTTGAAATAACAATATTAAATTTCACATGGAAAACCAAAAGACCCCAATTAGCCAGAACAATCCTGAACAACCACATCAACAAAATTGATGGCGCTATCACCACCCAGTGGAGGGAGGATCACCACCTAGTGCAGGATCACCCCCTTTGGTGAGAGAACCCACTGCCCCGTTGTGTCAGGAATAAGTCATCTTCTCAGTTGATAGAGGTCTGGGAACAAAAGCACAGTCTCTGGCAAACTTCCCACCCCGTGTGTCCTGCTTTAATAAAGAGACTAGCGTGCACTGTGCTCTGGTAGGATCAGTGTCCCATTCGAATGAAGAGGGTCTGTGCGCTGGGCCTGTGGTGTCCTGCCTCACAAGCACAGCGAGCACTCCTCGGGCGCATGCGCTGTGTTCTTACACTGTGGACCCAAGTATTCAGTTCTCTACGTCTAGTTTTATGAGCCCATTTATAAAAGTGAAACGTGATCTGGCAACATGTGTCCTTTAGGCGATGAGGTGCTGTTAGGTTCGTTTTGAGAATTAATTTTGAAGGCTGCCTAGATGATCCAAAGGTGGAAACTTAGGCCTCGGGTATTTGTTCATCTGAGGAACCATGTTTGTTTGTTTGTTTGTTTGTTTGTTTGTTTTTTAAGTGTAAGACTAGACAGTCACAGAACTGAACTGTTAGTAGAAAAGCTATTGGGGTTGGCTACAGAGATGGCTCAGTAGTTGAGATTACTGTCTGCTCTTCCAAAGCACCTGGGTTCAATTCCCAGCACCCACATGGTGGCTCACAGCTGTCTAATTCCAGTTCCAGGTGACCTGATTTCCTCACACCAATGCACATAAAATAAAAGTGTTTTTAAAAAGAAAGCTGTTTTAGTTTCATTAGCAAGTTTTTATTTTTTATTTTTTGGTTTTTCGAGATAGGGTTTCTCTGTGTAGCCTTGGCTGTCCTGGACTCACTTTGTAGACCAGGCTGGCCTCGAACTCACAGTGATCCGCCCGCCTCTGCCTCCCGAGTGCTGGGTTATTTTTGATTTTTCAATCATAACCAAGACTGTTCCATTTTTAATTAAGACTTCACTGTGGTGAGATAGTCCAGTCCCCTGAGCATTGAATGAGGCCTTTTCACTTGTGTGTGAAAGGTCACATCTCTTTAACACCTCTTTAACTTGGTTCAGCCAAAATCACAGGAAAGGGGCCCTCCCAAGGTCTGTTTCAGTTTGGTTTGGTTTTGTTTTTCAGGAGTTTACCAGTGTTTGGTCCCTAAGCAGAAAATAATGGTCTGGTAATTTTAGCAGAAACTGTGTCCTGAGAGAGGCTAGGATAAGGGAGATCCGGGACAGTATTTATGAGAAACAATTTTAGTTTCTCTGGTGGAAGGCCATGGAACATTCTTGTGGAGTGAGGCCCTCCAAGAGCTTTTAAAATCTGAGTTACATCTATTTCGTTCTGAGTTACATAAGACCCTCTTCATCCCAGCAGCAGCAGCAGCAGTGACATGGCGGGGGCGGGGGGCAGCAGGGGAGGAGCCTCTGTTTGTCACCCTATCACTGTACAGATATGTTTCAGCCTGTTGGCTTCTTTGGTGTTTGTAGAAGCTCATCTACATACCTTCAAAGGGTTTCAGTTCAGATTTCCCATCTGGGTTTTAATTATCTCCAAATTCCTTTTTTCTTTTGGCAAGTTACACATCGTTAACACACATACCTATCTGGCACACCCCTGTGTAGACTCCTATCTGAACTTGGTTTCTATTGATGTTATAAAGACACCATGATTAATAGTGTGAGGAACAATTTATTAATTGTTCATTTTAATAATCAGTATTTGCATTTTCTTCTGCCAGTGGAAGAAATAGGTGATAACAACGTCTCTGCCGTCTGTCTAAAGCCTGTTGTGGACAACAAGTACCCATAAAGGCTCTGCAGGCTTCTGTTGACAGGCAGCAGGTGACAGGCAACAGGCAGCAGGCAGCAGGTGACAGGCAGCAGGCAGCAGGCAGCAGGTGACAGGCAGCAGGCAGCAGGCAGCAGGTGACAGGAAGCAGGGGAGGAAGCTAGAGCAGGAAGCCAAATGCTGACATCTTGACATGAAAGCACAAAGCAGGGAGGGAACAGGAAGCACTGCAGGCCTGCAGCCCTCAGAGCCGCCCCCAGGGACCCCTCACAGCACCTACTGAAAACCAAGTGTATAAGTCCTTGTGCCTTAGGGGACATTTCTCATCCAAAACTCCACAGGGAAGGATTTGGGAGGGAGGAAATGGGAGTAGTATTGATCAAAGCACTTTATATGCATTTATGAATCCCTCAAACAAAAACGATTTAAAACACACCTATTGGAGATTTACGTTACTGGATTGCCATACATATGTGATCATAAAAATAGGAAATATAGATGAAACTTAGCACTTTCTCAGGAGCACGCACCTCCCGTTGCCAAGCTGCAGCATGCTCTTACACTAGCAGAACTGATATGAACATTAGCACATTAAACAGTTGTGTTTACTTGATGTGCTTGGTGGGGAAATGTGGGACCTGGCTCCACTCATCGGCTGAGTCATATACATCAAGTGTATAGTTTATGCACATGCAGGTCTAAGGCTGAGCATCCAACTTTAAAGAGATAAACAGAAGGTGCTAATACAGGAGACCGAGTTAGTACCAGGGACTCTGCCTCCTCTCTGTTTCTAATGCTTTTCAGAGCCCACATGAGCCCCAGGCAGATGCCTCCTGGTGAACACTTGACTTTTGCTTTCCCATTAGAGACTGGTGAGTGGACCACGTCATATCAGCTGTGGTTGAAAGGGCAGGAAGCCTCTCACAGCAGCAGGAAAGGAAGGCAGTAGTCGGCTCCTCTTGTAAGGGAATCAGCCAATCACAGCACTTTCTTGAAAGTCCAGTTATTAAGGTTTCGCAATATGACCCTAAGAAATGCCTCTGAAGAGCTCACTAGGAAGGGCACGTCAGCTACATCACAGTACTGACACTGGAGCAGTGGCCTCAAAGGAGGAAAGGGGACTTCTTTTCCACTACAGACCATAATAAGCTTTAGCTTAAGGCTTCATGTCCCAAGAGCTGGTTTATCAAGTGGGTTGCATGTGCAAGAACAAACACAAGGAAAGTTTTTCTCTTCGGAAACGCAGTGCACACTCACCAGCGTGAACATGAAGTAGATGGTGGCAGGTAGCATTGGTGCAGCTGCTGTGTTCTCCCCTGTGACTATGGACAGGCGCAGGGAACTGACAGAAAAAGCCAGCATCAAGACAGTAAACATCACGGTGAAGAAACTGGTCACACTCGCAGTTACTCCTTAAGGAGAAAAAAAAAAAAAAAAAAAAAAAAAAAAAAAGGAAGGTCAGTCCAGTTACCTAAGTCATGAGAATTGGACATTTTTCAAATAACACTAATAATCAAAGGGACGAGTAGCAGTTTTACAGTCACCCGACGACTCTGGATCTCCCAATTCATCACTTCCTTCCATTTGACTACATAAAGTTTTTATGCAGGCTTCTCTTTTTAAACATGTACTCGACTTTGAACGTGCATTTACATGTGTCTGTGTGAAAGTATGCCGCATGTGTACAGCTGCCTCTGGAGGTGACAAGAGGGCATCAGATCTTCTACAATTGTAGTTACAGGCACACACAGCACATGCACAACATCACACATGCATACATGGTACATGCATAACATGACATGCTCACATCGCACATGCACACCATGATACATGTAGACCATAACCGATGCACACCATGACACATGCGTACCATATTACATTCACACCATGAAACATTCACACCTGGATACATGTACACCATGACCCAAGAAAACCATGATATTTTCACACCATGACATAGGAAAACCATGATACTGCACACCATGGCACTTGCATACCATCACAGATGCACACATGGCACAGGCAAACAAACCATGATACATGCATACCATGGCATGTGCCTGTGCCATATGTGCCTGTGGAGTCGAAGGGCCACTTTCTTCAGTGATTCTCTCTTCCACTGTGAATCCTGAGGATCAAATCCATGTTGTCAGGCTTGCAGGACAAGCGTGTTTGCCCACCAGCAACCCCATGACCTAAGAGAATGATTCTGTAAGTTTTATCAATACTTATTTTTAAAGATGTGCATGTGTGTGTATAAGTGTGCATATGTTTGTGTGTGTGTGTGAAAAGTATGGAAGTTCTATACAGAATAAGATGAAAATAAATCACTGTACATAAATGAATCTGTGTACATATTTGAAGTGACTATTTATATTACATAATTTCAATAAATCCCAAATTCAGAGTTCTCAAATGACAGTGTGTATATTTAGGTTTTTACATGCATATGCATACATATGAGATACTATTCACTTTTCTATATTGTATTTACATGGAGACACATAAACAGAAACACAGAGTAAATTACACAGCTGTGTTAGAGACATGGCTCAGTGGTTAGGAGCGTGTGCAGTTCTTGCAGAAGCCCTGGATTCAGTTCCCAGCACCTGGATGGTCACGCACATTCTCCTGTAACTCCAGTTCCAGGAGATCCAACATCCTGTTCTGACCTCTATAGGCACTGCATTCAGTTAGGGTGCATATGTGTGCACACATGCGTGCGCGCGCACACACACACACAAATACAAATAAAAGAAAAATCCATCCATGGATGGATATCTAATAGATGATTTTGCTCTATTGGCACTGCCTCACATGTGAGTTATGTCTACATCCGTTATAATAACAGGACATCTTAGTAGAACACAGTTTCATCAACAGCTTTTGGAGATCTTCCGTTAAGGAGCCTGGGAGGCTCTGCTCACGGAACATCCACTGTAGACAGTGCATGGAGACATGCTTGTCTGCTTTAAGACTTGCCACAGTTGTATGAACCAGAGCATGCTCCTGAAAGACACAAGACCTGTTCTCTGCTTTTGTTACTTACCCACTATGACATATGTTGCAACAGTAAATATAATAGTTGTAAATAACCTCCTTGGCACTAGCTCAGCCAGCAATTTCCCGAAGAAATATGACGACACTTCGTAGTATCCACTGCCATGCTCATGTCTACAGAAACAAAAGACCTCGTTACACACCCTCAGGTTAGTCCAGAAGGCACAGGTGGGACCCTGGCTACACAGGGAGCCTAACTGGACAGTAGTGTCCCCTGTGCTCCCGGCTGACGCCCACACCTGTCCCCACCTTGGAGACTGGCATGCCTAGGCCACCGTCCTCCTGACACTCTCATACGACTCCCCATCAGAGAACTCCCTCCTGTTTTGTCCACTCTGGCCACAGAACAGCCCCTCAAGAGAAACTGTCTGATGTCCTCTCTGTCCCCAGAGACTTTGCTCCTCTGAGGCTGGTGAGAGCAGCTCTAGTACCTCACCTCCTGGTCATGGAGGCTCTGCCCCGCCCACTTCTCATGAAGAAGGTGACACTGTCACTCTGAGGACACCATGAAGCTTCAGGCCACTACACCCTTCTCCTCTGCATCTCTCACTTTCGGAGAGGCTTCCTCCTTCTGATTTCACTTTACAACCAGGATCCTCACCAGCTAACATGGTCCTTCCCCTTCGGCATGTTTCTCTAAGCCATCCCAAGCTCCAAGCTCTTCATTGTCTGGTGGCTTGATTGTACTTTTAATTTTCTATTTATTTATTTATTTTTAGTGCAGGCTGGCCTCAAACTCCATATTTTTCCAAGAATGACCTTCCTCCTGCCCCTCCCCCCAAGCCATGCTGAGGGTTCCCTGGCTCTGTGAATCTGCCCCAGGGGGTCATGCATGCTAAACAAGCACTCTACCCACTGCACTATGCTCTCAGCTCCTCCCTGATGGCCCCTTTCCCTGGTGTGTACTTGTAGGTAAACCCTGCCAGCCATGGAAGCTGTGAACCCTAAGCCAGGGCCACCAGAGGTCAAACAGCTGTTACTGTATGGCTGCCCCCTGGCTCTTCTGAGCCTTCACCCAGGAGGGCTGCAGCACTCTCCTGTCCATGCAGCTTTGCCCCTCCAGCCCCAGTGTGCTGCTAAACCCACTATGCTTAGCTCCGTCAAACCCTGCCGTCTTTTGGGGGTTCAGGAGTGAACTGTGCTATTCAGCCCCTACTACTGCTTTGTCTGCAGCACTGAGATCTGGGGACCACACCCCAACTTTCCCTGAGCTGCAGACACCTGTGCTCTTGATTCCCCACACATTTTTTCAGTTAATATTAATAATCTCTTTACATACTTCAAAACACATGGTGCCACTTGATGAACACAAAAGTTCGTACTTTGTTCACTTCTCAACTAAACAAGGAGAAATGCTGGTAATTCATGAGATAACATCCTAGGCTCAACTATGAATATAATCATCTTGAACAGGGGCCGCTGGTGCCTGCTGGAGGAGGGCTACTCACAGGAATCGGTCCCTGTCAGTCATGAAGAGCTTCCCTGTAGTCACACCTGTCATACACTGGAAGACTGTGAGCAGGAAAAGCAGGCCGGCTCTGTCAGGAGAGAACAGAGTGAAAGGGAACCACTAACTCAACATTCCACTTTCTGTCTGCATTTTCCAGAAACATATCCACCTCAGGTCTTTCTGTGTTTGTTTCTGAATGCTTCCTGTGACCGTGTCTACACTGTCTGTTCTGTGATCTGTGGGTGCTGGGTTAAGATGATCCATCAACATGTGGTACAGACCAAGGACTAGTGGGTCTGGAAAGTGTTCAGAGCGTGGACTTCAGGGAGGGTGGAAAGAGGACGGTATGGGGCAGCTGTAATGACTAACACACCACTGACTAAGGTCTGATCAATGGAAGGGAACGCACATAAAAGCCAGTTTTTATGCTTCTTCTTTCTTTCAAAACTAATTGTTTCCCCCACACATCAAAACAGATTTATGAGGCTGGGCAAGTGGCCCATTCAGCCAAGTGTCTGCCATGCAATCATGGGCACCTGAGTTCAGAACCCTGTGCTTATGTGACAGCCAGGCACAAACCTCACATCAGTAACTACAGTGATGATGGACACAGAGGTGGATGCTTGGAGCTCATTGGCCAGCCAGCCTAGCCAATCACTGAGCTCCAGATTCAGTGAGAGTCTTGTCTCAAAAGACGATATGGAAAGCCATCCAGGAAAACCTGACATCAACCTCTGGCCTCCAATGTATACATATGCGTGTTGACCCACATGCACATGTGTACACACCCACATAAACATGCATGTGCTCCACACATATAACATACAATACTACATGTGTACACACACACACACACACACACACACACACACACACACACACACACACACACACTCAAGAGAATCTTCCTGAAGTCTTTTTAACCATCAAGCCTCTCTGCCCCTGTGAGGAACCCTGAGGCTGGGGAATTCTAGCAGGGAACACAGTATCGAGCAGAGTGGTTTGCCATCCAAACTCACAGTGAGAATTTGACAATGGTGGTGTAGCTAAGAAACTATGTTTGGAGCATGCGATATGTAACACGAAAGCGTGCCACATTATAACTCAAACTGGACAAGGACCAGAAAAGTGACACCTGTATGACAAGTCAGGATAACTGAGCTCAGCCTATTGCCTCACACTCACATTCCAACAAGCAAAGATATTCAAGAAAATTGGTCCCAAAGAAAAAGAATAATAATTTGGTAAACTAAAAGTATTTATGCACTGAAAGTATTTATCAACAGAATGAAAAGGCAACAGGCAGAAGGAGAAAATGTATGTGGGTCACATGTCTGGTGAGGGGTTCATATCACAGAAAAAAAACTATATCTCAACAGCAAGGAAAATTTAAAGGCCAGAGTGGTACTTCCGCTGATAAGATGGCAGCCACCAAGCTTGGTGACCTGGGTACAATCCCTGAAGCCCATGAGGTAGAGGCATCAGCTATTGTAAATTGCCCTCTGACATCCATGTGCATGCTGTAGGACACGCATGTCACATATACACTAAGTAAAGAAGTAAGTAATTTCAAAATGAAAAGAAAATAATCCAATTTAAATGGGAAAATTAGTTCTGCAGACAGTTCATAAAGCATCTGGTGGATCATGATTTTTTTTTTTTTAGGAATCTTGTTCAAAACAAGAAGGGATATAAGTTGGGTTAGAATGTGGATAATCTGGAGGCCTAGTACAATGCTGGAAAGAATATGAAATAGTACAGTGCAGTCAGAGACAGGACAGCGCTTCCTCAGGTAGGTAACACAATGCAAACATGACTAGGCAATATTAGCTTTCCATATCAGAGGACAAAAATCTGGAGTTCAAACATATTTTCACACTCAGCAGCATCATTCACAGTAGCCAAAGGTGAGAGCACACCACATTTCCAGCCACAGATGAACAGGAAGCAACAGTGTATGCACACAGTGGACTATTATCTATTACTTTGCCTTTCAGAGCCTGTGAACACCCCACACCTGCCAAGCTTTGATGAGCTCTGAAGACATTACAGTAAGGAAAACAAGGCTACGAAACAAGAGCCAATCAAAACAGCAGGAAAACATAAATACTTTCTGACTCCAATTCAGCGGCCCTGGTTTAGTCATAGTCACAGAGAGAAGGTAGGATGGTTGTTGCCAGAAAGTGGGAGTGTTTAGCATTGGGAGTCTTCTTTCAGAGCTACAGGACTCCATTTGGGAAGGTGAAAACGTGTCCTACATTCACAGTGTGCTGATAGTCGCATAATGTGAAGCTACTGCATACACTAAAACCAGTTAAAACCCTTCTCCTGCTGCTGGGTTGCCTCAACCAGCCTTGATATGAGGGTGAGGGCCTAGTCTTGTTGTAGCTTGTTATGCTGTGTTTGCAGTGTTGACGTCACAGGAAAGCCTGCTCCTTTCATAGGAGAGGTGGGTATGGTGCAGCCGGGAGAGAGGAGGAGGCAGAGGGAGAGACTGGGGAGAAGGGAGGAAGGGAAATGTGGCAGAGATGTAATATATGAAAGAACAATAAAACAGAACTGGAAAATGTGAAATGTGAGGTGTGTGAATCATTTCAAACCATCCACACACAAACACATGTGGAAAAGTGGGCTCTTCCACTCAGCCCTCACCGTACAACACCCTCTGCCACTAGCAAATGCGCCCTCTGTGCTCATCATCAACTTCAACTCTTAATGGATTTATAACAGTTTGAACAAAATGATAGCATTTTCTTGAAATCAGGATCCAAGCTTGCTTACCTGGTCGGGATTTCAACACAATCATTTTTCAGGAAAAGGAGAGCGATACCTACAGCTGCTGCCAGTGTGACCATGATAACCATCTATCAAAAAAAAAAAAAACAAAAAAAAAAAAAACGGGGAAAAAGAAAAACTTCCATTAGGAGTAATAGGTACTCAATGTATTGCTCAGTATTTTAAGATAGAGGGTTTCCTAATCAGATGTCTACAGTGAGATGAACACTGTATTTTGGCCAGAGTCCCTGGAAGAATATAAGACACACAGGTTAATAGACTGCTTGTATGTTAAATGGAAAGTTACGGACCGTGCAATCTGAAACTCTAACTATACAGACCCTGGAAAAGCTAAGACTTCTCCCAGTTCCCCAGCAGGAAAGGCCATTGTAGGGCCCAGCTCAGTCCTGAAACATGCATGACACAGGGTGGGAGAATGCAGGCACAGGGGAGGTCGGGAACAAACACAAGACAACAAGGGTTCACCTGACCTGAGATCTCAGCTCTGGTGCAGTGAGCACATGCAGTTTTCCACTTCAATGCTCAGAGGAACTCAGGCTTTTTTAAACTTAGTGTTAGGAAGCAGCACAGGCAGGCAGGGGTGTAGCTCCATGCAGAGAGCCGTCCCTGAACAGCAGACACTAGACCCTAGTCATGATCCCCACAAGTGCAAACCGAATAATGACATCAAAACCACTCACAGCACAGCCCCTCACAATGGACTGTGTGCGGAGCAGGGGTGAGCGTGTCCTCACCTGTGCAGCCTCTGGGAAGTCTGAGCCTGTGCAGTGGAGCACTGGTGCTGTCACCAAGAATAATACAGCTGACACATGACACCCACTGCTGCCCCATCAACCCCAATCCAGGGACCTGTGTTCAGGAAGTGTCAGACCCTCAGCTCATGAGGAGCCTGCACAGCTTTGGCTTAGGGCTAAATGGCTTTAGAGAGGCTTCAGTTAGAACAGACTAGGGATACATGATGCTGTGCCTGATTTGAGATACTTTAGTAATTATTTTAAAATAGGAAATTATAATCTAACAGAAAACATACTTTCATGTAACTTCATAACTTAAATTTAAACCCAAAATCTCTGAGTTCGAGGCCAGCCTGGTCTACAAAGTGAGTCCAGGACAGCCAGGCTATACAGAGAAAACCTGTCTTGAAAACAAACAAAAAACCCCAAAAACAAAATCCCAGGGCTTGGAGATATGGCTCAGCAGTTAAAACACCTGCTGCTCTTGCAGAGGATGCTGTTCAGGCCACAAGAAGTCACAACTGCCTGTAACTCCAGCTACAGGGGATCTGAGTCCTTCTTCTGCCCTCCATGGGCACACGTATGATGCAGATACACATGCAGGCAAAACACCCACACATGAAAAATAAGTACATAAAAATCTAAAACTTTAGTCATCCATTCACAGCATTGCTAACACACACACACACACACACACACACACACACACACACACACACACACCTACCTCATGACATTCTCTCACTGTAAGAGTAACCCAATTTGATAAATGTAACTATTTGTTTTCAAGTCATATCAAATCTTCCTTTCCTCAGTGAGTTGGGATATAAATGTGTCTCTTTACGACATAGATACCCAAGTATAAAGCCCAAAGTGCTTGTAGCAACTGACCATATAACACAAATGGTAACAATATTCACATACACAGAGAGAGGCAGTGATATTACAAAGGAAAATGGTGGCATTCCCACTTAGACGTAAGCAATGTTCCATTACAGCCAACAACATCCTGCCTTTCAGCGTTCAGCAGAAACTACGTAGTGACAATTGTGGGGCCTTTAAAAATCCAGTTACGAGCCAGGCGTGGTGGCGCACGTCTTTAATCCCAGCACTTGGGAGGCATAGGCAGGCTGATCGCTGTGAGTTCGAGGCCAGCCTGGACTACAAAGTGAGTCCAGGACAGCTAAGGCTACACAGAGAAACCCTGTCTCGAAAAACAAAAAAACAAACAAACAAAAAAACAAAAACAAAAAAACAAAACCCAGTTAGGTCATGTGAATGTGAATATGTTTTTGTTTTAATCCCAGCTGTGGGGATAAGAGGCTGCTTCACACAGGTGACTATGATTTGCCTCATGCTCTAGCAGGGGCGTGGTTCTGCCAGCTGCTGATAGTGTCTGCCAGTCTGTGGAATTCTGGAAACTTTTGAGAAGCTATATAAAGGCCAGAGCCCCAAGAGAGGCTGCTGCTGCTCCCCTGCTTCTTGTGCTGTCCTTGTCGCTGCTGGGTGCAGGTTGTTGCAGTTCACAGCAGTGTGTCGCGTAACCATGCACAAAGGACTAGACGAAACAATTGAATGTCCTGACGGTGAAGGTCATAGCTGCCCAGCAGCCTGAGGACCCTGGTCAGCAGGAAGCCGTCTAGAAGGGCTCTGCCTCCTCTCCCTTCTAACCGACTTTCTCGCCTCCCTGGTGTTGGGAGCGTGGAAGGGACTGGGGTGGAGCAGGGTGGTAAACATAAGATGCAATAAAGTAGCCAAACAGACACCTACAGCTAAATGTCTGATAATAACGTAACAACCCCAAACAGCTGCACTGACTACAAAGGTTTGGCAGGAGTGGGAACACAGATCCACAGTAGAGACTTGCCATCTACTGGCTAAGACCCTGGGATCAACTGAAAACACAGCAGAATCGTCATCGTCATCATCCTCTTCCTATCATCATCAGCAGCATCATAAAATAAGAAATAAATGAATAAGTGAAGGCCGAGTAGCTGGGAGAACTACATTTGTGTACGATACACATGTTAAAATAACTGAAACTCTTACGGCATGTTGGTTACTGGTAGGTACAGATCACGTGTAAAGAGTCTCAGGAGCTGACAGGGAAGAGCCTCCATAAGTCCAACTGCACTTGTGTGCCGCTGCTCTCTTTGAGGAGCTCCTGCTTTCAAACACCAGCCCCTGAGTGAGGGAGCAGCACTCCACCACAGGCTCCTCTCTCAGGCAGTAGCTGCACAGGCTCCCCGGAGGTGTTCAGTGGCGCTGTCTCCTCATCGCCTGATTTCAGGTACAGATCAGCCCTCCCCTCCCCCCCTTTCTCTCTCCTGTCACCCCCACAACTTCTCTACTCAACCTTTTCCAACGTCCATGCTTTCATCTGATGTGCTACAAATTTTACCTATTCACTCAACAACCATATATCCACTTAATGAACAGTTGCATCAGAAAATAGCCTTTTCAGTCGCTCCTGTACTTTGAACGTGTAGGAAGCATCGGTGAGTGTGAGGAACTCCCAGGTGTGCCTGATCACCTTTTGCAGTCCCCAAATAAGAATTCCTACTTGGATTTGTCATTATATGTTGTCTAAATGAAACACACCACTAAAAATATTTTCCATAAGGAAACAGTTAATTATGTTCTGCTTGCTTCACTAGGAATCTCTATATGGCAGGTGTAGTGGAGACGACAAACACAGGAAGGAGCCCAAGGTCACTGTGACCCTGAGCTCAACTGACTCAGAAACAAGTTCCTCCCACTTGAGTGTTTCATGATACAATGAAAATAATTCATCAGATTACCTGTGTCATAGTGATCTGTGGGAAACCCATGAAATGTTTGAACAAACGACCGACAATCCACCGGAGCTGGTGCCAGAAAGGGGTGACACACGTGATCTCCTCCACGGCCGAGCTCCTCTCCACCTTCTGTGCCCCCAACAGTTGATCCAGTTTGGCTCTTATATCATTGTATAAGGAGGACTGTGCATACATCTTGGCCAATGTTCCTGCGACTTCATGTTCTGTCTGAAAAAGCTCTTTATGTTCATCAGCTTTGGGATAAAAGTGGATAAAGACAAGAAGCAGCAGACAATAAGTTAACTGATTTTTCTGTTGACTATCAGGTTGAATTCATGAATAACACATAAATTATGTATTGATTTTCTTTGAGACAAGCTCTCATGTCACCTACGCTGACCTCACGGTCGCTATGTAGCCAAGGGTGGCCTTACACTTCTGGCCTCCTGTTTCTATGTTGCAAGTGCTCAATTACAGGTGTGCACCTCCACACCCAGGTATGCAGCTCTAGGAACCAAGCTCAGGGCTTTGCGCTTGCTAGGCCAGCCTTCTCCATGCTGAGCTGCATCCTCAGCCCAACACATTTTGAAAACAATAAAATGACTACTAGGCAATTACTTCACTTATTAGCAGAGCATTCTTAACTGACCTGACTACCATAATGGATACAGCAAACGGAATGGCCTTTTCCCCTTCTGTATCCTAACTCTTAACAAAGCCTTAGTTCCCATATAACTCTAAGCCTCTTAATATAACGGTGGGCTCCCTGATTTCTGCTACATGTAAATTTATATAACAAGTCTCTTTTTTTTTACTGCAGTGTGCCACAATGTGTCACATAGTATACTCTTTTGTCCACACATATTTGCTTGCAAATAATGAGTCATTGGTCTGGTTTGAGGCCTCTGGCTTCTGCTACACTGTCAACACTGGATCTTCTCTGGGACTTCTCTCAGAGTTCTAGATGTTTCCCTGTGTCATGGAGAGCCTGTAGCTTTGGATCTGCAGGAGTGGCCTTTTCACCTGCTCCAACAGCTGACAGATGGGGTAGAGGTTGAGGTGGGCCAACTCAAAGCCCTGCATCCCCTACACCCACACCACCAGGGTAAGCTCTCCAGCTAGCTCACCCCATGCTGCAGCCTGCAAGAGCCAGGGCCAGCTCTCCTGCTCTCATGCCCTTGCAACCAGCTCACCCACTCCCATGCCACCAGAGCCAGCTCTACTGTGGTGCCCAGGCAGGTGCAGGGCCCACTCTCCCAGGTGCTGCAGCAGGCAGGCGCAGACACAGCTCTCCTGCTCTCCTGACCTCAGAGCAGGCTACCTGCTCCCCCACCACCATGGTTAGCTCTCAGGGCCAGGCCCTCCCCCATCAGTCACTAATTAAGAAAATGCCCTCCATCCTGGCTTGTCTATAACCTGATCTTATGACTCTGCTTTCTTATCTGAGGTTCCCTCCTCTCAGACGACTTTAGCTTGTGTCAAGTTGACATAAAACTAGCCCACACACTCTGAAATGCCTGTACTGGGAAGGTGAGGTAGAAAGAGCCCACATTTAAGGCCAGGCTGGTGACATAAGCAAATCCTATCTAAAACAATAGAAAGGACAATATGACAATGGCTGCATTTATTTTCTAACAGAAATCTCCCTTGTGACAATATCATATAAATGTTGTTTTGTAAATTGAATAAAACCACCCAGCACTAACCAAGAGCAAAGTCTATTAGCTAATTTTAGGACTAGCTTGCTTTCCCACTCTTTTAATTTTCTTGAGCCCCCAAAGAGGGGGTACTATACCCTAAAACAGCAGGACACAATATCAAGACGAAAGACATCCCATTGCTTAGGTTGGGGTAGGCAGGTTTTGGTGAATTAATGGAGCCATTTAGAGGAGTTGGTTAGAAGTTATCAGTAGTTTTGGTTAGGGGGAAAGAAACAAGATACAGGAGTACAAAAACATAGCCTTGGGGATTTCTCTCCTTCCTTTTCTTTTCTTTTCTCTCTTTTTCTTTCTTCTTCTTTCTATGTTACATAAAGGAGAAGGGGTTGAGAAGAAAAAGGGCTGAATATGGGAATAATATACAACTAACAGGAGAAAAGGGTAGATTATTGAGTCTGCTCTGCAATGATAGAACTATTGTTACCCTCAAAAATGTTTGATACATTGGTATAGAATTTTATATATTGATACAGAATTAAGGTAATTTTATAATTATATTAATATATTAAGATTAAAGTTATTTTGATACACATATGTATATATGTTTCAAGTCTTGTATTAGTTTCTGCCCCTATGCAACTCATTTATAATTACAAGGTTACTTCCGGTTCTTTTAAAAGCAGTTATTATGAACTGTTTAGAAAAGTTAAAAAATGCAAGTTAATAGTCAACCAAACTCATGGTAATGCCATATACTGGTCTTGTTTATTACGAAATATACTTCCTTGGTGGAAAATATAGTAGGTGGCTAGAAGCAAGAAACATTTACCTGTTTAGATTTGCAGATAGATAGATGGATAGATAGATAGATATGGTATGATGTGATATTATTTTGCACTAGGTAGATGTGAATAGATAATAGATGGTCTTCAAAAACCTCAGAGACCTACAGTATGTGGAATTTAAAGATGTTCTTATTATTTTAAGGATTCCTTGACAATAAGACATGTCAGCTCCTGGTGACAGACATCAAAGAACCTCCATTAGGAGATGGCGTCAAATGTGGCAAGCTAGCCACCGGGAAAATAAATGCCCTGTTCCCTCTGCAGGGAGAATGCTGTTCAAAGTGGACTGCCAAGCTCTGCCAAGACAGGGTAAGCAAGCTCTTCACATTTCCTGCTTCACAAGTATGTCTGCAAGATATTCTGGGACAGATGGCTGAAGATGATGCTACAACATTTTAGAGGGAACTTGGGTGACTGTTCAGGCAGCCAACTGCCTGCCATTTCTGTGTGTTGGAAGCTGCTTGCCTGCACGTCCTACTACCTAGGTGATATTATTTTATTTCCTTCTCAAGTCTCAGATGGGGTTAAAACCAAGATAGTTATAGTCTTACGATTAAGCTTAGTTATTTAGGATCTAAGAAGATGTATTTACATTTATGATGCAGGTCATGACAGAATATATTTAGGTACAGAACTCTGAATTCACAAAGATAAGGTAGATGATAAAATAATTTCCCAATGTTTCCAAATGCATATGGACTGGACACTGTGAACATGAATCTTACATGATAGTTCTCATGACTGTTTCATAATTGATATTATTGTATGTCAGTTTATTATTGAAAGATAAAGATGGCTTTAATCCCAGCATTCGGGAGGCAGAGGCAGGTAGATCCCTGTGAGTTTGAGGCCAGCCTGGTCTACAAAGCGAGTCCAGGACAGCCAAGGCTACACAGAGAAACCCTGTCTTGAAAAACCAAAAAAAAAAAAAAGAGTCTTTTATTGGATTAAAACAGGAATTGTAGAAGGAATACCTTGTGCATTGTGTGGGTGTAAGTGCCTGTTAATAATAAATCTGATGGTCTATAGCTTAGGCAGGAAACAGGAAGTGGAACATCTGGGAAGCAGAAAGCATTCTGGGATAGTACCAGGTGCACAAGATTCAGCTGCCAAGATGTGAAGATGACAGACACATGGTGCCTGAGTTCAGGTAACCAGCCACATGGCAGAAAGCAGAACAGATATAATGGAATATTCTACATTATGAGCTAAACAAAGAAGAACCTAGTTATATGGCCTAGGTATTTGAAAATATATTTGAGTCTCATGAGTCATTATTCTGAGAGCTCAGAAACAAGAGGAAAAACCCACCTACAACATAGGACACAGACTTAACACAAAAAGGCTATATTCCAATGAACCACATTGTTGTGCTTTGATGAAATCAATGATGCAAAGATCTGTGACTCTAGATCACACTTACCTCCATGGCCGTCTTCCTCTGTATCTAACATAGCAGATACACCTCCACTAAGGACGTCCAGGAAGAATTCTGCAGGGTTGTTCTGAGAATCATATTTGTAACCTACAAAGAATACAGCCCAAGAACACAAACCTGAGGGCCCTTGTTCAGAGAGTGGGGGAGGGGAGGGAAGACAGAATCTAGCTTCTTCCTCTTCCTGCTCTTCCCCTCAATAATATATTTTTATATTAAAATACATACAAACATACACACATGTATGTACATTCACACAATAGTTCAGCAATCTGTTTCCTGTTTCATGTATACAGAATGTATGTATATACACACATGTGTGTATATGTATGTTTATGTATAGTAATATGTAAACTCTTCCTGTGAAACAATCATTCGAACTTTGCCTAAATTTTTGTTTGACTCCACAAAATCACAGATGTTTACACATTTTTAAATGACAAAGATTATTCAAAAACCAATACAGACAAACACAAGTAAACAAACACATATTTTTAAAGCAATATTTGGAGTCAAAGAGAAACCTTCATAACTATATCCATATTTCTAAAAATATGAAAGTGACTTATGAACATTAAAAATATTTCCTCATCCAATCCAACTCTGAAAAGAATGGCAGATCAAAGGTATGACTCCACAGAGGTCACCTTAAGTCTCTATCTCCCCCTAAGCTTGAACCCGAGATGCAAAGTTACTGTTAAGTGACATCTCTTCACCTCCTGAGCCTCAGAATGCACAGTAGGGAAAAACTCAAGGCCATCTGCTAAGTGAGCAAGAACTGAGGCTCTCCACAGCTGCTCACATGACAGATAACTAGGCCTGATGTCACCGTGTCGCTACCCGAGCAAGAACTGAGGCTCTCGAAAGCAGCTCACATGACAGATAACTAGGCCTGATGTCACCGTGTCAACTAAGAGGGTCACCACGGCCATGCAGAACAAGAACTGCATTAAGAATACTAGAACTGGGGCATGCAGCCTGAACAGGAGAAAGAAACCAGACCTGAACAACAAGCCAGTACTCTTAAGATAACAAAAATCCTGTCACCAAAGTAACCAAAGCATTTAAACTGGAGAAAGCCACACACAGTGAGTGTTCACAAGGGTCAAACAACATCCCTGAGGGTCCCTGTTCTCATCTGAGACCCGTGATTGAAGGAGCTGTCCCAGCAGAGCCAACCATACCTGCAGCTTTGAAGTACTCCAACGCATCCTGCGCAGGCCCGTGAAACATGACTTTTCCTGAGCCCACTAAGGTGAGGCTATCAAAGGATCTGAAGATGGAGTATGGAGGCCGACTGATGGAGAAGATGATTGTCCATCCCTTCTTAGACAGCCTAAGTTCAAAGAGTCACTGGATATCAAAACTTTGACATTCTTGACAAAATATTTTATTCATGAAGTTATACTCTTTGTTCACATTTCCACTTGAACTTTCCTAATAAACATCTCATGTCACTTTATTATGCCCCTGACACAGAAGCCAAGCTCCAAGATTCTATTTAAAAGAAGAGGATTCTTCTTTTAATTTTTTCCTTTCTTTCTTTACTTACTAACTTTATATCCTGGTCATAGCCCCATCCCTCCTCTCCTCCCAGTCCCACCCTCCTTCCCTCCCTCCCTCTCCCACCCCCTCCCCTAATCATCAGAAAAGGGGAGCTCCACTTCCCATCCACAGCAGCTCATCAAATCATATCAGGACTGAGTGTGTTCTCTTCCGTGGCCTGGCAAGGCAGTCCCACCAAGGGGAGGAGATCAAAAAGCCGACAACAAAGTCCATGTCAGAGACAGCCCCCTCCCCCTTATTAGGGGACCCACATGAAGCCTGAGCTGCCCATGAGGTAGATCAGTGCAGGGGGCCAAGGTCTATCCAGGCATGGTTCCTGGTGGGTGTTCCAGCCTCAGCAAGCGCCTCTGAGCCCTGGTGAGTTGGCTCTGCTGGTCCTGTGGACCTCCTGTCACCTGTGGACCTCCTGTCACCTGTGGACCTCCTGTCACCTGTGGATCTCCTGTCACCTGTGGACTTCCTGTCACCTGTGGACTTCCTGTCACGTGTGGACCTCCTGTCACCTGTGGACCTCCTGTCACCTGTGGACTTCCTGTCACCTGTGGACCTCCTGTCACCTGTGGACCTCCTGTCACCTGTGGACCTCCTGTCACCTGTGGATCTCCTGTCACCTGTGGACCTCATGTCACCTGTGGACCTCCTGTCACCTGTGGACTTCCTGTCACCTGTGGACCTCCTGTCACCTGTGGACTTCCTGTCACCTGTGGACCTCCTGTCACCTGTGGACCTCCTGTCACCTGTGGACCTCCTGTCACCTGTGGACCTCTTGTCACCTGTGGACCTCCTGTCACCTTCAGGTCCTTTTCTCCTTCCACCCACGAATCCACAAGGCTCCCTACACTTTGCCCAGGGTTTGCCTGTGAGTCTCAGCATCTGTTTCCAAATGCTGCTGGGTGGATTCTCCCAGAGGACAACTCTGACAGGCTCCCTTCTGCAAGCAAAGCAGAGTATCCTTCATAGAGTCAGGGGTGGGCTCTCTCCCATGGGGTGAGTCAGGCACTGGTTGGACCTTCCCGCAATCTCTGCCCTATCTGCTCTCTCTTTATCTCTGCACATCTTTGTAGATGGGGTAAATTTCGGTAAAAATTTTTGTGGGTGATTGGTGTTCCCCTCCATCTACTAGGAGTCCTGTCTAGTTAAAGGGGGTCCTTTGCAGTCTCTATGTCCCCTTCTTCGCAAAGCCCCTGTTAGAGTCCCCCTCATATCCTTCTGGGAGTTTATCCTGACTTAGGTCTCCAGCTTGTCACAGAGATGCTCCACCTCCAGGAGAGGCCTCAGCAGGCCTTCTGTCCTTCTGCCCTAAGTCTGAAGGCCATGCAGAGTGCCACCATCTAAGGAGAGAGGACCAGCAGCACACCGTGTGAAATATAAATGTCTCTTCAACTAACTATGCGAGCTCACTGCTACACAGTGAGTGTGTGCCTGCATGTGTTTGAGAAAGGGAGGAAGTGGGGAGATGTTGGAAGGACCCTGCTGTTTGAGGCTGCAGCCCTCCAGGGCCAGACAGCCACTCTGAGCTTGGTGCTAGGTGCAGGGCTCCCTCTCCCCAGCAGGGCCTCCTGCTCTCGGCCTAACTCCACCTGGAGAGTGTCATTTGACACAGATGCCCCTAAGTACACTTGATATATGGCCCTTGACACAGCTCCCTGCCAGCTCTCCCCTCCCTGTGGCTATAGGATAATTAGGTGCTGTGTTCCTGTTTATATGATAGGAGCGTGCTGCCTAGGTAAAACCAGCATCCTTAAAGTGCCTGGTTCCAACCAATTATGAGCACTTATCCTGGAAGCCCCACCCACTCCCCAGGGGCTACATAGTTTTTGTTCTCCCTGACTAAGGTTCAACTGTGTCCTGAAGTGGTTCCCAGGGTGTTTTATTCCTGTCATGCTCGTGGCCTTCCAGGCCCTGTATCTTGTCTCCTGATGCTCCTGCCTCAGTGGGCCGATCGCTGTCAGGTCCCATGGAGGGTAGAACCACAGGCTGAAGAGGAAACAGGAGAAGAGGGAAGTAGATTTAAAAAAGAAGAAGAAGAAGAAGAAGAAGTATGGGGAAAAAGAAATAACTGGTGTGGAAGTAAAACAATTAGAGAGGTTATAGGAAGAACAACTTCTGCCCAGGGAAAGCCTTTCTGCCATACGCTGGGGCATTAGGTGGATGGTGGTGGAGAGTGGGTAGAGACCGAAACCAGAGAGCGGAAGTTCCTCACAGCAAGGCCTAGGAGCTGAAGTCCCTCACAGAAAGGCCTAGGAGCAGAGGTCCCTCACAGCAAGGCCTAGGAACAGAGGTCCCTCACAGCAAGGCCTAGGAGCAGAGGTCCCTCACAGCAAGGCCTAGGAGCAGAGGTCCCTCACAGCAAGGCCTAGGAGCAGAGGGCCATCACAGCAAGGCCTAGGAGCAGAGGGCCCTCATAGCAAGGCCTAGGAGCTGAGGTCCCTCACAGCAAGGCCTAGGAGCAGAGTGCCCTCACAGGAAGGCCGAGGTGCAGAGGGCCCTCACAGCAAGGCCTAGGAGCAGAGGGACCTCACAGCAAGGCCTAGCAACAGAGGGCTCTCACAGCAAGGCCTAGGAGCAGAGGGCCCTCACCGCAAGGCCTAGGAGCAGAGGGCCCTCACAGCAAGGCCTAGGAGGAGAGGGCCCTCACAGCAAGGCCTAGGAGCAGAGGGCCCTCACAGCAAGGCCTAGGAGCTGAGGTCCCTCACAGCAAGGCCTAGCAGCAGAGGGCCCTCACAGCAAGGCCTAGCAACAGAGGGCCCTCACAGCAAGGCCTAGGAGAAGAGGGCCCTCACAGCAAGGCCTAGGAGCAGAGGGCCCTCACAGCAAGGCCTAGGAGCAGAGGGCCCTCACAGCAAGGCCTAGGAACAGAGGGCCATCACAGCAAGGCCTAGGAGCAGAGGGCCCTCACAGCAAGGCCTAGCATCAGAGGGCCCTCACAGCAAGGCCTAGGAGCTGAGGTCCCTCACAGCAAGGCCTAGCAGCAGAGGGCCCTCACAGCAAGGCCTAGCAACAGAGGGCCCTCACAGCAAGGCCTAGGAGCAGAGGGCCCTCACAGCAAGGCCCAGGAGCAGAGGGCCCTCACAGCAAGGCCTAGGTGCAGAGTGCCCTCACAGCAAGGCCTAGGAGCAGAGGGCCCTCACAGCAAGGCCTAGGAGCAGAGGGCCCTCACAGCAAGGCCTAGGAGCAGAGGGCCCTCACAGCAAGGCCTAGGTGCAGAGGGCCCTCACATCAAGGCCTAGGAGAAGAGGGCCATCCCAACAAGGCCTAGGAGCAGAGGGCCCTCATAGCAAGGCCTAGGATCTGAGGTCCCTCACTTCAAGGCCTAGGAGCAGAGAGCCCTCACAGCAAGGCCTAGGTGCAGAGGGCAGGCACAGCAAGGCCTAGGAGCAGAGGGCCCTCACAGCAAGGCCTAGCAACAGAGGGCTCTCACAGCAAGGCCTAGGAGCAGAGGGCCCTCACAGCAAGGCCTAGAAGCAGAGGGCCCTCACAGCAAGGCCTAGGAGCGGAGGGCCCTCACAGCAAGGCCTAGGAGCAGAGGGCACTCACAGCAAGGCCTAGGAACAGAGGGCCCTCACAGCAAGGCCTAGGAGCAGAGTGCCCTCACAGCAAGGCCTAGGAGCAGAGGGCCCTCACAGCAAGGCCTAGGAGCTGAGGTCCCTCACAGCAAGGCCTAGGAGCAGAGGGCCCTCACAGCAAGGCCTAGCAACAGAGGGCCCTCACAGCAAGGCCTAGGAGCAGAGGGCCATCACAGCAAGGCCTAGGAACAGAGGGCCCTCACAGCAAGGCCTAGGAGCAGAGTGCCCTCACAGCAAGGCCCAGGAGCAGAGGGCCCTCACAGCAAGGCCTAGGAGCAGAGGGCCATCCCAGCAAGGCCTAGGAGCAGAGGGCCCTCATAGCAAGGCCTAGGATCTGAGGTCCCTCACAGCAAGGCCTAGGTGCAGCGAGCCCTCACAGCAAGGCCAAGGAGCAGAGGGCCCTCACAGCAAGGCCTAGCAACAGAGGGCTCTCACAGCAAGGCCTAGGAGCAGAGGGCCCTCACAGCAAGGCCTAGGAGCAGAGGGCCCTCACAGCAAGGCCTAGTATCAGAGGGCCCTCACAGCAAGGCCTAGGAGCAGAGGGCCCTCACAGTAAGTCCTAGCATCTGAGGGCCCTCACAGAAAGGCCTAGGAGCTGAGGTCCCTCACAGCAAGGCCTAGGAGCAGAGGGCCCTCACAGCAAGGCCTAGCATCAGAGGGCCCTCACAGCAAGGCCTAGAAGGAGAGGGCCCTCACAGCAAGGCCTAGGAGCAGAGGGCCCTCACAGCAAGGCCTAGGAGCTGAGGTCCCTCACAGCAAGGCCTAGGTGCAGAGGGCCCTCACAGCAAGGCCTAGAGGCAGAGGGCCCTCACAGCAAGGCGTAGGAGCAGAGGGCCCTCACAGCAAGTCCTAGGTGCAGAGGGCCCTCACAGCAAGGCCTAGGAGCAGAGGGCCCTCACAGCAAGGCCTAGCAACAGAGGGCCCTCACAGCAAGGTCTAGGTGCAGAGGGCCCTCACAGCAAGGCCTAGGAGCAGAGGGCCCTCACAGCAAGGCCTAGCAACAGAGGGCCCTCACAGCAAGGCCTAGGTGTAGAGGGCCCTCACAGCAAGGCCTAGGAACAGAGGGTCCTCACAGCAAGGCCTAGGAGCAGAGGGCCCTCACAGCAAGGCCTAGGAGCAGAGGGCCATCCCAGCAAGGTCTAGGAGCAGAGGGCCCTCATAGCAAGGCCTAGGATCTGAGGTCCCTCACAGCAAGGCCTAGGAGCAGAGAGCCCTCACAGCAAGGCCTAGGAGCAGAGTGCCCTCATAGCAAGTCCTAGCAACAGAGGGCTCTCACAGCAAGGCCTAGGAGCAGAGGGCCCTCACAGCAAGGCCTAGGAGCAGAGGGCCCTCACAGCAAGGCCTAGGAGCAGAGGGCCCTCACAGCAAGGCCTAGCATCAGAGGGCCCTCACAGCAAGGCCTAGGAGCAGAGGGCCCTCACAGTAAGGCCTAGCATCAGAGGTCCCTCACAGCAAGGCCTAGGAGCAGAGGGCCCTCACAGCAAGGCCTAGGTGCAGAGGGCCCTCACAGCAAGGCCTAGGAGCTGAGGTCCCTCACAGCAAGGCCTAGGAGCAGAGGTCCCTCACAGCAAGGCCTAGGAGCAGAGGGCCCTCACAGCAAGGACTAGGAGCAGAGGGCCATCACAGCAAGGCCTAGCATCAGAGGGCCCTCACAGCAAGGCCTAGGAGCTGAGGTCCCTCACAGCAAGGCCTAGGAGCAGAGAGCCCTCACAGCAAGGCCTAGGTGCAGAGGGCCCTCACAGCAAGGCCTAGCAACAGAGGGCTCTCACAGCAAGGCCTAGGAGCAGAGGGTCCTCACAGCAAGGCCTAGGAGCAGAGGGCCCTCACAGCAAGGCCTAGGAGCAGAGGGCCCTCACAGCAAGGCCTAGGAGCAGAGGGCCCTCACAGCAAGGCCTAGGGGCAGAGGTCCCTCACAGCAAGGCCTACGAGCAGAGGTCTCTCACAGCAAGGCCAGGAGCAGCTGTTAGTGTCTCTTTTCCCACAGCTGCAGTTTAGAATCCTGATGCCTCACAACACAGAAAAAGGTAATTTTTTTTTTACGGGAATGTAACATTTTATTTTAAAAATAATATTTAAAATATATTTATTTACCATACCTTACATGTATGGGTATCTTGCCTGAATGTATGTTGCACAGCACATGTATCCATGGGCATTTGGAGTCAGGAAGAGTGAATCCAGTGCCCTGGCACCGGTGCTTGTGAGCCACCATGTGCATGCTGGGAACTTAACCCAAGTTCTTGGGAAAGCAGCCAGTGTTCTTAAGTTCTAACCCATCTCCCCAGCCTTAGTCAAAGAATTTTATTGTAAAAATTTAAAAGTACGAATCCTTAATTAAGGACAGATTAGTATTTAAATATAATGTATGAAATTCTTAATGAAGAAAAATGAATACACAATCGAACAAATAAACAAAGAAACCAACAAAAACCTCATAGGAAAGAGGTTTCCACTAGCTTCGGGATTGATTTAATACTCAGAAAAATAAAGAATAATGTATCACAGTCCATTGTGCAACATGGGAACCAAGGAGAGGCACTTTTCCACACAGAATGCCATGTCAGCTCGTAGAGCAATTAAACAAGAGCAGAAGTTACTAGTTCACAGAAAACTAGTTGGTAGAGATGAGATAATGGGCAGAATAATGCCTTAATAGGTGACTGTTTTCCGAGACAGATTGTTAATAAATCACCAGAGGAATCATTGTAATTTCACATCACATAACAGCAACCACAAGCAGGATTAGGGGATCAGGGTTCATACAGGCAGGTGAGATGGCGCAACTGGCAAAGCACCTGCTGCCAAGTGTGAAGACCAAGCCACTGGGTAGAAGGAGAAAACCAACTCCCAAAAGTTGTCCACTGCTCTCTACATGCATTCTACATGCACACACACACACACACACACACACACACACACACACACACACACACTAAATAAAAACTGTAAATGACACTAAAAAAATATATCCTACCACTAGGCTGCACTTGCAGGAGTGTGGAGACCAAGGAGAAGAGCACATATCAGGGCCTGAGTCTGCACCCAGAACACTGGGATCAGCCACACTTAACATGACCCCACACGATGCACCAAGACCAGCAATGGCATGAGAAACGGGCAGAGAGAAGCGTTCGTACTGGAAAGTGAGCAAGAACTCTATCTTAGAGAATGCCATGAAGCAGGCAGGAAGCTGCTGAGCCCTGAGGAGGCTGCAGACTAGAAGGTGGCAAGGCCCTGCTTGCTGACTGCCTCACAGGGAAGGTACAGCAGGAAGTGCTCTTGGTTCCTGGAGTTCCCGGGAGGGACTATTTAGTGTGATGGACCATGATGGCTGCACAAAGGAAGAACAAGGGGCAGGAACGAAAGACAGAGAGCACAGCAAGGGCCACCAGCCGGGAGCCGAGGTCAGCAGGGTGGAGGGTCCTCACATGGTTCTTGGGGTTCCTCGGTCAGTTTCAAAGCCTGATTAATTTTGAAACTGCATGAAGCCTAATCCTTGCACCTTTTTCTACAAATATTTCAGCCACAGACTTCTTTCTGGAGAGAAGAACATGTCACTTCCTCCACTTCATTCTCCCCCGGGATCAGGATGCAGACACTGAAAACCATTCCCCCAGCATCCCATCCAGGGCTAATTCCTGAGATAATCCCATGTATTCTCTCTTCAAAGCATACCCTGAAACCACCATTCCCTAGCCAAGGAACCCCCACATCTCAGCCTCCTGCTGACACCTCAGCCCCATGGTGCAGCTGTGCAACCTTCCCCAGGGCTGCACTGCTCTGTCCCCTCTGCTGCCACGGGAAAACTGTGTCACCTACAGTGGCCCAGGTGACCTGGGAATCTACATCCAACATGAACAACACCCATATTCAATCGTGAATGTGGAGGGCTGAATCCTGTCCTTCCAAAGCTCATTTGTGATGGACCTCACGTCTGAGATCTTAGAATGCAGCTGTACCTGGAGACAGAGCCTTTAAAAAGGTAATTACAGCTAATGGATGTTCTAAGTGTGTCCTAAAGTAACTTGTGTCTATTTAAGAGGTCAGGATCAGGGCGTAGACACACTGAGAGGGAGGATGCACCACCCACAGCTCGGTGAGGCTGGCCTCAGCATGCAGACTGTGGATACCATAATATCTGCCTTCCAGGATCCAGAACTGTAATAAAGTTAACTCCTGTCAAGTCACCCAGTCCATGGTGTCCCTACCAGGGCACTAGCAACCTTCCTTCCCCTCAGGCCACTGGGTTTTACATGTCTCTTTAATGTTCCAGACAGATGAACCATGCTTTGCCTCAGAGCAAATGCACTTTCCCTCTGGCCATCACTCTGCTCAGATCTCCCCATTCAGCCACAGCTCATTTGTCACGTGCTTGAGGGTTTTGGGGACATGCTATTTAGAGCAGTGCTCCGCCTTCACCACAGCATCCACCCCTGCGTTCCTGTCTGTGGCCCTAATGCCTCCTCTTCTTTAATGCCAGTTTCCTTTAATAAACAAGGAATAACTACTGCAGCTTCTCAATCTCCTGCACCAAAAACGCACACAAGGAACCAGCTATTAAGTAAATAAAAATGTAATGTCCCTTCAGCACTTACCTTTTCAGGACTGAGATGACAACAGTTGCAGTTCTCAAGTCTAAGCCAGTGGTGGGGTCATCCAAGAACAAGATGGGATGCCCAGTGAGCAGCTCCACTGCGATGCTGGTCCTCTTCCGGAGTTCCTTAGATACAGGCTAAAGCACCAATGACCATTGTTACCAACAAGAACATCCACAGTCATCGTCATTTGGTGACTTAGAATGTTCCAGCAATAGGACATTCTGTATTTCATTATCCCAAGAGCAAACTAGGGCACCTGGGAGTATAAGGAGGTTTTATTTTTACCAAGAGAGTAGAAAGAGGCTCATTAAAAAGTTATATTACTAAAATTTTTGCAGTCTATTATATTTCATGACTTTCCAGAATTTGAGGTATACCTTCATGTGTTGTCAATAAAAAACCAAATAAGCAACTTAGGGCAATGACTGTTGCCCTTCTTGTTGCTTAAAACATAGCAAAGGAAAGTACCTAATAGTAAATACAAAACCAAGTTATAAACAGAGCCAAAGGAAACAAATTTCCATTGCTCAGGAAACAGGAAAGTGTGGTCAACTGCAGGTTGTCTGCTATTCTTCCCACCAGGATGAACATCTCATGAAAGACTGTAGAGAAGCATCAGGGTGCAGCTCTCCTCATCTCTGGGGAGATGTTGCCCACCAGCCCCCCAAGGCAGGAGGAGCAAAAGAGGAGACGCAGGGCCTGGCAGGCTACAAGCACCAAGGAGGACAAACACTCCTGGAACTACTTCAGGAGACTGTTCCATTTTAATCAGGAAGGGCAAAGGCTACATAGCCTCTGGGGAGTGGGTGGGGTTTCCAGGACAGGTGCACATCATTGGTTGGAACCAGGCACTTTAAGGATGCTGGTTTTGCATTTGGCAGCTTGCTCCTATCATATGATCAGGAACACAGCACCTAATTATCCTATAGGCACAAGGAGGGGAGAGCTGGCAGGGAGCTGTGTCAAGGGCCATATAGCAAATGTGCTTAGAGGCATCCATGTCTAAAGACACTGTCCAGGTTGAGTCAGGCAGAGAGTCAGAGGCCCTGCTGGGGAAAGGGAGTCCTGCACCTAGCACCAAGCTCAGCATGGCTCTCCAGACTGGGAGGACTGGAGCCTCAAACAGCAGGGCCCTTCCAACATCGTGGGAATCAACAGCCAGTGTCATCCTATTCCTCCTTGTTCTAAGAAAGGACCACTGCAGGAGGAAACCAGGAGAATTATATTCTGGGCCACGGTTATCCACAGCACCAAATTCTGCTCACCAAACTCCTCTCTATAATCTTCTCGGTGAGTCAATGTCTTTGTGAGAGGCAGGAAGGTTTCGGGGACCCAGAAGAGGGAAACAATTCTCTGAGCACTCACTAAATTAAATGCCTGCTCGGGGTCTACTAACAATGTAATAATGAAGTGCATTTGGGGAATGCAAAGGGGTGTAGACCTGACAGAGCTGGGGATGTCAAGGTTTTATTCATTCTGATAGTTAGCAATGGAATGGCTAAGGTGAGCAAGTGTCCTTTTTCAAGGATGCTTAATAATGAAGTTTTTGGGGATGAAGTATCACATAATAGTCTTTTTTGTATGTCAGTAAGAAACTGGCCAGCTGTCTCATAGTCAGCTGGGAGGCTCCCTGATGTCTACAGCCCTTCCTGGTCACACAGGTGTCTTCGTAGGAGTCACCTGATCCACTTGCTGCTGCTCTTGCTCAAGGCTGTATCCCTAAAACCTGACAAGGGAGCTGGGGCTGAATGTTTACAGAGAATAATTAATCAGGGAGCAAGGGGAAAAGGACACGCTAGTTTTCTGTGCAGTTGCTAGGATAAAATGTTCTGAGGAAAAGTCAACAGGGATGGAGAAGTTTGTTCTCAGCACACAGTTCAAAAATACAGTTAATTGCCACAGGGGAGTCAAGGCAGGAACCTGGTGCAGCCTCCTCAGGAGCACTGAGAGCAGGCCTGCCTGCATACTGCCATTGCGGCTCAGCCCACTTTCCCCACTCTTATGGTGCCCAGGACCCAAGCCCAAGGAATGGTGCTGCCAGAGCGGAGTGGGTTCTCCCCCCCCCCCCCCGTTAACCTAACCAAGCCAGTGCTCACCTGCAGCAATGAATGCCCACGTGCCAACCTGACTGTCCGCCCCTCAGTGACAGCTTTTAGGTGCTTCTAGACTGTGTCAAGTTCACAGTTAAAACTAAGCACCACAGACAGGATGAGACAGAAATGCAAAGGAGAGGCTCCAGGAAAAAACAAGCACGACACATGTTAGAAGTAAAGCTGAAGAGACTGAGGACGATGCTGGAAGGAAAATTAATGCAGGGTGAACCACAGAGCCAGGGTCATCAATCTCGCATCACACGTCAGTTCTAGAACCGCATTTTGAAACAGCATTAGCACAAAGGCCTCTAGGCCAGCGCTTCTCATCCTGTGGTCTTGTCCCCTTTGAGTCACATATCAGATGACCTGCACATCACATATTTACATTATGGTTCACAACAGTAGCAAAATTACGGTTAGGAAGTAGCCAGAAAATAATTTATGGTGGTGAGGTGGTGAGACAGTAATGCTGAGATGTTAAAGGGTCACAGAGTGGGGAAGGAAGAGAGCCACAGGTCTGGAGGAAGAGACGATAAACTGAAGAAAGATAGAAAGAAAGAAAGAGAGAAAGAAAGGGAGGAAGAAAGGGAGGAAGAAAGAAAGGAAGGAAGGAAGGAAGGAAGGAAGGAAGGAAGGAAGTTTGTTCTTGTCCAATTCTCAAATGAGCCATGAGTTTGACACTAAGGGTAGAGGGGTCATGTGATGGACACTTGGAATCGGCCATGCAGGAGCACTGTCCCTGGTGCATCACACTCCATTCCCAGGCTTAACCGCTGTTAAGATGGCTTCCAGATTAATTTCTACCTTTATATCAGGTAATCAGTCACTTACTCATTAATGCCTTTGACTACACGTATTATAGGACAGGAAACTGATGGCAGAGGGTCACATTATCCACATGGGGATGTCTCCTCTCCCCCATGCACTTGCTTAAAGATAAGGTTTCTCTGTGTAGCCTTGTCTGTCCTAGACTCACTTTGTAGACCAGGCTGGCCTCGAACTCACAGAGATGCGGCTCACTCTGCCTCCCTGAGTGCTGTGGTTACAGGCATGTGCCGCTGCACCCAACTGCTTAGAGTCTTTGAGGACTTTTCTTCATATTACCTTCTTATTTGCCACTTTCTCTAGTTGCAGAAGTCTAAGGACCTCATTAACTCGATGTGTCTTTTCGTCCCTTGTTACTGTCATTGGAAGACGAAGAGCTGCTGAGAACTCCAGGTTGTCTCTCACGGTCACGGTGTGCATCACCATGTCATCCTGCAGGGTAAGAGGAGTTGTCATTAGATGTCTCCTCACTAAGATGTCAGTCTAATGTGCAACCTGGTCCACACATACAGTGTATCCAGGGCAACGCTTTATTTAGAAATAAGCCTTCAAAATTACCAATTCCAATACAGAGCCCGATACAATTATTTTATCCCCCTTTCATTTGCCTCCCAGGCAGAGCACAGGGGTTGAGGTGACTGCTGCCTGCAACTATTTGCAGAAGACACTTCTAAGCAGCAGAGAGAGCTGAAGGAAGGGCCATGTGGACAGATGAGGCCTTGTAGAATTAAATCACAGCAGCAATGACTAATACTGCGCCACAGGCGTCATACTCAGGCTAAGGAGCCATTATGAAAACTTGACATGGAGAAAGTTGGTCCCATAAGAGTGCCATATAACTAACACAGTGGATAAGCAGAGCGCCTGCCCATATGCACAGAGGACATATACAATTACAAGCCCACCAGCAGTTACCTTTGGTACATAACCAGAAATACGTGTGAAGTTAGCAGGCCGAGGTTTCCCATTTATCAGAATATCTCCTGATAGTCCGCGCGGATCAATCCTCGCAGCTAAGATGTTTAGTAACCTGCAGGAAGTTACACGCACTGTACAGCTTAGTTTCTCCTTTCAGTAAAAGCTACACCATCCCTCAGCTACTCAGAATAAAAGTTCTGCATAGTAAGACAAAAATAAGTAGAGAACAAGCCAACAGTTTAACTAATATCTCCTACACACATACACACACTCATGCAGACACACAAACTCTCTCACACATACATATACACACTCATACACAGACACTCACACTCACAAACTCTCTCACACATACACACACACTCATGCATAGACACCAACAGTCACATACACACATTCATACACAGACACACACACACATTCTCTCACACACATACACACATTCACATATGTTCACACTCATACACAGAGACACGCACACAAAAACATACACACACACTCATGCATAGACACTCACATACACATACATTAAAACTCACCTGCACACTCTCACACATACTAACACATACAGTCACACATATACACACACTCATGCAGAAATACTCACACTCACATACATTCATATTCACACACATACACACTCATAGACAGACACACTCCCACACAAACACTCACAGACACACAGACACACACTCATATACAGACAAACTCACACACATTCACACATACACACACTCATACACAGACACACTCCCACACAAATACTCACTCAGACATACATGCACTCATACACACACACAGACATACTCACATACATTGACACTTACACACACTCATAGGCAGACACACACACAATTGTTTGCATTATGTGCCAGAACACAGCCCAGAATCATGAGTACAAGGCATGAACCACATGGGCCCCCCTCCCTGCTGTCTGACCTTGAAGACTGACCCAGGTCATGTGCTGCTGTGTCTTGAGAACGAGGCCCTGAGGCAACTTCTGCTCCATCGTCCTAATGATAACACTATCTCCCACCCCAGGAAGTGTTAACATGAGCCGACACCTCGTGCCAGTCACTTCATCATCTCCTATCAGCAAAGTGGACCTAGTCAGACTTTCTGTTCTTTGTGCAAAATTAGAATGCGTCTGACCTGCACATTATCCACAGCACGTAGGGCCTGACTACATAGACAGAGCAACACTTAATCATTCATATAGAAGCAGCTATTTTAAAGCACAGAAACTGAAGACAAAAGGCTTGCACGTGCTTTCTTCATACTCACAGAGAACTGCCCCCAAATTGGGATCCCATGATGGCGTTGAGGCCAGGTTTCATGATCCCACTGTAAACATAAAATCATTGGTTTATTCTTCAATTTAAAGAGTTATATTAGCTCAGGGTCTACACTGAATACACTCATTGAAGCTGAAATTGTAGACAGAATTAAGTACAAACTCATAGGAAAAATTAAATATTAATAGAGGTCTATTATTTACAAAAGATGTCTACTGTTAGTAGGGAGTCAACAGAAAAAATGCCTCAGATATCACAAAACTCCCTTTTGCTTATTATTTAAGCCACTTGTTGTTTTGAAAAGTGATGCATCTAAGCTCAGTGTTCCTGGAAGCAAGCAGCAGGTACTCATGAAGATCTGTTCGCACACACAGCCGTTATGTGTCAAGTCTATAACAGGTTCTCACTGATGCCTGTGCTCAGTGTCATCATATGGCCCTGCCTGCTGCCTGCTGGACCTCTACACAATAAGCCAATGAGCCATAGGGTATCAATCCTACGTGATGTTGCTGTCCAAACAGACTCCAACAGAAACCAATACATGTGAGGTAGAAATGCAGTGACTAGAAACCAGCACTCAGAGGACAGGAAAGCTTTGCCAGGATTCACACTCAAGAAAAACACTTGACTCAAAATAGAGAACCAAAACACACACCCCTGGAAAATGATGGTTTCCTTCCCTGATAAATAGATCAGATTATGCTCAGTTTAGAATTGGGAGACATCCCTCAAGGAGAGGACTTTCTTTCTGGATGTGTATACAAATAAGCACAAATCATGCCTCAGAAAACTGACTGAATGACTGAGTAGTCAGTATTCAGATTGGAAAGTGCATATTCTTACAGAAAGCGCAGGTACTTTCACATGACTCATTTAATGTTCAGATGATGTGTCAACCCTTTGCCCCACCCATCCCCTTCTTATGAAGAAAATGGTGGAATTCTAGGCAGATGAGCAGAGATGACCAGAGCCCAAAACAGCGGCCATGCTTGGGCCTGGGAGAAAGAGTCTTGGCACGTGTGCTCTGTCCTTAGAAGGTATTTGGAAGCTGCTTTCTCATCTTTTTGGAACAATGTGTGGGGTACTGATTTTCCCTATTTGTAGCTCATAACAAACTTTCTGCAAATATCTCAGTCAAGACCTGGGCTTTCTGCTACGGGAAATTTCCTCCTTGCTTCTATCTCCTCACATGTGATACAACCAGTCAGCCTGTTATAAACTCTCAGTTATGTTTCAGACGGGCATGTGTGTATAGAAATGTACACAATTGTTTAGATTTTCAAATTTCTGGAATTTACTATTTCAATATTCCATTATCATTTCTTGATTTTTAACAGTATGTCTTTGATATTACTTTTTTCATTCCTAATTTTATTGAATAAAAATTTCTTGGTGCTATGTCTAAGTGTCTGTCAAGTTTGTTTGTATTTCCAGAGAACCAACTTCTGTGTCATTAATCCAGTATGTTGTTCCTTCAGTCTCCATCCCACTAATTTTCCTGTGATTGTGCATCTTGCTGTAAGTATAACAAGGTGAGGCTGGTTCAATGGGTGAAGCACCTGCTGTGCAAGGGTGAGGACTGAGGTAAATCCCCAGAGCTAACAGGATGGGGGTGCAGCACGGGGATCACTAGTGCCAGTGCTCTACGGAGACATGGAAGACAGAGACAGCAGGATTCCCAGGAGCTGCGTGTATGTGTGTGTCTATATGTGCATATGTGTGTGTCTGTAGGGGTGTGTGTGTGTGTGTGTGTGTGTGTGTGTGTGTGTGTAAGAATGTGTGTGTGAGTGTGTGAGTATTAGTATGGCAGGCTGCCAGCCTGATAATGAGGCAGTGAACGATAAGAGAGTCCATCTCCAATAAGGTAAGGGTGAAGACCAATGCTCATGGTTGCCTTCGGAGAACCTTGTGCCACATGTGTCATAGCATCCACACATCTGCTGATGTGCATGCACACACACACACACTTATATACACACACATGCCCTTCTACAGACACACATATACACATATAAAACACATAGTTACACACACACATAGATATATACACAGATCTTATTGAATACAGTGGTCTCTTTATTCCATGTACTTACTTGATATTTGATAGTTTTTCTGTCACACTTGTCTTTTTACAGAGTAGAAAGCCACTCTGCTCTGTTTCCTGATAGCTGATGTTATGAAAACTTAACACAGCCTCCTTCACTGATGTCCTTGGATCATTGGTCCCCATGGCAGCGAGGTCACTTCCTATCATTGGGATTACAACAGGGTCATCACTGGAAGACATCTCGAGAGGTTCTTTCTTCCTGTAGAAGGAAAAACAATAGTCAGCTGATGTTCCAGACCAACAAAATTATAACACAGTGCCACATATACGGATCATTTTGAACTGTGCTGTCATCGGTAGACTCCTTCCTGATGAACAGTACATGCTGCTGTGATGACCTGAAGACAAAGGAGGAGCAGACATGGCCGAGTGCATAGACTCCACTTAGACACCACATTCCTGAGAAACAAACGGGGCCATCGGGTCGAGTGTAAATGTTATTTGTAATTCATAAAGAAAGGCAGGGACATATGAGGGGCAGAAATGTCTTACTTCTAAAGCATATTATGACACAATATTAGTTCAGAGGCAGAACACATGACCACCATTACCACATATCCTGTGTGTGTGTGTGTGTGTGTGGGAGCATGTGTGCGCACGTGCATGTTTGTGCATGTGTGTGTGTGCACAAGTGTGTGTGCACATGTGCGTGTGCATGTGCGCATGCATGTATGTGCATAAGTGCATATTTGTGGAAGGCAAAAATCACAAAGCAATACCCATCCAGAGAGCTATTCTGTAACAGGGCAGCCAAAGCGCACAGTTGGTTCCAGGCACAGTGTCAGTTCAAGGCACAGAGATGGTTCAAGTGCAGCCTGCTTCAAAGCATGGAGCTGACACCAGGTGTAAGGCCTGGGAACTAACGGGAGCTCAGATGGGCCATTTCCAGCTAGGCTGACCATGGCGAGCAGAAGTCCTGAGGACGGACTGGAGAGTGTGCTGCCTGGTCATGTAGTGATGCGCACATCAGGTGGCCTGGAGAGGCTCAGTGGGATCCAAGTGGGAGCCTTGCAGTGTTCATTGTGCTGGTGTTTTAGACAAGCACACAGGCTTGGTTCCTCTGACAAGGTCTCCAAACATGTATGCATCCAGGTGTTGTGGGATTAATATGTTTATAGGTAGGAATGATATATTGTATCGATAAGTTAAGTGTAAATCTATTTTTTACAATCTCTGCTGGACCTTTGCACACATAAGGTTCAGAGTCATCTTGCCTCAGCATTTACTCTCAAAATGAAGCAATCCCTTGCCTCATAAAGTGGAGTCACCTGTGGCAAGGCACACTCTGACAGTCACTGTCCTGTATTGTACAAAGAAACACAGAGACGGTCACAGCTCTAGTTCTAGACGTTCCATAGCTCACAGTGCTGGAGTCAAGAGCTTCCATTTTCTGAGTTCAACCCCAGACTCAGTGTGACTCCAAAATCATGAATCACAAGTCATAGTGCACTGGGATGCACTGGCTGGCAGGCAGCCATGAGGGACTGGAGCAGAAGGGGAAGGGACAGACAGATGGACACACCCACGGCTCAGGCTGTGTAGGAACAACGACAGGAAGCCCTGTTTCCTGTGACCAGGAATGACATGGCTCCTGTGGTGACTGCTGAGCCTGAGCCATCTGGGCAGGTGGCCTGCTGATCCTTGTTTCTGAAACTGCCTCATTCTTCCTGTTGTGTGCAAGGATTAATCGATTTCCACAACTTCCTCCTCCTTGCATGTAGTTTGCTGCTGGATAAGGTCTGACAACGCTTAGGTGGGCAGATAGCCAGGGTCCCAGGACACTTCCCCTCCATTGCAGAACACCATGGTCCATTAGCCATCCCCACTTCCCCTCAAAACATCTGGGAGACATTGCTTGTTTAGCCAAACTCCACAAACTGAAGTGCCTACCTAGACTACAGGCCACAGAGACCTCTGCGGCTGGGAGCAACAAAAAGTATACAAAGCAGGGTCGTGTGCAGTGTGAACAATGTGCTGTTTCTTCCAGCACCTGTGCACTGAGTACAGCACCAACCTAAGGCACAATCAAGTGTAAGGGTGCACGGCAACTATGACCCTGATGCCCCCAGACCTGTCTTCCAGAAATTAGAAAGTTTATGTGCTATTTTAATATAGTACATTATTTCTAATACCTTAAACTGTTTTTTAATGTTTTAAAAATCCAGTTGTGTTTTTAAAATTAAATTTAGTTTATTCACTTTATATTACAATCCCAGCCCCTCTCTACTCGTGCCAGGCCCCCTCCCACACTCTCCCCCCTTCTTTCCTTTCCCCCTTCCCCCTCCCCTTTGCCTCAGAAAAAGAAAGCCCCCTGTCCCAACCCACCTTGGCACATCAAGTCTCATCAGGACTAAGTACATCGTCATCCACTGAGGCCAGACAAGGCAGCCCAACTAGGGGAAAGTTATACAAAATCTGGCCACAGTGTCCATGTCAGTGGCAGACCCTGCCCCACTTGCTAGAAGACCGACATGACAACCAAGCTGCGCGTGTGTGTTGGCCATGTGCACTCTTTGGCCGGTGCTTCCGTCTGGGTGAGCCCCTATGTGCCCAAGTTAGCTGACCGTGTTGGTCTTGTGCAGCTCTTGTCCCCTCCAGGTCCTTCTGTGCTCTCCCCCACTCTTCCACAAGACTCCCCAAGCTCTGCCTAATGTTTGGCTGGGGGTCTCAGCATTAGTTTGTATCTGCTGCTGGGTGGAGCCTCTGAGATTCCATCTTAAACCCCTCAGAATGGCTAATATCAAAAACTCAAGTGACAGCACACGCTGGCAAGGATGTGAAGAAAGGGGGACACTCTACCATTGCTGGTGGGAGTGCACACTTGTACAACCACTTTGGAAAGCAATCTGGCGCGTTCTCACAAAACTGGGAATAGTTCTACCTCAAGACCCAGCTTTACCACTCCTAGATAGATATCCAAAAGATGCTTTATCATACTACAAGGACACTTGCTCAACTACGTTCATAGCAGCTCTATTGGTAACAATCAGAAATTGAAAATAGCCCACATGCCCCTTAACTGAAGAATATATAAAGAAAATGTGGTACATTTACACAGTGGAATACTATTTAGCTCTTAAAAACAAAGAAATCTTGAAATTTGTAGGAAAATGGCTGCAACTAGAAAATATTATCCTGAGTGAGGTAACCCAGACAAAGAAAGACTTTACACATGGTATGTACATTGTACTCACAAATGAGTATCAGCCATATAGTACAGGATAAACATGACACAATCCACAGATGCAAAGAAGCTAAGTAACAAGGAAGGCCCAAGGGAGGATGTTTGACTCTCACTCGGAAGGGGAAATAAAATAGACATCAGAAGTGGATGAAAAGAGGGAGCTGGGAGGGAGAGAGTGGGAGGGGAACCAGAGTGGGCATCAGATGTGGGGAAAGCAGGGGTGGGAGGCCAGAGGGCTGAGAGAGAGAAGGGAACCAAGCAGGGGTGCATCTCAGGGACAAGCTGAAGACCTGGGAGAGGGTAGGCTCCTGGCAGGATGAGAAGATGACTCTAGCAGAGACTCCTAGCAGCAGGGAACATGGAGACTGAAGTGGCCACTTTTTAGACAGGTAGGACTTACTAGTGAAGGGAGGGGGAAACCAACCCATCCACAAAACCTTAACTTTAAAATTTACCCAGCCAACAAGATGTGCAGGGATAAAGATGGAACAGAAATTGAAAGAATGGCCAAGCAATGATTGGCCCAACCTGAGACCCACACATGAGAGAGCTAACCCATGACACCCTGGCCAACAACTCTAAAGAAGGTTCTCATATCTCGTACTTGTTTTGTGTGTATAAACACATTATATATATATATATATATATATATATATATATATATATATATATATATATATATAATGTGCTTTATAAATTCTATTATTTTAGGTAAAGAGTTAATAGTATGTTTCTGATGGCTTTGCCATCATCCACATTATTTTCCTACTTCTTTCCTTCTCTGGTGTTTGCCTCCATTCCCCCTTTTAGACCAGTTGTATCCAGAGAAGCTGTGGGAAAGCATCTCCAGGTTTAAATAAGCAGAGTAAGTGATGGAATATGCGTGCGCACCTCTGAATACATCCACAGCCACAGTGAGTTGGTGAGGCGTATAGTGATAGTTATAAGCATAGTGAAGCTGTTCCTGATGAAAACAAGTGTGAAGCCACAGTCATGTAGACTCAATTTTTGGTTCCCATCTTAAAGTGATGTGGGCAAAATGTTTCTTGGAGAAGAAATTTTAGTTTTCTATGTGCCAACGTAGTCTCTGTATGTGTGTGTGTGTGTGTGTGTGTGTGTGTGTGTGTGTGTGTGCCTGTGTCACACAAAGTAGGCCATGTCTGTGTCATACAAAGTAGGCTTTCTAGCTCTTTAATTTTTGTAATCCATATTATTCCCAATTATTTTCCTCAAGAAGATGAGTCTAAGATTTCCCACTTCAAACAGATTTCAAATACAACTAACCTTTAATCAAAAATAGTGAACAAAATATCTGGGGTGGCAGTAAAACTCTCTTGACCTAGTCACTACACATCTTTTAAATGCACTGAAATGTCATATGGTACCCCAAAATATATACAATGTGGCTATAAGGTAAGTATTTACCAAATCCTGAAAGAACATGCAATTCACATGAGCCCATATAAAATCTTGATGTATCTTTAAGTAAGACCTGTTCATCAAGGGTGTCTGTACCAAAAAGGGCAGCCACAGTTTATCTTAGCATAGGCCATGCTGCCAGCATTATGGGATGGTTGGAAGCATACTCTTTCTTTGAATCCCTTCTACATCCCAAATTAACACAGGCTAGAGATGTTCCCCTAAAAGCAAAGGCCAGGAGAAGCCTCCTGAGAAGGCGGTACACTGTTTCCCCTTCTTGTTCCTGAGTGTGTGTGTGTGGGGGGAAGACTTCTTGGCCCCCTCTTGTTCCTGAGTGGGGGTGGGTGGGGGATGGGGGGACGGGGACTGGTTGGCCCCTTCTTGTTCTGCTCTGAAGAAGCAAGTTAAGGAGCTGGAGATACGGCTCAGTGTGCACAGCCATATCGCTGGAAATGGTGAGAGTCATGACGCCAGCACAGCTGCTGCCAAGGTCCAGCAGAGCTCAGCAAAGGTGAGCGGATTGCCACCCTCGCTGTCCTTCCATCTCTAACTTTTGGGTTTTGGTCTGTGCGTGCTGAATTCTTGGGGGACTTTGTGCTAAGATTCATTTTATGTCTTTTCCTGATTTAAAAAAAAACTGTGTCTGGGTCCATTTAGGAAAACCCTAAAATTAGCTTCATCTGGCCTCTGTTTGGAAGTCCTCCCTGTGCCCTGGAGACCGTCCACCACAGATAAGCACAAGGCTAAAAGAGGCCAGGGCTCCAGGGGTCTTCTCGGGTGTCTGCCCCTGAGCTGACTCAGCATAATTGGTGCAGGGTAAACAGAGACAACTGGCCGACTCTGCCTGCTCAGGGGAATAGGTGAGAGGTTCAAGGCCTCTTTTTACTATAGATTTAATTGGAGTCATAGGGCTAAAGTAATAAAATCTGTTCTGTTTGTAGTTTCTAACTGTAACTGAACTTTGTAATGAAATATACATATTACTCTGTAGCACTTGGGTAATCATTAGCTTGTCCTTGCTCTGTGAGACTTATATAAGTGAAGAAGCACCTGTTGCTAGGCACCCAGAGCTGCTAAACTCCCCTGACCATCGCCTGACTCCCCCCTCCCCTCCACTGTCTCAGCAATGACCCTCTGACTCTCTGTGCTGGAGAAGACCCCCTCCCCAAGAGGCCCCCAGGACTGCACCGGATCCTCCGTGACTCCAGTTCCAGAGGATCCTGTGCCCTCTCTGGCCTCCATGGGCACTAGGCATGCAAGCAGTGTGCCTACATACATGCAAAGGAAACACCCACACACATAAAATAAAACGGAACCAATTGCTGTAAAATGTAACGCAATTCAGCTCTGAGGGTCCCTGAGTCCAGCTGCGTTCACTCTGAGTTCCCCCTCCCCGTGTCAACTGCTGTCTCAGGGCAACTCTCCAGCCTAGTTTGCATCTTATTTTCCATTTATCATATTTCTCCTTCTTTCAGCTGTGTGGCGGTGAGTGCAGAAATAGGATCTGCTCGTGTGTGCACCTTAATACGCTTGGTGCAGGAGAAAGCACTGGGCTAGAGAGGAGCATTTTGACACCATAAGGGGATCTCAAGTGTGAATGCCCAGACACGGACACATGCTCTAGATACAAATGTGTTACTGTGAATCTGTCTGTGTGTCTAAAACTAAAGCAAGACATTACATTTCTAGTACTGAACAAGAAAATAGAGGAAGACAGCAGCCTAGATACACAATCCACTAAAAGGCTTACAATCTAGTTATTTTGGTCTTTATTTTTTCTGTCTGTTCAAACATTTTCTGCACTATCAAGTAAGAGTTGTAAGAGGTTGGTGAATATCTGCAGAACAAACTAGGGATTGCCAGACAAATTTTATATCACGAGATAAGGAAAAACAATAAATTCTTCAGTTCCCTTAAGTAGTGTTAACAAATTTCTTCTGCACTCACTGTAGCGCCTGCTTGATAAAACTATTACCTGTCCAACATCAACTGTTTGCTTTCACACCTTGGAGATCAGAGGTTGTATGTACATCCTAGACCTTCCCCAAACACAGGACCCTCTGAGGACTGCACCACTTAACCAATTTGCATTTCACGCTTGCAATGAAGCAGCTGAGGAGGATTTCCTAGTCCCCTCCAGCCCTCCTCTGCTCCCTCTGGCCCACACTCACCTGGTTCATGAGGGGCCCAGGACTAGAGTTGCTGCTCCAGCCTCCTTAAGGATCCTGGGGCTCTTTCTGCCTTGCCCTGTCCTGGAGCCTCTACAGCTCTTGCCAGGTCCGTGCCAAGGTCAGGGGCAGCGACCTGGGCTCAGGAAGAGAGAAGTAGTGAGTATGGAGTGTGGCAGGGCCTCGCAGTGGGACCATAAGGCCAAGGAGCACAATGGAGCCTTGGGGCGGCAATGCTCTGTGAGGCAAGGCGAGCACCTTTGGCCTGGGTAAGGCCCACATCCGTGCTGAACTTTGAGAATCCAGAGTCCAGGAATAAGCAAAAAGGAAAGTAATGGATTCTGTGGGTTTCATTTTATGTTTTTTTAAACAGATGGGGAAAATAAACAGGAGGTGGAGATATGCGTAACCTAGAATGGGACAAACTCAGCAGAGGATGTTGTTTTGTTAAGCACCCGTGTTGTTAAAATAATTTAATTTATAGCTTTGTTTTTATATCTGAAGAGACCAATCGAGAAATAATCCATTGTGTTTATTATTGTAATCCCTACAACTGAGAGGCTGAGACAAGTTTCGGTTTCCAGGGGCTAAATCCCAAACTCTATCTCCAAAAGAGCAAGTGTGTGCAGCACAGGGCGCGTCTTAGCCCTGAAACTTAAAGGTTCAAGAGGAAGTCTCACTACTCCAATAGTTGTTAACATGGATTAGGGAGGGATAGACAGTCATCTTCCCTCCAGCCCCTGCCCACCCCCCACCTCCACCGAGGTTAGGGGCTAAACCACAGTTGGTGACTCTCAGGGGAGGGAGAGTCAGTTTTCTTCAGGAGTGTGCTCCTCCGTGCTATGTTGACTAACCAAGGGACGTTTTGCACCCGAGTATATGGACAACTGACAGACTCCATGAGCTATTGAAGAAAAGGAAGGAGAGGAATGGCAAGGAAGGGAGGGAAGGGGGGCAGGGAGGACACGGAGGAGGAAGGAGCTGGACTTGGGCGGGGACTTTGAGTGGATTTCTACTGGACAGTAGTGGTGGAGGGTGAGTCAGGGTGAATATGGATAAAATGTATAATGTATGAAATTTGAGAATTTCTCAAAGAATAAAAATTTTCAAAGTTTTTGTTAAAGTTAATTTTATTGGAGTACGAGATACATACAAAGACAGTGCGGGCTGGGGCAGTGACCTGACTTTATTAGCATGAGGACCTGAGTTCAGATTTCCAGCGCCCAGCAGCAAAGCCTAGTAACGGGGAGGGGCAGGCAGGAGGGTGCCTGCACTTGCTGGCCAGCCCTTCCAGTGGACCCAGAAAGCTCATGGTGAGTGTCGCAGCTCTGAAGGGAAAGCCTTCTCCTAGAGTTAGAACCCTGCAGCTCTGAAGGGAAAGCCTTCTCCTAGAGTTAAAACCCTGCTCAGGGAAAGTGTTCCTGCTCTGCAGAGAGGTCTCCTGGCACTTGGGAGCCAAAGAATTCCACACAGTCACACCAGAGATTTATCAGGAAGAGAAACCCCGGGGAGTGGCTGCCTCTGCTAGAGCAAGAAGCAGCAGGGATGTGGCAAAAGCAAGCTTTATATAGGAGTTTTTGGGGGGCTTTCCAGGATGAAAATTGGGAGGATTCCAATTCCTGAGCTTGGGCAAGTTCAGGGTCAGTAGGTTTTCATTCTCAGCAAATGGGTTTCTGTGCCTGAGTCAGGCTTGGTGGCATGCTGTTTCCTGGCCCTGGGCTTGGGCTTGGGGTCAAGTCAGGTTCAGGGTGTCTTTTCCTTTGGCCCTAAACTCTCAGTTCATGCCTCAGGTTCAGTGAGAGGAAAACACCAGTGTTGACCTCCACAGTATGCACACACATGTACAGCCACATGTGCACATTCAAAGAAAGTAGAGAAAATCTAGCTAGACAGCTTGATGTTCATTTACAATGTGGCACATTTGTATTAGTGAAAGTCAGACTTTTTATTTTTACAGAACATTTAGAGGACTTCAGGGTGCTGGGAGGAGGAGGAGCAAACACCTGTAATATCAGGACTTGGGGGGGAGCACACACCGGTAATATCAGCACATGGGGGGGAGAGCACACACCTGTAATATCAGGACTTGGGGGGGAGAGCACACACCTGTAATATCAGGACTGGGGGGGGAGCACACACCTGTAATATCAGGACTTGGGGGGGAGCACACACCTGTAATATCATGACTGGGGGGGAGCACACACCTGTAATATCAGGACTTGGGGAGAGCACACACCTGTAATATCAGGACTGGGGAGTGAGCACACACCTGTAATATCAGGACTTGGGGGTGAGCACACACCTGTAATATCAGGACTTGGGGGTGAGCACACACCTGTAATATCAGGACTTGGGGGTGAGCACACACCTGTAATATCAGGACTTGGGGGTGAGCACACACCTGTAATATCAGGACTTGGGGGGAGAACACACACCTGTAATATCAGGACTGGGGGGAGAGCACACACCAGTAATATCAGGAGTGGGGAGAGCACACACTTGTAATATCAGGACTGGGGGAGAGCACACACCTGTAATATCAGGACTTGGGGGGGGAGCACACACCTGTAATATCAGGACTAGAGGAGAGCACACACCTGTAATATCAGGACTGGGGGGAGCATACACCTGTAATATCAGGACTTGGGGGGAAAGCACACACATGTAATATCAGGACTTGGGGAGGGAGAGCACACACCTGTAATATCAGGACTAGGGGAGAGCACACACCTGTAATATCAGGACTGGGGGGGAGCACACACCTGTAATATCAGGCCGTGGGGGGAGAGCACAAACCTGTAATATCAGGACATGGGGGGGGAGAGCACACACCTGTAATATCAGGACTAGGGGAGAGCACACACCTGTAATATCAGGACTGGGGGGAGCACACACCTGTAATATCAGGACTAGGGGAGGGCACACACCTGTAATATCAGGACTTGGGGGGGGAGCACACACCGGTAATATCAGCACATGGGGGGGAGAGCACACACCTGTAATATCAGGACGTGGGGGAGGAGAGCACACACCTGTTATATCAGGACTTGGGGGGGGCACACACTTGTAATATCAGGACTTGGGGAGGGAGAACACACACCTGTAATATCAGGACTAGGGGAGAGCACACACCTGTAATATCAGGACTGGGGGGGAGCACACACCTGTAATATCAGGACTTGGGGGTGAGCACGCACCTGTAATATCAGGACTTGGGGGTGAGCACACACCTGTAATATCAGGACTTGGGGGGAGAACACACACCTGTAATATCAGGACTGGGGGGAGAGCACACACCTGTAATATCAGGACTGGGGGAGAGCACACACCTGTAATATCAGGACTTGGGGGGGGGAGCACACACCTGTAATATCAGGACTAGGGGAGAGCACACACCTGTAATATCAGGACTGGGGGGAGCATACACCTGTAATATCAGGACTTGGGGGGAGAGCACACACATGTAATATCAGGACTTGGGGAGGGAGAGCGCACACCTGTAATATCAGGACTAGGGGAGAGCACACACCTGTAATATCAGGACTGTGGGGGAGCACACACCTGTAATATCAGGACTTGGGGAAAGAGCACACACCTGTAATATGAGGACTTGGGGGGGAGAGCACACACCTGTAATATCAGGACTTGGGGGGGAGCACACACCTGTAATATCAGGACTTGGTGGGGGGGAGAGCACACACCTGTAACATCAGGACTTGGGGGGGAGCACACACCTGTAATATCAGGACTTGGGGGGGGAGAGCACACACCTGTAATATCAGGACTGGGGGGGGAGCACACACCTGTAATATCAGGACTTGGGGGGAGCACACACCTGTAATATCAGGACTTGGGGGGAGCACACACCTGTAATATCAGGACTGGGGGGTAGCACACACCTGTAATATCAGGACTGGGGGGTAGCACACACCTGTAATATCAGGACTAGGGGAGAGCACACACCTGTAATATCAGGACTGGGAGGAAGCACACACCTGTAATATCAGGACTTGGGGGGGGAGCACACACCTGTAATATCAGGACTTGGGGGGAGAGCACACACCTGTAATATCAGGACTTGGGGGAGGAGAGCACACACCTGTTATATCAGGACTTGGGGGGGGGCACACACTTGTAATATCAGGACTTGGGGAGGGAGAACACACACCTGTAATATCAGGACTAGGGGAGAGCACACACCTGTAATATCAGGACTGGGGGGGAGCACACACCTGTAATATCAGGACTTGGGGAAAGAGCACACACCTGTAATATCAGGACTTGGGGGTGAGCACGCACCTGTAATATCAGGACTTGAGGGTGAGCACACACCTGTAATATCAGGACTTGGGGGGAGAGCACACACCTGTAATATCAGGATTGAGGGAGAGCACACACCTGTAATATCAGGACTTGGGGGAGAGCACACACCTGTAATATCAGGACTGGGGGAGAGCACACACCTGTAATATCAGGACTTGGGGGGGGGAGCACACACCTGTAATATCAGGACTAGGGGAGAGCACACACCTGTAATATCAGGACTGGGGGGAGCATAAACCTGTAATATCAGGACTTGGGGGGAGAGCACACACATGTAATATCAGGACTTGGGGAGGGAGAGCACACACCTGTAATATCAGGACTAGGGGAGAGCACACACCTGTAATATCAGGACTGTGGGGGAGCACACACCTGTAATATCAGGACTTGGGGAAAGAGCACACACCTGTAATATGAGGACTTGGGGGGGAGAGCACACACCTGTAATATCAGGACTTGGGGGGGAGCACACACCTGTAATATCAGGACTTGGTGGGGGGGAGAGCACACACCTGTAACATCAGGACTTGGGGGGGAGCACACACCTGTAATATCAGGACTTGGGGGGGGAGAGCACACACCTGTAATATCAGGACTTGGGGGGGAGCACACACCTGTAATATCAGGACTTGGGGGGAGCACACACCTGTAATATCAGGACTTGGGGGGAGCACACACCTGTAATATCAGGACTGGGGGGTAGCACACACCTGTAATATCAGGACTGGGGGGTAGCACACACCTGTAATATCAGGACTAGGGGAGAGCACACACCTGTAATATCAGGACTGGGGGGAGATCACACACCTGTAATATCAGGACTTGGGGGGGAGAGCACACACCTGTAATATCAGGAATTGGGGGGAGCACACACCTGTAATATCAGGACTGGGGGGAGCACACACCTGTAATATCAGGACTGGGGGTGGAGAACACACACCTGTAATATCAGGACTTGCGGTGGAGCACATACCTGTAATATCAGGACTTGGGGGGTGGAGAGCACACACCTGTAATATCAGGACTTGGGGGGGAGCACACACCTGTAATATCAGGACTTGGGGGAGAGCACACACCTGTAATATCAGGACTGGGTGGCAGCACACACCTGCAATATCAGGACTTGGGGGGAGAGCACACACCTGTAATATCAGGACCGGGGGGAGCACACACCTGTAATATCAGGACTGGGGGGGAGCACACACCTGTAATATCAGGACTTGTGGGGAGAGCACACACCTGTAATATCAGGATTTGGGGGGGGGAGAGCACACACCTGTAATATCAGGACTTGGGGGAGAGCACACACCTGTAATATCAGGACTGGGGGGGGGGAGAGCACACACCTGTATTATCAGGACTTGGGGCGAGAGCACACACCTGTAATATCAGGACTGCGGGGAGAGCACACACCTGTAATATCAGGATTTGGGGGGAGAGCACACACCTGTAATATCAGGACTGGGGGGGGAGCACACACCTGTAATATCAGGACTGGGGGGGAGCACACACCTGTAATATCAGGACTGGGGGGGAGAGCACACACCTGTAATATCAGGACTTGGGGGGGAGAGCACACACCTGTAATATCAGGACTTGGGGGGAGAGCACACACCTGTAATATCAGGACTGGGGGGGAGCACACACCTGTAATATCAGGATTTGGGGGGAGAGCACACACCTGTAATATCAGGACTGGGGGGGGAGCACACACCTGTAATATCAGGACTGGGGGGGAGCACACACCTGTAATATCAGGATTTGGGGGGAGAGCACACACCTGTAATATCAGGACTGGGGGGGGGAGCACACACCTGTAATATCAGGACTGGGGGGGAGCACACACCTGTAATATCAGGACTGGGGGGGGGGAGAGCACACACCTGTAATATCAGGACTTGGGGGGGAGAGCACACACCTGTAATATCAGGACTTGGGGGGAGAGCACACACCTGTAATATCAGGACTGGGGGGGGAGCACACACCTGTAATATCAGTATTTGGGGGGAGAGCACACACCTGTAATATCAGGACTGGGGGGGGGGAGCACACACCTGTAATATCAGGACTCGGGGGGAGCACACACCTGTAATATCAGGACTTGGGAGGGGAGCACACACCTGTAATATCAGGACTTGGGGGGGAGAGCACACACCTGTAATATCAGGACTTGGGGGGGAGCACACACCTGTAATATCAGGACTGGGGGGGAGCACACACCTGTAATATCAGGATTTGGGCGGAGAGCACACACCTGTAATATCAGGACTGGGGGGGGGAGCACACACCTGTAATATCAGGACTGGGGGGGAGCACACACCTGTAATATCAGGATTTGGGGGGAGAGCACACACCTGTAATATCAGGATTTGGGGGGAGAGCACACACCTGTAATATCAGGACTGGGGGGGAGCACACACCTGTAATATCAGGACTGGGGGGGAGCACACCTGTAATATCAGGACTGGGGGGGAGAGCACACACCTGTAATATCAGGACTTGGGGGGGAGAGCACACACCTGTAATATCAGGACTTGGGGGGAGAGCACACACCTGTAATATCAGGACTGGGGGGAGCATACACCTGTAATATCAGGACTTGGGGGGAGAGCACACACCTGTAATATCAGGACTGGGGGGGGGGAAGCACACACCTGTAGTATCAGGAGTGGGCGCGGGGTGGGTGGGGGGAAGCACACCCCTGTAATATCAGGACTCATTGCCTGAGGCCTAAGGTTTCTAAGCTGCAGGACAGCCTGTAGTACATAGGGAGGCGCTGGCCAGCCTGGGCTATAAAATAAAACCGCTTCTGCCCTCTACCTGGAAGCAAAACTTAAAAGAGCATAAAGAAAAGAAGAAAAAGAATGCAAAATGACAGAGGTGGGGGAGAGGAGGAGGAAGGACAAAGTAGAGACACGAAGGGAAAGACTGGGTACCACAGAGTGCCCCGAGCTCCATCCTGCTCTTCCTTTCTGAAGGTTCCATGTTCACCTCTGTGCATCTTTTGGCCTACTTCTATTTTGTTTTTATTTCTACTTATTTGTTTGTTTGTTTTAGCAGGTGGTGTGTTTATTACAGGACAGCTAGTTCTGTGACTTGGGCTAGCTCTGGGACTCCAGTGGAGATCAGGCTAGCTCTGGGATTCCAATAGAGATCAGGCTAACTCTGGGACTGCAGTGGAGATCAGGCTGGCTCTGAGGCTCCAGTGGAGATGCTCTCATAGGCCACAGCCCAGAACGGACAGGTACAATAACTTGGACTCCAAACCAGCTGCACATAAATACAAGCAAAGAGGCTGGAGGGGTGGGATCCAAAACACAGAAGATAACAGACTGAATGTGTAGGTTCCTGTGCTGACAACATGGTGGTGCCTCAGCTGCCTCCAGCTCCATCCTGCTCGTCCTTTCCAAAGACCGCCATGCTGATGCTTCTGTGGGTCTTTTCTCTCCTTCTCCTTAGTTTCTATTTCTACGTCACAGTGCTGGTGACCTACTGAGGGCTTCCAGGCACGACACTGAGTCACACCCCCAGATCTGAGGCCTGGTGGCTATGTGATGAATGTCCCCGCTGATTCTCTTCACCCACTAACCTTAGCCTGGCCTGAGTCTAAGCCTGAGTGGATCTGTGACACCTGCCTTACGCTCCTCTGGCCCCTGGATCCCCTGGACCAATAGCTCATAAGGAGGCGTCCCTCATCTATGCAGGATTGTTGTCTAAGAACCTCCGACTATGGGAGCCGCAGTATCCACTCATACGGGCACCACCCTTCCAACTCACTTTTAAAATTAATTTTCTTAAATTGATTCACAAAATTGTAAATCTCCACATGAATTTTTTCCCATACAGAGTTAGTAGTTTCAGACGATCTTCTGTAGACTCAATTTTTTTAACCAAAATATTTTATTAACAACTTATTGACCGAGCCTACGTCAATTATAACCAGATTAACCAAAACAGTAGGAAATGAAGATTAATTGACACAAAACAAAACCTTAAGGATACCAGTCCCGAGGAACGATTCTCCAATTGGGAGCCGCAGTATTTCTTCCACTGGAACCGGGAGTATCCAGACCCCAGAGCCTCAGCAGGAGCCGGAGCTCTGAAGCCTTCCCTCAAGCAGATTTCTCTAGGAGCATCTTGAAGGGCAGTGATGAACAGCCAAATCTATCCCAAGTCTCCAATCTGCCCCTCCGCCAGTTCTGGGCTCGTTTATATAGCTCCTCCCAGAGTCTGTTCACAGGATCTTTTTCATCTGGTAGCAATTAAGCTCCTGTACCAGGTGGTTGCCCTTCTAGTGAATTAACATCACCTGTTCTCTTACTAGACCATTCGATCCCACACTTGGGATCCCAAAGGACAGGTTTCTCGCCTTCAATCTTCCCTCCACCCCTCACCTCCTTCCCCCTCCCTCCCTCATCTGCCTTGGACACACACTTGGGATTTCCAATAGTATGTATAACAAAACAACTAGACGTATAACAAAAACAATTAGTGACATAAAAACGTAAACTAAAATAACCTGGAAAGTGTAAGTCAAATTGCCATGTAACAAATAACTATCATGCCCTTTCAAAACAAAGCATATGATTCAAGGTTACTCTGCCCCTCGCCCAACATCAATGAAATTATTTTTGCTTTTAAAAAAATGCAGTGCTTCTGATCTTCCTCACCAAGAGACTTTGAAGCCTGGGCTCACTCTTGGTCAATGGCCAAAATTTAAGGATATTTTTTTAAGCTTCACTGGCTAAATCAGTGTGTTGGCTGTCTTTTCCTGGCATGGATTTATTACAGCACCACGTTTCCATGACATCCATCAGCAGTGCCGCCCAAGCACTGCACAGCTGGGATATTTCCATTTCCTCTCTATTATGACCAGAGCAGCAAGGAACATAGAAGTGCCAGCATCTCTGTAATAGGAGACAGAGCCCTTCGGATTTATGTGGGGGGAGGAAATCCTCCTCAGAACCACATAAGACAGGGGAACCATAGCTAGAATACAGAAGAGCCTGCAAATACCAAGAAAGCGGATGCCACAGTAAAAAGTGGGCTGTGGGACTGAACAGACTTCTCAACAGAGGAAGCGCATACACATACACTACACATACATGCACACACAGAGACATTCTCTCTCTCTCTCTCTCTCACACACACACACACACACAAAGGGCAAAAGAAAAAACAGTGACTAATAAATATTTTTAAAGTTTTCAGCACCCTTAGCGATCCAGGGCTTGTAGATTAAAGTATTTTGCGGTCCGTTTCACTCCCGTGAAAGTGAGTTGCACCAAGAAACAACGGCAGTGATGGTGACAATGTGGGAAAGGGGAAACCCTTACATGCTGTAGGTGAGAGTGTAAGCTGGCACCTAAGAGTCAGCTGAATTTTCCCAGTCCTTGTACTTAAGAGCTTTTAGTGACAACAGCGTCACATTTTTAAAAATACTCATTATTACAAAAATGAATGGTAATCTATTGCAATTCTCAGTGGGCTTTCCTCATGGCGCCAGTGAGACGTGGAAGGGAGGTGACTCTTGACACCCAAACATCTACTGATGGAGTTCCTTGAGTGTGTCTTCCACGTTCTCTACAGACTCTGAGGATACACGTTGTTGAGGCATTTTCCTCACTTTCTCCACTCTTGTTTTACAGATTCTAGGAGTGACTGAGCAAGTCAGGAGCGCAGGCCAGAGTCATGACTTGACACACAGTGATCTTTTTCTGTCCCTTTTGAGTTCATGCTGAGCCTGTTGGTAGGTTTTGCTTTCAGTGTAGTTCTCCTGGGACTTTAGTTGCTCTCTAACCAACCAAATAGGAAAATAGGACAGGACAGTGGAGCAGAGTGAGCTCAGTTAGCGAAGTGTTTGCTGCGCATGCGTGTGGACCCACCCATCACCGGCGCACATATGCACAAGGTGGGCCCGGCAGCCACACTGTAACTGCAGTGCTGGGATGGGGGAGATGGACAGACTGCTGGAGTCGCTGGCCTTTCAGCCAGGATAACCACTAAGAAGAAACCAAGTGAGAGACCTTGTCTCCAAAGTGGGGAAAATGATGTTGATGTAATCCAAGAAACACCTGGCACTGCCCTCTGACATCCACATATATGCATATGCCCATGCGAACATGCTCACTACATAGAAGCATGCATGTACACATGCAAAAAATACTACACGATGCACACAATTATAGTGAAAACTATAGGAGATATGACAAAGAAAAGGGTTTTTATTTGCTACAGCCTCACCTACACATGATCACTGTCGGAGCCTGTGTGAGGTCTAGAATCTCGGCTTCTAGACCTGGCCACCTGTCCTGCAATGGAGAGGACACTCACAGTCATCTGTAACTCCACTTCCAGGGGCCCGATGATGCCCTCTCTGCCTCCATAGGGTGGGTGCTGGCAATAGAAACCAGATCCTCGGGAAGAAAAACAAAGGCAATGATCTTCATCACAAAGCCATCTGTCCAGCCATGGCTAAGAGCTTTCTAAAACCAACTACAAGCCTGCATTTTCTGACTTGTCAAGGAGACAGTACCAGCAAATAAATCCTTTCACTTTAGACAATTAAAGCTATGAGATTGCTTCAGAAGCATTACCATCATTAATATTTTATGTATGTGTTGCTTGTGTGACATAGCTGTGTGCATGTGATGTAGCATGCCTGTGGGCGTCAGAGAACAACTCTGTGCAGGTGGTTTCCCCTTCCCACCTGTCCATTTGTTCGGGTCCAAGCAGGCTGCTGCAGCACGCGCCTGGACTCACCGAGTCATCTCAACAGCTCTGTTGTTTGTTTCAGCAGATGGTCTTCTAGGACTTGGAATGTATCGCTCTGGGCTCTTCTGGTTTTCAACACTTTCAAACTTTCCATCAAGAAATCAGTCGTTATTCTGATGCATTTTCTTCATGTGTGACTTGTGTTTATTATCCCACAGCTTTCCATACACACGCCCTTTGTTATGCACACCTAGTGTTTGCACTGTCATAGGCCAGGGGAGTTTCTTTCTGGTCTTGTCTATTTGGTGTTCGGTGTGCTTCCTGTGTCTGTGTGGGTGGGTGTCGTTCCTGAGTTTGGGGAAGTTTTCTTCTAGACACTGTTGATGGTCTGGTCTAAGCCATGGAGACTGCACTTGCAAGCCCAGACTGACACTATGACAAGAGGGCTACTCTCCACAAACTGACAGCAGGCCCCGTTGCAGAGGACAACACCCCACATAGCCCACTGAATGTGGAGCGGTCAAGCTGGTGCCTGCATATAACTTTCACCCCTACATCCTAGTCTCTTTGTGGGAAAGGTAGTCTGTAAGCTACTGAAAAAGATACCTGGACACCACTGCCTTAGTTAGGGCTTCTATTGCTGTCAAAAGACACCAGGCCCACAGCAACTCCTATAAAGAAAGGCATTTAACTGGGACTGGCTTACAGTGCAGAGGTTCAGTCCATCTTCACGGAAGGAAACATGGTGACATGCAGGCAGACGTGGTGCTGGAGGAGCTCAGATCCCTACATCTGGATCTGCAGCCCCTGGGCCTGGCTTGAGCATCTGAGATCTTAAAGCCTGGCTCTAGTGAACCACTTCCTCTAAAAAAGCCACACCCACTCTAAAAAGGAAGGCCACATGTCCTAGTCCTAATAGTACCACTCCATATGAGCCCATGGGTCTATTTTCTTTCAAACCACCACACCAACCCAGTCATAAAACCTTTGACCTACAATCTGTCCTACTTGCAAGATGCGCTGGGGCGGTGATGGCACAGCACTTGTGGAAGTGGCCAACCAATGTCTGATTAATTTGAGGCCTACTCCAGCAGAGGGAGCCCATACTTGACACTGCCCGAGAACCAAACACTACTGGCCATTAAAAAAAAAATCAATGAAAGGATTCCTAATGACAGTGTGCTATACTCACAGATCATCCAGAAGCTGCTTCTAGCACCACACGGGAGTGGATACAGAGACCCATCACCAGACATTATACAGACACGGCCTAAATTTGAGATTTCTATCAGGTCCCTATGATTCCACAGAAGAGGGGTAGAAAGATCATAGGAGTTGGAGAGGACAGAGGTCACCAGAATATGGCCCACTGAGTCAACTAAGCAGGGCTCAGAGACCAAAGCGGCGAGCGTGGGTGTGCACCAGGCCCTCTGCGCATGCTACACTTGCCAGCGTGGTGCTTTTGTCACACCCCTAACGGTGGGAGAGGGTGTGTCGGTGACTTCGGCCTGCTCTTGGGAGCTTCCTCCTGTCAGGTTGCCTTGTCCAGCCTCCATGTGAGGGCTTTTGCCTTGTCTTAGTTTATTCTGCTGTGTTTGGTTGCTTCTCTCGGAAGGCCTGCTCTTTCCTGAAGGGAGGCAGAGGGGAATGGACAGAGGTGGGGGTGGGGGAGCTGCAGGAGCGGAGGGAGAGAGGGAGAGGAGACTCTGGTCAGGATGTACTGTACGAGAGAAGAATCTGTTTTTAATAGAACAAATAAATAAATAAATAAATAAAACCCAATTAAAAAACAACCACATTAAAACCATGTAACCATGTACCTCTGGAAGCTATTAAAAAAAAAAAACAAGTACCAAGTTACGCCCAACACACAAGGTATGGATTAATCTTACAAACTGACAGATAAGGAAGTGGAATCTTCCAAAGCGACCTTGTAACCCAGGTGTCCTGACATGGCGGCACGGCTAGTATCGTCAGGATCAGAGCTGCAGCATCCTCTGCTTTTGGTCGGCTCCATGGCCTCACAGTGTAAGCACACAGAACTCCACGCGCATCGTGCCTACGAGGCTGGCCTGTGAGGGCCACAGCAAGGGCGGTGTGGGCGCTGTACGGATGCTCGCACAGAACTCCACGCGCATCATGCCTACGAGGCTGGCCTGTGAGGGCCACAGCAAGGGCGGTGTGGGCGCTGTACGGATGCTTGGTGTCTACCATCTTCAGCTGCTGCTCTCTTCTAGCTGTTGATCCACTGTCTTGTAGCCCAGGCTGCCCCTAGACTCCTGTCCTGCTGCACCTCGGGTGCCAGCACTGCAGGCATGTGCCATCATGTCACCAAGGGCTGGCCACTGCCTGGGATGGCTACTGCTCTCCTCAGACTAGCTCTGCAATCACTTCCTCACACGGGGTTACAGCTCTACGGAATCTGAAGAATAAGCTCCCACGCACGACAGCTCTCTAGCAATGCCTAATCAGTTACTTGAAATGGATACTTGCTGTAATAAGTACTGTTTCGTTATGTGCCCTCCATATAGACATTTGTCATAGTCTAGGCTTTCCTAATATTTGCTAATAAGAGGGAAAAGTCATTCAATCGTTTGTAGTTAGGAAATATACAATTTTTCTGTTTATATATCCAGTCTTTATTAAGTCAAGTGACCAGCATTACACATTTCTGAAACTCTTAACGGTGGACATTTGAACAATTCACATTCTAATTATACCAACAGAGGGCACAGGAAAGGGCTTAAACTCAGAGAAGGGGATTTAACTTTATTCCTTGACTGTAGAAGAAAAAACCCAAACAAACCAAAACAGATGGGAGTCATGGGTAAAAGGAAGGAATTTTGTACACTCTTACAGGTATAATTAAACAGTGTATAATATGTTTCGTAAGTACTTTCTAGGGACTGCAATGGGTACATGGTGCGTGGTCAGTATACACGATATCGCACAATGGCTGCACTTCAAGCTGAAGCTTGTTTTCACGTAACAATAGGGTACATATGGTACATACATGAACTCAATATACCTGGAAAACAAACTTTACCACCCAGGAAGAAGAATTTGGTCAGCACACTCAAAGAAAGGACGGAGATGAAATCATATGAAAACTCTGTTAAAAATCAGTATATTTCATTCATTACCTGAAGTCTCCTGTTCTCACTGGAGATACGCCAACTTAGTCTGGTAACTGAGTGGACACAGCACTAACAACAGGGTTTCTGTAGCAGACCTGTGACTGAGGGTAATCACCAGCCCTCAGCTGTGTCTTTCTTATCCCTATAGATGGCAAAAGATCACATGACGTAGTATGTGTGGAAAACAAAAACCTCTTAATGAGATTAGATTTTACACACAGAGTTAGTGGGAACTCTCTTCCAGTGAGAACAACAGCCACTGCAACCTCTGCTGATGCGTTCTGATAATAGAGGGACTTGCAGAAAAAAATATTTTAATTTAAGCAAACTTTATTTGAATTACAAATTCTACTGATACACTGGACCAAGAACATTTGAGACTATGTCTCCGAAATACTATGAAATGACTTTTGCTTTACAATTCACAACGAAATTTCAAAACAGCCAAAGCGTCTTTCTTAAACATTTGCTTAATTGAACATTTCATTGCACATTTAGTAACATTTAATAAGCTGGTTTTACTAGATAGTTTTTAATACTAAATTGAATTTCAAGTAAGATGAAGCCTGAAAAAAACTTAGTGTGACTTAAGGAACCATACAATTTTGTTGTAGTTAAGAGACACTATCTGGAAAATTTGGAGGTCATTTGATAGAGCTAAAACAATACAAAAAACAAGTAATATAGCTGGTTGCACAGACGTTAGCTATGAGAAAGCAAGCAAAAAGAAAAAGAGAAAAAGTGCAGTATTAACATCTTAACTATTCATATAAACGCCAGCACATGGGGACACAGCCGTGCTATGGTTTATCAGTATGGTTATGGTTACCAATAGAGGGCCCACACGGCTGCATCAGCGTGGAAAGGCATGCCCTCCTCCCCTACACACACTGGCTAGAAATGTCAACACTTCATTGTCACCTGAAAAGAGGCAGGGCAGCAATTTGGCGTACTTCTCAACATACTTTCCAATTTTGAAGTCTAGATCTGTCATGTGAAGAAAAGTTAAAAAAAAAATGTTCTTTCATCCACAGGTAAAGTTTATGGAAAATACAGTCAAGTGCAGAAGGCTGATAATTAGCTATAAAGACCAGCATCGTATGATAAATCAGGCACAGATAATGTACTTGTCCTCAGGACCACAGGGAACATGTGGACCCTGCATCCCCATACCTGCCGCCGACTTCCAGGTCCACTGCAGACTGGGAGGAAGTGAAGAACATCCGGGCAAGGCTCACGTCACGCTACGCTAAGACGCTGCCGAATCATCAGTCTCAGTGCTGCAATTGCTCATGCGCCGCACCAGCCACTCTGTTTCCTGTGTATGGCTGACATCAGTCACATCATGCTAAGATGCTGCTGCTGCATCGTCCGTCTCAGCGCCACAACTGTTCATTTGCTGCACCAGCCGCTCTGTTTCCTGTGCATCTCAGGGTCGCCATCTATCTATCATTATTCAAGAAAAGAAAAAAAAGAGAGAGGAGAGCGTGCTACTTCCTAGCCAGGGGACACACGCTTACTACATACAAGCTGCCTTAGGAGATTTGGGACCAAGTAATATTTAAAGTTAGGAAAGGGTGGAGAGAAACAGCAATCCACAGCCACCACAGAGGTCACCGCACAACCACAGAAGTCACTGGGTACTCGATTGGCCTATCCAGTGGCAGCCTGGCAGGCAGAGGTGGGGCGCCCAGAGTCTCCACAGTCACAGAGACAGAAAAGCTATCTAAGTAAGGGTTACGCAACACATTATCTTGATGTGTTATAGAAGCCAAAGTTTATGTTTAGAAATTATAAGTTTATCAATGCAAATGAATAAAAACAACATTGTAACTGCAAAAACATTTTTATTTTTAACTACTTTTCTTTTATTGAAAGTACATTTTTCTCAAAGAATATATTCTGACTATTATTTTTCCTCCCTACCTTCCCATCTATCTGAATCCATACCCTTTGTCAATCCTTAAAAAAGAGGCATCTAAAGAGTAATAATAGAAAGAGACAAACAAAAACAACAACAAACAAACAAAAAACAAAGAGAAGAAAAAGAATAGAAGAAAAAGCACAGGAAACACATATGCACACATTCATACACCTGGAATCCCATAAAAGCATAAAGTGGAAGCCCTAATATACACGCAAAAAAACTCTGTAAGAGTAAAAAAAAAAAAAAAGAAGAAAAAAGAAAAACCCCAGACAAAGATCCCCCAAAGCTACCACTGAGCTCCTCTTGTGTTGGTGCCTGCTGCTGTGAGGTATCCGCCAGAGAACACTACCTGGAAACGGCTCTTTACCCGCCTGCTGGTGGCTACACTGGGTGTTCAGGAATCCCAATCCACTCTCAGGGTGAGCTTTTAAGGACAAAACCCACATCTTTAGTCCACAACCCTCAGTTAGCCAGAAGCCAAAAAGCAAAGCTCATGTGGGATTTCCCTGAGACCACGGACTTTGTTCTCCCTCTGGCAGGGGCTGCTGCCTACCAGCTGGTGTAGTGCAAGGTCTGAGCGGTGCTTTCACTATGGCGTCACTGCGCTAAGGCCTGGGGCTGTAAAACTACATCTGGGCATGGGGCCTTCCCCTAAGTTACTCTTCTCCAGCACTGCCAAAGCACACTGTCACCTGCAGAATATACATATAACAAAGCACCTTGCTCACTAGGAGGCACTTTTGAGGCTAGGCCCATGGCATCTAGCAGCCTTCCGTACCTCATGTTTCTTCGGCTTGGCCAGCTCCATGGCCTCTAGCTTTATGGTGGACACTGGGGTCTGGCACACCGCGCTGCTGTGGAGCGCTCCATGCCTCTGTCCGTGGTTCTCGCCAAGCTGCAGGAAACCACAGTTCAGAGGAACATACTACTCAGGGTTCTCAGTTATACCGTCTTTTGAAAAAGAAACGGTGACTTTTTTTTTTCTCCTTCTTCTGTTTAATAATATAATCTGAAACACTTTCTAGGCAACTTCAACATTTAGAGAAAAACTCATGCACTGGTGGTGGAAAAAATCAGAGCTTAAATTTCCTCCACTGAACACTGTAAAGTCTTCAAATGTATGCACATCCCTACAGTCAGACTTTGCATTAAAAAAAAAAATCCAAAGAAAACTTTTTTATATGTACATTTTTTGGCTACAAAGATATTTATTTAGAAGTGCTAATTTTTAAATGGTGACATTAAAAAAAATCAATATATGTGATTATATTGTTAAATATAGGTTAAACATATTGCTTATCTTTACGATAGGGCTCCAAGGTGACACAAAATTATACTGTAATAAAATATTTAAGGAAACAAAATTATGCTCACAATGCGCTTTAAGTAAACAAAGCAGTATGAAAATTGTGTTCTTATCTCATTACTTTGTTTATTATTATTATTATTATTATTATTATTATTATTATTATTATTATTATTATTATTATGTATACAGTGCTCTGCCTGCATGTACACCTGCAGGCCAGAAGAGGGCATCAGATTACATTACAGATGGTTGTGAACCACCATATGGTTGCTGGGAATTGAACTCAGGACCTCTGGAAGAGCAGGCAGCACTCTTAACCACTGAGCCATCTCTCCAGCCCCCTTCATTACTTTGTATAAAGCCTTAAAATGTGAGCTGAAGACTTCCTGAATAAAGACTATGAGAGGTCTGTCATCTTTCCACTGAAATAGCTACAACTGTGCAAAAAGTTTTTATTATTTAAAAATTTGTAGGTGTGTGGCACCTGTATGTATGTGTGTGAATGTGTGTCAGGTGTGGCTGCCTGCCTGTGCACACGCATGTGGAAGGCAGAGGTTGATATGCAGTGTCTTCCTCCACTGTTTCCCACGTTCTTTTCTGAGATGAGGTTTAAGCCTGAGCTTGGTGCTCTGGCTGCCCTGGGCTGCCCGTGAGCCCCGGGACGCCCTATGCTGATCCTGCTGTCGCTGTGTTATGGTGCCTGCACCACCATGCCTGGCTTTTATCTTGTTGTTGGCAGTCTGAACTCTGGGTTCTCATGCCTACCTACGCAGCAAGCACTATACTTACCAAGTCATCTCTGTAGCCTTTGAAGTGATTTTTAAGAACCCATTTTTATAAAATTTTATAAAAATAAAAATTTTAAGGGCATACAACAAAACACACTATTATTTAAAAAAAATAAAACAAAAACAAAACAAAAAACCATAAAAAAAACATACCAAACAAACCGAAACAGGCAGACCATCTTGGCTCTCTCCTTCTAGGCCGTTTTCATCCTGCATCCCCTGCCTATTCCTAGAAATCCCTTAAACAAGGCCCTCGGTGGCCACGCTGTGCTGGGCGAGCCACTCCTCAGGTAGGAGATCCCCACTCTCCTTCCTGTCCAGGACAGCAGTCTCTCCAGATTTAACTCTTAGTCCTGTAACAGCCTGCTTTCAGGAGCCCCTCCTCCCACAGCAGCACTGCTCCCTGGGCCACTTCATCCCTGTCTTTGTTTTACTGCAGCTGGCTTGCAGAAGCCCATGCTCCTACCCAGCCCTCTCTCGGGGGCTCAGCCCTCAGCCTCCCTCCTAGTGCATCTCCGATGCTCTCAGCCACCCACTGACCTGCAGAAACACCCACCAACCCACGTAGCCTAGGATCTAGAAAGGACAAAAGCAACCACAGAATGGAACACCCACCCAGCCAAGGTAAGACCAGATACTAACACCAAGAAAATTCTCAAACATCATAGCTCCAAATGTGCAAAGACAAACATCAACGGTCAAGACAACACACCTCCACAGAAGCCAGCGAGCCTATTACAGTGGCCCTGACAAGTGCAATATAGCTGAAGCACAAGGTGAGGACTTAAAAATAGCAATGATAAATATGTTTCAGGACCTTAAAGGGAATGAATAAACCCCTTAATGAAGTCTGTGAAAACAATTCAAGGCTTTGAAAGCAGGAATTGCTAAAGAAAAATCAAACTGAAATAAAAGAGAAAATGAAAAATTTAGGATATCAAAGCAAACCCACAGAGGTAAGCCTCACCAAGACATGGAAAGAGACTCTCAGATGCTGAAGATAAAGTAGAAAAAATAGATATCTCAGTTAAAGGAAATATCAAATCCAAAAAGAATTCAGACACAAAAGATCCAAGAAATCTGGGACACTATGAAAAGACAACACTATGAATAACAAGGATGAGAAAGGAAGAAGAAACCAGATCAGAGGCCCGGAAAATATCTTTAACAAACGTAGAAGAAAATTTCCCCATTCTAAAGAGGACACCTACCAAGGTAAATGAAGCTCCCAGAACACCAAATAGACAGAACCAGAAGAGAAATTCCCCACAACACAGAAAGATCAAAACGCTAAATGTACAGAACAAAGAGATGACTTTAAAAGCTATAGGGGGAAAGTCCAATTAACATAAAAAGGCAGACCCATTAGGGGCAGACCTCTCAACGGAGACTCCAAAAGCCAGAAGGGCCTGGACAGAGGAGAAACCACAGATGCCAGCCCAGACTACCACAACCAGCAAACTTCAACAAAACACAGAGAAAGAAAAACATTCCATGATAGAGCCAAAGTTAAGCAATTTCTATCAACCACTCCAGCTCTACGGAAAGCACTAGAAGGAAAACTTCAGTCTGAAGAGGCTAACTGCATCCAAGAAGACATCGGAATGAATAATTCCTGAACAGCAAATCAAGAGGGAGAAAACCTGCATTATAATAACAAATCAAGGAATCAATTAACAGTGCTCATTGATAGCTCTCAATATTAATGGTCTCAAATTCCCAATAAAAAGATACAGACTACAAACTGGATTAGAAAACAGGACCCAGGTTTGTGTTGCCTCTAAGAAACACACCTGAACAACAAGGAGTAAGGGCGGGAAAAGATATTCCAAGCAAATGGGCCCAGGAGGCAAGCAGGTATAGTGATTTTACTCTCTGACAAAACTAATTGGAGGAGATAGGAAGGACACTACATATTCCTTAAAGGAAAAACCCAAGAGGATATTGCAATTCTAAAGTTGTACACCAAACACATTGGCACCCAAGTGCATAAAAGAAGTACCCCAAACAGCTTAACTCACAAATTTACCCTCCTCATACACAAATTTACCCTCTGGGTGACTTCAGAACTTTACCCTCACCAATAGACAGGTCATCCTGTCAAATATCAACAGAGAAATGTTGGAGTTATATCATAAACCAAATGGGCCTAGCAGATATTTACAGAATATTTTACTTAAGCACAAAAGGACACACTTTCTTCTTCTCAGTAGCTCATGGAACTTTCTCCAAAACTGACCACATACTTGGGCACAAGTCAAGTCTCAACAGCTAGAAGAAACCTGAAGTAGCAGCCTGCACCCTGTGTGACCACCACAGCCTAAGGCTGTCCATGACCAACAACTGAAACAAGAGTTTACAAACTCATGGAAACGGAGCAACTGCTCCCCACTGAAATGAAAAGTGGGGTCAAAAGACAGCAAGCAGGAAATGAGAAACTTTTTAGAACTGACTAAGAAGAAAACATAACATACCCACGCCTACAGGATGCAGTGCAGGCGGGTGTAAGAGGCACTTTCATAGAGCTAAGAGCCTACATCAAGAAACTGGAGAGATTACATATTATAAACTCAGCAGCATCCCCAAAACCTCTATACAACAATAAGAAATAACATCCCCTAACTGTGGACAGCAAGAAATAAACTCAGGGCTGAAATCAATGAAACAGATACAAATAATACTAAATAAGTGTTTACAAAGAATCAATGCTAACAGTCCAGAGAACAACTAATACCCTTAACAGGCAGCTTCATCTCCTGATAATGTCTTACTCCCAAGGACATTATTAATTATACTACAAATCAGGCTACTCTTTTCAACTGACTATTAAAACTTTTTGGGCAAGGGCTCAACAGTTAAAAGCACTTGCTGTTTTAAAGACAGACAGACAGACAGACACACACACACACTTAAAAATAAACATTAAAAAAAAATTAAGGCCAGGTAGGCTGAACTGTAGGCCCATTAATTACGAACATATTTGTATTTCCAGAATGTGTTTCTTAGCCTCATCATAATTTATTTTTACTTTGATTTCACTATTCAGTTTGACATTTTTTACATTTTTGTATATTATGTTCTTTATCCCCTTTGAATAATCAGAGTACTAATTAGAAGTCATCATTAACTTTGACATATAAAGAGTCAAACAACAAAAAGCCCTGACAACACAAACACTGCACGCAAAAGCTGTTGCCTCTGAGGACCTGCGACAGGAGTGGGGTTGATGCGGGTAGAATCCGACCAGCCCTCTGCACCAGACTCACCTCATGCTCCATGAGCATCCTTCATCTGACATCACGGTCAGCCTCTGGTTTCATCCCTGGTTACGCTCTGTGACGACTGTTTCAGTCCCTCCTAGAAATGATGAAGACAACGCAGATCAGCTGGTTATGAAATGTGGTCTAAATCAAACAAAGACACTGCTGTGCGGGAGCGAAGGAGAAGCTGATGAGTGGAGGCCAGCTCTCCCCTCACAGCGTGGGTTAGACAGGCATCCAACTGAGAACAAAGGTGCTCTCCTACACGTACCTGGTCAGCCACGCCCTTGTAAACACAAGTGTACACAGCAAAAGCACCAAGAACACGGAGGTGCTGCAGTTATTCTTACGTAACTGTTAGCTTATTTCCTGACCCGGCTATCACACAAAATAATTGAGACTCTTTTTATATTTGTTTAAACAAAGCTTCACAACACAATCTTGAGCAGTTTAAATCTATGCTTAATCCTGTGTATTATTTTGTCTTCCTCCCAGCAAACATCCCAGCAACATTTGCATTTTGTAGCTTTCCTTGGTGCCAGCTCCTTCCTCCTGATCTTTCTTGGACGGAAGCAGGGGAGTCAGCTTCGGGTGGAGGAGCGAGGAAGGTCAGGAGGAAGGAGCTGGAGCCGAGAAAGGCTACAGTGTGCAAGCATCGCTGGGACGTTTGCTGGGAGTTAAGACAGGATAGCACAGAGGGCTAAGAACAGACTTGAACTGCTCAGATTGTGTTGTGAAGTCTCAAGTATTTGTGTGACAGCTGGCTTAAGAAATAAGCAAAGAGAAACAAACACTTTCATAAAAACAACTTCAACATAGAGGCAGAAAAATAATGTAGCTCTAAAATTTAATTAACTTCCTTGACCATGGCAAAGTCCCACAAAAGTGTGAAAATACAAACAAACCAAACAACAAAAGCACAACACAAAACTCACATGTATTAAGACACATTCGTAAGAATGACCTCACCACTGTTCAAAGCAGCAGAGCAGACGGGACTACTGAGTTCTGAAAACTTCCCACTGCCTGTGTCAGTCAGCGCCTTCTGGATAAGACACTGTTTTCACACTGCAGGCTATTCTCGAGCTTTAATTAAAATGCAAAATGTTATTTAAATGGCTTATGTAGTGATCAGGTCTAAGAATGAAAGATATAATCTGGACAAAACTAAATAAATCTTCACAAGGTCTCCTTAGGTTTCAAGGTAAAAATCTCTTAAAAAAGATTTCTGAAGGATGGCCAGACTTTGGTATTCAAATATTTAATAGTCTCACATTTACTCAAATGAGGCCCAGGAGACTGGATATGGTCAAAACTCGGTCTTAATGAGCCCACTTTCACTCCCAACTTCTATCTAAACCCAGAAACCATCAAGGATTCCATCCCTCTTCCCCCAAAGTCCTATTAACACAAAGCTGTGACAATGTCCTTTCTCACCTGCTAAGTGCTTTGTAAATGACACAGAACACCTAGTACTGACACTGTTGTTTGTTTTGTGTATATGTGAAAACACTGGAAAAAGACTAAAATTCCTGTACCATGCTGTTTTAAAATATTATAACTTTCTTTTTCTCATTAAATTATTTGAAGGTGAAACTATACAGAAACAACAGTCAACAGGAGTAAAAATATAAACGATTGGCCCTTTGTCATGATAGCACGAACAGGGCCAATTGTTCAGCAACTGAGCTTCTCAGAGCTCACACCTGCAGCGCAGCAGCACGGCCCAGGAGTAAGGTGCTTGCCTGCTGCCCATCCTGACAACTTGAGCTCGGTAACCAGAGCCCACAAGGTGCAAGGAGAGAACTGGCTCCTGAGAGTTTGTTTTCTGACCTCTAAGCTCGTGCACATGCATGTGTATACACACCCCCAATAAATAGAATATATGTAAATAATAAAAGCAAAAGTTTTCAGTTGTAGTCAATGTTCAGAAGATGTTGGCCCCTTCAACAGGGCTGATTTCTATAGCTGTTTCACTGCAAGTAGGTACTTAAGCCATCCAGCTCAATGCCAAAGATGAGCTGTGTCAAAGGGGCCATGTGCCAGGAAACAGTGCAGAGCACAATGGGAAAGCTTAGCAGGTGTTTGCGGCACAATCGGCACCTCACTACTGAGAGCTGAACCTGCTATGTAGAGGAAGGAGGTGGCTGGAAACTTCTAGTCCTCCATCTCCACTTCTTAGAACCATGCCTGGTTCATGAGGACTGCTTCCTTAAACATTAGCATTTCAGATTTTTCTTAACTTCTTTGGTGGGCTTATGAAATAAGTCACTTAACTCTTATTTTAAATAGTCATTTTTAATACAGGGTGGCCAAATAACAAGTGCAAATAGATATTATTGAGGAGGCAGTAACAATTGTTTTCTTTATGATTTGATAAGTGCTTACATGTATCTCTGGAAGGTATTTAGGTCATCCAATTGAGTACCAAAGATGAGCTATGCCAACTAGGCATGTGCCAAGGAAACAGTGAAGAATATGATGGCAAAGCTAAACAGGCTTTTTGGCACATCATGACATGGCTGAGAGCTGGCTCATGAGCTTGCCAAAATGCATGAATTTGAAGAGCTGCAATTTAAAGAGGGACAATTTTAGCAGACAGATAATACAATGTGGACTAAACAAACAATTGAATACTATTCTACCATAACAGGAACACTGGCGCTGAGCGGTTTAGAACACAGACAGTCTGTTTGCTGCGCACACTTAACTACAGCAACAGAGGGCTACGGAAGCGTGACGCCCCTCACTCAGCCACCAGCGTCTATCTTCTCGCTCAGTGTTTTCTGAGTGCCTGCCTTGTGCGAGGAACCCTTCTCAGGCCCGCACTGTGCGGATTTCCCCCCAGTGATTCTCCCCTTACGTCTCGCATCTGTTCCTTTCCCTGAACTTCACATTTTTCCCCTCTAAGTTCCTTTTCCTTCCTTGCTCACTCCCACTCAGGTCGCTCTCAGCGTTAGTTAGGGCTCCAGGTCTAGAGAACATGGTAAGATGGCTTCTCACGCATGTGCTAAACAAAACCTGCAGGCTTAGACTCAGTAAGAATCCAAAGAGCAGAAGTGGCCTCATCCAGAAAGAGAGGAACAGTCACAGCATACTTGATGTAAAATATGGGGCAGCTTTGCATGGGCACAGTGAGCGACGTGAAAGGGAAAAATATTAAAATGCAAATCATATAAAGTATGTCACCTTAATCCAGAAAGAAAAAAATGCAGTGATAGTAACTATGCTGTACAAGTGTACTCCCCAGTATGCCAGATGCTCAGAGATGGGGGAAAAAAATTCTATTATTCTGGAAAAAAAAATCCCTCTACCCTTGATGTTTGATATCTATGTCATTATATAGTAACTACTGTAAGTAGAAAAAACAACCCATAAGCTTTATTACAATTTGAACTTATTTTAATACAAGTTATTTTTCCCATCAATGTATGAATTCTATAGTTGACCATGATACTTGTCCAATGGCATTCATGAAAGTTAATCACTCAAAAGAGAATTACTAATCACTCAGGAAAATGAGTCTGCTCGGTATAGCACGTGTGTGTGCCTGCATTCACAGCACCACCACGAGAGGTGACAAATGACAACTCCATAACAAACTCAAGCTCAAATGGGAAAGTTTGCTATTTTTATGTCACCTTTATTCAGATCAAGTTCTACCTATTTCCTTATTAAAATTTTAAAAATTTATGTATATGAGTGTTTTGTGTGCATGTCTATCTGTAAGCAACATGTGTGCAGGGGCCAGAGGTCAGTAGAGGGCATCAGGTGCCCTAGACCTGGCGCTGTAGGTGGCTGTTAGCAGTCAGGTAGATCCTCTGGAGGAGCAGCAGGCAGCACGAGCCACCTTCCCAGCTGTCTACTCGCTATGCTTCATTTTTGAATGCTGGGTTTAAGAAAAAAAATCTGTCTTTTCTTAATTTTCTGACCTCCACACATCTGTTCTTCCCTTTCTTTAGCAAACATATACATGACAGGTCTGTGTACAACCTAACATACACTCCTCAAGTGTGAGTCATTATGATTATGACTATTGTTGCTAATGCCGATGCAATGCAAGACATATCCGTCAAGTTCTCTTTGATGGCTTATATGTTCCTTCTCTCACAGAGAAATATTATTTCCTTTAAAACTTACTGTACACATGTACGTACATACGTATGTATGTATGTACATGTATGACGTCTATGAACAGGCCATGGCATACAAGCTGAGGTGAGAGGACAAGGGAGGGAGTCCTTTCTCTCCCCCATCACGTGGGTCTCAGGAACTGCACTCAGGTTGGGAGGCTTGGCAGAAAAAGCATCTACCCACCGAGTTGCACATGTTGCCAGCTTCATATTTTCTGTATTGACAAATTTCAAAGGAAAATGATTCACAATCTACTTGCAAGGCCATATGAATATTGGGAAGTGGGTGAGGGCAAGTAGGAGAAAGGAATGCCAACAAGGTGTTGCAGATTCTCTACAGTTTCCAAGGGTCATTTCTTAGGGCAGCAGGAAGCATGGGCAAAGAATACTATGTGGAAAGACACAGCAGCCGAACAGTAGGGAGGAAACAGCCTGTCACACTTGCACACTCCAATGCACAGCACAAGTTAAGAAAGGGTTTGAAATTGTGGAAGTAAAGGTTTATAAAAACTAGTTTTTACACGAGCCCTCTAGAAGCAAGTGAGACAGGACGGTGCTTGGTTGATCAAGTGACTCTGCTGATGGGAGAGTGAGTGAGCACGTGTGAGACGCTGGAAGGCATCTGAGACACGACGCTCTCCAACTCCATTCCACCCCATGCTTCCTTGAGCCTCACACAGAAATCCATGATGGACACAAAAGCATCTGTTCCTTGTGGATTACCAGAGGACAATCTACAGTATGGTTCCTACCAGTCAAAATATTTCATGCTGTTTCTCTTGCCCTAATCTTACATATTTTTATTCAAAGATTAATTTTCTATCAGTTGAAGAAAATCATTAGCAAAAAAATTTGTCTCATATGTTAAGACAAATATGAGCTAATGAGTTACTCTCATGATCAGTGTAGCTAACTGAGAGGGCACTGTAAACCCCACTGCATGGCACATGCAGAAAGGGTTATTGCAAAAATTAAAGTTGCGAAAACTGAAATTTCAAAGATAAGACTCACAAAGATGAACCAGAGACTGTAATTTGATAACACAGTACAGATTTTGGTATTGCTCCTCGACCTATCATGACAACCAGAATATCCAGACAATCGCATAAACTCCTGATAGTGTAGTTTGCGAACCAAATTTTCGGTATGTCTTCCACCACATAGTGAAGAGTAAAGAAATGGAAGAAAATCTCACAGGCTGACAGGAAGACATCAAAAGCTGTGCTACAGTGCATCACCACCTTGCACCACACTGCTGGCAATCCAACCAACAGTCTCCATTACAATGACACAACAGCAATGCGTAGGCAGACTCAGGAAAGACTCGCAGCTACTATGTCCTTCAAAAGGAAGAAAAGAAAAAACAAAACAAAAACCCCACTGCTGCTATCACAGGTTACATGAGCCTGATGAAGCACAATTCCGATCACTGCCACCAGACTCCATGTAGGAGCACGTGCGATGACAGACATTAAGACTTCTAAGGCCTTCTGCCCCAGAGTACTACTTCCTTCTGAGAATACATATGTATTATATACCCTAAGATACATACACATATAAAAACGTGTGTACACGCCTTTAATCTCAGTACTTGGGGAGGCAGAGGTAGGCGGATCTGTGAGCCCGAGGCCAGCCTGGTCTTCAGAGCGGGTTCTGGGACAGCCAGGGCTACAAAGAGAAATGTCTCGAAAAACAAAACAAGAACGTGCGTATATATACTTAACGTATTCTTTGATTACTGCCTAACTTTTAAATATAAAAATTAATCAACAGATAAGCCCTTCTAGGAGCTGGACCACAGCCAACTACAACAGCCCTGGACTCAAACAGCAGCTAGACTGAAACAGCACATGCCGTATTCGGCTAGCACTGTGGCATCTTCGTACGGAGCTTCCCTTTCCCTCTCCTCTCCCTTAACTCCCCCTACCCTCAGCCTTGCTTAATAGCCCCACTCCCAGCAAATGCATCCCAGCTTTATGTCTCATGTGTCCTTTGGCCCACTTGCATTCCTCAGTTTCTGTTTTGCTTTTTAAAACACACACAGTCTGGGCTGGTCATTCAGTAAGTAACATATTAGAAGTCAGAGTCGGCCTCCAGGACAGATCTCTCCTTCCCCGGGGAGTCACAGCGCCGGCCTTCTGTAGCTCACTGTAACTGGAGGACTATGCTGACAAATTCCCATCTTATCCACGCCATGCTGACAGTGAAATGATGCACTTAATGGAACCACCTGGCCATCAAAATAAAATGCTCAGCTGCTTGACTTCGAGGCTTTGAAAGGCATCCAGTCAGGGACTCCGTACCATCCCCTCCACTGTAGGACCGCTGGCCAGCCCGAAGCTGGTCCTCCAGAATCTGTATAAGCTCTAACAGTGGCATTCAAGACAAGAACTGTGCTAAATGAGAATTTCCCTCCTTTGTCAAATCTTCCATTATTCACTACTTAATTTTGGGGTGTATTTTCAACAGAGCTACTGAAAGCATCACCTTGTGACAGTCTCAGTGTGAACTTTGATCTGTCTCATCTGTGTGTGCAAGCACTGTGGCTCTGGGTCTGTCAACCACATCCAGGAACTGAGAAAAGTGTCAAGTTATGGAGGACTGCCTTGATGGTGTCAATCCTTAGCATCTCGGAAGTGACAGACGTACTCAAAAGACATCCTATTGACCTTGAATTGTCAGTTACCTGCCCATCACTCCTCAGTCTTACTGGAATCATTAGAGAAAGCTCGACAGTAATTACAACACACTTCGATTCATCCAGGAATTAACACAGAGCTGAGTTTAAAGTGAAACCACGCCCAAGCACACAGACTCTCTTCCTACTGAGTGGTGACATACGTGTAGTAATGCATAGGCGATAACATACATGTTAAGTGCTGCGGCACGGTACGCAGGGTCACCTGGGAACCGTCCTGGCTCTGCTGCATGGTGTTCTCCTGTAGAAGCAGTGCTTTCCTAAGGGACTACACGGTCCCTGAACTGGGAAAGGGGATACGTTTTCCCAGAGCCTAGAGCAGTTCCTGCACACATTTATCTGAGAAACACAGGCTAAATGCACCAGCAAACAAGAGTTCCCAGAGAAGCCAGCCAGTCTCCTCACTGTCTCCCACAGCGGTCATGGCAGCATCATCAAAGGTTATGAAAGAATTTTGTGTCTTGGGTGATTCACAAGCATAAGCAAGTAGCACCCACCTTAGAGGCATTCTGTGAGGGAGAGGAGATAACGTCATCTTTGAACAGAGTCTGGCACAGCAAAGGAGCTGTGCGAATCTCTCTTGTTAATGATGTGAGCTGAGGTAGCGGGCCAGGAAAGACCTCCAACACTGGGATGTGCTTATGTTTTCTAGGCACTAGAAAAATGAGTGTAAGAAAGCATCAACACTATCATACCATGGGAAGAACAGCTTTTGAGACTTAGTACTTTCCCCTAAAACTGAATTTTACTAAATTTTTACCTGAAAAAAAAAAAAGAGGACTTTACCTACAATAATTGCTCAGGGCAGAGATAACAAAAAGATACCAGGAAGGCCACTCTGAAACAGCCTGAGTGTTTTTAATTTCAATTTCTTTAGATCCTCTTTAATAATTCTACGAGTAAGTACCTTCATTTAATGCACACAGTGCTTAAAGCATGGTATCCCATGGACAAGGCCCTGCAGATGTGCCCATGTGCACATGCTGTAGAGGGAAGTGGCAGATGAGAGACGGGCACCCAGCACAGCCCTGGCCCCAGGAGAAAGACAGAGACAAGGCAGATGGCACAAGGACGGCAGGGCAGTGTAGGAAGAAAAGGAGCACAGAGCTAAACGGAACCCAGTGGAGTGCACAGGTGCTGCACTTCATGTTTGAAGGAGAGGAGATCTGACAGCTGGTGACAGGTTAGGCGGGAAGAAGACTTTTCCAGAGGGATCGTTAGCAAACAAGAGCCAGGCACAGAACCTGGCACCGCAGGAACAGTTTATGAGAAGTGTGATCTGTACAGAGAGCAGCCACCAGGAGGGGATCCATCCCTTCACTTTCCAGCTTGTGACCTGAGGTGGGAAACGCCCCTCACAGGGTGTTTTCCTCATCAGTGGTCCCTGTTTCTTTCTAGCCTAAGTCCCAACAGCCTCCACACCCAAATGAGTAAGAAAGCAACCACACCCACACCGAGAGTCACAGGCCCAGGAACCTGGCTGGGATTGGGACTGGACACAGGCCCATGGGGTAGATACAGTGGCGTGAATATAAAGGTGGATCAGATCTCTGAGGGGAGGAACAACTCCAGCTGCGTGTGGCTGACAAGTGAAGGCTCGGTGAGGTGCCCATGGAGTGCGTCTGCTTAGGTCTGATGACCTCATCCACTTAGGACCCCGGAGGGATCTGATGAGCTAGAGTGCTGTCCAGCCGTTTCTCACACTCATGTGTGTAAAGGCAGGGCACCCCCAGTGAGAGGGAACTTTCCAATGGTCATCAATTCTCCTGCAGGAGTAGTTTGCAAGCAGCTCATGCAATCACTACGTCACAGATGTGTTTGGAGCTCAGCCCACTGCTTGAACTCAGGCACTAGGACAGGAAGAGCTGGACTCAGGCGCATAAAGTCCTGGCTGGGCTGAGACACAATGACCCAGATTTCCCAGCCATTTTTTACACTTTCAAAATGAGAAGGTTATGAGGGAAGCTTCTAGCTCTCACCTAGACTTCACAGGCAACCCTGGAAGGCCGGATCTCTGCGGCAGGCCGAGAACAGTGACATGGCACATGAAACTGCGAGTCCAGCTGAAGCTTCAACTGAGGTCCCCAAACACAGACATGCCAAGAATGTGGAACACGTGTTAGGAAACACTGTGGGCAATCAGCAGAGCCAGCCTACTTGTAGTGAGGCCACACGGCATCACAGGACAACGCTATGACTTCTGGGCTCCACAGTCCTGCTGCCACAGTGTACCCCATATGCCAGACACAGAGCCCAGGGTTTAAGGTCTGTCTTCCTGGCTCCACTCTTGCTCTGGTCCAGCTGGTTCCACTATTGTACTATTCAATGTGGCAACAGGATGTTTACTCGGTGCCATTCTACTGTGGAAGAATGTAACACGTTTTGAGTTGTTCAGAGGTAAACGTCTGCTTTGAGTTTTTTTAACAATACCTGAAATGGCAAGACTTAGGGTATATCTGAGAGATACTTTAATGTACTTTTGCATTATAAGATCGACATGAGAATTGTGAGGGCCAGAGGTGGGCTGCTGCAGCTGAGGTATTAATGGTCTCTCCAAAGAACTCATGTACTCAACACTTGTAACACTCAGCACTCAGAGCAGAGCTGTGGAGTGTGGCTGAATCCTGCGCTCTCTGCCTTTCTCAATACATCAGTCTACTAGATGAAAAACCATCTTCTAAATACCTCAAGCAAAACTGGTATCCGACAAAGCTGGCTTCAAGCCCAAATTATTCAGAAGAAATAAAAGTATATATGAAGAGAGGTATCAATCCTTTCAAGCAAGTTTTATAATTGTAAATGTATATGCATTGAATCTGGTGCATGATGAAGGTTCTTAAATGACTAGGGAAAGGGGTTAGCTGAATTTACAACAGATTTTGAAAGGTCTGCCAGGCACTGTTTTTGGAACAGGGGGTTCATGCCATCATCTTAGGAATGAAACAACACAGAACAGTCTGTCTTTTTATGTCTTACACATCCTAGGAGTCTCAGTCACTATTTGCTGTATGATTATACAGGGTGAACCACAACAGGAATAAAGGAGAGTGGCACACACAATGTCCCTTCCTCTCACTGCGTAGCCATCCCATAACTAATCTGCATCACTTATAAACAGTATGGGTACTTAGCTTGTGACGTTGCTATGGAGTTTAACTAGGTAACTGATTTGCCAGGCACCTGCAGGGCTTTCTACAGCTGGCACTGAACCCCTCTTTGAAGGAAGAACAGTTACTTCAACAACTCACCATAGCCTATTTCTTCTATACTGGAAAATGCACAGCAAGCCCTAAGGAAACACAGAAATGATACATAAATTATTTATCTTGTGTACTAAACTTAAGACATCAAATGAACAATGTTCATGGGAAAATAGGTTCTTTCAAAGTCACTTTCAAATACCTTCCTGATGTCCTCCATTGAAGAAAAGAGAATTTTCCCCTACAAAGATATAATTTTAAGTGATATTAAAATGCAATAATATCTGCTATATTACAAAACCTATGTAAAAAATGTTGACTCAATTAGACTCATTTCCTTTCCTTTACATGTTGTTTTTAAAATAATGAATGGTAACATATATTCAAAACATGATCATTAGAACATGAAACACAATTTCTATTTGTGTAATATTCTTATTCAAATTTCAAATGCATCTTAATGTATTAACTTTTATTAATGAAAATGGCTTTTAGAAAATAAAATCACACTTATATTAAAAAACTGATTAATTTATATGCCATTTCTATACAACATTTTGTTCATACTATGTGTAATCTTGGAGTCCTCCACTGTAACTGTGGATACACTAGTGTTTAAGTTATAATTTTAATACATATAAATTACTATTCTTGTCCATTAATGGATAAATAAGATATAAACCCATAAAAAAGGAATGGTTTATTAGCACACATTAAGCATGGGTGTATGAAAGAACCCATGCACAAAAGCCACGAGAGCTCATGACCCACTTATGTTATGTCCAAACCCAGCAACCCGAGGCGAGAAAACACCAGTCGTTCCCAGGGGCTAAGGGAGAGTAAACTCACAAGCAGCTGCTAATATACCTGGGGCTGCTTCTGCGAGTGAGAGAAACCTGAGATTGACTTCAAAACGTAATGAGCATGCAAAGATGACTCAACTGTGTAGTCTCAGTTTTCAAATTATAAAGTAATGTTCCAATAAAGACCACGGGGTCCACCTGACTGTGACTAGGAGCACAAGAAACACGTTCTACAAGATGAAGCTTTCATATTAGGGTTATTTCTGGGCAAAGGAAATTAAAACAACTGTATTTATTAATTTAAGGTGCGTGGCAGTCAGAGAATAATCTGTGGGAGCCAGAGCTCTCTCCCTCCACCATGTAGGTACCAGGGTTCCAGCTCAGGTCTTTGGTGTTAAGTACCTTAATCCACTGAGCCATCTTACTAGCCTGGTAAGGGCACATGAGAGGACACTACTGTTGTGGCTTAAACATGTAAGAAAGAGCTTTCCAACAAACTAAAAATTAAAAATTTTTCAAGAAGCCAAAGTGTCGGGTTAACAACCATCCCAGTGTGGTTGGTCATACTCGACACACAATGCGGCCGTCTGTACCCCCAGGCACTTAGCCTAGGAACAGGCTAACTCACCGTAAGAGTGATCCAAGACTCAGCTGGTGAGACTTCACAGACGCTGTTTCTAGGTGTCAAGAAAAAAATGTGTACGCACAGGGATCTTGCTGCAAGAACTGCCCAGAGGTGAAAGTAATGTTCGGAAAGCCAGTGACTTTGCAATGTCTCAAGAGGGTGGCGATGCGCATTCATCTTCTGACTGAAAGCATTTTCACAAGATGACCGCATCAGCTGCTCTCGAGGAGGGAGGCGTGGCGGGGACGTCAGCGCAGAGGCAGGCTGCGCCCTCACGGCCGGTGCTTGTCTGAGGACTTGTGGTGCTTCTTCTCCTCCTTGTCTCCACAGCTGTCCCACTTCTCCTTCTTCTCTGCCTTTTCCTTATCGTGCCCAGAATCCTTTTTCCCACTGGATATTTTATCTGTCTTTTCAGGTTTAAATGAATCACCTTTTTCTTTGCCTGAGGATTTTGACTTATTTTTTTCCTTATCTTTCTCATTTGGATAAAGAGACTCACAGGGACTTTCACTTTTGTGTTTTAAAACTCCCAATATTCCATTTTCATCTTTCCGCCTCTTGATTAAGTCTAGGGGTGCTTCACGATCATTGTTTGAATAATCCCTTTTCCGCTCTTTCCGGTCCTTTTCCTCTTTTTTCTCCCTTTCTCTAGATCTTTCCCTTGATTTGTCCAAATCTTTCTTGTCAGCTTCTCTCTCTTTGCTCTTGCACAACACTGACGGAGCATGGTTGGTGTAGAGCTTTGCTGAAGGCTCCTTGAGTTTGGCGAGACTGTCCTTTGCTGTGGAGGAATGCGCTGGAGAAGGATGGGGATCCACCTTGCGACGTTTCTCTCTTTCGGGTTCTGGGATTTCTGTTCGGGAAATGGGTGACTTCAAGGACCCAGAGACTGGTGCTTTTTCTCCTTTAACATTCTCTTTTGACTTTATTTCCTTTCCTGTATCTCTTTCTCTTGACGGCTCTTTCTCTTTTTCCCTTTCTTGAGAGGACTTTGATTCTACACTGGGGACAATGATCTTGACTTTCTCATCTTTAGCTTTTTCTTCTTTCTTTACTTTTTCTTTATCTTTGTCAGATTTAGGTAATCTTTCCTTGGTCTCTCTTATTTTGTCATCTTTATTTGGCTGCTCTTCCTTAGGTTTTTCTTTACTGTCTTTACCAAGCACCCTCGCCTCTGGAGTAACAGCTGGGGCCTTCTCTTTTTTCTCTTTGTCTTTCTCTTTGCCCTTTTCCTTGTCGTTGTCCTTAACAGCTTTGGTGTTAGAGCTGCTGTTCCCGTTGCTTGAGGTCCCTTTTGGTGTGACACTGGACGCTTTGCTAACAGTTTTCACAGCACACTGAGATCTTTCTCGTGACTTGTCAGGCTCCTCAGTACCACTCTCATCAGATTTAGATGTACTTCCTGTGGATGAAGGCAACCCACTACAAGGCCCATTTTGTACACTGGTAGCAGCATTTCTGGGAGGAGGGTCTTTGTGATGAAATTCATTTTCAGGCACCATGTATGACTTTCTACTTTTCAGCTGCCCCGAGTAGACCATTGCTAGTGCATATAGATCTGGCTTCTTGTCTTTCTCTTCTTGGCAGATCTTATGCACTCTTCTTTCCAAAGCCTGACCCAGATTTAAAACTTTGGGGTACCAAGGCAATATTTTTGTCAGCACAATCAAGATATTCCTGATGTGAGTATACTCGCCTGTTTCAAGGCAGTGCACCGATGCCTTGGTTAGCTTGTAATGCCATTTATGCACAACGTGCCGGAAGTTCTCATAATCTAACTGATCAGCTTTATTCCCACCATCAAATCCAGTTGCTCGCAATATAGTAAGGAATCCGGGATAGTTTCCACACTCCTTCTCATAGGTGGACCTGTCGCTGTGCCACCTGGTCACAGTCTCTAACATGCAGCAGAGGAACCGCCCATATCGACTAGCTTCGTTCTCGGTAAAGCTGGCCACCATGTAAATGATGTCTGAGAAAACTCTGTCATAGCACAGAAGTGTGGAGAAATTTGGAGTCTTCTGTTGATGTACTAACTCAACAAAATGAGCACAGTAAACAGAATCAATTGCTGAAAAAATACATCGAGGAAATATACACAACTGGAGAAACTTGGTGATGGTCTCATTTTTGGTAGATTTTGCTAAGAGCCAGTTGTCCTTTTCCAATTTCAGTCTCTGTAGAACACGCTGTACATGCTCCATCTGTTTCTTTTCTTCTTCAATAAGCTTGTCCTGAAGGGCAGTACAACGCTCTTTCTCTTTTTTCTTTTTATTTAGAGGCATTTCCTGATTGTCATCAATCGCTTTCATCTGGATCTTCAATTTATTGACTTCTCGTTCATAGCTGGTATGTGGGACTGCAAGGTCATACATCGTCAGAGACCAGAACGTGGTGTAGAACTGGGGACTGATGTCCTCCCAGACTCTGGAACTGTGTAAGGAGACCACCGCTTCATGCACGGGCGCCATGACCACCTCACAGGACGTGATGTACTTGTGAACTCTATGCTGCTGCTTACTACTCTTCTCTGATTTCTTAAGCTCATCATACTTGGATGAAATATGATGTGCATACATTGGCCGGGACAGAAAAAATGCTGCATCATGGGGCGTATGAAATTCATTACAAAGCACATCAATTGAAGGTACTCTCTTTACGTAATCATCTGTGCTTAGATTTGATGCTAAAAACCCACCAAACTGTACCAAAGTATCATGACACTGGTCATATAGCTTTCCTACAAGTTTCAAATGTTTCTCCCCGCCTTCCTGAAAGATCACCCCGTTCCTCTGCTGAGCCATAAGCAAACAAAGAGGAAGGGCAAGGTCATGGTCCAGCAGTGCGTCCTTCAATCTCTGAGAGGATTTTTTAGTGTTTCTAATCTGGCCAAAGTACCCACCCTCAGCCTTCAGCTGCTCCCCACCAGTCATAGCCTCTAGCTGCTCCATTGTCATTTCCTCTGTAACTTCTATTCCTGCCATTTTTTGTACCACTTCTTTTAATATGAGCAGGTCAAAACTTTTGCCTGCCTTTAACTGATTCGCCACATACTGAAGAAGACCAGCAAGATCAATTGGATATTTACGAAAAACTGCACCACAGAAGCCAGCCAGACTCTGCAGCCAGCCTGAGATGGTCGTGTCGTCATGTTTCATCCTCTCCTTCTCTGGGTTAGCTAGTGCTTCAATGATACAATAGGCCAAAACATCATAATTCAATGCAGTGAGGTATTTCAATGAATCTACCACAGGGATTATTAAGTTATCATACTTCTGTATTTGTGACAAGATATAATCAAACAAAATGGTTGGGTTACTGTGGCTCAATTTCCCAATCTGTCTTCCTGAAGGCTTCACATTTTCCTTGGTTAGACGCTTCATGATGTATTTGGCTCTGTCTATTGTATGAGCTTTAACTTTTACTAAAAGTGGATGGCTGTTATAAGTCTCATTCTTCCACTGGCCATATAAGCGGTATCTATGCTGATAAGGGAACGTTTTGAACATTCCCCATAGTTCCTCTGACATGCATGCATTGCAATCCATCAAAGAAAGAGATGGAAGCAATACCTGGTCAGTAACGCTAAGCAAACAACTAAGGATAATTTCCATTTTCTCTTTACTTTCTTGTTTCCCATCAGTCTGAAATTCCTTCATAAATGACTTGCCTATACGCACAACCTTTGCAAACAAGATGGGATCGTGAGAAAGGTGAGGACCAAGGTAACAGAACATACTGAATACATCTCTCCTCAAGTCTTCAAAGCTCTCTGCTTGCTTTGGTGTCTTCTTGTTCCGTAAAGCACTGACAGGTGACCCCTTAGCACCTTTGGGAACACCAACTCTTCGGTAAAGAGGTTCAATAGTTATGTGGATAAGGCTGCAGACAGCAAGGGCTATTACTCTGTGTGAGGTGGCATAGTATGGAGGCATCCGATCCATAATGCTCTGTGCATGCTGCCAATCGCCAATCGTTAACAAGGCTTCCAACAAACCAAGTTTTTGGTTGTCAGGTGACTTCTCTACCTTATCATCTTTTTTCTTCTCTTTCTCCCGCTCATCACTTTTCTCAGAAGGCAATACAAGCATCGTAAGCTTTTTAACAATTTGCTGAGCTTCCACAACGTCTCGTTTGTACTCACTCATGATGCAGCTGTCAGCTGGGAGAAGGTGCACATAGAGGTCATCCAGGCCGACGAGGCCGGACTGCAGCAGCACTGCGGCAGCCCTGTACAAGGATGGCGGAGTCTCACCAGTTGGCTCCTGGTAAAACTTGAACTTGAACCCGAGAATATGACACAGTGTTTGCGGTTCACACATACTCATGTAAGCTTCTAATAAAGATATAAAGAAGTCGTGGTGTTCTGGCCTGTACTCGAACACTTCTAAAATGATATCCAAAACTCTATTGGGGTCCAGGTTAAAGCATCCAATTAAAGATTTGAGAATTTCTAAGATTAAATCACTAGTAATATTTCCAGATAAATCTTGCCCCAATTCAACAATCAGCTTGGCATAACCTTCATTTTCTTCTCTTAACAAATTAAACTTCTGTTGTTTATAAAAGAGTTTCGTTTTGATTTTAACTGACTTTTGATTGAACTGCTGCGATTGTTTGATAAGGCCCAAGGATTCCAATGTGTCTGGATCCAAACGTTCCTTTAGAACTGTATCTGAAACTAAGTACAAACACGCTAATACCAACTGCGTAAAATGATCTCTCTTGCTTTTTTCTTCTAAACAATTTGTCTCAATATCCAATATGCAAAATATATCAGCAAGAATTAACGGGATATCTTCTCGAAATTCGCTGATGTCATTAAGAACATTTGATGCCTGTTCAGGCTTTAAAGTTCCTTTAATGACGTGATATGACAACTCATAGAGAGCTTGTTGGAACTCTCTTCCAGCGAAAGCGTCGCGGCTTTTACTTTCACTGAGAATCCGGCATAACCGCAAAAACTCGCCTCTCCCAGATTTTTCCCAGTTCTTGATCCACTGCGTGGGAACCACCACAGTTGCTGAGGCCATTGCCATCTTTTCTCCAGTAACAGAGTCCCAGATGTGCAGTTTGCACTTGCGCACTAGCACTCAAGCTTGCTGGCGGTCCAAGGAGAGCCTCTCCCACAGCGAACGCTGGGAGCTAAGTGTTCTGAAGAAAGGGTTTTAGGGTTGTTTTTTTGTTTTGTTTTCTGATTCAGGTATGGAAAGCAGGGAGTGTCGGATGCTCAGTGCTGCAGTCTGTTGTAGGTCACTGCAACAAAAAAAAGAGCCAAGTAAGCTTCTGTAGGGTGGTCCCTACAGCTCGTGAGGTCCCTAAGCAAACTCCACCAGGGTGCTGTAGGCGGAGGACAACTATCCACTCAGGCCTTCTCTCAGCCTTACCTTCTTTCCCCATCATTTTTCTACGTATTAGTATATCTTCAGCTTACAAACCCCATAGTGTTCACATTGGTTTATGTGAAAGAGCCGACTGTGACAGGCTACTCAGTAGACCAGTGGCTGCTGAGGCGGCTGTCTTCAGAACGCCACACAGGCCCTGCCATCTCCTCAGGCTTAATCTGTGCTTGATGTGCTAACTCTCCCAGAGGACACTAGGGGACGCTCCTCTTGGTTCTGCTCTTTCCCTGAGAGAATGACCCTTTACTAGCTACCACCTGAGAGAGCCTGAGATTTCTGTGGGCTCGGGGAGATCGAAGTTAAGCTTTCCTCCTTCTGTACTTCGTTCTTCAGCCATGCTTCTAGTGCAAGCCATGGCTGGGGAAAGTCTCTTTTCCCCGTGGCTGTAGCATGCCGTTCTTCTCTGGTTACTCTCAAGCCTGGAAGTGGCAACTTCCCTAAGTGCCTCCCCTCCCTGACTGGTACCCTCAACTCTACATCTTATGTAGTCTCTTCCTACAACTTGCTTTAATTGCCACGTTGGTTCATCATCTTTTTCCTCTGTGGTGAAGGCTGACTGACAAATACCCATCTGTCTCCTAATGAAATCCGGTGTAGAAACCTCTAACCCACGCCAAACACACTCTCAGTTCATATGGTATGAACCAAGGAGGAGGCAGGAAGATAACATGAAGATCCAGGTTTAACACAAGCCATGTATCAACTGCTTGTATGAACTTAAGTGAGCTTCAGCTCCCTCTTCCATAAAATAGAACAATTATCTACCCGATAAGAATGTTGATAATAAAATAAAGATCTTATAATTTATCTAGTGGAGTCACTATTCCCACTTGTAAGGTAGGAACCAAAGATAACCTGGTGTGAACTGGCCCTCCAGAGGTGCTCACAGTAGCCTCAGGCATCCTGCCCCTCCAGCCCCCTTCCAGGAATGGACACAGGTACTACACCCTCTGCAGAAGCCTTACAGATCTAGAACAGTCGTTCACAACCTGTGGGTCGTGACCCCCTGGGGGCCCCTCACATATCACATTTACACTACAACTCATAACAGCAGCAAAATCACAGTCATAAAGTAGCACTGAAACACTGTTATGGCCTGCAGTCAAGACAACACCAAGAGCTGTATTAGAGGCTTGCGGCACTCCAAAGGCTGAGAACCACTGACCCAGAGTCACTGCGAGGGTGAAGAGGGCTTGAAGGAGGAAGCCCTGACACATCCTCAAAGTCAACTAAGGATTAACATTTCTGTCAATTAATGTGAAATCATAACAGATGAACTATTACAAATCATACTGGTGTGTCCTGTCAGTTTATTGCTAAAAATGATTTTTAAAATAAACATTTTTCACTTCTAAATATGGTAGGTATGTGCAAATACACAAATGTATCCTTTTTAGGCAGTGATTTTAAAATGTTTTGTTTTCTTTTCATGTTTCAGGTTGGCATCTGTTGCTGAAATTCTCAGGGTCTGTAGGGCCTTTCATGGCCCCCAGAGAGAAGCCACACACTTGCTTGGTTGCACAGGCAGAGAAGCCTCTAGCTTTGATTACTTAACATACATATGGTCACCCTAAGTGAGCCCAGACCCTATCCTGAGCCAGGGCTGGGAATGACGCCTGCACAAGTCAGGAGCAGCCACACACATGTCTGCCAACAGCTCGACGGGCCCTGGATCTGGTGTCATCAAACAATCTGTATGCCGGCTGTGCTCCATCTTAGACCTCTACCTGCCTCTGGCGCATGACTCTTGGGCTCTTGGATAGTTCTTAACACTCCTGAGCTTAACCTGAGTTATCTAGAAAGTGAGAGTAAGGTCATCAATCACTTCAGTGAAGCCGAAACAAAGAAATGCATGCGAACGTACTGAGAGTTGTCAGTTGCAATGGAAAGTATCAAGCCACTCCCTCCACTCTGGATGGAAAAGCCCCGTGCATTCTAAACTAAACGCACTGCGAAGGACAAGTGAGAGCTTAAAGTAGCTTTAAGTGAGGACCAAAAATAACAATATTAAAATGCCAGGTAACAGGCACATGCATCACATATGACATTATTCTTTATTTCACTCTTAACACTTGAAGTTTCATTTTTCACACACACACACACACAAACACACACATCCAAATAGATACCAAACCCACATCACTACAACAAGCCGCACTGCAACTAACGGAAGCTGTTTTCAGACACACAGTCACTTCAAAATAACTAGTATACACTACATTTATTGTTTCTACTATTGAAAAAATTATGTATGAATATTTAATAATATATAAGGTATTATAAAATTATATCTATAAATTTCAATCCCTTAAATAAAAAAATAATTAAGAAAAGAAAAATGGAAGATAGTTAACAGAGTAATGATTACTAAGCAAGGAATGTGAATGGACTAAACACTTATTAGATGAGCAAGTTCCAGTAACTGATTGAAAATAAAAAAGCATCTATAAAATTTTCATTAAGATCACTTAAAATGGACATTTTATGTAAAAAATACATTTAAAAAAAACATTAAGGAAAATTATTTTTAGCAAGTTAAGTGATATACTCACTAGATAAATAAAATATGGTAAGTATTGAGTTTGATAAGCATATTTATACTTGGGCTGGAGAGATGGGTCAGTAGTGAAGAATGCTTGCTGCTACTGAAGAGGCCTCACCTGGGTTCCCAGCACCCACATCCAGGGCTCACAATGATAATGTAACCCATGCCCCTGAGGGTCACATGCCCTCTGGCCTCCACCACATGAGTCCTCCTCCCATCCTCCAAGACTACAGTCCACCCTCTGGTTAGCTCATCAAACACTAATAGACCAATCAGAAGGATTTTTATAGTTACGACTAAGTTCTAAATGAGACAGCTTTACAAAGGTGAGACTGTAAAGCTAGGCCTAATTCAGTCACATAAACTCCTTTAAAGGCAAAGTTTCAGAAGGATTCAACTTGTTTTGAAGGTGAAGGAGAAGCTGCAGGCAGCAGGGCTGGTAGACAGTCATCATCACAGGGACTTTAGTCCTGACATCACATGAGCTTGATTCCTCCTGCAATGGGACCATGCTGGAAGCACATTCAGGTCAGATTCTGTACTGAGCCCAGATGGCTGACATGGATTTGGCCTCTGGTCCCCTCAACAGAGCCTAGACTAGCTTTAGGTCCTGGTCACAAAACATGGAAAACAGCAGCTGCTGTTTGAATATACTTAGTAGTAACCTGTTATTTCACAGTGAAAACAAATACAATTCTTTCCACTTCCATAACATGTTTGACGGGGGTCTGTCACATTGTGGGCTCGCAGTGCTAACTGCGTGTCCTACCCAGTGACCTCAGCCTCCGAGGGACATTGCATCTGCTCTGCCCTCCCTGCCAGTCACTGGCTTCTCTGGGATGACGAACTGCTTCCCACCCTCAACTCCTTTGCTCTCCTCCTCAGTCTCAGCCTTCACGCCACCGTGCTTACCCAGTCTAGGTTCAGGGGTCCTAGAGAAGTTGCCCTGTCCCTCGAAGTACCTCACCAGTGTTGAAAACATTTTTCTTATCCAACTTATTTTCCATTTCTATCATCTAATTTAGTATTCCATTTGACCAGTATGTCCAATTAAATTTTTTTTTCTCATGAATACATCTATTACTTAAATTACAATTATTACGGTTATCACACCAGGAACTTTTCCTGGAGCCAGGTGTGGTGGTGCATGCCTTTAATCCCAGCACTCAGGAGGCAGAGGCCAGCCTGGTCTGCAGAGCGAGTCCAGGACAGCCACAGCTACACAGAGAAATCCTGTTTCGAAAGACCAAAAACAGAGAGCTTCTCCTTGCCTCTTGCTGATTCTTTGATATACTAAGATATTTTTGTTGTTTAAGGTCAACTGGAGTTGGCTATTTCAGGTAGACCTGTCCAGAGTGTAAATATCAAAATGTTAACTCAAGAACAAGAAGAAAGGGGGAAGGGGGTAGGACGAAACAGGCCATTTATAAACCATGGTGCTCACTGAAGACGGTGGCACACACCTGTGATCCCACTACTCAGGGAGGCAGAGGCAGGTGGATTGCTGTGAGTTTTAAGTCAGCCTGGTCTACTAAGCAAGTCCAGGACAGTCAAGGCTACACAGAGAAACCCTGTCTTGGGGTGAGCTGGGTTGGGGTAGGGAGCCATGGTGCTAAAAGTACGGCTTTATCTGGAAAAAAAATAGAGATAAATTATTTGAGTCAGCTCTAAGTTCAAATATCAATAGCTAAATACATACTCAAATATTCTTGGTTCCTTAATTTCTATGAAAGAAAAATACATGTTTACATTAATAAATGACCTTTCACAAACTGTTGATGTAAGGAAAATCAGTTTTTAAATAGCTTTTTCAGAGGTCCTTAATAAATTAAAATTTCTAATTAACATTTAATTTACTATCAAAGACCATTAAAAGAGAATAGCTGTATTTTAAGCAGAAATCTAGAAAAGGATATAAAGTGAATTAATGTGGTGATAAAATATAGTGTCTAAATTCACCAAATGTGTAAGCATTGCTTCAAAATGTAAATTTAAAGACAGAACTAGGAAGAAAGAAAAATGCTTATAAAGAAAATATACATTTTGGTAAGGAAAATGATGAAAAACAAGTTGAACATAACACGGAAGGATATACAACATGAATTTCTAAATTTTTCAATATACTTTATGAGTGCTTTATCTAAATGTACTCCTACACGTCGGGTTACAGATCACCTTAAGCCCCTGTGACTGTCTAGGATTAAACTCAGGACCTAGGAACAGAGCATACAGTGCCCTAACCACCAAGCCATCTCTTCAGCCCCAACAAATGCTTTCCTCCCCATAAATTATTTTATAGAAGGAAATACATGTATAATTCAGTTGACTATAATTAGGAACCTACTTAAATGTTTCTAAAGACATAAAATTCTGATGAACTAATACACAACCAGAATTTGATTCTCTATGCTTAAAGCCAGCTTTCTTAAAACTGATCTGCTCTTAATAAAATTTGCAAGAAGTGACAGGAAACAATAATTTTATATTGTGACAGGGCTATTCTAAGCATGGCTATTCCACACCCTATGATCTTATTCTGTTTCTTCTCTAAAGCACTAACAATTAGATTCATTAGAAAACAAACAAAAAATACACCAAAACAACAAAAATGGTAATAACTATGTTTAAATCAAGTTTTCTAATAAAATATATTTTACAAATTAATTTTTCTTACATTGTTTTTGTATAAGTTAGTATGGCTGTAAAAATAATTGTTTTGTAGTTCAAGTTGAGTATACAAACTAAATATGTTTGGCACTTGGTTCATTTTATATTTTTTTCTCCATTCAGTAGTACAACACTGTAGAGGAATGTTAATTCAGAACATGGCTGCTCTGGCAAAAGATTATGGTCCAGCTGGCAAGAAGGGATCATATCCAAAGATCTTTCAGGTCTGTGTGATCTGGCTTTAGTCTTTAATCCAGGAGACAGAGACAAACAGATCTGAGTTCAAGGCCAGCCAGGTATAGAGCAAATATGAGGTAAAGCAAAGCTTAGGCCCAGGCATGGTGGAACATGCCTTCAATCCCTAATAAAGTTAGTTGTAGAATGAATCACCCATGTTTGAAAGTAATGTCTAATGGAGTGGCATAAAAGGTGACAAATCACAGAAGACTGGACAGAATAGAAGCCTAACCCTCTCGGAAGAAAGAGGAAAGGGAAGCTACTTCAGAGGCAGTTTTACAGAAACAAGAGGCAGTTTTGCCAGGACAAAAGAGAAACAGGCTGCAGAGAGAAAACTCAGGTGAAGAGAGAACTAGCCAGAAAAGTGAAAAGCCAAAGATTAGAGCAGATTGCTGAGTTAGCTTGAGGCCAGGCAGAGCAATTCAGGGGCCAAGAGAAAAAGCCAGATTGAATCAGTCAGCTGGGAGAGGAGTTTGAGCCAGAACAGCTGAGTTGAACCAGGCAGCCCAGAGCTCAGAAAGAACAAGTAAGGGTGAGCTTATTCAGCAGTAAGTCTCAGAGGCTGAGAACATTCTAGGCCTAGGTTAGAGTGTATGGAGCTAGACACTGCAGGAGTAGGCCTGAGTTAGCAGGACGAGGCAGTGAGCCCCCCAGACAGCAATCAAACCAGGAGAATGGATACTTTCACACAATACCTAACACAGTAATGCTGGCCAGTCTGAGATACTATCCATCCCTACGCAGTGGTTCGCAGACTTTCTATGTGTGACCCTTCAATACATTTCCTCCTGTTGTGCTAACCCCTAAGCATAAAGTTATTTTCGTTGTTACTTCATAGCTATAATTTTGCTGTTACGAACCATCACATAAACATCTGTGTTTTCTGACTGTCTCAGGCAATCCTTATGAAAGGGTCGCTGGACTCCCACAGTGACCCACAGGTTGAGAACTTGCTGCCCTAGAGACAGATAAAATTGAACTCAAGAACAGAGTCCAGGCATATCTCATTTGAGAGCAGTTCCTTTTATACCACTTTGCTTTGTAAAAAAAACAAACAAGTAAAATAATATACAACAGGATGTCTCAAAAGACAAAAAAAAAAAAAAAAAAAAAAAAGAACAAGTAAAACAAAATCTCCTCTTTGTGGCTCAGATATCCTACGAGACTTTTGACACTGACTCTGTTAATCGCTCTTCCTCCAAAGTGGGAACTGATCAGGCCAGTACCAGAAACAGGTTCATTTTGGCAATGAGAGGCAATTAAATTTTAACTATGCTATAGGTTGGCTAATACTGCTTTCAGGAAAACAAACCACAGCCAAAATGTGTATGTGTGTGTTGGGGAAATGGGACATAGAGGAAACACTGAAGTTGTTGGAGCAAAAAGGAAATTGCCACGCTAACTCTACTCTCTGAGACAGCTGCCTGAGAGCAAGCATCACAGCAGCTCCGATGGCGTGCGCAGGGATCTCAGAAGAGGCCTGTATCCGTGCCACCTGGGTGGAGCACACAAGGCAGCGCTCACACATGGTAAACTCTTTAGGAAGCTGAGATCTCCACATCTGAGAGCGCACCTCCTGCAAGAACACAACTGGCAAGCTACCCCAAGCCTACTGCTACCATTCCCTAACCTTAACTCTACCCACTGTCAGTCCTGGAGCCATGGCTCAGCAGGTAAGAACACTTGCTGTTCTTGTTGAGGACTTGGATTTGATTCCCAACACCCACATGGAGACTCTCGGCCACCTGTAACCTCGGGTCCAGGGGATCTGACACCCTCGCCTGGCCTTGGAAGACACTTGGCATGTATGTGTTGGTGTGCATACATACATGTAAGCAAACCCTCAAAACACATAACAGTAAAAGGAAAAAAAGCCTTAAGGGCAATTAGCTAGATTGTACAGTCACCTTGTACTTAACTCTGGTGCCTTTTAAATAATTTCATTGTCCAAGAAAGGACCAGAAGTTTACTTAAAGATTATGTTTTATGACATCAAACTAGGTATTCTGTTCAAAACAGCTATGAGGTTCTAGGATCAGGAATTGTACAAACGTCTTTGCTGTGGTTTGGCTTACTGGTTTTAGACCTATTTTGACTAAGAGGAAAAGGCAGGAGGAAGGGAACCCTATGCTGTCAGTCAAACCAGCTTTTTCCTGTATTCCCACCCAGCTGTTCTGATACATAGGTATTGGGAATATATTTTAGTGTTTTACACACACACACGTGCATCTCCCCCTCCCCCACACCTTTCCAATGTTGGCAGTGACAGGAATTGAACTGTCTGCATTTTTTTTCCGAGACAGGGTTTCTCTGTGTAGTCTTGGCTGTCCTAGACTTGCTTTGTGTAGAGCAGGCTGGCCTTGAACTCACAGAGATCTGCCTGCTTCTGCCTTCCCGAGTGCTGGGATAAATAGGCATGTGTCACTGTGTCCAACTTGGTTCATTTTCATAATACCAGAATGTTTCACTCAGCTCACTGCCCTCTCTATTTTGTTATGTGCTTTCTTTTCTTTTCTACCTCTATGCCAGTGGGTCTCAACCTTCTTAATGCTGCGACCCTTTACACTGACTCATGCTGTGGTGACCCCAACCATAAAATTATTTTTGTTGCTACATCATAACTAATTTTGCTGCTGTTATGAACTGGAATGTAGACATCTATGTTTTCTGATGGTCTTAGGGGATTTCTGAGAAAGGGTGGTTCGACACCTCCCAGGGGTGGGGACCAATAGGTCGAGAATCATTGCTATGTCCTCTCTTGAAACTATATTTTGCTGGTACCAAAATAACTGTTAAGAATGAAGAAACTATCCAAATTCAGGCTTGACGTGAAGCATGGGAGTACTTGTGTGAGTCTTTAAGATTATGTCTTTTGAAAATCATTCAAAAGAATAACTTCTGCCAAATGTTTGGGCATATCATAGAGGCATACCTTAAAAGTTTGTTAAAAAGCATACACTGTAGTATATTCAGAATTCCAAACAATCAATGTTCTTGTCCAAGTACCTTGGCTAAGTTTCTTGCATTGAGTGAAGAATTAGCAATAGTGTCCAGATGCCAGCCCTGGTGGTGCACACCTGTAATCCCAGCACTCAGGGAGGCAGAGGCAGGCGGATCTCTGTGAGTTCGAGGCCAGCCTGGTCTACAAAGCGAGTCCAGGACAGCCAGGGCTACACAGAGAAGCCCCATCTGGGAGTCGGGTGGGGGGGCGGAGGGGGGCGAAACACACAAAAACCAATAATGCCCATTGTCAATTTAACACAATTGGTAAATTTTGTTTATAAACGAGATCCGTTAAAAACCCCCCTACAGGTGCTAAGTTTCTGAGGGTACACGAAGCAGGCAAACCTAGGGAGAGTAATATACACTCCTAAAATCCGGGCACTCAGTCCTTTGCTTAAGCTACACTTAAGGGACCTCCAACCCCCGGACCCAGCACGTCCGCGGCTTCAGAATACTGCAGGAAAGTACTTATTGCAACAGTGCCGGCAACACCGAAACCATTCCCATTCGCTCCAGTTCCCGACGTTACTGCACCTGGGACACAGTTTAACTCTTCGCAGTTCACGGTCCAGAAACCACTTAACTGCCGGTCCGGTGGGCAATTTTGTGCCCCCAGTGATAACAGCAGGAGCCACCAAACGCCCGGGCGCCTGGTGACACCACAGCTAATGGCCCCTGTCCGTTTCCAGGGAGCTCGGGAAAGACTCGGGAGCCCTGGCTCTTCCCTCCAAGTTTCAGCACAGCCCGACCGCGGCTGCGCGCTTCGCGGACGGTGGGCGTCCAGGCGCGGCCCAGCTGGACGGAGGCCGCCCGGGCCGCCATTCGCACCCACCTCCTCGCGCCCGGCCCGCGTCGCTGTCCGCGTCGAGCCCACGCCTTCCTGCCCCAGCTGCCGGGAGCCGCCTCGAGGCCACAGCTCGGGAAGGGCTTCGCCGCTCAGCGTCCACCGGACAAGCCGGACAGAGACACGAAGAAAACACAGCCGCCCCCACCGAGCGGCGCTCGCGTAAACGACGCAGGGCCCTCGGCGCCCGGCTGACGTCACTGCCGAGCGACGCGGCTCCTCAGCGTCCTCTGCGCCTGCGCGGCTGACCTCGCTCGCAGGGTGAATGAATCGTGGGGACTTGGCTACAGTTTGGTTAGGAAATACCTCGCTGAGGTGACTGTGTGGAGCCTCGCAGTTTCATCTGAAAGTTAATGCTAAATTTAAAAAAGAAAAATAAATTCAGCGAGCTTTCTGCAAGTGGTGCGGTTTAACTGATGGAAGGTCTAGCAGTGCGTTATGAAGAAAGCTTATCTCCGCAAGCATGTTAACGAGCCTCAAAACTACAGGGCAAGCCACGAGCCGGGGAGGCATGACTAAAATAGCTGTTCACTGTGGGCTTCAACCAGACTCTTAAAGCTATTTATAAAACTAATTTTTTTTCATCTGACGGTGCCTGCATCATACAGAAACGTGGCCGTATTCAGCTGTGAAGGTTGCTGGAGGAGGGGAAATAAGTAGCCTCCCAACCATCTAACGCATTGTTTTCACAGTGGGGACGGCATCTAAATAGAAATAACTGCCTGGGAAGTGACCATGCCACTTATGCTATACCTACGACTGTGTGCAAGGGAATGTATTAGATCCTGGTTATAGCAGATTTTAAAAAAGAAAGAGTACGCCCCTGTCTGTCTAGAGCTTAATATTGAGACAAACAAACACACTTATTAAGTAGTGTGTTTTAGGTAAATGCTCAAGAAAAAGATAACATATCCTATTTGATTTTATGTGTTACTGTATGTTGCTTTATGACGTGGTTATACACCAGCTTGGTAGGAGCTACCTTCCTTGCAAGCTTCATGATTCCATTTCCTTTACAGCTGAGTATTACTCCATTGTGCATGTGCACCACGTCTGCATTACTCATCAGTCACTTGCAGGGCATTTTGGTCATTCCTGTTCATTAGCTGTTGGGAGGAGAGCAGCAGTGGGCGTGGCTAAGCAAGCGTCTGTAGAAGGACGCCAGGGGGTGGAGGGGAGGAGCTGGGCCATATGGCAGATTTCCTTCTTAGCTTTTTGAGCAATATGGGCCATGCATGGTTTCTGGTATGTGGTCCCCAGTTGGTGGAACTATTTGGGAAGATTAGGATGTGCTACTTTCCTGGAAAAGGTATGTCACTGGAGGTGATCTTTGAGGTGATCTGGAGGTGATCTTTCCCAGTCAGCTCTGCCTCATGCTTATTAACCAGATATAAGCTCTGAGCTACTGCTCTGGTGCCACACCAACCTGCCTGATGCCATACTCGTCGCCTTCATGGTCATGAACTCACCCTCTGTAGGCACAGATAACTTACAGATAACTTCTCTATAAGTTGCCTTGGGGCATGCATAGTATCTATCCTAGCACAGCAACAGAAAAGGAACTAGGATAAGTTCTATTTGCTCCTCCACTGTACAGGTGACTGATAAAGCCCTGGGGAACACGTCCGCTCATCTCCTGCACTGTGTCTCAGGGAGACGAGAGCCCAGGGATCTGGCCCATGCATGACTGTCATACATGCTGTAGGCTGATCCCTGGTGGCATTCTCCTGTACAGTGTGTCTACTGATTTTCAGCTATCAGGTCTGCAAGTTTTTCCTTACCCAGAATTCAAGAAGGGTTACTTTGTTTACTATTAGTACCAGAGAATCACTACCATTGTTAGGGGTTGGGGGAAGGGTGGAGTAAATCTTAGTTGTGCATTGCACACTGCTCCTCGGTGTTCCCGCAGCCAGCAGTATTAACAGTGTGCTAACATACACATCACTAAAGTTTTCCTGTTTCTTCCTCATCCTACCATTCCTATTACCTACCTACATGTCCCAATGTCCCCTTGTCCTGGAGTCTTTGTCCTGGGCAAAAGAGTCTTTGTCCATGATGAAAAAGAAAGAAAGACTATGTATGACAGGTTAGCTGGGAGTCTAAAAACAAGTGCATTACTCATGGCATTACTAGACACAAAAAAATAAGGTGCTTTTCCAGAGTTAATGCTATGTGAAAAGTAACTCTTTCTTTTATGGAAACAGACATCTTTTACACCTTGGTACTACGTCAAGTCTTTATTATGTAATGTACACATTATTGATTGTCAAAAGAACCTTGTATATATAATATCTTAATTATAGTCATTACAGATGCAAGAATAAGAGAAAAGTGATTATAATTGAATTTCCCAAGACTAAAGTAGAAAAATATATAAATTTATATGTAAAGGGGGAAAAAGATTGTGCAAACCTTACAAGTCTAATGAAAAACAGTATAATAATAAGCATCATAAGATGTTCTAGTGACCATAATAAATATATGGCACATGGTCGACACACATGGATACCACATAAGGAATGCACTTCAAGTTGAAGTTTGTTTACTTGTAACAACACAGTACGCATACATAAATACATGCACACAATATCATTGGAATGCAAAATCCAATACCTAGGAAGAAAAAAATTTAGTGTAGCATTCCAAAGAGAATAAGATAGACATGGGGCCTTCGGAATTAAGGAAACTCGGCATGCGTCAGGTCTTTAGAGGCACACTAGAAAGACCTGTCTGCTCAGCCTTTTGTGGGAGGTTTGAGATAGTCCAGGAAGTAGGTGAGTTTAAGTACAGCAGCACCCAGGACTCTCTGACCCTGCCCTCTCCTGCTGTTTTCTCTCCCAGCTTGGCTTTGTTCCTTCTACCCTCTCAGCCCTCAAAAGACCGAAGGTTACTCAACACTTTTTAATAAGTCATTTTAACCTGGTGTGGTTACACATGCCCTATATGCCAGCACTTATGAGGCAGAGAAAAATACTAAGAAATAGATTTCCCCCACACACTTAGTGAGAAAAAGACACTCTCCTAAAAAAGACCATTGCTGATAGTCAACTTTTAGCTGATCCCTTCTAATAGTGAATAACCCTTAATACCAAAGGCCCCTCACATGAAAATGAACTGAATTTGGTTATATGACTTCATTCTGAAATATAAGATTAAGAACATTTAAGAACTCTACTTTAGATACAACGTAAACCAAACCTTTACTTTTACAGAACTTTTATGCATTTCAAAACTTCCTTAAAACACTGCTTCACATGAAACATAGTTGCTGATTTTAATCTTTCATTGTATACCAAAATATTCAGTGTTTGTCTTATTAGTTATTTTAATATTAAATTCAGTTATAAATGAGGCAATAAGAAAGAAAAATGCATATGTTTCTGTGCTAACAAATAGCTAAAACGTCAAACTTAGTGATAGTTTAAGGCCCCTTCCAACCCTACATTTTATCCTATACTTTATCTTTTGGGCTTTTCTTGCCAAATTTCAAATAAAAGTTAAATAATACAAAAATTAAATGATATGCTTAGTCCCACAAATTGAGAAAAACAACAGCAAAAAGGCAGAACACTCAGCATCTGTCTCAACCCCCGTACACATCTTAGCACAGTGGCTCCATACCCACGCCCTGCACTCCAGAAAGGTCACGGAACTATGACTCCTTCCTCAGAAGAAAGCCCAGAGCCTCACCTCAGCGGAGAGAAATGCCTGGCCCTTCCTCACCACATGGCACGGGGCTGGCACCGCCGACTGCTGCTGCGGCTCCATGGAATCAGAGCACAGTGACGGTCCCCTCCTAACTTTTAAACACTGTCACCCAAGACCTGGGCAGGGCAGCAACTGGGTGTACTTTCAAGATTTTCTTTTTCCTGAACTCAATATTTACATCTAGATTTCTCATGGGTAAGGTTTATGTAAAATAAATTAAAGTGCAGACAATTATAACAGTCGGTCCCAAAGACCAGCATCACACTGCAGCTGGGGCATATAAATACTGTAACTGTCACTGCCATACTGGACAGCCACCTCTCTGTGTCTCAGGAGCACGCATACCGAACACGCGGGGATCATAACTCGTGGGCACCGGCACTTCCGTTTTCACCTCCACCTTCCAGGCCCTCTGCAGACTGGGAGGAAGGAGGCCTGGAGTTTCTGAGGTGAGCTTGGCCACTGATGGCCACTTGCGTGCCTAGGCCATGACCTGCCTGGGGTCCCGCATCATCCGACTCCCAGCGCTCCAGCTCTTCCCGTACCAGGCGCTCCATCTGCTCCCTGTGCGCCTCACTGTCTCGACCCAGCCTCGCATCCTAACAAGGAAATTAAAGAAATGGTGGGAACCAGGGAGTTGCGTGCTGTGCGTTACGTAGTCCACACAGAAACTGAGCTAGGGATTTTAGGTGAAATAAGCTGTAGTTTCGTAAGATCGCAGAGAGCGACCGTAAGCAATAACAGTTCTGACAGTCGGTGGACTAACTGTTCGCTCAACTGATGGGGCCTCTCAGAGGGTGGGGTGCCAGGAGTCATGCCTCTGCCTCCAGATCATGACTTCATCTAAGGCTCTGTGTGGAGGAGGACCTTTATGACTATGTTTCTACTTACAGAGGGAAAACTCTGACAAAAGTGAGCAGAAGCAATACTTTTGAATTATGTACATGTCACCCTATCTAGTCTTTAACGCCTCCCACTGAAGTGTCATGGTGTACGTTTCTACCTGGGTGCCCTTCCCTCAGCCTAAGCTCATGACTTTACCTCAGCCACTCCGTCCAGCAGCCTTCCTAGCACCTCCCGTCTCTTCAGCTTGGCCCGCTCCATGATCTCCAGCTTGACAATGACAGCGTCAATCTTGGACACGATGCTGCCAATGGAGTGCTCCATGCGGTCCACGCGCCTCACCAGCCTGCAGGGGGCGACAGCGGGCAGAGCCTATCAGCCTGCAGCGGGCAGAGCCTGTCACAATCTTTTCAGCCACCTGGCTTTTCCAGGGCAAATACTAACATAATTCTTTCTGGGCTGGAGAGATGGCTCAGAGGTTAAGAGCACTGACTGTTCTTCCAGAGGTCCTGAGTTCAATTCCCACAAACCACATGGTGGCTCACAACCATCTATAAAGAGATCTGCTGCCCTCCTCTGGCAGACAGGCACACATGCAGGCTGAACATTATTTACATAATAAATAAATCTTTAAAAATAAAGTCGTAGCCAATATGATAATCCAACACACTTCCTAAGTGTTCACAAGACTGTCAGTGGGAGCGATGACCTCCATTGTTCCTGCTGATAAAACTGTCTCTGAAGCTTTGAAAATGTATATCCAGCCTTAGCCACAAGTACCGCCACAGGAAAAATTCTGAGGGGAATTTCATGTATGTGTATATTCATATGCACAGAGTTGCTTTTTAGTAGTACAGCGCTGAAAAGTGGCCATGCTAAGCAACTAGTAGAAGATCATTAAATAAACTATAATTCTTCTGTACAATAGGATTCTAAGGTGACACAAGAACTTCAGCTGTGTCATAATGTTTCATGAAACAGAATTATAGGTAAGTAAAACTGTTAGAAAGTGGTGTGCACTTTTATCATCTCATTACTTTGAATTAAAAAGTATTTAAATGCCTTAAAACATGTCAAATGGCAATGATATGAATTCTCGCCCCCAGGCCCCTTTCCTTGTGATCCTGGTGCTGAAGAGAGCTGCACAGCTGGGCCAATAGTCAACTACCAGCTGTGTGCCCTACAGACAACTCCAGGTGACAGCATAAGAACACCAACAAGGAGAGTTGTTGAAAATTATTTTTAAAACTTCAATCTTTTTAAAGATACAGAAATTTCTGTAAGAGCATGTGATGAATAAAAATCATTTATCCAAAAAGCAACTAAAGAAAAGTGAGAACTTGTAGCATTTAAAAACGCCCACACATTATTTCTTTATTCCCTAGGTTTGATGAGTAACATAGCAAATTTGAGACACTCATAACATTGCAAGTGGGATAAACTCAAAAGTGCACAGTGAAGGCACAGAAAGATAAAAACAAAGAGAAAGCACCAAGAAAAAAAATTGAATTATAATGTATAAAGAATCTCACTGAGCTACATTCTCATCAGAAATAACAAAGGAAATGGGAATGAAATAAAATATGCTCAGGTAAACAAAACTGGGGTGAATTTTGCCACTTGAGATATGCTTTACCAGAGGAACTGAAGGAAAACTTTCAGACTAAAATAATTACATTCACCAGAATACTGATTTAAAAAAAAAATGAACACCAGTAAAGGTAATTATATAAGTGTAAAATGAGTATACACTACTTGCTTCCTTCACTGGTTAAGAAACAACTGTGTAAGACCTTACATAATAAGATTGTTGAACCTGTAACAGAAACACAATCTAGTTGACAACTCTGGGGTGAAGGGGACAGGTGAAGCTACGTTTTAATGAGGGAAGGAAGTGACAATGAATGGAAACCTGAATCCAAAGAACAAACTTGAACACAGTGATGACTATAACTGTAACAAATGTGTACATGCGTAAATATATGAGCAGAAAGTACAAAAGGAAGAGAGAAACATTAATAACACCTGGATACCTCACACGCTTACGTACAAATGCCAAATGCCAATGTATCGATAACAAGTGTAAACAGTGAAGCAATCTAACCAAAACCAGCAATTTCTGAAGAAGATCCACCTACATGAGGCCCACATGGTGTATTCTTTTAAAATTACACTTATGGTGTGCTTCTGCATGCATGGAGCGTATGTGGGGGTCAAAGGGTCATCTATGGGTGTTGAGTTCCCCTTCCACCGTGTGGGATGTGGGGATCAAACTCAGGCCCTCAGCAGAACAGCAAGTGCCTCTACACACTGAGCACGGAGCCGCCTCACCAGGCCCCACATCACACATATTTTATAATCAAGAATACAAGGAGGCTGAAAGTAAAAGGACAACAGTATGTTAATGTCTTGGAAATTACAACTGTAAGGAAGTGAGAAAAAACATATTTAAAAGACAACATCTCACTTGAGATGATGACACAGTCACAGGAGGTCTCATCTATTAGAGACTCACCTGCTGTAAACACGAGTGCACCTAACAGCTTCAAATTACACTAAGCAGAACCTTCTAGAATTAAAGGGATAAGTGACGAATTTAGTAATTCTAGAGATGTGATTACCCTACTTTCAGAAGCAGAGAGAAGTGAACCGGCGGGTAATCGACAGAGATAGCACTGACAGGCGTGTATAGGACACACCGAGCTGCGGAAGGTCCATTCTTCGCAATGGCAGACCCTGTGCTAGCCCCTAAGACATGTAAAAACCCCACCACACCGTGTGAAAATGTTAAGACATTTCGGCTGGAAGGCACATGGAGGATGTTAATGTTTTCTCTGCTTCCATAATGCTTATAATGAAGACATTTATAAAAAAGAAAAACCACTTTAGTACTTATTTGAAAGAAATGATATTAGTCATGAAAATGGAGCGTGTCGTCTCACTTTGACCCCGGTCGTCAGCACAAGCCTGGGGAGCCTTTGTACTTACACCTGGAACTCTTCATAGGAGACCCCGCTGGAGACGCTTCCCCTCCGCCTGGAGCTGTGCCCACTGTCTTCATCGTCCTCCTCCTCAGAGTCATCCAGGCTTCTCGGGAAACTTCTGCTGCTCATGGGACGTGGCAAAGAGCTATGTTCCAAGTCCAGGTCCTCCTGAGGAATATGGCGTCTTCCAGTGAGGGGCAGACATAGGCGAGACCTCACAGACATTTTTACCAAGGTCTTGGGGCAAGGAGAAAATGGGTGTGCTCCAGAACAGGACTCTACATTTTTTTTTTTTAACTTCATGAATTGACACCATTCTAAAGCAGGAATGAGCAAGGTGACTACACAGGCTGCTGCTGTGTGGGCTGCGGGTGTTGGGGAGAGAGGCGGAGAGGAGGAAGGAGTAATTGGTATACGGGGACGCGGAGCCAGGTCATGGCTAAGCTGCTCACCCGCTCCTTCTCTAAGTCGTCTCTCATCTGTTGGTGCTCCCGTTCAGTCAGTTCCTGGTCGCCATCTTGGTCGTATTTCGTGAATATGGCCTCAATCTCCGCATCGGTGTGGCCCTTCCTGGAAGCATCGAGAGGACCGAAGTGAATTTTTTTTTCTTCTGCATACGGTCCAGCCTGAACACTGGGACATCAGAATGCAGGAGGGAGGGAGACATACAGAATGTTCCAGAAAAATACCCACTTCCCCAAATGGCAAACATCTCTCTACCAGTACTTGGGGCGGAAGCACCCCCTCCTGACCAAGAGTCGTGACAGGAACTTCCGGGCCGTCGGCACGTACGACAGACAGGAACTTCCGGGCCATGGGATTGCCGTCCTCACCCTTTCAGGTCTTGTCGCAGCTCATGGAAGTTCAGCTTGCCCCCGCCTTGCCGTAGACTCTCCGAAATGTCGTCTACAGTGTTTCTCTTAAGTTTTAGCTTGACCAATGCTTTTTGGTAACCCTATTGGAAAAGAAAGAAAAAGACACGATTCCGTCCTCTTTTTGAATTCTGCCTTTCGATTACAGAGGAACTCTTGGAAAGTTTAGCCCTTGGTGGATGATGGCAATTCAAGAAAAACATGTGTTGGTGGACGAGTCATGAATGTAACCTCAGTTCTCAATAAAACTTGGTTTCTTTCAATAAATCAGGGACTAAAAACTTCATCCACGTATGTGTATGTCCACATTTGAGTATAATTGACATTTAAAATATAAAGCTAAAAATATACGTATGTTTATATTTCAAAGGTAAAGCGCCATGAATAGCTGTTTGCTCCCCAGTATACAAAGGAATTGTGCAGTAGCCATGGGTAGTTATTTAAAAAACAATAGTAAGGAGCTTTCTTAGAGGTGAAAGCATATTTTTAAGCCAGTGAAATAAAGCTGAGGGTTTTCAAGAAACTAGAGGCAAGCCTAAGGAAATCCACCAGTGATGGAGTATCTGCCCGTCAAGCCCAGCACTGCAGATTCAAAGCAAAGAGAGAGATTTTGCTTCCTGTGATAAACAGGACTTTAAGGCTGAAACTGCGCCAGGTGAACAGAATAATCAAGAAGTGAATTAATTATTTTATGGCCTTTACTTTCCTTATTAAATCATTTAAAGCATTCCCTTTGTATGAATTATACATCCGTAGGAAGATTAAAACCTAGCCCAATGTTTACTGAGTGCACAGAAGCTTAAGGCCTCAAGAGCTCTGAAAACAGAAGAGTTTAACTTCTTTGTAAATGTGCCCAGGGTTCTGAGTGGGGCTTCTCTTCTGTGCCGCGGACACCTCCCTTAAATGCGAGCCGAACACACTGCTATATGCTGCTGAGCGATCACTCCCTTCCTTCAGGTGGATCGGCTCTGGACACTTTCTTTTTCTCATTTACTATGGAAAATATCTCTCTGAATGAGAATGGCTCCCATTGCATCACATATTTAAATATTTGGCCCATGGTTGGTGAAACTCTAGAAAGGATTAGGTGTGGCCTTACTGGTGTGACGCTGGGGATGGGCAGACCTTCCAAAGCTCACATCCTCTTCTCTCTCTCTCTCTCTCTCTCTCTCTCTCTCTCTCTCTCTCTCTCTCTCTCTCTCTCTGCCTCCAACTCTCAGATAAGATGTAAGCTCTCATCTGCTTCTCCAGTGCCTGCTGTCTGTCTGTCTGCCTAACATGCCTGGCTGGCTGGCTGACTTGGTTCCCCCCACCCCCCATCACTTTGTTGTGAATTCAGGACAATTACTAAGTAATTACGAACTAAAAAGATTATTTTAGAATTGAGTTCAGACCATACAAGGATCCTCAGGCTAGCCCAGCTATCAAGCTTCCCACCAAAGAAATATTTTAAATTATTTCTGAAATAAAGCAACCTGCTCTTTATTCAAATAATTTCAAGGAATCAACGTTTATTTGGCAAGTGGATTAAAATAACACTTCTTTTAAATAGGAAAAAAAAACCTGTGTGAATTGGGGTGGAGCCTACCTTTCTGATGAGGTCTGAGAGTTCCATTTCTGCTTTCTGCTGGGCCAGATCTGATTTCACTTCAGAGTAAGTGTCATTGATGATGGCCAAAAACATATTCTGTTTGCAAATCAAAGGATGAAAATCAAACACACCTTGGAAGCAATGTAAGCATTGGCAGATGCCTTTTTCTTTACCTGTTTACCCAATCTGAACAACCGTGAAGTCCCTAAGTTCTGCTCCCACGTTCTTTGAAGCGATGTCTTCTCCACTAAGTCATAACAAAGGGAGTTTCCCATAGAAAAGCGTAAGATGCTGGTTGGTTTTGTCAGCCCAGCACCAGCGGGAGCCACTGGGAAGCAGGGACCTCAGCTAAAAAACTGGCTCTGTCAGACTGGCCTGTAGGCAAGTCTGGGGGGCGGGGGAGAAGGGGGCATCCTCTTGATTGACAGTTGGTGTGAGAGGGTCCCCACAGAGGGCACTGGAGCCTCACTAGTTCCCACAGAGGGCACCAGAGCCTCGCCAGTTCCCACAGAGGGCACCAGAGCCTCGCCAGTCCCCACTCGCCCTTAAGCTGTAACAGAAGAGGCCAGTTAATTAAGTTAAAAGCCAGCCACCGTACCGGCAAAACAAGCACAGTGTGAATGGATGGACTGGCAGGGCTACGTCCCCCTTTGACCCATCAGTGGCTATCTAATACTTCGTGAGCACTGTCTGCCAAGACAGGGACACCTGAGTAGACTTTGGAGATGCGGCACCAAGTCACTGAACTATGATTGGCAATCTGAAAAGACAACAGTGTTTGAATGAAATATGCCTTCCCCGTTGACTTAACCTAACTTCATCTTTCACTTTCTCAGTGGGGAAGAAGAATGTAGAAATGTTGAGAAAAGAACAACTCAAACAAATCTTGGTTAATTTAAAGGTCATGGTAAAAAAGTTGTCTCAAATCAAGAGACTCAAAGTTATTTTTAAATAATTTTGGGGGGGGAGCAATTCCTAGTTAGTGTTGGATTTACTTTTAAGTTGAATATATACATATTTTTTGTAGGCAGTGTATATGTCTGTGGAATATGAAAAAGCTTAAATTATATCATAATCTGGAGATGTGATAATTCACCCAGTCACAACTCTTGGCATCCTGTTTCTAAGTTGCTTTGTTAGCTCCTATTTTCTCAAAGAAAAGGGAGAAATGCAAAGTCATCCCAGCAAGTGGCCCAGAAGGCAGCAAGCGACACTGTGCTGCATACATAGGTGAGCACATCCTGCTGAGGCGAACCCCACAGTAGGAACCTATTTTTATAGTGGGTAGATACACATATGTAGATAATCGTAAGATGATGGAAGAAATAAACTGTCTTAAAACTGTAAATCAATGAAAGAAAAAGTTCTCTAGAATCAACTTTGCATGTGTTTATCTGAAATGAAGGTTGATCAAGCATGAGAGAAAAAAGAAGGTGGTGATTTATGAGCACAGCGTTTGAATCACCTCACTGTAAAAATAAATATACATACCAAAAGAATGAAGAACATAAAGAACACAAATGTGGTGAAATAAAGTGGTCCCAAGACTCGGTTAGCTTCCTCAATCTCTGCAAAGTTGATGTCACCCAAAATGATGCGGAACTGAGTGAAGCTACGAAAACAAAACAGAACACAATCCAAGACCAGTGTCCAGCGGTGGCCACACACTTATTCAAAATGGCTTCACATGTTGGGATGACGTGGGAAGTCTGAGAGAGCTGCTGAGAGATGAACACCTGTGGGCCTCTTCGGGAAAGCCTTGTTACACGTATTGTCAACTGATGATACCTTCCTGGATGATAACATGATTTCATATTCTGCGTCATTTCTACTTAATATTAAATCTGATTATCAGATGAGTTATATACTAAGAATACATGACCTGGATAAAACATAGTAACTCAAAATCTTTATAATAGTCACACTTGGTCTGAAGGTAACATATTCTTTAAGCAGTAACAGCGATGACAAAAAGCATGTTGAAAGATGGCCAAACCAGTAGAGTTCAAAGATCCAGCAGTTTCACAGTCACTCAAAGTGAGGTAACAGTGGCTAGACCTTGTTGGTGACATCACTTCCTTTCCTGCCTTTCATCAGTAAGCAAGACCCCACCCCCACCCCCATCCATGAAGCCACGTTAATGCCCTAACTTTCCCTAACTACCTAGTAATAACTTCTATGTGAATGGCACAAAACTGTAATTCAGAATATTGTGGTTTTGTTTTGACTTTTGGCACATTTGGGAACACTGGAAAAAGGATGAAGATTTGTGAACTGGTTTAAGTTTTCTACTACAATATTAGAAATGTGTTTTAACTCTTAGAAGTTGAAATTTAAGAAACAAGGCAACCATGTTCAACCAGAATGAAAACACAGGCAAATCACCTCCTTACGTGTGCGGGGTGTGGGTAGGGAGGACAGAGGCTGGGGGGGGGGTGGGGATAGAGCCCAGCACTAAGCATCCTGCCTAAGTGTACCCCTCACCCCTGCAAATGGCCATTTGAAACCCCACCTGCGCCGGGTGCTGAGAAGGTCTTGATCTCTGGACTAGCGCTCTTGCTATGGCTGTTCCCCTCTGTCTCACTGATTGAAGGCTGCTTCCCTAAGAACACACGTCTCAAAACATCCTGCTCCCCTTGGCAGGGCGATGTTTTAACATGTGCTAGTCAAAAAATGTCGAGAAGGGCATCTTGCTGATAAGAGCACAGCGACATCTCTGATTAAACACATTTTTTAGATAACTTAAAAAATTTTTTTTACTGTTTGACAAATCCATAAATGTATACAGAAAGAGAACTTTTTCATTTCGAAGGGACTTACATGCATTCTTGGAAGGTGCTGAAGTCATCGACCTGTGTGCCAAAGACAAGGTACGCCAGCTGAGCATAAGCCAGGAAAATGATGAGGAACATAATGGTGAAACCGCAGAGGTCTTTGGCGCATCTAGACATGGTTGTGGAGAGCTGGCTCATGGTCCTGTTAAAGGCGATGAACTTGAAGAGCTGTGAAAGACGGGGACAGCGTCAGAGGACGAGTGGCTGATCCAATGCGGCCTACATAATACAACGGAACTCTCCTGCCATAAGAGGGAAGGGAAACTGCTACTTCCAGGGACATGGACTTTGGAAGCATGCCGAGGGAAACAAGGCAGATGCCAATGCTGCACCATGAACTATCAGATTCACCGGGACAGGAAATGCAACTGAAGGCGATGAGTTAGAATAAAGCGTTTCCTGTTGGGATTACAAGAACCACGTTTGGCGACATACAGCAGTGGGGGACACAGCGCCGTGCTGTGTGCTTCACGCTCCTGAAGTGTGCGTGTAAAACGGTGAAAGTGTGATTACGTAATCTATACTTGTCATAGTGAAGAAAATAAAGAGGGAAATGATTTACTTTTTACTCCTTGCCTCTTTCAAATCCAGGAATATGTATCTTGTAATTTAAAAAGTATTTGTTGAGTGCCCGGCTCCTGCTAGGTACTGTCCTCAGAGCTGGGAATGCAACGGCATAAAGTACTGTTCTGAGTCCCCACCTAGTGCTAGGTCCCTCCTGCGCAGTGGGCGGAGCGATGCTCCTGCCCCATTTTGCTCACATCTTAAATCACGGTTACAACACACTAAAAACAAACTTGAATGTGACTGTTAAGTAATAATGTCCCTCAAAGGATTAAATTAAAGTGTGTGTGTGGGGGGGGGGGGAAGAACAGGAAATAAATCAGAAAATCACTTTTGTGCATCTTTGTCGTGTACTGAGCACCTCTATGAAGGGTAAGTTGGGTAACTGCATCGCCAGTGACTTAAATGCTGGTGTTCTTATCCGCAGGCACAGCCAGCCAAGGGAACCAGCTGAGGCTGCCTGCTGAGCAGGTGGACAGGACTCCAAGAGCAGCAGCTAAGACTGTAGCTGGCATCTGAGGGGGCAGGATGATGTGTGCAGCTCAGGGTGGACGGCTGTGTGGGGAACACACGGGGGTGTCAAACGTGAGTCACAGTTCCTGCCTGTGAAGAATCCAGTGGCCATGTTTGGGGACGCAGAGAAAATAAATAAAACCCAGGATGCACCTTAGGAGAGAACTCTCTAGAATACCACTTTAGTGGCCCTTCATAAACTGCTTCTGAACACAATAAAATTTTCTACAGCTTGTTCTAATCAACATTATTTGTTAACGAAGTTCCTACTTTTTGTTTGCTTGTTCATTCCTCGGCACCGGGAGGGACCCGAGTGCCTCACATGTGGCAGGCAAGGCCTCTGCGCCGCTGAGCAACTCCACCAACTCCAGCCCCTGCTCATTTTATGATAAAGTTTGGTGTGGTGGCGACGCATGGACAAAGTATGACTGTCGGGATGGAGGAAGCGAAGTGTTAGATATATTAAACGTCATTTACACGCACGCTGTACGCGTGACCAGGAGCTGTGGTTTGCACAGCTGATTAGAGACCCTGAGCAGGTGGCAAGTTGGTGGCTGTCTCAAAATGGAATGTTCTGTAACTCTAGAATTTGGGCTCACTGTCCCGAGACGCCCTGTGGTCCTACTCGGGGGAACTGGTGGAGAAGCCCCGGAAGGGCTTGGGAGGCAGCGTCTGCTGGCAGAGCCTCCGCTGGCACCGGGGAAGAGGCCATCCTATAATAAGTGAGTGCTTCCTGGTGCAGCATCTCTCTCTTTTGCACCCCGACTTCGTCCTCTGAGGTCCCTTTCCACACATGCTAACGTGCATCCATGCTGAGCTCCTTCTACACAGCCCAGGGCCCCAGGTCCAGAGAACACAACACTTTACTACAAGTTTTAAACAAAACACACAGGGTCAGATCTGACAGGAATTCAGGAAGCCAAAGTTGTCTCATTCATGGCAACTGGAAGGTTCCAGAAGCCTCTATCTACATGATATGAACTACGCGACAACCTGGGCTGGCCATTTCAGTCCGGCCAAAAAGGGCAGATCCATGTCTTCCAACGGTTTGTATGGTTAATATTAATTATATGTATTAAAATGAAGAATGTGACATAAATTACCTTAATCCAGACCAAAAATACCATGACAGCAGCTATATTGTTGAACTGTATTTGCCAGTACGCCACATGCTCCAAGTTGGGGAAAGTATTTTGCTCTTCAAGAAACTGTAGTAGCCCCTCTACATTTGAGGTTCGGTAAATGTTAATTGCCACAGCCACTACGGATAACTGTAAGACAAAAGATTGATATCTGTCACGTCACTTTAGAAATAGCTAATCTGCCTAAAGGGACTAATTCACTCTATTGACGTATGGACTGGAGGACTGAACATATTTCTCACCCAACAGCGTCGCCAGCTCTAAATGCTCAAACCCAGGTACAACCTACATTTCCTTAGGAACAAAAACCAACCGAATACATGTGTACATGTGTGTACATGTTTGCACACAGAGGAGATTGTACAAAAACAAGCTCAAATTCAAAAGGAAAGGCCTTCTGCCCAGCTATCAATCACAGCTAAGGAGCCAGCCTCACTACCTGTTTTTTCAGGCAAGGAAGGCTTTCTAGCTCTGCAATTCTCCTGCTGCGGTTCATGTTTTCACTGCACTCTTGAATGCTTTGAAAATGTCTTGCCCTGAGACTCAGCTGCCAGGGGCGAAGGAGCCCTTCTATTATTATTTCAGCAAATCCAACAAAATCTTTTATCCAAATATCAGATAATTTATCATCCAGCCAAGATGCTTAAAAAAAAAAAGCCTCATATTAACACATTGCCTTTCCTTCTTTTCTTCCAAATTAGGAAATGAAAGAAAAAATTTTTTGAGAGTATGCATGTCATTAAATCACTCCTAATTATTCTTTGTAATTCTCATTTCTATCTACAAAAGGCTTTTCTCCCCAAACCAGAATGTGGAGTGGAGAGGGTTGGGCTGTCTTGTGTGTCCCCGTGTCTCTGAGGCCTGGGGCAGAGCCAGGCACCTGATAGGATGGACGGCTTTGCTGAGTAAATGGCTCATTTTCACCCAGTGAAGCTCAGCCATCAGCACTGTGTGAACTTAGACATCTGAAGTGTTTTTCAGCAATTCTGAGGTTTAACTAGCTAGAACAAATGGCTAGCTGACCGACACGAGCCGGAAGGCTTCCATGTATTTGCTGGAGAAACAAAAATAGGAAAAATGTCAAGCAACAATTTCAAGGTGACTCTGAGATGCTGAGTTTTAGGTGAACTTAAATTTCCTTAAATTTCAGCTAAGGGTGGTGGTGGTGGGGAAGCCCTGGCATTTTCTCAGAGCTTCCCCGACCCAGGGGCAGCAGCAGGGGTGCCCTTCCTTCCACTTAGACAGCAACCGCTCCAAAAGAGACACAGGATGATCTGAACAAAAGCCAAGTGAATTGGGTCCTGGCAGCACGAAGGTCAAAGTAAAATGAAAAGCTAGAGGAAACGAGTCTTCAAAGAGAGGCTTGCAAAACACTGTGGCTGTGGCCAGAAGACCACCCGAGACTTCTAGACCAGCAGTGAACAGCCCAGGGGCCTCCAAGCCAGCGAGACACAGCTCACTGCTGTGTGAGGGAAAAATCTAACAACCCAAGGGTGGGTGGCTGGGGCTTGAGTGATGATAAGCCAGCAGCTATGACATGAACACAAACACTAACCATTCGCACTATAACACTATACACTTTTCTTAATAGAGTCTAAACACAGTAGCCATGTTTATAGTCTGTGTAGCAAGTGGGAATATACTCAAATGTTAAAGCTGTAGTTCTACTAATTTGTATCTTTCTAACTCTACGCAGGTCTTTGTTTTTCTAGCCCTACCTGTTACACTACACATACACCACAATTGATGAGCACGTTCAATCAATTAGTGCGCACAGTTAGCTTTTTCACTGCTCACCATTCAAGATTTAAAAATATTTTCTATGTCGACTACCTTTGGTAACATGGAAATTATCTGGCTTAAAAAATAGCTGTGATCAACCACCATATAGCACTTGCTTCTTTACAGTTCTAAGTAACTGAAATATAATTACATGTAAGTGAAAAAGTAACTTTGCACCTTAAAGTTCCAAACAATGTGGGGTGTGTACTCTGCTACCCCTGACTATCGAAATATTCTTAATAATTTCCACACTTGTCTCTCTGGCTTGCTTTGATTATTATTATTATTATTATTATTATTATTTGTAACGTTCATATTAGTACTTTAGTGATGTGTGACTCAAATTTTACCGTGACTTGTGTGAACTGTGTGATGTTATGAGAACCACACGAAGGGCGGGAGGCACCAGCGCCTGGTGGGTCTGACAGGACGTGTACATCAAGTGGAACACATGTACGTGACTCAGTTAGGCAGGGGTGAAGCAAATGGGAGAGTCAGCTTAAGGTTTTAACAAGTATTCGTCCATGAGAAGCACTTGGAAATGTGCCAAGCGCACAGCGGGCACTACAGTATAATCATCATCATCATATTATTATTATTATTATTATTATTATTATTATTATTACTCCTATTGCTGCTAACACCAAACTGTTGCCATGCAGTGTACGCACACATGGCTCTTCCTCACATCTTAGTAGTTGTTTTTTTCTACACACGGACAACATGTTCTGTACTTTATCAACAAATTCTAGTAAAAAATGTTCCGTAAAGATTTAATACATGGCTCACAGAGGCCACTCCATTTTTTGAGCTTGGAATGAGGAATAGAACCCTCTGAGGAAGAAGGCCCAGGAGAGGAGGCTCATTAGGCATTGCAGCAGGCGTCAGAGACAGGAAGCACAGACATACAGCAACATGTGGCACGGCTGCACCAAGAGAATGCTAGAACATGTGACAACTAGGCCCATTTTATGAACCTAATAACATAAGAAGATAAAAAGCGTATGTGCTACTGAAGAAGGAAAAACCTAGGAAAAATCGATTTTATACCATGGACTCTGGAAGAAAGCAACAGATGCGATTGATGGATACAGTTTAAATTTTGTTCCCTCTGGACTATGCAACAGGAGTTGCAAACTACAGAAGGTTTTCTGTATTATACGAAACTTTTCAGGTTGTTTCTTCTTGTCATAATTTGACACTTAAACAATAAAATAATTTTTACTATCAGAAAAGTATCATTATAAAACCCCCTTACAGTTTTAGCCTAAAAATCTTATATGGCATACCAGAACCAGATTACAATAGGGAGGTTTCTCATACAAAATGAGGGGGGGAAGTGTAACACAAAAGCTAATCTTAAAGAAAATTTCAGATTTTTCTTTACTGAAAATATCAAGAACCCCAACACTGATATTAAAGACTGCAAATTAACAAGCTTTTAGAATACAAAGGGAAAATGAGAGATGCAGGGAAGATGGATGCTGAGCGGAGATGAGAGATAAGATGGCACAGAGCGAGGGAAGGGGAGAGACACGGGGGACTTGGCTACAGAGAGGAGAAGAGGGGCGCGGGGAAGCTGGCATTTTCTCCAACCTACCACAGCAATCACAACATCCAGACAGTTCCAGAAGCTCCGGAAATAGTGCAGTCTGTGAATCCGAATTTCCAGTATCTCTTCCACCACATAGTAAAGAATGAAGAAACAGAAGATAATCTCGCAGGCTGCCAGGAAGAAATCAAAAGCGGTGACGTAGCGGATCAGCTTTACGGGCTGAAACTGCCAAGAGGGCACCACGCCGCCCGTTGCTGGGAATTCAACCAATAACCTGCATTGCAAAAAGGAACAATTACGATGCCAATGTATGACGGAATCAGGAAAAGAAGCGTGCCTGTTGTGAACAGCCCTGTGCCACGAGGTGAAAACCACCGCCACAGGGGGCCATGAGCTGGGAAAAGGTCGTTTTGATCCTCACCACCAGTCCCATGTTCACAGGAGCATGTGCAATAGCGGGAGCCAGATGCCTAAGGCCTCTTATCCCACTGGACGCCTCAAACTACTGTGCCTTCCTTCCTCTCTTCTGATCTTAAACTACTTAAGTGTGTGTGTGTGCGTGCGCGCGCGCGTACACGCACGCGTGTGTAGATGTTTGTGTGTGTCTATGTTAATGTGTGTCTGTGGTGTGTGTGTATGTCTCTGGGTGTCTATGTTTGTGTACCTGTATTGTGTATGTTTGTGTGTCCATGTGTATTTGTGTTTGCATGTGTGTCTGTGTTGTGTGTGTCTATGTGTGTATGTTTGTTTGTTTGTGTGTCTGTGTGTGCATTTAACGAATAGCTCATCAGCAAACCAGTCTTTCTAGGCCTTCCATTACATGCAAGACATTCTGCTAGACAAGGAAAGAAACCGAAGAAATACAGTCAGTCACACACTGAAACGTATAGGATCTGGGGGAATGCAGAGCGTGCGTTTAGTAACTTAAAAAAAAAAAAGAAAAAACCAACTAAGCAAAAAGCAGGTATAACTCCATCCACTCAGTAACTAAGCAACATCTAACCAGCTCTCCAGTTTGCCAGTTTCCTCCTCCTCCCAAGGCTGTACACCTCGGACACTCAGCACCTCCTGAGTCTGGAGCAGGACCGTCCACGTCTTATACTCACACACTTCGCACTGGTTTTTACTGCATCTCTAACTGAACTGGGGGCTCTCCTTCCAAATCCCCCCCACTCGTGGAGTGCCACGCTGAGAAGCTCAGTGATCCAGCACCTAGAACCTACCCTCTGCATAGCTAGAGTGAGGGGCACCAATGACAGCTTCAAAAGTGCCCAGTCGTGTGTCTGCTGTCCCAATGTCCTTCCTTACAGGACAGCGGCCAGACCTAGAACCCACGCTTCTAAGGCCCGCACGGGCTCCAGCAGTACAAAGCCAGGGCTCTGGAAGATGGGGATTCCTCTCCGTCAGCTTGCTGATTGATGGAGAGAGCACCAGTGACAGCCAGAGTGGTACCAAAGCAATGGGCTGCCTGCAGCCCTCGTGAGAACAAGAAGGAGGCGAGTGGCCCCTGCATGTCAGAGCACCTCCCGCCCTCTGAGACACTGTGCCTGCTAACCACTCCCGCGAACTTATGAAGTAACTGCCTTAACAGTGTCATCTTTGAATTCTAGGGAGGATGTGGGGGGCAAAAAAATAAATAAATAAAAAATCACTGAAGACATCCTGCAATTAAACATCTTCCAGAGTGCCAGAGCTGCCTGCCCGTTAGAAACCTCTTCTAACCATCCCTGGGATCGGCAGTTATACCCAATTCTCACTCATCTCCAGTGATATCTGCTTGGTTTAAAGTGGCATTATGTTCAGCAATAGACGTTAATACCACTACTGGCAAAAATCTAATTGCCTGTTAAATCAGAGTCGAATTTAATGTGAGCGTTATGAGAACATGCCCTTGCCGCCTGTGGAAATACATGTGCAGGGGACCAACGTGTGTGTCCTTGGTGTTGCTGCTGTGGTATCCAGGGTGAACACTGACCCCAACCCTGCCCTATTCTTTCACATTAAACACCGTTTACTGTCTATAACGCCATAGGACTTACTTCTTTCCTTTTGCACCGTTGAATGCAAACTTTTCAAATGCAGGGTACTTTGTTTAGTTCTCTGACATTTCTAAAGAGCCCAAAACAGTTAAGTGGTACCCATATGTGCAAGAGCAGCTCGCTGAAGGCATTGAGGAAGACACGCCAACTGACCCTTTGCCTAGTTTCCAACAGCGGCCGCGGAGGCAGCCTCACAGGCCATGGGTCAACCCTGATGTGTCTTGTACGAGTCTTACCCATGACAATGGGGCCACTCGGGAAGAGGAGGTGACATTTGGTAGCCAGAGAACTTGGTGACAAAGAGGACAGCCATCATTGTAGTGGCTGAAGATAGCGGCTGAAAACAAGCAGAACAGCAAAGCCCTCCTACCGTGCTTTCCCCAGACCAGATCTAGAAATGGGATAAACGTGCCCAGAGTTAAGGTCCTTCCCAAGTCATGACACTCCAGGATCTGACGTCCCTTCCGTCCCCACCCTCTATTCCTTGTACCCTCCTTTAGCCAGCGGCTCGAAGGGGGTTTTCCAGGCCACCGCCCAGAACGGATGTGCAGACAGCTACGCAGAATTAAGGGGGCTATGAGCTCATGCATAGCACACACCTGACCACACAGAACAGGTTAATGTTGGCGTTGTAGACTGAAAAGTCAATGAAAGTTGCCCGGGTGCCCCGGTCCAGCCAGAAGTTCCTCCTGAGGCTAGCGATCTGAGCAGCCGTCTCCTCCCTGGTTCTGGAGAGATCCAGGTAGTAGCCGGCTCCGCTGTAGGTCGCAATGACTCCCCAGTGGCTGCTCCCGTTCAAGTCTTTCTCGCTCGTGTAGATCCACCTAATTAAAAACAGCAGGTAAAATCAGTGAAAGGCTTGTCACAAAGACAGCTGCTGCCCGCGGGGATGAAGCATAGATAAAAATGCCGTGCTTGGCGTAACACTTCATATTTATTTCCTATGTAAATCCTCACAGACACTGGCCTCAGTTTGGCCTTGAGCCTTAGTGAGTTTGATTCATGCCCAATGTGGTTGACATTAAGAGTCTAGAACCCACGCTAGACCTGTCTGTTCACAGAGCCTGTGCCACCGTGTCCGTGTCTCCCCACCATACCTTTTCTGATGGCTGATTCAAGGTTTACATCCCTCAAAAGCTCCGGTGAGAGCCGAAGACAAGAGGAGCTGGTAGGAACTAGTCCACTAAGTCTCGCACTGTCTCTCCTTGCTTCCTATGACGGACGGGAGACGACATCTGTCTCACAGGTGTTAGGTAAGGGGAGCTGAGTTGTATGTATGATCAAGGTCTGACACAGAGTAGTTGTACCGAGGTCTCTTAACAAGGGTGTGAGATAAGGAAACATTCCAGAAGCCGGGTGGTGGCGGCACACGCCTTTAAACCCAGCACTCTGGAAGCAGAGGCAGGTGGATCACTGTGAGTTTGAGGCCAGCCTGTCCACAGTGTGAGGGGGGAATATCTATTTTAAAGATTAATTTATTTATGTGTACGTGTTTGTGTGCAAACATGTGTGTGTGAGAGTTCATGTATGTCACATACATACAGGTGCCCACGGAGACCAAAAGAGGGTATTAGATCATCCCACAGAACTGGGGTTACAGGTGATTGTGAGCCACTTGACAGGGGCACTGGGTCCAAACCTGTGTCATCTGTGAGGACAGTAACTGCTCTTAACTGCTGAACCATCTCTTCAGCACTCTTAAATCTGCACTTTAAATAATTACACTCTGGGGGCTAGAGAGATGGCTCAGCAGTTAAGGGCACTGACTGCTCTTCAAGAGGTCCTGAGTTCAATTCCCAGCAACCACATGGTGGCTCACAGCCATGTATAATGTGATCTGATGCCCTCTTCTGGCCTGCAGGTGTACACGCAGGCAAAACACTGTATACATAATAATAAATAAATAAATCTTTTAAAAAAATAATTACATTCTGAATGAAAAATATTTGTAGGAAGGAACTGCTAAAACAATTTAGGGGACAATCTTATTTGTCCTATAAAAAAGTAATATTGACATATCTTACAATCTGTAGAGGCTTGGATCCTTTCTTTTTCCTAGGCTACGTGGTGAACAATTTGGGATTTTTGAAATATGCAGTAGGAACCAAAAGGGGGATAGAAGTTCAGAGAAAACAAGGAGCAAAGGTCAACTTAATGCAGGGATACTACATGCATCTTTCTGTTGAAGCTGTCTACAAATGAATGAATGAAAATGGAACACCAGACATTGGACATACGTCACAGATACTTACGCAGTTCCATTTCGTGGTCCAAATGGAGCCCTGTCCTCACTACTGACAGAGTAGACATCGTAACACTCTTTAATTTCATCTCTCAAGTCCTGAGGGATGGAGCAGGACCCGTTTCTGACTTTGAGTTGGCGTAGACGCGGCACTCCCAGCAGCAGGTTCTCATAGAAAATAAAGCTTCGGTTGTCGGCTTGCGTATGGTTGCTGGTCTGTGCCTTCCAGTACAGCCCATCCAGGAGGGAGCCTTCTGTGAACTGAAATAAAAGATCGTGGCTAGGTTCCAAACTCAGAGGCTGGCTGCCTTCTGCCTGGAGCATATGAGCAAGCAGAGGTTTTAGGGCAGATCGTGTTGTCAGACAGATGTGGGCGTGGATCTTGCTGTCATTTGCTAGGTATGGAGCCTTTTGTAGGATTCCCTAAGCTGGATTCCCACATTTGGAAAATCCATCTTTTATGCGGTCAGTGCACATGACACTGCACATGACACAACATCAATAGGCTGGGATCTCTGTGCTGGGACTGTTGACTGAGACAGACATGCTCCATTGATACATAGAGACTATTGACATCACTTCCCCTTAGAAAAAAACATCACCCCCTGCATAACCTTGACCCTGGAGTGAAGCTGCTACAGTGTTGATCACCTTTTGTTCCCACTCTCTTTTCTATCTGGATTATCTTGCGACACCTGGACCCCCAGCCCTCCTTTTTATTGGTTGGCATTTATTATCATGTAATGGAGCACGAGAGAAGTTTGTGTTCTCTCGGGAGAATGGATGTAGTCATTTCTCCATGTAACCAGGGCAACCAGAGAGGCCTGCCACCTGCCACCGGGAGCTAGCACAAGGTCAGCATGGAGCAACTATGGGCTTGGATGTCAACGGTTGTTACATAGTAAAAGGTTGCAGGGGCCCAGTCAAGAGCTCTGAGCTGGGGTATAATAAGAAGGTTGCATAGTATTTCTCCACGGAGAAGAAACGGGAGTTTCCTTTTAAATTTCCTCCCGAGTTTTCCTAGACTCTGAGCACTACGTGGTCATGGCCTGTAAAGTGTGATAACTAGCCTCTCTCAAGGACTTTTGAGTCCTTTATCAAAAATACCTAAATCTACCTAACACTTAGCCTTAATCACTGCCCCGTGGTACTCACGGCTTATTGCCTGCTAGTTGGGGCTTTTAACTGAAAAGAGGCTAGGTTGACCTTTACTGTAGCGGACCTTTGAAATAACGTGTCTGTGTCTTATTAGGCACTGCTGTTGGAGCTGGGGACACATGCCACTGTCAACAAAGACACAAATCGCAAAAAGCAAAGCAATGTGTGACATGCCAGCTGCCTACTTGGGATCTGCGTCGTGGGACATTCTAAGTCATCTTTTACAGAACCATGAGTGGCTGAGTGAACAATAGGCTATGACAAAGCAGCAGTCAAAACTAAACAAACAACAAAAACAAACAAACAAACAAACAAACAAACCAACTCAGGGCTTCCCTTCCTTAGCCGGGTGGCCATACACGGGCAAGCACCCTGAATCTCACCGGCCTTGTTCATATAAACTGGGGCACACGGGATCAGTATGCACTTGATAAGATCATATAAAGATTAAATAAAGTAGTAAAGCATTCGGTTTCGTGTGAAGTATTTTCAATAAACACAGAAGCAAGAGCAACTCTAAATAACGTGTCCAACTCACAGCTCCTGAAGATACGCATGGGTTGAGCTCATGATATTAAATAAGCCATTTTTCAGAGACAAGGAGGTGCTTACAGTCTTTTGTAAATACCTTCCAGAAGTCCTCCATGGAAGAAAGAGTTTTAAAGCTGGTTTTCTCGGTCTTCGACACTGGGGCGTCTATGAAAAGCTGTGACAACGTCCGGGTGTAGTAGAACGCGCTGGGACTCATCATGCCGTAGGTCACTGCGACAGGAAGAACCAAGAGACCTCAGAGGGCGATGCGCACACGTGTGCACACCTAACAGCCTCCGCGAAGGGGCTGTTCCTGGTGGGCGGACATTTTAGGTCAGTGTTCACATAAGGTCAACCCTCGCCTCTGCTTCCTTCTCCCACCAGCAGTCCAGGCTACCCCCATCGCTGCTGACATAAGAAAAGTGCAGCCAGAATGTCACCAGAGGTCCTTAACAATCATAGTCCACAGGTCATAAGCGACTGAGTGAACAATGAGCTATAATCCTGTGAGCCAGACCCAACACGTGTGTTCTGTCAGAGTTTGCAGCAGTGGGGGGCAGCTGGGTTCAGAACCTGACAGAAACCTTGGCATCTCCTCACGCCTTCTGAGCCTGCGTTTGTCTGCCTCCTCCCCTGTCCCAGCTCTCCTGTCCTCTCACAGCTCCGAAAACTAACATCTACTGGCTTCACACCTGAGGCCTTTGTTCCTCTGTGTAGCAGGGGAGACAAAGCTGTTTTGTCCCTCAAAGCCCAGAGCTCATCCGTTCACCCTCTGGATGCAAGCTCGCAGCCCTCAGGAGAAGCTTTGCCTACAACTATTCTGGGTTCCAAGCATACTGCTCCACCCACCCTCCCTACCCCCCCACCCCCGTCACCTGGTCACCCGGGGTCCTACAGGTGCTAACCTCCCCTGCTAATCCCCTTAACCCGTCACATCCTCGCATCCGGCCCCTTCATCTAACCTGCTTTGCTTACTACTTCGGGTTACGATTCACCTCCCAGTCAAACCTGCTGTTGGCACTCACAGGTCACAATGAGGGGACCACAGAGCAGGGTTTCATCTCAGTCACAGCCCGCACTTCCTGTGAGACGGGGTGGCCATTTTTACTATGCTAACCTCGGATTCCTGTTCTGTGTGGGCGTGATAACCAGCTGCTCTATAGGATCTGGGGGAGCTTAATAAAGATAACGGAAGCTTGCCTATCCCAAGAACCATAGTTAAGGAATAGCCAATAATGTTGACCTTTCCTTCCTCACTGGTGTGCTACAACACATCTACCAGAATCTCAGCACTCTGAGCCAGCGTGGAGGCTCAGATAGGAAAAGGCAAACAGATACCACACTTCTGGGGCAACCTGGAGTTCAGGATCTGAAAGCCAGGTACAGGTGAGAGGAGAAAACTTATTCCTGAAGGCTGTCCTTTCCTCTCTGCATGTACACCGTGGCATGTCTGCTTCTGTGTAGACATCATACATAATAGTGAAAATAATAATTGAAAATTAAAACTTTCAACACTTTAGCAAGTTCAGTTTTATGCTGGAATTGGCTGTGACTGCAGGTGTAAGATGCTGGGATTCCATTAATTTGCTAAGAACAAAAGGCTTCAAGAAGGGCTTTGTTTTCTGTATCTTCTGGCCACTGTGATGCACACGGAGCTTTTATGTTCTTGATTCTCTAATTACACCTTGCCTTTTTATTGGTAAATTTGTGTCTCTTACTCTTCGATTTTCAACCGACACATCAAATTAAGATTATTGAGGAAGCGTAGGTGACAATGACCCAAGTGAGTGTGTTCATCCCCAGCTATCACTTTAGTAAAAAAAAGTAACATAAATGTGACCATGCAGAGAGAGCATATTAAATCATTTCCAGTCCCTCACCTGCCCTTCTATGATTGAATGCATTTAGAATAAGAACAGCATTCTTCAGCCAACACCTGACTTCCTATCCAATGCTGGACTGGTCCTGGCTCAGTAAGGCCACTGTCTTCATAGAAGGTATTGAACTAAATATTTAACAAATGTGGCAGGTCTACCAAGCACCAAAAATAAATGATAGATCCTTAAAACAGGAAGTATTAAAATGACACACATTTAAATTGTTTCTCTAGGCAAACACTTCCCGGGGCTGCTCTCCTGTGAATTATACTCTTGAGAATATTTTCTCTTTTACCTTTTCATCTACCAGCTCATTCTGAGGAGAATAATGAGGAAAACGCATAAAGACACACACAAGGGAAGCCGTACACAAGTGACAGAAAATTAGTAAGAAAAAATCCAAAATGATTTTTTTCATGTCACTTTTTAGCTTAAAAAAAAAAACAAAACCTACATTTTGTAATTAAGTTTCCAGCTAGCTGATGGAGCCTCGGCAGGTATTAAGAGAGGGCTGAGGTGGTAGCTCAGTTCGCAGTGCGGATGTGTGTGCAAGAGGAACCGAGTTCAGCTCTCAGGGCCGGCCACGGCAAACTCCAAGCTGTGTGTTCCCTGAGTGGCCCTGTCTCAAGAACCACGGGAAAAGTAACTGAGGAAGATGCTGATGTCAGCCTCTGGCTTCTGCATATACACATGTGCACATGCACCTACACACACATGTGCACATGAACCTATACACACAGATGCATATACAGCTACACACACAGGTGCACATGAACCTATACACACAGATGCATATACACCTACACACACAGGTGCACATGCACCCATACACACAGGAGTATATACATACCTACACACAGAGGTGTACATGCACCTACACACACACACAGGTGCACACACAAATATTTTATTTTATTTGTTAATTTTTCCAAGTCTATTCTTGGGACAATAGATAAACATGGGTATAAATAAAAGACCCGTAAAGCCTGAGGACTCCTCAGGTCCTCATCCGACCTGAATACCTGCCCTGCAAAATGACAGAGGAGCTATGTGTAGGCAGCCATGGCCCGCTGCCTGCCCTGCAGCCAGAGTTACCGGAGGACAGCAGGGAGGACCGCACAGACCAGTTGCCAGATCGCTCAGAACACATGCTCCTGGCCGCCATCTTCTCCTGCCTACTTTACCACCTGCCTCAGGCAGAGCCGCCCCTGGACTTGCCACTCCTTAATCTTTCCTCAGAGACCTACTCCCTCAAGCCCCAACCCTCCCCTCAAGGCAAATCTTAAAAAAAAAAAACCATGCTTCAATATGTTTTGGTTCAGAATAAATGATTTGTCTGTGACTTTTCTGGACTTGCAAAAGCTTACTGGGCCTGGTTTTGGGCTAGGCTTCCTCAAGAGAGAATGCACTGACACATGATGTAAGGGAGAAGAAATAGAGACTCTGGTCAGCTAGGTTTCCCTTAAAGCCTGGTAATTATTGAAGATTTGGGAGAAATACCACCTTGGAAGACATGAGCCAGCACGAGCAGCGTTAGGGGTCATTACCACCCGAGAGTGAGGTGCGGAGGTGTGATAGTTACTGCTATGAAATCTAATATCCACACCCTTTGGCTTGGATTTCGTACATGGCAGGTTGCTCTCCGGACCTCACCGCGAAGTTGGTCACAGCTGACAACGAACTGGCCAGCAGAGAACTCCCCAAATCCCAACCTGAACCGAAACCACACTGAGGGGAAAATTGCTGCCTTGCCCCTCCTGGCACTCACACACTTCTCTGCAACCATGGTTATGTCAGGCCGAACAACTTGAAGAAAGCATTTCCGCGGGAGAGGGAAACAGTGTACTCACAGATGCACAAGACGATGAGGAAGACCAGGTACGTGACCAGCTCCCGTAACACGCTTTTAAGGTACTTCTCTCGGCTCGTGCTGCTCTCTTCCATGAGCCGTGTTCCCCAGAGACCTTTAAAACAACGGGAAAACAAACAAAACAAGGTCATCTCTTTTACGAAAGCTCACAAGTGGCAAGAGGAAAAATGACACCAGTAGGAAGCCAGTTTTCATGTGTAAATGTGAATACACAAGACTACGTGTGCATGCAAACTGTGTGCAACTCAGAAGTGACTTATCAGGAATACCTTCTGTTTAGTACACATCATGCTCCAGACCCCCCAAAAGTATGAAATCCAAGGCAACTCAGTCATTGCCATAACTTCCAGGACCATCAGTAAATGTCTTTAAAAGTTTAGGAGGATGAGAAGTGAAGGCGACTTAAAAGATGCAGCAATTGTGTGCACCACACATTCCTGGCTGGTAAGGGATATACCTGGTACCTCCTATTAAACCTAGCTAAGTAGATGGTGTGGCTATAGGGTAGCCACTGCTGAGGTCACCGTAGTGCAAAACCCAAATTGTTCCAACGTGCGAGCATCTGCTGAGCTTCACGTATGGTGGCAGGAAGGCTGCTCTGTGCCCATCCACATCCTATAAGAAACACAAAGGCAACCGGCTGCGCTTTGCCTGCTTAAGCTTAGCAGGTTCCAACTAGGATGTTTTAAAAATTGACAGCAAGGGCCCATGCAGCTCCTCTGTCTTTCTTTTGGGAAAGACTACGACCAGCAACCGTGTTCCATACTTCAGCAGATGGAAAGTGTTGGGCTGGTGAAGTAAAGATGACGTAACCACCCTCGGAGAGCTTGCTGGAGAGAGTTAGCAGTCTGGGATTCAGCCAGCAGGCAGCCTGGCTGGGTTAATGAACAGAGTGGCCAAGTCACATTGCTGGCTCCTTGGGAGAGACTTAAGATCTTCCCCAAACCCTAACTTCCCAATACTTCCAGTTAGAGGAGGTTAGCTATTAACAGACAGGAACCTGGCTCCTACATGTCACCTCTGGCTTTCACTCTAGACCTTACCCCGTTCACTAACTTAAATGCAGACCACATCTGAGCCATAGACAAGCCACAGGGAGAAAAAGGCCTCTCCCTTCAAGGAAATGAGCCCATCACTAATGTTGATGTGCTTCTTAGGCCTTATAACAATACAGACGCTCTGCACTATTAAAATTTAGATATTTCACTTTCCTTTCCTTCCTTTGAAAACTCAGCATCTAAATTCAAGGACATGTGAGAGGTTTCACCACTCTGAAAGCTGAACACTGGCCACGACCAGCTCTGCTGCTGCCAAGGTCTAGTGGCTGCCAGGAATTACTCATGCTGAAAAAGTGCAGCAGGGGGGCCGTTTGTTCACCAAAACTCTAGCATATTAAAGAACTTTTACAAATTTGGATGACACGGAAAGTTACAACTCGGGATGACCCAGCAGCAGCTGAGGATGGGGGCTCAGGATCCTCGGGTGTGACACACTTCTTTGGGTTCTGTTGGAGGTGGCCTACAGGTACATGCGGGGCTGCTGGTTTCTTTAGCATCTTTGCTCTGCGTGGTCACTGATTTTATTCTTTCCAGTGCTTTACAGACAGCCACGCACTAGGGAATAGACACAGTTTCATACAAATGGTATTCTCCGACCTTTAAATAGAAACACACAAAAACGATGTCAGATTTTTGTTCCCAAGCCAAAGTACAATGAATTACAGCAATTCCCCTAAGAGGAAATGAAAAGAAACGTCCCTCCTTTTGATATTTTTATATACTATTACGCATTTACTTTCTCCAAATTGCCCTACCTACCTCCTAAATTTCCTCCCACTGGTCTTAGGAGATAGCCCCCCTCCCCCTTCATCAGGGCCCTGCTGCAGACTGCTTCCTGTGTCATGAGCTCACGGGCGGGAGTGGTTTAAGGTGCACACCACACAGATGGCTCAGATTCACGGGCCCCAATGAAGGCTCTTCTTTTTCTTTCTTTAGAAACTTCCTCGTGTTTGCGCAAATGGCATCAAACAAGGAATCTGAGGCCCATCTCAAAGTTGTCTCTACTCTTACCCTTCTTCCCATGGAGTTGGCTCTGTTAATTATTTTATGGTTTGGGGCAGGATCTCACTGTTCAGCTCCGTCTGACCTTGAACTTCGAATGCTCCTCCTGCCTCTGCCTCCTGAGCGCTGAGAATACAGACACACACCACCACACCAAACCCGATTCTGTGTGTGTGCGTGTGTGTGTGTGTGTGTGTGTGTGTGTGTGTGTGTGTGTGTGTGAATATGATCAAAATACATGGTATGCATGTAATACATGCATTATACATGTATATATACATGCAAATACAAATATTATATTTAAATTTAAAAATCATGCCCATCAACTAACAGATGGGTAAACAAAATTAACATACATGTACAATGGCACCAGGCATCTGTAGGAGTGACGGTTGGGCGCACTCTGCTAGCAGGAGGAACCAGACACAACAGGACAATTTCTAGTTTTATTTGTAGTGGGGTTGTACCTGACCTGAAAAAAAGTCTGGGATAAAAAATGTTAAGGAGAACCACACAGCTATAAATGTGTCTAACACATACGTAACCATGGCTGAAATGGTAAGCTTGGTGTTGCAAGTACCTCAGCACGATTTTTAAAAAGCAAAAGGTTCTCTCTACTTTAGCTAGATTAAGAATTTGGAGGATCACTGTGAGTTCCAGGCCAGCCTGGCCTACAAAGGGAGTCTAGGACAAGCCAAGGCTGCACAGAGAAACCCTGAACCAAAAAAGAAAGAAAGAAAGAATTTGGATACACAGAGCAGTTGATATGGCTCATCCTAAATGTCGTGATGAATCACTATTTTGTTGTTGTTGTTTTGTTTTTTGTTTTTTGTTTTTGTTTTTTTTTTTTTTTTTTTTTTGAGACAGAGTTTCTCTGTGTAGCCTTGGCTGTCCTGAACTCACTTTGTAGACCAGGCTGGCCTTGAACTCACGACGATTCACCTGCCTCTGCCTCCCAAGTGCTGGGATTAAAGGTGTGCACCAACACACCTGGCTTGAATCAAGGTTTATAAAGTGAAAACATCTGGCTAACATTCGGTGTGGGCCCTGCAGGAGTTTGTCCTAGTAAGAACAGCTTCAGGCTCTGACGCCTGTACTTAAATCTTAGTACCAACATCTAATAGTTGTGACCACAAGAAAGTCATTTAAGCTATAAAAGCTTCATTCCCCTGATCAGGAAGATAGTGGTGACAATAGCCTCTACCACAGGGGACACCCTAAGAATAGAACAAGCTATGACCATAAGAAGGCTCCAAAGTGCTGGTCACAGTGAGCGATTCATGGTTACCTAGGAGGTTAGGGCACGGTTCCTCAGCCTCGGTACTCCTGACGTGCTGGATGGGATGGTGTGCTGCAGTGGAGGATGAGGCTGCCCTGGGCACTGCAAGGTGCTAGCACCATTCTCACCTTCTAGCTGGTACACAGCAGGTGCCCTCTCCTCCCTCCTTGGGCAGTAAAGCGCCCACTCATCCAGTCAGGCACCCCAAATACTCCTCTACGCCCACTGGAAAACTTCACATTTAGGATCGTGCTGAGCTGGGGACGGTGATGGAGTAAGAATGGATCGAGGTTTCGAAACTCAGTCCCTGCACGGGGCTGGCCACGAGCTGCAGCTAAGAACAGAGGATCAGAAGTACTGATGTTGGCGTGGTACTACTTGGTACAATCAAGTTCAGACCTTTATAAACCCCAATAGCCTTTCTAATACCTGAGTGCGCTGCTCTGGAGACAACAAAAGGGTGGGGGGTGGGGGGGCAGGAGAAATGCAAATTAGACACGGTGAGACAAAACAGCACCTGCCAGCGTCAAACTGATTGTCTTAGGAAAAATAAGAGTAGTCCTCTTGTTCCTTTGGGCCCTAGGAGTTTGTTGTTGGTTATGTGAATTACGAATTTGCCAGTGCAGGGGGTGGGGTGGGGGGGGTGGGGGGTGGGGGGGGTGTCAAAGTGGTGAGTGCCGTTTCCAAGGTGATGTCATCCCAGCATTCAGTTGTGCTTCGCTTCTGCTCGCCTGCACCAGGCTTTCAGCACCTCTTCCCCAGTAGCCTCCTACCACACCTGCCTGGCTCATGCCTCCCTCTGAAACGACCCAGGACACCAAGCTGCTGAGACCCGTTCATTCTGCAAGCTCTGGGGCAGCTGAGAAGCCTTCAGCTGCTTCTTAATGTTTATGGTTGCATTTTAATCCCTTGGGGGTGGGAAGGGCTTTGGAGACCAAGCCCAACACTTTCCTTTCATAAATGGGAACCTGTGGCCCAGAGTGTCTGAATAGGGAAGCACGTGTCCAGCATGCTCACCCCTCTCCTCTTCCCTCTCCTCCCCTTCTCTCTCTCTCCCTCCCTCTCTCTCTCTCTCTCTCTCTCTCTCTCTCTCTCTCTCTCTCTCTAAGCCCCACCACCTGTGAGTATCACAAAAGTCATTTTCTGTCCTGACCCTTGGCATTATTTACAGGATACACCAAGGTTTCGATTATTGTTATCCCACAAGCCAGGAAAAATAAATATCACATCTCTTTCACTGTTAGTGATTTTACATAGCTGGATTCTGTCCTTGGGAAAACAGTGATAATGCCACTGTAACTTATTTTGTTTTATAGCCGCTAGCAGTATAATGTCTTCTTAGCATGTGCTAAATATTTAATACATGTGATTTATTTAATAAGTCACAAGACTGCCAGTGACATTTTTTCATTACAGAAATGAAAAGTTCAAAAATGTCTATAATTAATAATTTCCCCAGTCTTACTTTATTGTGAATTATACCTGTGACCATTACTACTACTACTACTACTACTACTACTACTACTACTACTACTATTATTATTATTATTATTATTATTATTATTATTATATACAAGAGCTTATTAGATATTACTGAGGGAACACATACAGAGATGCAGAGGCCCTGGAAGGAGATTGCCCCTTCCATGCCTCTCCAGTGCCCCACTCTCCAAAAACCTCTACAGAGCTCCCACTGGCAGTCTATCTTGTTGTGAATCTCCTGAAATTCTTCTTTAAAAGTAATAAGCATATATATATATGTATATATATATGTATATATATCCTCAATATAAAAGTATATATTTTATTTCATTGTCTCTCATTATTGAGTTCAAAGTTAAGTAAGTTACCAAGTGCTCAAGATGACTTAAAATCATGTGACTTTGCATTATTTTTTAATATTTATTCATTTACTTTTATGTATGTCAGTGCTCTATCTGCATGTACACCTGCATCCAGAAGAGGGCAGTATAGATGGTTGCGAACCAACACGTGGGTGCTGGGAATTGAACTCAGGACCTCTGGGAGAGCAGACAGTGCTCTTTACCTCTGAGGCATCTCTCCTGCCCGACTTTGCATAATTTATTGGCTTATAGAAAGCTTGTATCTCACTTCAGTGAATATTTTTAGAAGTGTACCTTACACAGTTTAAAATAACATCTGTCTCATATGGTTCTAGACTCTGAGAAAGCATTGGTGGTTTCCTATTCTACCTGTTAAGGGACGCTTTGTTTTTCACAGTGCCCTGAATCACACTAACCAGAGTATACATGTACAAGCAGTGACAAAATATACGTTCAACACTCGTAACAAGCCTGAAGCATAGCACGGCAAAGATGTGCTGCCTGCTTTCGATGTCTTCTCCTTTAATTCTTTTAACACATCGAGGGCTATGTGCTGGCTATTTTCTAAAAGAAAACTTTAAGTATTGGAGCAGTAAAATGACATGTTCAGGGTCAAACAGCTGCACAACCAGGATCTGAATGTAAGCCTGGCCTGTCTAGACCCCAGGGTTTCAACATCTGGATGGTCTCTGTTGGCAGGACTGGGGTTGTATAATAAAGTTTAATTGTTAATAAACAGAGCCAACAGGGAAGGAACAACAGACCCCGGGAAGGAAATCCTAACAGTGGAGACCAAGATGACTGGATGGATGAGACTCAAACTCTTTTCCTTGGATGCCGCTGGCGGCAAAACTTGGAGAACATGGGGTTCAGTTTGCTATTGGAAAGTCCGTGTCCTTTCCTGCCTTGTGGGGAAATTGCACGCATGGAATGCTGACACAGAACCAGCTGGTATCTGCAGAAGCAATCATCCTGTTGGAAGGGCACAGAACATTACTTTAAAACACACTTCCAGTCTTTAAACGCACACGGGGGAGAGGGGAATGTTTTCTTTGCAACTGTTTAAGCAATGTGTCTTGAGTTAGAAATGGTCAAATGCGTTTTTACAGACATTGCTGTATTCGTGTCAACAATGCTCTCAACCAAATCCTATAGACAACGACCCCTTAAAAGGCATCCCTCTCAAAGCTTGGGGAACACTGTGGGTCCCTCCTAGAATGGCGAAGGGACACTCATCTCCGCCAAAAGAAAAGCGGAGCTGAAACAGACTCGTTCTTCCTTCTGTGACATTTAGCAAACAGTCCCAACTATCATTAATTATACTAGAATATTCGCTTTTCGTCCACCACGAGCCCCAGATACTCCCGGAAACGGCTATGTCCTATTTTCCAAAGTGTGCCAGCATCCTAAAGAGGGAAGGAGGAGCCCAAGGAATTCTCACCAACAAGGGCGCAGTGGAATTCCGCGCTGGGTACCGGAAATCGCGCAGAATTTAAGAGAGGTAGGGAAGGCGCCCGGGAAGAAGGCGGGAACGCAGAGGATGCGAGGTGGAGCTGCAGACAGCCGCCCTCGGAGGACAGGGGTTCGGGCCCGCAGGCACGCCGTTCTCAAGCACGCACGGGACACCGCGAGTCCCGATCTTACCTCGCAACCCGCGCACCAGCCTCTCGGCCCAGGCCACTCGGGGTGGCTGCCCGTCGAGCGGGAGGTGGCGATGCAGCGGGTCCCCGCCGCCAGCGGGACTGGGACAAGGCGCGCCCTGGTCCTCGAGCCGGCGCCGCCTCCCGCTCGGGTGGCCGGTGCCGCGGTAGCTCCCCAGCCCCCGGCCGTGGGCGCCCGCCGAGCTCACAGCCGAGGAGGAGGCCGACCTCCGGCTGCCCGGGCGCCACTCCACGTCCATCTCCACCACCATCCCTCCTTCTTCTCCTTCCACTTCGTCGTCCTCGTCGTCCTCCTCGGCCTCGAAGCCCGGGTTATCGCGGCTCCACGCCTGCCTGGAGCAGGAGGAGAGCGGAGGGGAAGGGGAGGCCGAGGCTCCGGCCGGAGGGTCCCGCGCGGCCGCCTGCCGGATGCGCTCCATCTCGATCTCCAGGCCCCGCTGCTCCCGGAGGCCGCCCGGGACTGCCAAGCCGGCGCCCACCGCCGTCAGCCGCCCGGGGCCGGACGCTCGCGGTGCGGGCGAGCGCCTCGCGTCCCCCGGCGGCTGCGGTTGCACGCGGCTGGAGTTCACCATAGCGGTCACAGGCGCCCAGCGCGCCCTGGAGCGGCGCTGCCCTCTGCCGCAGGAGCCATGTTCTTTTCTTCCCGGGGTCCGCCGCCTGCTCCCCGCCCCCGCCCGCCCCCTCGGCCCGCCTCCCGGGTCCAGGCCTCGCCTCGTCGGGCCTCAGGAGCGCTGAAATGGCACCCACCCACGGCCAGCGCTCCCCGCGCGGCTCCCAGGCCAGCGCCCCGAGCAGTGCCCGCATTCTTACGGGGTGGTAGCCCCCGAAATGAAGGAGGACTTGGCCGGCCAGCTCCTTGGGAAAAGGGCTCCTGAATTCGCCTATGCCTGCATGATCTCAACATAATGCTTAGGCCTTGTCTGCCCTCTGCCTAGGTTGACGGAGGTGCAAAGAGGGGAGTACAGACTGAGATCATCTTGTAGGATAACGTGAATTAGTGAGACCCAGCTTGAACCAAGTCTCTGGGAGGGCAAGTAAATCATTCCTCACTTAAAAACTAGAAACAAGTCGCTAAGGCTGCCTCACCTTGCCTTTGGTAGCCCTGGTCTCCCTGACTCTGCGTTTATTGGGTAATTCCCCCAGTCTCCCTGTCTCCAGACATCCTGAGGATTCAAAGGGTTGGGTTCAGGGGACTCTTGAATGGATTGCTGATGTCTCCACCTTATCTTGTTTTTGCTCCTGGCCCGCACCGGCCTCTGAGTAACAGAAACCTGCCTCAGGCTTTACCCCTCTATGCCCCAGCTGGTAATGCTCTGCAGTTGCCTCAGGTATGCCTACTCCAAACTCGGTTTTCTATGGTTGCCCCATCTCTTTTAAATCTCACACCCCTGATTGAGATTTGTGCCTCTCTGCCCTCACTACTCTTCGAATACTCTCCTGTGTCTCCTAGGCAAGTCCCTCACAGGTCTTTTTGTTGCTTCTGCCCTCAAGGGTTTCTCTGATAGAGTCTCTGCTTTTTTAACCCCTCCCCCTCCCCCCGCCCCCCCAGTGCCGCGTTGTCTGTCATTCCATACAGGAGCAAAGGATTTCTTTCATTTCTTTCTTCTGCCATCCTGGTACTAAACTGGCCTCGCCCTGTTTAGCTTCTGAGATGAGAGCGGGTTGGGAGCCTTCAAGAGAGAGCTATGACCCCCTGTGTTCTCCGTGTCCCAGCTGTTTCTAGATTATAGAATCAGCCATGTCGGTGCAAGCAGGGGTCCACGGACTCCTCGCTTAAGTGGTAGCATTTCACTTCTGCAGGTTAGCAAATGTGCATGTCCAATCCTATATTAGTTTGCTAGGCTTGTTATAATAACCGACCACATGCTGTGTTCAATAACGCAAATGTATTTTCTGAAAAAAAAAAAAGTAGTTGGTTGTCCTCTTCTGAGGCGTCTCTTGGCTTGCAGATGGCCCATTTTCCTGTGATATGCTTCCTTCTCCTCATTCTCTCCCTCCTCCTCCTCTTCTTCCTCATCATCATAGTTGTTACAGACATCCATAATGGTATGATTTAAATTTCGTTGCTTCTAAAAAGCCCTAACGACCAATTATAGCCAGATGCTGAGATACCAGGCCTTAGGAATTCAACATATGCATTTGGGATGTGTGTGTGTGTGTGTGTGTGTGTGTGTGTGTACACAATTTATTCAGTCATAGTGGGCACTGCAATCTTTTTTTGGAGAGGTCTCCCTATCACACATCTGTCTATATATCTCCCTGCCATTATTTGTTGACCCCATGTATATTTCCTATATGTAAAATTAAGAATTGGACAAGTTAAAGCAAAGTAGAGTGAGGGCCTAGGCCTCAAGAAAAAACAAACTTATCAAAGAAAGGTGCAGAACTCTCACACTAGAAAGGTTGGGCGGCCTGTGTGGAAAGAGGCCTCTGGAGAAGCACGTGTCCTGAGCTGTGCCCTGCTCACACTGCTCAGCAGGCATCTTGCCAGAGGAGCCAGGTATGAAGACAGAGCGCAGACTTGGGGTCAGAAAACAGGTTCCATGCATGGATTTAAAAATATGACCCAAAGAAGAACTGTAACCATCACTTAAGACACTTTACCTTGCCAGGCCACAGGGGAAGAGGACACACTGATGAGCTGGGGTGGATGGGAAAGGGGGGGGGCTCCCCTGGTCTGAGGAATAGGGGAGCAGGATGGAGGAGAAGAAGGCATGGGAGAGAAGGAGCGAAGGTGGGACTGAGAAGCGAGGAGGGATGAGACTATGACCAGGATGCTAAGTGAATAAATAAATTAGTGTTTTGTTTTGTTTTGTTTTGTTTTTTTAAGTAGAGAGACCTCAAGTCCTCCACAACAAACTTATTGACTTGGAGATTCTAGGACTTTTGCCCTGGAGTTCTGAAATCTCCTTGGATGCTTCCTGGCACCGTGAGTTTGAGAAGCAGTGGTGTGTTTCAGATGATATAAAATAGCCCTGAGCTCTATAGTCACCAGGGAGGACATCCTGCAGAATGCCACAGGAGGACTTGCAGTGGTGCTGCAGGCTTTGGCTGTTGGTATCGTACTAGCTCTTCATCGGGACCATAGCTTCACTCCTTCTGGGTTGCTGATGTCCACATTCTGATTTTATGTCACTGTGTCTATCCTTCGCAGAGCAGCTAGCTTCCGCTCAAGCAAGGCTTGAGGCTGTCGATTTTTCTCGCCCTGGCCAGAGTTACTTCCTTTAAATCATCCTTTAACACCCCCCCCCCGCCCCCACCACTTCTCCTGGATTTTCCCTTACACACACCCGGTGAGATCCTGGCTCCCACACCCCTTTTGCATTACAGATTTCCGTCACGTAGCACTGTGAGGGACGCTGTGCAGATCATAGATGTTGTTCGGTTTCGTTTCATGTCTGTAGTGGGCTTTTCCGGGGACATGCTGTACAAATCCAGCCCTTAGTCTGACTGCTGCTTGTAGACATTGGAGGAGCTTGTAAACAGCAACCCTGAGAAGAGCCTGGTTAAGTTTAATGCACAGTGGTGCCCAGACACCCGGTGATGGCACTGTTAACTTGGGCTGCTTGTTTAACTAATTTTCCAGTGAAAACTGGCAAGGCAGACAGAAGCTGAAGTGCCCGTTGGTCTGGATGTCTCCACCTTCAGTAGGAAATCCAAAGAGTTCCTGGCAGGTGTGGTGTTGCTTTAGCAACTCACAGAACAAACATGTTTCCTCTCATTTTCCCCAAGTACTTATTTATTTAACAACATTGTAAAAATAAATGTTTACCACTCAGCATCTGAAATCATTAGCAGAGAATCTGGCATTTGAGCCATGATAAGGAAAAATGCCATTTTTAAAGACCTGATTTTATTCTTCATTTTACTTCTAATAAGGCAAGGCTCCGATTCATGAGGCATTTTCTTGGCATCTGCCTTAGCTGGCCCTGTGGCGATAGAGACCTCGCCTCTCTATCTTAGACTCCTGTTCAGAGTAACGAGGTTAAGTGCCCACTCCCAGATCCTCTGTGGGCTTCGAATTGAATGCTAGTGAGGGAATATGAACAAATTCACCAAACTATTAGTGGCTGTCCACAAGACATCAGGTGCCATATTGAATTCCAGGGAGACAAAACTGAGACCTAAGTTCTGTTTTCAAGGGAAGCAATTTGTATAAAGAAACTTCCTGGAAGCATCCTCAAATCTCACCCCCTCTCTTTACATGTCATAGAAATGTATGGATCTTTCTAGACCCTGGCATTCAGTTGTCGGCTTCTCCTGTCATCCTCCTTAGCTACAACCCTGGTCTCTGTTTACGTACTGGCCTACCACGTAAACTTATGCGTCACTTGTGCTCTCTGTCAGCCATCTTCCTGAGCAAAATGTATGCCCATGGTGGGGGCAAGGCGGCATCTGTCACTAGGAAGCCTACCTCTTTTTGAGAGACAGTGGTAGTCAGACTTTCTGGGCAGCAATGGCTCTGCCCTATCCTGAGTCTGAGTCTGCGTGTGACTCAGAGGTGGCTGGCACCCACTTCAGCTCCCAAGAAGTGAGTCAGGCACTTAAACGCAGCCACTCGGAGGAGCCGGTCCCTCTAGCCCCTGTGACTGTGTTAAAGGACGAGGGCGGAGACCAAGGTTGATCAGTCTTACCCAAGCCAGAATGTGGGTTAGTTTTTCACCAAGTATTAAAACAAGAAAACGTTTCCCCCTACTGGGTTTGTGTTGTGGAGTTCTAAGTCCAGACAAGTTGGCAGCCAAACTGTTGAGTCTCATGGAGAGTGGAGACAAGAGCGAAAAGTGCTTCATGCACAATATGAGGACCAGAAGCAAGCCCAAACTAAATTAATGTTTGAGTGGCCATGTTATTATAGAGTGTGTATGTGTGTGTGTGCGCGCACCCACACGCGCGCGCACACACACACGCGCGCGCGCACACACACACACCTTATTTCATGTAGCCCAGGTTGGCCTCAAACCCAGTGTGTAGTCGAGGATGGCCTTGAACTTCTCATGCTCCTCCCCACGCCTACTGAACGCTGGGGTTTCAGGTGTGTGCCACCGTGCCCTTAACTCCAATACTCTCCCAAATGTGTACTGTCTCCAGCCTTTAAAACAGAAGTTTTTTTCCTGTGTCATCTCCTAGTTTTGTCAAGGGCAGAATAATAGGTTTCTCTCTTGACTAAATATGCCAATTCAAGCTGAATTAAAGTATGAGGCAGCTCTCAAGGGAAGTTCACTGACCTCACAGGAGTGAGGTCTCCATACCGACTTGGGGGGTACAGAGAGAGAAGAGAGTGAACAGAGAGAGAGAGAGAGAGAGAGAGAGAGAGAGAGAGAGAGAGAGAGAGCCTGGATTATGTCTGGAAGAGCCTCTAGGGAAGCCGGGCCTCTGGGCTGGAGAGTTCAGGGTAGGGGGTGGGTATGCCAGCCACAACCTGTTACAGGTAGGGATGCTGAGGAGAGGCTGGAGACCAGTTCTGCTTCGATACGTGAAATAGGCACCTCAGCTGCTTATCCCAGGTCTGAAACCCAAGCGTCACACATGACCCGCGAGTTTACGTGGTAGGCCTGAAAGAAGAATGGCTGTAGTCATGGCACCCAGAAGGAGCAATCCTCAACATCGGCACATGCATGCTAGGCCACTGAGTTACAGCTCTGAGTATTTGCATATAACACTGAACGTCTTTTCGGGTGTTTGCCATCTGTATACCCCTTCTGGTGAGATATCAGGTCTATCCTTTGTCTATTTTCCGGTTGCACTGCTTTATTCCTTCAACATGTCATCTCTTTAGAGTTCTTTACCACAGCCCCTGATTTGTGGGATACAGCTTCTGGGGCACTTGGGTTCTTCCTGGGATGAGAGAACACAACACCCTGTTCTGTGCGGGGTGAGACTGATGAGTTGAGACCTTCCTGCTTTGTTGCTGAGGGAAGGTGCTCATCCTGAAGAACTCATCCTTAAAAAGACAAGCAGTGTGATTTCAGAGACACTTTTCCAGGTTGAGAATATAAATACTATGTCTCTCTTTGTCTCTCTGTCTCTCTCTCTGTCTCTCTCTGTCTCTCTCTGTCTCTCTCTGTCTCTCTCTGTCTCTCTCTGTCTCTCTCTGTCTCTCTCTCTCTCTCTCTCTCTCTCTCTCTCTCTCTCTCTGTGTGTGTGTGTGTGTGTGTATTCAGATGCTCAGGTGGGCCAGAGGTTGATGTAAGTCACTTGCCCTGTTGCTCCCCACTGTAATTGAACCCACTGATCAATTGACTAGATTTGTTGCCCAGGGATTTCTGAGATTCTACCAAACTTCATCCTCCCTGAGCTGGGGTTACAAGGACAGCTTTCTGAAAACAGTGATGGACATCCAGCCCCAGGATCTTGTGTTTATATGTCAGGCACTTTAGTGACTGAGCCGTTTCCCTGGTTCCCCATTCTTATTTTTCCTAGAGTTTTATTAAACTGTGGGTTGTATTTATCAAATTCTTTATGTCACTGATGTTATCACATTTTTTCTTTAGTTTCTTGGTATAATGGGGCACATTATTTGCTTTTCAAATGCTGAACAAGCCTTCCTACCCTGTATTGGATCCTACCTGGTGGAGGTGTTCAGTTAAGGTGTATTTCATACCTTGCTGGGTTTGATTTTCTAACATTTTACCCAGGACCTTTGTGTCTGTGTTTCTGAGAGTTATGGATTTTCAGTATCATTGTGTTTGTCTGTTGTCTCTGGATTTGACTAGAGAGGAAAACTTGTTTCATAAAGTCATCTGGATGGAATTCCCTCCCTTTCTGCTTTCTGAATGTGATGGTGGAAAATGTGTGTTAACTCTCCGAATGCTGGGTACATTTCCCTGTGCAGGCTTCCGGGTCAGGAGTTTCTTCTTCAGGAGTCCTGTGTGGCACATTCGGTTTCTTAAGCGATTACCAGGCTGCCACAGCTGTCATCTCCACTGAGTTTTGAGAGCTAATAGCCTTTGGGAAGCTGTTGGCTTCTTCTACACCACCAAAACAAATGAGCTCAAAGTTGTTCACAGTTGTATTTTTGTTGTTGTTGTTTGTTTGTTGTTTATTTGAGACACTGCTTCTCTGTGTAGTGCCTGGCTGTCCTAGAACTCACTCTGCAGACCAGGCTGTTTTGTTTTGTCTCATGTTCTGGAATCGAGGAGTCTACTCTCATCACAGTGTCAGTAGGGGCATGTTTCCATGGAAATCTGCGGAGGAGAATCTTTTGCTTCTTCCTGGCTCCTGGGACATCCTTACATGGTGGCCTCTGTCTTCACACACCCTTTTCTTATAAGGTCACCTGCAGCACTGGGTTAGGAGCCCACTGTACATCACCGTGACTTCATTTTAATGAAACCAATTATGTCTGCAGTGACTTTGCATACTGAGATATTGGACATTAACTACAAAACACCTGTCTTGGTAATGATCATTTCATCACGCTGGCATTCCCTCGGTACCTTTAAGTAACAGCAGGGCTGTGTGATTGTCCCTGCTTATGTCCTGAATAATAACGATGAGCCTTCTCAGTTTGTATCTGTACTCATCTTTGTAGAAGCATTTTACATTAATATTTTGGCATGAGCCCTGTGTATCCAATGCAAACACTCTCCACTGAGCTGAGGCCCCAGGGAATCACTTGTTTAGAGGAAACACCACGTTTTACTCTGCCTTGCTGATTGCATGTTTTCAATTCCATCACTCCCGCCCCTCCCTCACCTTTCCCCTTCCTTCTGCCCGCCCAGGGTTTGCTCCTAGTTTCTGGGGTAGGGACTCATGTCCCCGTTTTACCCTTTGTGGAGGAGATGGAGCCATTCTGAATCTGGCCGCATTCTGTATGACATCACTACATTAGCTCCTCTCTGTCTGAGTCTGAGACTGATGCAAGGTGACAGTCAAGTGTCTGAGCTTGGATTTAGAGTAAGGCCCCTGCTCCTTCTAGCCTCACCTTTCAGAATGCAGATATGTCATTCCTGTGCAGAACTTGGGGAGTTTTACCCTATGATATCCAGGCAATAACTTCAAAGTAGCCCTTGACATGTGGTTTTGGTACTGCAGTGTCGTTAGAATCCGGGCTTAGGTTTGTCCCTTTAGATCTGCCCTGTGTTCTTTGTCTCACTGGCACCTATACTGCGCATCTTTCAGTGTGACAGGCCATCAGATTCTGCCATCTCAGCTCTTAAGATCAATTTACCTGTAAGGTCTTGTCTATATGTCAATATGGGGGGGGATGGAGGTGGGGGAAGCTCTGAAGAGCGAACCTATGACCTTGCATAGGCTGGGTAAGAGTAAATCTGGACACACTATACTCCATCACGGTAGGAGCGTGTTAGTGAAGCTGAATTTGAAAGCTAGGTGAAAATAAAGACTATCAAAGTTTTTCAGTCAACAGCAGTTTCTTTCTTTCAGAACTGTTGTGTGATATTGAGGCATGTCACCTCTTGTACAGTGGGCATAACGTTCATTAAGTGATCACTTCCTGAGTCAGCTTTTACATTGTGATTTATGAAATGGTTTTCTTTCTTTTTTTTTTTTTTATCATTCCTTCTTCACGTTTTGTTAGTGTGTATTTGCCCGTTAAGAAGAGTTTGTCTCAGGGCGTGGTGGCCCACGCCTGTAATCACAGAGGCAGGTGGATCTCTGTGAGTTTGAGGCCAGCCTTGAACTACAAAGTGAGTCTAGGACAGCCAAGGCTACACAAAGAAACCCTGTCTCGAAAAACCAACCCCCCCCAAAAAAAACCCAGCTTGCAAGAACCCATTGCTGCCACTGTCATTTTCTTTGCTTTGCCTGTGGGCCCTACGGTGACCCTTCATGTCTGCTTTTAGTTCCTTGTGTATGAGTTCATTTTATTTTTGGGCGCTTGTTCCCTTCCTATCTGAAGAGGACACTGCAGATCATTTTTTACCTTTCTTGGCCAAGAGCAAGAATTAACCTTTCCCAGTGATCCTGTCTAGCTAAAGCTCAGCATCCCTTTTCCAAATCCATCACCTTTGCTCAGTGATCCAGGAGTTGCTTGCTTTGCCAGCTGGCACAATGGCACTTTGTCAGTAGAGGGCACTGGAGGGACACTGCAGAACTGGCTCACTCTGCTGTCCCTGGTGTCCTTGTTCTGCTCCTAAAGCAATGCTGGTGGCCTCTTATACACAGCACCCAGCGGCACTCACCGGAGCATCTTTCTCTCTCAGCTGCCCTGCCCAACTCAGTATGTTGGCGCCCTTCTGTTGGGATATTGTTAGGCAACTTCCTACCAGCTGCCCACCAGCCCTGACCAGGGGTCACCCAGCAAACTGGTATTCTCATCTGCTGGGCTGCAGTTATAGACTTTCTAGTGAAGAGTTTTAGGGGGGAGGTCCATCTTCGCAAGTTGTTCTGTATGCGGGAATCCTCACCCCTATTGATGTCATTAAAACTGCCCTTGGTCTTCCATAACAATCTTTTGTTAGTCATTAATTTTTTTTATTACACTCTCCCTTTTCAAATTAGCTGTGTGGTTCCTTCCCTCTGCATAAACTCTGACTAGTGGAGAGACAGGATGGTCCTTGAATTCCACCAGAATTTAAAGATGTGATTTTGGGGTTAAGCTGATGATGCCCTTGGATTTCAGCAAGTGCTGATAGAACACAGCATGTGGGAGTGACACAGCTCACTCGTGATCATTAGGGCCTGGCTGTGCTGGAGTACAAAGGAAGCAAGGACACCAACAAGCTCTGAGTCACTTCACTCGGCTGCTGATGTCTTCAGGGACAGTGATGTGGGCTGTTCCCATATCCTCGGTGGTATTGCACACTCTCTCTACCAGACAGCAGTTTCCATGTGGGTTTGGGCTTATGTCTGACTTTATTATTTTCTTTCATGGATGTTTATGTGCCAGTACTGCAATGCTTTGTGTGTGTGTGTGCCTGTGTGCATGTCAGTGTATGTCTTTGTGTATGTATGTCTGTTAGTGTATGTATATGTGTGCATCTGTGTGTGTGTCTGTGTTAGTGTGTATATATGTGTGTATGTGCGTATGTTAGTGAGAGTCTATGTGTGTGTCTGTCTGTGTCTGTCTGTGTTAGTGTGTATATATATGTGTGTGTGTGTCTCTGTGTGTGTATGTTTGTGTTAGTGTGTATGTTTATGTTAGTGTGTGTCTCTGTGTGTGTGTATGTTTGTGTTAGTGTGTGTATATGTATGTGTGTGTGTATGTGTGTGTGTGTGTAGGGAGGGGAAGTAACTAGGATAAACTCTTCCTTATTTCTGCTACTTCTTTTTAGAATTTTCATTATATATTTATATGTTATTTTCTATATCAACTTAAACATCAGTAAGAAGTTTATTTTATTAATTAATTTATTTATTTAGATGATTTATATATTTTACCTATTTATGTGTGCTTGCATGCACTTATGTGTACTGCATGTGTGCAGTACCTTCAGAATCCAAAAGACGGTGAGTTACAGTCAGTTGTGGGCCACTGGGTCTAGGTGCTGGTTACCAAACCCAGGTTCCTAGTTTTATTTTTTATTGAAATTGTATTACGTTTTTATATTACTCGGAGGAAATGAACATACTTATGTGGTTTAGCAGTCCTATAAAAAGGAATGCTCCTTTTCAGTTTATTCAAATCCTTTTTAGGGTTTCAGGATATTTTAAATTTGAAATTAAAATATAATTTTATCATCTTCCCTTCCTTTCCTCCCTCCAAACCTTCCTCGGTACTGCCCTTCCTCCCAATTCATGGTCTGTATTCCTCGCATTGTTGTTACACAAGTGTTATGCCTCTCTGGTGTATTCCTAAATATATAAATACAGCCTGCTCAGTGCCTATAGGGCTCCTCGGATGTATATGATTTCAAGGCTGACCACTAAACATTGGCCTTTTCCCTGGCGAAGATGATGTCTCCTGCTTTCTCTATTGCTCAGCTGCATGCCATTCTTTGATTAGGGTGTAGACATCAGGAGATTCCCCCCTCCTGTGTCTGCCCATCTGTTGTTATTCAGGCCTTGTTCAGGCAGCTGTACAGAGAAGACTACATGGGTGGAGCTTCTCTGACAGTTCTAGGAGACTCATTTTCACACAGGCGTCCTGGCCCTCTGGGTATCGCAGTCTCTCCACCCTCTCTTCCTCTATGGCCCCTGAACCTAGGTGCAGGAATTGTGTTTTAGATTATTAGTTGAGGCTGGGTACCACACAGTCCCTTTTTTATTTTTTTGTATTTTGATAAGTTATGGTTTTCTGTAATTGTCTTCATCTGTACCAATAAAATGTTTCTTTGATGAGAAGTTAGACTCATAATTATCTGTGGGTTTAAGAACAAATATGTTGAATGTTGTTAGGGCTTCTGCCAGTTAAGTTTAGTAGTAGTTTAGGCTCTTCTACAAGATCCATGACTTCATTAGCCCTGGTTAATTGGTTAAATTTCTAGTTCCAGGCATAAGTGTCTTCTTGTTAAGTAGGTCTTCAGTCCAAGTAGAGAGCTGCTGGTGACTGCCAGGATATGCATACCGCCACTGTACCCGTAGTGATGCCATGCCACGGTGGCTGCTGCTTTAGTTCAAAGGCTTCATAGTTGTGTATGGCTGTTAGTTGCTTCCATCTCTTGGAAGCTTGCATGCAACCTCCTGGCCATATGAGCCACTCCATAGGGAAGAGGCCTTCATGTCAGATCCAGCTCCAACCTTCTGGGTCCAGTGTCTGAAGCACATGATGTCTTCAAAAACAGGGACTTTTATCTTCAGCCCGTGGGAGGCAATCAACGGCAACAGCATTAGCCTATAGTGTTTGAGGGATCTCTTGGACAATCCTAACCAACAACTCAAAAGAAGGGTTCTCATGCTGGGGCTTGTGGTTTTGGATAGATAGTCTATAGCTCTTGTGGGGAAATGCTGACAATGCATCAGACCAGATGGAAATTTTCATCTTAATTCTATTTGCATATGTATATGTATAGATATGCATTACATGTAATTTTATGTAGGTAGATAATAATATGATTCTTTATGACCTTTTCAGATATCCTCACTGTTTTTTTTTTTTACCTCTTTTCATCTTCTGTATTTATCTCACCCCCATTTTCTCCTTCAAATCACTTATAGCCCACATATCCCATCCCTATTGCTCCCCGATGCCCCGTGTCTGTGGGATAGATTAAGCTTTGTCGCAGGTGGAAGCAGTCTTGGCGGGCTTTACCCTTGGGGCACACCATGAATACCTTGTGAGAGACTGTTTGGAGCCTTCCTGGGCTTGGAATTCAGGAAGCCTACCTAGGAACCCCACCTTGGCTATTGTTTTCCTAATTGACCCTCGAAGGGAGAAGGGACCGCCCTTTGCATATGACTGGGAAGGTGGGGGAGAGAAAAACAAGAGGTAGAAGGAGAGAAGGAGAAGGCGCGGAGAGAGAGGAAAGGACCGGACCAGCTCGTGGGACTGAGACACCTAAGGACCCGTCCTGCCGAACAGATTCCAGGAGGTTTTAATCTTCTGTCCCTTTAACCTTTTTTTCCTTCTTGTATATGCTAGTTGGGTTGTATAATAAAGTTTAATTGTTAATAAACTGAGCCAACACGTGTCCTTTTTTACAATGTGCAACATTGTAGCTAGGAACCACAGACAGGGATGTGGATGTGCAACATTGTAGCTAGGGATCACAGACAGGGATGAGGATGTGCAACACTGTAGCTAGGGATCACAGACAGGGATGTGGATGTGCAACATTGTAGCTAGGGATCACACAGGGATGTGGATGTGCAACATTGTAGCTAGGGATCACAGACAGGGATGTGGATGTGCAACATTGTAGCTAGGAACCACAGACAGGGATGTGGATGTGCAACATTGTAGCTAGGAACCACAGAGGGATGTGGATGTGCAACATTGTAGCTAGGAACCACAGACAGGGATGTGGATGTGCAATATTGTAGCTAGGGATCACACAGGGATGTGGATGTGCAACATTGTAGCTAGGAACCACAGACAGGGATGTGGATGTGCAACATTGTAGCTAGGGATCACAGACAGGGATGTGGATGTGCAACATTGTAGCTAGGGATCACAGACAGGGATGTGGATGTGCAACATTGTAGCTAGGGATCACAGACAGGGATGTGGATGTGCAACATTGTAGCTAGGGATCACAGACAGGGATGAGGATGTGCAACACTGTAGCTAGGGATCACAGACAGGGATGTGGATGTGCAACATTGTAGCTAGGAACCACAGACAGGGATGTGGATGTGCAACATTGTAGCTAGGGATCACAGACAGGGATGAGGATGTGCAACACTGTAGCTAGGGATCACAGACAGGGATGTGGATGTGCAACATTGTAGCTAGGGATCACACAGGGATGTGGATGTGCAACATTGTAGCTAGGAACCACAGACAGGGATGTGGATGTGCAACACTGTAGCTAGGGATCACAGACAGGAATGTGGATATGCAACATTGTAGCTAGGGATCACAGACAGGGATGTGGATGTGCAACATTGTAGCTAGGGATCACAGACAAGGATGTGGATGTGCAACACTGTAGCTAGTGATCACAGAGTGGGATGGGCAACATTTGTTCTCCTTAGTCTGGGTTACCCCCTTAATATGGATTTTTTTTTTAGTTTTATCCACTTACTTGCAAATTTCATGATTTCATTTTTCTTTAAAGCTGAATAGTACGCTATATAGTCTACATATGCACATTATTTTCATTATTCATTTGTCAACTGAAAAGTATTTAGATTGTTTCCATGATTTCTAGATAGGCTATCTAGTTTTAAAAACCAAATGTATTTTTTCCACCCCAATCTTTCTGAAATTTCACATTTGAATGAAACTGGGACATTTGGTTTTCACCTAAAGCATCATTAAATTCTTTTAATTAAAAAAATATTGTTTCTCACCCAAGAATGATCAGACAGCTAGAAGATCTAGACAACATTCCATAAGGCCAGGAAAGCCACACGCTTACTGAGCAAATGGTGAAAACATAAAAATTGACTTTTTATTACATCCAGGCTTTTACTCCCTTTTACATTAGCCAGTGACTGTTATAATCAGATAAGAATACTTTAAGAAAGCCTTGTAGTTCTACCTGTTGTCAAATCCCAGGTAACCTTTGTCCCACTGATCAGTAAAAGCCTAAAGGGCTTTAACTAAATTGGGCAAGTTCATTAAAATGGTTACATTTTAGAAATTGCAGAACAGTTGTGAGACACTAATAAACAATAATTGACACCACCAGACTTAGTACATTCGAGATACAGGATTTATTCACACCAACAAAAATGATCACAACAAAATATACACTAATTATAAAAACAAGAGTATAGTGACACAGACTGTTACAGTATCTCTTTTAACCTGTTTCTACATACATTTGTTCATAAAGGAATAACAATCATTAAAATGCAGCGGCCATTTGCATTTCTTCAACAGAAAGAATAGAAGCAAAGTGCTGGAGCTTTTCAGGTTACAAGGCGCTGGCGTGAAGCAACAAACTAAGCTAATGGTCCAAAATAGTATCTATTTCCTTCTCCACAAACATATATCCACCAAGCTGAGAAATGAGTGCTAGTGCCCTCACTAATATTTTTTTCTTGTTTTTACTAAAGGCAAAGTAAGGAGCTGTGATTTTGCCTCTTTTTTTAGTTAACCTCAGAAGATGAGCTCTCTAATTCATGAGAAATGTGGAATTTCAGATGTTGGCCATCCTCCTGGCCCTTAGGGTCTAGGAGCAGCTTGTCCTCATGGCTGTGAAACTCATGGCTCTGATGCCCCTGGCTGGCTTTGAACTTTTCCTTGCTACTAATCATATCAGACTGCTCGGGGCTCTCATGACTGGCCTTCTGTTTATACTCCCTGAGTTGTTCATGGCTCTGGGTTTCCACACTTGGTTCGTCCAGCTGATTTGATTCATGACTGGTCTTCCCATCGCTGTCCTGATCAGAGGGCATGTTCAGACGCTGGGCAACGGAGATGACCTGGAGAGCCTCATCTGACTCCACACTCTTCATGTGGGAGGCAAGGTCCTCATCTGTAGCATCAGGATACTGAACCAAGAGCAAATTGAAAAATTATGCAAACAGCCATGGATAAGAAGATTATAAACCTTTGATGTCTAACATTTAGGCCAAACTGTACTAGATATTTTAAAATTTTTGATTGAAGAAAAAATGTACTAGCATTTACTTTGTACTTTGCCAGTCACTTCTGTGTCAATCATTGCTAGTGTATTAGGTATATCACTTATGTGTGCAGTCACCTCCGTGTCAATCATTGCTAGCTTATTAGGTATATCATTTGTGTGTGTGTAAAGTAGTCTTGTTATCTCATTATTATCTTTTCACATGAAAAGACATAGAAAGTTACATTGTAAGCTGAACAGTAAATAACAAGGCTAAGTCTAACCCAGACCCTTGACTAAGTTCATTATAACTGTCATTTCATAATTTCTCTCATGCACTTAGCTTCCAAATATAACCATTATACTTCACAAATAATTGCTCTTTTCTTAGGTAGCTACTGAAGTAACATAATTGCTGTTAAATATTGCTTAGATTTTGGGGTATGGGAAAATGGAATTGTGTGTGGTAGACAAAATTTAAAAAAAACATTATGTACACTTTAAACGAGACCACAAAAGTAGGGTGAATCTCTGTATTCAAGGGTCATAAAGGAGTGCTCGGTGAATAGTGAATAGATTTGCAGACTCTGGTTTCCTAGAAGTGAGCTCAAGGCACAGCCCTTCCATGTGTCTGACAAGGGACTTACCTGGTCATCAGACATGTGGAATTCCCCAGACTTTGACCTCAGTCCGTAAGCCAGACTATCCCCTCTGCCATTGGGGATGTCTATGGTAGGGGCAATCGGAGTGGCATCTTCTGTCTGTGTAGTAGCAGTGACGTACTCATCAGACTCGTTGGAATGGTGAGAATCGTCATCAGACTCATCAGAGTCCACAGAATCCTCGCTGTCGGCGTGGGCATCGTCATCATCATCATCATCGTCCATATGGTCATGGCTCTCGTTGGACTTGCTTGGGAGAGTCTAGGTCAAGAACCAACACGGCTCAGCAAATCAGCGCTTGGGTTTCATACGGTGCTAGTTTTGTTGGAATATTTTTAATTTCATTTCAAGCTCTTTGCTTTCTGTGGTTTCAAGCTAATGAAGTAGGCCTCTTATTTGCTTTATAACAAACATACCAATAAGTGAAATCACATTCACTTTTGGCGTTTTAATGAAATACCATTTTCTTAGAGACTTTCAAGCCAAGCTTATAAGTACATGTACATTATTAATTTACTAAATTCAATGAGATAATGAGCACAAATAATTGCTAGATTAAGGATTTTTTTCATCTGAAATGTTGTTCTCCAAGATATCAGATCATCTGTGTCTTAATATAGAGATCAAAACCTATAATTGCCTCCCTGTTAATAAGGCTAGTTAGGAGATGACTGTTATGCGTGGCTTTACAAACTAGCCCAATTTCATATAGTGAAAGAGGGATTAAAGTCTATTAAGCTACAAATCTGAAAATCTTCTCTTTATCTAGTTTTCCTCATCAGAGATTATCTGTACACTTAAACTGAATCTTAAGGGAAATTTTATTTATTTCCTCAGCAAATAGGAAAGAACACTTACTGAATAATCTTTAATATCAGAAACAGAAACATTTTTGAAGTAAAAAAAAAAATCTTGGGCTTGGTTAATCACTGATGATATGCTTATTAAATATCAGTTAAAATACCTTTAACTTACTTCTCATACTCCATAAGAGGCTTGACAGCTCAGGTAATAGGCATGAGTAGGCACTTTCTGTAACACTAAGTGTATCCCTAAGAACCTGCGTAGCTTAGGGGTGCATGGGAGCGTTTCCTTTGTAAGCAAGCTTTTGAATGGAGATTCACTGGGACGCTTGCTAATGGACTGACAATCTGAAGGAAACAGGCAGCGGCTTCCTCCAGATCGCTAACAGTGGGTCTTACTGAAAGGGGGAACTTACTTCTTGCTTAGCATCATCCGTTTCTTCAGAGGACACGACATTCTGAAGGAAGAAGTCCACATATTAGCACACAACATACGCACTCAGCTGCTTTATTCCAAAGCCATTCTTTTCAGTCTAAAGCTGGACTTATTTTTCAGCCCGAATGATGGTTTCTAGTGGGACAGAATGTATCCTGGTCCCCTGTTACCTACCAGCAGGAAGATCCCACTGACTAACTAGTCTGTACGGCTTCATTAGGAGCTGTCTGTAGTCACTGCTTCAGGGCTTTGCTTGTTTGCTTTTGTTGTTGTAGTAGTAGTAATTATTTATCATATTTTGTGTGTATAAGTGGTTTGCTTGCATGTATAGTGCCATGTGCATGCAGTTCCCCAGGAGATCAGAAGGGGACAATAGGTCTCCTGGAAATGGACTTAAAGAAGGCTGAGAGCTGACATCTGAGTGCTGGAAACTGAACCCAGGTTCGCTGCAAGAGCAGCCAGTGCTCTTAATGGCTTTGCCAGCGCTCCTGCCCTGTTGTTCAATTTTGAGAGATTTAAAAGACAATACCTGTGGGGCTAGGAGGGTCTGCTTCTGAGATGGGTCCGGCTTCAGCCACGTGGCTACAGCATCTGGGTGTTTGCTGTAAAGCTATTTGAAAAAAAGAAAGAATGCATTTATCATTATTTTAAAGGGAACACACAGGGATCTGTAAGCCAGAGTTTAGAAAGCAGCTGTACTTTCCATTTCTGAAGGCAAGGCATGCTAAATACTCATAGCAACATGCAAAACTTCAGAAATCATTTCATAACATCTTTTTCTCTCATTCATTCATTTAATGCCGCCCGTAATAGCATTTACAGTGGGTCAGACCTTCATCCAAAGTGATTTATAAATATTGGTCCAGTCCCTTCAACCCCTTAAGAGGTATAAAGCAGTATTCTCCCAACAATGCTGAAGAAGCAGCTCAGCCAGGGGGAGGCTTAGGTGTTGAGAAGCAGTGGTGCCGGCGTTCACCGGGCAACACTGGCTGTCAGCGCCCACCCATCAGTGACTTCCATTCCTGTTCTACCTTTGCTGGTTGAAGCTTGCTCTGCGCTAAACACCCTTTATTGCTTTTGACAGCAGCTGTCTCCTTTCCATAGAACAGACTCTCTAAAAGGATTCTTTCAGGCTGGACTTGCTGAGGTGGTGTTCTCAGCCACAGGTAACTACTTTAATGTAAGTTAAGATTAAATTAAATGTAGTTAATTTCAATAAAAATTAAGGTTTTAAAAAAAACCTCAATCTCCTTATTGAACTAGCCACAATCGTCGCGTGAGTCTAGTGGTTACTCGCCAGGAATACAACGCTGAAGCGCAGCAGTTCTACTGTACTGCGCTGTCAATGGTAGAAACAGAATATCCTGTCCCTAAGGGAAAGTAATCTATCTGGAAAGTGATTATGCTAGTTCAGGAAGTGCATACTGTCCTGCACACGTTTCCCATGGTCATGCGCAGTCACGTGACTGAGATCAAGAACCCCCTGGAGTCTCCACTCATCCTTTGCAGTCACCTGAGGTGTGTGTGTGTGGGGGGGGGGTGAGTGGGAAACGGAGCAGGCATGCGCCTCTAACAGAGAGCGCTGCACACAGACGGCTTCTGCTGGGCTTTACAGAGCCTCACCAGAGGAACTAGGTGCTGCTGTCCACAGAGCAAATACCACGGGATGGGATACGTTCATGTGTTCACATATGTGCAGAATTATATGACATTTTGTCACATGGAATAAGTTAAATTTAAACAATAAAGAAAGTAATGTGAATAATATATAGATAACCAAATTGAATAGGCTCAAAAATATTCAACAACCTTAAGCTATTGTGTTCATTTTCAGGAGTATATCCTTAAACACTTTTCCTTATTTTCTTCTGCTTCCTGTTTCTGGGATTCTAGAAAACTGACTTTTGAGTTCTTCAACTACTTCCTAAATACGATTTGGTGACCTATACTGTTATGTCTTTTAAAATGCACCCCTGTGTTTGAAAAATACTTTTAAATTCTATTTTTAAGGCACTAATTATTGCTGCTCTCTTTCGTGGAAATGTTAATTTCCCATTTTGTTCTTGTGATCCAGCACTTGTGTTCTGAAGACTGTAGGAAAACAGAGAGGCCCCCCACACCATCTCACACACCAAACAATGAAGCTGCCATGAGCTCTGCACTGGCCTTTATTCTGTGCACCTGGAACTGTGGGGCCGAGGCCCACCTGTGTCTGGCTGGCACATTTCTGCCTATTGTGGAGAGGCAGGCGTGCAAAGCTGCTGCTCAGAGGCTGGACGGAGTACAGGGGTTGGCGATCAGACTGTGTTTTCACAGTGGACTTCTTAGCGAACATTTTGGGCGGTATGGTAAATATCATGGTGCTACAAACAGCTCCAGCCAACATTTGAGTGAAGTTCTAAACCCTGTGGGATTTTCCACTTCAAGGAAAACACGCTGACTCCAGGAAAAGAGGCAGTCACTCAAGGTCCTAGGACCTGCTTTATATTAAAATCTAATTATAAGATTATTTATTTAAAACAATGGCCTGTCTGGTGCTGTCTTTGTCTGTAGTATGTGGTTTGGAATGAACAGGACTGATTATCAAGATGAATAAAAAAGGCAGTGAACAAAATGCTATTCCTAGCAACCTTTGCGACGCTGGCAACATTCTTGTGTTAAATGATCAACCCAGAGGTGCTTACCAGCTTCTCCTCGGAGCTACCAGAGTCAGCTACCTTCACCTTTAACACAGAAAAGAAAAGGGAAAGTGTGCGTGAGTGTGCTAAACCTCACTTGCTTTCACGAATTCCCTCTAACCCTCCATTGTACTCACCGGGAGGGAGGAGGCAACGCCAAATAGGCAAAAGCAAATCACTGCAAATCTCATGGCTGTGCTCGGTCCTGCAACACACATATTTGTACACTTGGTACCCTGACAGGCTCAGACATGCTCTTTGCACCACCACATTACCACCAAGCCACTAACAAATTATGAATTTTTTTCTACAACTCAGAGAAAACTTCAGCATGTAGGTTTTTGAATCAATATTTGTGTGCATTTTCTTTCTCTAATATCTCACCCTTAGCAAGGCAGAGCGCCATTTCACAGCTGCTTGTCTAACTGTTACATCGGGAGGCTCAGGGCCTATGCCACCACTCCTTGATGTCCCCAGCTGGCCACACCTAAGATCAGCTGCCAGGAAGTTGGTAATTAAAACAACAAACTACCGTAAGGATGCTTTTTCCAGGGATGACAAATAAAGAGAAAATAGGATGATGAAAGAAAAAAATTCCCATTTTTCAATTTGCACTTCAAATGTGTTTTTTTAACTTAAATTATTATGAAAGCGATACAAAGTTAAAACAAAGATTTTCTTTGAAATTGAGTAAGTGATTCTATTTTGAATCAAAATTACTGAGAGCAGTGAACAGCTTTTCATGATAATGAGTCTACGTGCTATCACAGAGGGACCTATGTGAAAAATTTAAAAGCCAAGTGCAGGAGCAAGACACTAAGAAAGGCTTCCTTTTGAAATGAGTTAATTTATTTTAAAGAACACAACAGCACAAATGGTTTATATTAACATATAAAATATCCTTCCTTAGTTGCCTCCACACTCATCCACGCACTTTAAAATTATGTAGACATTTGTTCCAAAGATACATAGAACTTTACAGTGTGTGTGTGTGTGTGTGTGTGTGTGTGTGTGTGTGTGTGTAGGATTAGTAGCAATTTTCTCTGTCCTTTAGAGGACCAACTGGATCGATTTTGAAACTTCTGCCTCTGACTGACTTTGAAGACACCTAGGAGCCTCCAATGTATGTGACCTGCTTGTTCATAAAGACTAGAACAGGGCAGGTCTGACAGACAAGCGGTCCAGTTAGCACAGCATTCTTTGAACTCACCCACAGAATTCAGCCGGGAGAACGGCAGCTTCACCAGGCAGCAGCAGGGCTTACCTTGGCTGGCTTCCTCCGAGAAGGCCCGCAGGAGACGGCAAAGCTGCAAGGATGCTGAAGCTTGGCTGCTCTGTCCTGCTGCTGACAGCTCAGACCTCCCAGAATTTAAACGCTCCTCCAGACAGTCTCCTCCAGCCCGGGAGGCGGGGTGATGTGTCATGAGGTTTTTGCCACTGCCCGGCCCACCTGCTCCCACACTTCCCCCTCTGGTTTTGTGGTTGAGAAAAAAAAATGAAGAAAAGGAAATACACACAAAACATCACTTATGGACAATGTCATTAACTACCCTTTTCATTTATGGGTTGCATTTAGAATCCAGGAAAAGTACTCAGGGAGTCACAAGGAAGGGAAGAGTAAATCATTCTTATAGAGATTTCATTTATAGTTGCTGACTTAGTGGAAACACATCCGTGGGAGTCAAAGGAGCTGGGATGTGTTCTCCTATCTAAGTTACAGGAAGAGGCCACATGGATGTACCATTTGTCTCTATCAGGACTCCCTGACGGCTAGGAAGCTGCTGTTTCTGCAGACAGAATCTTTGCCCATGGGTCCAATAGCTCAGGGTGGATGGGGTGCAGTGGCTCCAGCTTGTAATCCCAGCATTCCAGAAGGTCACCTTGATTTTGAGGCTAGCCTGGGCTACATACTGTGTTCCAGGTCAGCTTGGGCTACAGAGTGCGACCCCTCCCCCTCACATAACAACAAGACAAACCAGCTCGGTTTTGACACCCCAACTGTGCAGCAGCTTGCCAGTCAGATAAACCACACAGTGGCCCTCAAATTCCACTCATGCCCGTGAAGGCGTACATGCCTCCAGTGACCTTTCAGAGACATGAATCTCCTTGTTCTGATGGGGCAGCTGGGAAGCGATGGTTCTGATACCATATAAACTGTATAGCCACGTAAAACAGAAGAGGGCGGGTGACCCTAGATAGGAGCTGCTTAAGCAGCTTATGCGGGAGAGCAGGATGCCCACTGGGCAGCGACGCTGCAGGAGCCAGACTTCTGGCGTTCAGTCCTTCTGTCACCAATGCCCTGTGTGACCTTGGGCAAGTCACTGGGCCTTCCTTTCTCTAGGACAATGGACTGGCAGATGGACAGTTAACAGTACTTCACGTGTTATAAAGCCCTTCCCCCACTTTAAAGAGTGTGCATATTAACTATTAATGTCTTTGAGTTGGGGACGAGGGCAGAGGTACAGTCTTTAAGCTGTGCACATTTGGAGGGTGGACCAGATATCTGTAAAGACAGAACTTGCATCTATCAATTGCCTCTTCTTGGTTTTATTTCCCAGCATACATAGAGTTGGCTACTTTGTAAGAAAAATCCTTCTCATATCTGCATTAAGAAAACATTACGGAGTCATTGAGAGGTATTCAAACGAGATAAAATTATAGGTGACGCAGAAGTGCTTTAAATATTTAATATAGCAATTACTTTCTTTCTTCCCTTTTACCTGGAGTGGAGAGCCAACAGGTTACTGCCTTATATCGCCACTGTAAGAGGCAGTCCTTAATTGAGATTAAAGGCAGGTCAAGCCGTTGTTGTATTAGCTCTCAGTCCTATGTGCCAAACATGCTTTTAATATGAATATAGATGAAGCAATTTCCTACGGGGTTAGAATAAATAGCACAAAGCTGTTCTGAGCATCTGGGTTATCTTGGTGGATGTACTCTTGATGAACTGATACTGTTAATTTGAAGGTCATTAGCACAGCTTTGTTAAGGTGGTGCCTATGACTATCAAATACAAACCACTCAGGTTAGAAAGTTGCAAAAAACAAAAACAACAACAACAACAACAAACCAGGCTCTTATTTCTCTTTTTCAGAAACTTCTTTTTGCCCTTTAAGCACAACACACACACACACAAGCTTGCTGTGTTTTCAGTGTAGCGGAGGGAAATTCCACAAATCCTAAAAACAACGATTTGCCCACAGAGTTCACTGCAGTTTCCCCTGCGCCCGCAGGGATGATTCAACGCGAATCAGGGAGGTATAGGAATAGATTTTGCTGGAGCGGCGCCACCTCCTCGGGTCGAACCTTATGACCCTTCCTGGACTCTGTAACTCCCGAGTGCCACACGGTGGCAGCATTTCTGGAAAGGCCGGCCGACTAGGAGCCGCAAAGGCATCTAATGTTTCCTGGAGGCGGCAGGGGAGACAGTCCTTAGAGGCCTACTGTATGCGCTTTCCCAGAAGGCAGAGTAAGGAAGTATTTCTCAACAATGACCCAGTGGGCAATTCGAGGCCAGAGACCCTGAGACCAATGATGCCTCCAGCAGCCCCGGGGCGACGCAACTGTCCGCTTCGCTCTTCCTACACTAAGGCCAAGGCTAGCTTTGTGAATTCACGGTTAAAGACTGTGTCTGACGCTTTGAGGATGCGGCAGTTTGCTCTGGGAGCAAATTGTGCAAAGCAGGGAATGACAACATGGTCTTCTGATTCCCTGGGGGTGCGTGCTTATATAGCCTGCTGACATTTTTCCTGAGTGGAATGTTCCAGTTGTTAGAATTCACAGATTAAACAATTTAGACCCAGAAATGTTACCTCTTGTATGCCCAAATCTCCTTGTCAGCTAAGAGTTGGTTGATAGGACCAAGGGTTTAAGATGCCCGAATTCTTTGTAAATCTTATCAAGGGGAATAAAGGAGCTTAGTTACAAAGGATGATTAAAATGTAGACACCATCAGAAGTTACATAGTTACAATGTGAAGAATATTGTTATTGTCTTCTTTACGCAAAGGTTCCCACACAGCTGGGAATGTTAATTGTTAAGTGCTTCTTCAATTGATGGGGAATTCCGTTTGTTAACAGCCACCTTACCTGGAGGTTTCTAAGTAGATTCTAAACGGCACAGCTTCGCAGCTACCCATGTTTCTTTTGTCCCTAAATCAAGGCTCAGGTGTCTTTAAAGTGTCTTCACATCATAACTAATGCATCACAGGTTCATTCTACAGGAGGAGACGCTATTCCTCAAAGGCTGAGATGGTAGGTTCAGACACGAAATTAGGATATTTTTCCCAAACACTCTCAAGAAATAATATAAATCCTTTCACCCCATTGTTTAATGATGGAGATAACACAATTCGCCTCCTGAAAAGGTGGTCTTATATGGTAAGCATTAGTTTTGAATTAAAACACATTTTAAAAAGCTTCACCTTAAGGCCCAAGAAATGTTAAAGAGTACAAACTAAAAAAAAAACTTACATTTTTTCAAAGCACAAATATGTTTCCTTGTGAGATATTTATGCACATACATCATTGTGCCTTGTTCTTCCTTCCCCTCCCCCCTCGTTCCCTTGGTCCCTCTTGTTGGTCCCCAAATAGTCTTCTCTTTTGGTTTTATAATAAGAGGCAGAAATCCCATAACCTCCTTCATCTTAACTCACTGTTTCCTTTAGACTTCTTCCTCTTCTCTCATTGTCCCCTTTCTACTTTCACCCACACCTACACACTCACACAAACACACACTCAAAGATACCCAGTCACATGCACACTCACACATACATACACTCTCACATACACACACTCGCAGACACCCAGTCACACACACTCGTACATACACACACTCACACATACATACACTTGCAGACAGCCAGTCACACACATACTCACATACACACTCACTCACACACACACACACCCATCCACACACTCATACATTCACCCACTTGCAGACACCCATTCACACATACACTCACACTCTTACACACACAGACACCCATTCACACACACACACACACACACACACACACTCACAGACACCCAGTCACACACACACTCACACTCTTACACACTTGCAGACACCCATTCATACATACAATCACACTCTCACACACACAAACTTAAGTCTACACTTGAATATTTTTCTTTCAACATTAATTACCTCTACTCTCGTCCATTTTTCTATGAATTTCATTCTTCATAACTGAGTAAAATCCCACTGTGTATGTATACCACACTTTCTTCATTCATCCATTCATTGATAGACACCTGGGTTGGTTCCATAGTCTGGCCTTTGTGAGCAGCGCAGCAATGCATTTGAATACGTAAGTATCTCTGTAGTGTATTAACTTAGAATCCTTACTGCACATGGCTTATGTACCTGTAAAACGCTAAGGATCCAATATGAGTTTGGCTTATTCTAACCATTATCTAAACATAATGATTTCTGGTTGTCTCCACTTTGCGGCAAATGACATGATTTCATTCTTCATACGTAGCACACTTTCTTTAACCATCATCTGCTGACTGACACCTAGACTAAGTTCCTAAGTTGACCACTATGAATAATGTTGCAACAAATATGGGTTGTAGGCACTTCCGTGTCGTGTCAACTTTGGTTCACAGTATAGTTGTATCATATTGCCTTTCTATTCTTAGTTTTTGTTTGTTTGTTTTGTTTTGTTTTAAACAGGATTTCTCTGTGTAATAGCTGTGGCTGTCCTGGAACTTGCTTTGTAGATCAGGCTAGCCTTAGACTCACAGAAATTGGCCTACCTCTCTTTCCCTAGGGCTGGGATTAAAAGCATGCACCACTCCCTCACCCATCTAGATTTTTTGTTTGTTTCTTTCTTTGTTTTTAGGAAGCCCTGGGCTGATTGCTGATGTCTATAGGGAAGTGATTAAGCTAATTTATATTCCTCCCAGCTGTGTATATAGGCGCCTTCCTTCCCAGGTCTCGTCAGCCTTTGTCGTTAATTGATTTCTCTCTGAGCTGTTTTGACTAGAGTAAGGTGGAGTCATAATGTAGTTTTAAACTGTATTTTCCTGCAGGCCAAGGATGCTAAACACTTTTATATGTTCCTTGGCCATTTGTATTGGACGTTTTGGGAACTGTTCATTATTGTATTTATTGGTTGAGTTGGTTTTTTTTCTTTCTATTTAGTTTCCTGGCCTCTCCATGTGTAGCAGCCGGTGTGCAGTCCCTTGTGGCGATGGGGCAGGTGTTGTGTATCAGTGATGGGGTAGGGGCAGGATATGGGTGCTAGTCCTGCCTGTGTGGGCCTCGAGGGGTGAGTGAGCATTCTCAGCCTTTCTCTCTGTGGTCCACTCCAGCCTACAGAACACTGCAGTGTTGACTCAGAGATCGCCTCTCTATTTACAAGTGTTCTACAGGCTGGATTCCAGGCTGCAGTCTCCTGATTCCTGCTCTAGGTTCCCATAGTGAGCTGTGGAGGGAGCAGCCTGATTCATCTCCAGCAGCGCCTTGCTGCTGACTCAGCGGGAATCTATTTAAAGACCTTCCAGTAGGTGGTTCCGTCTGAGGGCTGAGAAGAAAGTGGGATTTCCCAGCACCACGCTTCCTTACCAGCGCAGCTCTGCATGTGGCTTCCATGCTCTCTCACCACCCCACTCTCGCCCTCTACCCACCTCTCCCTCCTTCCGTCACTCTTTTTATCCTTCTCTTCCTCATTGTCTCCTCCTCTTCCTCATTGTCTCCTCCTCCTCTTCCTCATTGTCTCCTCCTCCTCTTCCTCATTGTTTCCTCTTCCTCATTGTCTCCTCCTCCTCTTCCTCATTGTCTCTCTTCCTCTTCCTCATTGTCTCCTCCTCCTCTTCCTCATTGTCTCTCTTCCTCTTCCTCATTGTCTCCTCTTCCTTTTCCTCTTCCTCTTCTCCTACTTCTCTTCCCCCTCCCCTCCTGCTCCTCCCCACCCCCTTACTAATTTTTCGTCCTCCATCCCTCACTCCTCTCCCTCTCCTCACATTTCTTCCTAATGGTGCTTAGGATTGAACCCAAGGAAGTAGAGACAATCAGCCTCATCTTCTGATTCGCCTCCTGATCTACACCGAAATGGTCACGTGCTCTACAATCGAGCTTCAGTTTCACTTTCTAATGTTTATTCATTAATGTGTCATTGTTCACACTGAGGTAGGCCCTTTAAAGTAGATTCATTTTTTTCCCAAATGACATTAATCCTATCCTGGTGGGCTGGTTAACTCATGAAAATAAAAAGACATTTGAAACTTATGCAGTCACTGGGGTTAAGGGAACATGGTTATGTGGATAGACTCACTCATGGTAAACATCTTGTGTCTATAGTGGCTTTGAAAGAGTGTCGTGGCATTGGATTGAAATGGGAAGTCTTTCTAATGCAGCATCCGTTACAGGAGCAGAGAACTCCAGGCCGAGTCTAAGGAGAGAGGCTGCTGTTTAAGGCAACAAGATAGACAAACATCCGGCAGCCACAGGACCTCACTCATTCATAATAAACAACAGGTGCTTTGTAGAACGTATGAAGAGACAGGAACATTCTGTGAAATCAGTTTGTGAGATTACATGTTAAAATTTGATGCTTAAGTAATTTATTTATTTTTTAGATAGTCCATGATAAGTTAATGTCAAAATGTGACCATTTCAGTGCAGAACAGAAAAAGGTAATCGAAAGAGAAAGAGACAGGGGCTGGAGAGATGGCTCAGAGGTTAAGGGCCCTGGCTGCTCTTCCAGAGGTCCTGAGTTCAGGTCCCAGCACCCACATGGTGGCTCACAACCATCTGTAATGTGATATGGTGCCCTCTTCTGATGTACAGGTGTCCATGCAGGTAGAGCACTGTATACATAATAAATAAATAAATAAATCTTTTTTTTTTTTAAAGAAAGCGACAGAATCTGGACCCCAGGAACAAGGCTGAGGCGGGTATTTCCAGGTTCCAGTTTGCTAGGGCTGCTCACTTGCTTGCTGTTTGCTGCTCTGGATACTGACGCTAATGTCCTCTCCCTCGACACATACACGGCGTAAGTAATTTGCAACACACGTTTGATTTCTTCTTTAGTGTTTGAATCCTTAATACAATATAAGTTACATGACATGTTTCTGCAGCTTATTTGTCAATATTTATTAGTGAAGGGATAAACTAATCTTCTATCATAAAGCATATGTTATGCTTATGCAGATTAAATGACTCCTGACAGGGTTTTTCTGTTGCTTTCATAAAGTCCTATCTTGAACATCTCAAGATCCCACTGAAAAGAACTCGCCCATTTCTCTCCCATTTCTCTCCCATTTCCTACAGGATTCTGGAAAATTCCTTCACTCTACTGTTCTTTGATAGAAGGTCAGTTTCAGCTCTAAACTTCTATGATTTTGTGTTTCTAGAAGTTCCTGAGAAATACAATATTGACATTATAACAGGACAAGTAGTCAGGTCACTGAAACACACTGCAGATAGATGCAGAGACAGCCAAGTCAGAGGAAGAGCTGTGACACAGAGTCAGTGGTAGAACAGTAGCCACTGGGAAGGCAGAGAGCTGAAACATTTATTTGTAGTAAAATATCATGCATGCTTTCTTGTACCTTAAATGAAGATAAAAATAAATGAACATTATTACACTGTAAAAAATCAGGTTATTTTTTATTTCATTTAATACTTCTCTCAGTGTATGTGCATATATGTATATGTTTGTGTGTATATGTGTGTCTGTGTGTGCACATGTGTGTATATGTGTGTGTGTATGTGTGTATGTGTGTGTATGTGTGTGTGTATGTGTGTGTGTATGTGTGTATGTGTATGTGCATGTATGTGTGTGTGTATGTGTGTGTGTGCATGTATGTGTGTGTATATGTGTGTGTGTGTATGTGTATGTGTGTATGTGTATGTGCATGTATGTGTGTGTGTATGTGTGTGTGCGTGTGCATGCTGCGGCCAGAGGGTGTTATTCTTCTACTCACTTAGCCATCTTGCAAACCCCAAACCATATTTTTAAAAGCATGAGGTCACTCTCAACCAACGGCTTTACAGTCAGCCTCTCATGTGCTGGAAGCTCGCCCCCTGACCTCCCAGGAGAGAGATTTTCTGAAGACGTTTCTCAATGTGGGTCAGATTCTGTTACCCCATGAGTAGGAGACTGAAACCAAGGAGGCTGGCTTGCTTCTTTCCTGGAAACGGGAGCCTGTGGCTTTGGGGGGCAGTTTTATTGCCAAACCGATCAGACACATCAAGCCTGACCATAACCTGAGTTGTTTTTGGACGGTTGTTTTCCGCACTCGCATCCTCCGCATTTCCAAGCATCCGTGAATGTTCTGCTCAGACAAACTTGTAATTTCACTTTGCATCCAGTGAAATTGTCGGGGAGTTACACAGAATGAAGTTTTGTCACCAAACGCTGTGCTCTTTCTACCCATCACCCTTAAAACAGTTTCTGATGCTAATTTTTTGGTAAACATTTCCCCGTAATCTCAGCACTCTCAGCATTTACTTCTTCCTGTGGTAACCCACCTTTGCCTTTTCAAAACTGAGATGTTCAAAATAATGATTACCATGCCGACAATTTTACATCTTTTATGGGGCTCATATAGTGTAAAAATCTAAGAACATACATTGTGGCAGAATTCTTAACAGCTACCTCAGTTTAGTATTATATTTGAATTGTTTCAGGTTTTTACACTAGAAGCCAAGTACTATCCCGGTGTGTCTGTTTATTGGATTTACTCACTTCTTTACGTCACAGAGCTGGGAGAGGGATTAGTCATTAAGGTGCTTGCTGTTTAAGCATAAAGATCTGAGCTGGGTCCACAGAACCCTCACTGGAAGAAAAAAAAAAGAATGAACAGACAAAATAAACAAACAAAGAAGCAAAGAGACAAAGAAGCAAATAAAAATAAAATAAAATAAAAGCCAGCCTGTGGTAGTGTCACAGGCTTGTCGTCCTAGCACTGGATGCCTAGAGGCAGTTGTGTTCTTGGGACTCATTGGCTAACTTAGCCTGCTCGGTGAGTTCCAGGCCAGTGAGACTCTGTCTCAGAAATGTAGACACTGCCGAGGAACAAAGCCGGAAGTTGTCCTCTGGCCTCCAAATGTGTGCATACTACCCCATGTGTGCATAATATGTTATATGTGTGTTGATAAATCTCACAAAGAGAGTGAATAGTTTTGTCAGACAAGTTCAGATCCAATGCAAATGAAAAGCTTTAGTTTTCTACGTACGCCACCCAGAAAACTAGTGACACCAAAGGGTTATGAGCTGCACAGCATGAGAGAACGTCCTGGTACCTCGCCTGTGAATACCCAATGCAAGCACATACCTGCACATCGTGGGTTCATAATGCTTAGTGCATAAAGCCCTGAATTATATGCAGCCCTGAATAATTTTCTTGACCCTGCAAACTAAGTGAATTGTTTAGTTTTAACAGGTACCACAGAGAAAGGCACATCCCGTTGTTAACTTTGCATTCCTCTGTGGAACGCATTCTAGTGCCTGACGCTGTACCAGTAGCAGGAGCAGCTGCTGTGCCTACGCTGTATCCTCTGCAAGGTAGTGGGTGGGAGATGACTGCCAACCTGAGGCCACGCCTTCCAGCCTTCCTTGCGTCTAGATGTGGCTAGCTCTTGGCAGTGGGATGTGCCTCACTCCCAGGTAGAAGAACATCTTTTTTTTTTTTCCTCTTCCTTATCTGCTCCACAATTTGTCCAAATGGGCGGATTTGGACGCATTTTTAGTAAGCTTAGTGGCTGGAAGGACCTGTCTTATGTTTGCCGGCTGACCGTGGACCTCGGTTTTGGTTATCACGTGACTAAGATATATGTTTCTCTTGCCTTAAGAATCTGATATCTGCACCAGGCGTGGTGGCGCACACCTTTAATCTCAGTACTCGGGAGGCAGAGGCAGGTGGATCGCTGTGAGTTCCAGGCCAGCCTGGTCTACAAAGCGAGTTCAGGTCAGCCAAGGCTACATAGAGAAAACCCTGTCTCAAAAAGAAAAAAAGAAAACAAAAAGAATCTGATATCTACTAGGCAGATGTTATCTTATTTAATGTAACACTGTGCACACAGTGGGACTGACTTTAAGTTATGGGGCCAAAATGTCCTACAGATTTACCACTTTTTTTTTCCTTCCTAATTTCTGAAATCCATGCAATGCTACCAATATGCTAACTAGGGTCTGGTTACCAGATCAAATATTGTGTGGGTGGTAAATTCTAGGAACCTGGAGTATTTTGGAGCGCTCCCACCCTCATACGGGGGTAGCCATAATTAGAGGAAGCGGTAAGCCAGGCCAGAGCTGTTAGGGTTGGGAGCGAGAGTTTGGCCCTTTCCTGGGTATTTCGTTGCTATCTCCTGACCCTCGGGACGGGGATTTTGGGTCTGTGGATCAGAAGCGGGCCAAGGGGTTAGCCAGCGTTCTCTGTTCAGCCACAAAAGCGCTTCTGTGTGGCTGCTCCGCCCACTTGTCTGAGTTGTGGAGGAAGTGGAGACTGGGCCAGAAAGCTGCCTTTTCCTAATTTTCATCTTTTCTGAAGCCCCCTCAGACTTGGGTTTCACCTTTGTGTTTACAAGGAGCTGGTCCAGACCCCAGTCAAAGCGCGGCGTTAATCTCTCTGAAGATCTCAAACGTGTCTGCCTTTATCAGGGTCAGTCTTTTAGGGATTAACTTCTCCTTGTATAGATTTTGTGGAGTTAGAGCAGAAAGGTAAAGATTTTCATCTAAATCTGTAGTTTCCGACTGGAGTGTGAACAAATAAAAAGCACTTAGATTTTCCAGTTTTGAAAGCAATAAAAATTCTACACATTATGTTTTTCTAAGACAAATCATTTTCTCAGTGCTTCTGTAAGCTGAGGCGCCTGACCCCTATCATGGGAGTCATCCTGGTAGGCAGAAGACAAGGCTAGCAAATGCTGTGAGTTAGGCTCTCAGTCCACAACCAAAGAACCAGGGAAGACCAGGCTGCTTGACTGTCCGTACTCTATTCAAAAGAATAAAAGTACTTCCAGTGAAATTTATAAAATATAAGAGAATATAATTAATACTTAAATATTTGGAAAAGAAAGCTAAAAATTAACACATTTTATATCAATTTCAGAAAAATGTGCTTAAACGTATAGTTTGATATATTTGCTTATAGTCACCTGAATCACCACAATTCTGAGACAAATACTAAAACACACTAATTTCAGGTCTTATAATGTTCTAAAGTTCTATTTGGGTATTCAAAAGAAGCTTTTTACAAAACATTAAAAAAGCTCATTAAAAGTAGCCTGTTCTGGCACTATGACTCTGCTCCCGGAATTTCCCTGCAGGAGGATGGGCTGGGCAGCGCAAGACCCTGCGAAGGGGGCAGGATGGTGTAGGTTCTGATTCATGACTTTATTTTAGCTCTAGAAGAACTCAAATTTTAGAGGTACATAAAATCACAAATATAGACATAGGCAAACATTTTGATTCAAATAAGAAAGATGGCTGTCGGCAGGCTCATGCATGCACACAAGTGCAAACGGCATGCATTCTCTCTCTTTCTCTCTCTCTCTCTCTCTCTCTCTCTCTCTCTCTCTCTCTCTCTCACACACACACACACACACACACACACACACGTGCAGATAGCACACATTCTGTCTCTCTCATACACACACAGTGAAGACAGCGTACTTTCTTTCTTCCTCTCTCACACATGCTCATACACAGATTTTTTTTAACAGGGAGGAGGCTTGTGCTTATTGCTGCAATAGTGGTGGCATGAAGTTATAAGGGTAATTACTGGCTTTCTGAAAAAAGGAAAAAAAAAAACTCGAGGCCCTCTCCACTGAAGGGAACTCAGCCTGTTATTGTAAACTTGGCCAAAGCTGGTGGCCAAGAAATTGCAGGCCCTTGTTGGGGAACACGCTCCTGTTATTTTGCAAAATGGATACATGATCAAACTGCCTTCTAAGTACCCACATCTGTATCCATGGATTAGTTCTGCCCTCTGCTTTGGTTGCTTTGGTTACAGAAGCTTCTTCTTGTCAATGTAAAGATGCATAATCCCCTGATCGGCCCAGAATAAGGGGCAGTGGGGTGTTTGGTCCTACATGGGCCATTAACATCACCCCCTCCAGGGCTCGGGGAACATCCTGAAAGAGACAGAGGATGGAGACATCTGCTGGATCAAGATGCTTTCTGCGTATGATATAATGTGTCACTGCCTGATTCCTCCCAGATCCAGCCCCCCCTTGCTAGGATTGACAGTGGGGTCGGTTACATTCTCAGCATCTGCTTCAGCCAGGGAATGATGCTGGGAGGCAGAAGGAGGTCAAGAAGACAGAGGCCGAGCGTCTCCGCCCACCTTTGCGCATCTGCCTGTTTGTATTTGCAATAACTTCTAGCTTCTTAGACTTTGACACAGGAAGTAGGGGGGGTGCATTTTAGAAGCTTATTAAGAAATCAAGGAAATCATGCTCACCTCTTTGGCATTTCCTTCATGCTCCGTTAGCACTGGTGTTTGCTGTGTGGCCGGAGCCCAGTAGCTGTTTCTGGGTTCCCAGGGATAAGAGCAGCCAGAGTGTGATCCCAAAGCAACACGATTTCCTCCATTTTCCCAGTGAGCATAGACAAATTGCTTCTTATTGTAAGAAAGGTGCAATTACTTCTATACCAATATTTTTTCAACCAATATATAATGGAAGAGAGAATAAAGGAAATAGGGAAATGGGGGTAAAGTGACAGGGAACGGGCACAGGAAGACTGCAGTGGATGTAAACATGTTTTTATTTTAATCCCAAGTGTGGGATGTGAAACTGCCTTGTGTGAGGGTGTGTGACATTTGTCCACTGGAAACAGACTTGTGAGAGGGTGCATGATCTTATCGGGGAACTGAGGGGGCGTGGTCTTCGCCAGTTGGGAAATATCCTGGTACAGACTTTGAGAGAGAGGAAGTAAGTAGGAGACACCCCTCCCCAACAGAGATACCTCGTTTCCCGTACTTTGTACCACTCCGCATCCTTTGCCCCGCTTTTCATCGCTTGGCTATGTACCACTTCGCTTGCTTCGAGATGCTCCTAGAGAGAAATGCTCTGGAGAAAACTTTGAAGAGGCAGCTTTGGGTCCCTAGTGTTGTTCCTGCTGCTGTGTTTGCTGTTGAAATCCTGACAGTGAAGAGAGGAATTGCCCCCAAAGAATTGAGTCTAAAAAGGTCTACCTCCACTGTCCCTATAAACCTTCTTTCTCTCCTATCTAGGGTAGGTAGGTTGGAAGGGAGGTAGAGGCATTATAGATCTCCAAATAGAGTAGGTTCTTTAAAAGACCAAAGCCTACAGCAGATAATGCAGATTCACAGACTAAAACCATGCTCTTTTAGAGGGACATAGGGCAGCTTTGGTAGAGGTACTCAGTGGTTCACACTGGTAATCTTAGCACTTGGGAGACTGAGGCAGGAGGATTTCTGTGAGCTCAAAGCCAGTTTGTGCTATATAGTAAGTTTTAGGTCAACTTGAACCCCGGAGTGAGATCTTACCTCACAAGACATTACTTTTTAGACATATTCTTCATGTCATTGACGTTTGTTACTACAGAGATTTGCATAGAGCCACAATGTATAGAGAGGATGGTGATTGAAAATCCAAATGATCTCAAGCTCCCAGCAAACTCTTGGGTCACAAGAGAGAGGAACTAGTTCACAGTGTGGCACAGAGTGGGGCAAACAGCCCATGGGAGAACAACTTCTCCATAAGGGAGGAGGCTGCCACATGATCTAGGGCTACTGAGGTGCAAAGTGCTGTACATTCATCGCCAGGGGCTCTCTTAGCTGACCGGATCAACAAAGTTAAACTTTGATTTAACTTTCCAGAGGTCACTGCCTTCTGACATCAGCTGTGAAGAAGGCGAGGCCTTTCGTCAACACTCTGAGATATTGCAGCTATGCTGCACATTGGCCAGAATAAATATTGTGGTTCTACACCCATGAGTTCGGCAAACTCAGGTGAAAACAATTGGCAGCCACCTTTAAATAATCCAGGATAATAGCTATGTGCACAACATTTACCTTCTACTGGGTATTGTAAGTTATGATTGATGGTGGGCAAATGCTACATTATTTTCCATAAAGATCCAGAGCATTCACAGATCTAGAAAGAAGTTATAGGACCAATTCCTATGGACACAAAGACATGGCTGTATAGCAGCTTCTAGAAGCAAGAGTTCTGCAGTCAGGCTGCCTTAACCTAAAGGCTGTGTGACATCTTTAAATATGTTACTCAATTTTCCTCTTGGCTTCTTTGTACTAAAAGAGAGAAATCACCAACTTGAGAATGTTAAGACTAAATGATGCGTACATGTAAACCGTAGCCAGATGCCCAAGACCTGCTAAATACTCACTTAAAGATGCAGGTTATCAGCTCTCAGAGCTGAGGTATGTGCAGGCTGGAATATGGTTTGGCTGGCCCAGTGTTTGACTACCATGCACAACATCCCGAGTTCAATTCCCGGCGATGCACAAACAGGACATGGTGGAACATACGTCCCTTTAATTCCAACATTCAGGAACTGGAGGCAGCGGGAGGGAAGCTCAAGCCATTTGGATACATAGAGACTTTGAGCCAACCCAAATACATGTGACCCTCCAAGAAAGGGAGGGGAAGAGGGTGTGGGAGGGGGAGGAGGAGGGAGAGAGAGAGAGAGAGAGAGAGAGAGAGAGAGAGAGAGAGAGAAGAGGGAGAGAGGGAGAGAAGGAGAGGGAGAGGGAGGGAAAGAAGGGGAGAGGGGGAGGGAGGGGAAGAAGGGGAGAGGGGGAGGGAGGGAGAGAGAGAGAGGGAGGGAGGGAGAAGGAGGGAGGGAGGGAGGGAGGGAGGGAGAGAGAGAGAGAGAGAGAGAGAGAGAGAGAGAGAGAGAGAGAGAGATTTTTCCCACTTTTTGTGGAAGCAAACTCACTATTGTGTCTGTTATGAGTACCTTAATGGCCACTGTGACCACTCTAGGATCCACACATAAAGTGAGGTCATTTGAATATTAGCCTTTCAGGACTGTGGCAGTTGACCTGACAAGTGAGGTCTGATAAATAGTTAACAGGCGGGCAGCCTGCAGCCTGAGTATGCTCCCCAGGGAGTCCTTTGTGTCCTGGGCAGGGTTAAGCAGAGTGACCTGGGATTTCACCGCCCTACTCAATGCACAATTTATGACTTGTTGCTTCTAGAATTTTGCATCTGATCTTTTTGGACTGTGTTTGACCTTGGACAACTGAGCTAATGGACAAGAGTGAAACCATAGATGGTGGTGGGGTGGGCACTGTGCGATGATTAAAAAAAAACAGTCCTAACCCTTCACTGTAACAGTTTGTTTTCCCCATTAAAATACCGAAGTTTTAGTGATTCCAAAGTATTAAGATTGTTGAAGAAGAAAAAAAAGTTTTTAGTCCATCTAATTGTTTAGCATCTTTCATTTTAACATATAAGGGTGTATATAATTATGTGCCTGTGAAGACAGGGATGAGCACCAAGACTCTACTCTGGGTGTAATTGATTGTCTAGTAAATGTAGGGGGGTCAGTTTCAGTGCTCAGAACCCGAACCCTAGCTCTCTGCTCACACTAAGCCAGCACAGCACAAACTATTTACTTCATAGAGACTCTCTTTTTTCAGTCTTCAAAAAACGTTTGTGCATATGTGCATTTATACATGGGCAGGTGCACACGTGTGGGTCCACATGGATGTGGCAGGCAGAGGTCAACCTTCTTTGCCAGTCTACAACAGGGTAGTCTACTTTGTTGAGGCAGGGTCTCTCACTGCCCCCAGGATTTGCCGAGTAGGCTAGACTAGTTGCCCCGCTGGCTTCAGGGACACCCCCCCCCCCACTTCTGTCTTCCCTGCCTTGGGATCAAAAGAGCACCAGTAGGTGTGGCTTGTTTTGTTTTGTTTTTTGTTTGTTGGGTTTGTGTGTGTGTGTGTGTGTGTGTGTGTGTGTGTGTGTGTGTGTGTGTGTTCTGGAAGTTGAACTCAGGTCTCCTCATATACAAATTTAAAAAGTTGAGCTATCTTACACTCCTATTGAATTTTTTTCAGAAGAAACTGAGCTTGATCACAAGGTGTCCTGTCTAATTCTTTCAGTTAAAGGTGAGAGCATGCGAACCAGTGGTAAGCAGTGTCCCAGTGATAACTGTCGACTAAGCCACGGCCTTTGTCCATATCTATTCAGGATTTGCTGGCTCTTTCGAAATCTGTCTGGGCCTTTAAAGACAAGCCTAGCATTCCAAAAGGCATCCACTCAGGACCGTGTAGTCACAGTAGTGGTCTTAGAAGTTGATCTTCATACGGATCTTCACCAGCTGTGGTATTGCACCAGTCCAACTTTTCTTTCCTTCTTTTTTCTTTCTTCCCCCTTGTTTCCTGCAAGTATGAGCATTTTTAAAAAATCACTTTGTTACTCTTTGTTCTATGCCTTGACTCCTTTATCAGCCAAAATGTAAAAAAAAAATCACAAGGAGTTGCAGACTACACCCCATTAACCCAGTTTTGGACTTTGTAACAGAAATAGGGAACCACTGACTTCAATCCAACAGTTAAAATGTAGCAAGAGTCATCCTGAGTCTACCATGCCTAACTACCCACGCTTCTCTTGCTCTTCCCTTGGGTTCTGCCTCTGCCTCTTATTAAAATGCTAAAACGAAGGACAAGAGAGTGGTGTAAGCCACTGAAAATCTCCCCTGCATATGGAGGCTAGCAGGCCAAGGCAGAAGTGTGAGCAGAGATGGTTTCTCCCTGTCGCGCAGATGGCTGCTGTCTCCTCATGCTCACGCTCACATGACTTTTCTTTCCAACAAGTCTCCATGTGTTTTAATCCCCTTCCTGTAAAGACACAGGTATTGGGGTGTGACCACCTTCATTTACATGACCCCACTTCACCTTAACTACCTCTTTGAAGGCTCTATCTAAAATAGTCTCATTCTGAAGATTTCAACATGTGCATTTTGGGGAGAGAAACAAAAAACCATCCCAGGACAGTTTCAACACCCTCTCTTTTGCTCTGCCTACAAAGCCGTCAGCTCAGCTCAGCTCAGCACCGCACACAGAACGCTTTCTCATCAGTTACTTCTGTATATATTGAATTATAAAATGCCTCCTTCAGGCTTTCCACAGCTGAGACGAAAGCTTGCAGCTCCATCTCCCGTGTAGTACAGATGTGTCCCGCTGTGGACGCATTGTCATTGTCTTTCCGTGTGTGCAGAGGAAGCATCTATGCGGTCACTGGAAGTGGTCTGTAGTGCCACAAGGGAGCTATAGGTTCATTTTTTCCATCTCAGGTATTTTTCTGTTGTTGCTTATTTAAATACAATGAGAATTTGCAGTGGCATTAATTTAGCAGTAAAAGGAAATATAGCACATGACTTTTAATGCTTTTATTAAAAGCAAAATTTTGTTTCGTTGCATGGCTATGCTAAAGAAGTGTCCTTGACTTTCCCAGTCCTCCCCCCCAGTGCCTGCCATCTCAGCTGCTCTCCTTAGTGTCCCTTCTAGGGACTTAGTTGTTTTTTTTTTTTTCCAATTCCGGCACAGTCTCATTAATTCATCTTTATTGGGGGAATTACACTACATTGCCTTTAATCTTTGATGTTCCTACAAGATAGATGTCATAAAGCAATTTATAGACAGGCTACAGGTCAAGGTCCTCATCACAATGTGTTAACAAAATCTGCATTTGACCCATATCTGTTAGTGTCTTTCTACTCGTTTTACCATCAAATAGTAGTAAGCACACAGTGTCCCCAATCTGAGACATTCAGAGACCTCAGTGTTTTATGATCTCAGTCCTTCCCTTGAGCATTGGGTTTGTGTGTGGGTGTTCTCACTCCCGTCATTGTTTTAAAATTAAAGGGTGGGCATTTTCCTTCAGCCTCACAGTCTCATAGAATGGCTGCTATTAATGACTTTTTCATTTTACCCTGTCCTCCTGGTGTGTGTGTGTGTGTGTGTGTGTGCTCATGTGGGTGTGAGCAGGTGCGTATGTAGGTCATCGTGCAGATGTCAGGAGCCCTGTAAACGTGTCGTGTTCTGCACTTTTCATGCAAGGATAAGGGTGCTTGAACAAACCTCTTTAAAAAGTAGATTGTATTTATTAAGCACTAGTAATGACATCAGGGAGACGTTATTCCTAATACTCTGAGTGTTAATTTACCACCATTTGGGCGAGTATTCAGGCAGTGACGTTTAGAACACTTCTGAAAGCACGACAGGAATGTAGACTCTTGATTGTGGTCATGCAAAGCCCCCAAAGAACTCACGTGAATTACTACTAAAGCTCTGCAGACACCAACCAGCCGCCCCACGTAGCTGATTACAGTTAGCCACCCCCACCCTATCCCCACCCCACCCCCGCCCTCCACCATCCCTTATTTAAATATTGTAAACTGTTCCCAGCTTTCTATGAAACAAACCAAACTCTAGAATCCTTTCTTGGACCTTTGAGTGGCTATGCGATCTGCCCCACACTAAGCTCTTAGCAATCAACGCACATCCCTGACTCGGGGCTCCAGTCACCTACGTGTCTTTCCCTATCTCTCTCTTGCCATGCCAGCATCTCGGACAGCTTCCCTTTCCTCGAGAGGGCATCATGGACTGCCTTGGATGCTACACTTTTGATAATCAGCACATTTCATCTCGTTGTGGCCTACACTGTAATGCCTCCAAACGTGTAGGTGGAATTCATTACTTTTGTTGACACTAGTAGCCCAGGCTAGCCAAGAACTCACCAGGTAGCACAGGTTGGTCTTGAATTCATGATGATCCTCCTGCCTCAGTTTACCAAATGCTGTGGTTATTGGCCAAACAAGCACCTTCAAATCATGGCTGAAGGCATGGAACGTTTTGAACAATAGCGCAATGGATTCTGAGAACAGTGAACATCTGTAGAGCTGATGTGCTTAGCTTTGGGGGTCCCAGAGGGCAAACCTGGGCTAGCGACGGCTTGCAAGATGCATATTTATTCTCACAGGCATCCATAGCTTCTCGGGAATGTGGCTTTCTTGGGAAATGGATCCGAGAGCGTCATTTCCAGTTTCGAGAACATGTGTGTAGTCTACAGAAGTCGCCAAAATATTATGTCTCGATAACTTAAAGTTTTTTATTATTTTAATTTCTGAAAACCATAGACCTAGGACGGACTCGGCCCTGCTAGCTGGGAGTGCGAGCTCCTGCTGATGGGAACGCCTTCACCACAGCCCTGTTATGTCTTCGCCAGCCCACAGGTGGAAAGTGAAAATAAACGGAAGTAAATTATACCAACTCTGTTTGTAAAGACTTTTTTGGGGGGAGGGTGGGGAAATCATCTCCAGTCTTTTTATTTCTCTTCAAATCCCCCTCCGCTCACCACAATAAGTGCCCTGCGACGCAGTTGGTGCTGAGCCTCCGTTTTCATAACAACCGCAGCTCTCGGATACTCATGGGTCAAATAGTGTTGGGTAAGAACCTTTCATGGTGATGTAACAATTAAAAGTTCCTTTCCCACTCCCTCCTGCCATTTTTTTCCTCGCATCATCTTTCTCCCCTCTCCCTTTTCCTTCCTTTGTCTCTGCCCTTCTCTCTCTTGCTTTTCTTCCTAAGCCGACTCAAACCAAGAGCTTTGCCCTGTCCCGCTGAGATACACGCCTCCCCAACCTCCCAAGAATATGTCATATAGAATAGTTTGTTTGTTTGTTTGTTTGCAGTGCTATATGCTTTTTAAAATTCTCAAGTGATTCTTATTATTTCAGACTCGGGGAACAAAGGGTAGCAGGCAGGCGGGGTTCGACCCCAACATCCACAGAGCTAAATAAGGTATCGCTTGTCCTGCCAACTGGAGAAGGGATATTGAATTTGTCAAAAAGATGTAAAACCCAATAAACCAGGCCTTCCAATTTCTGCTTGGAGAAAAAAAAAAAAACTCCTGGTGGTTTTTCAGTCGTTATGCAACTGCTGTGGCATGGGCAGAGAATGACTTCTTTGTGCTGGGGCGAGAATACCGTGGAAAACCGCAGCCCTTGGGCACTACTCTACTTTTTGAGCTGTGTTGAGAAGTCTGTATTTAATTAAGAAGCAACGGAGTGAGCAGAACTATTTTTATAGCCACAGTGACTTTTAACAATGTTCCTTGTGAAAACATATGAAAAAAATAGTTTTCCTTTTTTTTTTTTTTGTTAAAAATGAGACTGAGCTGACCTCCCACTGGAAGAAGGGGGGAAGTGACACGGCAGCGATTTCTCCTCTCAGCACAGTCTTTCCAAGGCAGCAGCTTGAGAAAAGTCCCCAAGGGGTGACGCAGTGACAAGCTGTCAAGGTCGCTGTGACAGGACTCTAAAGGGAGGAGCTGGAAGCAGAATCCACAGAGCTATCAGGAGAAACAGAGGGTCAGCCTGTGCTGCAAGCTCCTCTCCGAAGGTCTCAGCGTTGGCTTTGCCCCCCACAGGTCCGCCCTCACGGCTGGGGGCTGCCGAGCTTGCTGCTCTCCCTGTACTGTCCTTATCTCACCAAGGGCTCAGTGCATTATAAACACAATCTATTCCCTGCACCAACCACAACCAGACTGGAAACACATGGGGAAAGTGCATCTCTGTTGAATACGTAGACTTTTGTTACCATCCCTCCTATCCCCGGTATGACCTATAGTGGCATAGAGTTTACATTATATTATAAGCAATTTAGAGTTAAAAGTATATGTGGGGATATGCATAGATGCAAATACTATGCCATTTAATCTATTTTATACACAGATTTTGAATATGTAAACAGAACCAGTTTCCCATAAATATTAAAAGATGACCATCTCTTAATAAATGCACCAGAAAGAAATACTCTTTAGAGTCTTACTGAGTAAGTGCAGTTGGTCTTAGCTGAAGGCTGCCTGCATGCCAGACACTGAAATGCAACAATTTTTCGTGGGCCCTGCTTTCTTTTCTGTGGTCTTGACAATCTAGCCTCTGCTTTTGCTGGGTCTCATTTACCATGAAGTTGGCCGCCAGCCACGCCATCTCTCATGGTCCACTGGCTCCCCTGAGCTGCACTGGGCTGCCAGAATCCACCACTGTGTGAACTGAGGGTTCTCCCTGGCTTCGGTTCTGACCCATCTCACACTCCAACCAGAATTCTGGCGATTTGTAAGCAGAGCACAGAGCCCCGCGTTCCTAGAAATCACCACCTAATCACCCTTCACTCTCAGGGAATCCAGCTCCCTCTTGGAGTAAGAACTGACCTGCTCTTGACCGCAAACCTTCAAATCCGCCACCAACCACTAAGAGGACTGCTTAGCTTTACACTTGCTTCAGCCCTGAAACCTAAGAGCCACTGACACCTCCCTGCGCAGGCATGGCCCAGCACCTCACTGCGCAGGCATGGCCCAGCACCTCACTGCGCAGGCGTGGCCCAGCATACAGAAAAGGAAGCCACACCCCTTTCGTGTGAAGGAACCACCTCTTGCTGGCGAGTTCATGTAGTAGTGGGGAAAATGCATTAGGATATCGATATTCTTGAAAATACTTACTATTCATTATTTGTGTGTTTGCTTGCCACGACACATGAGTGCAAACAAGAGGACAGCTGTGGGAGGCGATCTCTCCTTCCACCACGTGGACTCTGGAGGACTGTCACCTGGCCTGATGACAAGCACCTTTATGCATCGAGCAACCTTGCTCGTTCGAGATACCAATTTTTTTGAGCATTTAATAATAACTGGGTTGTCAGAGGTATAATAAGATACCAACTCTGGTTAAGTTAAGGTTCTGGTTTTTAAAATCTTGACTGGAGCAGCAATAAAACCTTGTCCCTGGCATTGGTATATAGCTACGGTCGGAGCCAATGGTGTTGCTTTCTGCTAATTGTGTAGGAGACAACAGATGACGTTGCTAACTTGACTATGTCCACTCAGTGTAGTTTGGAGGGAACTTGTTCATCTTGGTACCTCCAGGGAGCTGTATTAGTACGTCACCTTGGTGAAATTACGTGAGCAGGGCCTAGTGAGAGGTACCTACCTGACCTAGTGAGGCAATTACAGGCCACGGGGTGAAACAATTTAGTACCAAGGACCTGTCACTCGCAGAGATATTTTTAGGAGTCCAGTGATCTTACATATTCAGTGACATTCTTTCCAAAGTGGGATGTACCTTTCTGTGCCTTGCGCAGCCCACGGCAAGGAAGGAGAAGGTGTTTCTGTGAGTTCCTTTGGGCCACACGCAGGAGAGCCAGTCTTATCATTTGCTGGAACCCTTTAACTACACCAGGTTTAAACAGAGAAGAGACCGAGAAAAGCAACAGAAGGTCTCTCCTCAGGTGTAGGCCATGCTTGCGAGCTATGATATCTCCCGTGTTATACACTTCCTTATAATGCAGCGCCCCAGGCGAGCCTGAAGTGCAGGCCGTTAGGTATTTGGAAGATGACCTGGCTTCCCCTGTCAGAGAGCCTCAACTTGAAAAATATTTTATCTTGTTCCTGGGTATGGCAAAGACTAAACATGTGACCTTGGGATATGAGTGAATATGCAACAAGTGACCATGAGCATTCCATCACAGCATAAAAGGCAACTTGTCCATGTGAGACGTCAGGCACGGGTAAAAGGTGAGGAAGAAGCTTCAGCTTCCACAGAGCTGCTTGTGCTGCCTGGTTTTATGTCAACAGGCGAAGATGCCTCCGTAAGACTGGCGCATAGGCAAGCCTGCCTGCAATTCTCTTGATTAATGTTTGATTCAGGGAGGTCCAGCCTATTGTGGGTGGTACCAATCCTAGATCTGGTGGACCTGGGATGTATAGAAGAAGCAGGATGAGCAAGACATGGCAAGTAAGCCAGTGAGCAGTTTCTATGCAGCATCTGCTTCAGTTCCTGCAGTGAGTTCCTGCAGTGAGCTCCTGCAGTGAGTTCCTGTTGTGAGTTCCTGTTGTGAGTTCCTGCAGTGAGTTCCTGCAGTGAGTTCCTGTTGTGAGTTCCTGTTGTGAGTTCCTGCAGTGAGTTCCTGCTGTGAGTTCCTGTTGTGAGTTCCTGCTGTGAGTTCCTGCAGTGAGTTCCTGCTGTGAGTTCCTGCTGTGGGTTCCTGTTGTGAGTTCCTGCAGTGAGTTCCTGCAGTGAGTTCCTGCAGTGAGTTCCTGTTGTGAGTTCCTGCAGTGAGTTCCTGCTGTGAGTTCCTGTTGTGAGTTCCTGCAGTGATGAAATGGGTAACTTCTGCATGATAGTGTTCCTTAGGGTGGTGCTGGAAAAGGACAAGCACATCACATCAGGGGGAATTCTGGGCATTATTTTGTCAACTTGATACAGAAAAGGAGAGGTAAGCTCATTACCCAGAGTTAAGGTTGTGAGAAGAATAAACAAGAATCTTGATGTAAAGGTCAGGCGAGCCTCTCACAGAGAGAGCCGAGTGGGAGGGTGCCTGTCCTATGGTAATTGACAGGTGACGACAGAATACTATTCAAAGGTGTCCAAAGTTATTAGGTAGAAAATGCTTCTATTAGAGTCTCATTGAAGTATAATTTTCTGAAATAAAGTCTTAGTGGTAGGCATCACTCTGAGAGGCAGGCTCTGTGGCAGAGACGTGAGGATGAGTTATTGCTTGTGTGCAGAGAAGAGGGCGGTGTTTGTAATGGTGTCTTCAGGACTTCTCATGTGTAGCCCATTCAGTCTTGTGAAAGTCAATCGCTTTGTCAAGTTCATGTCTGCCAGGTTTTTATTTCTCTAGTCAGACCACATGTTATTTTGTCTCTCTGGCTATTCTTGAGGGGCTGGAACATTTGAAAGCCTATTACCGCTTTCCTCTGTTCCGATTCAGACAATGTCTAGAAGAGTACAGTGGTCACTTGTCTCTTTGCGTCTGGTACAGTCTGCACTGCCCTTTCTAGGTGTCCCTCTGTGTTATGGCCTAATCCTTAATGACCCCAAAGAATAAAAAAGATAGAGCAAAAAAGATACTTTCATGAGCACAAAGGTGCCTCACGGTGTAATACACATGAGCAACAAGAGTAGATCCCCCACCTCAGGGATTTAATGTTAAAATGTTTCTAAGCTATAGGAAGAATTCTATACACTTGAACAAGCTGGCTTATTTAAATAGACCGAAGAGACTCGGGCGCGACCGCCAACATACTTAGTGGTGTCTCTCTTCCCATCACTTCTAACTTTGCATTGCTTCTCTGATGTTCTTGGCAGCACAGTTTACAATTATTACAAAGTTTTGACCAAAGAAGCCAAAAAAAGAAAAAAACAAAAAACAAAAAACAAAAACAACAACAGCAACAACAAAACAGCCAAAGAATGGAATAACTTGACAGTTGCAGAGTTCTGTATACTTGAACTCCTCTGTCTCTGAGAGGTCATGGGAAGGCTGGTCTTGCTGGGAGATGGACATGAGGCTCTGCCCCAGTGAGGAGCTATTGGGAAGCTTCTGGTACAGGGAGAGACAGTTTTCTGTAAGGGTTTGCCTTCTGGGAGGGAGACCAGCCATGTTCCATGACTAAGAGCATTTGGACAACACAAACTGGTAAAGAAAGAAAGAAAGAAAGAAAGAAAGAAAGAAAAGAACAAAACAAAAAGAAAAAGACAGAGTAGAGAGGAGAGGATGGATTTGGGAGGAGTTAGGGTATGGAGTGTGGATGTGATCAAAACACACTGAAATTATCAAAGAATTAATAAAATATTATTTTAAAAGAACAGTGAATAAATACAACCCACTGCACTGTGCAAATAATGTGCGCTAAGAAGACCCAAGCATTTTATGAGCGTTTTAGAAAGCAAATTTTCTGTGAAGGCATTGAATCTTTCCCCACTAGTCCTGTGCCTTCCTGGAGCCTCTCCTGTGTCTCAGCCTTCTGCCTCCTCATGCACGTCCCTTCCAGGCACCGTGGTGACCCAGAAGTGAAACGTGGTCCTTTGCTGGGTTATCCTGTCTCTCCCACATCACCTATGCGTCAACAGACATTAATACCAAAATGGAGGGTGTGAAAATCCCAAATAAGAACTAATTTAAACTTACAATTAAACATCTAATTATGTGTAAAATGTGTATGTGCAATCATATGATCTGGCCATACGATCTGTTGGGCTTCTGTCTTTGGACGTGGCAGAATGGTTAGCTTGAATCAATATTTTAGAATTTAGAATTTAGACTAACAAGATGAATGTGTGTATTTTTTAAAAAATGAACAATCTGCAAACATTAGCGAGCTAATCTTGCTAAAGAGTTATAAATCCAAGGAGTGAAAGAGGAAGACCCATGTGGGTGAGGTTAGCATGTGGGACTCTTCCAGGGAGAGTTGATAAATATTGGGAAGGCAATGACATGCGGACTGAGTACAACTTTGGAGAATACAACTTTTGCAGAGCTGTGAGAATCAAAATCCCAGACGTTCTGCCTGGGGAGAGATGAAGTCTCAAAGGATCTTTAATCCATATTTCCCTGATTACTAAGGATGTTGAACATTTTAAAAATCATTTCTTATCCACTTGTAGTTCCTTCATTTAGAACTGTCTGTTCTGTCCCCATTGAACCTTGCATTCAAATAAGCCCAATGATACAACACTGTGTTCTTCCACATTTTAATGCTCCGTATTTGCCTTTTAAATTATTTTGTGGTAAAAGTTAAAACAAAGAACACATCTTTAAAAGCAACAAGACTGTTTATTAATACAATCCAAAGTCCTACTGAGAGAGTCAAACATCTGTTCCTCGGGTGACATCAGAAGCGAGAGAGCTCAACAGTATTAATCCCATTCCTTCCCCTTAAATTCTTTATTTGTTTTAGGTTTTTTTTAATTCGAAAATGCACACATTTATGGGAAGTGAAATAAACTAAATACATTAATTTTTGATCTAAAGACTGTAACTTACAAGCAAGCTAGACACCAGATTTCGTACGTAAGCATTTAGCCTGTTCCGTGGCCCACACATTATTAATTTTGTGCCTGTGTTGCATGGTACACAATTCATTCAGACTGAGGGTGTCCTCCGGCTGGAAGTGTAAGTAGAGTACAAACTGTAAGTTGCTGAATGAAACGTTTAGGGCCTGGGTTCCTTTCGTCGTTGTATTTCCTGGCACACGCATTTGCACAAGTGTTGGTGTGGAGAGGTCTTGCTCCTCTTCTCAGAAGAGGTGCTGCTTTGTGAAGTTTGTGACACACGGAGCCTGGCTGTGCCCATTGATCAAGATGAAAGTAAGATTTACAAGACTCCACATATTTAAAGGGGGCAACTGCCTCGCTTAGAAAAGAAGAGGAAGAACGGACAGAAAGAATGAAGGGAATCAGGTGTAAAGGAAAGAGGGAAGGAAGAAAAGGAGGGAGGGAGGAAGAGAGGGAGGGGAAAGGGGAGCGAGGGAGGAGGGCAAGCATGTTGGTGTAGCACACTAAGGTAAAATATTGGGCGTATTCATGTTCTTTGGACCTAGAATGTAACGATCCATAGTTACAAGATGAGAGATAAATATCGTTTAAAACAGAAACTCTCAAAAAGGAAAAGGGTCTTGTATGCTTTAAAATGTTCACGCCTACTTTGTTTGGGGTTCTTTAATATACCTCCCTTCCGACCCACCTATCCCAGACAGGAGAGAGAACAGGTTAATGGGACTAGGAGAAGTAGAGCTTTTTAGACTCAGTTCCTTAGAGCGATCCCACTCTTCGTAGTCGGGATTTCAGCAGACCCATTAAACAGCAAAGCAGCAATTCAGCGAAGGGGGCCACAACCGCAGCAGCCGGAACACAAAGCAGCAGCCGGGACCCAGAACCTCAAACTGTTCTCTGGAGCGTTTCTCTCTAGGAGTGTCTCGAAGCAGAGCAGTGACCAGCCAAGTGATGGGAAATGGTGCAAGTCTGTTTCCAGTGGACTAACACCACACTCCCTCACACACGTCTGTGTCACACCCCACACTTGAGATCAAAACAAAAACATGTTCCCACCCACCACAGGGTCTCTACAGATCCATCAGATGTAGGCATCATTATGTGGAGCTATTGTCTGTATGTAACTAGCCATAATTTTAACATTTTCTTCATTTCTGAGATACTTACACCTACATGTTTTATATTATGTTTTGAATAATTATTTTTAGTTTTTTATTGGTACATTCATTGCACAGAGCACTTGGTTTCACAAATATTTTCATGCAAGTATGTGAGGTGTTTTGACCACATCTCTCTCCGCCGTGCATTTTAATCTTCCCCCGTCCCTCTTCTTTCTTCCTCCTGTTTGTACCCTTCATTGCCCTACAGCTCTGCTTCTAATTCCACATCACATGTACACACGCCACTTTGTGTAGCTCTGGAAGTCTAAGGTCCACAGATGAGAGACAATGTGACATTTCTCTTCTTGAATATTTCTGAGTTATTTTAAAATGATAATCGCCGGTGTGTCCATCTTCCAGTAAGTGACATAATTTCATCCTTATGGCTGAACCGACTCCCACTGTGTATATAGACCACATTTTCCTTGTTCGTTCCTCTGTTGATGGACACACGCTGATTCTGCAGCTTAGCTACCGTGAACAGCGCTGCAGCAAACAGGGTGTGCAAATCTCTATGCGACTTGCTGACTTGCAGTCCTTCAGGTGATGCTTCTGAAAATGCACACTGCAGTGAGACGTCCTTTCTGGATGCATGTAGAGAAGGCAAATAAGTTACTACAATGAGACAGATTAACGTATTTGTCTTAGCTGAGAGCTTCTGACCTTATCTTTTTTTTTTTTCAGCTTAAGTTTGGAAATGGAATCAGATCATTGGTGCCCAAACTACCATCTGGATCAGGGTTCATTTTAGAGAAAACTCTACTTACCTGTAATGAAAATCATAATCGAATCACTTTCTCAGACATGTAATTTACTTAAATCTATCTTTTTTTCATTTATCTTGGCATATGGTCATTATATATATTCATAGCATACCATCTGATATTTTAAAAGATCTGCACAATATGCTTATCAGATCAGAGAGCTGGCACAGCTATCACCTCAAATATTTATCTTTTCTTTGTGTTGGGAACACTGCAGCTCTTCTCCACTGCCTGTGTTAAAATGCAGTTAACTGTTGTCCTCCCTAGTTACCCTGATGTGCTGTAGGGTATAAGAACTCAAACTATTGCACTAACCAAGGACAATACATATAGTAAACATCGAACCCCTACTCTGATCTACCCAATGGACAGGACATTCTCCACAGTTGTGTGGAGAGCGGGTAGTGACTCTGACATGAACTCTGGTGCTCCATATTTGACCACCTCCCCTTGGTGGGGAGGCCTGGTGGCACTCAAAGAAAGAATAAGCAGGCTACCAAGATGAGACTTGATAGCCTATGACCATATAGTGGGGGAGGAGGTGCCCCTCAGTCATAGACCTAGGGGAGGGGAATAGGGTGAAAGCAGGAGGGAGGGAGGAATAAGAGGATACAGTTGATGGGACAGCAATTGAGTTGTAATCTGAATAAATTAATAAAATTTAAGAAAATAAATGATTCTTATCAATTGCACCCTATTACATTCTTTATTAAATTTATCTGTCTGTGTGCCTGTATTTGTGCCTGTATGTATATATGTGCACCTGTGTGGGGGGGGGTATGTATATGACACAGAATACATGTAGAGGTCAGAGGACAACTTACAAATGTTAGTTTGTTTGGTTCCTCCCCAGGATTAAAGTTAGGTCATCCATCCTGGTGTTCAGTACGTTTTCCAGCTGTGGCCTCACTGGTCCACGCTGCATCCCTTTGCCTGTTATCCACCCTCTTTCCACCTCTGGTCCCCGATGCATTTTTCTCAGCCTGTCCCATGAAACCACACCCACCCGTTTAGTTCTGGAATGGGGCTAATTGCAGTGCTGTTCTGTCTTCCCTTGCTTTTTAAAACATACTCTGAAAAATGGAGTCCACAACTTTAGTTATCAAAATTTGAGAATGTTTACCAATTTTTTTGTTTACCAATTCTTATACTTTAAAAATAATCGCCTGGAGCCACTGTCTCAGCTGACACCCCTCTGATGCTAAAATCAAACATTAGTGGCCCAGAGAAGAAAATCGCTGGCCCAAAGAATCACAAGAGCAAAGACAAAAAATCCAAAACAAAAATCAAACACGGGGATACTATGAGCAGAAAGTGATTGCTGTGTTTTTAGAAAGGTGGTGCTGAGTTACTAGCGGGGTCTGGGATTTGCTAACCTCAAGAGAACTCGTTTGGTAGCCACTTATAACATGGTTCCCGTTCTGCAGCCTTGATTCCGAGTAGAAGTTAACATTTAACACGGCCTTCTTGGACCTTGCCATTTTTCTCAGCCTCGATAAAAAGCCACTATTTACTTAGGTCTGTTTCAGTTGTCTCATTTTTAATTTGTAACTGATCAGGGTAACCAGAGCGACTACAAATGCTCTAGGGACCTGATTGCCCCACAGCACTGCTTAAATATTTATCTCATAACCCACTAAGTAGTAAAATAGTCATGAGCAGCACCGGGGCAGGTGACTCTTCCAGAAATACAGAGGTGAGACTGTGACTATGTCTCACTTGCAGGCTCATGACAGACGCACATAAAAAACTGATCCCCCCACCCCCGGGCTCAAGCCACTTTTGGTGGCTACATTCCATTGACCAGACATTTATTTCCTGTCATTACACTGAGGAGGATGTCAGCCCGATGCACTTGTGTTTTCAGAGGAGAATTAATAAAAAGCTTCCCACTTATTATGTATTACTGAAAAGATTAAATAGAATTTAAGGTATTTTTCCAAGCTAAAGAACGTCTGATTTTATTTGCAACACCAAGCTTTGGTGGTATTCCAAGCCTTTCCCAGTAAGGAAGTAGTGATGGCCGACTGCCTCTGTGCTGTGTCCTCCACTCTGATTGGTGCATCACACTTCTGAATGAAGAGAGCAGAGCCATTTCGTGGGTCTAGATATGTACTGGCAAAGCACAGTCCGACATCATTTGCAAGCATCCTTTCTTGTATGTTAGTGACATCCTATCTTCTCCCTCGGCTTGTGTGTTGGGGTGTATGTATTACAGGTTTTGATTTGTCTCTTCTCCCCTTTGAGTACAGATGAAGGGAGATTTAGACTCAGTTCCTTCACTCCCTTGCTATCCACAGCCTCCATCACAATGCTTGTCCGTGACCGCGGGAGGCACACTTAGACTCAGGGTACAAATGAATCCGCTGTTTAGCAATGACTTCGCTGAGAGCCAATGGCCTGTGCTAACATGGTGCCTTTGTCCAGATCTTTCTTTTTAATGTTTCAGCTCCTTTCCTATTAACTGTGATGAAGTCGCAGGGCATTTTATCCGAGGACACTTTCACAGAGGTGAGGAGGGGTGGACTCCAGGGACAGGGGTGTGTGTCCATGTGAGTCACACATCTATGCTGGCTGCCACGGCATTCAGGAGGCGGACTCCAAGCAGGGGTCAAACTTTATCATCGTTTAAGAGAACAAAGAGGGTAAAGAGATGGGAGAAGTCTCCCCAGATGACATTTCTAATCTGTTTTCAATTTTCCTCGTGTATGGTAAGAGCCTGAGACAGACAGGCGTGCTGAAGCAGCCGGCAGCTCACAGCGGAGCCTCTATTTGGTCTGAGACAGTGTGTTCTGTCAGGAACGATGAATACCGGGCCTTTCCAGAGAACACTGTCTAACTGAACTCATCTTTGTGGAAGCAAATGGGACGAGTGCCCCGGAGGGCACAGCGGATCACACCGGTGCTTAGTGTTCTTCTTCTTCTTCTTGTTTTTGTTTTGCCATGTGATGGAAAATTTTTCCACTTTGCTTAGATTGTCTGTGGTTTCAGGACTGCACCACAAACTCCACTGATAGCTAAACATTAAAGAAGCATCTACCGAGTGCTAGAAACCGAGGCAGCGGCACCACCAGGAGCGTGACAGACACATACACGCAGGCCAGCAGAGCGGAGAGACTAGGAAAGTGAGGCGTAGAGCTGAAATACCACGAAATGAGTGTTACGCATGGAAGCTAGGAGGAAGGCTTTAGGGAATTCATCCTCCTTTGCCTCGCGATTTCTAGTTTTAACAATGAATGTTCTGTTTGCACCTGGAGTCCCAGGCAAATCCAGACAATTAGCTGTCTTAGTCAAGTCCCCAGAAGGGAACTTCTCAGAGGAGAGATGAGATTTGCATTCTATGGGAAAAGCTGGAGTAGAAGAAAGTAGGTGTGGTGGGTCAAACAATGTCCCCAAAGAGCCAATCTTCCCGTCTTTGCCACCTATACACACCGTCGATGGCCAAAGGGATTTTGCAGATGCCAGTAAATCGAGGACCTCAGGGTGGATCATTCTGATGTACCTGCATGGGCTCCACATGAAAGAAAATGTAGGGTTCTTATAAACAGAAGATGAAGACAGGCGAGGAAACATTACAGTGAAGAGGTCACAGTGATGGCCAGAAAGCGAAGAGGCAAGGACCCGGGGTCTACAGAGGGAAGCGCTCAGCTCTGCTGATGTGACCCCTTGCTGGAGACTTGGTTCATGAGATGTGCTTCCTGCCTCTAGAACAACAGTGCTGTTTTAACCCAGCGAGTTGGAAATAACTTGTTACAGAAGCTGTAGGAAACTAGTACAAGGGGGAGGAACGCAGAGGAGACATTCTAGGTGAGGAAACAGAAGGCAGAGGATGGAGGTTGTAAGGGGTGTACCCTGTGCCCCTTGCAGTCAGTCTGGATGCCCCCAAAAGCATGCACAGGACAGGAGAGGAGGCCCCAGAGACAGGCCTTGTAATTCCGAGTTCTTCTCCTTTGGAGGCAGGCAGGCAGATGTGTGGCTCTGCAAGCAGGACTGTGATGGCGGGACACTTGCTCTTTACAGAAAGCATTTCAGCTACAGAGCAGAGGAGGGTGGTTGACAGGAAGGAGGAGCAGGGAAACTAGGGACCCCATCTAGAATGACTGTATTGTTCAGGCTGAAGAGGGCAGTGTGTGTGTGTGTGTGTGTGTGTGTGTGTGTGTGTGTGTGTGTGTGTGTGTGTCAACTGTGGAAGAAGGTGAAAGGCGGGGAACTTCCTGGAAATTCATAGATGGTACATTATGCCAGAGTTAGTGTCCACTGGATGACGAAGAGGGAAGATTGGACTTCTCTTTCTTCCTTCCTTCCTTCCTTCCTTCCTTCCTTCCTTCCTTTTCTTCTTCTTCTTCTTCTTCTTCTTCTTCTTCTTCTTCTTCTTCTTCTTCTTCTTCTTCTTCTTCTTCTTCATTGCCTTTTTGAGACAGGGTTTCTCTATGTAGCCTTGGCTGTCCTGTATTCGCTTTGTAGACCTGGCTGGCCTCGAACTCACAGTGATCCGCCTGCCTCTGCCTCCCGAGTGCTAGGATTAAAGGCATGCACCACCACGCCTGGCTGAACTTCCTTTTCAAATGATGTGGAAGACAGAGCTGTCGTTGTGAAGATGGGGTCCTAAGGAATGGTGTGCACACAGACTGTGTGTAGGACAACAGGTCGACCTGGTGAAGATCAAACAGTAGGTGCAGGTTAACCTGTTGTGAGTTCAATCTGGAATTGCAATTTAAAAACTGTTTTGAAAGAGTGAGGCTCTCGTCTAAAAGTCTGGGGAGCTTGTAACTACAAGTGGAGCCCAGACGACGTCACTATAGTGTCGCCTGGTCCTGCTGCACACACTGTCTTGGGCTCCGCTCTGTTCTCATGGTGCCATCCCTTAAAGTCACAGTGCTCTGCTGGTCATGATGCTTCTCTGGTGTTGAGGGGCTCGGGGCATGTCACCCCAACATAGGGAACTTTGTTATATTGAGAATGTTGAGCTAACAGCGCTTGAGACACAGTGCAGCAAGTGCAGGAAGGACTCCCTGGCCCTTCCCTTTCTAGCCAAAAACAAGTCACAAAATTTCCCATGAGAGGCACCTCCCTGTGCCTCTGGGAGGATTTTTTTTTTTTTTTTTTTTTTTTTTTACCACTGGGAGACAAGCTGAAGAAGACCTGCACAGACATTGAGATTACCTTTCTCTTCAAGATGTTTCCTAGTCATTGCTCTACATTTTTCAGTCTCAGCCGCTTAAAAATCCTTCCCATTTGTATTCTCTTGTTAAAGGGTGCATACTTTTTGGACAGGGCTCACATGTATCAAACTATAATATGGTACCCCAAGAGCATGCTCCCCAACAGTCAGGTTTAAGAGGCACAGAAATTCCCAGTCTAACGCATCTTCCTTTTTCCTGTAAAGGTTCCTGTGGACACAGGGAAATGGTCAACACAGTGTTGTCCTTTCCTCACTTTCATCGTCTTTTGTCAGCCTCATTCTCAGGCCCGGCCCAGAGAGCAGGAGAGAAGAGAAAAGCTCTTCTTTTCTTCACAGCTCTTGTCACTGTTGGGTCAGGCCCCACTGTGCTTTCAGTCAGGCCTCCATGGTCTTCACCCTCAGTTTATAAGAACAGTTAAATGCAGTCCTGTTTGACTACACAAATAGAAATGAAGTACTAGTATTAATATCAGAGGCATATATTTAATATCCAAACTCTTCATAACGCTCCACCAACAATAAAAACTACTGCTTGCACTAATGTTACAACTCTTTCTGGCCTTGACTTTGTAGAAATGCTAGATTCTGGCTACAGGCTCCCTCTAATCACCAGCTGCGTATGCCCTCTGTTTCTCATGTGATATGCTAAATGGTATTTTTTGTGACCAAAAACCCATTCTTGAAGCAGAAGGTCACTTTGTCTATTGTCACTCTGAGAATTATGGGTAAGTGAAATATTTAAAAAAGAGTCCATCTTCATTCACTGTAATATTTTAATGCCACTTATAACTCCTGGGTGCATCTTACAGCACTAAATGTTAAGCTCTGCCAATCACCATTGTGCTAACTTTGGTTACTGGAAACATGTGCACATCTATTTCACGTTTCTATTTCATCCTTTCTCTCCAGAGGAATCAATTTATTCTTCCTGTTGTCTGAAATTATCCTGTAATTGATTTTTAAAAGTTAGTTCATTTCTTCTTAAAGACAGAACATTAGGCTCTGCTAACCTCTGCGTTTGCCCGCTCCACGGTGTCTGCACGTAGCTGAACTGGGTAAATGTTTGTTAACCCAACTATTTGCTATTGTTCTTCCTCATAGCAGAGCTGACCTCTCTTTCCCAAGGACTTCCTGTGCCTCTCTCACCATACCTGGGTGCTGAAGTAACTTTGATATAAAAGCTAAGACATACCTTTGGTCAGGATAAAAAATGCTAACCCAGTGCAGCCGCATACCGAGAGCCCTGGTGCATCTCCCACTGTTGTCAGGTTTGCAAAGTCGTGGAACTTTCCACAGATTAAAATGAGGTAGAAGCTGAATGTTGCTCGGGCCAGGACTCTGTTGCCTGATTGTTGGTCACTTCCTCCTGGCCGGGCGACCTTTTGGCCACAGAGGAAGAGGGCACAGCCAGTCCTGATGAGACTTGATAGGCTGGGGTCAGATGGTAAGGGAGAAGGGCTCCCCCTGTCTGAGGACTGGGGGAGGGGGAGGGGCATGAGAGAGGGAGGGTGGGGCTGGGAGGAGACAAGGAAGGGGGCTACAATTGGAATGTAAAGTGAAGAAATTAAAAAATAATAAAATTTAAAAACAGAAGAGGAGGAGGAGAGGGAGGAAGAGAAAGAGGAGGAGGCTCTCCCTGACCCTAGGAGGCTGCCTCATGACTTGTCTCACAGAGACAAAGCAGAGATTGGGAAAACAAAATCAACCAATGAGTTAGAGTTCAGTGGGGGGTGGACAGCTCGTCATTGTTTTACTGAGTTGCCAATAATCCGGTGGAACTCTTGGATGAGTTGTTAGCGGAAGGCCTAATCCCCAGGCCCACAGAGTGAGAGTTCATTTGGAAACAGAGTCTTTACACACAGATGCACATACACACACAGTCACACAAACATGCACACATATGCACACAAACACAAACACACACACATACACAAACATGAACATGTATGCACACACGCACAAACATGCACACACACACACACAAACACAAACATGCACACAAAAACACAAACATACCCTCAGGCACATGCACGAACACACACACACACATAGAGGGGCTCTAGTCTGATGTCTTCACCTACTTTTAAAACATTTATTTTATTTGTATGTTACTGAATGTGTGTGTGTGTGTGTGTGTGTGCACATGTGCATGCGTGTGTGTATGAGTTCCACATGCATGCAGGTGCTTGCAAAGGCTAGAAGAGGACATTAGATCTCACGGAGCTGAAGTTACAGGTGGTTGCGAGGCCCCCGTTGGGTACTGAACTAGGATCCCCCACAAACACCGAGCTCTCTCCTAGCTTACACTGAGCCACGATTCCAGCCCCATCAAATTCTTCTTCAAAGCACTATTAGGTCAGAGTTAAAAATCGCCTTTGACATTTTGGAAATTGTTATTTTTATTCTTCAGAATGGAACGGTGAACCAGTGACGTGGTCTTCCCGTTAGAACATGAGTCACATTTCACTCTTTATTTTCTGGACGTAGTGTTCTCCTCTCTGTTCTCTGTCTTGGCCGTCCGTCACAGTAAGTGTCCCTTCAAGGGGGAAGTGGTTGTAAGCCCAGCTGTGTGGATCCCGGACACTGGTCTGCTAAATAAGCAGGGTCCTGAACTACAACTCGTTTGGAGTCAGAAAACTCGTCTGTACCCGCACTGCCGCCAACAGGCGAAGTCAACCCTGAGTAGACTCTTTTTTTTCCTCATTTAAAAATATATAATATATTTTATTAATTTATTCATATTACATAGCAATTGTTATCCCATGCCTTGTATCCTCCCATTCCTCCCTCCCATTTTCCCCTTACTCCCCTCCCCTATGGCTGTTCCTGAGGGGGATTTCCTCCCCCTGTATATGCTCATAGGGTATCAAGTCTCTTCTTGGTAACCTGCTGTCCTTCCTCTGAGTGCCACCAGGTCTCCCCATCCAGGGGAGCCAATAGCTCCTCAGATAGGGTAGGGGAATGTGAGGCCCTCCCCCGCCCGTGCTGGAGTTCTGGATGGCTTGCCCCTGTGCAGGTGTGTGCGTGCAGATACAGCCACTGAATTCTGAATTTCATGAGTATTGGCTGTTCTGCTGTGATGACCCTGAGATGTGTATGGAGGAAGATGGTTGGGGTGGATGCCCAGTCAAGCCACTTTTCCCCCCCAACACTTGAAGCAGTTACGAATCTGCATTGACTGCTGCACATTTTCAAGGAGAAGCTTCTCTGGCCAAATGTGAGGGCAGCTCAGGTCTGTCGGTGTGAGCAAGAATTTTTAGAAGGCAGTTTTATTACATTGTCATTTGGCAAAATAATGATAGTGAGTTCTACCTTAGGACCTGTGGCCGAGCCATGAGATTTGGACCAGGTTTGCAGTGCCAGACATGAGCAAGCTGTTGGCTACTCATAACGTCTTTACATTATGACATCAGGGTCAGCCTTGCCTAGCTGGCTGGTGTAAGAGCGTGCGTCTAGCACTAGGTGAGACCATGCGTGTCTTTTCTCTTCCAGTAGCTTCAGAATCTGAGATCTCACCAGCAGGTAGGGAGGTTCCCTGTTGCTTGAAATTGAAGATTGTATTTAAATGTACAGTTACATACACTTCCCATGTAAATATGCTCAAGATGCAATTAATCTTCCATCAGTGCTAACCAGATATAGCTAATTAACAATAGTCACCATGTGAGTTAAGGAAAAGGAATAGTTTAAAAATAAAATTTAATAAAGAACCAGCAAAATATCTCAGAGGGTAAAAGTGCTCACTGTCAAACCTAATAAGCCAAATTGAATCCACAGGACTCTCGAGCTGGAAGAAGAACACCAACTTCAGCAAGTTGTCCTCTGACTTTCAGTGTACACACACACACACACACACACACACACACACACACACACACACACACACATACACATGCCTAAGATGTTAATAAAACACCCATTTCCTGGGAAAGATTTTAATGGCCCTATGCCATAGTTTCTGGAACTATGCACACATGAATGCACACACACACAAACAGATAAGAAAAGATATTACAGTTAATTTTTTTAAATATTTTCCCCATAAATGTTACATACCAAGAAACTGCCACACCAGATGACTCAGTGTGTTCTTCAACAACACACATTTGATCTGCAGAGAATCAGACTTGACTGTTTTGCCTCACAGGATTTGGGACCTTGAGTTCAATTTGTCGTCTCTATTCTGGTGAGGAGAGTAAACAGAACAGCAGGAATTCCAAATGCAAGTGCTTGGTGTTTCGACAGGGCATCAAGCAGAGTAGGGGAAAAAAGACAGGAAGAGATTTTGCAAATTTCTCATTTTCCTGATGTTAATTTCTGCATAGAGTTTAGACCCAACCATAGTTACTACGTTTCTTAAGCCATGAAGATACTATATTTGCTCACAAAACTACCAAGGAGTGCATCAATCCGCCTAGTGGGTCTTTAGCGATGCCAAAACCACAACAGGCTAAGATGTAGAATACGACCTAAGCTCGGCAGGAGCAAAGCTAGGCTTCAATTAATGCCCAAATTAAAATGGTACATTGGGATGGTTTGGGTGAAAAACAGCCCCCTTCGGCTTGCGTGTTAGAACACGTGGTTCTCCCAGCTGGTGTTGCAGTTGGGGGAGGGAGTGTGCGTTGGGAGCCATTGAGGAGAATTCATAGCTCGCACTGTTGCACTGTTCCCAGTTCGCTCTCTCTGCTTTTGCAGTCGGGATCTCTCAGCTTCCTGCCTACCCCCCCACCCCCACCCCCACCCCCACTGGCTCTTCCTATGGAGCCGCAATCCTGGATCAACGTTTCTTTCCCATGTGTTGCCTCGGCCATGGTATTTTATTACAATGAAAAACAAATAAACAATGTGTATGTGAAGATCATAAATTTCATAAGTTATGTAGGAAATATTTTCTAAATAATTGGCTTGGACCCATCTGTGCGTCACAGCTGGCGGAAGGCAGGCTTCCGGTTCCTTCTTCATGGACTAAAGCCCAGGACTAGAAGAACACGTCTGAGGCGTGGTGATCACTTTTTTTGTGTGTGGAGGTGAAGTTCATAAACCAAATGACAACACACCCTGGGGACCCACACTTACCCTATGGCATCAGTTCAAACCTCTAAAAACCAGGCTCGCCTTCCGGTCTGATGTTTAAGCTACCCAGACACAAAGCAAGAGCAGATGACCACAGGGTTGGGGTGTTTATAGCTCAGTCTCCGCTTCCGGGCAGCTCTGCTCTGCAGAACGCTATGAGGGGTCAGAGAACTTTATGCAACCATTGACAGTCTGCTCCAGTATGCTACGACCTCTCTGTTTTGAAGTGAGCTAGCATTCCCTTTTGCTGTGAAAATAAAAACACCTCTTAAAAAGAGCTCAAGTTACTTTTATTTCTACATAAGCTCTGATTATGCACTTGTGGGGTTTGGTATGTAAATTTAAAAGAAGAGGGTGGCTTTGAGTTAAATACGGAATTGTATTTCTTGCTTGAAAGGTGGAGTATAGCGATATCTGTAAACACAGTTAAGCAAGCGCTAGCATTTAGCTGGAGGAAATACATACATAAAAATGTATTCTTGCTTAGTGGGAGCTCTCGCTTTGGTACCAAGGATTCTAAAAGATACAGACACACTTGGGGAGCTGCTACAACCATGTGGTCACTTCCTGAGTTAGGTGTGGGTCTTCACAGAGATGGGTTCTTTCAATCCGTCTGAAGTCCCCGAGGTCCCAGTGAGGACAGTGGCACAGGCTGGTGTGTGGCATCTCCAAGTCTTAACAGCTGGAAGGTGGAGAGTCTAAACAGCTGGAAGGTGGAGAGTCTAAACAGCTGGAAGGTGGAGAGTCTAAACAGCTGGAAGGTGGAGAGTCTGGGGCCTAAGTCTCTGCGGCGTGGTCTTCGGCTCTCACCTTGAGCCTCTACGATGCACAGCTTCTTTATTCCCAGTAATAAAGGACATTTACTCTATGTTTTCTTTGTGCCTGCGCTTAAGAGGCTGATAAGGAACATTTTATTTATTCTCATAAGACTCTATGAAGAAGATTACTCTGTTTTTAGTAAGAAAAATAAGATCCTTAAAAGTCACATGTGCCAGGTGTGGTGGCACACATCTTTCATCCAGGAGTCAGAGGGAGGTGAGTCTCTGTGAGTTCCTGGCCAGCCTGATCTACACAGCAAGTTCCAGGCTAGCCAAGGTAACATAGTGAAACCCTGTCTTAAAAACAGAACAAGACGAAATAAAAAGTAAAAATCCAAATATTTTACCCAAGATCAGAGATCCACAAATTAGCAGAATCAATATTCCTAACTCGCCTAACTGTAACTTGTGTTCAAAATCACCCAAGGTGTATGCTCTTAGTTTCCTCCAAACTGAATGGAAAATTACAGTTAGGTCACTTATGCTACTTTTTATAACCTCTCTATTAAGTCATATCAAAATGATATCTTGAAAATATTCAAAGGCAAATATTTTTTAAAAATCCAAATATTTACCTTAATTATGACTGGCGAGAAAACATTTCCTAGGTAGAGAAATGTTCCATCAGCTGAAGTTCCAGGCAGGTGTGGAGAACACTGAGCTGTGTGTTCACTGCGGACTGCGGGTGGGTAATAAGCTTTGACATTGAAAGAGGGTGAGTCTGGAGAGGTCGGGTGCAGACAACTCGTGGAGGCGGAGGATGCACTAGAGCTGTATCCGGCTTCCTAGACTGCAAGTCACCCACTGGGGGCCCTGGAGGGAGCCCTGGAGGGAGTTGGGGTCCCATGTGGCTTGGGGAGGTTCCTAGAACCAGGCTGTGCCACACTGAAATGGAGCAGCTAAACTAGGGAGAGCAGGGGAAATCTGGGGCACAGTCTCACGTGCACCCGAAGATGTGCAAGGGGATCAAATAGTACTGCAATCACTGTGCCCGCTCTTGGTAAAATCCAGAGAATGGAGCTAGCAATAATAATTAAAAAAAAAAAAAGCAAGATGCTCTTGTGCACAAGGTGAGTGAATCTCACAGGGGCTATGACACACAGAAGGCTGCCCTGAGCCAGGGACATCTAGGTTTGGATGATATATTCATGAACAGGGAGAGAAAGTCAGTTGTGGGAACCATCAGAAGGGTTAGAGGAGTGTGAGGGCACGTTGTGCTCACGGCCTGGAGGAACATGTGTTCTGCATGCAGACTGCATGGAGCTGTGGGACTTCAGTGGAATTGCATGAACACACGCACATGCACACGTACGCACACAAGTGCACACTCACATGCATGTACACACAGATATGTACCTTCAATCAAACAGAAAGATTTGAGGTACACTGTTTGTCACCAGCCTCCCAGATATTAATGCTATCATCTTGTTTTTATTGTGTAAGGATTTCATAACACTTGTAATGTGTTCTTTGAAAATATTTTATTATGTTCCTTTTTTAATATATACATTTATATTATTACACATGAGTAAAATAAACTACATACAGCAGGAGGAATCACAAGACAAATATTATATAAATGTTACATTCATAGGGAACTGGCCATTTGTATTTGGCAAACTTGAAGTAAACATCTTTCCTATCTTGTTGGGTCTAAATTTCTGAATGGAGATTACTATGTCACATCTCCTCTCTATTAACTTGAAACATCTACCTATTGTAACGTGCTTTGACAAAATCTACCCGTCCTTCTCCCACCTTCATCCACCATCCCTCCAAAATTGTCTTCTTTCAATTTCAAAACAAAACAAAAAAAGAACTTCCACAAAATCCAAATCAGACAAACAAAAACCCAAACGAGTCTATTTAGGTCTGCCTGCGTCTGTGAGGGTGTGTGGGCATCCCCGGAGCACGCATAACCTCCGTGGGCCTGCACCCAGCTCTTAATGTTGCCAGCTCAGCTTTAGGTTGTTGCTCAGTTAAATACAGAAATCACGACCATGTGAAAAATACCATTTGAATGAGGCTGTGTTGCTTTATGCTCGTACGTGAAGAGATCCAAGCAGAGGGACAGGGCTCTCAGATTGTTCTCCAAAGACTTGAGGGATAATGTTTACATAAAGAGGTGAAAAGGCAGCTGGGTGTGGTGGTGCTCGCCTTTAATCCCAGCGCTCGGGAGGCAGAGGCAGGTGGATCACTGTGCATTGGAGGCCAGCCTGGTCTACAAAGTTAGTCCAGGACAGCCAAGGCTACACAGAGAAACCCTGTCTTGGAAAACAAAACAAAACAACAACAACAACAACAAAAGTGAAAAGGCATGGCCATGCAGGATATAATTTCTGGTTTTTATAGTTGGCCTTGTCAGTGTGTCTGCACACCAAGATCTGCGCATGTGTGTTAGCTGCTTCCATGCTTGCCTGGAAAAACATGGTACATATTGTGCATGTGGAAGTTTATGGGGAAGAGTCCAGAGCTAGCCCCTAAATCTGGTCATCACTGGAACACATTTTGAACAGCACCTTGTTTCTGGTGGGAACCCTTGAGGAGAGTCTCACGGTCCCCCTGCCTTTTGTCTCCAATGTATAGTATTGGGAAGACATTTTTTAAAAAAGATCACTGCATGGTTAAAACAAGTCTATTAACACAACTGTAGAAACTTCCTAAGTGGAGAGTTCTATTTTATTTTCCGTACAATTCAATAGAAACTGAAAGCATCTCTTCTGGTTGGTGGACGATGTGACTGTGAGTCACTGAACCAGTGGCACTGGTGGGGGCTTTAGCCAGCAGTGGAGGAAGGCCAGGGGCCTGAGTCTAAGGGGACCCGAGCAGGGAAGGAAATGACTCAGCTGCCCTTGTCTGATGGAGGGCAGACTCCCTCCCGGAGAGGGGAGGCTCCCCTCCTTTCCCAAAGATTTCAACACAGCTCCTCTGTTTTCTTTCTTTGCCACCACTGCTACCTTTTCACATGGATGCCAATGGGGCAGGCCACTGCGAATTACCCAGTCTTACAAAAGAGAGTGTTTTTAACTCAGAACTGTTGGGCAAATTTCCTGTAGTGCACAATAGGGTTTACAGGCGAAAAAAACGCACACATTTTTGGGAGCAGTTTGGTTTTTTGTTTTGGAGCGCTTAACAGAAGCAGGCCACAGAACTTATGACCTTGCCTTGAAAACTCTCACACAGCCTTGAGGACTTAGCAAGATACTTGTGCTGGTTAAGAAAGTTTATTATTAATTCCAGGTCAGGATGAAGAGCTTGATGTAATTCTTTGACCTAAAATTTGAAAGAAGTCTAAGCATATAGATAACTAAAGTATTGGTAGCTTTTGTTTCTGTTCCAAGAACCCTCTGGTTCACATGTATGTATACTGTACAAAAGCTCTGAGAGAAATAAACTCGGGGCCACAGTATTTACTGTTAGTCCTCCTGAACATTTGTCTTTTTTTTTTCTTATCTCTTTTGCTGTCTCTTTTCTATCTTTTCCTATGTCTTTTTATTTCCTCAGCCTCTCGCCCCATATCCAGGTACTGGTCAGTGTTGTCCAGAGTGAGCTCTGGCATCACACGTATGTGGTCGCTATCTGGGAAGCAAGTTGATTTTCTTCTGGATTAACCACCCTGGCAATCTACAGCTCTGACCCTCTGGAAGGTGTGTTGGTCACATCCTGATAAACCCACTGGTTAACTAAAGATATCGTGACCCAAACACCGTTAATGCATCTAAGCTGCTGGGTGTCACAGCTTAGCAATGGAGTGCTGGCGCTGGCCTCATGATCAATATGTGAGATACAGTCCGACCGCATGCAGCCTGCTTCTTCCGCATGGTAAGGTCTGAAAACTCAATAGTACTAAGTTGCACCATCATATTTCAGAGCACATTGTGTACTTTTCAGTAAGCAGGTGCTGCCGGCCAAGCTTGGGTACTTTTAGTGTGGGGTATTCAGGAGTTCAGAGACAGACAGGTGGGGCTCCGGCGAACGGAGATGCTCAGGGATCTCTGGGAGAAGTTGTTATGGTAGCAGCACCAGCAGGTGTCATTAATAGAAGGAATAGTGCGCGTTTCTACCACATCTTCGTGTGCAAGGTTTAAATAAAAAATGTATGTCAGGAAGGTAAGAATTTTTGTATGTGTGAGGCACTTAGAATTGTCTCTGCATGTGCTGACAGTGTGCATGTGCTCGGGGATCGTCTCTGTGTGTGCTGACGGTGTGCACGTGCTCAAGGATTGTCCCTGCATGTGCTGACGGTGTGCACGTGCTCAAGGATTGTCACTGCATGTGCTGACGGTGTGCACGTGCTCAAGGATTGTCACTGCATGTGCTGACGGTGTGCACGTGCTCAAGGATTGTCACTGCATGTGCTGGCGGTGTGCACGTGCTTGGGACTAGTATTATTCCTTTCTTTAGGGACTGAGTCTTTGTAGGTTGTCCAGAATAAGCTTGAATCCCAGGACTCCATGGACTCTCCTGCCTCAGCACACCAGCTAAGGCCCCAGCCATGAGCCATGCACCTGGCTGGAAATTTTGAAGACATTTTTATGATAAAATATATATTCTATAGAGAAATGGCAAAAGATCAAGTTAACAGAATTTAGAGGTTAGCATAAATAACATCTCTAGAAGTGATACATTTGAAAATAGATTAGAAATAATACAATTCAAAGCAGCATGCCGTTGCACCTTGCCCTCTGCTTGCCCACAGAGTGCCGCTGCACCCCTGCCCTTCTCAGAGAGCATGTGCTTATGTGTAAGGCGTCATGCTTTCTTAAAGACTCCCTGAAAAGTCAGCTAATCACTGCCTCTGATCGTGGAGCCGCCCGGCCCTTCCCATACATACACATGGAGCCATCTGTGGTTTCTGTCTGTGCCTCCAGGCCTGAAGTTCAAGGAAGTCTGGAGTGGGCTTCTCAGGCCTTCTGTGTCCGTGTTCCTCCGCCTTCAGTTTTCTGTCTCATCCTCCTCTTCCTGTCACCTGAAAACTCAGGTCTGACTTTGCATTTCATCTCCACCCTCATCCTTAGATTGGAAAGTGCATTTGGTGTGTAAATACAGAATAAAGAAACAGTAACAAAAAAAAATCCATGTACAAGAAAGTCAGACAACTATGCCGTTACACACACATGCAGGAATTACAGGACGGGAAAGGCCGAGACTTCATCCCTGCGTAAAGGCCTGCCGGGGCGGACACAGAAGAAGTGAGAGCAGCCTGGTGAACACTGGAGAGGGGAATCTACTGCAGGGGAAGGGAGCTGGGGGGGGGGACACTTTCTAGAAAGAGACAGCAAATGTAGGGGACAGAATGGAGAGGGTGGGCACACCAGACAGAGGCTGCAGTGTCAGGGGTAGATAGATCCGGAAAAGTGAGCAGGCCAGAGGAGCGACACAGTGTCAACAGAAACAGTTGGAGCCTGCGCGTCCATGGAACCTAAGCACACAAAGTGTGTGTGCGTGTGCGCGTGTGTGCATGTGCGCGTGTGTGTTTTCCCATGTTATCAGTTTATGCTTCTTGAACACAATTCTGTTCCTCACTGAGAAGAGAGTGCCTGAACCCCGCTGTGATAACTGTAACTCTGCAGTTCTAGTGAAGATGAGGCAGTGAGCTGGGGGTGGGCGTGCACAGCCTGGCATCCAGGAATAGGGGTACGCACCCCTGGAAATGTACCTGGCCTGCCACCGGCAGTCAGTGGGGCTGTCAGGAAGGGATAAGGCCTGTGGGCGTGGCCATGTCTCAGGTGTGGATCCGGCTCTATGTAGTGTGTGGTTCCTCGGCTTGCTTGTCTACTTTGTGGCTCCTCTACAGGCCTTCTCAATGTTCTGACCGGGCTGACTGGCTTCATTTCCCTCCCCCCCCCAATAGCAGGTTGGGCATTTGATATTTGTGTGACCAAAAGACCCATTAATTTTGATGCCAAACCCAGTGTTTTACAGACTGCCCCCAAGGAGTAAACAAGAGCTGATTCTTTGGGCAGGGTTGGCACATTAGATATAACAGATTGTGAAACAGCCTTGTTTTTTTTCCTTCTTCCTCTTCTTCTCAGTAGGTGAGACTGAGTTGTAGTACTTTTTTAAGGAACCAGGAAATTGTGACAGGGGACATAGGAAGTTGATGGGAACTGTAGAAGAGTGTCCCATAGAGCGCCCCCTAGAGGTCTTGAAACTCCGCAACAAACAACACCAGAAAGTCTTCCGTTAGGATATTTTTCAGAGCGGGACATGGCAGCGCACACTTGAATCCCAGCAGCCAGGGAGGCAGAGGCAGACTGGTCACTGTGCATTCCAGGCCATTCTGGTCTACAAAGTGAGTCCAGGACAGCCAGGGCTAAAACAAAACAAAAAGATATTTCTCACATGAATACCACTAGCTTCACCTTCAAAACCTGTCAATAACTAATCCAAGTAGCTGCTTAGAGCCCTATACGCCTAAAACAAAGTTCTAGTGGCTTTGGAAAGAGTGAGCTTGGATCTTCTGAATAGCTGTAGCCTCTCCCTCTGTATTTTATTTTGTGATAACACAGTAGGTGGTCTTCCTCAACTAAAGCTAGTAATTTTCTGTGTGACCCCAAGCAAGCTATTTGGTCTCTACTTTTGTATTTGCTAATTGGCTGCAATGATCGTCCCTGATTTGTGGAAATGCTGCCCAAGGGGGAATGGGTGATTCATGGAAGGCTTTAACCCAGCACTTAATGCATTAAAAAAATGATCTATGGGCGTTAATGGTGATTGTTGGTACCAGTAAAAGGAGTGCCTTCCTCTGGTCTGGGTCACCAATGGTCGGTGCTTTTTATAAGAGTACAATTTCTGGCTGTTCAAATTGAGGTTGAGTATTCTTTCTGCTGTTTTCAAACTCCGTAACTTTAGCCAGATGACTCAGCTTCCCTGTGCCTCAGTTTACTCACGTGCGAAGGTGGAGTGACGAGGACTCCAGCCCCCAGAATGGTTTACAGATTAAATGAGGCGCATGAGGAACTTGATAGAATGTGCTGCTCCTTCTCTGCTCATTTGCTTCACTTCACTTTTTGGTCACCTGACTTTGACTAGTTTAAACAGAATCATTACTCTGAAAGAATTGCCTCCGCCAGGGGACAGGGAAACGTCTGGATGCTTACAAGACGGAGGAACTCCCAGGTCATTCAACTCTAGAGAATCTAACTAACACTTTCAGAAAAATATGCTGCGGAGACCAAACATTATAAGTTTAGACTAAAGGAGAGTTCATGAGCATGCCTGTAATCCCAGCACTGAAGGAGGGAGGCAGAGGCAGGTGGATCTCTGTGAGTTCAAGGCTAGCCTGGTCTACAAAGCGAGTCCAGGACAGCCAAGGCTACACAGAGAAGCCCTGTCTTAAAAAAACGAAACAAAACAGACAAACAAAGAATTCATGAGGAGAGAATCTCTGGATTGTCCACACAAACAGACAAATAGACAAGGATGTAGCTCTCTGCATCACCCACAGAGATGAACTTCCCTGACCTCTGGTCTTGGTCAGGTCTGAGTCACAGCCATGCTATCCCTGTCCCTGTTCAGTGCCACTTTATAAGGCCAGTGAGAGCTCCTCTGACAGCTCCAGGGATATAATGACCTTGTGATCTCACAGCTCCACTAGCAGGAATATGACACTGTGAAAATAGCTCCCACACAGGAAATTGGATAGTTGGCGTCTTGCCCGGACTTCCATTCTGATTTACCAGTTGACCTTGGGCAAGCCATTGCATTTGTTACCTCAGTTCTGTCAGGTGTAAAAAAGAGAATAAATGTCTACTTTCCAAATCCAGGGGACTATTATGAAGATTAGACATATACAGAAGTCACTCAGAAGGCAGTCAAGGCAGGAGGGCATGCGATTAAGTCCCACCTGACCCCTACTGACCTTGTAACCTTGCATGACTCCCTTGCTCTTCCTGGTCTTCGTTAAAGAAGTATTGTATGTGTGCAGTTTTAGGTAAATCGATAATAATATGATTCTTCTGCCTTTGACAGACATCCTTAGGGTTAGGTTACCCCTTCGTCCCTCTCCTTCTGCACTGACCTCCCTGCCCTTTCTCTAGTGAGCCATCCTCTTGGCTGCATGGCGCCTCTTTTACTTTCCTGGTTTCTGTGGTTACCTTACGTGATATAGCTCTAAGATTTGGAGCTAGGAATGACAGAGGAAAGAGATGCACCATTTGCCTATGTGTGTACATATACATCTTAATGATGCTGCTCTACTGGGGTTGATAGTGATTTGCACCCCTCCCCACATGTCCCCCAAGAGCTGTTAACAAAAACCTCCATTCCGGGCAAGAAAAACCTCATTCGAGTTGTTGGTCAGAGGAGCCCAAGAGAGTCCCCAAACAATACAGGTGCTGTTGTCGCCTCCAATTACCTCACAGAGTTGAAGGTGGGTCCCTAGTCCTGAAGACACTGTGCTCTTCAGACACAGGCCTTGAGCTGGATCTGACCAGGAAGCCTCCTCCCTGAGGATGAGCTCTCATAAGACCGCAAAGTGCTATGCAAGCTGCCAACACAGAGAAGCAAGTAATAGCCCACCCAGCCGGGACGCCTGTGTGCTACATCAGTGGCCAGCATGGTACGATATCCATAACGGTGCAACAGCGGCACTCAGGCCAACAGCTCTTTGCTTGGATTTAAAGCCCATTCAATACGGGCCAATTCTTGCCTGGTACTGGAAGCATAGCCTGGGGCTAGTGAGGTCACGGACCTTGGAGGCAAACTCCTACTGTCATTTCATAAAGTCAGCACAGCTCCTCACTGAACTGTAAGTATTAATCCTCCTGCCCACGGAGGAGGTTTAGCTCTTACCTCTCGTCAAAGAGAGATCTCTTTTTGCAACAGACAGAGACTCCTACAGAAAATTATAGCTGACAACACGAAGAGAACAAGTGACCACGGGGTGGAGGGGGGGGTGCTCAGCCCCAGCTGATACATCTAAAACATGGTCCCTTTACCTAAGGCTCGGTGAATGCGGAAGAAGAAAGAGCAGGAAGGACGTGAGGGCCACAGGACCGCGGAACCCGCTGTGAGGCTATCTTTCCTAGAAATAGCAGAGAAGCCTCAGCCACAATACTGCAATGATATGGCCACCTAAACAAGGCTTAGCAGCACCACACCAACACACACGCTAACAGGGAAGAGGGAGAGCTCACAGGGCCCACGCAGGGACCAAGACTTACAGGCAACTAAAGAATGCCGAAAATAGGAGAAATGGTCATCCCTGAAATTATATTCATACAAGTACTACTACCACTGAATGGACCGTGTAGGAGATCTATCTATCTATCTATCTGTCTGTCTATCTATCTATCTATCTATCGTGTGTGCATATGTGTGCACTTGTTTGTGTGTATGCATAACTATAACAAAGAAAAAGAGGCCATAAGTTTAAGAGGGAATTGGGGGTGGGAAGGGCAAGGAAAGGATTGGAGAAAAGGGAAGGGGATAAGATAATAAATATAATAAAAACAAAGTGAGTAAATAAAGTGTAATAATTGCCTTGCATGTCGTTTGTGAGTAACAGTGAGATGAAAGGTCTGCAATGGCGTGCCTCATTTATCCTGGGTTGAGAGGGGTTCAACCTCAGTATCCACTGACAACACGGAAGAAGAGTGCTGCGGACAGGGGTCCTGGCTCTGTGCCGACTTGGTTACCATCTCCAATGTGCCTTGTCACAGTCTCCATGTTGGCCTCAGTAACTAACAGCCGCAACTGTCCAGAAGTGATGTAACGCATCATATGCCTGAAAAGAGATTTCTTGCAATGGTACGTTCAAACAGCTAAGCAAGGAGAGTACAAGTTGAAGGGACAGAGCACAGCATGGCAGGACCCTCTCAGGAAGGATGTGGTGAGATGGTGTAACCAGGACAAATTCCATGTGAAGATGATGACAGATTCTGCTCAGGGACTGTCCGCAAGAGCAGCCATTTGTCTGGCCCAAAGATTGCAGGTTTCTGTTGGGGCACTGTATACGTGCTCCTCTCCCAGCTCAAAAACACTGGGAGAGCTAACGAGGACGGTCAGTTCCTTCGGCTAAATTACAGCTTGTGTTTGGCTCACAAGCCCACTTGTAAGTATGTTTCCCATACCATGTGGCTACTGTTCTCGTGGTTGCTTAGGGTCACTGGCAGAGCTGAGACGCAGGCCCCACACCCTCCCCATTTAGTGAGTCTGTGGCCATCGCTTGGGAGGATTCGGGCCTTCTAAGCTTTGCCTCTTGAAATGGGTATTAGCAAAGTCCTACAGTGTCTCACACCAAATTTTTTTCTGTTGTTAAATATTTGAATTTGGAGAATTTCAAATGCATAGAAAGTATAGACTGCAACCCAGTGAGCTGTCATCTATTCTTGGTCTGGTTCACGAAATAATTTTTGTGACCAAGCATGTCCCCGGACTCAAGGGGCTCCTTTAAGATTGGGGCACTTAAAGGAATGCACAGTCATTGTCCCAAGACCTCAATTTACCCTCAGACCTCTCCTATTTCCTTCGTTTTCCTTTCTTATCTTTATTTTGTGCTGGGGTGAGAGCTGGCTCCCAAGCCTGGACTCAGACAAAACTCACACAACCACACCTAGACCGTGCATACGCTTACCTCCCCGCTACAGGCCACACAACCCCACAAGGCTTTGCCCTTCCATACTTCTGGCTTCTCCACTTTAGTTCTTTCCCAGCATGCATCTGGAGATTTTATCCCAGCATGCATTTGGAGCTATCAGAACAGGTTGTTAAAACAGCAGTTATGACCCAGGTGTGGCGGCTCACGCCTTTAATCCCAGCACTTAGGACACAGAGGCAGGCAGATTGCTGTGAGTTCGAGGCCAGCCTGGTCTACAAAGCGAGTCCAGGACAGCCAAGGCTACACAGAGAAACCCTGTCTCAAAAAGCCAAAAAACAGAAACAAACAAACAAAACAACAGAACCCCAGCAGTTATGTAGGCTGGCTCTCTACCTGATGGGCCATATGAAAAGTAAGTTCCTTTCTTCCTTCCCCATAGTTTCTCTTTCTTAATTAATCTCTAGACCTGATATGCCTCTAGTGACAGTTCTATTTATATCCTACTCTATATTTATATTTTGCCATATATTTACAAATAAGGACAAATAGTGCCATTGTTGTATCTGGAAATGCCAGTAACTTAATTTTCTGAACTATGTAGCAAATAATAAGTTTCTTCAACTGTCATATTTATTTTTATTCTGCCTGTTTGAGACAGGCTTCAAATACCACTCCTGCACCTCTGTAACTATCTTCTTACAGAGGGTGTTCTTGTGACGCCCGCGCCACCGCGGTACCGAGTCGAGGGCGAGGGGCTCCAGATTTAACTCATACACACACGAACGCACGCACGCACGCACGCACACACAATAACGCAGCGGGTCTTTCGTGCTAAGAGAGCAGCAGCTGCAGCAGCAGCCGCGGCAGTGGTTTATTCTCTCCCCAGAGTTCCAAAGAGCCTTCTTATAGGCAGCAAAACAGGAATTCTCCTCCCAGGTGAAATCCCTCAAGAGGTAATCGTACACAGGAGGAAAAGTCTCAAGGAAGGGAGGGGCGCGTTCTCAGAGCAGTAAACACGACTAGCTAACCAAGATAAACACAGACATGGAAGCTGCTAGAAACAGGACATGAAACAGCAAGACAGGCCTGCAGCCCAGTCGGGCCTGGTTCCTACAGTTCTCTCCTTTCCCACATTTTAGTTTTTGGGGATTAAAAAAAAAGACCTTTAGGACCATCTTTGCTGACTGCATCTTCATGATGTCACCTCCTTCTGTGTCCCTGTGGCTCAGTGAGATGTAACTATTTGCTCACGCCTGAGCCCACCTCTTTCACGAGTGACTTACATAATCTATCACGGGTGTGACCGGCATCTGCCTGCTCTCTTGGGGGCTTCACATATATGAACTTACTATGTTTTTAGAATGGTGACAAATTTTCATCCACCTTTACTCTCTTTGGCAACAATGTAACTTACATTTCTCTTTACCTAGTGAGAATCACAGCCTTACCACATCCCCTTAGTCACAGGGTCACCCTGTTTTCACCAACCTTCAGCTACAGCTGAATTCGTGCTCATGGGTTTCTGCTAAGTCCCCTGACGCCTCTGAGTGATTTTGGTTAATGCCCTGCCTCTCTAATATAAGAAAAAAGTAATGTATTTCCTCTTAAAGTAATAATATTTTAACTCATAGAAAAAGTTCATGAATTAGTTCAAATAGTACTCACCTCTAGAGATCCACACTAATTTGATGACAAACACCCTTGGTCACAGCTGCTGTGTATTCCGTGGTTGACTCTGGTATGTATCAGCCTATAGTATGAACAATGTCATTAAGATAGCCCAGTGTGTTCTGTACCTCATGGGACTGGTGCCGACTCTTAGATACTGGATATGTGAATAGATTTTTCGAAAGCTCAGACAGACTCTGACCGGGACAGGACCATCTTAGTCTTAGTTCACCTCTGGATGTGAGGATCCTCCTGTCCTTGTCCGTGAGTACGTGTGGGATATGTGTGTGCAGTGTGTTGTGTGTATGTGTGCACATGTATACCAATGTTTGTAGAGGCCAAACGTTGATGCCGGGTGTCTGTCTTAATCATTTACCACCTTATTTCTTGATCCAGGATCTCTCACTGAACCCGGGCTTACCAAATTGACTAGACTAGCCGGCCAGTGTGGCCAGTGAGCCCCAGGTAGTTGCTGGTCTGCCTCCCCAGCTCTGGGAGTACAGGTAAGAGCTGCCACATCTAGCTTGGAATCCAAACTCCTGTCCGCATGCCTCAGTAGCCAGCAGTTTATTGACTGGGCTGTCTCCCCAGCCCCAGGGTCCTCTCCTCCTGCTGAAGTCTGGTGTCCTTCTGTCTGCCAGACCCTAAGAAGCTGGGCTCTATGGAGTCCGTTTTGCAGTATGTCGCCTCTTTCTCTAGGATGGTGCACATTCCGTCTCTGTGGCTGATTTTCATACACTGACTTTCTCTGAAATGCTACTGAAATAATTTAAGCGATCTTTTGTGGAAGAAATAATTAGCTTTTTTTGAAGCAGATCTATTTGGGATATTTTCTTAAAGCTGAAATCCAAGCCAGCAAGAAGTCTCAGTGGGTAAAGACCCTTGTCACTAAGCCCGACAGCTAGAGTTCAGCCCCTGGGACCCACGCGGTGAGAGGAGAAAACTGACCTCTCCTCCACATGCACACTGTGGCACATGACCCCACCCCGCACACAGGCACGCACATGACAAATGCCTTAACGCAAGAAAAACATGTCTAAGTCTGCGGAAATTTCTGTAAGCTAAAAGTTCTACTTGAAGGAAATATACTTTGTAGACATAGTTCCATAAATACATAAACAAAATGTTCATTTAAGTACTACGTATAGTTTTTTAATTGAAAAGAATCTCATTTTTTATCAACAGGGGACTGTTTAAACAGTGTTTTATTCCTATGATGGCCTGGTATGGAGCTTTACCAAGTGTGGAGTAACGGCTGTGTATTAATGCTGAGAGGACAATTTGCCAGCTCAGCTTTTATCAGGTACTTATATATACTGATGTGTATCTATATATCAGTATTATATACTGTGAGCAGTATACAATTCTACACTAACAGAGAGGGCTGAGAGAGAGTCCATTTATTGTACACCACACCACAGTGGAATAAACATGTCCATGGCTTTACATCAGATAATGAGGAGTTTGTGTGAGTTCCGCATTTCCACAAGGATCGAGGCACAAGGGATGCCCTGCTCTTAGTGCTAAGTGCAATAGACCCAGGTCAATAGGTAGCAATTAGGAATTGTATATTCTGACCCAATGACCTCTGTCAGTGGGAAGGAGACCCAACCCTGAGCAGGATACAGCATTATGTAACTGATATGGGGACCGATCGACTCCCTCTGGATCTGATGAGCAGCCTGGCAGAGGAGGACAGACCTGAGCTCTGCTCTGACCCGTTGGGCAGATGAAGACTGAGAGCCGTCATCAGATAAAGTTGACAGAATGTTTAGGTGTGCTCAGACAAGGCTCTGTGTGTGCTTTTGTTCGTGTGAAGGCTTTTCATAAGGGAGCAATGCGGGGCACCCAGCCGTGACTGAAGCCGGTTCCGTGGGTTTGCAACAAAAACTTGCTGAAAGACGCATGCGAAGGAAGACATGACTTTCTGAGCTACATAGACTCAGGGAAGAGTCCTGAACCACATTTTTCAAGGGCTACGGGTCTCAATAAGGAGAGAAGGGACCCTCTCATCAAGCTCCACTCCCTCCGCACAGGGGGACAGTGACAGGCAGCCTTTGCCTCGCTTGTCACACTAAGGAGCTGTTTTTAATGAACTCAGCTGTCACTCAGTACCTCTTATTGTCATAAATTTTCCACAGAGCAAGGAGAGCTATCAGCTGACCGACTTAATCATCAGATGATGGTGTTAGCTTTCCACCTTCGTAATGAAATTCTCCAGTCGGCTGTGAAAGTAGCAGGAAGCCAGACGCTATATTTAGCCAAGGCAAGAGCAGCCTGCCTCAGTGTGCGGAGGAGAAAGTGACAGAAGCCCAAGGCTTGTGATGAGCGCCGCCCCCAGTGTCTTTTAGAGATTTCCATCATTTATAGGGGCCAAAGCAGAGGGTTTTGCTGTTTGTAACAGAAAGCAAAGCCTAACAAACCAACGCTAAGTGTAATCTTGTGCGTATTTGGTGCCAGTTTTCTGATTTAAAACATTGCAAACCTAAACACTGCTAGGGAAGGAATTCACAAATCCTCCTGTAAGAAGTCAATTCCTTTATGGCTAAATTCTCTTCATTTCCATGACTTCCAGATACTTCTACCATGGTCAGCATTTTGGGTTGTGGTCCACAAGACATAAGGAGATTGAGAATATGGCATGTCTCCTTACAAGGGCTACCCTTTAACCCGAGTGGAAACACACACTTATGTATTAGTTACCCAAACATTTCAAGTTGCCGTGACGTCCACAAGGCCACCTCCCACCCTTCATCCTGGACTCCCCAGCTGAAGGAGGAGCAGGTATGATCTGACAATCTCAAGTGGGTGAGGACACCACCTACACTTCTAACCACACCCCACTTGTCCCCCTAGATCTGAAACTGAAGAACATTATCATACTAGACCAGAGTTCAGTTAGGGGAACACGGATGACATGTGACGTCTTCTTAGGGTCTCTCTGTGTCAGTGACTTGCTATCCAGGGCACCTGTCTGATTCCTGTCTCACTGCAGACTCACTGAAAAGAGCTTAAAATTTAAAAATGTTCTTCATCATTTGTGCTTCCACAACCCCCCCCTTGCCCTGAGTTTCCACAGTAAATTACTAAATTAAAACCAAAACACAGCAACTGACTGTATTGACCCCGAGGCCAACAGCTGTTAATTGATTAGTTTGTCTATCTATTAATATTCAGAAGGGTACCTCAGAATAGTTCTGGATATATACAAATACTACGTTGAAGTGCAAACTATCTTCCTGGGCACACAGGACGTGTTATTTTTATGAATCATTTCCCCTTTGGTGGTCTACAGAGCGTCAGCCTCAGGAGGTGGCCAACACACTGGAGGGGAGGAGGACGCATTTTAAAAATCAGTAAAAACAAGGCTAAAGCATTAGCCTTATTACTCCCCTACTGCTCTTGTTGAACCTCCGGATGTCCCTGGGGACAACTACCAGTCACCATCACCCTGATAGTGTGCAGCACAGTCTTCACTTTAGACATTTCTTCTCTTTAAATCTGTTCTCACAAGTTGAGAGGAGAATTTGGCAGAAACATTTGGAACAGATTTTGGATCTTATAATAGATTTAAATTATGTTTGTGAGCCACTGGCGAGTCCAGTGTTCATTTTGCTAAAGAAACCTCTTCCTTCCTTTGCACTGTTTTGTGTGTGTGTGTTTTCTCCATCATAAGTGGGCGTCTTAAAACAATCCACCAGGAAACATTTGTGTCATAGTTTAACATGTGCCCAGCCCCAAAACAACCACTATATTTAAAAAGGGAGGGAATTCTGTGGGTCCTAAGGGATGCCAGAGTGGCATACTCAGACTAGCAAATATGTGATTCTTTTCTGATTTGTAAACAGCCGAAGGAAGTCTCCAGAACTCTCGAACAGCTCCTTGCCCCCTCAGGTCCCTGTGTTCTTGCTGAACCTGTGCTCGTGGTGAATGCAGCATATAAGGAAACCTTCAGCTGAAGCCACCCAGAGGAGGCTGATCCTAGCTTAGCCAGGCTCTCATGGGCACCATGGGGCACGGTGGCAAGCAAGGGAGGCTGTATTGGTCACGTGTCTCATCTCCATGACAAAATGCCTGACAGATTCGACTTAGTGGAGGAAGGCTTTATTTCAGCTCACAGTCCGTGTTACATCTATCGTCAAGGAGCAGAGGCAGCTTTTGGTCCTCAGTTTACTTTCTTCTTTTTAAGCAGTCTTGGAGCCCAAGGGCCCAGAAGTTTGTTTCCATGGTGACTCTAGACCCATCAAGTTAATAATCAAATTAGCCGCCACAGGCGTCAAGTCTTGAATTTTCCTGGGAAAGCTCTCTCTGGCCGTTGTCTTCTTCCTCGGCAGTCTCCGTGCCTCACAGCCTGACCAGCTTGTTGCTCACAGAAGCGCGTTTCCCTCCGTGTTCCCTCTCATATGTTATCACGGTATCAGTTAACTCGTTTTCACACGTACGTTGTCTCTATTTTAGGGGCTCCTCCCCAAAGTCATTACCTTCTTGAAGAACCTAAGTCTGCATCCTCTGCCCTGTTAAACACGGGGTGGATAGTTATTAACTGCGATGTTTCTAGCGGGGCAGGACGGCTGTTGGCGGGCTGGGTTTGTGTTGCCGCTGCTCTCCTGGTCTGCTCTAACTATTCTTCACAAATTACAGCCCATCCCCTTCCTCTAGGAGGTCTTAGCTGGCCATGATGGCTCACCCTTAGAGTCCCGGGCCTTGGAAAGCTGAGGGAGGCGCCTTGGTGTTGGTTTGAAGCCAGCTTGGGGCCCAGATTGAGAGGTGTTCTTAAGTTGTCTCTTTGACCATTTTCCTACATAGGTTTGGAATACCACTTCCTCAATTATGGGGAAGGCAAGTAAAGAGCGCTGTTTTCTAACACTTTCACTCTAAGTGGCCCTCTGGAAAACACTATGGTTATATGGTTTGGAGTGCACATATTTTAAGTTGCTCCCTGGGAAGAATTCCATATTACTGTCATGAAAACAAAATCATCTAAAATAGAAGTTGGCCATTACTTATGCAAAGCCACAAACAGTTTTCTCCCTCTGTACGTTCCAGCTTGTTTCATGCTACCCTTTCGCTATACGTGATTTGACAAAAAAAAATTAGTAAGAGTAAATGGATGAAGACGTTAATAACTACTCTAAACTCAGGTCTGAACCAGAAACTACGTCCTAGAAGGAAAACTCGTGGTCACGCTCAGCAACACACTCAACAAAGTTCTTTGCCAGTACAAGGCAAGAAGGTTATTAATAAAATAAGTAAATAAAATTATAGAACATATTTGGTTCACAGTGAATAAAGACAAGAATCCCCACTTGCTCTGCGGCATGTCACATGACCCTGAAGCCCTTTGCTACTGTGTACAGAGAATTGGGTGGCAACATAAAGACAGCCGCTTCCTCTGCTTTGGAGGCAAGGTTTTTGAAGAGTTGAATCTCTCACCCTGCCCCCCACGGAGAAGACTGCATGGGGTTCACTTTTCTGAATCAATGAGTGGAGACAGAGGAATTATTTGTGACCATAAAGAACACTTGGAACGGGGAGGGGGGGGGGTCCCTGTGGAGAGGGCGGGGTGTGTGTGTGGCGGAGGTGGCTTAGATTTGTGCCTGGTGATATTGTACAAGCTACCGTGCTCCACGCAAGGATGAGCTTAAAGACAGCGAAGATGCTCTCAGCAGCCCCTGTCCCAGTCCCCAGTGTGTCAGAACAGGAGGGAATTAAGAAACAGCAGAGTGGTGTCACATGAACTGTCTATTCCTGTTGTCATTTTAGGGACATGCAAAGGAAACTGTAGTTACAGGCTACCCTGCTCCTTTCCCATGACGTGTGAGGCTTCACTCCCCCCCCACAAAAGGGAGCTGCATTTCTTCCTTTTTGTAAAGCACTCCTTTAATACCCACAGGGTCCTCTAAGGAGCACTGCATCGACTCTGTGCCATGAGTGTTTCACACCCAGGGAGTAGGAGGATTATAATGTTGAATTCATATCATTTCCCAGATCAGGAATAAGAAGAATTTTCAAGTGGTGTCAGAAGCACTTGTTATCCAGACGGAGATAGAAAAGGTAATAAATGAAGCCAGGCTGCAGGTTTGGGAGGCTACGTAGCTATAGCAGTGCACACCAAAGGAAAAATACAGGCAGAAAGAGGGTAGAATTACAGCTTTTAAGTCAACCTGCAGATAACCAATGCTACTTGCTATGCATGGCTGGTCTACAGCTGCTACACCAGGGCTAGGAGGCTGAGAAGATTCTGAATCCTGAAAGTTCAGAATCTCCTTTTAAAAGAAGTTGTTCTGACTACGTCTTTAAGGTGGTGCACGATGCACCTTCCTCCCTGGGGAAGGCATAGATTCATCCCAGCTGGAGTGTAAGGTCTCCATTAGGCCGAATGTAAGATTCTCTCAAACCCAGAGCCTTCTCTACTCTTACAGGAAGACTTGAGCTTAACATGAGAGGCTTGGATTCTACTGAGAGGACGAACAAAGGACTGAGATGGCTCAGCATCAGCGCTCTCTGCTGTGGGAAGCAGATAAAAGCCCAAGTGAGGGTGTGGCATCTGGTTCGAGCATGGGCATCCGAGGTCCTCAATGCCTCAGGTCCACGGGAACATCAAAGCTTCCTCGTGTGCGGTTGTTGACAGTGTGTGCAGAAAATGTTGCCCCTGGCTGTTTACGGTCTGTGACTGCTCCTCTTCTACAGAAACTCCCTATTGGGGTGAGCCTGTCTCCTCCTTCAGCTGTATACAATAAGCCTGCCTCCTCAGTCAGCTGTATACAATAAGCCTGCCTTCTCAGTCAGCTGTATACAATAAGCCTACCTCCTCAGTTCAGATGTATAAAATAAGTGTGCTTCAATAGTGACTGCAGAGTCACTATTTTATCAAATAGTCAACTATTTTATCAAATGGACCTAAGAAGTTTCTTTTAAGTAAATTTAAATTAAATTAAAGTGCTGAGTTCTGGGACTGCTACTGATGTCCCTCCACCAGAGCGCACAGTCCACCTGATCTTAGCTTTTCTGCGTGAGTACCTGCGTGTCTGTTCTTTCTTGTCCGTTTCTAACCCTAGGCACACAGATTGCACGGCTTTGATCTCTTTTTCCCAAGTGTGCTGTGACACCAGCTGCTTCAAACTCCTGCTGCCTCAACTTCCCTGAGTGGTAAGCTCCACCCTCTACTGTGGTGCAAACCAAACAGAACCCTTCGGTCCCTAGGTTACTCTTGTCACGTATTTTGTGACTGCAGCTTTTACAAATAACTCTAGAGTTCATATGTCAGAGAGGTGTGAGGTTTTTGTATTAAGAGAACAAATGTCCCATTTTAGATAGTAAGAAACGCCATGTCAGCTGTGGACACCCACCTCACCACGATCAGTTTTCCAACTTAAAGAATGAGGTCGTAGCCACAAGTCTGAAACGCCTTTGAGTGCTTCTCTGCTTCTGTAAGTGACCTCTGAGCACTGGAAAGTGAGTGAGGGGGAGCAGACAGAAAAACGGTGAGGTAATGGTCTAGGGCAGGCGACCACTTCCCAGAGGTAGTTTGGAAATACTCCAGTTAAAAATAAATAATGCTTTCTGTAAGTTTCTTTCACAACCCTGTTGTAAGTTCTCCAGTGTGTTTATAACTTTGTCAGCGAATTCCATTTTCACCCTAACTGGAAAACCTTTCACCTTAGGCTCTCTTTGAGGGGAAAAAAAATTTAGCTCTACTTTCAAACTTCTCCCTTTATGAGTTTCTCTCTCCTTTGTGAGACGTTTCATAGAGATTCCAACTGGTCTAGCTACTCATGACTTTTAAATGTCTGTCCCTCAGGGTCATTCCAAAATTGCACTGGACTAGATCTCCATGTTTGAAGCAAAGTTGAGATGGTATCCATATAACTGAGGCGGTTGGTGGCGGGAGAACTTCATGGGCATTAAAGACAAGCTGTTGTTTAAAGTGTTTCCAAGACACCTTGCCTTAAAGCTTGTTCTACTTTGGGAAGAAGTCTCTCAAGAATTCCACACTTTTTCTTTTTCAGCAACTATGATGTAAGAAAAAAAATTGATGTATTGTGACTAGAGACGAACGGATTAGAAATAGGGAAACGTCGCTGTAATACTCTGACCGCAGGCAAGAGGCAGATTTGAGCCACATCGCGAAGTCCCCTTGCCCGAGGGAGATCAGAAGCGCATGCGCATTGAAAGCCTAAAGCCGAACTCAAGGCAGCTTCTCACAGAGGCGGCACTCACAAGCCCCTCCACCGTGCTTCCGCATTTTGATCATTTCGGTGCACAGGTAAGTTCTGCTGGGCCAGTCAGTTCCACACACAGCGCTATCGTAGCAAGACATAGAGGAACGAGCCGGTTCCCATACAGGGAGAAATGACTGGGTTTTGAAGCAACTTTGGGAATTTGAGAAACTCAGGGCCAGGGCTAGTAATGCCTCTGTAAATCACCACACACTGCTCCAGCATCACACGCTAGGAATATAAATTAACCACAGGCTGTCTAATAACCGATATTTTTGTGAATGTCTGTTGAATAAGACGTGGCAGCCACAGGAAGCAAAGGAAATGATGTGAGGCAGAGTGGGTGGGTAGGGTGGGTACTAGTTTGCCCGCTGTTTCTGGGAACGTTTGTATACAGTAGCCTTTATGGTGTTTGCTGAAACCCACCCACAGAAGAAATGTTCTTTTCTGTTTAAATTTGAGTGGGAAACCAGCTGACATCTCCGGGACTTCCTGGTCTGCTTCTCCAAGCCCGGAAGAGGCTCTATCCCACCTCCAAACACTGCTCTGCCTCTGACATACTACTTTGTTGGTCTGAAAAGTACATTCCTTTTTTAAGAAAAATCTCCTTATCCTTTCATAAAAAGAAAACATGTAGTAGAAAAGTAGATTTCTATTGCAGGAAAGGAGAGTGAAGAGCAGTGAGGCTGGCCCTCCGTGTGCTTGCGAGCTGCACAGGGCTGGCTGCAGAGGTCTGAGGACTCCAGACAGATCCCCACTTGTTCCTTCTTTGTAGCTGAGAGTTAAAGTGCCTTAATTTAAAAAGAAATTAAAATATATATATATATATATATATATATATATATATATATATATATATATAATCTAAATATTAACTATTGCAACATCCTTTGAGAGTTTCGCCCATGAAGTGGCCATCCCAATGTAGTATTGTAAACGTAGTTGTGGCTGCTCTATAGGAGTTCCTTTATGAAGAACCATGAAATTCTTCTGTCACAGGTTCAAGGCCTGTCAATAGAGTAAAATCTTATCCCCCCTCAAAAAAGCAGAAAAACAAACAAACAACGGTGGATACACATAGCCCTCCCTCGATGCCTTTATTTTAAATTGACACATAATAAATAATTTTACGTAGTCATAGGTATCAAGCATGGCTTATCAGTACATTTTCAAAGAGTAATAATCAGTCATATCAGAGAGATTGACCCCCCCCCCCAGGGAGTTATTATTAGTAGATGTTAACAATTTTCAAAATTATCTCTGCGGGCCAGTCTGAAATGATGCCTCGGCTTACCTCGCGGTCCTCTGGAGCATTAGCACCTCCTGCCCAGCGCCATCCACCAGCCCCCCTCTCTCCCCAGTCCCCTCCCAGGCCCTGGAAGCCGCCGTTGTACTATCTGTGTTTCAAGACCAGCTTTCCAGCTTCTGCATATTATAATAAGATTGTGCAGAACTTTTATTTCTGTTCATAAATTATTTAGCACAGTTCTTATATTAATATATTAACAACATAAGATAACTTTCCAGTTCCATCCACGGGTTTGTGGATGACACAATGCTGTTTCATGGCTGCATAATGTTTTCCGTTGGCTCGTCTAAGGACGGTGCAGTTGGCTCATGTCTTGGCTACTGAGAGTAATGCTGCAGTGAGCGTGCGAGTGCATAACTGTCTCAGCACACTGACTTCAGATCCTTTGCTACATGGCCGGTCGTAGGCTCCCTGGGTCACGTGGCAGCTCGGTTTCTAGTTGTTTGATGAAGTTGTTTTCCACAAAGGCTATTCTGCCTTACAGTCTCAGCAATGGTGTGAGAATTCGCCTCTCTATACTTTTGCTAGCATTTGTTTCTCTCTCTGTCTCTCTCTCTGTCTCTCTCTCTGTCTCTCTGTCTCTCTCTCTCTGTCTGTCTCTCTCTCTGTGTCTGTCTCTCTCTCCTCTCTCTCTCTCTCTCTCTCTCTCTGTCTCTCTCTCTGTCTCTCTGTCTCTCTCTCTGTCTGTCTCTCTCTCTGTGTCTGTCTCTCTCTCCTCTCTCTCTCTCTCTCTCTCTCTCTCTCTCTCTCTCTCTCTCTGTCTCTCTCTGTCTCTCTCTGTCTCTCCTCTCTCTCTGTCTCTCTCTCTGTCTCTCTCTCTGTCTCTCTGTCTCTCTCTCTCTCTCTCTGTCTCTCTGTCTCTCTCTCTCTCTCTCTGTCTCTCTCTCTCTGTCTCTCTCTCTCTCCCCCTCTCTCTCTGTCTCTCTCTGTCTCTCTCTCTGTCTCTGTCTCCCTCTCTCTCCCCCTCTCTCTCTGTCTCTCTCTGTCTCTGTCTCTGTCTCTCTCTCTCTCTCTCTCTCTCTCTGTTCCTGAATTTGTAGGCTCTTATCTTTTTGTCAGATTTATACACTTCACCCACTTTTTCTCCAATATCTTTTCAGTTCTGTCCTTTTTCCCCCCACCCCTGAAGCTAAAATGACACAAATATTAGAACTCTTGCTGTACCTCACAGGCCCCTGGGGAGCTTCCTTTATTATTGCTTGGGCTTTTTATTGGTTTTCATTGCTTTACATGTTTTTAAGGTGATTTCTCTCTGCTCAGACTTCATAATTTCTCCCACTTTATTTTCCAGTTTCACAGTTCTTTCCTCGAGCCCCTTCGTTCTCTTTGTCCCCTGTGTTTTCACGTTCTTCAGCACCATTTTTCAGTTCTGGCATTGCCGTGTGGATCTCGTTTCTGGACTGAGCCTGTCCACATGTCACCACGTGGCTTGTGTTCGTCACTTCTTGCCGAAGCTCTTTTACATTTTCCCCACCATGGTCTCCTGGGAAACCCTAACATTCTACACATCAGCGCTGATGCATAGCACTTGCTGCTCCCAATCAATTAGAGCCCTGTCTCTTCATGTGATGGCGGCAGCTTTTCATGAGAGCTGTGGTTACATGTTCCAGAACATGTTTTGAGACTGTGACTTAATTGTGTGTGTGGTATATGTATGTGTTTGTGCGTGTGTAGTATATGTATGTGTGTGGTATATGTGTGTGTGTGGTATATGTGTGTGTGGTATATGTGTGTGTGTGGTATATGTATGTGTGAGGTATATGTGTGTGTGTGGTATATGTATGTGTGTGGTATATGTGTGTGTTTGTGGTATATATGTGTGTTTGTGATATGTATGTGTGTGGTATATGTGTTTGTGATATGTATGTGTGTGGTATATGTGTTTGTGGTATATGTATGTATGTGGTATATGTGTGTGTTTATGGTATATGTATGTGTGTGGTATATGTATGTGTGTGTGTGGTATATGTATGTATGTGGTATATGTGTGTGTTTGTGTGGTATATGTATGTGTGTGGTATATGTATGTGTGTGGTGTATGTATGTGTGTGGTATATGTGTGTGTTTGTGGTATATATGTGTGTTTGTGATATGTATGTGTGTGGTATATGTGTGTGTTTGTGGTATATGTATGTGTGTGGTATATGTATGTGTGTGTGTGTGGTATATGTATGTGTGTGGTATATGTGTGTGTGTGTGGTATATGTGTGTGTGTGGTATATGTATGTGTGTGGTATATGTGTGTGTTTGTGATATGTATGTGTGTGGTATATGTGTTTGTGGTATATGTATGTATGTGGTATATGTGTGTGTTTATGGTATATGTATGTGTGTGGTATATGTATGTGTGTGTGTGTGGTATATGTATGTATGTGGTATATGTGTGTGTTTGTGTGGTATATGTATGTGTGTGGTATATGTATGTGTGTGGTATATGTGTGTGTTTGTGGTATATATGTGTGTTTGTGATATGTATGTGTGTGGTATATGTATGTGTGTGTGTGTGGTATATGTATGTATGTGGTATATGTATGTGTGTGGTATATGTATGTGTGTGTGTGGTATATGTGTGTGTGTGGTATATGTATGTGTGTGTGTGTGGTATATGTATGTGTGTGGTATATGTATGTGTGTGTGTGTGGTATATGTGTGTGTGTGGTATATGTATGTGTGTGGTATATGTGTGTGTGTGTGTGTGGTATATGTATGTGTGTGGTATATGTGTGTGTGTGTGGTATATGTATGTGTGTGGTATATGTGTGTGTGCATGCATATGAGCATGCATGTGAGTCCACACACAGCTCTTCAGCTGCACTGCGCATTATTCTCTGAGACAGGGTCTCTCATTGGATCCAGAACTGATCATGTTATGGTCATTGCCCAGTGAACTCTGAAGCTCCATCTGTCTCTACGTCCCCTGTGCTGGGCTTATAGCTCTACTTCCTCTGTGCTGGGCTTATAGGCACACACTAGCGTACATGTCTTCTTATTTGAATTCTTGGAACCTGATCCCAGGTCCTCATGGCTGCATGGCCATCAGTTTCCCAACAGAAGCATCTTCCCAGATGCCCCACATCCAATTTAACTTCTGTTTTGGGTGGCTTTCAGTGGTATTGCTCTGTAGGGGAGGTATAGACGCCTACACTCCCTGCTAGCACTGCCTTGGCATCCATGTGTGAGCATGTGTGTGGTTGTGGGGTGAGCTCCTTCTTCTCCAGACAGGGTTGCCATTTCTGGCTCCCAATTGTCCCCACTGTCACCACCCCTCCTGCTACTGCAGCAGGCCTTGCCAGGTGTGGGTGGAGTCCAGGCTCCCCACGTGTTCTCCACTGATGCCACACCGACAGCTGTTTGGCGGGGATGAGAAGCTCAGCCACATTCTTAGCCCTTTGGCACAACCTTGGCACTGGTGGTGATGGGCTTGGGACACCTGTATGGTTTCTTGAGGGTGGAGAGTCTAGACTTCCCTCAGCATTGGTCTGCAGAGGTGGGCCACTTTCCTCTGTGGTGTCTGACAGCAGTGGAATGGTTATTGCCTAAAGTTTCCAGTCTTGCCCGGCTGTCCCTTTCCTGTTTTCTTGGGTAATGGGTGTAAGATTTTGCTGGCTTTTCAGTTTTATTTCATTTTTGTCTGTAATTGCTGACGCATTAGGAGATTCTTTAGCCTCAAATCTGGGATCTATATAGGAAAAGGAGAAAACTCACATTATCTACCAACTGTCGTTCTTTGGTTTTTAAGGTCCTGGCCAATAATTCCATTCACTTGGAGGTTGCTTTTTGGTTGTTTTAAATATGTCCAGGCATTTTAATTTCAACCTCTCCAGGAGTAAAAGTCATCTATAGCTCATTAAATCCATATCAATCACATTTTAATATTATCTCGGGGCTAATCTGACTTTATCATTTTCTAGCAGTACTGGTACCACAGACGCAGGGCGTGCTGAGAGCTCAGGGTGTAGACAGTAAGAAGGCGTCTCTCTCTCAGAAGGATAACAGAGGCCAACTCAAGCTGCACTCAAAAGACACTGACTGACAGATTAGCTTGAGGCAGCACAATGAGCCAACGCCAATGCGCCATAAGGCGCTGCCCCCGCTGGCTTCTAGCTGTTGAAGATTCCTGCAGACAACTGAGAGCCACAGTAAGGAAGCATCTATATCCTGAACGGTGGGAATGACACATAACACACAGGACCACAAGACTAGAGCTCAGAAGCATGGGGATGAAGGAGCAGTAGGAAGTCCAACAATTCCATCTTGCTTCAGAACGCATACGTTATCGCCAGCAAATGTGTTAGTTTGAACCAAAACATCCCCATGCACGTGTTTTCTGTTAGCCTAGATGGTTTGTTTCTCTGCACATAGTGAGCCGTAACCTAACTTGGTAAGCAAACAGGTGGCAGCCGACTCTCACAGCAACGATCACAGTTGCTGAAGGTGGTTGAGCCAGGCAGCTGTTGGCCCCAGCTCAGACACAGCTGTTGGCGCAGTTGGGCTGAGTCAGCCTGCTTCCTGCGCGTCACTGCCTCTTCTCCGTATAAAGCCAACCAGCAAACATTGCAGTGTGAGGTCGCTTCAAACCATTTCCGAGTTGTCACTGACCTGACGCCAGAGCTGCAAATAAAACCAGCCAGGATTTGCAAAGTCAAATTTGCCTTTATTTTCTCTCTTGGTCATTTTAAAAGTGGAAATTAAATAGAATTAAGAGAATCTGGCATTAGTTGAAGCTGAATCTAGGGCCAAGCCTTGGCATAGGCATCAAAACATAGAATTCTTGTAGATGTCAAGAAGTCTAGGGGCTGCAGTGTTGGCTCAGTGGTTAAAAACAAGTAATTCCATGGCAGAGGAGCCGAGTCTGGGTCCCAGCACTCATGTGGAAGGCTCAAAACACCCTCTTTTGGACTCAGCAGGCGAATGCACTCTTTCTTACACAGACCCCTCCCCCTATACACATAATTATAAAATAAAAATACACTAAAAACACTTAATACAAACCAGGATTATTAACAAGAGCAGGCAAATTAGAGGAAGTAACGATCACTGTGTGGTGCCAAACCCTATCTGGAACCCTGGGCCTCACCAGCAGAAGATGACACGGGTAGCTGAAGGTCACGTGAAGGGTGACAGGAAACCGCGTAAGCACATGAGAAGGGAAGAAAGAGAGTGACTCACTGGGCCCAGCACCAGGCACACAGACACCCCTGTAGGAATACGTATGTGGGCCGGAGAGACGCCTTGCGGTCAGGAGCACTAGGCGTGCTTGCAGAGGACCCAGGATCCACGTCGTGGCTCACAACACATGTAACTCTAGTTTTAGGGGATGCAGCATTTTATTCTGACCTCCATGGCTTCCGCACAAACATGGTACGCATACGGACACTCAGGCACGCATATATACGCAAGTAAAATAAAAAATATTTTTAAAAGAGTAAGTATGAAAATAGTAGAAAAATTGGGAGCAATTGGGGATAAAACAAGGTGCTTCTGGGCCAGATGACTCTCAGTTCCCTTAAAGAGCCCATGGGTCTGGTGATGGGTGGGCGGGGTCTGGTGATGGGTGGGCGGGGTCTGGTGATGGGTGAGGGCGGAGGAGGTGAGCACAGCAGACTTGGTTTTAGTGAGATCCAGACATTAGTAAGAAAGAAAAGAGATATTTTCAATTAAGATAAATCCCATCATTATGTAAGGAAACAGAAACTCGGGGCTTCGTAAGGTGTAGGAACCAGGTCCGACTAGGCTGCCTGCCTGTCTTGCTGTTTCATGTCCTGTTTCTAGCAGCTTCCGTGTTGGTTAGCTAGCCATGTTTACTGCTCTGAGAACGCACCCCTCCCCTCCTCGGAACTTTTCCTCCTGTGCGCAATTACGTCTTGAGGGATTTCACCTGCGAGTGGCATTCCTGTTTTGCTGCCTATAAGAAGGCTCCTTGAACACTGAATAAAGGTTGTTGAAGCTGCTGCTGCTCTCTTAGCATGAAGGACCCACTGTGTTATTGTGTGTGTATGAGTTAAATCCGCAGTCCCTCGCCCTTGACTCGGTACCGCGGTGGCGCAGGCACCACAGTAAGTAAAGGTGTATGAAGGAGAGCTAGGCGGCTTTCCAAGGGTGGTTGGTGTTCTGAGGAAAGAGCTCTTGTTTCTGGTTTTTGACGTCCGAAGACAATGAGATTTGGGAATTATAAAGAGAGCCACGCGGGCCGGGCGGTGGTGGCGCACGCCTGTAATCCCAGCACTCAGGAGACCGCGGCAAGTGAATCACTGTGAGTTGGAGGCCAACCTGGTCTATGAAGGGAGTCCAGGACAGCCAAGGCTACACAGGGAAACTCTGTCTCACCTCACTTGGCCTTTTCTGTGTTCCCTCAAGTCCACAGCCTCTTTCTCTTTAAGAGTGTGTGTGTGTGTGTGTGTGTGTGTGTGTGTGTGTAAATATATAGATAGAACCTGTTAGTTCATTTAGAGCTGCTCTTGTCTATATGCTTTAAGGGCTGACACTTGGTGAGGCACCCGGAACTGAACCTGTTGCGCTTTCCCAAACCAATGTGACCTGTAACTTCTGTTCTTAACACTTGTCCCAGTGCCGACAGGTAAGTGTGGCTCTCGCCCTCACAGAAGAAACTGTTCTGCAGACAGAGACAACAACAGCAAGCGAGGGTCAAAACACAGAGAGCAGCAAGGGCTGACTGCGGACTGACTGGCAGCCCCAGCTGACACTTCTAAGCACACCCCTATAGCTAAGGCCCAGAGAGCATCTCGGAAGAAGACCAGGGATTCTTCTGTGAGATTGCGACTTCTACACGTGACAGGGACGCTACAGCCACGGAATCGCAACAGCGCAGCTGCCCCAACAGGACACGAACAATGGCTGCACCAGTCGACATGCCAACATGGAAGGGGGGAAAACTATGAGACCCCACCCTCGGATGAAGAGCTACAGGTAACCACGGACTGCTGAGAGGGAGAATCGGTATTCAGGGAATGAGTGTGTTTATATTTTTAAGAATTGATTATCTATAATGAGATAATGCTCCACATTTCATTGTAACTGAGGATAAAACTCTCAGTTTATTTCAGAATACTACTTTAAAAACCAGTGAGTTTGCCACCTAGCGACTGCCCCCCAGTGGTCAGCTTTGGAACTTCTGGGCGACTTCTTGCATTCGTGAGCCAGCATGCACACTGTTATTCCCTGGACAGCGTCCTGAGTGATGGGATTTCCAGGTCAACCAAAAAACTGGAAGCTTCGCGTGGGAGCACAGGGTTTGGGTTTTTCGTCTTGTTTTGTTTATAACTAGAGGGCTTCATTCGGGTGATTTACCTGGACCAAGTTGGCCACCAAGGTCTGCGGCCTGAGTAAGAGGCAGGGGTGTGTCAGGAAGCAGCTTCATGCAATCCTCCACGAGGGATGAAGGCTCGTGTACCAATGAGCCTAACGCTGTAAGCTGAAAATACCATAAATCAGGATGAGCTTGACTTACTGAATGTACACCACAGCCTGTAGTTGAGCAAAGCTATTAGCATAAGGCATATTGTACAAGAAAGTAATATAAGAGGTTGCCAAAAAGAATAGAAAGGTCTGATACTGTTCTTACAATACATGTGAGTAGAAGTTATACAAAGGACTAGGAAACAATGTAATAATATAATTTTCCTTTGTAATTTTTGTTTTTATATATTTACCTTTTAAATCTTTTACCATTTACATATGTTTACTTTACTGTTTTTTATATATTTACCTTCATAATTTCACTTTAATGGTCAGAAACATTATTTTATAGAATAAATACATGTCAACAGACCAAAGTCTTATTTTCCTAGCTTTTCAGTAAGTCCTAGCTTAACAAGCAAGAATAGGCTGAAATCACAAAGCTCCTTCATTCGCTCCGGGCTCTGAGAAAGCCTTGCACCATGTCCAAGAGTTAGAAAGGGACTCTGTTCCCGTGGTGCGTGTGGTCTTGGGACCAGGGGAGATTTCGCGTGTGCATACTCGAACTTGAGTCCATGTGTTGCCTGTTTTGAAGTCTGGCAGTGACTGGGGCACTCAGAGCTTTGAGCAGTGTAAAGCAGGAAGTGTGGCCGCCATCTGCACATGACTCCATTCCCAGGGTGAACACCACCTTAGCTCCTGCTTGTCTTCCAGGGTCACATGGTGTGGAGGAGCCACTTGGGCTATCGTGTCTGAAGGACCGTTCAGTACTCGCCCAACAGTGCGTCACTGCTTTGGTAACTGACGGGTCTTTTTGCACAGAGTTGTGAGCTAAGGAAGACACACATACACTCCCCACAATGCCTGCTGCACAAGAGCCCACGCAGGGCCACCATGACCTGTGTCCTTCAGTCTCTTCTATTTTTTATTGGTGTGAGGTCTCCATAGGTCAGCCCTTTCCATCAGAGACTGAGATATCCCCCACAGCACCAGGTTAGTAAGAAGTCTGGAACTGCTCATGGGCCTCCCAGAGACACAGAAAAGGGGTTTGGTAGTCACCGGAAAAGACACCCAAGGTACTGATTTCAAATTTGACATGTAGCTGTAGTCAATTGAGAAACCCATTACGAATGAAAACAACAGATTCCCTATTCATGGCCTTATACCATAAACATCATCATAAACATCCTGGAATATAAACATCATTCCAAGATTGGCGCCACACACCCCCATCAGAAGCAACTCTGCCAGTGGCTGCTTGATTTAATAGAACTCTTCAGCCACAGCTTCCAGCCTCCTCTCTCTGACCCCTTGTCCTAAGAAAATAATCTTAAAATGACTTAATATCTGTTACTAATCCATTAGTAACCTAATCTATAAAAGTTTAACAGCCATGCTTCTAAGCACGGGACAGTATGGTAAACTACCCCACGCTTTAAAGCACTGTCTGTTGAGAGGCAGCATCTGCTGGCAGCTCTTGTCCTTTCCTACCCAGAGTCCCTGTGGCTAAGGTGAGCAAGTCTCCCACATCCTGCTCACCACTGCTGCTGCCTCCTAGTCCTCATGCTGAAGTCATCTTTCTTAAACTCTAAAATGCATGCTATGTGACCGAAGGCCACCAACTACAAAGCTCTTATTTACCTGTAGATGTGGTCTGTCTAAATGTGTAACTTTTGTTTGTCTGTTTTTTTGAGACTGGGTTTCTCTGTGTAGCCTTGGCTATCCTAGACTCGTTTTGTCATCTGGGCTGGCTTCGAACTCAGAGAGATCCGACTTCCTCTGCCTCCCTGGGTGCTGGGATTACAGGCGTGTGCCACAAGTGCCCAGCTTAAATATGTAATTTTTTAAAAAGGATCGTTAGTATTGAACTAATGATCTCTGACTTATCCTGTGTGCGTGCACATGCATGTGTATATGCATGAGTGCATGACTGTCATGTATATGCACGCTCCTTGTTGTGGGATGTACGCATGTATTAGGGAAGGTGTGCATTCACATGGGTGTGTGTGAGTGGGTTAGAGGTTAACTTTGTGTGCCTTCCTCAGTTGTTCTCCATCTTCTATTTTTAAGACAATCTCCCACTGAACTTGGAGTTCACCAATAAATCCATGCTGGCTGGCCAATGAGCTCAGGGGATTCGCTTGTCTTGACTCCACCCACTAAGAAACTGGGCAGGATCAGGTAAGTCCTCTGTGGTTGACTGAGCACCCAGTGCGCAGCCCTCAGGCAGAGATGTGACAGGCCCAGATGCTCTGGGCTAGAAATGGGCAGTTTTTCTTTTTGGGCACAAGGTGGCAGGCTGCATCTTCTTTTTCCATCCCTCCAAAGGCAGCTAGGAGAGGCTGAAATTGTCCATTTTGGAGACCTATCTATATTTATTCATCTTTTATTTTTATAATTTATTCAGATTACATCCCCTCACTTGTATCTTCCTATTACTCCCGCCCCCCACTCGCCCTCCCTCTTTTTCCCTATTCCCCTTCCCTAGACCTCTGACAGAAGGGGACCTCCTCCCCCACCAAACGGCCACAGCCTATCAGGTCTCATGCAGATAGTCTACTTCCCCTTCCTCTATAGCCAACGGACAGCTCATCCTCCACGGTTGTGGGGAGCGCAAGGGACTGCCTCTGACATGAACTCTGGTATCCTCTGATCTGATCATTTCCCCCTGGCTGGGAAGCCTGGTGACACTCAGAGTCAATATTTATTTTTAAATGGAGATGATGCTAGAAAAAGCACAGCCTGCCTGTGTGATGGGGGAGAGTCCTGTGACTGTAGCTCTGGAGTTGTACCAGCATCTCCAAGTGTGCATTCAAGAACAGCTCAGTGTCTGTGAGACTTTCCTTCTTTCCCTTATAGAGCAGATATAAGCCTTGCCAGGGTTTTGAACAGCTGTCCATGAGTGCTCAAACATAGTGAGAGGGAACATTCTAACAGGGTGATTGAGGTGGGCACCTGCATCCTAGAAGACAGACAGGACAGATGGCCTTTAGTTCCCTCACCTGTGAGGACCTGAGGCCGAATTTGTTTTCTCCATCTACTTAAAGTTTATCTTGCTCTCAAGAGTTTCTACGCACTCAGACCATTCTGGTGTAAAAGATACTGGGATGGTTTCAATGTATTCACTTACAATTTAAATTTGGCTACAATTTTTCTATTTGATTGCTTTCAGTGTAGTGCCTCCCCCCCCCCACGCTAATTTTTTATTTAAAAAAAAAAACAGCAAGAATCAGCTGAGTGTGGTGGCCCTCACCTCTAATCCCGGCACTCAGGGGAAGCAGAGGCAGGGGGATCGCTGTGAGTTCAAGGCCCACATTTCTTTATGTAGCTTCTCTTCGAGGCCCTCATTTAGGTGAGTGCTGATAAGAGGCCTATATTAGTAACGAATCAAAGCAGGCATCTGTTTCAGCACTGCGCTGACGCCTGAGGTAAGGCAAGCCTGTCATCTGGCTGAGGAGAAGAATGCTGGGAGCAGGGAGCTGATGGGGCTGACTCTGTGGCCTCCCCGTTCTCATTCTGTTTTTCCCTTGTGGATGCACACTGGGTACCACACACTCAGACTGCATGGTCATGCTAAGCCAAGGAGAAGGTACAAGAAAAAAAGGGACTGAGAGCCAGCGAAGTCCATTTCTCTTGCCCCGGGACAAAAACCTTCCACAGCAGAAGATGGAGATCTTATCTCCAGACCATCTTAGCTGGGATCAGTGCCAAACAGAGGGGGAGAGAAACAGAGCTGGGAACACTTTGGGAGTAGCCAGTGGATACCATCTGTTGAACCAGGTTCTTGTCTGGCCCTCTCCTTGGTGCTGCCCCTATCTCCCATGGCACTTTCTCTGTCCTCTTCTCCAGATGGAGACAGAACCAGCTAAACTGATCAACACCGCAGAGACTTGTTTTGGAAAAAAACAAAAACAAAACTTGCGCCACCAGACACTGTAAATGCACAACAAAGGAAAAAGCAGAGGTGGCCAGGAAACCCCTAACAGAGCAGAGTGAGACAGCCTGTCCAGGGGACCAGGTTCTCACACCTTACCTCTCTGCTGGAGGCGGATTAGCCTGTTAACTCCACCGCCAACAGGCTCCTGTGGATCATTTGCAGACCATCACAGAGAAAGCATATTTATTTTCATGTCTGAAGAGCAAACAACGCATCAAGGCACTCGAGACATTCACAGACTATTTTGGTGTGTCCCCTATTCAAAGTATTACCTACTATGCAAATTCTTATGAAATTTTTTATTTTAAAAAAACATTTGAATTTTGAATAGAGCTTCTTATCATAACCATTAAAACAGCACAGTGTCCCAGAGGGGACCAGGTGTGTTAGCTCTTTGTCTTCGGGACCAGAGCAGAGGACTGGGTTCAAATTCCTGGGGACTAGTCACCCTCACTCTCACTCGAACTGTCGCTGGATGACTCGCTGCTGTCTCCCTGGCGGGTGCTAAAGCGCCTGTGGGAATGGGGCCTCCGGGAGCCTCTCCACTGTGACATCCCTTTATTCCGTGTGGAGTTATTTAGCCCATGAGGTACATAACGGTTCTCTCTGCTGTGTGCTGTTAGAATCCTCTCACTGTGGGAAACCTTAGAAGGGTCTCCTTCGCTTTTAACCTCTTTACCAAGACCGTGGGAAGGAACTGGAAATCTTTGGTTTTCTACTTGGTTCCTTTTGGGTTCTTCTCCATCTTTCCTAGAACTGCCTCTGCCACTCTTGGGGATTTCGTTGTGACTGCCGCCCCCTTTCACCTTCTCTTTGGAGGGCACTCTCGGGTAGTGGAATTCTACTTTCCCTTGATGCGCATTTTGGCTGCCCGCATCGATTCTATTTCCTTCTTTTCCAGGGAGCTCCCTAAAATTTGTGCTGCCCGTGATTTCATTGCCGCCCTCCACAAGGCTCACACCAGCAGCACCCGCCCCTTGCGCAGTTTTGTCTCTGGGTGCAGCGGCATTGCCGCCGTGACCTTCTCTCCCTGGGATCTCGTTAGAACCCGGTCTGCTCCTGTGTGGGTTAACAATCTCAGCTTTGCGGGAGTCTGAGAGCCCCGCGTGGTGACTAGCTGAGCTTTCTGGACCTGGCCCAACAGCGCCTCCTTTGCTGGGAATGCGTATAGCATGCTGCCCGTCTCCACTGAAAGGAGGGATGTCGTTATCCCCCCTTGCTTGAGAATCTGGGGAACCGCTACCCTCAAAGTTGCTGGGGATCTCTCTGGTTTGGGGGAGATGCTTTGGGTAGTGAGCGCTTCGTCGGGTCCGATGGGTACCTTCGCTCTTTGCTGAGCTGTTTGGGGATGGTAGATATTTCCGCTGATTCTCTGCACCCTTTAAGCCGTTTTTAGCATCGTTGATGGGGTCTGCTGGAATCACGTTTAGAACACTCTTAGGTTTCTTCTCTTCGTCCCTGTCCCTCGGTAGTTTCGTCCCCGTGTCTGGTCTCTTTACAGCCTGCGTGATACTTGCTTTGAGGGCAGCGCTGTACCTTTCCTGGGCAGGCAGGTTAAGGAGGGTGTCTCCCTCCTCTCTTCCTTTACCCTCCATGGGCTCAGGGTACACGGATGCCCTGTGGATGCTGCCTTTGTCGCTGGTTCTGCAGTCTTCACTCAGCGCCTGTGGATTTACAGAAAGATTCGGGGTTTTACTACACAAGTCTCTTTTTCTCGGGGTAATGGTTTCTTTCCGCGTTGACTCGTGATTTTTTTCTCTTGTCACAGTAGTAACTGTCTCTGCCTTTTTCCTCTTTCTAAAGTAAATTTTTTTTTTACTGTAAAGTGATTAGTTTATGTTAAAATGTAAAATTCTGGCTGCTCATAAAGAGTATTTGAAACTTATATTCAATGAAAAGGCCACAACCCAACAAGGGGGGACTTAGAGGGAAGGAGGTTTCATGGGAAAATAAGAATGAAGTAGATTTGATGGCCAAGTGAGATCCAACTATTCAGAAGCAAAGCAGTGAGACTAAGCAGCAGAATCAACACATTTTTTGACACACTTCAATGTGCTACCTTTCCTTGAGCAAGTTAATACCTTGGTTATGATAATTAAAGACTATCATGGGTGAAAGATGAAAGATGAGTAGATTAATGTTCCTATACAGAGAAAAAACAATCAGCTGGACACGTCCACCTTCACGACAGACGTGTAAGGACGACTGCACAGATGCTAAGCAGCTCGGGCGAGCCAGGGCCTCGGTGAGCTGTGCGACATGAGGCAACATACAAACTGGCCAAATGTTCTTACCCTTATTGTTTTTATATGTGTGAGTGTCTTGCCTGTCTGTGTGTCTGTGCACTGTGTGTGTGTGATGCACACAGAGGCCAAAGAGATCATCAAACACCTTGATTGTGAGTCACTGTGTGGGAGAGCGCCCTCTGAGAGAGCAGCAAGGCTTCTCTCCGGGCTACAAACGGTTCCAAGCCCCTCACTCCAGTGTTCACTAAAGCAATTGTGGTACGGGAGGGCTCAGGGGTCCCACCAGCTGCCAACCCTCTTTGGGCTGGAGGAGCTGGGGAGGCATGTGACCTGGGGAGGCATGTGACCTAGGGATGCTACTTTGCTTCTTTGAGCATCATTTTTCACTACAAAAATACGAAAATACACACATTTCGGGATTTTAAATGCAAGTAAGGCATCTAGCACAGTGCCTCTCCTTAACCAAGCTCTGTATAAATGATGGCAGCTGTCAATCATGCAGGGCTCTTGTGAGGCCCTTGGTGGAATGTTAGCTTGCTTCCCTGCATATGACAGCAACATCCTTTTCCTCATAGGATACACGGCTGCCCTCCTAGTCTCGAGATGTCATTGAGCTGTATGTTGCAGCAGCATACTGTGGACTCTTCCTTGACTCCTTTGGCTGCAGGTTCTGGAACCTATGGCCTCCTATCGTGTGTTGTCTAAGATAGAGTATTGACATCCCCAGTGTGTGTGTGTGTGTGTGTGTGTGTGTGTGTGTGTGTGTGTGTGTGTGTGTGTTGAGCAGATAGAGCCTGCGTGTGTCAATATCCATGCAACCAGACAACCTGTGAGATCTTGGCCTCACCATCCACTGTGTGAGTTCTGGTGACAGAGCTCAGGCATCTGGTTTGGTGGCCACTGCTGAGCCATCTTACTGTGCCCTTCTGCCTCTGCTTGCTTTAGGATGTGCCTTGTTGGGTGTCTGGAGCTGTGTAGCTTTTGGTTCTGCTCACATGGGAAGTGCAGAGAGGAAGCACAGCAGAGTCCCCTTCTAGTCAGCCAGAACTTGTGCTGTGAAGTCCCCGAAGTCCCTTTATGTTTTAATAGTGAGGCACAATTAGAAACAGTTTACATATTGGAATAATGATGCCGTTACTCACTAAGTTTTATAGCTCCAAGCTTATTCTGAAGATAGGATTTTGTTACGAGGAAACAAAAGGGCCCTGTACTGATTTACTTCTGACTAGAAAGTATTCTAAATACTTAGTTTAAGCCTGAGTTTCAGGAAGCTTGCCTCGGGCACTGGCATTTATTTACCTCAAGCCTGTTAAGACATTTTGAGCTAGACAGATTAGAAAAATCAGCATATAAATTAAATTTAAAAAATATTTTTTCTTGCTACTCTTAGAGGAAACCTTGTGCCACTTTTGGTGTTTCTATTAGTTTTCTATTATTAATTTTTTTAAGGAAGGAAGCATGCTTACTAATGACCAGTGTGTACTTAATTAGAAGGGTAAATAAACTGTTTTGTTTAGAAAAGTAGGAGGGCATGCTTTAATTTTGCCGTAAGACAGTCAGCCATTTGTTTGAGAAAATATTAAAAGTACAAAAAGTTTCCTGTCCTGCATGTGCTGAGGGAAGTGACCGCCAGTCCATCCTTGACTGTTTGAGGGCCCTGAGTCAGTTGGCTGCCCTGTCTTCCTTCCTGGCCTAAGTCCCTAGCATTTTCTCCCTGGAGAGCACCCCTGCCCGCCCACTCCTGCATTCTCAGTCCTGTCAGCTCCCCCAAACCTGGCTCACAGTTTCCAGTGTGTACCATCCTCTGAACACCACCCTGGGACTGATTTCTTCCTACTCCCAGCCGCTAATGTGTAATTATTTGGGGGGGGGCACTCACAGGACACTTTCCACATCCTGTCTTGGCTCCTCTGTATCTCTTTTCAATTTTTAAGTTCTGAGAAAGAATTGCATTTCCTCAGTTGTTTCAGCTGGCATTTTATCTTCCTCAGCAGGAAGCACCAGAAGCACATACATCACAGGAAAACCAAGGTGACCTAACTTTGACAGATGACAGAATGCTGCAGCCTTGGAGGCAGAAACAGAGCTCTATAGGAGAACTCTTACTTCCATGGGGAATGTAATCTAGGAAAGTAAATAGTTCCTTATTTGGAGATATTTTAAGCTCTTTGGGCAATGATTCTGCAAGAAGCCACCAAGTGAAAAGAATTCTTGTCACCCCAGTGACAAGGGCTGCATTCCTTCTCTTCAATGTGAGTGGACAATGGATGACGTCATCCATGGGATGAGTTTACAATACAGAGAAGTGTCACTTTTTAGCACAGGATGGCCTGCCATAGTAACTTTGCTCCCCTGGAAGTTCCTGTATATGGTAGAATATGCTCAGAAACCCTCCTTGTGAAATACGGTGCTACTGAGGCACAGCGAAATGACAGTTACAGTCCCCCAAAGTCCACCGAAGCCAAGTAAACCAGAACATGGTTTGAGCCAAAGCACTGGATGGGGATAAGGAAGATTCTGGAATACAGAGTCGCAGAACAGTGACTTCAGGACCTGAGTGTGGGGAAGGGAAGAAAGATGGCATCCACAGCTAGAGACACCAGACCACTTTGTCTCCTCCGGTTTCCCGCAGCCAGTTAAGACTGTCAGGTGAAAGGAGTCTTCTCAAAGCCAATCACCTTTGTGCCACGTTCAGTGTGGACATGTTTTTCAAGGCTACCTTTAAAGAGTATGCACATACCCATTCCATTATATTAAGGTAGGTTTTTTTTCTCTCTTAAGAAAATTTCTAGACTTCTTTCTAATGCTACAGGATATTTTTGAACTTGAGAGAAGTTCTGCCTCTGACAATTGGTGGTACTCCTTCTAAACACAAGAGGGCGCTGTCGTCCACCCCAGAGGACAGCCACCTACCGGGATCTCTTCTGTACTCCTCTTGGAATGTATTTTCCTGCATGTTACTGCCACTTGTTTGTCATCCATGATGTGTCAATCTTACTACCGTCTGTCAGTGGAACTGCAACGTGAGGGGCTCTTTCCCGAGTAGAATGGAAGGGGCATCTGAAGGAAGGCGGGCTTTACCATGGCTAAGGCAAATGCCACCAGGTGAATCTTCCGGCTTTTATTATTTTTTTTAATTTATTCATATTACATCTCAGTTGTTATCCCATCCCTTGTATCCTCCCATTCCTCCCTCCCTCCCGCTTCCCCCCTACTCCCCTCCCCTATGTCTGTGTCTGAGGGGGACCTCCTCCCCCTGTATATGCTCATAGGGTGTCAAGTCTCTCCTTGGTGACCTATTATCCTTCCTCTGAGTGCCACCAGGCGTCTCCATCCAAGGGACATGGTCAAATATGGGGCACCAGAGTTTGTGTGAAAGTCAGATCTCCTCCTCCCCTTCACGGTGGAGAATGTCCTGTCCATCGGCTAGTCTGGGTAGGGGTTTGAAGTTTACTGCCTATTATTTTCCTTGGCTGTTGCCATAGTTTGCAGAGGACCCCAGGGAATCTTCCGGCTTTTAAATTTGCCGTTTGGACCTTTGTAACTTTCAGCTGAGATCCAGACCACAGAACTGGGATTTCCAAGAGAAGCCATGGTATAAATAAGCTGTAATTTGGTGACACTCAAATCTGATAGTATTTGCTTAACTTTCTTAATACACACAGAAAACTAATTCCATGTGAACCCGATTCTCCGTTAAAGTCTCTACCAGCCCCTTTTCTTGCAGCTGTCCGTTTGCGTTAGTACGATGCAGCACACACACACACACACACACACACACACACACACAGAACAGTGTGCGGGAATAACAATGTCCCATGTCCTGACTTGTCCTTCTGAGAGCTGTGTAGCAAACCACTGTTTGATTTGACAGATGGAATCACACTGAAAAGAAGCCGTCACTATCTGGAATTTTCCCCCTGTCTGTTGCAGGCATTATAACGAACTAGAGCGTGTCACCGTTCCACTGGATACTATGCACTTCTGGCCTGCGCACCCAAGAACATTTCGGTAGTTAAATTTTTCTCTTGCTGTTTTTTTTTAACAGTTAAAATAGTTATTTGAGAGGAATAATTCTGTTTGCTCTCTGTTTCTCCACACAGCCTGGCCTAGTTTTCCCTCTGTGGTTGACATGTCGGCAAGGAAACAGGGAACTCAATTTCATCAAATAGAACATTCTTTCATTCATTTCTTCAAACAACAAATATTTCATTTCTTTTTCTTTCACTGGATTGTATTAATGTGGAAAATCATTCTGGCAGAAAGAAGATTGGGCCCACTTTTCCTTAAATATTTGTTAGGAAAAAAAAGAAACCATTTCCTCCCCACCAGATGGCAATGCCATCTCTATGAGAGAATCAGTTTCCAGCATAGAGAAGTGTCCCTGAGGCATGGAGGGGAAAAGGCAGCCATGGTGTTCCACTTTAGGAGTATTAGCCATTGGAATCCATGGAAAAGAAGCATTCATTTGCAAGCCTGGGGTGTTAAGTATGAGTGCCACAAGCCAGAGTTCAGGGTGCTTGGTGACAGTGTAAGTTGGCAGCTATGCTGTGGTGTGACAGTGTGATGTGCTGGAGACACACAAGCACCAGCTGCTGCCTGCATGTCAAGGTGCTCTGCGATGCCTACTCATGTGGCGGATCTTCTGCCCAGGCAAGGAGAACGCACACGGCCGGTAGACCAGGCAGTCTCTCTGATCACTGTGGAAAGTGACACACCTACTGAGGCTTACCAAAATCCATAAAGGCCAGATACTGAGGAACAGACATAGGTAGCTGCTCAGGCCTTGTGAGTTGTCACACCAAATACAGGATCCTGGAGCAAGTCTTCTGGGTACAAAATGGTGCAACAATTCTTCAAATCTTAGTATTTTCATTTTCTTATTTCCTTTGGAAGCCTCTCGCTTATCTCTGACATGCAAGTAAAGGGAGCAAGTGAACGGTCTATGTTGTGTCATGTGTGTGCTAGAGTGGAACCAGGCTATGTGGTGTGACATGTCATGTGTATGCTAAAGTGGAACCAGGCTATGTGGTGTGTCATGTGTCATGTGTCATGTGTGTGATAGAGTGAAACCAGGCACCGTGATAGATCAGCCACAGAAGAGAGGGAAGTCCCAGGGGAAGGTTTAAAAAGAAATAACAAGCAGTCTGAGGACCACTGTGTGCCCCTGTCCTATGGCCCTAGAGCTATGGTTCTTAACCTGTGGGTCACGACCCCTTTGGGATCCAACTACTCTTTCCCAGGGGTCACCTAAGACCATCAGAAAACAATATTTATATTATGATTCTCAACAGTAGCAACAGTCTAGTTATGAGGAAGCAACAAAAATAATTTTATGGTTGGGGGTCAACACAACCTAAGGAAATGCATTAAAGAGTCAGTCGCTGCATTAGGGAGACTGGGAACCCCTGGCCCAAGGGTATTTTCCTGAGCAACACTCACAGGCATGGGTCTCTGTTTATCTAGCTCTAACTGAAAAAAAAAAACCTTCACAGAAATGTAAACTCAAGTAGGTAGTGAAAATATCCCATTCTTTGGACTCTAAGGATTTGTCTATTATTCTATTTCATTCTAGAAACAAACAACTGGTTTGTCGATAATGTCTTATATATTTAGGACAAAATATATTTTCAGAGAACTTCCTAGTTTGCAAAGGACTTTGGCATAAAAATTTCACTTGCTTACTCTGAGAACCACGTGAGATGAGCACTAGAGAAGAGAATGTCCACACAGACACAGAGGGTGTCCACACAGACGCAGCTGACGACGGGAGAAGAGAAAGACCCCAACCCAAATCGCCTGCTTCAGAATCCCAAAGACTGGAAGCAAAAACAAAAAAAACAAAAAACGGAAGTAGCTTTACTGGAAAGAATGTAAATACAGAGACATGCTCTTGAAGCTCCTTAAACCTTCAAGATACATCTCACAATTTTATTCTTCATCACATCTATTTATTATGTTAGTTCTTCCATGATTCTGTGGCTATGAATCTAAGCTGTTACCTCATTTTTACTAATATCAAAATAAGCTGAAGGAAAAAATATAGAAATAACACGGGTAGGTGTAAAATAGTAATGATGTGATAGCACAGATGTGTACTAACAGAGCAGGCACACACGCACACACACGTTTGTGTTACAGATATACTTGCTGACATAGGTTAACCCTGCATATAGTTCTTGGTGCATTGTATCTTAGATCAAAGCCTCCCTCGCTTGCATAAGATATTAATTAAATCGAGTACTCAATCTTCACCTATTCCCCCTGTAAAACTGTCTGAATCTGGGTTATAAGACACACACACACGACTTGCTATGCACCCATATCTATACCCACACGTCATGGTTACATAATAGAGGTGATTGTTAAAATGGAATGTACCTGTGAGAAAAGCTGGCAGCCTCTTCTGACTGGCGGTCACTGGCCCAGCACTTTACGGGAAGCTGGTGTTCCCCTGGGGTGCGCTGCTCTAAATAACTCGTCCTCAGTCGGCTGGACTGGGGTGGCCAGCAAGCCCCACTGACCACCACCCTGCTTCCGTGCGTGCCTGTATGGTCTGGCCTGGCTTCATGTGAATCGGGTGGGACCAGCCGGTTCACTCAGCACAGCACGCTACCACTGTGTGAGGATTGTGCGTGCAGCGTGTGGTGTGACTGTCAGTCTGCTTACCCGAATGCTCACCCACTTGCTCAGGACCTATATTTAAGCTCGGTCAGCACTGAATGAGTACTGGGCTTCTTAGTTCTCCAGCCCGGAAGGTTCCTCCGAGGGGCTAGGCTGTTGGTAAGACGATATCTAATTAGCCCCGGGTCTGAATGGCAGAAAACATTTCTGTAGTGTTCAGCCTTGTCACAGGGTAATTTGGTCACATCCTGCATATGCTCATCCGGGTGAGTCAGAAGACGAAAAGACAAAGGGGCAGTGGGAGCTTGATTTAGGTTAAGTTCATGGGTGTCGCTCCTGTTTCAGCCTTGCCAAAGAAGGGACCATCTTTGACAGGATCTTACTGTGCCAACATTCTGCCAGAACAGAGACATTCCAGCCCTCACGGCCCCATCCACGGGTTCAGTCAGCTCTACTCATGTCCCGTTCTTCAATGGTCTGCTAAAACGCTACCAGGCCCTTTTGATTCCGTGTGGTTTCACCCTTTGAGCGTAGCTCACTAATCTCAGCTGACTTGGACCACTGTGACCGGCTGGCTACTGGTTTTTTTCAAAAAAAAAAAAAATTCTGAAAAGACAACATGGCCCTATCGCACAGCTTACACACCGTTTGCAGCCTCCTGAGTTTAGCACTTCACACTTTAATGACCACTGCTTGGCAACTAGAGCGAGAAAGAGATTATGAGGCACATGAATGAGTTTGTAAAATGCTTACGGGTGCCGCCCAGGTCACACTGAAGAGGAGCAGTCCAACAGGCAGAGCCTGCATCTTCACAAGGCTCTCTGCAAAGAGAACAAGGATCAGTCTGAGAAGTGCCAGCTATGCAAGCAGACATGAACACACACACGCACATACATACACACACACACACACACGCACGCACACACATGCACACGCTCATGCACACACACACACACGCCCATGCACACATGCGAACATCCTTCCCACACCTGTTCATTTCCTTTTAATATATAGAATGATGCATCTTATATTACATTTTATAAAATTAGCATCTATATGAATATATGTAGTTTGCACAAATAGTTCGTTGTCAAGGGTTACTGTTTTAATCTATTTTCATGCAAAAATAAAAATCATCAACTGAAATTAATCTAGTAATTAATAGAATAGCTATAATAATAGAATAGAATAATAATAGAAAATAAGAAATAAGAAAAAAGAAAAATAATAGAATAATAATTACTAGAATAGTAGATATTAATTTTATAGACATAATTTTTTGCTCCACTGCTAACCTGACGTTTTGCCCTAGGAAAATATTATTAAATGCTTGCATAGTTAATAGTTACTGTAAGAAAACATACCATATCATGCCTGAATCATTAAGTGTGTCAGGATGGGAGAGACAAGGGTGAGGAACGGGATCTTATCAATTCCAGACTAGATAGACCCCCAACGTACATCATAGTCATTAGCAATATGTCTGAATTTGTCACTATGTAGGGGCCAGAAAACAAACCGCTGGAGCAATTCTTACTGTAACTGAAAATATTTACCAAGTATCATAATGAGCTACGCACCACTCTATGAGTTTTACAAGTCTATTTATTTCAGTCCTACCACAGCCTTAGGAGTAAGGCGGCTTCAGACCTGTTTTACAGACTAAGAAACAGACTCATGTCCCACAACATGACCCATAACTCATGAATATTAATAAGCAGAACTGGGTTTGGTATTCTGGCAACTTAGCTACAGAACTGGTGCTCCCAAGCAAGACTCTGTGTCACCCCGAGTAAGTTTCTGCTCTGGCATCTTAATAAATAAAAGCGAGTGCAGCCGACATGAAGAAGATCCCACTGCGTGGCAACCTTGATGATCTACTGTGTGGAGCGCTGGCGTTTACCTACGGGCCACAGCACACGTGTGGAGTGTGCCCAACGGACTGCCGAGACCCAGTAAGCTCAGCTAACTCAGCCCTTACGCTGAAAAGTTATCAGTATAGCTCCAGGCCCTAATCTGTTGGTCTTGAACATTAAATATTATACTGACACATAAACATAGAACAACCAATATGGAAATAATAATGTGATTTATTTGAAGGAAATGCTTTCAGTGAGGGGAGTAACTTAAATGTTCTTAACAGCATTTAAACATCAGAGTAATTGCTTTTACTCTGCAAACAATGTAATCAGGATATATCGTAAAATTGTAGGTTATAATCTTCTAACTCAATGTGATCTTAAAGATCTGAGTCTCAATTTTTGGCTTCTAAGTGCTGCAGACAAGGACAGTCTGTATCATTTATCAAACAGCTGGTAAATGCATCAGCAGAGACAGTGTTTGTAAACAAAGAGCTAGGACAGCTGCCCCTGCCCCTGGCTTGTAAAATGATGCAGTCCAAGTTACCAGGATCTTGGTAACACTGATGGCTCACAGGCCACTTCAACCCATGAAGCTTAGTTGACGGCCTCCAGTGCGCGCCAGCACCCTACCTCTCCTATAGAGCAAAGCACTGAATTCAGACAAGTTTGCAATTTGCACTTAATTCCAACATCATACCCAGTATGGTGAAAACCTAAGCAAGCTCTTAGGCTAGGAAGCAACTCTCTATGAGGAGGCATAAGAGACTAATTACCTGGTGTCATTCACCTTCGGGAAGGCTTGGTTTCTTCAGACTGGACAGTCTCTGGACATTTGCTGAAATTTAAAGTTTGTTAGAGGCCCCAATGGCCAATCAGCATGGCCCACTCAGTACCGGCACGGAGTCTGTCACAAATGCCCACAGATGACCACAGGGGTATGGCAATTTTAATCTAAAAATGTTTTTTTGTGGTGGAAAGCTGCTATCAAATGTTCCAGAAAGTAGAATAAATAGAAAAATATAAATATCTCAGTTTAGACATTATGTTGAAAAATAATTAGAATTGATTTCAGAACTATTAACTATGACTGGGTGAGTGGCTTGTATTATTCAGAAGTAGAAAATATTTGTAAACAAAAATAAATGGAAAGTATTTTTTATTATTTTATTTAGAAAATTTATAACCTAAATCTGCATGTGATTCAGGCAGAGTTAACAATGATGTTCTGAATGCCTACTTATGCGGCAGGCATTGGAGAAGCCTCAGTGAACGAAACAGAAGTAATCCTGCACTCTCCATCCAGTGCAGAGAATAGACAGCAGACTACACTGCATTAAATGGTGACATGGGTGAACTGTGAACAGTATTCACGGGGAGGTGTTGAGCATTGGGAGTAAGGACACTGGGCTGAAATTTCACACAGAGAGTGCTGGAATGGCCTCACTGAGAATGTGACATTTTAGTGAAGGCTTTGATGCGGATTACCTGTGTGTGTGTGTGTGTGTGTGTGTGTGTGTGTGTGTGTGTGTGTGTGTGTATGTGTTGCTCCAAAATTCCTATCCTGCAGCTAGAACTCCCGTGTCAGGCAGAGCTCTTCGAGTCCAAGCCATCGGGTGAGAACCTTCAAAAGTGAGATTAACAGATTCAGGAAGTCTGAAGGAATGGACCTTGATCCTTTTGTGTCCTACCCGTCTGTCGTGTGAACACACAGCTCGCATCCCCACCCACCACAGCCGCCACACCCTGGAGGGTGAAGTAACAGGCTCCATCTTGGAAGGTGGGATAGTTATCATCCGCTGAACAGTGAACCTTCCAGTCCCCTATGTTAAACTTCCCAGCCTCAAAAGCCACAAGATGTTAAAACAGTGGGCTGTCAACTTGTGTTCTCTTTAAGTTATGTCTGGGGTATTCGGTTACAGTAGGTAGGGTAAGACACAATCACAGCCACGTGACTTAGGACAACGTGGCTTCTCTTGGCCCAGAATTGCTCTGCTCGGCCTCAGGCTAACTCAGCATCTGCTCTAATCTTCTGACTCTTTCTCATTCTCTGGCTCATTCTGCCTTCACCTGAGTTCTCTCTCTGCAACCCGTCTCTCTGTTACTGTCCTGGTAAAACTGCCTCTTAAGTAGCTTCCCTTTCCTCTCTCTTTTTGTGAGAGTTGGGCTTATCCTATTCCATCAAATCTTCTCTGCCTTGTCACATTTTCTTCCACTCCGTTAGACCTCATTTTCAAACATGGGTGCTTTTTTCTACAAACTAACTTTAACTTCAGTTGGAATTGAAGGCATGTACCACCATGCCTGGGCCTAAGCTTTTCTTTACCTGATGTTTGCTCTATACCAGGCTGCCCTTGAACTCAGATCTGTTTGCCTCTGTCTCCTGGATTAAAGGCTATAGCCTGATCACACAGACCTAGATCTTTGGATATGATCTCTTGCCAGAACAGCCGCGTTCTGAGTTAACATTCCTCTGCGCTGAGTTTACTCAACCTCCTTTTCTCCATCCAAGTGTTATTCTAACAAATTTAATCCTTGTAAGAACTCTGATATATTGTTATTATCACCATAGATTTAGTGATGAGGCGCTTTCTTTAGTCATTTTCTTATTCTTTTTTCTTTTTTGGGTTTTTCGAGACAGGGTTTCTCTGTGTAGCCTTGACTGTGCTGGACTCACTTTGTAGATCAGGCTGGCCTCGAACTCACAGAGATCCACCTGCCTCTGCCTCCTGAGTTCTGGAATTACATGCCAGCTTTTAGTTGTTTTCTTAAGGTCACGTAACCAACAAATAGAAAAACCAGGAGTAGCATAGGCAGTTTGGCTCATTAAGGCAATGCTCTAATTTGACATGTATGCCAGTATGAAAGTTACCAAATTCTGACAGGTGCTTTGCCTCCACTGCCCACTCTGTCTTACCTGTTGTTCCTGTTATAACCAACAGTCTGGGCCCAGGTGGATGGGCATGCTTCTGTCTCCGCCCCATCCCCTGTTGGCTTTCTTACCAAGTCTTCTATGACTGAGCTAATGGAAGCACAAACGCAGAGAGAAGACACGGCCAAGTTTAAGGAGCTGCAGGGCGTGTCTCTCCAGACCTCACACACACCCAGGCTTTCAGTGAGTGCCATCAGGGCTGAGGATCTGGGTGACAAGGAACAAAGCCAATAAGGAAATGGAAGTCAAAGACAGAAAGGCAACGAGCAAAAGCAAAGCTAAACACAAGCAGTGGGCAGAAAAGAGAAAGAAAGGGAAAAAAGATGAAAGTGCTCGTTTGGAACTTTAAAAGTCCTATTAAACCAATAATCCACTCAAAAAACTTTACAATTAATAGGTCACCCAGTGTTTTATGCTTTTACACTCTTCATAACTTTGATAAGCCACACAGAGCAATGCTTTGTTTGTGCCACATATATAATATGGACACAAAATGTCATTTTCATTGTTATAATCTTATAAAGAATTTAATATATTTTCAAATTACTTTTCCTTTGTTTTTCTCCCTTGCAAAAGAATGTTCCTATCTGAGAAGATATTTCCTGTTAAATTAATATATATATATACCATAAAATATTACAAATATTATATATATCAATATCAATCTGACAGAAAAGAACATGAGTCCTAGGAAAAGAAAATTCATAGAATTTTAAGACTTAGGATTCCTGTCCTACCAAGGGGTGAACCAAAGGGAGCTAAATATACATGTTCTCAAAGCTGAAACGAATTCAAACGAAAAACACCCAACTTAAGTCTTAAATTTAGAACCTGCAATTGACAAGAACAAAAATAGTGAGACCCCTTTCTAGCTGGAAGTTTAGAGACAGGCATTCTGGGAAGAGAAGAGGCATCTGGGTGATTGATGTTGACATTCTGGGAGATTCATGTTTCCTTTCTCTCCTCCTGGAAGCTGCCCGCCTTGCTGAATTAAAAGCAAACAAAGCTGGGCCGTGGTGGTGCACGCCTTTAATCCCATCACTCAGGAGGTAAAGGCAGGAGGATCACTGTAAGTTCGAGGCCAGCTGGTCTACAAAGCGAGTCCAGGACAGCCAAGGTTACACAGAGAAACCAAGTCTCGAAAAACCAAGCCAAGCCAAAACAAAACAACAAACAAATGAACAAACATGTCCTGGAAGTTTTGTGTATAAAATAATTATAAGACAATCCTGGAAATCTTGTTCTGATGCAGAATAGTAAGATGTTATATGTGACATGTGCTCACTCATAAGCAGCACTATTCTCATAAGCTACAAAAATACCACTTTCTAAAACACCGCTGACAAGCAACCTCTCATTTTCCTGCAGATTATTTTTTTATCTTCAGAAAGTATTATCCCCCATCTTGGGCATTTCTCTCAAGCGCAGTGCCATGGATGCCACAGGGCAGCATGAAGCTTGCTGTGTCCATCCCTAGGCCGCATACCTGCTCAGCTATCGCTAGTGAAGAGACAGCACGTCAGGATAACTCACTTTTATTTTCATATTAGGAAGACGTTTTATTACAACTTAAGATGACGACTCAGAGGGTGTAGTTTAAAATGCAATTGTGATGGTCCCAGTCGGAAGGGCCCTGTGGCACTGCTGACACTTCTGGAAGTGGCTACTAAGCTTTGTTGCGTGGCCTCAAGGGAGAGAACACTGCTCATGCTCAGAGCAGTTTTACCTTCAGGGGCTGTTGCTGAAAGTAGCAAAGCCTTGAAATGGGCCACAGAGAAAGGGACAGGGTCATCTTTTAGAAGCAGGTACTTTGTGGTCCTGTGGCTCTTCTCAGCTCACCACCACCCTGCCTGCCTTTCCCCTAGTTGTAGTTGAGTAAAACTCTCCCAACTTTGTCTCCTCAGTGCTCAGCTTCAGCCTTCCGTGCGAGCCCATCTGCCCAGCTAGGACTTGCGCTTGCCCTCAGTAACAGAATGCCCTCCCCTCTGTCACCTGTCACCTCTGGTTTAGATCATCTTGTAATGCTAGGGATACTAGTAACTGACATTTTGCTGCTCCCATGTGAATGAGGAATAAACTGGCTAATTCCATTCGAGCCTGTCTGCTTGTGGAACCAAGATAGAGTATGTGGTAGGCTCAATTCTCTTAACAAATATATTTTACTATGAACTTATTAACCAAGAATCCCTCACTTATAACCTGACTAACCTAAGCAATAGGAAAAGAAGATTAAAGAGTATAATAACAAAACCGTAAGGATGTCAGTTCCAAGGAACGGTTCTCCTGGCGTAATCAGCAGGATTTCTTCTGCGGGAACCTGGAGCAACCAGAATCTGGAACCTCAGCCAGAGCCGGGAGCGCCAAAGCCTTCCCTGGAGCGGTTCTCTCTAGGAGCTTTACTAAGCGGAGCGATGAAGAGTGAAAAACTATCCCAAGTCTCCAAAGGCCCCGCCTCCTGGTTTTGGCTCACATTTATATCTCCTCTCAGAATTTGTTCAACAATGTTTTTCAGCTGCTTAATAACCAATCTCCCCCACATGGTGGTTCGACTTCTAAGGGGCTAAACATCACCTGCTCACTCACAAGTCTTTTTCTCATTCCCCACTTGCGATCTAAACAAAAAAACATGTTTATCTCTCCTTCAGAGTGTCAATCTAGCAGCAGCAGCATGGGCCTGTTACAAACCATTCTGCTGCTTGACACCCCTACACGTCTACACTTTATTAGGAGTGGAGAATGGTAACACCCACTTAATTATACAACTCACCAAAACCTACCTGGGCTGTTTTGGAAAGCATGCTTGCTAGGTAAGCTGATTTGCCTTCCTGGTAGCTTAGAAATGTAAAACAATAAGCAAGCAAGCAAACAAAAAATACCCTGAAATCAAGAATGTAGGGGTCACAGGGAGGACTGAGGGTCAGTGGGAGGACTGAGGGTCAGTGGGAGGACTGAGGGTCAGTGGGAGGACTGAGGGTCAGTGGGAGGACCGAGGGTCAGTGGGAGGACTGAGGGTCAGTGGGAGGACTGAGGGTCAGTGGGAGAACTGAGGGTCAGTGGGAGGACTGAGGGTCAGTGGGAGGACTGAGGGTCAGTGGGAGGATTGAGAGATCAGTGGGAGGACTGAGTGGTCAGTGGGAGGACTGAGGGTCAGTGGAAGAACTGAGGGTCAGTGGGAGGACTGAGGGTCAGTGGGAGGACTAAGGGTCAGTGGGAAGACTGCGGGTCAGTGGGAGGACTGAGTGGTCAGTGGAGAGACTGAGGGGTCAGTGGGAGGACTAAGGAGTCAGTGGGAGGACTCAGAGATTAGTAAGAGGACTGAAGGGTCAGTGGGAGGACTGAGGGGTCAGTGGGAGGACAGAAGGGTCAGTAGGAGGTCTGAGGGGTCAATGGGAGGACTGAAGGGTCAGTGGGAGGACTAAAGGGTCAGTGAGAGGTCTGAGGGGTCAGTGAGAGGTCTGAAGGGTCAGTGGGAGGACTGAGGGACCAGTGGGAGGACTGAAGAGTCAGTGGGGGCTCTGAAGGGTCAGTGAGAGGACTGAGGGGCCAGTGAGGGGACTGGGTTGACAGTGGAATTCTACAGTCAAGAAGGAAACTCATTTCATCAGACAGGCACAATGTGGAAGATGAGACTCCAGGAAGGAAAACAAACTGAGGTTTCTGAAGCCAAAGCACAGCCTCTGTACAGGAGAGCGGAGGGGTGTGACAGTTGTGAGTCACAGCCTGAGCCACAGCTGCTGCATGCTATAGGAAGCTGGAGCCCATGACTTACAGGAGTACATTGCCCAGGAGACCAGACCCTCTGCCTCCAGAGCACATGGGCTTCGCACCATTCCAGGAGAAGATCCTGGCTCTGAAAATGGTCAGCATTCAGGTCACAAGACCTGGTTGGTTCTAAGCTAATTGTGGGATAGGACAAGGCATATTGTCAGGCAGTGCGCCGAGCACTGGAGTCACCTTCCCACCCAGCGCTGATTCGCACTGCAAGAGCTATGCAGTGAATGCTGTGTGATGCTGTGTAATGCCGGAGAGCTGGGAACCTAAGCCTGTCTGGCTTACTTTAACCCTTCCTGGCCATTTCTGATTCCTTTGTGCCAATTGTTCATCAATAAAAATAAGGATGATAATAAAAGGGAAACTTAAGTTATTGATAAATGATACATTTTGAACATTATAAGATGTTCTTTGCATACGTTAAAAATCTCTAGAATGAGAATAGTAGTATGGTTATACAAGGGGAAAAAAGCATTGCTACAGGGCGAGGAGAGACTGGAGGAATCACACCATAAAGGCCATGCTGGCCTGGAAGTTTCCATCCTGTTGCATCAGACACTGGGATTGAAGACATATACCCTGCTTGACAAATTCTCCCTATAATAAATACTGAAGTATTTAGGGATGACGCATCATGATCTTTACGAACTCCTTTTCAGTGGTTTTGCAAAGAATTCTGGTGTTTGGTTGGTTGGTTGGTTTTGATTTTTTGAGACAAGGTTTCTCTGTGTAGTCTTGGCTGCCCTGGACTCACTTTGTAGACCAGGCTGGCCTCGAACTCACAGTGATCCACCTGCCTCTGCCTCCTGAGTGCGGGGATTAAAGAATTCTGTACACATGAGGGGAAAGAGAGAGACACAGAGACAGAGAGAATGAGGGTAAACGTGACAGAACATGCACCCGTCATGAGTTTAATATTTAGTGTTAATTACCAACCTGAGAGGATCCAAAACCAAATGGGGGAGGGGGGCTTGGGCTTTGGGCGTGCCTGCTGGGGGCATCTGGATCTTAGGAATGGATAAGGGAAGACCCTCCCACTGTGGGCGGCACCACTCCCTGGCTAGGAACCTGGGCTGTGCAGATGGAGAGAGAAACTGGGCAGCGGTGTGCGTCCACCGCCCTCAGCTAACATGAGCTGCTGCCTTGACGTCTCTGTGGTGATGGCTGGCACCCTCGGACTGTTAGCAGAAGTAAGCACCTTTCTCCTTAAGATGCTTTTGCCAGGAAAAGAGGCTAAGGCAGCGACGGTGACAGGTGCCGGGAGGGGTGTGTGCACCAGTGCGCCAGCTTCTCTGTTAAGGATGAAGAGCAAATGATGATGTGTCTTATAATCAGCACATTAAAGGAAGTGTGACTTCCTCTCATTGCGTTTCTTCCAACTGTCTATATGCTTATCTCATGTTTGGTTTCAGGTTTAAAGAGGCCGTTGCTCTCAAGACTTTCTACACTGATTGTGTGTGTGTGTGTGTGTGTGTGTGTGTGTGTGTGTAATTAGTGTGTGTTTGCATTGTGTATGTGTGTAATTTATGTGTTTGCATGTATATGTGTGTATATATGTGTATATGTAAGTGTTTGCATGTATATTTCTATGTACTCTGTGTGTTTATGTGTGTGTAGTTCTTGTGTGTGTAATTAATATGTGTTCACATGTGTGTATGCCTGTCTGTAATTTGTATGTTTGCATGTATATGTGTGTGTGTGCAGTTTGTGTGTTTACATGTGTGGGTGTAGTTTGTGTGTTTGTATGTACGTGTGGACGAGTTTAATTAACCTATTGCAGGCTCCGCCTCATTTAAAAATTAAATTTTGTAGGGATAAGCTTACCAGAAGAACAGAGGACACCCAGTCACAGTTGAATATTACATAGAAAATGTCATTTATTTAGCATAAGTTTGTTGCAGATATTTCACAGAGAGTAATTATCCATCAGGGAGGGGCAGTTGTATTAAAAACCAACTGTTGTTTATCTGGAATTCAATATAAAGTGAGCATCTTACAGCATGTACTCATGCTCGTTAGAGTTGGTGTCTCTAGGATGTGTCATTTGTTCCCTAGTGTGTACAGACAACTCTGCTCTTAGGTCTCAAGCCTTAGCCATGCGGATACATTGAGGAAAGAATGCCTCCAGATCCTCTGGGGTTTAAGCCCCAATGGAAATCAGTGTTGCTTTGTAGCTGGGCTGTTCCTCCCTCCCTAAACCCACATGCACTCCAATGCTATCTCTTTCTACTTAACCATAACACATTTGAAGGATTGCGTGTTTATTTGTGATAGAACCCCATGTGTGCAGGTCACATGAAATACACAAGGATGAGAATTGAACCTAATACAGTATTAGATAGGAGGTGTGAAAAGGAGCTACACACTTAACTGCATGCAGTGCTGTAAAGCAATCTCTCTGGGAGCCTTCTCGTACAAAGAGTATGTCTGCGCAGTTAGCAATAGCGCGCTCAGCACAAACACTACAGAGCTACAACCTCAAAGCATCCGGTCTAGTCCCAGCTCAAAGCACCGGCCATACTGCTCCACAATGGCTCTGGTTTACAATGTCCCTTCAGTGAAAAAAAGAAAGAAAGAAAGAAAAAAAGCCCGCTACAAACAGAAGCATTTGCGGAAATCTCTCTGGGACTGTAGCACCATTCCGCACTGTAAAAACTTGCACGCCTGCTCTACTGCACCTTCCTGAGTTGAACTTTGAAACTGGTAGCCGGGTGCAAGGACAGAATGGGGGACTCACCCCAGGAGGGGCCTTCACTGATGGTAGTAATAGTCTTGACCCTCGTAGCCTTCATAGCCACGCCCCTTGTAATAGCTGTATTCGTCCTCATAGGCTCGGTAAGTGTCCCCGCGAGGCTCCGCGTTCTCGTTGTCGTAGACTTCGTACTGAGAGTTGTACTCATTGTTGCCTGCTTGTTCGTACTCTCCCCAATACTCCGCAGTGCTGCTTTGTATGGTCGGTGGGGAGGTGGCCTCATAGGCTTCGGGCGATGGGGTCGTGTGATGAAACCCGTCCAGCGGGACAGTTGTCGTGGGGCTTTCACTGGTCTGCCCCCCGCCACCAGCTGTGTTTCCTGCGGTACCTGCTTCAGTGACGCTTTCTTCCTCGCCTTCTTCGCCGCCATTGTCCCCTCCGCTGCTGCCGTTCCCGCTGTCCACCTCCGTGGAGTTGGTGCTGGTGCCGTTGACGAGCTGCTCGTTTTCATCCACCTCTGCTTCTTCGTTTTCGTTTTCTTCCTCCTCTTCCTCTTCCTCTTCTTCGTCGTCACTTTCCTTCGTCTTTGCAGCCTCGCTTTCGGCGTCTCCAGCCTGCAAAGGAAGGTTTGGAATCATCCAAATCTTAACTGTGAAGGGAAGCTCAGAACTTCTGGACTGATGGCCTTGTTACGGGTGCTGTTTTGAGTTTTGAAGAGAATTTAATTTGTGAAGGAATTGGTGATGACATAAAAAAATTCAGAATAGATACCTTGTGATGGGCTCTGGAGGGTTGGGGGTGTACCTGAGAATCCTACCCTGTGGGCTCTGACGTGGGGTGCTACCTCTCTGGCCTTTCATCCATTCTGTTCCGTCTGCTGCTGTCTTCAGCTATGATGTAAACTGTCAAGTAATCGCTAGGGAAGGAAACTCACAGAACGTCACCCCTCCTTTGTAATCAGGGAAAGCGTATCTAATGTTGCTTCTTTGATGAAGTAGTAATATCAGGAAAGTTGGTATCAAATTATTATGTGTATGGTGTCAGGGAAACTGGGATATCAGCAGAGAGATGAAAATAGAGACAGCTTTTGGGGCTCAGTACCTTCTTGGGCAGTTGGAGTGCAGCTAACCCGGGCTCTTCTGCAGTGGCCGTCTCTGTTTCGTAGCTGGGTGTCACTCCTGCGAGGGTGACATTCTCAGCTTCCGCTTCTTCACCTTCATTGCCAGCAGAATCTTCATTGTTTTCCTCCTCATTTGAAGTCTCCTGGTGAAAACATCCAGAGTTCAAAGTCTACTACACCTGGGATGAAGCTCAAGACTTGCTGCGGCTTTGAGGCACTAACCAGAAACAAATTTCAGCTGAGTCGTAACTGCCTCCCCATGTGCCATTTCCCTCCTTATTTCTGAGAACTCAACGTTCTTTAATCCTATTTACCCAGCTGTTTAGGATGCCTCAATGATTTATGCTTTCTGTTTTATCAGCTCAGCGGTATTTGCACTTTAGGTGTTTGGCACACAATTGTTTCTTCTGGACATGAAACTCACAGTCGTGTATAGCGCCAGTACATGAAGATGATTAGAAATCAAGACTTGAGCAAATGTACATTATAATCTTTAACATTTTTGTTCTTTTAGCCATGCTGTGAGGTAACAGTTTGTAAACTGAGCTAGTCCAACAGTATGATTAACACCTACTAGTAAAAGTCTGGGTTTCATATATATAACTTTATGTATTTAAATGAGTACCAGACAGTTGAATTTACCTGAAAGGTATTTCTGGGAGATTGTGACATTAAGATAATGTTAGGATTTCAGGAAAACAAACTAAATCCAAGTTTGGTCTGGCTTATGGAAACAAATTGACCAAAGCAGGTTTTTTTCTCATTAAGTTTGTGAATGCTGTAGTTTCTGTGAAGGGTTTGGTCCAAGCCAAGTCTACTGTTTCAAGCTAGGTGTGCCCGGTATCTCATGAATGCTGTGCTGTCAGGGTTTCTTAATAATTCATTCAAACAGATTCAACTTAGTGGTATAAGAAGAAAGTACTAACATCATTGGAAAGAGGCTGAGACTCAGAGGTTGTGCTAGTAGGTTCCTGTACCCTCAGTTTACTGAGGAAAAGCTGGAAATTGTGTGGTGATGTAGCACCACGTAAGAAATCCAATGGATGAGAACTCACTGGTGGCTGGGCCAGGACTGAGGAGCGGCCGGCCTCCCAATGTCTACACTGTCTCCTCTAGGATCCTTTCTTGGCTCAGAAACTTAACTGAAGAATGTTCTTGTGCAAATGAAGTAAAAAAGGGAAATGGGTAGGGCTGATGCTCAGGCTCCAGGCGTCTCACTAGACAGAAAAGGTTACGCACACATTTTTAAGACTGATTAACCTCCAGAACAGGCAAAAGGTGTGAAACCTGGAGCACCAGCTGTGTAGGTGAGGGTGGGACTTTGCCTGGAGCATCAGCTGTGTAGGCGAGGGCGGGACTTTGCCTGGCTGCTCCTGCTTCTGAACTCCCATCAGTTGCATTTACTACCGTCAAACCAAGTGCATCTTTAACTCAGAAGCTACACCTAAAGTAAAACAGCCTCTCCAAAACTAGAGAGCACAGTCACTCGAAGAAGTCCTAGAATGCTGCCAGCAGCAAATGTGTAGCAGCCATAATTTGGAAACTACCAAAACAACCATTTTCAAATGAATCATACATTGTAACGGATTGATAATACTGGGTAAGGATGGTGAGGATCAGATGGTTGGGCCTCTGAAGGTCAGAACAACAGAGACCTCTTACAAAAGGGTGCATGCATTCTATATATAGACTGTATATACAAATACTATATAAAAGTATATAAAGTATTGCATGTAAAAATAAAAACAAGCAGAAGCCAACCTATTCAGTTATAGTCAGACTCATGTAGTCCAGGTGGAGTTGATTGACGCAGTACTAGGCATGTGCCATTTTCTGTATTAGTGCTGATGCTGCTCACGTCTTCAGTTTCTACACTTTCAATGAGCTGATAATGTTACCTTGTATGTTTCAATACAAAATTAAGCAAGCCTTAAATACTTTAAAGTGTGTGTGTGTGTGTGTGTGTGTGTGTGTGTGTGTGTGTGTGTGTATGGTGTTCTAGTCAAATAGAAAATGGGCCCAGGTAGCTTCCTCATGTGAACACAACCCCTGGCGTCTGTCTGTACCTCTAACTGGAACCATCAATTAAATTTTAAAGAAGAAATGAAGATGAGAGCATGTCAGGAATGGAGGATCCCTGGGTCTGCCCACTTCGTCATGGTGACTGGAGCATCTGTTCCTTTGACAACTTCAAATCCAAATCATGTGATGTTCACTGGGACCCCGGTGTGCACAGGACGGATGCTGGGCAGTATGGGTGCCACAGAAGAGGGCACAGAACAGCCCTTTCCTTACACGGAGCTCAAAGTAGGGGTCCTGGGTCTTCGGGGATATGTGGAGGTGGCTGGCAACATTTTGGGTGTCATAACTTTGTCAGAGGCCCTGATCCTTCTGTCTTCACCACCATCTCCACCACAGCAAGCCAAGAACCGCTGCGGAGAGATGCCTGGCTATGCAAAGGCCACGTCACAACTGCTGGACACAGTAGCTATTGTAGAAGGGATGCCTCTTCCTTAGCTTTGGGATATGACTGAGCTGCAGCAAGATTTTGAAGGGCACTGGGCGCACACACGTTTTTTTTCTGGCCCTGGCTTGGCATTATTTTAAGGCCTGCCCTCAAGTGGTCAGTGTGATAATAACACAGAGAATGTTACTTAAGCAAAAGAAAAAACTAAAACTTCATCACCGGTCAAGTTGCCACATCTTTTGCTTTCAGGAGAGCTGACACAGATGTTCGTTTTTTGTTTTTTTTTTTTTACTGTCATTTCCTATTCATAAATACCACCTAGAAATACCCAAATTTAGAAGGTTCCTAAGCCAAGGGTAACTATAATTGACTACCCAGAAAAATATATCTTTACTGGCATGCTTCCTTAGACAAGGATGTGAGTTATAAAGGTAATGGCATATTATTTACAAGCTATATACATGAACTTTAGCCATGAATTACAGTAATTTAAATGTTTAGGAAGATGTTTATATGTCTTGAGTATCTGGGTTTCTGTAGTCTAAATATTAGACAAAAAACATTAAATTATTCTTAAAGAGATCGGCTGCATTCTGTAGATTAAACCGGGGCACCACTGTAGAGGTTTCCCTTGGCTTTCTATACTGCCCACCAAGAGGTGGACCACAGCAAGGTTAGGAGTACTTTTTTCTTGCCTACTATCATGGGCACCAAACACAAATAAGTGGCAGGCTGCTTTTTAATGGGTTTTGCTCTTCCCTTAAAATTCAGGCACCTTTACTTTTGTGTACCGTGTCTAGGTGACTTTAACCCCAAATTGCAATGGTGTTTGAGGCAGGTTATTTCAGTTGTTTCTAATTTAAATAGCATTCTACCTGTCCAAAATAGCAGTCTATGAGTAGCTGGTCTGGTGGAAATGGCTATTTTCTGATCCCAGAATTCATACAGCAGTTTCCTGTTAGCTCCTTGTGCTGCTTGGCTTGTTATGAAGACTTTAAAAATGTCTTACCTCTTCCTCCTCCTCCTCCTCATCTGAGCTGTCACCATCTCCATTTTCTTCAGAAGAGTCGCTGCCACCCTAAAATATACACATGCATATACTGTGTCCATGTGTATACACACGTGATGCATAGATACACACTCCCACACAATGAAAATTTCCTGACAATTAAAGTGTAGCATGGAGATATTTATGTACACTTACCACTGTCAGCTTGATTGATTTTCTAGCACAGAGAGGTGCCGAGCTGATGTGAGAAGTGGGTACATGTGTGCATGTGTGAAATGAAAAGTAAGCAACAGTGTGGAAGAGGGTGTGCACTTTCACTCCCCAAACATAGATAATATGCTGAAATACTGCATTTTATGTAAAAGCCAAAATTTAAAAATCACAAAATTGCTTAATTTGGAAAGAATTCAGGACCTACCAGGCACAGCTCTCCAAGAAGGAACCATTCAAAAAAGTGTGATTTCCACAATGATTTCTAAGAACATAGATTTCATTGTCTAATTTTCTTAGAATATATAGGTGATAATGATTTAGCTCACTGTAAAGTGCAAACTGGTATTTGATAATTCTCTTAGATACTATAATTGAAATTATTATAATTTTATTTAAAGAAATTAAATTTGTGTTCCCAGCTTTTCAATTTAATTAAAACTAATTTTTAAATAACTGATAGATACACGGTTAGATTGGATAAAAGATAAAAGTTATTATAATTAGCTGTGATTATAATAAGTTAAACAAGGATTATACATAAGAAACATGAGTCAGTGAGCTTTACTGGGGTCTTTCCTGTTGTTGCTTTAATCCCCCCCCCTTTTTTTTTAATATTCTTGCAGTGCTGTGGGTCAAACTCAAGCAAACGCTTTACACATTAAACACATCCTTATTCTGAGGCTTCTTCTTTTAAAAAAAAAAAACTAACTGTAAGTCTAAACAAGCATCAAAACTTCCAAGTCAAGAAAGGAAATTCTTCTACCAAACACAGCCCAAACTGGGTCTCTCTCTTACTTGGCACCAGCCCCATAGCGCCCTGAGGCCTCACGGCATCCCCATGGCTTCCTGAGGCCTCACGGCATCCCCAGCCCCATGGCACCCTGAGGCCTCACGGGCATCCCCAGCCCCGTGGCGCCCTGAGGCCTCACGGCATCCCCAGCCCCGTGGCGCCCTGAGGCCTCACGGGCATCCCCAGCCCCGTGGCACCCTGAGGCCTCACGGGCATCCCCAGCCCCATGGCGCCCTGAGGCCTCACAGCATCCCCCGCCCCATGGCTCCCTGAGGCCTCACGGGCATCCCCAGCCCCGTGGCACCCTGAGGCCTCACGGGCATCCCCAGCCCCATGGCGCCCTGAGGCCTCACAGCATCCCCCGCCCCGTGGCGCCCTGAGGCCTCACGGGCATCCCCAGCCCCGTGGCGCCCTGAGGCCTCACGGGCATCCCCAGCCCCGTGGCGCCCTGAGGCCTCACGGGCATCCCTAGCTTCTGCCATTTCCGCCCATTGGTTTTAGCTTTGATCCTGACGACTAGTGAAGCATCCTGTTCTTGGAGACCATGACTTAGAAGGACCGTTATCCTCTGGGTTAGGAATAAGGCTGCAGGAAGGCTCATTTGTGTATGCTCACGGCAGTCCCCGTTGGCCTCCTGCTTCAGGTGGCCACGTCATCCAGCCAAGGAAAGGAAACGCTTGTTACCTTGGGCCAATAATAACTTAGGGTGGAAAAAGAATACTTGGGCCCTCCCTGTACTGCCATGACCCAGTACTTGTCTGTCCCACACCTAGAGTGGAATAAAACAAACCATTATATTTGAGCTATTTCCATTTATTAAATCGAATATAGAGGATCGTATATTTAGATCACCAGTGCTGTTTCTCTCAGCTGGGAGTGTGCTGGGGACCTTTTAGGCTCCCTTCCCTCTAGTTTCCTCCCTAACTCTGCTAACATTCTACTAGTGTGTGTGTTGGGAACCATTTAAAGCTATATAGAACACCTTAAGGGTTTGTATTTTATTTTATTATTGTTAAATTTAATTATTATTGTTTAATCACTTCCCCCCTTTTTTTTTTACTTATTATCAACTTATTACAAGTTTTTCTGATTCTTCCAGAGTCTTTCATATATTTATATAGGCACATGAAAAAAGATAGATAGATAGATGATAGATAGAAGACAGACAGATGTCTTTGTGGAAGATATTCTGAAAACCCACATTGTACGCTAGCTAAATATGATAAAAGAAATAAAATTAAATCTTGTCCTCTGCAAGTTGGCATGCTAATCAAATAGCATCTTAAACATAAAATGTAATTCTTCATTAAAACAGCACAGGATACTAAATTAAGCTGATTCATACTTTTCCTTGACCGTTCATCATAGAGACAATCTATAGCCGACTTGCTGATGGCTTTGCAACCTGTCTGCTCCATTACGTGCAAGTTGGTAACTTACATGTGATTTCCCACAAACAGCTTGACAGACTAGAGCAGGAAGGTCAGAGTTAATACAGTGTAACACTCGGGGTCAGGATGACCACTTTGGATGCAAACAGACCCTGGCATAAGCTAGGAGAAATCAAACTTTGTAAAATAAGAGCTTGTCACAGATTATCTCAGAAAATTGTATTTGAAGATTTTTTTTTTTACTTAATAACAACTACCTTACAAGTTCTACTTAACTTGGTCAGGCCTCTGTATATAATTCATGAGAAAAGTCTACTTAACTTCTGTGGGCTTTGAGCCTATCAGTAATAGAGTAACTTTACCAATATTGGTATCCGATGGACCATAGCTATAAAAATTCCTAGGAGGGAATAGATGTACCTAAGTATTAGATATTTCAGAGAAGTTTGCCAGCCACATGAGAACTAGGATTTATATTGTTTCTGTTTTAGAGAGAGAACAATTTTGCAAATGGATCCTGTTTATTTCTGGACCTGGGGCGAGCCAGAGACTGGAAGACAATTCTGAAAGCCCACAACTCTTGTGTCATCCGTGCTCATATTTCTGTGGTCGCACAAGTTCCCTATAATTATGATGGTGCTGGAAATACTTGGCGACTATAGTTCCCTATCATTGCGTGAGCTGGAGAGGGGTTAGCCTGACATATGCTGAGACTCGGAGCCAAGCCACTGCACCGAGGCAGCGTCCTCAGCACCCTGCTGCTCGCAGTCCTTGCTGGTCCTGGGTCAAATGGCACCTAAGTGATGCTCTGGACCCAAACTGTACAGAAGTAGTGTCACTCTAGTCAATTGTGTATTTAAAATCGACGCCACACCCTTCCCTCCAGTATTCACAGGCCTCACTTACAAGTAACCCAGCAAAATGGGATGTCTCATTTTTACCTATAGCTATTTTTCCTTCTTGTTTACACATTTTAGTGATTTTTCCCCCTTAGACTTCATACATTTCACAAGTTTGTCTCTTTTCTCCTCAGTGTTTGAGCCAGACCCCATTATATCTGTGTTTCGTGTGTGTGCAGCTCTGCCACATAACAGGGTAAGGTGTCTGAAAAGTCCTATCGCTGATGGTGAGTTACCAAGACTACTGCTGTCCAAAGCCTCTGGTGCCTGTGAACCTAGCTTTTCCCATGCCTGGAGGACACTGAAATGTCACATGTGAAGGTCTGGGTGGGGGTACTGAGTCACAGCAGCACGTCTACTCCTATAGATTGTCTCTATGATGATGATAGAAATTATAGTATCAATCAGCTTAATGACCATTAGTGACCTTATCACTGGCTTTATTGTCAGCAGCTGATAAAATGGTTCTTTTTTTTTTTTTATCAGCAGGTTAGCTGAACACTGGAAAGCCACATGCCACAGTGTTTGTTTCTATCGCTTCAAGGCTTCAACTCCATGTGCTGTGTCTCCTGTGTTAAAGAAAACTTAGAATTTTTTAAAATAGTAAGTTCAAGCTTTCGTAGCAAGAAGTCCCCTTGGATGAAATGTGTTGAGAGTGAATGCAGACGCTTGAGGGTTAAACCTGATCCCTGTAATACAAGTTTAGTGAGTGGGAAGGAAAATTAAGTCTTGCACTGACCTGGACTGGAAACCGCTTTAGAGCAGGGTAAAAGTAGGCATGCTTATAAAGAAAGTAGCGGGGCCGGTACTTGAAGACCTGCACAGACAAAAGCACCATCGTCACGTTGGATGTACACGGGTATTAAGTAGGCATAGGGAAGTTTCCTGAGGTCAGTTACCCCGTTTTCTTCAGAATCCTCTGCTTTGGCCCTTCGATGGAAATTTTTCATCTGTTGGAAAGAACGTTTTTCTGTTACATACCCTGTTTACACAAGGATGCGTAACTACCCAAAACACAGGCTTTCCCATAATGAACTTACGGAGAAAGCACACGCCATTCCCAGAATGCCGAGCAAAATCAAGGCAGTCCTCATCTTGCAGCTACTCCTGCAAGCCAAGAAGGGAGAGAATTAATTGATATTTAAGTGATTCAGTTGATCTTAACTCACTTAATTCCCATTTGAGCCCATTGTAAGCAAGTTCCTGGCTGGGAAGGTGTAGGCACTTGCCTGCCACACGTGGGGAGCCTGTGCTTGACCCCCAGCCACAAAGAAGTCTATGTTTATTTTCAAAGTTCTTCTGCCTATCCTGTAGATGTGTCTGGACGGCCCTGAGTGCCATATTTGATTTACGCATTTTTTTCTGTGATTTTTCAGGTGAGGACATTGGATCCATGCATCCAAATCTAAATAGTTGGGGTGCTTCACACAGAGGTGGAGAAACCCCCAAATACCACTGATGAGGGAAGGTCAACCACACCACCAGCTGGCTTGTCAGTGCAGCTGCGCCCTGTTCCGTGCCTATTAGTTACAATTCAAGCAACTCTCAAATGTGTGGAAATGAGCTACTAGAAGTTTCCAACTTCTATGCAGAGAGTTTTAACTGAAAGTTCATCCTTAAAATAGGCAGAAGGGAGCCTTCCCCCTGTGAATACCTGTGAATACTTCACAGTCGGTTTAGGGCCTGCAAGAGAGAGGGGGAAATGAGCGGAGGAGGGAGGGAGGGGGGGAGGGAGGGAGGGAGGGAGGACGGAAGGAAGAGATGGGGAGAGGAAGAGAGAGACAGAGACAGGGGTGGGGTGGGGGAGAGAGGGGGAGATGGGTAAGGAGAGTGAGAAGGGGAGGGGCAGATAGAGGAAGGGGTAAGGAAAGGGGGAGAGAGGAGAGAGGAGAGCAGAGAGAGAGAGAAAAAAAAAACAACTCCTAATATGTGAAACACTATCCCCATAGCAGGAGGAAGAGCTCTTCAGAGTCTCATCTGGAAGGTATCAGGTAAATAAATCTCCTCAAATTAGGTCTCCTCAGCTCCATTTCAGTTTCCCGTCTCTTAGTGTGGTGCCCTGGGATGGATACAGCTGCTCTACGGAGCAGTCAAAGAGGCAACTGTCAGCGGGTGGGTAGTCCTGCGTGATCCTGGGGCACAGGGACAGCGCCCCACCTCCACACGGCCTCATTATAAATAGAAGCAGACACCGAAACGTTGCCCTAAGATTTGGTTTTAAAACTCTATCCTCGAGAGCTTGAACAATGGTTCCTGGAGCCCCACTACCTGCTCCCTCACAGCTGATGGGAGCAGCTCCGTACAGGGTGGCGATTTGGTGACATGACGGGAATGGCAATGTTTCCAAATACATTTTGTAAAGAAATATTTAAAATGTACAAAATCCATGACATGTATTACACTCCGCGGGGGATTTTTTTCTTCAAATTTCACCTCATCATTGGTGTTCGCTACATCTACACTGAGTATCAGGTGCTAAAATCACCATTGTGCAGAGCAAAGCATGAGGCACTGTGGGTGTGGGAATGCTGATTTGATGTGTACACACAAAGAAAGGGAGTGGAGCAAGAGAGAGAGGGAGGGGGAGGGAGGGAGAGGGAGGATGGGAGAGAGAGGGGGAGTGGGAAAGAGAGAGAGAGAGAGAGAGAGAGAGAGAGAGAGAGAGAGAGAGAGGGAGAGAATAGCTTAGCAAACTTAGAGGAGCAGGGGGTTGGTCTGGGAAGATGGGCCACCTGCTTAGGAAGGTGGATGCAGCACTCCTGGTGCTATAGTTAGGAGGCAAATGCAGGAAAACCATTCAAGGACACCCTTGGCTACACAGCAAATTTGAAGCAAGCCTAAGCCATAGGAGATTCTGTGCATCATAAAACAATAGCAAGGAAGGAAAAGGAGGAGGAGGAGGAATTGGAAGAATGTTACTTTGTAGCTTCATAAAAACATAATATTCATAGTATTCAAAGAACTAAAAACTTAAACATACAGAACTGTAGACAGAGCTGTGATGACAAAAATTTCTCACAAGAAATCATAAACTAACCATAATGAAAGCCTGACAGGGATGATAATATTTTACACATGAAAACAGCCAATGGAATATGAACACCTCAACCGGTTGCCCATGGTAATCTCACCTTGCTTTGCTTTTTGAATCACCAAACAGCGGAGACTTCCTTCGTGGCCACTGCTGACTTACGCAACTCAGACACTGTTAGTGGATCATGTTAAACACTTGCTTATATACAGGCCAGCGAAGTCATTTCCTTGCCTACTTGTACACACCTCCACACTGATTTTAGGGCTAGGGGGTAGGAGCAGTTTGAAGTTTAACACAGAGCATATGGAGAAGACTGCATTGTTGAAATGCAGGTGAGGTGTAACTTATGGACACGCGCTCACCCAGGCAATTTACAGCTGTAAACAGTACTGCAGTTAGGTTACCTCAAATTTGCCAGCGTGAGTAAAACAGTTGGCCAGGACGTGCAGGAACAGAAAGTGAGACGCACCGTTTTCCAGTTCCTGTGTCCGGTCTAACAGTTCAACTGCACGCTTAGGTTAGCAAGCCTGTCCTTTGGGAAGAACCCAAGCACAAAGGTCCCTGGTTCACAGCAAGCAAAAAGCTCAACCCGGGCCGTTGTGCACAATGCAGTAATATCCACATTCCAACTACAAATTCCTAGCCGAAGCCACACAAGTACGCCTGAGGTGCCCGGCTGTGAGGTAAGCAAGCTTGCTCATTAAGCCTTACCCTTCGGAAGTCCTGGCTGGACTGAGTGAGTGGCACGGATTGTTCCCTCTGCTGTCACTCACTCATTCACTTGCTCTTTCAGGCTATAAACCCTTCTCTGCCTTTCAGCAGCCAATCACGGCCAAGGCCAGCATGATGATGTCAGCCTGTGGGTTCTCACCAGAAAAATCCCAAACTTCCACACGTTTTCAAGAGTCAGGCTCAGTTGAATAAACATGAAAGGCAGGTCTGGTGCCAAGGGGTTTGCATTGTGGGATTTAATTGAAGGGTTGGAAGAAGATGGTAGTTAGAGTTCTGAATATATATAATAATATACTGCATTTCAAATAAAATAAATAGAAAAGACTTGGGCATTTAAACCTTCACAATTATACAAGTTTTCACTATGTTGGAAGAAAGGAAAACTGGCTGCTATGGCACATGACACCACATTAGCCTAAAAGCACTAAGTAAGGGCAAGGGGCTAGAGGCCAGAGCTATTTAATAGCCATTCTTTTATGTTTCTTCCTGAAACATGTTTCAGAGATTCGTACGTCATATCTGATGCGATTGAATCATCCAGATTGCCCAAGTGCTGCGGAAACACAGTGCTGACTGTGAGAGCTGCAACGTTTGAGAGGCGCAGACCAAGAAGGCACCTTAACCTTTTATAAAACTAGCCCAAGGGGCATGTCCCATGAAAGTCTTCACCTACCAGGAAAGTGGGTCAGAGGGGAGGACATCCTGTTGGGACTCTAGGTGAGAGAAGTATAGGAGAATGGGGAAATAGAAGGATCCAGAGGGTCCTAGAAACCTACAAAAAGAACATTATGATGGGCAGATCTGGGGCTTCTGTTCAAACTGCTGCACCAACCAAGGACAATACGTGCAGTAAACATCGATCCCCTACCCAGATCTAGCCAATGGACAGGACATTCTCCACAGTTGAGTGGAGAGTGGTGACATGAACTCTGGTGCCCCATATTTGACCACATCCCCTGGATGAGGAGGCCTGGTGGCACTCAGAGGAAGCATAGCAGGCTACCAAGAAAAGACCTGATACCCTATGAGCATATACAGGGGGAGGAGGTCCCCCTCAGTCACAGTCATAGGGGAGGGGAGTAGGGTGAACATGGGAGGGAGGGAGGAATGGGAGGATACAAGAGATGGGATAACAATTGAGATGAATAAATAAATAAATAAATAAATAAATAAATAAATAAAAGGACTTTGCACCGTCTGGTATGTGGCCCTCCTTGTACAGTTGTGGGTGTATTTTCATTCGTCTGCATATATATATATATATATATTCCCCTCCCCCCCCCCCGTGGGTAGAGAACAGTTGTGAGCACTGCCAGGACGTGGTTCATGATTATGAAGATGGTTGTTGGAAAACAAGACCATAGTGCATGAATCAGCACACTGAGCGTCGCCTACGCTTGCAGAGCAAAGTCTTCAGTGTTCTGCACTCTTCTCTGGTCCCATCTCTTCGTTCTCCTCAGCTGGTGTCTACTTTACAGAAATGGATGTATGTCATTGTTTCTCAGGTCCCGGTTACCCTGCTAGACCCTACGGGTGGTTTAGCTAAAGAAAAGTATTTCAGCATCTTTTGGAAAATATAGAGCCATAAAAGAGATGCTGAATAAGCTCCCTTTATTCAATGCAACCCCATAAGCTCAGTTGTGCAAAGTTTGGATTACTCAGTTTTCTACCGAACCGAAGTGTTTTTACAGGACACAGGGAGCTAAACAAGAAAACCTAGCGCTTGTTTTTAAACGCTCGTGGTCGTGTGTGGAGAAAGCCATAGGCGGAGAGCCCAGAGGCAGAAAAGCCTACGAGGCCCAAAGGAGCGATGAGGGGAAAGAGGTTAAATTCTAGATATGGAAATGTAACAATGCCAAGAACCTGAAACTAGACAGGCCACGAGCCCCAGGGGACGCCCCACTGCTAGTGCTCTGCTAACTGGCGGTGAAATGACTTCTAATGACTCGTTGGCGCACGCCTGTGTCAGTGCCTGGCTCACGCCGCTCCACAGAAGCCTGTTCTTGTACAGGAACTGATGCCGAGGCGCACCACGGGGCAGCACGTAGAGAACAAGAGACTTCAGAACACTCACTCTGAACGGAATGATTTTACCTCAAGGCTCGGGGATTCAGAAAGATTTGTAAGAGCCACAGGTACTGGATGATTTTGAGGAAACAGCGTTTTCCAGACACAGTGGGTCAGATACACGTGTGAACTTACACACTGCCCTGTACACACTCAAGCCAGACAAAAGCCAAGCAGAGAGGAGGGCACGTGAGCACAAAGTCCCAAACCCAGATAAGAAGATATTTACGAGCAGTAGCTGGTTGCAGGAGGGGAAATCAGTTTTCTCCAATGACGCGACACTGAGGACACCAACCACACTGCAGGGAAAGGCCGGCGCTCGGGAGCGGTTATGCACTGTGAACCAGATTCCATGTTTGCAGTGCCGTCCCCTGTAGCCCCCCGTATGGAAGGGATGACAAGTGCTCACTGGCCATCCACCTAATGGCCTGCACCTGCTTGAATGAAAGGGTACACTGAGAGTCAAGAATGGGGTGTTGCTTTGACTCTTCCTCAATCTTGATTTTATTATGTAACCACTTGGAGGTTAAAAAGATGCTTTCACAATTTTGTAAAGTGTCCTCTGGTATATACTTCAATCACTCACAAGGCATCTGGCCAAATCTAGTTGAGCCTTTGCACCTACCAGGTCAGAGGAAATTTAAGTTATAGACAAAGACGTGAAACGGCACCGTCGGGATGCACTCCAGAATATAGGAAATGTCCTTAGACACACTGCCTGCTTTATTCAGTAAAATAGTCAAATAGCAGAAAAAATAAAGTAAAAGGAAGGGAACACTAGGGGTCAAAAATTACTTTGAGGGTCTGAAGTGCTCAGCAGTTAAGAGCACTTAGTCCTCTGCAGAAGACAGTGGTTCAGTTTCCAGCGCCCACTGGGTGGTTCACAAAGAGGGGGAGGGAGGGAGAGAGGGAGGGAAGGAGGGAGGGTGGATGGGAGGGACAGAGACAGAGACAAAGTCAGAGATAGAGAGACAGACACACACAGAGACACACAGACACACAATTTTATTTCTTTTTCTTTTCTTTTTTCCTTTCTTTTTTTGTTTTGTTTGTTTGTTTGTTTGTTTGTTTGTTTGTTTTTTGAGGCAGGATTTCTCGGTGTAGCCTTGGCTGTCCTGGACTTGCTCTGTAGACAAGGCTGGCCTGTAACTCACAGAGATCCACCTGCCTCTGCCTCCCCAAGTGCTGGGATTACAAGTGTGCACCATCATGCCTGGCTTACAATTTTTTCTTTTGTTAAAAATACATTTTCTCACAATATATTCTGCTCACACTTTTCCCTCCCTCAACTCCTTCAAGCTTCTCCCCACCTCCTCTGCCGTATGGACCCACCCCAGTTCTGTCTCTCCTTAGCAGATATGTAGAGAATAAAATAAAATCCGATACCATAAGAATAAACAAACTGGGACGAACAGAAGAAAAAGAGACAAAGAAAAAGCACAAGAAACACACATAGATGCAGAGACACATGTTTGTGCACACAGGAATCCCATAAAAACACACAACTGGATGCCATGACATGTGCAAGGAACCTGTAAGGTTAAAAAAATAAAATAAAACTCCCTGACAAAACACCGTGAGACAAAGAACTCTCCAGGAATGTCACTGAGCGTTGGCTGTTTATCCCCGGGCATGGGGCCGACCCTTAAGACTGGTTTGTTTCACCAGTGAGACTATGGGAGAAAACTAATTTTGCAGTTGCAAGTGATTACCAATTGGAGATCGTTCTGGGCTAGGGAAGGGGGCCTGTATCCACGTCTCCTGTCAGAACTTCAGGTCCATCAGTCCCACAGCAACCGACTCCAAGCCTAGACCCAACGCAAACTCTTACTGAAGACCTCCGCGTTCTGGCAGAACCGCATCCTGTGGGGCGGCGGTGGCCCAGACTATGCCTCCTTGCCATCTGCTTCTTGTTGTTGTGTTCTGCCTCTGCATCCGTTGTTTTATGTGGAGACTGGGAAACCACATCTGTGGCTATTTACACGAGACTGCAAGTTCTCATAGACGTTGACATCGGTTGAACATGACTGAGACGCATCAATTGATTCTATTCTTATAAAATGAGGGGAGACCCGGTGGCGACACATGGCGCTATTTGTGGCCGGTAGGCCCAAGGGCAGAGCGCTCGCAGATCATTCTTGACACGGTTCCTGTCTCAAAACGTGAACTCCTGAATCTTCCTCCGTCCTTCCAAACTGTCATTATTCAAAATTATACAGGAATGAACAAAGCTGATGTCTGTTTGACCTATTCACAGCTTTCCTAGTTGCTTGTGTCCCCCCACAGTGTCACCAGTTCCTCCCTATTGGCTCCTTTTCATTGCCATTTAAATTTCAAGTCTCTTTCATAAAAGAAAGAAACACAACCCTCTCCCCATACACATCCCTACACTTACACACACACACACTATACATATACGTATACATATACACACATCCTATATATGCATATGCATCCTATATATACATACACATCCTGTATATACATATACATCCTATATATGCATGTACACCCTGTATATACATATGCACCCTATATACACATATACACGTATACCCACCCTTCTGCATCCCTGTCTAGCTCTTCCTACGTGACTCTCTCCTCGAGCTTCTTGAGAGTCACCAACACCTGCTATGGTGGGTTGAGTGACAGTCGTCCCTACAGACTTGGGCATCTGCACATTTACTTGGTCTCCAGTTGGCGAAGCGCTTAGGGGGGCTTAGGAGGCGTGGCCTTCCTGGAGGAAGTGTGTACTTGAGTGGGGGGGATCCTTAGTATTCTAGTTTGTTCTCTGTGCTTCTTCCTTGCCCTTGAGGGTGGGAGGTCTCATCTTCCTGCTCTGGCCACCATGCGATTGTTGCCTCTGTAAGATGGACTGTTCGTTATCCCTCTGGAGCCAGCGATCAACACAAACTCTTTCTTCCCTAAGTTCCTGTGGTCCTGGTGCTTTGGCACAGCAATGGAAGAATGACTACCATGGCCTCCGATTCCACCTCCTTCCTGCCTGCTCACCTTTCAACCTGTCTGGCCGCAGCCTTGGCCTCCCCCACCTCTAAGGACCCGGCTGCGCAAAGGCCCACGGCACTGTGCTCAGGTTCCGCTGTCCCTTCTGCCCAGCACTGCTAAGCTTCTCCTCGCTGCCTGCCACACTGTCCCTCCCTGTCATTTAGACTTGTGTGCTCTGGGGAGGGGGGGAATTCTGTATCCATCTTATCTTCCATTCTGCAGACTGTTAAATTATCTGTGACTTTGTCTCCACATTCCATTGCTTAATACAGATGGTTCCCTACCACCCTTCAAGCCGACTGTGGACGGTGCTACCCGGAAGATTCGCCTGCTCTTTTCTCAGCGTTCTTTCGCCCTGCTCCTCAAGATAGACATCCATGTTGCTTCCTTGTCGTCGCTTACATGGATCCATCCCTCCTTCATCAGTGTGGGGCCACCCCGCCATCAATTCAATGCCCTGAAAACCTTGCTGCTGTCCACCTCGGCTCTGCTATCTCACCTGACATAGTATTGCCTCTCCTACATTGATACAAAACTTCTTCACTGTTTTCCTTGTGTTCTGCTTTTCATGCCTGTCATCTAAGTGAGCTTTCTAAAACACAAAGACGTTGAAAGTCTCTACATAAAATGCCCCACTACTCAAGGTAAAATTTTGATCTTTCTAGTCGTGTAGAAGGCTGGTACTCACCTGGCTCTGATTCCAAATTCGCAGCAGCCCCTCCACATACGTGTTCCTCCCTTGGGCTACTCAGGCATGCTCGGCAGCTCCCACCCACTCGCTGGACTGCAAGTCTTCGTCTCACGTCTCTGTCTAACTTCCCTGCCCTTCCGCACTCAGTTCTGACATTCCACCCTGCGGGAAGGCTGCCCCGACTGCACTGAGAGACCTCTGTGTGTCTCCATGCACCGCTGTGATGGCCATGGTCCTTCTCTGATGTGGCAGCGTGACTATTTCATCCCCTGTAAGTAGGCTGTGAGCTGCTGAGCACAGGGCTGAGTCTTAGCATTCAATGTGACTTCAGCCTGACCCAGGGCACACATTCAATAAGCCTTGAAATAATGTCCAACAGTGAACAAATGAGAAACTACCATGGTGGTCTCAGCCTCTTTTTCACTATCGCCTTGCTACAGACCAAAATTTAACTCAATTGAAAGTTTCCCCGAAGAGAGAAGTTGAACACCAAGGAACCAGATTGGTTTTTGAGAGCCTTGGCATTTGTAATATTTGAGATGCTTTTGAGTCTCTAAAGGGCACAAATGCTCCCTGGTGAAGCCATGCTGCTCTCTGTGAGGTCCTAAGTTCTGTCACTGTTGCGTTTTTGTTATAAGGGACTGAACAGGAGTTCTTGGCTTACCTGTCACAACGGTGCCATGTCACTGTCCACAGCTGCTTTTCGCAGTGTCAGTTCAATCAGCGTAGAAATAAACTAAATGGAAATTCTAGAAACACAGCTGCATAAGGTTTCGGTGGCACACCATTGTGGGTACCATGGTGAAATCTCACACTGCCTTCTTCCTTCAAGGGATGGGTTATCACTTTACCCACAGTGCTTATGCTGAGGCCTGCTAGTCACTTAGAATCATCTGTACCGTGAAATTCACCTTCCTACACTCCAGGGCTTGTATTCCACAATTAAGATTCAGTAGCCTATCTGTGTCTCCCAATGTCTATGTCACGAAATATCATCACTTATGTCACGAAATATCATCACAGTTAAAAAAAATTAAATACCCTTTCTGAAGTATAATACTGGTCTGTGTTATGGAATATTTTTTTACTCTCTGTATTTTTAGTAATAAGTGAACTTTTAATTTTCTAAGAAAAAGTTTCACACTGTCACTAGATTATTTGGTCATCCTATGATTGGCCTGAAGGTTTCACAACTGTTCATTTTGTTTTGTTCAAAAAACAAAAAACAACAACAAAAAAAACACCTTACGTTCTCTTACTGGGCCAGCACATTCTGTGTGAATAAAAAATCTGGTCTCAGAAATTGTCTCAGGGATTCCACACTCAACAGATATAGTCACTAGCGGGGTTGTATTTTTGGCGTTTCCCAGGCTTCCCACTGCCTGAGCCTTCTGCAACAACCCACAATAATAACAGTCCATGACTCCATAACAAGTAAGTCATGCCAGCCTTCACTGTGGTGGTGGTGTAATTCTGCACGACAGGGCTCATCCACAGTAAAGGTTGCAATGTTGACAGAACACCTGAAGCCAGCTGGCCTCCTAGTTAACGTTTCCTGGGGCTGCATTGGCATTTCCTACTTGAAACTGCACAAAGCAATTGTCAGGGGTGCCCCAAGCAAACTCCTGAAGAGAATGTGTCTTCTCCTTGGGCTCATGTTCCTGTTGTGATTCTTCTGGGCTCTCATACATATCTCCTGTATAAATTTTTGTCTTTATTGGTCTTGTTTCTTTTGGCATTTTCTAATTTTCTCACTGTTCTGCATGCACGCAAACACACACACACACACACACACACACACACACACACACACACAGAGAGAGAGAGAGACAGACAGACAGAGAGAAAGACAGAGACAGAGAGATGTAAGCACTTGGTGGTTAACTGAATGACTAATTTCTTGTGGGAGTATCTATCTTTATTGCAATGTATGAAGTCTTCTTATTAAGCCAGTATCTGAGCTAATAAGTTAGGTCTGTCTATGCCCACACCAAAGATGAAAATATCGGTTATTTAGGTTGAAAAATATGTTTCTAAAGTCAAAATCATGATCTGTACTTTTAAACTCTAGGCACATCACATTCAAGGACAAGATGGCATGTTTGTGCTCAGTGGTTAATAGTTCATTATAAGTACTTTGTCATCATGCGATAAAGTCATGAGGACTTGAACCATGGGCCAACTTCAGATTGACTGGGCAATTTAACATCTGTGGAAACTAGGAGCCTTTGTCATGGTCAATGTCATCACTATCAAATGTGCTAAGATGCCTGCTTTCACCTGGTATCTGGGAAGGTCTGTTTGGGGAGAATAAGAATCTCTACACTTGAAATGTGTGTGTGTGTGTGTGTGTGTGTGTGTGTGTGTGTGTGTGTGTGTGTGATATTGAAATATCTAAAAATATCAGTATAGTAATTCTTTGACAGAAGGTCTTAAATTTTGTAGTAATCAAATAGGCCAATTAGGTATTCCATAGTATGAGGGTGATTGTCCAACGATGGGTGCTACACTAAACATCCCATTATATGTTGAGATGCTTGACCTAATTCTACAAAGTCATAAACACTTCCAACGCACGGGTGTCCTTGTTTTTCTTTCAATCTGATGAGTTGGCATTGGGAGATGATGTCCTCCCTTGGTCCTGTGGCTTTGAATCCAGGGTGGGGGTCAAGCATCTGCCTACAATTTCAGCCCGATTCAAAACCAAAGCCAAGAGCTCCTTGTAATTACGTGTTCCTGTAATAGCTCAAACTTTGCTCCACACGCTTCCCTAAGGTAAACGGGAAGAGCCCCGGCTTCTGTTGGCGCTGCTGTATCGAACAGTGAGAAGCCGCAGGCTGTGAGAAGCCAGAGTTGGTCTTTGTGGTAGAAGAAGTGTTGACCACCATGAGGGAGAAGTTTCCTAAGGATCTGGATGTTTTAAAATTGGAAGCAACTGAGGGGGACCTCCTCCCCCTGTATATGCTCATAGGGTATCAAGTCTTTTCTTGGTAGCCTGCTATCCTTCCTCTGAGTGCCACCAGGCCTCCCCATCCAGGGGACATGGTCAAATAGCGGCACCAGAGTTCATGTGAAAGTCAGACCCCACTCTCTACTCAACTGTGGAGAATGTCCTGTCCATGGGCTAGATCTGGGTAAGGGTTCGAAGTTTACTGCATGTATTGTCCTTGGCTAGTGCCATAGTTTGAGCAGGACCCCTAGACCCAAATCTGCCCATCATAATGTTCTTTTTGTAGGTTTCTAGGACCCTCTGGATCCTTCTATTTCTCCATTCTCCCATGCTTCTCTCACCTAGAGTCCCAATAGAATGTCCTCCCCTCTGTCCCTCAGTCACAGTTATAGGGGAGGGGAGTAAGGGGAAAATGGGAGGGAGAGAGAGAGGAATGGGAGGATACAAGGGATGGGATAATAATTTAGGTGTAATATGAATAAATTAATAAAATATATTTTTAAAAAAAGGTTTGCCATTATGAAATATATTATAGGATTTTCTCACAATAAAAAAGAGAACTGTTGTATTATACCAACTCATTTTTTGGTATATGAACAAATAAAATAAAATCACTATCTTGTAAAAAAAAAATTGGAAGCAAATTCTATGCAACATCCAAGAGGAGCCTTACAAAGGAATTGGTCATCTGGGAAAAACCAAACCTGAAGGATCTCAAAGAAACCAGAAAAGTGCATCATATGGGATGCTGGAACATATGTGGACCACATTCCAGCCCAGGGCCCTTGGGGAAGAGTGTTATAAGCACACCAGCAGACAAAGCTGGGGTACCAGCGGGAAGCACAGAGGTGGCAAAGCAAGATGACCCCAGTGGGGAAGGTTAAACCACTGTATCTAACCAGGTGGGGAGGCACAGCAGAGTCAAAGCTTGGGAAAGCAGCAGTGAACGGAAAGTACTCTGTCCACTTCTTAAGAGAGAACTTTAATGTCAAGAAGAAGGTGCTAACATAACGAGGCCCATTTGTTTCACAATCCAGAGAAAAATCAGATTTGCTGTGGTGTCTTGGATTTCCTCAAGTTCCCCTTTCTTCCAACTGATGTTACTGTTTCATTTACTATAGAACTGAGCTTATTATTGGCTAGGTTTTCAATTAGCAGTCATTTTATAAGTAAAGCAGACATTTTAAGTACTTAGGTAGTAATCTATATAGCTCAGAGAATTATCTTATCCTTAGTGAATAGCATATCACAGTATCTTTTGTTGTTGTTGTTGTTGTTGTTGTTGTTGTTGTATTGTTTTGTTTAAGACAGTCTTTCTCTGTGTAGCCTTGGCTGTCCTGGACTCAATTTGTAGACCAGGCTGGTCTCGAACTCACTGAGTTCTCCTGAGTGCTGGAATTACAGGTGTGCGCCACCACACCCAGCTCACAGATAGTATCTTTTAATAACTGCTTCACCATGACAGAAAGACTCACAGTTGTGCTGGTCATCAGCATTCACAAGACTTCATTACTCTTAGCAGAATAGGAAAGCCTGTTCATTTAGTCTTATAAATTGTTTCTGTAGATGTCAGAATAGCAAAGATTTTAGTGATATCTTTTTGTTTTGTCTTCTTTCCGAGACAGGGTTTCACTGTGTAGTCTTGGCTTTGGCTGTCCTGGACTAGATTTATAGACCAGGCAGGCCTCAAACTCACAGTGATCCTCTTGTCTCTGCCTCACAAGTACTGGGATTAAAAGTGTATGCCACCATACCTGGGGGCTGGAGAGATGGCTCAGGGGTTAAGAGCATTGGCTGATCTTCTGAAGGTCCTGAGTTCAATTCCCAGCAACCACAGGGTGGCTGACAACCACCCATAATGAGATCTGGTGCCCTCTTCTGGCCTACAGGTGTGCAGGATGTTCTTATATTGGTTTGAAACACAGCACTTTCCCAGTAGAACAGAAGCAATCAGGTTTGCCCCGCTAACCACTGAAGCCATCTACAGGGCACCTGGGAATGATGCCGAATAATGAAAAGTAAATCTTGCATAATACAGCAATTTTAACTGATCATTCTTTCTTTCACAAGGATAATTCATAAATCTTTACGTAAATCTGAATAAAGAAAGCTGAAATGAGGATGGGAGAAGAGGGTAGCCTTTGTGTGTTGTACCACGACTGTCTTTTCCACTTGAGAACATCCATGGCTTACCATGGGCAGTGTTCAGAACTTCTGTGCGCCCAACAAGACATCGTTTTCTCCCCTGGCCCACATAACAGTAGCAGACTAGAGATTTGCTTCTGTGCTACTGGCTGCACAGGCCAGTAGGAGGCAGGGACTAAAGATGGAAATCCTTTTATTTAAAAAAAAAATTGGTCCAATTGATGTATTTCAAAATTGCTCTGTATGCCCCTATGACATCATAGATGATGGTGAATCAGAAGTCTTCCTCCTGTGTGCACGAGGGTGGCTGCTGTGGTCTTTGAAAACTTGGTCTAGGCTCTTCTGGCTTTCAGTTTCTATGGAGAAGTCAGGTGCTATTCTGACAGGTTTTCTTTGATATGTGACATCTTTGCATAGTTTTCAATATTTCTTTGTTTTGTGTATTTAGTGTTTTTACAACAATGTGCAGAACTATTTTCTAGTCTTGTTTATTTAGTGTGTGTGTCGTTCCTTAGTTTGGGAAAGTTTTCTTCTATGATCTTGTTAAATCTTGTCTATGCAACGTCTTTGGATCATTTCTCAAACTCTTTGATGCCTCTAATAGGAAGATTTGGTCTTTTGATGGTGTCCTATACTACGTTCCTTTCCTGTGATTTACCCTTTCATGTTATTTGCTTGTTCCATCTAGAGCCTGTACTTTACTTCCAGGTCCTGACACTGTATCTTCTTCTTGACTCATTCTGCTTTTGAGACCCCCCCCCAAACCCCGAGTTTTCTAAGTGGGATGCTGAGTTTTCAGTTCTATCTTCATGTTGACTTGTGTTCTCCTCAATGTTTCTCCCTCTTTATTGAATTCTCTTTTCCAATCCTGAATTATCTTTGTTATTTATTCTCTAGTGTTTGTTTTTGTCTTCTTATTTAAATTCTTTGAGAACTTTTATGATTTTACATTGTAATTTAAATTCTGTGCCCTGTGGGGTCATCTGGGTAGTTTTCATTAGAGAGCACTACCAAGGAAGTAGCGGGTTTTGTTGGGAGACGTGCAGTGTCAGCCATTCACGCCCTCTGTGTTCTGTGATTTGACCTGGGCAGGAGTGTCTGATGTGATAGTCCGTTCTTCCTTAGATTGAGCCAGTGCAGGAGATGTGTGATAGCTCCCAAATCGCGGATCTGCAGCAGGCCCAGCAATGGGAAGTCACGGACGGAGAGCTCCGTGGCCACAGGTCTGGACGGAGGGCTGTAGGTTTCACATGGCAGAAGGTTAGAGCAAAGGCACTGAAAAGGAAAAGCCGCTTAGCCCAGGTAGGCGGATCGTGCCCAGAGACCGGAAGTCTTCCCCGAGGCTCTGCCTGCGTATCCTTTGCATTTGTTTAACGTGTTCAGGTTCCGAATGGAGGGAATTTATGTTCAAGTTTAAGTTTAAATGGTCATCTGGGAGTTCTGGTGTGCATCTGACTGAATGCATTATGATTCTAACCTCTTGGAAAATTTGTTTTCTACGGGAAACTTCTTTTAGGCTAAATGTTGTTATTTAGTTGACACTTACACATAAAGTCATTTAAGTCCCTACTTCTTTCTTTGACAAGTTAAACCTTAAAGAAAAAAAAATCATCCAAGCAAACATAAGGTTTCTTGTCAGGGATCTCTTCATCCAACCCGGGGGGACCTAGTGCCTAAGCGCTCTGAGAACACAGAGCCTCCTGAGCAGACTACACAGAGCATTAATTAGCTGCTTATGGAAAACATTTGTTTTCTGCCTTTGAATTTGGTCTTCAACAGCAGCTACAACAAGCACATTGTCTCTGTTTAGGTGGCTCCAGTACAGACAGCCATGACTAAAGCTCCTTGAAACCAAACCCCTTACCACTAAGAGAAGAGATGGGAAAGATGGGATGATTATTCATATTCAGATTGCTCCACATAGGCCAATGCCTCAAGCTTTGCGCCGTCTCCACAGAGCTTTCACACAACTGAAACAATAACACGCCACTTATGAACCTGGGTCCATTCTCTATTTTTTTTTTTTTATCATGTTTCTTTGTGCGACTAATAAATTACTCTAGCTGTTAGAAGTTGTTCAGCAAAAAACTAAAGATTTTCTGTTGTCACTATGTTCCCCCAAGAGGAGTGTCTTAGTTAGCAACCTGGGGACAAATGGGTTTATTTCATCTTATGACTTTTAGGGTTACACTCTGTGACTGAAGGACGCCAAGACAGGAGCTCAGAGGAGGAGCTCAAGGCAGAAACCTGGAGGCAAGAGTGAACAGAGACAGAGGGGGAGGGCTCCCCAGGGCCTGCTCAGCCTGCTTCCTTATGCAACCCAGGACCACTTGCTCAGGGGTGGCAGCACCAGCAGTGGGTTGGGCATTTCCACATTAATCAATAATAAAGAAAACACCCAACAGATATGCCAGCGGGCCAATCGCAGGAAGATTCCTCTCAATTTGGAGGCCCTATTCCCAGCTGACTCTAGCTTGTATCAGATTGCCCTAACCAGGGCAAGGAGGAAGCAAAGAAAACAGCCAAACTGACTAAATGAAGAAACTTTAATGTGGACATAGGCATTTTAATGCAGTTCATTCCTAGGATTGATAGACTTCTTCTTCTTCTTCTTCTTCTTCTTCTTCTTCTTCTTCTTCTTCTTCTTCTTTTTCTTCTTCTTCTTCCTCTTCTTCTTCTTCTTTTTTTAAGAAGCCCTGTCAAAGCGACTGCCTTCAAAGTTGAGGTAATATAAATTTCCCAACTGACTTCTTTTCTCCCCGTACACACACCAGCACCCTCCCCCAAACACAGATGAAGAGCCAGGGGTGCACAGGGCCATGCCAAGTGAAGATCTAGGCTCAGGAACAGGACTCAGGCTTGTTTACCCCACAGGGGAGTGCAGCTGAGAGCTCAGCCTCTCTGTGAGTCACTCCTGAAGGAATTGCTTCTCCCAAAATCACACTCACCACCAGGGGCCACTCACATGCACAGACTTGTGAACAAAGAACGGGGCCCAAAGACTTAGACCCCTTGCCTAATTAAGGGTGCAAGCCTGAGGGCCACAGCTGCTTTGGAGTTCCCACTGAGTCTGCTGCAAAGGGAGGCATAGCACATCTTTTCTGCTGTCTTTCTTCAGTTTGCAGGTGCTGCACTAGGCAGCACCACCACCCCCACACCCCACCCCTGTGCCTCCCAGAGAACAGGCAGACAGAAATGGACAAAAATGCTTGGCGTGTGTGTAGTTGAACTCTTGGAGAACAGATAAAGCCGAAGTGATATTCAACAACCAAATAACTGACACATTCCCAAGTAAGACTAAATGCTACCCATTCAAGAAATTTACAGGAAATTAAATTTGGATGTCAAAGGGATGTCTGCACTCTCCCACTCCTTCCTACATTTTCCCAAACAGCCAAGAAATGGAGTGAGTGTATCTACCCATCACCTGACGAGTGAGTAAAGACAGTGTGCCACATATATGCCAAAGGATAGCTGTCTTAGTTACTGTTCTACTGCTGTGAAGAGGCACAGTGACCAAAGCAACTTCTAGAAGAAAGAGTTTATTGGGGCTTACAGTTCTAGAAGCTTAGAGTCCGTGACCATCACGACAGGGATCACAGCAGTGGGCAGGCACGGTACTGGAACAGTAGCTGAGGGCTTAGAATTTTATCCATAAGTAGGGGGCAGAGAAAGAGCTAACTGTGAATTACATGGGCTTTTGAAACCTCAAAACTACCTCCTCCAGCAAGGCCACAGCTCCCAATCCTTCCCAAACAGTTCCTGTGGCGCCTGCACTACCGTGGTACCAAGTCGAGGGCAAGGGACTGCGGATTTAACTCATGCACACACACATGCACACACACACTAACAGTGGGGTCCTTCGTGCTAAGAGAGCAGCAGCCACAGCAGCAGCAGCCGCGGCAGTGGTTTATTATTCTCCTCTTCCAGAGTTCCAAAGAGCCGCCTTATAGGCAGCAAAGCAGGAATCCCCCTCCCAGGTGAAATCCCTCAAGAGGTGATTGCGCACAGGAGGACAAGCCTTGAGGAAGGGAGGGGCGCGTTCTCAGAGCAGTAAACAGGACTAGCTAACCAAGATAAACACAGACATGGAAGCTGCTAGAAACAGGACATGAAACAGCAAGACAGGCCGGCAGCCCAGTCAGGCCCGGTTCCTACAAGTTCTACCAACTGGGGACCAAGTATTCAAAAACATAAACGTATGAAAGCCATTCCCACTTAAACCACTACAGTAGCACTCATTAATTAAAACATAAAATGCCTAACACCTTGAATCTGGCTCCTTAGACCACTCAGTCATACTAATAAGAGGCAGAGGCAGGTGTGTCTCTGTGAGTTTGAGGCCAGTCTGGTCTACAAAGTCCAGGACAGCCAGGGCTCTGTTACACAGAGAAACTGTCTCAAAAATCCAAAAAGAAAAAAAAAAAAAGAAAGAGAAAAAAAAAGAAAAAAGGAAAAAGAAAGAAATACTATCATTTGTAACATGTATCGAGCTGGAAAGTGTGTTAAGTGAAATAAAGCAGGCAGGCACATGAAGACAAAGCGTACATGACCTCACTAAGGTGTAGACTCTCAGAAGTTTGACCTCATGGAAGTTGAAAATGGAGTAGTGGTTTGCAGAGGCTGCCGAGGGTGAAAGGAGGGATGAAGAGGGCCTGGTCAGCAGCATTACACTTAGGCTGGAGGAAGAACTTGTGGCATTCTGTCACCCAGGAGGATGACTGCAGATCCCAGCATCCTAACTTGTAGAACATGATGAAAAATTAGGGAACACTAAAAGGCTTCTGAACGCAAAAACAAGCAAAACTAACTAACTAACTAACTAACTAACTATATGAAATGAATCTGAGGGTTTTCTGACAGTCCTCACCTGCATTGCATCAAGAAAATTCACTGAATCCTTGATTCTAAACACACAGCATGCACACTTTGCACTGTGCATGCCTTCCTCCACACCACACAGAGACAACAAACGCTTCCTGAAATACATACGCTCAGAGTCAGGACTTGTACACTCTGAAGTGCAGTGTTACTGTGAGTTCATCTTCTACTTTTATAGACACATAATGGTTTAAATACAGAAAAAAAAACCCACAAGATTTTGAATATTCTTCTACTCGTTGGTCGGCATGTATATATCAAACTAGTATATCTTTGGGTTGCATTGTCTTAGAAAATTTTGATTTTTGAAAGTTGCTATTTGACTCTGATAAGCTGATCGAGCTTTTAATGTATTTGTGGTTATGTATATCTGTACATGTGTGTAGGTATATCTATGTATGTGTATGCATATATGCACATATAAGTATGTATATGCATATATGTATATGTGAGTATAAGCAGAGTTATATGTCATAAGACCAGAATGGGTACCAGGAGAGGGGGAAAGGATGTTGTGGGAAAAAGGGAGAGAAAACAATAGCGTGTGAGATGCAAAATGAAAGAAAACTATTGGGAATAGAAAGGCACACAGGAGTGGGTGGGGGAATGGGGAAAAGGGAGGAAATTATCAACAAAAATAAGTTGTGTTTGGAAATGTCATAATGAAACCTAATACTTTGTATACTAATTTAAAACAAAAGCAATAATAATTATTATATAAGTTAATGATGAGTTTCTGACTCGAGTCTAATAGAAACGTTTTATATTGGTTTGGGCTTGGGAGTTGGACAGAATTTCCAATGATTTATGACATGGCCCTATATAATTCTGCCATTTTATACTATGTATTTATCTAAAGATGTCTCACCTTTGACAATTATAAAATCAAAACATCAGTCAGCTTTGGAAAATGTCTGTTGTGTGAACTTTTCTGGGGAGGCGTGAGAAATGTTTACTCACCTCAGACAAGGCACCAACAGACAGTAGTAACTCCACTCAAGCCTACTTGGTGAGCCGATGAGTTCACTGAGCTTCCTACAGGAGCCCGAGCAAGTGGCCACTTAGTGGTGGCCTATAGGAGGCCCCAAAATGGGTGAATCTATGTGGGGCCTCACCCCAGTGAGGATCAGCTCCCCTACAGTGCACAGGCACAGTCTCTATTCCCAATACACATTACAGCACCTCCCAACCACACTAGGGCAATAGCTAGGGCAATTGCATTCAGCAAAAACAAAGTGAATGAGCTGAAAGAAAGTAACTGGGAATTTCAAGCTCTTTTTAGAATGAAAATATTCATCAAAATGAAAACTAAATAAAGACATTGTGATAAACAAATGAACTTCTCACCCTCAGACCTACTCTAACAAGCAGGAGCTCTATAGCATTGCCAATGAAGCCAGGTGTAAACACAAAAATGCTGCAAATAATAAAATAAAATGTAATGGAAAGGATAAAGCATGAGAGTGATGAAAACTCAATATTAATATAGACAACACCAGTGATAATTATGACAGTTTATAGATACTGGGTAAAGATATAAGAATGAATTCAAAGACAAGGAGAAAATTGATTTATATTGTTTTTACAAACCTAATGTTATCTGGGAAGGTACAAAATACCAAGTTTTATTAAGTCAGAGGCCTGAACTTTAGCTTTGTGACCACCTAAAAATATTAGATATAAGTCCAGGAATCCATCTCAGTAGCAGGCTGTTTGCCTTCATTAAATATATGCATATTTTTATATATAAGAATATTTAAATTGTACATATATGCCTGGCTCATTTTTTTTAATTTATTCACTTTACATCCCAATCATAGCTCCCCTCCCTCCTCTGCTCCCAGCCCCACCCTCACACCACACCTCCCATATCCCCCTCCTTCTCAGGAAAAGGCAGCCCCTCCCTGGGTACAAACCCACCCTGACACATCACGTTGCAGCAACACTAAGATCATCATCTCCCACTGAGGCCACACAAAGCAGCCCAGCTAGTTAAAAAAAAAAAAAAAAAAAAAAAGACCCAAAGACAGAGAAAAGAGTTGGAGACAGCTCCTGCTCCAGCTGTTAGGGGACCCACATGAAGAACAAATTTACATTTCTGCTACCCTATGTGTAGGGTGCCTAGGTCCAGCCCATGCATGCTCTGGGTTGGTGGTTTAATCTCTGTCAGTCCCGATGGGCCCAGGTTAGTTGACTCTGTAAGTCTTCTTGTGGTGTCCTTGACCCTTCTGGCTTTCTCAATCCTTCCCCCAACTCTTCCACAAGACACCCTGAGCTCCGCCTAATGTCTGACTGTGGGTCTCTGCATCTGCTTCCATCAACTGCTGGGTGAAGCCTCTCAGAGGACAGTGATGCTGGGCTCCTGTGTGCAAGCATAGCAGAGTACCATTAATAGTGTCAGAGGGTGGATCTTTCCCATAAGATGGGTGTCAAGTTGGGCCACTCATTGGTTGGCCATTCCCTCAACCTCTGCCCCATCCTTTTCCTTGCACATCATGTAGGCAGGACAAATTCTGGGTCAAAGGTTTTGTGGGTAGTTGGTGTCCCCATCCCTCCACTGGAAGTCATGCCTGGCTACAGGAGGTGGTCACTTCAGGCTCCATATCCCCCACTACTAGATTCACCCCCCCCAAAGACTACCAGGAGCCTCCAATTTGTCTCAGAAATGCCCCCCTCTCCCCTTCCCCCCACTTCCCTTCCCCCCTCTCCCCTTCCCCCCTCTCCCCTTCCCCCCCTCCCGTTCCCCCCTCTCCCCTCCCCCCTCTCCCCTTCCCCCCTCTCCCCTTCCCCCCTCTCCCCTTTCCCCCTCTCCCCTTCCCCCCTCTCCCGTTCCCCCCTCTCCCCTCCCCCCTCTCCCCTTCCCCCCACTCCCCTTCCCCCCTCTCCCCTTCCCCCCTCTCCCCTTCCCCCCTCTCCCCTTCCCCCCTCTCCTCCTCACCCCCTCCACCATCCAGTTCCTTCCCTCCATCCGACTCTGATGTAATTTTAATTATATCATCACCTTTAAGCTGCGCGATCAGAGCAAAGCAAACTTGGAGCCAGTTAGCATAACAACTCTTACACCTTTTGTTGTAATTAAAATTCACTTTAGCTTCTCCAGGCCTTAGTCTATCTTTGTGTAAAACAGTGGTAATAATATTTACTTCAAGGTCCTAATAAGATAAGATAGAAGATAGATATATAAATAGATGATAGATAGATAGATAGATAGATAGATAGATAGATAGATAGATCTGGTTTTGGCTCTGAGCACCATTTCAACTCTTAGATCTTAAGTCCTCTGATGTAACATTAACCTTGCTTTGATATTTTGTTCTCATACATTGACTCTGGAACATCTCCAGGAATTTGACACTCTCATGTCAGTTATTTTCATCAGACCCTTTTTAAAAATGCAACTATTTGGTTTTCTGAACCACAAATGTGTACATTTAAAATACCCTTTAAATACATATGTGCGAATGAATGTATGGTTACGTATGTATATGTACCTAAGTATAACAATTCACATATATATTTAAGACATTTCCCCTGTACTGTTTTATTATGTCTATAAATATGCTGCATTTTCACTAATTAAACATTTTGGTGAGAAAATTAGGGGAGGAGGATGAAAAAAATATCAGCCAGCGTTTCTTGAGGGGTGTCATTGAGAGACCAGGGAAAAAGAACAAAACCATTGTGGGACACTGTAGCCTGAACCCAGCCATTAGCAAACCTAAAGGTCACTTGGAAGGGCTGGGGAGCTGGGGTTCTCAGGTATCCAAGAATCTTAAGAGGGACACCCTGGGGACAGTGTTTTCTTTGTGACACTGTGTTAACCCATGAACCACAGTTTGTACTTAAAATGTGGTTGAAATTTTAAGTAGAAACCTGTAATGAGTAGCTTGGTGTTTTACAGCCATATATTTGGCCAAATGAAGGCGTGGCTGCATAGTATTTCTCTTTAGGTGCCCAAAGTCTTCAGGGCAAAGAGTTGGACCCTCTTAGCCATCTCTTGCCAGTGTGTTACGTTTCCTTCCCCCTCATTTATTATTTTCCTGGCTTGGTGAAGTAGAGGTCACCTTGTATGTTTGCCACCTCTGAGTCTGAGGACTGTGGTGGTTGGTTAAATACTCAGGAGTATTCACATCTTTCCACCCTGGCGCTACTTAAGAATGACCACAGTTCCAGAAATAAGCAAGGAAAACACGAAATAAATGAATGTGATGCCTTTTAGATTGTAGTAGTAAAGTTACTGGTAAAACAATCTCTGACTCTACAAATACGCTTCCCTGTCTTTAGCATGCAAATATAATTAGGGATTTTTGTTTGGTTTTATTTCGGTACCCTGTGAGTGTCAGGGAGAGGTCAGAACTGGAAACCCAGGAGTAATTTGAAGTGCTGGAAGACCACTCTGGCTAGCCCAGGGTCCTGACCTGAGCAGTGGCGCATTCCCTTTGCCTATTCTTCTGGTCTTCCCTAAAGAAAAAACACCGTCAGTCCCTCCCTCCCTCCCTCCCTCCCTCCCTCCCTCCCTCCCTCCTTACCTCCCTCCCTCCTTCTATTTCCCCATTATCCCATATTTCCCTCACCTAGAGTCCCAGTAGGAAGTCCGCGCATCTATCCCAATCTCCTGGTAAGTGAAGACTTTCGTGTGACGTCCCTTTTGGGCTCGCGCCCAATTATAAGTGAGTATCTACCATGTGAGTCTTTCTGGGTTAACTCACTCAGTATGATCATTTCCAGCTCCATCCATTTGCTGGCAAATTTCAGGATTTTCTTGTTTTTAATAGCTGAGTAGTGTTCCACAGTGTAAATTTACCCCAGTTTCTTTATCCATTCTTTGACTGAGGGACATTTATGAAGATGATAATGGAAGAAATGAATAGAAGTGGTCATTTGCTTCTTATTTATTCAATAACATCTAGAGACCATTTACTATGAACATGGTCATAGGTCTTTGCAATGAAGGAAAACAATCTGGAAGTTGCAGCCAAGTGAGAGAACACATGAAACACATGTTCTAACACTCAATCACGGAGACAGTAGCATCACAGTTCAAATGTAGACATGCTTCCAGAACATGCTGTCCTGGGGGAACTATTGGTCCAGCAAGGCCACCTTGAGCATGCCTAGTTTTCCCTACCAGGTACGAAAACCAAACCATCAGCAAGAGCAGGCAAGATTTAATGAGTAATCTTGGGTTTTCATTCTGTTTTCTTTTCTAAGGCAGAGTCTTGCTGTGTGCCCGACTTTCCATAAATCTCTCCATCTCTTGCCATAACCCCTGCCCCCAACCCCCGAGGGCTGTGATTGCAGATGTGCACTACCATGCCCAGTAAGAATTGTTGGCCTCCAAAGGGAGATTTTCTAAGAAAACTCAAGTAGAATGATAAGCAAAATAAAACTGGCATGTTAGAGGCGGCTTCTGTCTCCTCATGTGATGTCTCTCATTTTGTCAGTTGTTAGAGACTCTTCCTCTGAAAAATTTATTTTCCTCAGCCTTAGTCTATCAGGATGCCCTGGGTTTTGGGTTTGTTTTTGTTTTTGTTTTTTGTTTTGTTTTGTTTTTTGCCAAGATTCTAAGTTCAACTCCAAGAGAGTAAATAAACCTGAGCTTTCTTCACGTTTCCCAGAAACACCTAGAGACCCAGCAACAGGAACGGGGCAGTAACATAGTGGAACTGGTTGTAGGACTAACAGAGTCAAGTCGTCCAAAGTATAGAGAGAAGGATCCAAAGTAACGGAACCAAAACTACACCAGGAAACCAGGTGTGTTGGCATCTGCGTGTAACCTCAGGTCTCGGTGTCAAGTCGTCCAAAGTATAGAGAGAAGGATCCAAAGTAATGGAACCAAAACTACACCAGGAAACCAGGTGTGTTGGCATCTGCGTGTAACCTCAGGTCTCAGGAGAATGAGGCAGGAGGATTCCGGCCAGCTCAAGGCAAGCGTAAACTATACAGTGAGCTTGAGGCAGAGACTACATGGTGAGAACTCATCCCAACAAAAGATTGTAGGAGAAAGGGAAAATGAGAAACTCCAGGGACTGAACTGGAGGTATTAGACCAGTGAACCATATTTGATTATTTTTCACATGCATTTGATTTCCCCTAACACCATTAACACTAGTTCTGGTTTTTTGTTTGTTTGTTTATTTTGCTGAGTGTAGAGGAATTTTAATTTGAAAAAAACAAAAAACAAACCATGGCCACTCTGACAAGAGATCGCATCCAAAGACCTTCTAGGTTGCTGTGATCTGTCTGGAATGCAGACATGCTGTGGATTACAGTATGGTCTGGCTGGAATATAGACATGCCCTTAGTACACACCTTTAATCCCAAACAATTAAAGTAAGGTTAGTTTGTAGAAGGAAGTAGCCATGTTTGAAAGTGACATCTAATTGAGAGGCAGACAAAGTGACTGATCAGAGAAAGACTTGACAGAATGAGTCAGAGATAAGATATGTCCAGCTCTCACAAGAATGCGACAAGAAAGAGAGGTTACTTAAGAGCATCACAAGGAGAGAGTTTTTTGAGGGGAGTTGTTGGTTTTGTTTGTTTGTTTGGTTGGTTGGTTTGGTTTGGTTTGCTTTACCGATAGTTTCTTACCAGGACAGCTGTATAGGGACAGGTTATAGAGAGAATAAGTTAGACACAGATGAAGATGGACCAAGCAAGAAAATGACAGTGAACCAGAAGATTCCAACATGTTGCCAGAATCAGCCTGAGGCCAGGCAGGACAATTCAGTCAGGAGTCAAGAGAATCCCATTTGACTCAGTCAGCTTGGAGAGGAGTTTGGCCAGAACAGCTGAGTTGTTAAACCAGCCAGTGAGAGTTCAGAAAGAGTTAGGAAATTTGGGGAACAGATCTCATCTCATCCCCTCGTCTGAGGAAATAAAAACATTTAAAGCTGAGTGACTATACTAAATTGATGCCTAACAAGACATTTTCCAGGGAAACCACATGTTATGGAGACAATGTTGAAGAAAGGGATGTCAGGAAAGTATCATCATGCTAACCATGTTGCCTGTGTGGGAGCGGATGGGTCTATCTTATGCAAATTTAGTGGTTGGAACAAAAACTATCCAATTGGCTTATCCAGGAGATGACCAGTGCGGGGAGGACCAGTCTAGAAGCAATTGTATACTTTGGCTGGCTATTGGCTTAAGAATGATCAACTGAGGACACTGAAACTCAATCTGGTTGGTAGAGTTTTTAGATAGAAGCATCGTCTGTGATATGAAATAAGGTAGCCTGGGAGTCTACAGAAGAAAATGTCAACTTGAGCATAAATAAATAAAGCTTCTATCAGGGGGTGTTAGTGTTATAGAAACCTTGTCATTTTGAAGAAAGATTTGTGACTCTGATTGTGAGCTTTCTTTATTATACAGAGAGAGAGAGAGAGAGAGAGAGAGAGAGAGAGAGAGAGAGAGAGAGAGAGAGAGAGAGATGTGAGCTTTATTTACTTTTCCCAATAGCAGGTCACCACCTGCCCTAGTGCAGAATCCTTGAACAAGAAGACTCAGGCATCCCAAGAGCTGCTGTACTGCAACTCCTGATGCCTAAGCAGCAGGAGGAAGAGTGTGGATCTCAGGAGAAATCTATAAGTGATGTCTGTGCCTCCAAATCTGGTAAAGAAGCAAAACAAAACTCAGGGATCTTAATGCAACAACCCAGAGAAAAACTGGTGGGGGAGAAGGCTCAGCAAAGACTTCAGGTGGCAGGTCTCTTTAGGTTAAATGAATGATCTACCACTATGCACTTAGGAAACTAATGGACCACACTGTTTTCAGTCCAGGCCAGGCACAGAGTTGTGGGATACAGGCATTGCTGCTTGTGCAGTCTGATGCACCGCCATTTTAGATTCCTACTTCTTGACTGGCAGTGTCTCCCGGTACTTGCCATGGCAATGTAGTCTTATTATTTTTTCCTTCATAGGTAGTTTTGGAACATGATTAATGAAAGGAGTGAATGTTTTGGAAATGTTAGCCCAGAACAAAAATGGGTCAATGTTCATCCAGAGAGGGAGATATCTCTCCATGGATGGATGCATTCTGAACTTCAAAGGCAGACCAGGACTGAAATAAAGTGCCATCTGTGGACACTGGGTCAGACCCAAAGGAGTTTAGGGCAATAGTGCTGAGGGATGGGTCAGCTATGAGAAATATATATCCCAAAATAAAAGTTTAGGGAAATTTTTCATCCCAAAGGAAATAGAGGACAAAATATTCTAGATTATTGAAAAATCTACCAAGTAAATACATTAGCATTGCAAGGTTCACTGTGTGAACTTTAGTTGTGCAGCATTAGTGCCCATGAGTGTGAGCTAATGCTTTAGGAATTCAACTGAATACTATTCTTTAAGGTTAAATCTCACAATGCTGTGCAAAGATGACCTTGCAGTGCAATAGAAAGATGAATGATCTCACAGTGACATACAGAAGTGACCTCATAGTGATGGCCAGAGGTGACCTCACAGTGCTATAGAAAATGACCTCACTGTTGAAGTTACTTTTATAAAGTAGTATTTGTTTCTCTTAGCTTATTTCTCAACCTAGTCACACAAATAACTGAGACTCCTTTATATTTGCTTAAAAATAAGCTTCAAAACAGCAGTCTTAAGCAATGTAAGTCTGTTCTTAACCCTCTATGCTATCCTGTCTTACTCCCAGCAAACATTCCAGAGATACTAGCACTCTGTAGCTTTCCTCAGCTCCAACTCCTTCCTCCTGATCTTCCTTGGACCTCTCCCCATGGCTGAATCCCCTACTTCCTCTCCCAATTCCTCCTCCCCTGGCTGACTGGAAGTCCAGCCCTATTCTCTCCCCTTCTCAGCGATTGGCTGTATGCTGCTTTATTGACATAACAGGGGGAAAATTGGGGAGCAGAGTTTACACAACTTTTAGACAGGAAATCAGAATTTAAACTACACAATAAACTTATGCCTACACCTCATAGTGCTATAGAGTGATGACCTCACACTGCTGTGCTGTGCAGGCTTCATAATTCTGGTCCGAGGTGACCTCACAGTGCAATAGAGAGATGACATCACAGTGCCATAGAGAGATGACCTCACAGGGCTATGGAAAGGTATAATGAGTGAGAACATGTCACTCAAGAGTATATTCATTCATAACATTCTTCAGACCTTTTTTTATTGAGGCAAATTTCACATTATATAAGATAAATGTTTAACACATACAATCCACGGCTGCTTGTCATTCCAGCTCCAGGGCATCTGGCGCCCTCTTCTGGCCTCCACGGGCACTTGCACTTATGTGCACACACCCATATCCATAATTTGAAAATAAACAAGTAAAAATAAAATCTTAAATTAAAAGTCAGTAAAAATAAATGAGAGAGAAACAAAACTGGGGCTGGGCCCCGGGGCTGGAACTTTTCCCAGGACTTAGTGCTTCATTCTGCTTCCAGGGGAATTTCTCTTGTAATTGCTGCACATAGACGGCAGGTCTCATCTCTATTTTTCCCTTTAACTTTTGGTGCGCAGAAGGATAGATTTGCTTCAGTACCATAATGCGCACAGTAACTTTAAGGAGCTTGGAGTTCTTTCTTCCCTTCCCTTTACACTCCTCACCCACTCCCTCCACGCAGAAGGATAGATTTGCTTCAGTACCATAATGCACACAGTAACTTTAAGGAGCTTGGAGTTCTTTCTTCCCTTCCCTTTACACTCCTAACCCACTCCCTCCACTCCACTTATACTTTCTCATTAATAAACAATTAATACGCATCTTTCCATTTCATTTCTTCCCACCTACAGAATCCTGAACAGACATTTTCAGGTACATTTCATAAATTTTCTTTATGAGAAAATTTACAGAACCCATACACGTGCAACCTCTTCTATCCTGCTGCACGGTGAAGGTTTTGTGTCACTTCAATGGTCTGTTTTTATTTACTTTGTAAAGCATATGACATACAGTCTGGATATGACATTTTTATTACTTTAATTATGTTTATGTGGGTGGGGTACATGCACATGAATGCAAATGCCTGCAGAAGCCAGAGGTATAATATCCCGTGGGGTAACAGGCAGTGGTAAGCCACCCGATGTGGGTACTGGGAGTCAAACTTGGGTCCTCAGGAAGAGCACTATGTGCTCTTAACCACTGAGCCATGTCTCAAGTGGGATATAATATTTATACCACGAGTCTCCAGTTGGTAGCCACTCCCTATTAATTACTTAGTTTAATTACTTGCATTGATAACTAATCAGGCCCATTTGACTCCTTTTTCACCATGTGCTACATCCTTAGCTTCTGTGAGATGCTTTGCCAAAAGTGGTGGAAATCATATGATGGGGAGATTTTTTTAATGTCTCTCGGGTAATTGCTAATCTTATGTGTCACACTTACTCCTGAGTAAGTTTGGGTGACTATGTTCTTCTACTTTTGGGGGGTAGAGGGTGCAGCACTCGCTGCCCTTGCAGAGGACTCAGATTTGGTTCCTGGCGTTCATGTCAGTTGGCTCACAACAACCGAACTCTGGTTCCAGGACATACAACACACTCCTCTGGGCTCCACAGGTACCTGCATACATATGGTGCGCACAAACTCATGCAGGCTTTCTTACATGGGGTTTCTATTGCTGTAACGAAACCCCAGAAACAAAGCAACGTGGGGAGGAAAGGGTTTATTTGACTTTCACTTCTACCTCACTGTTCATCATCAAAGGAAGTCAGAACAGGAACTCACGCAGGGCAGGACCCTGGAGGCAGCAGCTGATGCAGAGGCCATGGAGAGTGCTGCTTACTGGCTTGCTCAGCCTGCTTCCTTACAGAACCCAGGACCACCTGTGCCGGGTCCCTCACTACAGCTGAGCCCTCCCACACCAATCAGAAATTATGAAAATGCTCTACAGGCTTGCCTACAGCTGACTCCTGGGAGGCATTTCCCAACTGAGGTTCCCTCTCTTCGGATGAGTCCAGCTTGTGCAGAGTTGACATGAAACTCACCAGCTTGACACGCAAACACATCGATGCTAATCCCCAAGATCACACACTAAGATTAACGTTACGTTATAAACATTCCAAATGGTAAAGGTCTCACCGTCTTTGAAATTCAAATACTTAAAAATTCAGTCTCGTCTTTGAAAAATCCCAAGTTTGTAAAATCCCAAAAAGTTTTTTAAAATCCAGAGTCTCTCAAGTGGGGGTGGGGGGGAGGGTCTTATAAAAACAAAAAGAACGAGTTAAATACTTTCTTCCTTCAAGAGGGAAGGACCAGGGCACAGTTGCAATCTGAACAAAGCAAAGCCAGACTCCAACAGTGTACGTAACTCCTGAGATTCACTCAAACTCTTCTGGGCTCCTCTAAAAGACCTGGAGTCACTTCCCTGGACCCGCCCCTGGACCCGCCCCCGGCCCCGCCCCGCCCCGCCCCGGCCCCGCCCCTGCCGCTCCGAGCCACACTCTACACCTGTGCTCTTGGTGGTCTTCCCATGGTACTGCACCTCCAAAATGCTGGGGTGTCTACTGCAGCTAGGCTGTACCTCCACCAATAAAATAGCCTCTCCTGGGCCCTTTTCGTGGCACAAAGCCTCAACTTTCTCCATGACCCTTTCAGTCCTGGAGATGCCACAGCTACTGAGGCTGCTCCTTTACCAGCAGCCTCAGCTTGCTACCCATGGCTCTTTCATGCCTTCAAAACAAGTACCACCTGGGGGACTCTTACACATGTTCACGTTTGACTGCCAGGCGAGGTACAACCTTAGCCACCTCCGGAACACAGCTTCTGTGTGCCAACCCCGAGAAAACACTTCCCAGATTTCACCTCAGTGATGCTGGTCTCTTCCTAGCCCCAGCTAACTTCCTAGCCCCAGCTGACCAGCATCAATTGTCCCAGTAAAGCAAAGGTTCCACGTCACTGTTTCCTGTCTCTTGTTAATCACAGCTGATTCTTCAGCCCCAGCCGATCAGAACCATGGATTTGTAACTCAAAATAGAAAATGGCCCTTCACCCCTCATCAAGGAAATCTTTTTTGTAACAGACAGAAACCAACACACACACACACACACACACACACACACACACACACACACACACACACACACACACACACACACACACAACCCCACAACCAATCAAAATGCAGAGTTGGGCTCAGAGGTTGAGAGCACTGGCTGCTCTTCCAAAGGACCCGAGTTCAATTCCCAGCAACCACATGATGGCTCACAACCATCTATAATGTGATCTGGTGCCCTCTTCTGGCCTGTAGGTGTACATGCAGGCAGAGCACTGTATACATGATAATAAATAAATAAATAAATCTTTTTTAAAAATAGGAATATACAAAATGCAGAGTTGTGAAGCCGGACCTGATGGATACAGCTCTAAAACACTCCCACACCTAAGGCTTCAGGGAGCCTTGCAGAAGAGGAGCCATAAGCACCGCGAGAGCCAGAGCGTCAGGACGTGTGCTGTGAGACTGCCTCCTAGTAACATCAGAAACGACACAACTGCCGGAACATGCCCTGAACAAGGATGGCACCACAGAACACGCCAGGCTGGACAGAGGGAAGCCCCTCCGGCCTCCACCTTACAAATATAACTGTAGGCAGCTGGAGAGAGCTGGGAGCAGGAGCAGTGGTCTCCCCTGAGGAAGAGCACACCAACTGGTCTCCCAGGGTCAAGCAGCAACCCTGAAAACATACATACAAGTAACACTAGACAGACTGGGAAGGTTGTGTTTAGGAATATATATGCAAGTCATAACAATCAATGAAAAAAAAAAGAGGCCATGAACTTGAAAGAGAGCAAGAATGACTACATGGGAGGGCTGGGGGGGAGGGGAGGGAAAGATGTAATTATAACCTCAAAGAACAGCTTTAAGTTTTCATTTTGTTGCTCTAGTTTTAATCTGTCTATCTGTGACTGATATCATGGCTGATCTTTTTCCCCCTCGCCTATCATTAATTGCGTGTGTATGACATGCTTTGGTTAATTCCACCACCTCTCCCCCTCACCCCTCTCCCCCTCACCCCTCTCCCCCTCACCCCCTCTCCCCCTCACCCCTCTCCCTCTCACCCCTCTCCCCTCACCCCCTCCCCCTCACCCCCCTCCCCCTCACCCCTCTCCCCCTCACCCCTCTCCCCCTCACCCCCTCCCCCTCACCCCCTCACCCTCACCCCCCTCCCCCTCACCCTCACCCCTCTCCCCCTCACTCCCCTCCCCCTCACCCCTCTCCCTCTCACCCCTCCTCCATTCCTGCAGAAACTCTTTTCCCAAGTCTTCCTCCTTCTTCCCTTTTGTGTTTGTTTGTTTTCTGACTCATTTGGTTCTTGTTAAAATTGTTCGCGTGACTGAGCGATGATTTACTGGAACAAGGGGCGACTTACCAGTGGCCACCCCACTGGAGAAACCGACCCCTCCTTCTCCAGTGGCTCTCCCTGATGATAGCCAACTCCTCAGGAAGGGGGCGGGGCTCACAAGTCCCTCCAGATGTGCATTTAAACACACTGTTGGGAGCGGCATCTGTATTAAAGATGTCCTCAGCCAAATTATAGCTAGCAAAGAAGAGAGAGATTCAATTTTATTTTTTAAAAAATCTAAGTCATAGGAATGCTGGGAATATTCTCCAGCTCACTCTTGAAGAATGAAGACACCCTAACATCAAACCTCAAAAGAAAAGTGTACCCCAATAAGACAAGCATGTTGTAACTGCTATAAACTTTGAAAAGTTAAAAGGCTTAAAAATCAAAGCAAACACATTAGTAATTAAATAAGCTGGGGGCGTAGTTTCTAGAATGCTCAGTAGCATACATAGTTTCTATATTGATTGGTGCCAGCTAATTTGTGTCATATATATTTTAAAAACATTTCATAAACTGTGCCTTTATTATTAAATAAAATGTGGGGTTTTTCCATGACTTAGTGTGCTGATATTTTCAAAGTTTTTAAATAAATAACATCTCTTCTTCTTATGTACCACAGGCTGGGAAATAAAAGGTACTTGCACACGGTGTGTGCACTACATGCAGGGCTGCCTTCAGAACTGGCAAGGCCCGGTGTAGAACAAGCGTGTAAACCCTTGTCTGACACCCATCAAGGATTTCAAAGCCCTGACAGCGTAGCCTTCAGCCAAGACCAGGGCCTTGTACATATGGAGCCAATGCTACCATGTAAATCAGAAACCCCTGAGGCCACTCCTCTGCACGGAAGCCTAAAGGTTGGGTTGTTAATAGCGAAGCAGATATTGCAGAAAGAATCTGGAGTCGGGTGAGCCCCCTAACTCTAAGCGAGCCGCCAACTCCACTCTCCTAACTTGTAGTCCAAGTCTGATGAGGCGAAGTAACTAAGAAGTTAATAACCTATAAAGCGTGACTGTATATAACACCAAGCCCACAGCGGCACAGCGCGCTGTTACGTGATGACATAGGAAGAAGAAACTGACGCTGATCGCAGAGTCTCCCCTTGTCTGTGCTACTTCCTAGTCTACTTGTCCTTAACTTTTGGCCCCTTCCCCCCAAAACTAGCTGCTGCCAAGTTTTGGGTGCCTGATGGCCCAGGAGAGCCTTTCACCTCTCGCTTCCACACACTATGAATAGCACAGGCCCAGGCCACGGGCACAGCCCGCACCACCCTGGGACTGACTTCAGCCTTGCCTGCAGAGGCCACCCCAGGGATGAAAAGGAACTTGTTTCTCGTGGTAATTTCATTCTTGGCTCTTCTTCTGAGAAGACCCAAGTGAAGGACACAATTAGTGTCAACAATGGCGGGGTGTGCTTATTTCTCATGGAGTAGACACCCAGGTCCTTAGACCACCACTGAGGTCAGAGCTGGAGGGACCACCCAATGCTGCTTCCCCCCCCTTTTTTTGTCTTAGTTATCTTAGAAAAGCAAAAACTAAAAACGTTAAGGTCATGAAATGCTGGAAATAAAGCCTATTCCACGAGAATAAAGCTATTTATGCTACACCAAACATCATCAAATCAAATCCTCCAGATCAACCCAGGAAGCCTCGTTGAGGCAGAGGTACCAATCATGAGAGTCAAGGGAAGAGCAAAGTCCTCTCAGGTGAAGCTTCTAAGTAAACAGCAATAACAGCAGATAAGTGGCACCTGACTGGGGCTCACGACCATCCGACCATGCAGGGAGCCGCCTGGGGAAGTTGAGGCATCCGCTTCCGGCATCTCACTCCCACTGCAGGGGCTTTCATGTCAGGGGATAAACAAGGGCCTCTGTTGGAAGTGTGTCACCCTCTCACTGCTCTCAAGGACACAGTCAGAGGAAGGCTGGGGGAAGGCAGCATCCCACCCACCCCACACAAAGAGATCTTAGAGGAAGCTTCAAGACAGCCGTGCATGGGTCTGACATGGGAAATACAACCAGCTTCTCAGTGAGGTCAAACAACACTGGCAACTTATCAGTGTGATGTGTATTACACCCAGCCCTTAGCTGTCCATATGTTTCTGTAGGACATTCCCTTTTCTAGCAGTTATTTTATAGCATATAAGGTCAATTGGTTTAATATAATCTGAGCAAAATATAATGAAATAATTAATTAACTATGAAGCCTTTGTGTTTTTTAAATTTAATTTTTAGAGCTCTGTCTTTATTCTCATTAGTTTGAGTATCACATCTAGCAATAATGTCTTTTATTTGCCTTCTAACTACATTTTTATAAATGTAATTCACATATTTGTTTTTCTTGTAACACTTCCCACTTAAGGATTTGGACCAAATTCTTTGGAGCATAGGGTGTCAACACCTCTTGGCTGCTTTGGAACTGAACAGGGATCTTGAGGAAAGGCCTGGGTGGGTTTTCCCCAGGGTTCCTGTAAGATTCCGGGATGGATTCTCACTTTCCAGGAGACCTCAAATGAGAGATAGAGACTATCTCGATGCAAATCAGGAGGTTTATTGATCCAGCATGCTGGGGTCAACCTTCACCCTAGAGACAGGTGGGCCCCAGCAACAGTTTTACAGAGTTTTTATACCTTTACCAGCAGGCAGACTTAAGCAACAGCAATCAAATGGTTTGTCATTGGTGGAGCTAGCTGACTTTTGTTTGTTTGTTTGTTTGTTTGTTTGTTTGTTTTTTGAGACAGGATTTTTCGGTGTAGCCTTGACTGTCCTGGACTCACTTTGCAAACCAGGCTGGCCTCGAACTCACAGCAATCCATCTGCCTCTGTCTCCCAACTGTTAGGATTAACCTATTGGCTAACTCAAAACAGGTGATGCCTCTGTGTACTTGGGACTTTCCACCTGCCCATTTGTAACTGGTTTCTTGGTAGGGAGGGGGCAGCTGTGATGACATGCAGCAGTGGAATTTTACAGACGTTGGCCTGCTTAATCTAAGGGGGGGGGGGGGCGGGAATGTTAGACCTTGTCTGATTTCTTCACTCCCACTACAGTATGCTGGGAGATCCAGATGCCCTGGGGAGGAGGAAGTCTTCAGTATGTTGGTGTTCCTTAATTGGGATTATCGACATTTTAGTCTTAGCATCCTCAGGACATCAGCTATAAACTAAAAAGGGCCAAAAGAGCAAAACAAATTAAAGCAGCTATCGAGGGCTGAGAACAGGCTGCTGATATGAACAATAGCCAATTCTGTTGACCAGGAAAGGACCGAGTCATTTGACTCCTGTGATTTCCCCTTGGATCCGGTCTGGGAAAGATGTGTCAGTACCTCTGTTTTACCGCAGCGTGCTTAATTCTGAAAGAAGCAAACCTGATGAGCAGTTTAAGGAAGCATAAGGTGCTTACTTGAGGCTTTGCCTGGTGGGCACAAGAACTTCACTGACCTTTGTGTCCTTAGAAGAGAGAGTGTGAGCCCTCTGTTACCGGGGCCATAGGTCCCTCGTTTCTCACTTTAGAGCCTTTCTGGAAAGTAGGGCTTAATCCTAGACAAGTGAACCCAGTTAGCAATGTCTTGGGATCTGACGGTTCCCCCCTCCCCGCGCCCGCCCCCGCCTGCCTTTAAGCGTGCTAAAGCCGGTTACGTGAGTATCAGCCATTGCTTTGTTTACACCTCCCTTTGAGGTTTTTAAGACCACGTAGTAGGCCATGCATAAACTTTAATAAGCATCCGCTGAGACTCCTCTGAGGATATTCTTGGGGATACAGGAGAAGCCACGCCCCCTTCAGGTTGTTCTCTTATCACTTGTGCGAGCAGCAGAGATGGGCCGACCCTACTGACCACGAGCTTCCTGTGGAACACAGAGAACACGCCCCTCTCCGGCAACTCTCCTGCCTACAGGATGTGACCCATATAGAAGTCAATCTCCAGAGACTGCGATGCCCTTCAGATCTGGAGGACAGGTGACCTACCAGAAGGTGTGCTGTGATGCTCTGTGCTGACATTGGAGGACCGGAAACACAGTGCCGCCACTGGCCTTTGCGGTCCTCTGATCCTCATTGGCGTGGACCTCCAAGCTTTGGTTATGCAGGAGAGATACACCTTCTCCTGTTCCATCATGCTGCTCTAGAATGTTCTTTATCTTCTGGTCTGAGTTTTTAGCTCACCAGGCTGGAATCCCATGGGGTGGGGCTAATATCCTCGGTGGCTTGGGAGTTTCTCCAGGCGATGAAGCTAAGTCTGAAGAGGCCAGTGGGCAGTGCAGAGGCGGGACCCTAGAGACCGTGGCCAGGGCAGAGAGACTGACCTGTGGGAGCAGGATGCCAAGTGCACCAGGCTCCAGGGCAAAGTAAAGTCTCTTGAGGAAGAATCATGTAAGGTGACTGACTGGCTGTAACACGTATAAGCAGATATCACGTGATTTTGTATCTTGCTTCGTAAAGACAATTACTCCACTACATTTTTAAAAAATCTGTGGCACAAAGTGTTTATTTAAACTGTTACCGGACTCATAACAACACTTAATGATTGTTCGTCTTAACGTTTTTCCTTTTCCTCTTTTTGGTGAGAACTGTGTGTAGACTGTACACTGCTCCTTTTGAATTATTCATTACCAGAGGCTTTTGTTTACTAGATTTGTTTGCTTGTTTGTTTACTCACTTTTTTTTGGTTTTTTGAGACAGGGTTTCTCTGTGTAGCCTTGGCTGCCCTGGACTCACTTTGTAGACCAGGCTGGCCTCGAACTCACAGCAATCCGCCTGCCTCTGCCCCCCGAGTGCTGGGATTAAAGGCAGCGCCACCACGCCCGGCTTCACTTTTTTTTTGAAGTGAGTTTATGGAAAATCTAGAAGCTGTGGCCCTGTTTAAGGTTCTTCATAAATCCAAGATTAGATCATATTTTTCTTTCCCAGGAAGCATTCAGTTACTGTGTCAAAGTGCCTAAGGACATTTGCTTTTGCGGACTGTTTTCAGGGGGTTGAGACCCCATTACTTATGTGTGTGGGGTGAGAGTTCATGAGAGAAGACTGTACACCTCATGGCAACAAAGGGGTAGACAATCCCGTCCGATTCCTATGCCAAGGGCCTAACTTCTACTAGGTCCTAACGGTTTTACTGCTTCCCAACAGTGCAACAGGCTGGTAGCAGTGCTGTTAGCCGTGGAGAGACATTTGGGATCCATACCAGAGCATCCCTTCTCATGTCTCCACAACAATACAAATGCTGTTTTCATCCCTGCTGCTTCCTGGAGACATCGCTGGTCTATGCACATGACAACTTACTTATCTGCAATCAGGCTAGCAACTACAGCCCACTCCTGCTCCTGCCTCCAGCATCCTTGCAAACTAAAAAGGTATCGTATCTGTCTTTGAACAGACTCACATCAGTTTTGGAAAGGGTAAGGTTCTCTTTAGGTCTGAAGTAATTGGATCCTATTGCCAATTGGTTTTCTCACTGTGTTTTCATCCCTCATTATTCATTATAATTTTCCTTGTTTGGGGTTTTGTGGGGTGGGGGTGGGGGGACAAAAGGGGGAATGTTTTTTTGATGTCAATATGAACAAAATGAAAATCTTCAGGCCGTAACCCCTGCATAAATGGCAGTCCCACCAAACGAGGACGAGAGCGGTCCTGTTGGTAGTCTGCTGTGTGCTGCCATTGCTCGAGGTTTAAAGAAGCCCTGAGCTGCACAGTGTCTCGGGGATCTTACCTCCTAGCTGTAAAGACACAGTAGCAATCAGAGGAGCCAAATTAAGTAGGTGGAAGTTCTGCTAAACACACCGAACAAAAGAATATGCTAGGTATAGCTTTGAGTCTGCCGGCCTTTGCTTTCACTTTAGAAATGCGGCTGCAACTGGTTTTAAAACAAGCTTCAGGCAACATCTGTCTTCACTTGGCAAACTAAGACACACATGTTCTATTCATCTACCATGGCTGGCTTTGTGCCTGGCCAGAAATTTAAATGAAGGTTTGAGTAACCCACAGTTTCTTTTCCACAGAGCACCACAAGTTTAATGTTATCTTTTCCTTTATAGTAAACTTCCTTCTGACTTAATGCAATTAAAACACAGTGTTTTATATCAGGATTAAAAAAAAATACATGGATGCTGGGTTTTCCAGCTGGAATTAACTGGTCTGAAGTCACTGTGACCCTCAGTGATAGAGCAGAACGATGTAGCCAGGCACCGTGGCGCACGCCTTTAATCCCAGCACTCGGGAGGCAGAGGCAAGTGGATCGCTGTGAGTTCGAGGTCAGCCTGTTCTACAAAGTGAGTCTAGGACTACACAGAGAGACCCTGTCTTGAAACAGAAACAAAACAAAATAAAAAGAGGAGTACAGTGCCTACCTACATTGACCTACAAGTTAGAACAGGAGCCACACGGAAGACATTTTATATTAGGAAGAACTTTTAAAAAGCCAGCCAAAGGCGTTTGAAAAACGTAAAGAATGCACATACGTACATTCAAATTAATAAGAACTTGGGGGGACGGGGTTCTTTCATTCAATGAATTTTGTAAATGTAATATAAATGTAATCCTGGCATTAAGTCTGTTCACAAAGTTATCTAATTAGGGCTGCTCGCTCTGACCCTCTTACCAGCTCCAGGAAAGAGTGTGTGCCCATCTGCATCTGTTAGGTTTCTTTATCTCGGAAGAAGAGATAATACATACAATAATAAACATGTTCTTGCATGCCACAAATGAAATCGTTCTCGTTTGTACTAGCCCTTGGCAACATGGAAACCAGGTTAGTCACGCACAGAGCAAAGGACGGTATGGCCGGTCTTCAAGATCACAAAGAAATCCCCACGTCTCCACCAGAGCATTTGTTAGGCTCTTTTTGCTCTCTGGACCCTGTTCTCTGAGGACTCATGATGATGATGTTGCACCAACAGGGCCAACAGAAGCATTTGCCCTCCAGCTCCGCCTTGTCGGCACAGGAGAGTTCTAACAGCGCAATCCAGGAAGGACACCGGCCTCACTGAAGCCATGGCTGTCTTTGCTCCCACGGCTTCGGAAGTGTTGTTGGCTTATTTTCGCTTATACACCCTGTGTAAATGTAGACTATACCTTTAAACGGGAAGTCCTATAATGTTTTTCATTAGAATAGAGTAGGGATAAAAGCATTTCTTAATAAAATGAAAATACAATTGGGCACTTTCTCCTCCTCCCTTCCCCTAGGGATATGTACTCTTTGTCCAGTAATGGGACAGTTATGTGTCAGTGTATTTTATTTATTTATTTATTTATTTATTTATTTATTTTTGGTTTTTCGAGACAGGGTTTCTCTGTGTAGCCTTGGCTGTCCTGGACTCTCTTTGTAGACCAGGCTGGCCTCGAACTCACAGTGATCCTCCTGCCTCTGCCTCCTGAGTGCTGGAATTAAAGACGTGCGCCACCACACCCGGCAAGTGTATTTAATTTAATTCTGCTGTGTTACATCCAAACCTCACTTCCCAAGTCAATGTTGGAAAGCAGCGCATAACTCCTGTGGGTCTTGGGACAGAAAGAGCATGTATTACCACGTATGGTTGTAGCCGGTTTGTTTTATCGACCTTACAGAGAAAGGAACAATGGTTTCAGCGTCACTACTTTCAGAGAAATTTGGGGCATCAATTAAACTCAGTGAAGAAGAACCTACAAGGAAAACCATGCATACAATGAACTGGGTGAACTTTCCCCTCAATTAAAATGTATAGACAACAGAACATACATGAAATATACACAGTATCTACTTCTGGCCACACAATTCATGTGCAATTGAGTTGACTAAAAGAATATCCAGGATCTAGATTCTTAAACTGAGGGTCATACACTGTGTGGGTTCACGTAACAGAATTTGGGAACACACCGTACCCCACCCCAGAATTTAATAAGTGTAAAAGCTTTCTGAAGAAATTAATTTAAACTAAGCTGTATAACAAACCCCGGGTGTTTCCTGTGTCACACTCTGTCACTGCGCGTACAACCTTAGTTCTGAACACAGTACGGGCTGCACGGGCTGGCCTCGTGCTGGCAACACCAACTGATGCTGCCGGGAACAGCACCTCCGACTCTGGACTATGCTGTGTGTGAATCTCGATGCTTGTGTGGCACAGGCCGAGTTCTCTGCTCTCAACAAAGCACAATGGCTTGATTACTGAAACCAAAACTTTCAGTATTTTCTTACCACCAATCCTTCAGCGTGCAAATATCAAGTTGTTATGTCTCTGGGTTTCACGTTTTTAGAATGTTTGATTTCAAACTTCATTGTTTGAGTTGTTGGCTTAAAGTTCATGTAAAAGTTATTAAGTGTGACCACCTTGGTGGCACACAACTCTCACTGCAGGCAGAAGCAGGAGGGTCTCTGTGGGTTCGAGGCCAACCTGGTCTGCATGTGGCGTTCCAGGACAGCCAGGACTTCACCGAGAAGACTTGTATCAAAAAATTAATTATTAAGTGAGTTTTGGCTTTGGATTAATACAGAGTTTCCAACAATTTTTGAGATGGTCCTAAACATATTTGTGCCATTTTGTTCTACATATTTATGCAAGGCAGTGTTCTCAGCTTTGAGGATTTTAAAATAAAAATATCAGTCAGTTCCAAGACTCATTCAAGAGGCTGCATCCCACACCATCAAATATTTGGCCACGATTTAATTCCGTTACCAAAATGTGCCAAACACACATCAACTTCAGTAATGCGAACATTCATTTTTGTCTTTACTACACGGTAAAATTATACGTATATCAAAGGGTTCCTTAAAAATAAATTTCTTTATGATTTCTTATTAGTTGATGTTTGATTTATATACCTGTTTTACATGCCTGTATTAGCCATAGTTAGGTAAAACAAAACAAAAACCTTTAGGGATAAGAGGCCATGAGTGGAAAAACTTTTGTCTTTATCTTTGTCTGTGCTCTGCTGGGTGTATCCTGGGGGTGGTTTTGGAACAACAACCGTCTCTTTCATGCTATTTCTTATCATGTTTGAGAACCAAGGTAGACCCTTTGGATATTGTTTCTTTGGAGAGAAGATGGCACAAGATAGAAGATGAAAGGAGGTACTTATTGCTTCCGATGTTCTCAAAAGCCAAAGCCGTGGAGAAAACAGGAGCGCCCCTGGTAGAGACAGAGGCAAGCTTCATGTCACTGGGACTTGGAAGCGAGAACCAGAACTGAGCCTCGTTCTACACCTTGCGTGGCTAGAGCCACTGGGAAATGACAGGACCCGGGCCTTGGGCAGACCAAAGAAGAGACCCCGTTTCTCTGAGGTAAGAAGACCGTAGAGATCGCAAGTTCTCTATTTCCCGTGGGCGAGCCCTGGTGAGGTGGCAGAGTGTTGAGTCTGGGATCACAGAGCCCAAGAGGCCGAAGAGCATCCGTCTGCCCCCAATGTGAGGAAGTAGCAGAAGGACCCCAGTACCTTGGGGGTCTCCCGAGCGGGATGTGGACGTCTCACTGCAGCCTTCTAATACTAGACGGCTGTACAGACAACCAACAGAGAGAGCCTTGTCTCCGCACCAAGGACCCAGCCCCACTCACTCCCCCATCTAAGATGTGCTCCGGAGAACTCTCTAAGTCCCTGGCTGTGGTTAGGTTTGAGCCATGCGGTGGATTGTGGACTCAAAATAGAACTTGCTGAGATGGAAGAAGTAATGACACATGGAGCCAGTTGATCCATCTCTTTCCCAAGGGCTGGCTGTGCATTCCACAGCAGGGGCGGAGGGACCATCAGACCACAGAACGCTCTCTGCCTCACATCTCTCCCTCAGACAATGGAAGCCCTAGTGCCTCGTGTTTACGTGACTCATCCCTGCACCATGAACCCATCTGTATGCCCAACTGACAGATGCTCTTTTCCCTTGGATGTCTCAAGGCATACAGTCTACCTCAAACCATCACTTGACAGCAGCCGTGTATCTAAAATAAAATAATAAAATAAAATAAAACTCCTCTTAGCTGTGACGTAAGCCAGCTGGCTAGTCCTGGTTCTTGGCAGACCATTAGTCTACTGTCAACTCTCCCGACTCCTACCATGACTACCTGAGCCCGAGTTGCCACCGTTCTTGCTCTCGTAAGATCCGCTTGAATCATTCATTCCACTCTGCAATCTGAGAGACATAATGAAAGCCCGAGAGTAACGTTAAACACCGCTCACCTACCACAACCCATGCAAAGCCCACTGCGCCAAGTGACTGACGGAGTTACGACACTGTTAGCTAGCTGCCGGGTTTGAAATCAGTTTCACCATGAGCCCGGCTCCTATTGTCAGCTTCACCCAAGGCCCTCTGACCTCTTTCTGCACTTGATGTTGACGCGCCCAAGCTTCTTGTCCTTAAGCTTTACGTTGTGTCCTCGGCAGCCAATCATCTCCCACATTTAAACCCTTCAAGTCCTGGTCCCTGACATTATAAACTAGGGAAATTCCTACCTGTGATCTCAAAATACCAGAATTTGCCCATAACCTCAAAATACTAGAATTTGCCCATAACCTCAAAATACCAGAATTTGCCCTTTATAGCGTTGGTCATAACTGCTGGGTCTTTTTAAATTTTTGTTTCATGGTTGATCTATCTTCTTTCTCATGAGACTATTAACTCAATGAGTACTGAGGAAAAACTCCATGCCCCCACTTTACCCAGTGACCCAGGTACACAGTGGACACCCCGTAAATCATGGGTGACTTTGAAAGTGCAATTAATGAACAGCAGTGAAGTGCCTAACACCTTTGAGGGTTTGCCCAAATGCCAGACACCATTCACTACATGCGTTAACCCATTTCAGCTTTCTAAAAATGATACATGCTGGAGCAACATTATCGTTTCTGGTTGCCAGAATCAGACACGACCCTTACACAAAGTGAGTTTTTCCTGCTGCCCCTCACCGGCCCAGCGAGTCTTGCTACCCGGTGAGCTACTTAGAAAGGCACAGTGGGTGATATTTTCAATCTACAACAAATTACATATTCACTATAGACACACAAAGTATATGTGTCAAATTCTTAATGAATTGTGTACAATATCTATTCACTTATGTAGTCAGCATATTTTGAGGCTTTGTGGTAGAAATTAAAAACATGGAAATCAAGATGAGATGGTCCTTTTGAAATGATCCTGATAGAAATAAATCACTTGACGGGTGCAGCAGCAGATGCTTGTCAGACCAGCACTTGGGGAGGCAGAAGCAGATGGATCTCTGTGAGTTGGAGGCCAGCCTGGTCTACAAAGTGGGTCCAGGACAGCCTGGGCTACACAGAGAAACCCTTGTCTCAAAACAAGACAAAAACAAAAAAAAAGAAATAAATACCTCATTAAAATCCACATGAGCTACTATAGACGTGTCTAATCAGGACCGCAATGAAAAAAGAAGGACCAAAAACCAGTTTTTCCCCAGCAGGTGGCAGGGATGCTCACACTTCCTGGTCTCCTTAAGAAGTGACTGAGATGAGCCAGGCTCCTAGCAGAGCCCTGACAGACCCTGCTCTCTGCTGTTTGTTTGTTTGTTTGTCTTCATAGCCCAGAAATTGTTTTCTAGGGTTATTGTAGAAAAACAATAAAGTAGTCAGCTTCCCCAACAGAAATGAATCAATTTACATTTCTAGAAGAACAGGATTCGTTCTCTCTGGGAATAGGGCGCCTCTCCCGTGCCCCTTTCTCAGCTCCTCTAGCGCCCTTTGGGTTGTAGACACACCACTGTGACCTTTGCCCTGTTCTCCTAGTATCTCCCCCCCACCCCCCGTGGGAATGCCGTTGTCTGTGTTCACGGTCCTCCTTCCCATAAGAATACCAATCATGCTGGATCCAGGCCCAGGTGAGTGAGCTCATCATAGGTGACTGCATAAAAACGCCCTCATTTCAGACATAGCATTCTGAGGCTTTGGGGCTTGGGAAGAACACAGTCAACACAGGAGCTCCTTCCATCATCTACATTTCCCTCATAAGCTCAATCATTCATTCATTCATTCATTCTTGTGTTGCTTTATTCATTACTGCGGTTGTCCTGGGTCAGGCCCTAGACTAAGGTAATTCTGAGCATGCAAACAGCACGTGTCTTGTCAGAGGTGACTAATAAAGAATTTGTAGGTGATTGAACAAGTTCATCGTCAGGGGCAAATCAAGCAGACTGTGCCTCCAGCTATCCTAGCGTTCCTGGGCCACAGAACAGCACTGCCGCTAGATGAAACTTGCAAATAGATGAGAAACAAAAATACATACGATGTTGGGGGTGGGGTGGGCATCTGCGTTGGAAAAGACGAGAAGGGGGAAAAGATAGCAGCTCATGGCCTTCATTTCCTTTCCCATTCCCATTGATTTATTAGGAATTACAAGTCATTTCTCAACCTCTGATCCTTGGCTGAAACCTGCTGTCCATGGACCCTGTTCATCCCTGCCCCCACCCCCAGCCCCCGCTGCCAGGAGCAGTGCAACCCCTCCTACTTCGCACCTGACCCGTGCAGGTCCACTGTCGGCCTCTCCTGGTCACTGGCTATCACCTAAGTAAGAGGCTCACCCATAAAGGCCAACGGAGGCCGCACGAGCAAGACGTGATTGCGGCGTGTCTCAATTTGTTTGACAAATATATACAACTCAGGAAGCATTGCCGGTGTGGATTAGAACATCCCATTGGCCCTTTTGATGGCTTATTCTCCACCCTGTTCACAGGCGTAACAACACCTAATGGATCTTTACAGGCAAAATCACAGTTGCCTGGTAGACACAGGCAGCTGTACCATGCAGTGGGTAGAAGTCAGTCCAGCTACCGCAATGACAAAGAAGCAAGCCAGTAATCTACTAGCCACAAAATCCAATAGGAAAAGAACAACAGAAGGCAAAGGAAAACAAATGTTCTCATAAAATGATACCTTTTGTAGACACATCAGCCCCTACGGCTTCTGAGAAGGCCCGAGTGTTCCTTCACAACAGCCACAGAGAAGCCTCCCTGGGTCTGCACTCGATTTGTAGTTACAACCACACTTTTGAGCAGCTAAATTTCTTATAAGATAAAAGCACATGCTCATAGCTATTGGGTATTAGTGTCTTTGGTCTTCCATGTACAAATGAGCTGTGGCTCCAGCCTCAGTTGTGGGGTTGTAGGCAACACTCCTGTTACAGTCTGGACCACTGTTCTCAGGGACTGTGCTCAATATGCTGTTCTTCCTTTAAAAAACAAAGAAAGGGCCCAGATATAAGTTATGTTTCTCCATCTCAGTGGGTACTTTTTCAGAAATAGAATGTTGGCAGAAATGCATATTAAATATTGCGCAATACTCCAAAGAGGATTCTAATACCTGTAAGTTGCCTATTTTCTCAGTTCTGGAAATAATAAGCTAAGCAAGGCGGCGTCCAGGTTAAGATACAACCAGTCTGACAGATGAGATGGAACTTGGCTTCGATGAGACTGTAGAGTGAACCATATGGAAGAATAAGCGAATGACTTCCATGTCGGCTTTGGATAGTTAAGTATGTGGCAACGCTGTTAGCTGAGAGAGGAAAAAAAATCAGAGAGGCACTGGGAAGAGGGGATGGCAGGTTGTTTCTGATGTGTCCATGGGACATCTAAATGTAGACATCCAACTGGAGCCGGGTAAAGAAAGCCGGCTTTCAGAGCGTGTGGCCTTATTAGAGGCGCCCATTGAAACAAGGGAACTAGGTGAGGCTTCCTAAGGAGTGTGCAGATGAAAAATGTAACATCACAATTCTGAGGGGGCTCCAGTATAAAACACATGGTCAGTTAACACAGAACCACAGGCAGAAAAAGGAAATAACTTCAAATACGGTTATATTCTTTTTAAAGGGCAACCATTTGGAATGCTCAAATCTGATTTGAGCTGTCATACAGCCTTGCATCTCAAGGAGGTCTTGGAACAAAGACAGCAAGCTTTGAGGCCTCTCCTCAGCATCACAACAGGCCAGTCTGCCAACGCTGCCAAACATCATCCACCAAGGGCTCGTTGAAGCCCAGGCATCCCAGCATGCCCTGCAGACTGACTCTGGGGGTCCAGGGTCCCCAGGGTTTTTGAAGTTTCCCAATCTAACATTCCAACCATGAAGACATCATAACACTGACTTCTCACAGGCTCGAGCCTCACCCAACAACTGCTCTTACAGAACAAAGCAGCGCTCTGTTTATTTCTTGGACTTGGACTTGAAAAGCTGAAGGCAGAAAGTACCTGCCATTTCCCAAGTCGTCACAAACCCTGGCGTCTGAGAGGAATACATAATTGCTGAGATAAGCAACACCTGTACATGAAAGAGGTGGTTATTATAATGGGTAGCTGTAGGCTATGTTTATTTTATTGGAAAATAACGGCTTAGAGGAGGAACCTAAGCTATAATAAAATTAATTATTGTCCCATAAGACACACCAAAGGAGGATTTCCATCACAGGAGTCCATCGTCAACATTCAGCTATGCACTAGGCTGCTGCTGGCCACCTGCTATGCCTGCTCTTTGACCCTTATAATGTGACAGCTGGGCAGATCTGCCTACCTAGTTGTTCTTACTCAAGAGCCACAGGTGTTACTTGGAGCTGGGGGGGGGGGTCCTCTAAGTCAGCGCTTATCATGTAATTTTCAAGGCTGTTAATGACTCTGTCTTCTTTAGACTTCGACACTCGCTATGGCACATCACAGGCTCTGAAGTCTTAAATCACAAGCCAGATAAGTTTATTTTATTCAGTTGTCTCCAATGTTTCCTTTTTTTTTAACACCACAGTTGCCTTTCTACATGAGACATATAAATGAAACACTGCCCAGACAATGCCAGACCAAAATCTTAAATTCCATGAGACCAATTTTTTTTAAAAAAAATGTAAGTTGATGATCATATACTGAATATGTAAAAATAAAGATTTCTGGTAACATGGAACAATGCTATGTCTCTGGGCTAAAATAAAGGACATAGGAACATGTGTGATAAAATTCACAACTCAAGAGGTAAAAAAGTACTGCTGCCTACTCATTGGAGTAATTTCCTCGGTCTTATTTCTAATGAAAGCTGGTAGCATGTTGTCTTAAAAATGTGGAAGCCCATGCATTCAGTGTTTAACTACCAAGGTGCACCCCCCCCCTTCGACCCAAATCTCCATTGCTACATCAGTGCCTCAACTCTCAGACACATGGCAAGTTTCAAAACCCTGTGAGCTTGCTCACACTGTCATGGGCACCTCAGCCTAGAATCTCATTGCTGGGCTTGCAGTGCTAACTCATGTCTCATGACTTCCTTCACAGACCAGTGATGTCCCGCATGTCACTGCTTTAAGTCTGTATAAATCCGTCTCTCCCATGAAAGTGATTTCCAAAAGGACAAGAAGAAAGTCATATTTACTTGAGTGGCACACAATAATAGGGACTTAACAAATTGTGCACTGAAATTGGAAAATACTCTAGAATTAATTTCTTTTCCTCGTTAAAATTGGCATCCTCCGATGGTCTGAATGAGTGAGAGTTAGTCAAAGGCAGAAAGCAAAAGTTTAAGTCCCAAAAACATGCTTCCTCTTGAAGTCAGAGGCCATTTGGAGACCTGGTTTATAATAGTTTGTTGGAGGCTGGCAGTAAATTATTGAGAACACAGATGGTAGGTGCCTTACACACGGTCCAGGTTGGTAAGGACGCAGCAGCTTTGGCCCAGACGTAAAGCGCTCACCTTAGGGAAGAACCTGGAATTTTCCATCAATATAAAAAGCCTCAGAGCCCCACCAGGAAGCACCGTTGTAAAGGACTGCCCTGTGCTTGTTCACACGGTCCTTACAGCCGCCCTGATCCTGTTCCCATCACTGTCCCCGTGCTTCAAACTCAGAGGGGAGACAGAGGCCCGACAAGGCCAAGTCACCTGTTCAACGTTACATGCTTAACGGGTAGGGGCGGACTCAGCTAGTCTCTATGCCCAAGCAGAACCAGGAAGTAACTCAGGGTTAGGGTTAGGCGCTCTGCCACCCTGCTATCTGGGTTGACGTTCTAATTGCTCTTGTTTCATGTCTGCGTTCTGCCTATGTTCTCATCATCAAAGTAAGGGGGTACTCAGTAGGGCCATCATGGCTGCCTTGGGCATTCCCCTGCTAGAAGGAACCCTCAGCTGTGTTTTCAGTGTTGTTCCTGAGAGTAGTGTTCTGTTTGCAAGGCCTGTTGTTTTCATGGTACATGTACTGTTGGTGACTAAGGGTTACTTAGGGGTTGAGAAATCCCTGTGACCTCTATACACGTATTTGAAGGTTTTGCAGCATCTCTCGTTTAAATAGTTGCAGGTCAGCACATGCTTCGTAGCCCTCAACTTCTTCCTTAGATAGAAAGAGAAAGATTTTTATTCTTAAATCCTCACACTTCTCTCCATGGCCCTTTTCTTCCCAGTGGCCGCCTGTGAAGAGGACTGTAGTCATTATTTGAGCGAACATTTCCTACAGCTTCTCCACACATAAACAAACACACAGCGCAAAGCTGTCCTGAACAAGCCACACTGGGCACAAGGTCTGAGTCCATACAGAGTGCAGCAGACGCCTCAGCTGAGTGACCCCATCAGGAGAAGAAGGCAGACTTCTCAGTTCTCCCATCAACCAGTCCCCCAAACTTCACACATCTGTCTTTTGAAACATCCCCTCCTTTTACAGCAGTTTTTAATTACTGCTTTTGCTTGCAGGTCAGCAAACCAAAACTGACTGGATTGAGGCTCCAGTGAGAAATCCATCGGGAGGACACTGGGACAACCACAAAACTCCAACACAGGGACGTGCATCAGGAGCTAACAGCAAGAGGGGAGTTCCAGCCATTGAAAAAGTCTTCCCGCTCTCGTTTATTGTTTCATTGGCGTTTTTCTCTGTATTGCAATCTTTCCATGTCCAAATTTTTTTTAAAAAATGGGAAAAGGAAGGAAAGAGGGAGGGAAGAAAGGATGAAAGGAGTGAGGGTGAAGGGAGGGCGGGAAGGAGGGAGAGAGGGGAGGGGAGGAAGAGAACAGCGAGCGCGTGGGATTTTGTGAGTTAGTGGTCTAGATACCTGATTTCCACTCTTGCAGCCGCTGACAAAACAACAGCTTGTGTCATGCAGCACAGAAAACTGACACCTGTGACCCACACAGACGGAGCGGCAGTCATGTGATCGGAGGGAGGCACGTAAGCAATGATTCTTAGGAAAGAGACGTGACTTGGACAAAGAAATATGTCTCTAGCAGATGTTGTGGCATCGTGGTTGGTGAGGAAATAGACATTTACCTCTGTCCGTTCCAGGCAATGTTAGTAGGTTTCTTGTAATGTGTTTAAAGTCATAGTAGCAGGCAAAGGATTAAAAAAATAAATTAATAGATGTTTCAATAAAATAGATATGAGAAATTAATTTTAAAGTACTCTGATTAAGGACACTCAGAAAAATCCATTTAGAAATGGAAATATTGGTGCTGCAGAGAGGGCACAGACACTAAAAGCACCTGAGCAGAAGCCTCGGGTCCAGGCCCCACAGCTCACATCCAGCAGCTTGCAACAACTCACATCTCACAATCCTGTGAATCAAATACTCTCCTCTGGCCCCATCTTCCCCTGCTCACATCACACGCACGAACACACACAAATATATACAAATAAAAATAAATAAATAAATAATAACCAGAGTGGTGAGATATAAAAGTTCTTCCAAGTTTTCTTCAGACTCTCATTCTCTTCATGAATAATAAATCGAGATACAATTCCAGCATTTGAAGGAACGGGGCGTGACGTCTCATCACACATAATGGCAACGTCCCTGTAGCTTGTCTCATAGATGTGCTGCACTTTCTCCCTTCACCTGTGCATCACACCTGTGCAAGGGGGGGTCATGGTAAGACCGGCAATTGTTGTTTCTCTGTGACAGTTAAGGCATTATAGACACAGCAGGCTCTACGCAAACCTCACTCACACGTTAATGGTCCTTGCACAGCACGGCCCCAATTTATTCACAGTAGATGTAACAATTTTCCTTATTCCTCCAATTCAGCAATTTACTATAACGTCACACCCTGCCCTTCCGACTTCCTTTAATAGCCCCGAGTAGGAGAGACTTACTATAGCACTGACTACCCAGAGATGGGGACGGGGGTCGTTTGAGTCTCATGCTAGTTACTTTTCTCATTGACTAGAAGCCGAAGTAACTTGAGAGGAAGGGTGCACTTTGGTTTAGTTTGGGGTGCGACATGTTGAGCAACGCAAGGTGCAGCAGTATGAGGAGACGGGTCAGATGCACCCGGAGTCGGGAAGAGGAGGAGGAGGAGGAACAGGAACTGGGGCTGGCCGGTAAGGCCCGCCTCAAGCAAGGCTCCACTTCCTACGGGTTCCGGGACCTTCCACCACAGAACCAGCCAGTGACCAGCTGTTTGAAACATGAGAGATGAGGAACGCACACTTCACATGTAAACCGCATCTCTGTCTGGACCAATTTTAAAGAAAGAAACCAAAGAAGAAGAAGAAGCTGTGAGTTTTCTCCCTGGCTGTAGACAGGCTCTTCAGGGTGTTCGTTGTGAGATCAGGATTGGCCGCTTCGCCGCTGACCAAACTGAACGTGCTCTTTAGCGCGAGCTCAGCTGAAGCCCTGGCACTCGTCTGTGGTCTGGCTGTGCTCTCACCTAAGGGTGCGCCTATCTTGTGTGAGAGCACCCACAACTGAGACTGTAGCAGGAAAGGGCGTGGACCACCTTTACGTAATCCTTTTCACCTTGATGCTGTCCAACTTAAAACAATCCCAGAGTTGCCTGGAAGTCATGTGGAAGATGCCAGAAACACTGTCTCCCCTGAACCATTGACAGTGAGTAGATAAAGTGCTCCCACCCCTAAGTGCTTCAGTATGGACATCTCACTCATAAGAACACTGTCCTGTGCCCACACATGGCGCCAGAAGCAGGAGGCTGCATTGCCACATCATCGCAGCTGGTCTCCAGACTCTAAGCTGTCACTGTGATGTCCTTGTGAGGAAAGGAGGTGATGACACTGAGCGTCCATGTCCCTTTGGCATCTTTGATCGGGAGCCATGTCCAGTTTTTCCTTGACCTTCATGATGAGGCATAACATGAAATGTGGGTGTGGTGCTCCACACCCATTCTTTGCACAGAGCTTCTAAAGCTGTCTGGATTTATTACACAACCATAGCAAGAGAATTCCCTGTTAGTCGTAATGATTCCCTTTTAACACACCTGAGGGCCATAACATTGAGCTGACGCTTGGGGCCAGTGGTTGGTTCTTACGAGAACCATTTCAACCACACACCCAAGACTCTAAGGAGAAGGGAAGGCCTGTGCTGAGCCAAGAGGTCACTAGCGGTCATACCTACCTCATGGAGCCTTCATTAAAGTCCTAGGTGATGTGCCGTACAGAGCCTGGAGGTTGATGAGCAAGAAGGTGGCAACATCCACATGGCAGTGACCGTTTATGCTAGTCCTCAACTTGTCAGGGCCTAGAGTCACCTAGGAAATAGCCACCAAGCACCCTCTGAAGGTCACCTAGGAAGTAGCCACCAAGCACCCTCTGAAGAGTCACCTAGGAAATAGCCACTGAGCACCCTCTGAAGAATTGCCTAGGTTAGGTTAGCCTCTCTGTGATTGCCTAGAGGGATTGTCCATTTTCGGGTAATTGAGTTGGGGAGGCTCACCTACTGTTGCTCACACAATTTCGTGCTCGCTGGGATCCTGGACTACACAAAAAGGAGAGCAATAGCCCAGACGAAAGTTCACTGTTCTTTCTTTCCAATGGTACACACATTGTGGTCGGCTGACTCAAGCTCCTGCTGCCTTGAGTTTCCCAACGTGATGGAGAGTATCTCAAAATTGTAGGGCTGGTGAGAATTTTCTCCCCAGGACCCACAGGGTGGAAGAAGAGGACCAATACCTCAAGTTGTCCTCTGAGCTCCAGGTGCCTGCCGTGGTGTGTGTCAACCCCCTGCCCTGATAACCAATAAGTAAAAAAAAAAAAACTTTAAACTCTCAAACTAAGAGTCAGAACAAGCCCATTCTCTTAAGTGTTTTTGTCAGATAAATTTTCATCACAGCAAAAAAATAAAAATAATGATGACAGTGGCATACCTTATGTGGCGCCCGCGCCACCGCGGTACTGAGCTGAGGGCGAGGGACTGCGAATTTAACTCATGCATGCGCGTGCACGCGCGTGCGCCCACGCGCGCACACACACACACACACACACACACACACACACACACACACACACTAACACAGCGGGTCCTTCGTGCTAAGAGAGCAGCAGCTGCAGGAGCAGCAGCAGCAGCGGTTTATTCTCTCCCCAGAGTTCCAAAGAGCCTTCTTATAGGCAGCAAAACAGGAATCCTCCTCCCAGGTGAAATCCCTCAAGAGGTGATTGCACACAGGAGGACAAGCCTTGAGGAAGGGAGGGGCGCATTCTCAGAGCAGTAAACATGACTAGCTAACCAAGATAAACACAGACATGGAAGCTGCTAGAAACAGGACATGAAACAGCAAGACAGGCAGGCAGCCCAGTCGGGCCTGGTTCCTACACCTCAGACTCTATGAGGACCGGGGACAGGTTGGTGGGCTCAGGAGCCTTCTGGACCTCACAGTTGCATCTGGCTGTGTGTTTCTAACGTTTAAGAAATCCTAAGTTAGCGAGTCTGATGATGTGGATGAGATGCCTCGATATCCTTAGGCACTTGAATTCTTGCCTCAGTGGTGGGCAGGAGTGAGTTTTGAGAACTTAAAGACTTGGTCCATTTTGAGTTCACTCTTTTTGCTTCTCATTCACAGTCTGAGATGTGAGTTCTTGGGTATTTCTACCACTCTGCCTGGTGCTTGAGGCCATGTCTCCCTCCATGAAGGGGATGGGTCTCCTTCTAGAAACTTCCTCTGTAAGCTGCCTTGTTCGTGGTATATTTTTTTTTCACAGAAATAGAAAAGTAGCTAAGACAGTGAGTAAAGTTAATAAGTTAATAGTGTTCTCCATGTTCTGAGAGATGGTCTAGTAAGGGGGGGCGGATTGTGGGTACCACAATTTGTCCTCCAATGAAGAAGAATGTAGGGGGAACTTGGGAACCCACTGTTTTATGATTGTCATCTGAGATGGGGTAAGTATCCGGTGATACTGGCCCTTAACATATGGAGTCAGCTTCCACACTGGAACATGTCAAAATGCATGCAGTTAAATTGGAGAATGTCTAGTTGTGTCCCAGATTGGTAATGGAGGAGGTGACAGGTCAGCAGAAAACCTCTACCCATTCAGCTTCAGAAATGTGACAAGAAAGGAACCCTCTGTCTTCTTGCTAAGGCTGTAGACACCTTCAGTGGTTGTGAGATACGTTACCTGCAGTGGGTATGTTCCCTCGGGGTTAGATTCGCCACATAGACACCTTCAATAGTTGTGAGATACATTACCTGCTGTGGATATGTTCCCTCGGGGCTAGATTCGCCACATAGACACCTTCAATAGTTGTGAGATACGTTACCTGCAGTGGACACGTTTCCTCGGGGTTAGATTCACCACGTGATGACTCTCTGGCTTCCTTTCTTTCTGAACACTTCATGAAAGTTTGTTTAGTCTACAGAGAATAAACAAAAAGCAAGTCCACGGATGAACACGGTTATTCACGTCGATAGTGCTCCTGAACGTGGGGCTGTTGACTGTGAGCCGTCAGCTAGCCAGTTGGATCTGTTGTCAGGCTGCCATTTTGCGCTGTGTTCCTAACTAGAAAGAAAGTGAGTTGTATTTAGCCAAGAAGAAAAAAATGCTCTTAAAGTGCTGGAGAAGCTAAAACATCTTTTTGAATCTATAAGAAAGTCATAGGGCTGGAGGGATGGCTCAGAGGTTAAGAGTACTGTCCGCTCTTCCAGAGGTCCTGAGTTCAATTCCCAGCACCCACATGGTGGCTCACGACCATCTATAATGAGATCTGGTGCCCTCTACTGGCGTGCAGTCACACATGTGGGCAGAATACTGTATAAATAATAAATTAATTTAAAAAAATTTTTCCAACTTTACCTTTTTAAACATATATTAGTATTTTGCCTGCTAGAATGTATTGTCTACTAAGTGTATTCAGTGCCCTTGGGGACCAAAAGAGGTCACTGATGCCTGGGGACTAAAGTTTCAGGCGGTTGTGGGCCACTGGATGTGAGTACTTGGAACTAATCCTAGTCCCTCAGCATAAGCAGCAAGGGCCTGCTCACCCAGCCGTCACTCCACCCCTCAGCCTTACCTCTGAGATGACGCTGAGGCACGCCCTTTAGGACTTCAGCTTTAAAACATGGTTTAGACAGCTTTTGGTCCTTCACCCATTAGCACAAATTGGTGCTCAGTTTTGCTTCTGTTTTTGCACGGCTGGGAACTGAACCCAGAGTCTTTGGTAAACTTGGCAAGGGCTCTGCTCCGAGCCACGTCCCCATTGGCATGCTTCTATGAGAGTGATGGTGTAAGTCACTCTTGTCCCCTACTGTTCCTTATTTTTTTTTAAGATTTATTTATTTATTATTTAGGCAGCATCATGCTTGCACATGCGCCTGCACACCAGAAGAGGGCACCAGATCTCATTACACATGGTTGTGAGCCACCACGTGGTTGCTGGGAGTTGAACTCAGGACCTTTGGAAGAGCAGACTCTTAACCTCTGAGCCATCTCTCCAGCCCCCTCTAGTGTTTCTTAAGTGCCATATGATTTACGGCTGTTTATGTTGGTTTTGACACTTGCTTAAGGGGGTTTGCAACTCTCTACATTTCTGAACTACTTTGTTCCTATGTCTAATTAATAAGTAGTTTATAAGAAGATAAGTTGAAATTATGCAAGTACTTTGATAAAATCTCTATCAATTTATTGCTCATCTAAGTGAGTGTATCATTTGCATTGAGTCAGCCCATCAGCTGTTCCCAGAAATAGTCTGACTTCTGCAGCCTGAGGGCAATGCAGCTTTCTCTCTGTAGGGTTGGGGGAACATGCTCGTCCTTGCTGGATGAATAAATATGCCTTAAAATAAAAGACTCATGCCACGCTATACAAGCTTAGAGGTGTCTCTGTGGCTGTGATAAAGTCATGATCTGGCAATTCAGTCATTCCTCCAATTCTTTGCTTTTCTCTCAGTGGAGCAGTGGGATTAGGCAGGTGCACTGGGGGATACAGCTGCAGTCACGCTTTCCTCAGCGCCTCACAGTGACGGAAAACCAGTGCGCCAGTGCCCTGTAGATAGTGTGTGCCCTGTAGATAGTGTGCTCGCGGCCAATGTGCTGTACAACTGCTTTCCTGCTCTTTTGTGTTGCCACAGTGTGTTTGTGTCAGTGCCTGAGAGCAAGGCATCTGCTTCCTATCCCCCACACTGTCGCTCTACCAGGAATTACCATTTACTTCATGCAGGCAAATGCATACCATACACAGCCTTTTTTTTTTTTTTAAGCATGCTGAAAATAATAATAATGTTCTGGGCTTTGCTATTCTTAAGTTCACTCCCCCTAAAACCACTCAGCACAAACAACCTCTAGACCAACTCTGTCTGGGAAGAGCAGATTTAGAAAGAAGGGAGACACTATAGACAGTACCACATAGAAGAGAGAAAATAGAGCGTCTCGGCCTCATCAACTGTGGGATGCTGCAGGATGTTGACTCACTTCCCAACTATGGTCCTTCCTGAGCTCAGGAAAAACTAAACAGCCTTTCATGCAGTAGGGACAGCTCAGACAACCCCCACCCCATCCCCCGGCCATGCACGGCCGTGTAGCTAGCCGTCGCCAATGCTAATATCCGGCACTGGACACTGTGTAACTATTTTCCAAAAGAACAGATCAAACAAGCTGTCAAGTATAGAAAACTGTATACACAGTACTTGCCTGTGCAAGCAATGGGGATAGTTGGACAAATCAAAGGAAAGAAAAAATAACTGATGACGCTTTTTAAAACAAATGTCGCTCCCTCCTTTTAAAAGTGCGTTGGCAGAGAGCATAGCCTGGTGAATCTTGCCAGCAAATAAAGCAGAACTCAATGCTCTGGCCAGCCTCTCCTGGGAAGATGGTGGAGCCTTTAATGGAGAAGTGTCCCCAGTTATAAATAACTGTCCCAAACTTCTAATTATTTGTCACTCCTGAAGTATTCTCTGGGCAAAAGTCTGAGTGCTTTTCACATCTGACCAGTAACAGGAACTTTGTCCAAGAAGGGGCAGCCAAGCTGTAAACAAGCCAGCTCCAGCCACACTGTGGTGAGCGTTTTGTACAGAATTTGACCTGCCAGTCAAAGATCAGCGGCTGGAACTGTTTTTTGCTGATTCCAGCCCTGGACACAGTAAACCAAGGACCACAGGCCAGTGAGATGTCCTTAACACTGTTCACTTCTCAACAGAGTCTACACGTAAAGGGTCCTCCCCGCTCGAACGTGTGTGCCGTCTCGAAACAGATTGCTTGTAGGGACTAATAACCAAATCTCTCTGCCTTTCAGATCCTCAGCCTTGGCCTTGGGAGAACGGGCGCGGCGTCGGCGAGGGACTCGTCGGAGAAAACAGCACTGGCTCTTCGACACTTGTTTGTCTTCTTGTCTTTGAACAGCCTACATGCCTGTCCGGCCACCCTGCCTTGAGTTCAGAATGTGAGCTGTTGGTTTTTCTGAGCCTTTCCGTCCTTTTGGAAAGCAGCAGTTTTTACAGGTTTGGCTTCGTAAAGACATCTTTTCTAACCAATAACTCTGCAACATTAAAAACGTGTGCATAAGACGGCTGCGTGGCACCCTGCAAAAAAGTGGAAAGACTTTTTAAGACTTGATAGTAATTAAGAGACGCGATGAACCTGGCTCAGTTCCTATCAATCTAAGCCCTTCTGGCAATCCTCCTTTCCCCAATGGCAGGTGTCCACAGCTGCGTAAAGACCGCCACCGTCGTACCCCAGTCCCATAGTTCTCCTAAAAGCACGCACCCCACAGTGCAGTCAGGACAAGAGCTTGCTGTGCCTTGATGGCCTCCTCTCTCAGCTGTCTGCTGTGGCTGTTGACCGATGGTCGGGACACTCTTTCTCTCACTGCTTCCAAAACTGTGCCGTGGTGACACTCGGTCATTTCCCCTTTCACGCAACCTTCAAGACAGAAGGAATTCTTCCGCTGTCTGAATTCTCCTAGGCCTGATCATTTCTCGTGCAGCTTTTCATATTCAACAGAATGCTGTGCTTATTTTGCCCTACTAAAATTGCTCTAAGGTATTTCTAATAGTTTGCTTATATATTTCCATATACGTTGCTTAACTCAACATCTGATTTTCAGTTCCCATTCAGATAGCACTTGAATGAATGAATGAATGAATGAACCAATGGATGATGAATGAACGCACGAGTACATGAGTGAGCAGGCACGTTAAACATCACAGCGATAACTCGAAATAAGAATTGCAACGGGAGTTGCATAGCACCAAAACCGGAGTAGTGAGGCTTTGAAAGGCGGAGTGAGTGGATTATAGTGTGCTCTGGAGGAGTCTCGGAGATCGGATGGAAAGTTTAGACTGTAAGGATGATAAAGGAACAGGGACCACGCACTGCCTACCCAGCTGCGCCATGCCGCAGGTTGAGCAAATAATACGTGGGAAGTTCTTGAAAGGCCGGAGGAGTTTAAGTAAACGGTGCCTTTGTTGTTTCTTATGTCTGTAACTGGACCTGGCAGGTCTATGCCGCACGCCCACCAGGACTCAGAAGCTCTCCGTGTGCTGAAGCTTGTTCCTGATGGTTGGGGAAGATGGTGAGCCTACCAAGCATGCGCAAGGCCCAGGCGTAAGAGTGGAGGGAGAAGTCTTTGTACAAGTGGCCATGGAAATAGCAGGACTGGGAGCAGCTAATAACTGTTGCCTGCCTGTGTACTGAGAGCCTCAGAAGATCCTCGGCAGCTCATTTCACCACAGCTGTATACGGCCAGGGAGACAACAGAGATTCATGTTCCGGTTTCTGCAGGATCCTCCTGGGACAAAATGTTCTGTGTGTCAGGAACCCCCTCGCCCTGGGAATGCAGTAGAAACTGGCCATCGAGGTGCAGAGAGAACAGGCATTTGGCTATGCAGGTTTGCCTCCTGGGAGAATCAGAAGGCAGGGGTAGCGGCCCCAGGCCCAATGCAGCAGCCCTCTGTAGCCAAGGACTGCAGTCACCACACACTGGCGAGGGTACAGAGGGTACAGGGAACAGATACCAACCAAAGCCAGCATGTGTCATGACCTTCGGCCAGACCCCCACTGGTAAAGGGAAATACAGAAGCAAGGGGCAGCCTCCCAGCGGAGGATGGTCAGCCACTGGTGGTTCGTGCAGTAGGATGACCCCCATCTTGTTAGTTAGGATGAGAGTGGGGGAAAAAACATGCACTGGATTTTGTCTTATACAATTTCTGAGACCTTGTATTTGAGACCAAACCTAGGCTTTTCATGGAGGGAAGAAAACAACAAGAAGAAACGGTGCCCCATTAGTTCAACCTTCCAGAACAGTCCGAAAAGAATGGCAGCATTCTGGTTGTCAGTCTTGGGTTTGTAGAGGAAATACAACAACAGGCTTAGAAACGAGCAAGAACGGCAGTTACAACAAAGGCCTGTGGTGAAAGCCCATGGGAATGTGGGGGCATAGAAGGAAAGAGAGGAGTAATGGGTGGCCTTTCAACCGAGCTCAGAACACAATAGAAGGATGCACCTGTGGCTGCCTTGTGCCGCGCCTTTCTCCATCCCGTGGCCTTGGCAGGATGGGCAAGGGTAGGTGCATCGGCCCAGCTGGTCCTGTCTCTCCAGGGGACAGCTGGAGGTAGGAGCGCCTGTTTTAAATCTGCTATTTGTCAAGACTGTGAGTTTCTCAGAAAAGTTCAAGAAATATTTCAGGAGAAATTATATTGAAAAATAAAATATTGGATTTGGCAAAAGGATATACACATAATAAATTTATCCTTTTCATAACAAAATTTAGTGGTTCTGTTTTTCCAAAAAAAAAATATATCAAAATAATAATTGCAGTTTGCTTACAGCTCTCTTTTGGAAGACACACTTCAATTTAAATATATCCTTATTTATTTTCTTACGTAACAAAGGAGGCAAATGTCGGTGAAAGAAAAGACATCCCGAAAGTATTTCCATGGAGACTATGGGGCGTTATTCTTCTTAAAGTGAGGGGCAGGGAGCTGGGTATTTGAACATTTTTCCTCTTGGAAGTCACATTCCTGTGGCATGGCTCAAATTAAATCTCTTGGTCATATTGAAAGGGGAAAGAAGAAAATTACTATATTGAAACCAAAAAGAAAATGAATCTGGCTCTTTTTATTATATTTTCTCTGTCTGTGACTTCCCAACCTGTCCTGCTTGAGCAAATATACAAACAGAACTGTACACAGGAGGAGGCAGCTGTCCCAGACGTCCACTGGCTCCTACGCTGGACTTTCCTTCTAAGGTCCTCAGTGAGGATCTTCATAGAGAGAAGCCGTGTGAGTATTCTCTGTGTATCACTTCTCGGTTTATCCTCCATTCCAGGAGAAAGAAAAGAAGCCAGATATGAACAGATTTGTTTAACTGAAAAATAATAACAGTCAAACTGGGCACAGTGGCACACACTTGTAAGCACTAAGAGAGGCAGAGGCAGGAGGGTCCTGTGAGTTCGAGGCTAGCCTGGTCTACAGAGTGAGTCTAAGACAGTCAAGGATACACAGAGAAAGCCTATCTCAAAAATAACAACAACAACAACAACAACAATAATAATAATAATAATAATAATAATAATAATAACAACAGTCATTGACTGGAGAGTTAAGAACACTTGCTGCTCTTGCAGAGGACCGGGGTTTGTTAGAGTCTAAAACTTGAAGGAAAAACCGCAGACTCAGAGCAAGTGCAAACAGCAAAGAGCCTTTATTTCTGCAGAAGTCCAGCACGCAGGGCTCACCACTCAGTCAGAACCGCAACCACAAGGTGAGCTCGCAGGCTCTTTTTAAAGCCATTTAAGGGGTCTCCAGATACAGTTAGGGCATCTTTGTTTCTATTGGTGTAAACCAGACGTGCGGGTATGGGTGCACTGGGGATTGGCTAGGACCAAATCGGGAGTTAGTCATGACTTAGGGCCCGCTTACACCAGCAGTTGAGCAACCTTATCTCTTCTGGCCAGATGTCTTGACCAGTTCTGATTGGTTGCCCATTTTCTGTAGTTTTTCCTGTACCTGAAGTTTCTATTTCCAAGAAACAGAAACTTAGGCCTAGGCTGGCTCAGTGAGAAAATGAAGCCGCCGTGGAGTCAGGTTTATTTAACCAGATCCCCTCAGATTCAGTCCCCAGCACCTAAATGCCATTTCATAATTAGCTGTACCTTCAGTTCCAGGAGATTTGATGGCCTCTTATGACCTCCACAGACACCAGAAATGCATGTAATGCACATACATATATGCAGACAAAACACTGCGTGCGTGCGTGCGTGCATGTGTGTGTGTGTGTGTGTCCACAATTGTCTAGCAGAACCATGGTAATTTACACAGAGCCATGAGCATTAAGTCCTACCTGCAAGTAAATTTAGAAAAAGGGGACAATAAAGAAGTTACAGTGCAGCAGTTCTTGTCGCTCTGACTTTGTACAAGCAAACACATGTATACAAAGTTAATTTTTTTTATCCCTTTACTTTTTCAGGTAAGAACATTTAAGCTGTTTCTATTTCCTAGCCATTGTGACTAGAGCAGCAATGAATGCTGAGCAAGGATCTGAGGAGCAGGGTATCGGGTGGTGGTGATGCTATTAGGAAGAGGGCAGTAGAGGAGTGGACCTCGGGGAAGGTGCTTCATCAGCATCACACACATGAGAAAGCACCAGGCTCGCCAGTGACACTGTAGGTGAGCATCCGACCTTCCACCCATGGGGAAGTTACTGGACGCCAGAGAGCATGTACCAGACAATCAATCTGCATGGCTACTTTTTAAAGAAGAGATTTTATCTTTATTTTTAATTATGTGTGCATGTGCATATCTGTGTGTGGGTATGTGCACATGAGTGCAAGTGCCCACGGAGACCAGAAGTGTCAGATTCCTTGGAGCTGGAGTTACAGGTGGTTGTAAGCCATGGTGTGTGTGTGTGTGTGTGTATGTTGAGAACCAAGCTCAGGTCCTCTGCAAGAGCAGTACGGGTGCTTACCCTCTGAGCCATATCTCCAGCACACAGCATGGGCTCTTAAGCCTGTGGCTCTGTAGCTGACTATCTGAACCCAATCCTGTGTCTACCAAATTCATCAGATATGAGTTCTGGGGCAAGGACTTGATACACTTAATTTTTTTGTTTGTTTGTTTTGCACATTTAGATAATGGAATTCAATGAAATGCTCATGCTTTTATTTGTTTGCAAGATTAAAATGTAAATCATATGTTAAATATTTAGGAAAAAGCTTGGCAAAATGAGCCACCCACGTTCTGTGGTTGGAGGATACTGGTCAGTCACCAAATAACTATTGTCTTCAAAGGCATTCATCAGGCTGAAATTCTGGAAGGGATGCGCATTCGACTTGTCTTCCCTAATTACTTTTGAAGTTGGACAAAGTATGCAAAGCAATTGTCTCCAGGCCACGGTCAACACAGAGCTCTAAATGATGGGCAGAGAGAGAAAGACAGAGAAAGAGATACAGCGAGACAGAGACAGAGAGGACACAGAGAGAGACCGCCAACTGTCACAGCTAGTTAATCTAGTTTATTCAAAGCGCGTAGTTCCAGGTCAAGGAACCTAAACAGGAAGCGGCGACTTCCTGACCCTATGAAGCAGGGATTGGAGTTTTGGGCTATTGCAGCAGCAGGAATTTGTGTCTCATGTCGCCGGACCTAAGGCAGCGTCCCAGAGAAGGAGCCTGAGGAATCTGCATGGGTGCCCCTGAGTCCACCTGCATGCCCGTGCATGCTTATGAGGAACATCAGCGAGCGGTAGCTGCTTCAGAACCATGCCTAAGCAGAAGCATCAGAGGTTACCAAAGTCCAATAAAGTAAAAACAAGCCAGAGTTGGGGCCCCAGAGAAGTCCTGATTTGGGAAGAGAGTAATTCTAGCCACGGAGTAAAGAATTCTGTAGACTCAGCCCAATGAAACCAGAAAGCAGAGCTCAATTGAGCTGTCAATAAGTTAATTCTCTTTCAGGAAAATAAAACAACAACAGTCCTGTCAGGAAACAAACCCAGACCCTCAGCAATATAGCATCCCATTATAATGCTTAAAAATGAAAGTCTTCCATGGATATGAGTGTGTGTGTGTGCATGTGTATGCATGTGCTTGTGTGTGAGCAAGTGTGTGCATGTGCGTGTGTGTGTGTGTGTGTGTGTGTGTTTATGTGTGTGTTTTTGTGTGTATGCGTGGATGTGTGTGCGTGTGCATGTGTGTGTGTGCATGTGTGTGGATGTGCATGTGTGTGTATGTATGTGTGGTGTGTCTTCTGTCTGTCTGTACAAACCAGGGATAAAATAAACAAAAGAAACAGAGGATGTACGTGATAATTACTAGAGTAAAGCCCATGGCCAGAGATGAATGGGTAGACAGAGAGCTTCAGCAAATAAATGGAAAGTAAAAGGGAAAGAAGCAAATAAACTATAGCACTGAAATGTATTTTATCTGGAATAAAATTTTTTCTGGAATAAAATTTTTTCTGGAAATAAAAGGTGCTAAAGTAGGCTTAGTGGCATTTTGGATACAAAAACAAAAAAACAAAAAACAAAACCAAAGCTCTTGAAGAAACCAAATAGAAACTGTTGAAACAGAACAAAACTAAGTGACAAATACCAGGAAAACAACGGGACAGAGCTTCAACACCCTGTGGAACACCCAGAACTCTCAAAGTCCCAGACAGAGAAGAGACATCCTGGCAGTAAAATAAATAATGAACTGAAAGAAACAATATTCTAAGAGAAAAATCACCCAGCATAATGAAAAATAACAATACAGCGAGAGCAACAAAGAAGCTAATGTCCTCAAGTGCGTTCATTAATTTCCTCATGAGGAGAAAGAAGACATTTAAAACCTTGGTTTTGAAAATCTCAACATCTGATTTGAACCCTGATGGAGAAATGAGGCACAAACAACACAGACAGCCACATAGAGACTGATCCTGGTGCAGCTGCTTTATCCCAAAGATTGTATTGTTGTTGTTTATTTTTTATTATTTTATTTGGGGGGCCACAATGGTGAAGGGCAGATATGAAGGGACAGAGCTGTGAGTGGCATTGGGGTACATGAAGTGAAATTCACAAAGAACCAATAAAAGGTAAAAAAAAAAAAAAAGAGTTGTGCTTCTAAAGAGTATAGTCATGTTTAAAAGTACGCACACTGTACTAGAACTTAAAAATAATGCAGCAGTAACTGGCAGAAGCCTGGGGAAATAGGCAAAGCTGCCACTGACACGGGTGGCACGGCAGCCATCCCTCCATACTGCTAATGCTGCACAGGAAGAGCAGGGCCAGGGTGTAGAACTGGGCGCACTGCCAACCAGCCTAATCTAATTAGTGTTTATAGAATACAAACTACATGTGGTGTTATTTTTTAAAAAGCTTTAATTTAAATTTAAGGGTTGAAATACTGTGAAGTGTATTGTCACAAAAACAGGGAAGTAAATTAGAAACAAATAAAATACATCAAAAAGAAATCTTCACATCTGTAAATTATCAACCATTTATAAATAATGTTAAATCAGAGTAGGATCGAAGCAGGAAGCTTGGAAAATATTTTAAGAAGTGTCCAGTGTAGTAAGTGCACTGACACATACATCTCAGGATGCTTACGTGAGAAGACTTAAAATCGATGGCTTGCATTGCTCTTGCTTGTCCTCCAGAGTTTGATCATAAGAGCCGTTTTTGTTGGAGACACAACACACTTGAGACATGGGGCGGTCAAACAGAGACTCACCTGGGAGCTTCCTACGTTCGAGCGAGTTTTCATAGTGATGGGAGAAGAAATGCAGTGCCCAGCATTATCCAGACATGAACCCTGTAAGCTCCAAGAGTGACCAGCCTGCCAAGACATGTCATGCCATGGATGTCATGGAAGTCACAAATCACTCCCTGACTGGATTGAAGGACCACGGCACAAGTTAAAACCCATACAAGTCACCATTACTGGGGCCAAGACTCTGTGGCTAGACAGGCCACGACCCTAGGGGAGAGCCTACTGCCATTACTTTGCCAAACTGACACGGTACGAAACTGAGTCCTGCTGGCGTGCCTCTTACCAGAGATGGCTGCTTCTCTCAGGCCTCCCCAGAGAAGCTCCTTCTTACAATGAACAACCATTAGTGGGGACAGGTGACAACCGATCTTATTCTCTGCCCAAAAGGAGCAGAGAGAAAGAAACCGTAGAGTAAAATAACACAAATGGCCTGTATTCTGCATTTAAAAAAGAAAACAGAAGCAAATTAAGCTAAAATGAAGATGAAAATAATAAAGAGTGATGATCAACTTAAAAAGAAAAAGAACAAGAGACACACAGAAAATAAATGAAAGCAACAGTTAATCTTTTGCTAATTACCTCTACAAGTCTCGTACTAGACCGATAAAGGAAAAAGTCTACGAAATTACAAACATGAATCTAGAATACTTACACTAAAAATATAAAATAGTTAGGAATAAATGTAAACAAAAATATGAAGATGCTTTATCTGAAAACTGTAAAAGACTACTCAGAAATACCAAAGAAGGAATTAAAAATACGAGTTCATAGGTGCAGATGCCACACAGATGTGAGCTCTGGAGTCAAACCTTCCCAAATCTGTAGACAACGCCACCCTGAGGAAATGTGCAGCAGATAATAAACTACACACGGAAGTACAAACAGTCCAACTTGTAACACGAGACTTAGTGGTCTCTCATTCATTAATTTCAAAACTGACTGTCATCAAAAATATTGTGACAATATACAAAATGAAAGGATGTTAAAAATATACATATGCACTATTTATCAAATGTCATATATGTGTAAATTCCTGCAGCTCAAATATAAGAATAGCACAATAAGGTTGGGAGACGACTGAAAGCTGGCAAGCGTAAGCGGGACAGCAGTCTATAAAGAAAGGAAAAATCACAGCCAAGAAGGGAATCTCCAAATCTTATCAATATCAGTAGCTATTAGGATCCAGTTCTGACTTGTTTCTAACCCTCTGGAACTGACATAACATGTAACGTGTGAGGTACAGTAGAAATATGACATCTAAAGCTGATATAACGAAGACACCAAGTTGGCGGGTGAGGAAAGCAACCATTCTCATCAGCCAAGGGCACCCTGGGACAATCTCCTGAAACATAATGCCTATTTTTTTCTGGAGTCCATAGTTATTTTTATCCTTTGAAATATCCCATGAAATATTGTATTAATGCTTGAGGTGTTTGCAATAACGTATTACCTTTTCATTTTAAGGTGCTATTTCCATATATATATATTTCCATAAATTTCCATATTTCCATATATATATATATATATATATATACTGCCCGGTGCCTTCACTAAGCTCTGTCTTCATGATCAGACGCTCATGGGATCTCCAATGGGAGAGGGACCAGTTCACAGGAAGTGGGAGAGACCTCAGAAAAGACAGGGGAAAAGAAGACTGGGTGCTAGCAAATAAGTGTTTTGAAAAAAAACTCCACAGGATAAGTGCTCCAATCTACCACTCTGACAAACAGCAGGGTGCCCCACAACCAGCACAGAATAAACAGCAGACCCTTCCCAAGCAAAGGGACCATCTGGACCCTAGGAAGAACCTCTGCCCATGAAGGTCCCTCAGAACCTGGTGCTCCCTGCAATGGCTTCTGTGGTGAAACTGGATTGTGCTTGCAACCCTACGGCGAGATCAAGAACCACTGATACAAAACACATTTTTTACCTCAAAGGAAATGAGAGGATTTTTTTTTCCTGAACCAAATTTAAGTGATCTTGACCTGCGGACAAGGATTTAGGTTGTCCCGAATAACATGCTCTAATGTGGAAACCACTGCATGAACTTTTTATAGCTACAGAACAAAAGAGTTAGTTCATCAAGGCACTGACCACAGGTGGGCGTTGTTTAGCAGAGCAGGGGACACTGCTGTAGGTCTCAGATGGTCTCTCTTGACGTTCTTAGCTTTGGAGTTGGTGGCTGCTTGCTGTCTGCTAAGAATGCATCCCGAGTATGCAACCTTTGTCATGACTGGTTTTTGTTTTGTTTTGCTTTTTAAGATCACAGCAGTCCAAAATGAACAGGTTGCTAAGAAGCATCTCACATGGTAGGGGGGTCTCTGCAACACGTAAAGGGTTATCCAAAGTTGTGACCCACTGTGTCTTCACAGTGCAATGAGACTCACCACCAGGATGCTCACCGTGTCACAGCAGTCCAACTGGTATCGTGTGTCTTGTGAGAGCTTCTGAAAAACAGGGCTCTTCTCTGTAAAACAATTCAAGGCAGCTTGCGAAAACACACAAGCTCGGAGAAACCAAATAGATGAGCGAATCTGAGTAAAGGGGAAACAAGGGCAAGAAAATAAAAGAAAACCAAGGGGACAGTTAGGATATCAACGCATGTGAGGCAGGACACATCCGAGTTACTATTCATACACAAAGCTGGCTACAGGCATGTGTTTAAACCCGGTGTTAGGTGGGAAGAGAGAAACTTTATCTGCACTTCACAGGGTATGTGAGTTTAGAATAAATGAGTTGCTTGTGAGACACAGCCTTTCCTGAAAATGAGGGTTCAGAAGAATTTCTCTGTGGATAAATATAAAAGAGACTACAAGAGCTTGTGTCCTCCGCAACATTATCTGTAGTCAACATAGTGATGACCACTGTAGCTATTGACCGTAACATCCCAAAGTGGAGTCAGTAAAAATATTGTTCTTTGGGGTGGGAAAGGCAGCCCCGTTGTTAAGAGCACTAGTTGCTTTTGCAGAGGGGCCCAGGATTTGGCTCCAAGCACCCACATATCAGCTGAAAACGATCCTCAACTCCAGCTTCAGGGAGCTAGCACCCTATTCTCACCCCTGTGGGCGCTAGGCACTCACATGGTACGTGTTTGCTGAGGTCAGGCCGTGGAGGCCCGCACTCCATCCAGCTTGTCCTTTCTTGGTAGGCCATGCAGAGAGGTCCACCTGTGAAGAAGCTGAGGGTGGCCTCGAACCGCCAGCCTACAGGGAAGCAGATCCAGTCCCACCTGAACTGTGAGGTGACTGTACTGTCATCTAACGTGTCCTAAACCTGAGGGCTCAGCTAAGAGGACCCAGGAGAGCTTTGACCAAAGTGTGGGGACGCGAAGGACACAAGCCTTGCTCAGAATCTCAGGGGTTTGTGCGTACTCAGGGATTCAGCAAGGAATTTCCGTTGCCCTAGATTAGCCAAGACTCCTCTGGGCACGCGTGTGACTTTTTTTTTTTTTTTTTTTAGAATACAGAATAACAAGTTATGAGACAGAATTGAGTCTGGGGTGGTTTAGTACCTTTGTAAGTGAATAGAACATGGAATTGAGATTTTTAAGCCCTAGATGAGGAGCTACAAGCCATCAAACAGTGCCATGGGTGGTGTAGGGGGATTAGCCTTCCCCAGCGATGAGCACCCCAAGTGCTTATCCAACCCCAAGTGGCAAGCCCTAAGATAACGTGCAGACAAGCAATAACAAAGGAATCCAGGCTCGAGTCTCCATCCCGCTTTATTACAAGACCCGGTTATGTAAGACAATGTACTAAGCCTTCAATTTGGAGGTTGTAAAAACTAATTTTAAATCTTCTCAAAATATGTTATGATCGTCCACCAAAAAAAAATCTAAGTAGCCTTTCTGGACCACTTTAAAATTATGAGCATCGCAAAAAAAAAAAAAAAATACATACAAAATTTCCTCCCATATTCCCAAGAATAATTCTTTCTCATTTTTGTTTTTTATATCTGCAAGTTGTGACATGTTTGTTCTTTCCCCTCTTATCTAACCATCTTCACTCCTCCAAATTATTTATTTCAAATATATCTTGTCTACATATCCTTTTCATTTATTTCCTTTATATCACCATGGCACCCACATGATCGTAACCATCTCTCTGTGGAAACTATCACGGAACCATGTCACCATGACACCACATGCCATGGCACCACATCTCCATCGAACCTTATCTCCATGACAACATAGAACCTTATCGCCATGACAACATACACCACGGCACCATATCTACAGTCACCTTATCACCACCACACTGTGGCACCGTATTGCCATGTCACTGCGTCATCAGGACACCACACCACTGTGACACGGTGTCACCATCACACCACACACCACGGCAGCACATCACTATGACACCACATCACAAAGGCATCGCAGGCTGTGACTTTTGTCTAGGTCTCAGTGTCTAGGTCTCTTGGGTCTATGCACCCCCATCTCACAGCTGGAAACTGAAACTGCCTGCTTCTCTGCGCATGCTACGTTACATCCACTTTAAACGACTGGCTCTTGTTCCAGTGATAACAGTGGATCGGTCCAAGTTAAGCAAGTTGAGATCTTTCCCTAGAACAGACCAAAAAAAAATTATTTGTAGTGGCTTAAATGTTGGGTCTTGTAGGGTTTTTTTTTTTGGTTTAATTTTTTAACTAATATATTTTATTACAATGTATTAATTGAGTGTACATTACTTATAACTTGACTAACTAAACCAATAGGAAAAGAGGATTAAGGAACACAATAACAAAAATCGTAAGGATATCAGTTTCAAGGAGGCATAATCAGCAGGATTTCTTCTGCTGGAACCTGGAGTAACCAGAACCCAGAACCTCAGCAGGAGCCGGAGCCCTGAAGCCTTCCCTGGAGCAGTTCTCTCTAGGAGTGTCTCGAAGTGCAGCAATGAACAGCCAAAACTATCCGAAGTCTCCAACAAGCCCTCTCTCCAGTTCTGGGCTCATTTATATATCTCCTCCCAAAGTCTGCTCACGGGATCTTTTCAGCTGGCAACAATCAAGCTCCCGCACGAGGTGGCTTGTTTTCTAGTGGATTAACCTCACCTGTTCTCACAAGACCATCCCGATCCCACACTTGGGATCATAAAAAAACAGGTTTATCTATCCTTCAGGGTCTGGATTGTTGTCAACCACACCTCTCCCCATATGTGTCAACAAAAGAAGGGAACATGTGTCGTCGAAGAAGAAGAGCAAAGCGTACATAGGGCAGCTGAGGTGGGAGTGGGGGCAGAAGGCTACTGATCGTCTTCCTTGCGCCTCCTGCATTTCAGTCCTGTTTCCTTCCATCTTTAGTTCTTCCCACCACTTAAACAGTCCCAACTGACAGTCTGTGGGAGTCCCCTCACTGTACTCACTTCCTGTTTCTGTGCTGTGTGCCTCTATGGGAGAAGCAAAACTGCATCTCTACACTTGGGTTTTGTTTTTGTTTTTCAGCAAGAGCAGAAACCCTTAGCTAGGATGTGAAGACCCAGAGATGCAGAGTTGGACACACACACTGGAGACAGGACAAGGAAAGGGGGCTGGAGAAGGGCTAGCTGGGCGGAGAAGTGACGATAAAAGTGAGGTTCATGTCACATTACATCTGCTGCCAGCCCCTTCAGCCTCTACACTTCCCCATCCCACTGATAAGAAGAACTACACTTTCCTTTCAGTGAGGGCATCTTTCACACGTGAGTCTTATCTTTTGCACTCAAGAAGCAGGTGAGAGTGACGTGACCCCAGTCTGAATGGCAAGTTCAGGGCTCGTGTGTTCTTACCCCTCATCTGCTGACAGGCAGGTAAACTGGAGCTGGGGGGTGAAAACACTTGACCTTTAGCTTAAGGATGAAAGCTTTGTCAATAGTAAAGTGGAGGCTTGTAAAGGAGAGGTAATGTGGGGGTTTCGGTTTTTGCTTGCTTGCTTAACTTGGCTTTTCATTGATTTTTGTTTTATACGGTAGAGGAGGAGGGAAAAAGGCTGTGAGGGCCAGAGACGATGGGTGATTCCAAGGAAACGGTGTCTTCCTGCCATGGCTGACACTGATGCACATACGGACTGACAGAGACTGTGACAGCACGCACAAGGCTTGTACACGGGTGCCTGTCTTTAAATTAGAAGACCAAGGTAGATCAGTATAAAATATACTTATAAGCTTATTGTTGGCACATAATGGCCAAGGGCCTTCTGATGTAGGAACCCCCTGCATGCACTTTATCCAATAAGTACCCATTCTCCTGAGCCCGGTCCCCTCCAGGGGCTCAGGGGCTACAACAGCAGGCAATGCTGCCATCTGCTGGAGTTGATAGAAATTACACCATTGGGTCATATTTGTTCAAATGTTAGTTTCAGTATTTAAATATTTATTAAAGAATGGAGGAGGAGGAGGACGAAGAATAAGAATAAGAATAAGAATAAAAATAATAATAATAATAATAATAATAATAATAATAATAATAATAATAAGAAGAAGAAGAAGAAGAAGAAGAAGAAGAAGAAGAAGAAGAAAAGAAGGAAATAGAAATGTGTGTATGGTGACATACATAGGTAACCCCACTACTCAAGAGTCTGAGACTGATGAAAAGTCTGAGGCCAGTCTGAGCTACATCGTGTGTAGGAACCAGGCCCGACTGGGCTACCGGCCTGTCTTGCTGTTTCATGTCCTGTTTCTAGCAGCTTCCATGTCTGTGTTTATCTTGGTTAGCTAGTCGTGTTTACTGCTCTGAGAACGCGCCCCTCCCTTCCTCGAGACTTTTTCTCCTGTGTGCAATCACCTCTTGAGGGATTTCACCTGGGAGGAGGATTCCTGTTTTGCTGCCTATAAGAAGGCTCTTTGGAACCCTGGAGAGAATAAACCACTGCCGCGGCTGCTGCAGCTGCTGCGCTCTTAGCACAAAGGACCCACTGTGTTATGGTGTGTGTGCATGTGTGTGCATGTGTGTGTGCATGAGTTAAATCCGCAGTCCCTCGCCCTTGACTCAGCACCGCGGTGACGAGGGCGCAGAAATCATGAACTTGAAGCAAGCCTGGGAGAGGAAGGGAGGGGGTGGGAGGGAAGGAGGGAGGGAGAGTCTAGTTATACCTAATGATAATGTTCATCTTTTAATTTTTGATGAGATTGTTAAATTGTAAGTACATTGAGCTCTGGAAAGGCTGCAGTTTGGGGGATCACTGTTGTCTTTGAGTAAGTGTGTTTTGCTCTCAGGTGGTGCCATCAAATTACAGCATTAAGTCAAGAACTCCCGCTTAGTCAAATGTGCTTTGCAATGGAACAGACCCCAGACCCTGCGACTGCTCCTCCACTCAGGCTGGCCAGCAGAATAAAGGACAGGGCGTCTTGGCCGACTTTTGGGGAGGGATGCTCTTTTCACCTGGTTAACTCGGATCAGATCATCTAAGGATGGTAAGTAGCAAAATGGTCTCAGCACAGAGCTGCTTGCTGCTTCACCACTAAGGGAAAATGAAAGATGCGAAGATAATTTTGGTAATTTGTGGTGATGTGAAAACTATAAAACACTAAAAGATATGTATATCAATGAGCATACGAAAGTCACTCTGACCGTGACTATGGAAAATGCCTGTGCTTGCAGAGCTTGGCCAAACTGTGTCTGCCAATGGGCAAATCACAGCAGAGACCTTCTGCATCGTGGTGAGTATGCTATTCCCTCCACTGTTGTAGACAGTATTACTATTTAATATTGATTCATATGATTATTAAATCAGCAGTTATTATTTAACCCGCCATTATAGAAATAACAGACAGAACCCTGTTAGATTTTTAACATGCCTTAAACACTGGGGCTGGGCTGTTCACGGTAACCCATGGCAACCTTCTCCTCTCTCTCCTCCCTTAGCCTCTCCCATGATCCTTTTCCCTCCAAGCACGAGATCCTTGGCTCCGCCTACCGATCTTCTGCCCAGCCCAGGTGTAGGCAACTTTTATTGGCCAGTCAGGGATAACTTGGGAAGTAAGGTTACACAGCATCACTTGAGTGTGAGAGTGTTTGCTGGTAGAACAGTAAAGATCTTGGGGGGACAAGCAATTAACACTTGAGTACATAGTAGCTCTGTATTGACCACAACGCTCCATAGTGCCCTGGTTGTTCTCCTCACATTTGAAAAGCAAAGGAAGCATAGTCGCTTCCCAGAGAGAAACTCTCAACAGTGTCCTTAACTGCACACACACACACACACACACACACACACACACACACACAATTTCTAGAAAATGGCGGAAATAGTTCTTCACATTTCTCTTGAAAAGGCAAATTGTCAACTCAAAAGGAATCCCATTCTTGAGGTGACAAGGGCATCTTGGCCTGAGCTTCTATTTTGTGCCTTCCTCTTTCTGTGCGTCTCTTTCCCTTGTCTGTTGTTCTGGAACTTGCTCATCCTTCCAGGTCATTTGTTTCCATCAAGCCTCCCCCTTCGTAAGGCGAGAGCAGAGAAGACTCGGGGGAGTGACTCAAACCCCTTTGCCCTTACATGGAAAGAGATAGGAAAACAATCCCTTGAGGACCAGAGTGTCACTTCGGAAGGTAAGTTGTATTTCCCTTTACTTGCACTTCCACAGCACAGAAGAATATAAGCCTACATGCTATGGCCGGCCAGAGTGAGGGTAGAGCAAAACCCATGGCAGGAAGGAGACAAGGACACAACAATAACGTTATAGTGAGACATTGTTCACCTTCCACTGTGCTCCCCAAGCCTCCCTCCTCCACGGGAACTTCCTGCAGGTCTCGGGCTCAGCCTGTGTTACACAAGAGGATGGCAGCAGTCCACTCCAGAAGCACAATAGGGCCTCTGAACACTTCGTGCATACTCAGCTGCTTAGAATAATAGTCACGATCTGTGTTGAGAAGCGCAGCCAGGCTTTCTGACCACGGGTGCTGTAGTCTGAAGATGCCTCTGTGGCCGTGACATTTTCTTGCCTCCTGTGTCTTGGCACAAGGGCAGGAGGAAACCTTTTATACATTTAAACCGTGATCTATCTCGACAATGTAGCCAGTGCTGATAGAAAAACAGCAAGAGGAGACCTCAGAGAAGTCAGACTTTAACTAAACCGAGAAAAGGTGGTTTCTCAAAAAGCCACCTGACGAGTGGCTGTGCCTGACTTGTTATCGTGTGGGAGCCAATGAGGTGCGTGTGGCAGATGCCCAGATGATGCGCCTGTTATCTTCTTGTCAGCAACATCATCAAGCAGGCCTGTGCAACTGAGTGGGAGCCAGTCCATCCAGTGAGCAGGTTATAGTTTGTTCACTGTTTTCTCTCTACCTGGCCATGGGCCCAAGGACAGTCAGAAGGTTCCAGAGCTGACTGGTAGATGCTAGTACAAGCTCTCGACACTGGCTACACGTTATCACTCCATCAAATACAAGACTAACACCATGATGGTTATTTCAGAACTGTTGAATGGAGCCAGAACAAAGGATTTTTTAAAAGCCCCTCGCAGGCAGGCCCAGGAACCAGCGTTACTAGACACGCACATGGGTTAGAAGCAAGATGTTTGCATCCTCATCTCATAGCAGCCAGGTCTACCGCTGCGTGTGAACTATCCTGATCTCAGGGTAAAGTTCTGCCCAATAATTTGAGTTCTTGATGTAGTAACTTACCAAGCGGCATTGGCACAAAATGGCAGAACTTCCCACAGCATGAGGAACTGCACATTGCCCTCATCATCAAAGACCAACATTTTACTGGTCTTAACTGAATATCATGTATGTTTTATGTCACATTGATAATTCTGTCTAAAACAATTTCATCTGAATAGTATTAATAGATAAATAAAATTAAGAACCAGTAAAAAAAAATCAATAATTCTAAAGCCTAGTAAATAATTTATTCAGCTAGTAAATAGTTACTCAGTATTTTAGGAAGAAGAGAATATTATGCAATTATAAACACATTCACATGCTCTCTGACTATACAAATACATGTGTTATATACATATAATGTATTAGTGTATGTTATATGTTTATATAATATATATTAGTCAAGATAAAGATTAAGCTCTTTTAATGAGTTTTCAGAATATAGTTCATTAGATAAACTTGAAGGTGATTTGTCATTCATGGATGGAACAATTAAGAGTGATTTTTTTTTTTAAGTGTAAAGAGGTTATTTAAATGGCTGTACATGTCCATTCAACAGGAAAGAAGAAAGAGACAAAACATATCACTTCTGCTCACATGGCCAGGACTTCACCTTCGTGTGTGTGTGTGTGTGTGTGTGTGTGTGTGTGTGTGTGTGTGTTACGTGTGTATGTGTACATGTGTGTGGTGTGTGTGTCTGTGCTTGGTGTGTGGTACATGTGTGTGAGTGTATGTGTTGTGTGTGTGAGTGGGGGTGTTGTATATGCGTGTGCACATGCATGCATTCACACAAAGAATGAGATGCAGAGTCTCCACCTGAGATTCCAGCCCTGGAAGCAGAGCTTTCTATCACTAGCACAAAGGACAGGAGGGTGGGCTTGCCAAACTGTTGGTCCCTGTGGCATCTATGTCCAACTCAGAATCAGTCTCACACGTCTAGTCCAACTTAAATCTTTACCTAGACTATTAAAAAGCTATATTGTCTAAATTTTATTTTATTTTTAAAATATTATTATGTGTCTGTTAATTATTCAGATGCTTAAATTTTGTTTTCATTTTATCAAAATGGCATCTAAGACATGGTTTTATTTACTGGCCGGCCAGAGAGTGACACCTGTTAGAATACAGAGTACGGATCACCTTAGACTCGCAGGTCTGCCCCTCAGTGCTGAGTTGGGTCCTTCTTGAGCACAATAGTGCAACAGAACAGTCTAGTCAGATCTTTTTATTTCCGCTGTCATTATTTCATTCCATTGAGTGGATCCCAGCAGCGTATTAGTGGATCATTTTTTTCTGAGACTCTAATGAAGTCCATAGGCTTTTATGCTCTTCACAAGTGTCAACAATGTCACAGATGTTAAGGGGGTTTGGATATGGTCTTTGCACGAGACTAACATTTAGAGTCCCTTGATGATATGAAAAAGTGTATCAACTTTTTCGGTGTCTCATCTTCCACATGGGATACGAAGATGCAGGCTAAGCCAGTGGCTCTTATTTGTGGGCTGTAGCTAGTGATACCTAAGGTCAGCAGTGTTTTCTTGTCTGACAGCTGCACAGAGTGCCCACTCCGCTGGAGAACTTGATGTTGGACTTAATACGAACCTTTCATCTAGGAGCAAAGTCTTAAGATCGCCTGGACATGACGTCATCAGTGAGAACAGAATGGCTCCCACATAAGCTAACTTGACTACATCACTATTTAAAGAAAGAATAGGTCATTTAAGGAAGGATTTGGTCCTGATGACATTAGAACGACAGGGACCAGTGGAGTGGTGAGAACTGTACTATTTAGAGCTATTTTAGTGGGAAAGGAAGCTGGCACCTGGCGCCTCAGTCCACTTGGAAGGTCCCCATTCATCTCTGGGGGTGTCACCTTAAATAATGTGTCTTTTGGGGTCTCACCTTATATAAGTTGAAAGCTATCGAGCATTTTGTTCTCGCTTTCATCTACACAGCCTTTCATCCGTCTTCTTTCTCGCTATAAACAAAATTACTGTGTCAAACTACCCTACTAAGTAACCAAAGAAAGGAAAGATTTATCTGGGCACACAGTTCCAAGGGTTTAGTCTGTCATGGTAGGGACATCTCACCCCACAGCAGAGCTGAAGCAGGAGAATTGCTCAGAGAGGCGCCAGGGAGAGACGCAAGTCACAGGCCAAACACCTGTGGTGACCTGCTTCCTCCATCTCCCGACTGTGACGTCATACAGTGACTCCATCCAGTGGCTGATGGCACTGCTTGGGTCAGACGTCTCATAATCTGGTTGTCTCTGTAAACACTGTCACACACATCCTTCACTAACCCCCAGGTGACCCTTTTTTATCCAGTTAACTAGCACACCGGTTATGGTTGGCTAGGACTATGCACCGCATCCTTCAGTAGGAGTTTCACACAGAAGCCTCTGTACCTTCAAAGCTAAGAGCATCCAGGCTACTCTACTCTGAAAAACGCTTCTATACAACTTCCAGCTGCAAGATACAATAATGTCCATATGCTCTATGTATACATATAATATACATATATTAATTATATAATGTTTAACTGTGGTTGTATGGATATATATATTCATGAGATATATATATCATGATATATATATATATCATCCTCTGACTTAGTGGATTTCTATGATGAACATGGGGAAAATTCCTCCTATTAGTCTTCCTATTGAAACAACTGGGAAGTAGCTTGATTGAGGAGTCACGGGCTAAAGGCCCTGGGCGAACTCAGCTATGGTAAATTATGAATCTGGGTTCATTTGGCTTCTTAGCTGAAGGGAACAAAGACTCACTACAGTTATTAAGACGGGTGTCTGTGTGACCGGTGCCTGCGTGACGGGTGTCTGCGTGACGGGTGTCTGTGTGACGGGTGTCTGCATGACGGGTGCCTGTGTGAGGGGTGCCTGTGTGATGGGTGTCTGCGTGAGGGGTGCCTGTGTGAGGGGTGCCTGTGTGAGGGGTGCCTGTGTGATGGGTGCCTGTGTGAGGGGTGCCTGTGTGACGGGTGCCTGTGTGAGGGGTGCCTGTGTGATGGGTGTCTGCGTGACGGGTGCCTGTGTGATGGGTGTCTGCATGACGGGTGCCTGTGTGAGGGGTGCCTGTGTGAGGGGTGCCTGTGTGAGGGGTGCCTGTGTGACGGGTGTCTGTGTGAGGGGTGCCTGTGTGGTGGGTGTCTGCGTGAGGGGTGTCTGTGTGATGGGTGTCTGCATGAGGGGTGTCTGTGTGATGAGTGTCTGTGTGAGGGGTGTCTGCGTGATGGGTGTCTGCGTGAGGGGTGTCTGCGTGACGGGTGCCTGCGTGTCGGGTGCCTGTGTGACGGGTGCCCATGTGCTAGGTGTCTGTGTGATGGGTGCCTGGGTGATGGGCATCTTGGTTTTGTTCTGACCGCTTTGGGAGTTCGTTCTTCTTTTATACCCCAGTGTCCAGGAAGAGAAGCCAAGTTAGACCTTATATCATCCTCACGGTCAGGAAAAGCCTTGCCACTGATGTCTCAGAGGCTGCAAGCCACTATACACAAGTCCCCTGGTGTCAGATACTCACCCTGCCAAGTCACTTAGGGTGAGATGGGACATTTGAGTCATGAGAACAAATGGGGCAATTGTCATTCTGAGTTTGCAGGAACCCTGCTAATCACTACAAAAAAGCCTAGAACCTCGACTTCCGTGTACGGACGGGCTATGGCAGAACAACTCCAGGTCTTGCCCCAGACCTGCTGAATCAACATCTCACAGGGAAGGACTAGAGAACACATTTGCATATTTAAATGTGCATATGTGCTCATGTGTCTATCCTCAAGAAGCACAGCTTTAACCTTGGGAGGAAAAAGGCGGGGGTGGGGAGGAATCATACCAAAGCCTGGATTCTCTTACACATTAGTAGGAAAATTCACATATGCTGTGGTGCATGCCTGAGGGAAAGCACCCTGGAAAGACACAAGTGCTGAGGGGAAGCAGCTGCCCTCAGAGAAACAAGTACTTAAGGATTTTGTTTCTCTCCCAGGATACAGATGAGCATCTGACAGAGTATTGAGAACCAATCGCAACCCCATGTGTCTCCACCAAAGCTAAGAACTTACTGCAGTCCCTCCTCATCTGTAGCAGGCATGCTCAGTGAACTGTCATTAAGAACACAGGCTTCTATTTTCAATTATGCATATGTGGGGGGTAGTGTGTGCACATGACTTCAGCTGCACTTGGAGGTGTGAGGCACAAAAGCACGCTGGACATGGAGTTACAGGTGTTGTGGGTCACCAAAGGCTGGTGCTGGGAGCCAAGTCCAGCCTCTTCACGTGAGCAGGACGAGCTCTTAACCAATAAACCACCTCTCCAGCCTCTTCAACGTGTACTTCTATAACAATGTTACCTTAATTATAAAGACAATTTTCAGGAAGTAACTTAAGATGAGTACTTTTATCTTAATGAGAGAAAACAAAATAACTGGAATTTTTTAAAAATAATTGTCTAACCAGAGGCACCATAAGAAATAAGTATACAATTATGGAAATTATTATCTTTATTACAAAACTTTTCATGAGGTAACACTTATGAAACATGTTTGGCACTTGGTAAAAAAAAAAAAGTCAACAACAAAAACCAGTCCTGTGTACAGAACCATTGGGATAGTTTTTGCACTGCAGATGAATAATCTGGAAAAAGTAAAACTATACATCATTGTTAAAATTATGTTTTCTCCCATCTCCCCACTAAATTATTCATATCATCGCCACTGAGTCAGTGAGGCAAGGCTCACAGAAGGTGAAGCGGAGTTTATCCAAGCTATGCCCTTGTGCGGTAGTTCAAGAAGACTTTTACAAGGTTAATATTGAATTGCATAAGATTTAATACTGTTTCTCTCAAGAATAAATAGAATTACATTGTCTTCAATTGAGATTTTTCTATATAACCTTCAGCTCCAGGCTTTGCTACTGTGGAGCCTCTAATTCTCCAAGGCAAAGCTGGTTGCCCCTGCTGTGTTCCCACGTATGGTCCACACCTCAACCATGGTGTGGGCTCTCTCCATCTGTGTGCTTTCATGTTTTAGTTTAGTCTTGATAAGTTTTAGTTTTGTATGTCTCCTTGGGACAAGCTCCTTGGGAGCAAACGTGAGCCTGAAGCATCCCCACATCCCCAGCACGGCCTCGTATTTAACAGAACCTCAATTACTGTCGGGTAGTGACCCATGGACCACTTCACCTGCGAAGCTACTGTGTACACCATTCCGTCCTCCCACTCTCTCTGTGTGTGCTCTGACACCATTCCACAGACTTAAACTTCTAGGGAGTGGGTGGCACCTTAGGAAACAGTGTCATGTCCAGCAATTCCACACAGAAAGAAATGGCCCTGGTTTTGCTTCTGGCTAAAACATCAATAAATTATAGTTGTAGTGAACTCCCTACTCTTAGGCTCCCAGTACATTTTGTAAGAGCCATCTCTTAGACAAACTAACACTAGTAGCCGTCTTGACAATCGTTGTCATCTTGGTCCCCGACAGGTTTATTGTGGTAAGCGTCAACTGTCAGTTTCCTACTGTCAGCCTCCATGTTTTTGGGGTGGTGGTCTTCCTCGCTGCTTGAAGTGCTCTCGGTAGAATTGCTCTCTTCTTTGGATCGGCTACTGTCCTGAGAGTCACTACTGTCGCCCTCTTCCTCAGAACGGCTGTCCTGCGCAGACTGGCTCTCCTCGCTCCTGCTCTCTGTTGAAGCGCTCTCAGACTGGAGGCCCTCCTGGCTGGAGCTGTCTGTGTCCTGGGCCGACTCCTGACTTTCCTCCGACAGCCGGAGGCTCTCACTGGACTCGCTGTCCGCCTGCTCCTCTGTGGACTGACTTTCTGAGCTGGAGAATGTGTTCAGGCTGTCCTCCTCGCTGGACTGACTGTCTTCTTGGTCTCCTGGCTGACTTGTGCTATCTGGGTTGTCACCCCTGGACTCGCTGGCCAGCCCTTCCTGAGACTCGCTGCTGCTTTCCTGGGACAGCCTGTCAGCCTCTTCACTGGACTCGCTGCTGGGCTCTTGTCCCTCCGGACTGTCTTCTTGGAGCTGACTCTCAGCGGTGTCCTCCTGAGACTCACTTCTGCTTCCGTCTTTGGAGTCGGTGTCCTCTGTGGAGTCACTCTGGGTCTCCCTGCTATTGCTGTCAGCAAGCTCCCCTCCATCATCTTCCTCAGAGACCTGGGACCTTCTGAAGGGCTTCCTGCTTGAAAGTTCCACAGACTGGGTGTGGTCAGAATCCTGAGCGCTCGACAGCTCATGGTCTCCTTTGGATTCTTTCGACCTGATACCAGCGCTGCTCATTCTGGGGTGGCCTGGGTCGCTCCTGGAGCCTTCGGGGTCATCACTCAGCATCCCTTCATCGTCGAACTCAGAGCCATCCCCGTGGCTACTCTCTCCCTCGCTCCCACCTCCCACCCGATGTTCCTCACTCTCACTGTCCTGAGTGGAGTCACTTGCCTCACCCTGGCTGTCGTGGTCCCTGCTGTCGCTTGGGGTATCTTGGGCACTGTTTTCTTGTGATTCTTCACTGGACTGTGTGGTGTCTGCAGAGTCCTCACCACTGTCCAGCCTAGCAGGTCCTCCCCATGGTCCTTCAGGCTCATCACCAAAGGTGTCATCTCCACTGTCATCTTCATCATCATCCTTATCAGCTTCCGGCCCCGTACTCTTAGAAAGACCACCAGCCAGTCTATACTGGCCTCTGTCTGAGCCCAGGTCCTCCCCAGACTCGGTGCTGTCAGTGAGATCATTTGCCTGAAGTCAAGGTAAACAGCTGTGGTCAGTGTCCGGGGCTGGTGCAGAGGGAGCTAGCTAGAAAAGGTACCAGCTCTTTCTCCCTTTCCTCCCAGGCTCCTACCTCTCTACCAGAACTTAAATGAGAAGGAAGAACAGTTAAAGCTCAAGTGAATTCTTTCTTTCTCTCTCCCTCTCTGTCTCTCTCTGTCACTCTCAGTCTCTCTGTCTCTCTCTGTCACTCTCAGTCTCTGTCTCTCTCTGTCACTCTCAGTCTCTCTGTCTTTCTCTGTCTCTGTCTCTCTCTCTCCCTCTCCCTCCCCCTGCTCTCTCTCTCTTTCTTCTTTCTTGAGATAGTGGTTTATCCTGTAGTCTTTGCTGACCTTGACTTACTCTGTAGCCCAGGCTTCACTTAAACTTATGGTGAGATCCTCCTGCCTCAACCACTTACTTGAGTGCTGGAGTTACAGGCACGAGTCAGCGTTCCTAGCTGCATCCTATTTCGCACGGCATATCTCTCAAGGCTGCAACCCTACCCTGCCTCGGTAAGCACACATGAACCTTTCTCTGTCCTTCCTTGAGAAGTGAGAGGATACTGCACCAATAAATCACAAATTCTCCCCTAAAGGGTCGTTTCCCCAAATGCTGTGGTTTTACATTTTTATAGTATTCTTCGATGACTATTTAGTAAATAAGAATAAGCAGGCCCGTGACTCATCTCCCAGGTCTGGCCCTGAGCGGGTGCAAAGTGAGTCTACACTTCAGGAAGAAGCACATTCACGCATTTGTTAGGGTCCCCACGGGGCTGTGTATTATAGGGCACAGCTGGGGAGGTCGCTCAGGGGTAGAGCCCTCGTGTAGCAAGTGTGAGACCCTGGCTTTGATCCACAATATACAACTATACAACACCATACAGACAGACAGACACACATACAGAGAGAGAGAGAGAGAGAGAGAGAGAGAGAGAGAGAGAGAGAGAGAGAGACTTTTAAATTAAAGATATTAGCTTTCTGCCTTTCTTATCCCCTAGGACTATGGTAGGACTGCCTTAAAAAGACAGGCACCCCTAATGCAGCTGTGTTTAGTAAAGTCGCTACTTATCTACTACGGTCAGTGTGTGTGTATGAGTGTGTGTTTTAGTTATTTGTCTTTTTTTTTTAAACAAAGAGGGGCATTTAGGGACACAGTGTCTCAGATGATAAAAATGGAATGAACGGCATGTCCACATTTGAATTTTCTTCTCTCGTTTTTCCCTTTTTATTTTATGGAACTGTTTATCCTGCATAACCAATGGTTAGAAAATATTATATTTAGAACTGCCGCCAGGTAATTTAATCTCCCATCATTTTCCTTCAGTTCCTAAGTAGCCAGAGAAGCCAAGGGAGCATGTTTAATTACCTGTTCCTCTGAGCTAACTTTACTTTCTTCTGATGACTCACTGTTCTGAAAGGGAAAAGAAAAAATGTTTATTTTCCTTTTGTAATTCCCAAGGAAAAATACGATTCATATAACTTCCTCCACATTTATATTTACTACCTTCAGAATGGGGGAAGGGGATAGAGTATTAACATTACTTCATGAGACATTTATGATAAAAATAAATGAAATAGTTACCGTTGGGGGTGGTGGTGACTGAGCCAAACTGCCCTGTGTAAAAGGAAGGAAAGCAAGTTATTCTTCAGAGTTGGGCTATGTGGCTGCAAATACTTAGAACAATTTCAGGTGATTTTTAATTTGAAGAGTAAGCATCATGGTCTCATGTTATGAAAAACTTTCTAAAATCTAAGGTCAAAATAAGTAATAACCTGACATATGTTGAAATAGACATGGATGATCATTGTATTTCCAACACTTCACTTTAAAAATGTCTGCTCTGAAGTTGGCTGCCCCTACAACCGAAAGAAAATATGAATAGGGAAACACTGGGATTCAGATCTGGAGTTAGGTCTCGCTTAACTCATCTCTTTCGGCTCAGGCGGTCTGCAACGGCTGCTTGTATACAGAAGGGCAGCAACTCACCTCAACTGACTGTCGGTCCCTTATCCATACGTTAAGAAAATCACTGTGCACTGTGTAATGATAAGAGCCGGCTGTGAGCGTGGATTCAGCCTATGGCACGGGAGCATCTTTGGAACCAGGCAGTATGATATACTGTATTTTTCAGACTATATGACGCACCCAGTTTTTAGAGCAATAAAACAAGAAAAATAGTAAACATAGTCATTGGACCATAAGGTGCACCATAATCCCCCACAAACACTTTAGCAGAGGGCGTGGGGGGGTGGATTGTGTCTTATGGCCCGAAAAAATATGGTAAATCAAAGAAATAATCCATTTCGAGTATTTCCACCTTACAAAATTCAAGAACAGAAAAAATTGAACTGATGAAAGAATTAAGCTTTTTGTGGAGTCGGCAGAGGACACTTTGACGTCTGCATCAAGGGCAAGTGTTGAGTGTAACTGCAACAGTCATAATGGTGGCTCCTCTCACCCTTTCTTAGTCTCAGAATAAACGTAACTGTGAGCATTTGTTCACAATTGCTGGGCAAATTCTGCCCTTGCCCCCGACCCGGCCATCTCTGCTCTTCCCCTTCACCCTAAGCACAGAAGACTCCTAGTGCTACTCCACCATCTCTGCTCTTCTCCTTTACCCTAAGCACAGAAGACTCCTATGTGCTACTCCACCATCTCTGCTCTTCTCCTTCACCCTAAGCACAGAAGACTCCTATGTGCTACTCCACCATCTCTGCTCTTCCCCTTCACCCTAAGCACAGAAGACTCCTATGTGCTACTCCACCATCTCTGCTCTTCCCCTTCACCCTAAGCACAGAAGACTCCTATGTGCTACTCCACCATCTCTGCTCTTCCCCTTCACCCTAAGCACAGAAGACTCCTATGTGCTACTCCACCATCTCTGCTCTTCTCCTTCACCTTAAGCATGGAAGAATCCTGTGACGTGCTCAATGCACTAACTAGAAAGGGAGCAGTTGCTACTGGCGTGCCTTCCACCTGCCTCTCAATGCTGCTTGTCTGGGGGTATCTCAGAAGGGAAAAGCTGCAGTTATCTGTCTTTGCTCTGAGATACAGCAAGCAGACACAATGACAAACCACTCCGTCTGCTATCCCTTGGAATTAACGGCAGAAGAGAGGAGACACCACTGCTGTTCGTATGACTTGATATGTGACTTGGGAGCAAGGTGTGTCCCTACGTCTCTATTTACCTGAAAGGGAAGATCTACATGGGGGCTTTAAAATTATCCAGTCAAAGGACAAAAAGCTCATGGTCTGTCCTGCAGTGTCTATTCTCACTTGAGGCAGGGCTCCCTGTTTGGTGAGTACCAAGAGCGATGGGCCCACGCTGCATCCTGTGACATGGCAACAGTGAGCAATTGCTCAGGCTTCCTGCTCATCCTCGACCTCTAAGTGCTTGGACTCAGTGCTTCTTCACCTTGACCTCTGGTACTCAGACTTTGTGCTTCACCTTGACCTCTAAGTGCTTGCACTAAGTCTTAGCCTTGACATCTAAGTGCTCGGACTTAGTAGTAAGCCCGGCCCTCTGGTGCCAGTCTTGGGAGCTGCAGACCTCCTAGGCCTGGCTCCCTTCTGGGAGGAATCTGTCACACCGAGTGAAATGTCATAATTTAAAGTCAGCCTCCAACATTCACTAGTTATATAAGCTGGACAGGCTACATTGATCTCTCTGCCTCCACCTCTGTTGATTGGTAAAGATAAAATATGCCTCATCCATTGTGACGGTAGAAAAATGAGAAGTGGAAGCAACGCAGAATGCTTGGGATTCTGCCTGGCGGTGGTTCTTGGATGACTGGCAGTCGGTAGGTAGAGTAACTGAGAGGTCAGCACCAGCAAACATCACCGTCATGACAAGGACTCCAGTGTCTTTTCATCCTTCCTTCTGGCACCCTGTGCCTTGCCTTATAGCCCTCTCTTGTCTACACAGACTTTGGGTTCCAATCTTTCAAGAACAGATGCCATTGTTAGTCATCTGCCTGTACCACGGTGCCCATCATTATAAGAGCAAAACAAAAGACGTTTCCTCACAAATTACACTGAGTGGATGTCGAAGCATTATTTTCTTAGATGACCTGAACACCTTGGATCTTCCTAACTGCAGGTTAGCTGTGTCTACACCCTGTTAGCACCAGTCGCCCTTACCGCAGGTTAGCTGTGTCTACACCCTGTTAGCATCAGTCGCTCCCCCAACTGCAAGTTAGCTCTGTCTACACCCTGTTAGCACCAGTCGCTCTTCCTAACCGCAGGTTAGCTGTGTCTACACCCTGTTAGCATCAGTCCTTTTTTACTAATCACATATTAAAATTAGAATATTTCAGAACATCTCGTTTCTACCCACCATCCACTCTTCAGAGCTTTCAGACTCAGTGTTTTGATATCTGGCAACCTAGAAAACAGAAAGTACACAGTCAACCCACAGGCAACTCCTCAGGCAGTGTTTATCAGCACTTCACATATGGGGAGCAGTAGCAGCCAACTTTTAGCCTATTTTAGGATCACCTGGTGGCCTTGCTAACACAGCTTTCTGTGTCCATTCCTACAAGTCTGGATAGTGGATCTGAGGTAGGATTCAAAAATACGAATTTCTATTAGAGTCCTAATTAGTGTTGGTTCTGAAACTCAGGGACGACCCTTTGGAGACCACTGCTGTGAAGAAGATGATGACGGTCATACAGCTATATGAAAGGAAGTGAACAGACTAGACTTGGCTAATGTCCAAAATAAAACAGCTATTGAAAAAAGACTGTTGCTCTCATGTTACTGAAAGTACACAGCCAGCTGGCTCACAGCCATGGAAAATGATGTTGTTTTAGAGAGATAAGAGAGATCAACACTTACTGGAAGAGCACAGGACGACCCCCAGAGGAACATAAGCAGCACTGCCGCCTTCATATTTGAACGTGATGCCTCTACCTGTAATTAAATTCATAGATGTTTCACTTCATAATAAACAGATCAGGGTGTCTTCATTTTTTTTTACATTTTTCTAGCAAAGAAAAAATTCATAAATATGTTCATCTGATGAGTGAATGGGTGGAGAATATGCATGGCGTCTGTACGGTGGAATAGCATCGGCCATGAGGCAGAGCAAAGCCCTGATGTGTGCCGCAGAGCAGAGGAGCCCTGGCAGCACTGTGCAGACTCAAGAGTGCCAGATATAAAGGACCACAAATGTGCGACTCCACTTACATAAATCGTCCAGAATATGCAAATCTCTAGAGACAGAAAGCAGATCTGAATGTTCAGGGCTTGGAAGGAGGGGGCGATGAGGGGTGGGGGTGGGAGGTGCAGATGTCTTCTGTAGGTGATGACAATATCCTTAAAGGGACTGCGGTCAATGTTCACACCTGCGAGTGTACTTAAACCCCACTCTGAAGATTGCTTCATCAAATAGAGGAAGTGTTATGTAAATCACACCTAAATAAAGCTGTTTAAAAAGTCAACGAAAACCTCACTCCTGAGAGGCAAAAATCTTGGAGAGGAGACCTGTAGATATTTCTGCACTGCCTCGTAAGATATAAATGGGGGAAAGGGTGAAGAAGCGAGAATAGAGACATTTCCAGTTTATTCTCCTAAAATTAACCCCCTCTGTGTGTGCATGGATGTTATGTGTGAGCATATATGTATGTGTGCGTGCATGTGTGTATATGCGGGTGTGCATGCATATGTGCGTGCATGCGTACATGCATGCGTGCATGCGTACATGTGTGTGCATGTGTGTGCCTGTGTGTGTGTGAGTCTTCAGTCATTTTTATAGCCATATAATAAAGTCTAGACAAAAATAACTTGCTTTTGCACTCTCCTGTTTTGATCTTCAAGCCACACGCTGTGGCCGGCTTCATATTACAGACTCAGAAAGCTCGTGATGCCTACTGTGACACCCTCGGTCACACATTGTGCATGATTATGCTAAACTCTCTTAGTGTCATTCACAGCACAGAAGGACCCAAAGGGCCCTGGGGAATTAGAGGTTTGGGGTACACTTGTGAGTCATGCTGAGATGCACAGGCGGACTGAGCTGCGGGTCTCTGGGAACTTTGTTCTTCCTCTCCGCGTAGACCCGCCCAATGCTGGTGTAGAAAGTTACCAAAATGGTTTGAAGGCAAGTAGTTTTCCTGCCGCGGTAAACATCACAGCTTCTCAAACAGACGCACTTGGCTCACTTTCATGTGTTTTTTTTTTAAATTCTGCACACTCATTGCAGACTCCATATTCAAGTGTTTCTTTCTTTACATATGAATACATGCTATACATATGAATACATGCCATACATATGAATACATGCTATACATATGAATACATGCCATACATATGAATACATGCCATACATATGAATACATGCCATACATATGAATACATGCTATACATATGAATGCATGCTATACATATGAATACATGCTATACATATGAATGCATGCTGTACATATGAATACATGCCATACATATGAATACATGCTATACATATGAACACATGCTATACATATGAACACATGCTATACATATGAACACATGCTATACATATGAGTATATGCTATACATATGAACACATGCTATACATATGAACACATGCTATACATATGAACACATGCTATACATATGAACACATGCTATACATATGAACACATGCTATACAGTGAAAACACATCGAAGCCACAGACTTCCCACACTGGCTGTCTAGTAGCATCACCTGGGAATTTTTTAAAAAGTTTTTTCTTTATTGTAATTTAACATACTACATAGTTTCCATGTTATGTTAATTTATTCTTGAGTTTTTCACCTAACATCAACCAAGAAAAACATATATAAAAAATGTTCAACTGCACCTAAAATAAGTCTAATTCAACAGATGTTGCTTCTTACAATCAAAACATTTTTTTAAGTTCTTAGATTCATTCTTCTTATAAGGTTAAAAAAAAATTCCAAAATGCAATTTTCCCAAAATAACTACATGTCAATAGCTTTGGTTTCACAGACAGAAGGAGAGTTATACAAATTTCCTGCGGTTTACAATTTCCTGATTTTACAATTCGAATAACTTCCTAAGTATCAAATGTCCCAGAAAACAGCAACGACTACTGAGTTCTCTGGCATCTCTTTAATTCCTCTGTTGTCCAATAGCTGACAATGTGGAGCTGCCAGATGCGGTTACTCTAAACCAATTAAGGTTATAGGTTTTCCACCAGGAAGGGTGTAGTGTCCTTGTTCAAGTTCCTCAAGAGTAGAGTGGTGTGCCGCCTAGGGAAGATGCCCTAACTTGCTCAGGCTTCTAGAAATACCATTTATATCCTGACCTAAAACAGTAATTTCCCAAATAGAAGACTAGGGAAAGAAAACAAGACATCCCAGAGTCACAAGGGAGCTGATGCTGGCTCCCAGAGAACACAGCCCCATTGAGGAAAGTCGGCTCTTCAAGCCTATGTTGGGTTTTCAGTTAGTATTTTTCTTGTACTACTGATGTTTTGTGAAGCGTATTTCCAAGTGAAAACACCAAACTTTTGTAAACTTCTTAGCTACTTTCTAAGAAAGAGCAGAAGCAGACACGAGCTCAGGATTCTAAATATTAGGTTAACGAGGTCACTAGAGGCCTGCGTCTCCTGAGTCCTGAGCTGTAAGCTCTCCCCCAGTCCCCAGTCACGGAATTTCTACATTTGAGGTGTGGTTGTTCTATGAGAGCGTCCAAGTGATGGAGTTCAACAGCCATGACTTAAGTCACATCTGTTGGGAAGCCCCTGTTCTGGAGACTTCCGGCCCTTCTCAGTTGTTAGCCTGGAGGTCAAAAGCTCTACAGTCAGGATCTGGAAAGGCACTGTGTTTCCGAGGATGTTCAAAGCTCTGTGTTTAGTAAAGCAGCTTGTTTTAGAATGTCCTCAAAGCTAAGTTCCACTTCTAAGGAACAGATCTTCTTTGGTGTAAACTGAAATGAAGGGATGGGCCAACAGGAGAATGAAAAGCCACAGGCTCATTTTTAAACCTTTGGAAAATAACTTAGGCTTATTTCCTCCTTATTGCTAGCCCTGAGAACACTAATGCGCAATGTACTTATTTATTAATCATTAATAAATATTTGTTGAGAGCAGCCAATGTGCCAGGCACTGTCCTAGGCGCTGAGATGCAATACTTACACTAGGAAGAGAGTAACTGTGACTGTTTGTACTACAACCAACCAGCACCTGCTCTAATGTTGTCATCGTTGCTCTTTGAAAATAAATGGAATTCTCAATTCTATTGTAATTCAGGGAGCTAAAGAAACAAATAAAAATTTCCCACCTTTCTAGTGATTGTGACTGCCTCCAGACAATTGCCATCAGCCCCATAGTATATGCCTGCCGTCATCCATTGTGGGATAAGTGTCCCAAACATAGGTTGTAAAACCCCCTAAATGTCAGAGACGCCCTGTTCTAGATCACCACTGGTGAACAGTAAGCCGACTAAATGACCTTTAGAAAACTCCTTGTTCACACATTCTTACTCAACAAGGTTAAGGAAGGACAGGCCCCAGGAGTGTCCACTAAACAGAAACTGGAGGTGACCAGGAGCTGTTGCTCTTGAAGAGGACAGCTTGCTTACTCCATGAAGCACCTTCTGGATGTCACAGGGAACACGTGGCTGACCACGCTCTGTGGCCTGACCACGCTCTGTGGCCTGACCACACTGTTGTGGAGGACAGACACTCCAGCTATTGATGAAATCAAGTGTGGAGAGTGAAATCATGTCTGATTGGATTATGTGTGTGTATATATACATACAAACACACACGTGTGAATATCTATGTACATATATGTATATACACATACCTGTGTGCCCAGAAAATGTCCTAAGAGGCAGCCCTGCTCAGCATCTACTGGACTGTATCTACAAGTGACACATTATACCAACACGAATATCCAACTGCAAGTCCAAACTGTAATTGCCATGTGCTTGGATCACCCCAGGGGCTTGGCATCACCCTTCATGGGCATGCACAGTTCATAACAACTACCATGGTTCTCAAAGTGAACGAGGCCAAGTGCTGCTTACCTTACCTGACGGCGTCTTGAAACTCCTACCACACTACTTTATACCCTTTTGTGTCTCCACATCTAAGACAGCTACATATAAAAAGGTTTGTTTCATTAATTAAAGCTTAACTCCAAGGGGACTTTCCCATCAGCCTCCTGTTTAGCAAACGTTCTCTTTCAGAAGTAATTACACAGAGATCTAATTAGAGCACAGCCGGGAAAACACCTGGCTTCTTTGACCTAACGTGTCATTTTAATACCATTATCATTTTCTACTGTGACACTGACCGCAAAAACAAAAATAAGAATCTGTTTTACTCAAAGCTTAGCTCTCCCCGTCTTACTCTGGAAATCAACACCTTGTACCATCTACATATTTCATAGTTTTCAAACACCAAAGCAAAAGTTATTTTTAAAATTTAAATGATGAAAATGCCTTACCCTGTCTAGCTCACAAGGTCTTTTCCGAAGGTCAAAACCCAGGTTGAAGTTCTCACAGAGACTCTCAAGGTAGCCGCTCTCCAGCTGCTGCTCTGTGCGCTTGTCTGACACTGCAGAATTTAAACTCTGCTGCAGCTCCTCACGGCCAATCAGCCCCAGGCTGGCGGGGAGTGACATCACAGGTGTCACTGAGACCCCATACACCCACACTTCCTCCAGCTGGCAGAAGTAGGTTTTCTCTAAAAAGCTCTTGTGGTTCTCAAATGACTAGACTAGTTTCCATTAAATTGAAGATCTTCCTAAAGCTTTATTTTGTTTTCTAAATATATGTCATCCGCATCCATGCAAGCTTGTGGACATTACAAACAATGATGAGGTCTCCTGCCCACGAACAGATCCCAGAAGGCCCAACGATGGGAAAAGGAGCGTCAGAGAGGGCTAGAGACTTTCCTGTTGATGTATATTTCCAGGTAGCACGTGAGGAAAGCCATAAAAACTACATTTTCTAAGTTTTTAGTGTTGAGAATAGGGGCTTATATTTCTTCACTTCCTCTGTTAACAGCCTCTCCTGCCTACCCTTTCCCCATCCATACACAGACTCCAAATTCTTACTGACCTAAGCAAGTACCACTCGCACGATTCCATGTGAATAGGAAATGTTAAAGTACCTCCCTTCAGTAACTTTTTTTTCCTTTTTTTTCCTTTTTATTAACTTATTCATACTACATCGCGATAGTTATCCCATCCCTTGTATCCCCCTGTTCCTCCCTCCCTCCCGCTTTCCCCCTACTCCCCTCCCTTACGACTGTGACTGAGGGGGACCTCCTCCTCCTGTATATGTAACTTTTATTTTTAACAGTAACAAAAAAGAATTTAATCTTCCATTATCCCCTGAAAATACTTAGCACATTTTAGTAATCTTTGAAATGAGAGTGAGAAATTGAATACCCAGAGAGGTGTTGACAAGGAAGTCTATTCCATCACCAAAAATGAAACGGAATGAATAAATGCTGTTTTCTAGAATCTTTCTGAGGAGTGGACTGAAGTTGGCTGAGGGTTCTGGAAGTGGGTTTGGCACCGGCTCAGGAGCATCGCTCAAATAACAACAGCACAACCACTAAGTAAACACTTGAATGATATAATACACAGCACCAGGCTCTAATTTCCCCAAGAGTAAGGAGGCTTGCTTTGTTAACTGAAGTATACACAATACCGCAATGCTCCTAAAGCCAGGGATGGTTCTCGGGTCATCATAAGTCCTCAGGAAATATTTTTTTTTTGAATGAATGGATGGACTGAGGTATACAATTACCTTGACTGAAATGCTTACATGACTCACACTCACTTTTTTTTAGATACGACAACCTGGAAACCTTCTTGAAATATGTAGATTATTAGAGTTATTCATTGTGAACTTAAAACGTGGGGGGGGGGCGCAGGATGTGAGGGGGAGGAGTCTGTTTTCTCACAGAGTTGGTTAGGAGGCCAGTGTGCATGGGGAGAAGCTCTGAGTGCCACGTGTTCTGTTCTGGTTCTGAATCACACTCCCTCGTGGCTCCACGGTCCTGAGTCCTGCCTGAGGTCTATATCAGAAGAACCTTATAATCTTATGTGAGAGTGGATTCTGGGAAGGCTTGGGGAGGGAGGACGTTGTTTTCGACTCTCCAAATCCCACACCCAAACTGAGAACCAGTGAGTTAACAAACTAAACATGAGACAGCAGTTGAGATAAAATAGTGTGTTTTATTATCTATTGCTGCATCTAAAAAAAGACCATCCTAATGTTTAGTAGTTTATACTGTAGCTTTAAAACAACTGGCAGCCCATTCAGGGGTTTGGCTGGTAGACTTCCAGGAGCTGCCACCATGAGATCGTTGCCTGAGAGCTCAGCTGAAACTGTCACTGCGCTCTGGCTGTGACCTGCCTGCATCGCTTGGTATTCTCACAAGGTGATGGTGGGCAGGGCCCTCACAGCTACCCTGAATGCTGCTCCCTCCACATTCTATGGGGTCACACCAGGCAGAGGGCCATCCCAGAGTCAGAACAAGAATGCAGGCCCTACCTCAGGATCTGAAGGTCAGGGCAGACATGTAGAGAGCAGGCAGTGCTGAGGCCGTTTTTGAGAGGTTTTAATATTGCGAGGCAGGCCATTCCCACAAAATACAAAGTGAGTGGGGTCAAAACTGCTCTGGTGCCATGAGTGCAAGAAAGCCACAAATAAAAAGAAAATGACTAAACGTCATACTTGTATGAAACCGTCAAAGCATGAAAAAGTAGAAAGCTATTCTGAAGGCTAAGCGTCACAGATAGACAAGATGACCAAGTCCAGGAGGGAATACTATTATTCTCTACTCTTAAAATAACAAATAAACTACTACAACTAGTCATGAGAACAAATTAAATTTTGAGTTGCTCAGAAGTGAAGTGTCAAGAATCAAGAAAAGATCTAAAGTAAAAGAAGAAAAATTATTTTGTAAATGAAAACATCTAAAATGAAACCAGGAAGGAAAAAATTATAAAAATCCCTTAAAAGAAATAGAAAAAAAAAACAAGAAAATGCTTTGCACATAAAAGAAATAGAGTGGGGAAAGTGCTTAAAAGACAATGTGATAGGGCTGGGTAAATGGCCAAGTGTATAAAGTGCTTCACGTGCAAGCAGCAGCGCCTTGATCTAGCTCCTCAATGCCCATGTAAGGGCAAGTGTGGTGCACAACTGCAGCTGCAGCACCGGAAGCAGAGGCAGAAGCATCCTGGGTCCCATCTGTCAGTCAAGTTCAGCTAAAGCAATAAGCTCTGTGTTCCTTGAAGAAACTGTCTCAAAACTTAGGGTGGCAGCCTTGGGGAGATGGCTTAGCGGGTAAAGAGCCTACTGTGCAAGATCCGGGCCTGAGTTCAGCTCTTTAGTTTTGATGTCTAGAATCCAAATAAAAGCAACTCACTTGTAATTAATTTTAGCACTGAGGGAAGGAACAGAAAGAAGCAAGTCATACGAGTTTGTTAGCCAGCCAGTCTAGCTGAAAGGGCAAGCTCCTGGACACCCTAGCTCAGATAGATAGATAGATATTGATAAAGGGAGGTAGGTCAAGTCAACCTCTGCCCTCCACACAAGCATATACAAATGACTATACCTGTGCACATACATGTCTACAGACACACAAACATGCACACACAAATACACATTCACATGCACTTACACAAAGAGATAATGTCATGTATTGAAAATGGTCACTAAGTTCCAGATTAGAGAATAAGAGCTCTGAGGATTTTTATAGGTGACAGTAGATATATCACCAAAACCAAAAGTTCCATAATTAAGGAAATTAGATAAAGTATTCCTGAGTTGAAAGAGATTTAACGCCAGTATTTAGATAGCATAAATATCAGTCTAGAATGGCCACCACCAAGACACATTGTGTGTTTGTTTGTGTGTGCGTGTTAGCATATGTACTGGTGCGTATGGGGCATGGTGAGTACACATGTGTATGCATCTGTGTGTTAGGGAAAAGTCAACCACAGCATTATGAACTTATTAGCCGAGCGTACGTCCCTTATAACCTGACTAACCGAGACAATGGGAGAAGAGGATTAAAGAACACAATAACAAAACCTTAAGGATATCAGTTCCGAGGAACGATTCTCCTGGCGTAATCAGCAGAATTTCTTCTGCTGGAACCTGGAGTAACCAGAACCCAGAACCTCAGCAGGAGCCGGAGCCCTGAAGCCTTCCTTCAAGCGGTTCTCTCTAGGAGCGTCTTGAAGTGAAGCGATTAAGAGCCAAACTATCCCAAGTCTCCAAAGGCCCCCTCCCCCAGGGCTCATTTCTATAGCTCCTCCCAGAGTCTGTTCGAGGATCTTTTCAGCTGGCAACAATCAAGCTCCCTCACGAGGTGTTTGGTCTACTAATGGATTAACATCACCTGTTCTCTCACAAGACCGTTCCAATCCCACACTTGGGATCATAACAAAAACAGGTTTATCTCTCCTTCAGTAAGCCTTGGAGACAATTAAATTAGGTGAATAAAAGCTGCTTTAACAGATCTGTCCAAAGGTCTCCCGAAACCCCTTTCGCTTTTTCATACAGTCCAGCCATCCCCCACCCCCCCATCACCACCACCCTATAGAGCAATGCCACCCACATTTAGAGAGAGCGTTTTCACCTAGACTTCCTCACTGACTGACGCTCCAGAGATTTGTTTGCAAATCTCTGTACTAAGTCCCGTGAAGCTAAGCCCCACAGACACACCTTTTAGTAGCCAGAGGCCACCAAGCAGGCTAGGCCGCCTCCTCTCCCCACCTCCCTAGCACGGAGTTTAAAAGCACGAACCTCCATGACTGGCTCGTTCCTACACGGGTTGTGTGGTGCAGAGCCCGTCCTCATACCTCACCAGTCTACCAGGACACACGCTAATAAAGCCACAGGGTTTTAAAGGTAAAGAAAAAACTCTGAAGCCACCCCAGCTGCCTGAGGGATCAACACAGGCAGAGGTCACTAGCCAGAGGGGTGTGGCCTTGCTGGTTGTACTGGAGGCCTGATTTGCTGTGTACCCGCCGCTGTGCCATTTCTGCCCAATGCCTTCTCTGCTTGTTCACTAGGTTCTTTTATTTCCCCCATAAGAGGCTAGACATCAACTCAGAGGATGGCCTTGAACCGACTCCTCCTAGGCCTCCGGCCTTTATTTCCCCAGGGCTTGTTACAGGCCTGTACTGCAACCCTCCTCTCTCTCTCTCTCTCTCTCTCTCTCTCTCTCTCTCTCTCTCTCTCTCGTTCATTTTGTTCTCTGATAGATGGTTTCACTCTGTAGCCCAGGCTGGCCTGGACCTTTGAAAGACCCTCCTGTCCCAGCTCCCTGATGCTGACATCACTGGGCTTGCATCCCTAGGTTTGTGACATTCCTTTTTCTTTTTCCGTTAATTGAAAATAGGTGTTCCCCCACATAATATAGCCTAGTCACCACTTCCCTCCCTCTGCTCCCCCAGTGATCCCCGCACCTCCTGGTGATCCCCGCACCTCCCAGTGATCCCCGCTCCTCCCAGTGATCCCCACTCCTCCCAGTGATCCCCGCTCCTCCCAGTGATCCCCGCTCCTCCCAGTGATCCCCGCTCCTCCCGGTGATCCCCGCTCCTCCTCTCCCATCCAGATCCACCCCCTTTCTGCCTCTCATTAGAAAACAAGCATGCTCTGAAAAGATAATAATTAAATTAAACAAAAACTAACACATTGGAATAGGACAAAACAAGCAAACAGAAGGAAAAGAGCACAGTGGGGAAACACACACACAAGAAACAGATGTAGACTCAGGGAGACCCATTTACTTGCTCATTTAGGAATCCCATAAAAACACCAAACTGGAAGGCAATAATGTATACATACCCAAAGGACTTGTAGAGTAAGAGTGTGTGGTGTGTGTGTGTGTGTGTGTGTGTGTGTGTGTGTGTGTGTGTGTAGGGTAAGCATGTGGGGGAGGTAAGAATGTATGTGTTAATATATATTATATATTACATATATGTATATAATATACACACATATATATACATGTGTGTATATATGTGTGTGTGTGTGTGTATACAGAACACAAATTTTTTATGAGATAAAGAATCTCCATAGATGCCCTTGAGTTCATTTTCTATTGGCCATCTACTGTTGGGCAAACAGCCTGCCCTTAAGAGCGGCTTGTTTCTCCAGTGAGACTCCCTTGGAGAAGACTAATTTTTCACAGGCAGCGGTTATCAACTGGAGATAGCTTCCAGGTTAGGGATGGGGGCATGTGTCCACTTCTCCTTTCAGCTCTAACCTCCACCTGGGACAGACCTGGGCAGGCCCTGAGCATGCAGCCAGTCTCCGGGAATCGATATGTGCTTTGATCATGCTCATTCGGAGGGTCCTGCTCTCGGTATCCCCAGCCCCTCTGGCTCTCACGCTCTTCCTGTCTCCTTCTCCTTTGGGTTCCCTGGGCTCTAAGGGGAGAGACTTGACGGGGACACGCCATTTAGACCCGAGTGTCCCAAGATCTCTCACTCTGAGTGTTATCTGGCTGTGGGACTCTGTATATGTTCCCAGGGATTGCCTACAATCTTCCCTGAGGGCTATGTGACTCTCTTTAGAGGATCTGGGGTTCCTGAGATCAGACATAGAGGGAACCCCGTTGTCTTATACTGAGCTCAGAGGCTCTCTGAGAATGCCATATTTCGACCTTAATAGCAGGGTTCCACAGCAGGACGCAAGTTGAATAGACTTCACCAGCTAAAAAGTAAACAATAAAAACACAGCACAGGGAAAGCTAGTGTATAATTCAACCTTTGATTCCATAATGTTCTTACAAAAATAAAACGGAGTATTAATTGGTCACCTTAGGGTGGAGATAGCTAACCTACTAATTATGTCAAAGTCTGCAAATAAAGGGAAAACATGGGGATTTGTCCATTCCTGTATGAAGTGAACCAAATTGGAGGTAAAGGGCGGTCTATCTTTACAGAAGTATTATGTTGCAGAGGAATCAAACTGAACTGAAAGGAAAAGGTCCTTTGCACTCCCTGGTGTCCACAGTGCCGGGAGGTGACAAGCAAGCCATTGGGGAGAAAAGCCATCAGCATTCACACCCAGCTGTGGACTTTGCATACTAAGCTGCCGGGCATCCACCATAGTGCGACAGCGGCGTAAATCTCAGCATTCAGGACACTTTCTGTTCTCTGTGCTGTACCTAAGTTGGCTTTTGCTACACAGTGGCAGTGGTTTTGACACTTGGGAGTATATATGAATAACTTCTCCAATTTTCTTTTTAAACATTTGAAGATTGCTGCTACATAGAGTCCACTTTTGAATTTGCAGTCCCACAACTTGGTTATTTGAAAACGTTGAGTTTTAATCTACCACAAAAATTGATTCTTTTTCAATCTGGAGACCTGAGAACGTCCTGGTCTTGAGGAAATTGCTGGTAGAATAAAAGCGGATGCTGGTGTTTGCACTCCGTCCACGTCTTCCCTTGGCCGACCTTAAATGATTTGCAGACCAGACAACAACAGCAGCTCCCGACGTCCCTGTGTGTGGCTCCTGCCCCTCCCTGAGCTGAGGGGTTTTAAGCCTGATCGCGTGCGCTGGCACTGAGGGAGCAGCGCAGACCACAGCACCCCACAGCACCCCACAACCTATTAGATGTCAGCTGCTGGTCTGCTGGTCCTGGTCCCCCACATGATTCTGGTGGAGTGTATTTTTCCCAGTTATTCACTCCTTTACTTGTAGCTCTTTATAAAGAACAAATTATGATATTTATCTATTAAGAAAAGTCTGTCCTTTTGAAAAATGTGATGAAAATACTCATCAGCTGCACCAGCAACGTGCCGTAGGAATGTAAGAACTTTGATGGGAAAGTAAATGGGTGTCTAACTCACCTGGCAGTGTGTCAGGTGCGTCGTTTGCCACTGTGGGGCAGCTGAACTTCATGAGGAGAGAGGCATAACCATCAATAGCACCTCTGGCAACAGTAATTATTACATACATTAGAGTTGCCTTCCTTAAACACACACACACACATACACACAAACATGAATATATACATACATACACACACGCACACACACACCGTGGATATATACACACACACACACATGCACACATGCACACGCATACATGCATACACACTTGCATACACACTCTCGAGAGTGCGCGCGCATATATATATACTTAACCTTTTCAAAGCTTTCATACATTCATCTCAAGGCCAAAAAACAATTCTTTCTTTCTTGCCAATAAAATATCTGCATATCTGCTAGGCTCGTTTCCTGAGAGCCTAAAAGTACACACATAAATTTGAATTTTAATCTAATTATGTGCTCATCTTATCTAGTTTCTAGTTCTGTTTCCAATAACTCACTCTTATTTCCATTTCCCTTGTGCTTTTAGTCTTTGCGTTTTTATCCTCCTCTCCTGCCTTCTCCTCTTTCTCTAGCCATGTGTTGACCACCAGGCCAGACGCACTTCTTATGGGTTCTTTGTTAAATGGCCATATATTTCTTGTGAAATTTAAAGGAGCCAATAGGTTCCTCCCAGATCCTATTTATTATTACTTTATAATATTCTACGTGAAATTTTTGGTTTTTTAAGTTAAAAATGCAACACCTGAAGTGTGACAACTACAGTAATACGTTACCTCCTTGTGGACCCCCATCTCACCTTCTTTTTCTTAATTTCCCTGTGACTTTGCATAAACTAGTCAAGTTTATCTGGCCGTTCCAGCCCTCAATATATTCTGCTTCTAACCAGGGTCCGCCATATTGGAAATACCCTGCTTATCCCTGTCAGCAACCTACATAGCTTTTAAATCCTTCTCTTCAAATCTGTGGTCACAACTCATAAAGCTCGCCGCCCGCCATTTTGCCTTCATTTGGTGTGTAGCAGGTGTGCGTTGATCACATTGATTTCTGGGCTCTGTGGAGGGAGCACTGATCAGAGCAGAGTGCGTGTCCATAGTAAGCTAAGCAAGGACAAAGATGACTGCACATCACAGCAAGGTACAAAGGCCGCACATCACAGCAAGGTTCGGCGATGGCCGCAGCACATAGCCCTGGCGTACTTTGGGTATTAGGAGGGGAGAACTGATTCGACTGTTCCATGTACTTACTGCATTTGATGGACCACCTGTCCTAGTCTCGGATGCTGTCGTATAAAGCATCTCGGGCTGAGTGGCCTATAACAACAGGGATTGGATCCTCGCAGGTCTGGATGAAGATGGGTGTGCCACGATGCTGTTTTCGGGAGAAGGCCCTCTTCTGGACTACAGATTTTTGGTTGCTGTGTCTTTGAGTAATGGGAAATAGAGAAATCTAGCTCTAGTTCACAAAGCTTTCACCTCTATAACCTGTGTCTCTCATCATATCAGTAATTAGCAAATGAATTTTGAGGAAGCACAGGTATCTCTCAGCATCCCAAGCCTAGTGACTGAGAGCATCGAGTTGTTATCCCATGGACTTCCACGGGTGGACTCAGGCAGGTGTGTCTCAGTGGAGGACGCCGCTCAGATGCTGCCTAGGACTTGAGTCATCTGAGATTTCTTTGCCTACAAAATGTCCTGTGTAAGCTCCAGAAGAAAGTGTTGCCAAGAGGCAGGTGGCAAGACATAAGACACAGGTGGGCCAGCTGAGGAAGAGGAGATGTCTCTCTCTGTCTCTGTCTCTCTCTCCCTCACTCTGTCTCTCTGTCTCTGTCTCCCTCTCTGTCCCTCTGTCTCTCTCTGTCTCCCTCTGCCTCTCCCTCACCTTAACTATACATATACCATCACAAAAAAAATGTAAAATAGTGTCTGGCCAGGTCCCGTGCATCAACACAGGCTGGCCACACTAACATATAAAGTTAATATCTGAACTTCTTAAGTAATTTCAGGACGTGTGTCAGTACTGCTACGGATGACAAGGGAACTCGCTCATTGATCACAAAGTTCTCCAAATTATAGACTTATGAAATGCGTAACATTTTCTTAAATATTTTAATTATCATTATTGTGTGGGATATGGGGTGGGGCTGGGGTGGGGGTGCTTGTGCCACAACATCTATGTACAGGTCTGAGGACAACTTTGAGGAGTTGGTTCCCTTCCACTTTTTCATGGGTTCCAGAATTATATACTCTGCTCTTCGGGCTTTCATTGGCAAAGCGTCTTTCACCTACCGATAAACGGCAAGAGAATGCAGGTGCGTGGTTTATGGTTGGCAGTCATCTGCTAGCTAGCTACATCTCTAACTACCTATGGCAAAGAACTACCAGTGTATCTTATTCCAAATCTATCTTGGATCTATACATTAGTGAAAACACAGCGGGAGCAAGTTACTAGTTGTGGCACGATGTTGCAGAGCCTCAGATTTTCAATAATTTTGTTTTGAGACTGGAAAGGCATCCAATCTGTTCATGCAAATCCATGTCAGATTATAATATTATTTCAAGGGTTCTCAAAGGTTGGATATGGCGGTGATAGTGCCAGAGCTGTGCCCGTACCCCAGATGGGGCCATGTCACCTTCAAAAACACCTCTGATGCCATACGAAGCAAGGAAAGCAGTATATGGTTAAAAATTGTCTACACACAAACCTTGAACACCACCAAGGTGCAGTTTCCCTATCTGATTAAGACAGGGTCGGATCACTCAAGCCATTCTCAAATGTAGGTACTGTGTTTTTGCCATTTTTGATTCTTATTTTGTTTGTCTTGGGTCTAGTCAAAATGGAAAGAGACAGCAATAAGACTCATTGTTTGAACAAAGCAGCTGCATTACTCTTTTTACCATCTTAAAGAATGAAAGTCTGTCCTCCAACTGCAGATAAGGGCAGGGGAAGACTGAGCTCTCTTGAAATGGAAAAACCAAACCAGTTACTTTAACTGCTCTTCAGACAAAGTAAAAAGCAAAAGAGATGTCTGTCAAAACTAACACCCAAATTTAGAAGAAAAAAAGGAAATGAATCAGAGAAAAGACAGCTTCAGAGTTAACTGCAGGAGAGCCTGAGTTCTGATAGATGGACTCAGTCAGTGTAGGGAGGGGAATGCAGGACTCCAGGCCCTGACTACAGAGAGACTCAGCAGGAGTCTGTGACAGACAGAACAACAGAGGCTTTCCAAAGCCTCCCTCTCTTCTGGGGCAGGAGCAGGGAGAGTAGAGAAGCTGTGTCTGAAGCTAAGCACGGACTCTGGACTCTACGGACAAAAGACAAGGACACGGACAAAGTGGCAGTGTGTTTAAGGCTACAGTGGTCAGCAAAAGAAGAAGAGATCCAAACTCCTAGGAGAAGTGGTGGGGAAGAAGTGACAGTCACGGAACAGGCAGGCATCAGAAAATGGCTAGCAAGATAAGCCATGTGAGCTTAAGGGAGGCGCGCCTCCAGAGGGCTGGACGTAAGGATGTACGTTCCACTGATCAGACTGAGAAACGGGGCATGTGAAGTCAATGGCTTCTCAAGAATGCTGAAGTCATGAGAGTTCATGACAGCACTCATTTTTGAGTGACATCTCTCGAGGATGGTGGAGCCATGAGAGTTCATGACAGCACCCATCTTTGAATGACTTGTGCTTTATTGGTCACAGACAGTGAGTTCTCCAAACTCAAATATTCCTGGGAAATAACTGGAGTTTATGTCAGTAGGAACAAGGCTTCCCAGCCGGAGTCTGACACTAATCCCTTTACCACACATCCATGCTTTACTCAAAACCTGCCACACACTGCTTCATTTAACAATTAAACAATACTTGCCTCCTGGGTCTTACCGTATCGGTCCTTTCCTTTGCTGACACACCCTCTAGTTTCCCTGCGGTGCCACCTCCTCCTTCACTGACAGGGACATCAGACATGAAGTTATCTCAGAGCTGGGTGGGAAAACGATAATCCATTTGCTACAATGGAGTAAGAAGGCTGTGAGGGCTAAATCACTCAAGGGGGAATCTGTCGCTTGGGAACAAAAGAAGAATCTACTTATTATTACAATCAGGATTTTAGACCAGGAGTCAGTGTGCCTTGGTGGCGCACCTGAGTGGGTGTCTGCCATGGCTAGATCGTCTGTCGCCTGTAGGTCAGGTTGATTCTATCACGAGGAGATAAAGTTAGTGGGCACCAACGATGATCCGGTGACTTTAGCTGAGGAGAGTATGGAGCTGGAGCCATCTGGTCCAGAGCAGAAACCAAGTGCATAGGAAAGGGTGGGGACAGAGCAGCGTGACAAAGGACCCCACAGGGAACTCAGTTCTGCGAAGGCCACCGTCTTCCTCCCACTGTCTTCTGCTCTTTGACGGGCAAAGGGCGGAGGGTGGTAAGAAGGAGACAAAGTAAGGGCAGGAGAGGAAAGCCAGCAGCAAACCCCAAAATAATGGTCTTGGAAGCACCTGTGACAGGGCCATCTGTCAACCCAGACTTGCTGGCCGGAGTTCATGCAAAAACATTTGGGGGTGGGGGGAACATATAGACTTTGAACCAGTAGTCTGGGGTATGTAGCTGCACACGGGGACTGGCTCTCCTCCTCTCCCTCCCTGTCTGAGGGAACATTGTGTAGTTGATTTGTCTCATTCCCTTGAGGATTTGCTCCCAAGCTGCAGCGAACAGATCCCTGTGAGAACGCAATGGTATTTTCATCCACGGCTCTTGAGCTCTGTTCTGCTCTGGCTCCTTTTAGGGAGAGGAAAAGTGTTCCTGGTTATTTTGGTCTGAGGCTTTCCAAAACTTCCAAGGCAAATCATAAAGCAAGGTTGACTTCTGGGAAATTCCACCGCAGTTAATAATTTTAAATGTATTTATATGGTGAAGTATGATTTCCTGCGTGCTCTCTTGCTCACCTAGTGTGAGAATTACGTTGAGCAGCTACCACAACAGAAGGCCCTCACTGTGTTTCCTAACTAATGCTCTGATCAGGTGTGTAGGGATTACCAGGGCAGGTGGAAAGACAAGCTGTAAGAGCCTGTCTTCTGATTTTGTGCCTTTGGTCACACAGAGAGAAGCCTACATGACTATGTATGCAGCCAAGAAGATAGCTTAACTTCCCAATGATCCCCCAGGGCAGATAGAAGCCACAGCAATGCTAACTTTGGTCCTACCTCCATGGCATCATTAAATCCAGGGAACACATGTGTATCTCTCAGTCTCACTCTGTGTGACTCTGACTCTCTGTCTTTGTCTGACTCTTTCTGCCTCTCTTCCTCCTTCCTCCCTCTCGCTTCTTCCCTCCTCCTCTCCTCTTCTCTTCTCTTCTCTCTCTCTCTCTCTCTCTCTCTCTCTCTCTCTCTCTCTCTCTCTCTCTCTCTCTCTCTCTCTCTCTCTCTCTCCTCTCTCTCCTCCTCCTTCCCCCTCTCTCTGTCTCTCTGTGTGTTGCCTCTCTGTGTCTGTGTCTCTTTCTGTCTCTGTGTCTCCCTCCCCTCCCTTCTTGCTGTGCTGTGCTGTGCTGTGCTGTGCTGTCCTGTGCTGTGCTGTGCTGTGCTGTGCTGTGCTGTGCTGTGCTGTGCTGTCCTGTGCTGTGCTGTCTATGCTGTGCTGTGCTGTGCTGTGCTGTGCTATCCACACTGCGGTGAATTGACCTTGAACTTCTGGTTCTGACTTCAGAATTGTGGGATTGCAAGGATGAGACTCTGCCTGGTTTTGGGTTGTTTGTGGTGCTGGGGACCAAATGGTGGCTTCATGCATGCTAGTCAAACCCTCCATCCACTCAGCTACATCTGCAGTGCCCCTTTGCTATCTTAAGTTTCTGTCTTCAAAAAGGAGAAATGCAAATGTTGAAAGTTAGTATCAAATTACCAATGCAGTGATATCTTTTGAAACTAATGGCTTTTCTAACCGCATCAAGGGTTAGAAAGATAGTGCACATGCTTCCTAACATGTGCACACGTAGACATATTGGCATGTGTGTATGTATGTATGTATGTGTGTGTGTGTATGTATTATGCATGTATATAGAGTTTCATAGCACACTGCCCATCTTGCATTATGATTTTTCCTTACTCTTTCTTAAGTATTTCTGTAACTCATCAAGTTGATATAATCATAATAAGTTACTAATTGATTAGCAAGATGGGGTTTAGGAAATGCTGCTCTCGGAGGCTGGAGAGATGACTCAGCAGTTAAAAGGATGTGCTGGCTTATAAAGGTCCCAAGTTCGCTCTCCGGCACCCACATCAGGCAGCTCACAACTGCCTGTCACTCCCGCTCGCAGAGACTAGATGCTCTCTTTGGTCTCCATGGGCACCTGCATGCTTTGTGTGAACACCCAAACACAGGCACACACAAATGCACATGATTAGAAATAAAACATTTTCTAAAAGTTGTTCTTGTGAGCAATATGAGGAGATTGCTTATTCTTATTTGCTCCAGAAACCAAAGTAAAGTTTTTCCCTAATGATCCTTCTTTGGCATTCAGAAGGTCGAATCTTAAGACCTTTTAAAATTGTGTCTTCTTCATTCTTGCCCTGAAACTCCAAATGCAGATGTGTTTGTGTAAGAAAATTAAGACCATGATCTCCCTTCACGAGTTCCGATATAATTCTAGGTCCTACGCATCTAACCTCATTAAAACGCTCTTTAGGGAGAAAGCTTGCCGAGAACCGGCTAGATGCATGTCTGACTGTGGTGGTTTCGATAACTGTAGCCCCCATACACTCATATACTTGAACGCTTGGTCATCGGCACTATTTGAGAAGGATTAAGAGGCTTGGCCTCGGTGGAGGAAGTGTGTCACTGGGGGCGACATTCCAAGCCCAGTAGGTCCTCTCCCCGCTGCTTGCACACCGCCTTGTTTCCCACCACAATCGTAATGGACTCACCCTCTGAACCTGTAAGCCAGCCCCAGTGAAATGCTTTCCTTTATGTGGTCACGGTGTCTCTCCACAGCAATGGAACAGGGATCAGGACTTAGGCAGTTCTCCACAGGATAGCACCCTGAGCACAGAGTACATGTCTCTCATCAGTTCACGAAGTGAGTAGAGCTACGCAGAAGCAAGGTTGATCTGCGTGCAGTGAGACAGTATCCACGGCATATTGCTAAGCGTAAGGTGATTGTGTGGAGTTGGCTGCCTCAGACTCTCTAAAGGTGAACGTGGTCGTTTACATGTGCAGACAGCATCTCTGGAATGTTTGTGAGACATTAGAAAGAGGAGTGTAAATCTTATACACAAGATTTTACCATTGGGGAGGAAGCTTTGCAAACCATGAGTGAAGACTTTTCCCAGTGAGCAATTGTATAAATAAACGTTTATTGTAATTCATTAGCTCTTCATTGACATTTCTTACACAGTTTACAATGAGTGTTCTACCCACTGCTTAGTGATCACCACAGCTTTGATGAGCAGGTGTGACAGGTCCTAAAGGCAGGCGATTCACAAGTTGAAGCATACAAAGGCATGTGAGGTCTAATAGAAGTCAAAGCCTGAACCATTATTACCTTCCGGTAAAAGGTCTGGAGTCAGTGTCGCGGCTGTGGCAGCACAGAAGCCTGGCGTTTTACAGTGTCAGGAGTCACAAATGAGTTTACAGATAGCAGCATGTGAAAAGCCTTCGGCAATATTCCTTAACTAAGAAACTCTTGCAAAAGGAGGTGAGCACCAGGGCAAAGTGACTCTTCTGAAACTCTGGGTCAAGTGAGAATAGAGTCGACTGCGGTCAGAACGTAGCTAACAGCTTTGACAAAACTGCTTACGCGGAAAAGATAGCGGAATGACAAAGCACAACTCTGAATCTTGAAAAATATCCGTAAGGCTTAGGGGTTAAGGTCTCCTTGGGACAACCCCAGTTCACACCTCCTGTGGTTTACTCTTTCACCTCTTACTTCCAAATGTGCCCACAGAGGAGGGCCGCCCCGTTCTCACCCACCCTTACAATTCTTGAGTAAGCTGTGAACCTAGTTTGACTTGTGAGACTGACTTAAAGGCAGCTGGTAGCACCGTGGGACATGGTGAACTCCGGCTATGACCCCACCTCCTGAAGTCATGCATGTTGCTCATTTACTTAAGATTTGAACGCAGCTACTGGCAGCAAGACACAGCACTGCAGGGGCCTGGGGACTTTGTACATTTCTGTCCTTTGCAGAAATGTAATAGCATGTGCCACATCTTAGTAGAGCCATCCTCAGAACTGTTTTCTCACTCATTCTTCAGAATTTTCTTAATTTGTAGCTACTCTATTTTACCGCCACCAAGGTTATATCAGTACCTTGGATAGGGCCAATAGTTGCTACAGTGTTTTGTTCATGTTGCAAATGTATTTTCCACTGGAACAAGCAACTGAAACAGTAGCTGAGTTGAATGTCACAGAAGAGCATCACTCACTCCACAGCAGGGAAACTAGCTCTCTGGTACCCGACCACTGCCGAATGAGGCCTGCTGCAGGCTATCTGGACATTGCTCGCTCTGCTCTCTAAAGCATCTGTCATTCAAATCATAGTAAGCGATGAATTCAGTTTCTGTTTAGTTATTTTGTGTTTAGATTTATACTTTATAAACTATTTCCTGAAGATGAAAGTTATTTTAACATAAATACACCAAAGGTGGTGCACCCAGATTCTCTCTGAAAGACTTGGAACTTGGCTCCAAATCTAAGTCTGGCTGGATTCCCTGTGACCTCTGTGGGTTCCACACAGTGTATTTCTCTCCTGTCTTTGTTGAGTGAGGAATCTTTACTGCCTATTACTCACCAAACGTTCTCACAAAGGATCTCAGGGGCTCTCTTTGCTCTAGTCATCACTGGTTGAATGGTTACTGTCACTGCCTTCACTGTCACTGTCACTGTCACTTGCATTGTCGCCGTTGCCAGACTTGCTATCACTCTCATCACTGTTGTCACTATTGTCACTACTGTCACTGCTGTCGCTACTGTCGCTGCTGTCACTGCTCTCACTGCTGTCACTACTGTCGCTGCTGTCACTGCTGTCACTGCTGTCACTACTGTCACTACTGTCGCTACTGTCATTGCTGTCACTGCTGTCACTGCTATCGCTGCTGTCACTACTGTCACTGCTGTCACTGCTGTCGCTACTGTCACTACTGTCACTGCTGTCACTACTGTCACTGCTATCACTACTATCACTACTGTCACTACTATCACTGCTGTCACTGCTATCACTGCTATCACTACTGTCACTACTGTCACTGCTGTCACTGCTATCGCTGCTGTCACTGCTGTCACTACTCTCACTGCTGTCACTACTGTCACTGCTGTCACTGCTGTCACTGCTGTCGCTACTGTCACTACTGTCACTGCTGTCACTGCTATCGCTGCTGTCACTGCTGTCGCTGCTGTCACTGCTGTCACTGCTGTCACTACTGTCACTACTGTCACTGCTGTCGCTGCTATCGCTGCTGTCACTGCTGTCACTACTCTCACTGCTGTCACTGCTGTCACTACTCTCACTGCTGTCACTGCTGTCACTACTCTCACTGCTGTCACTACTGTCACTGCTGTCACTGCTGTTGCTACTGTCACTACTGTCACTGCTGTCACTGCTATCGCTGCTGTCACTGCTGTCACTACTCTCACTGCTGTCACTACTGTCACTGCTATCACTACTGTCACTGCTATCACTGCTGTCACTGCTGTCATTACTATCATTGCTGTCACTGCTGTCACTACTATCACTGCTGTCACTACTATTGCTACTATCACTGCTGTCACTGCTGTCACTACTATCACTGCTGTCACTGCTGTTACTGCTATCACTACTGTCACTGCTATCACTACTGTCACTGCTGTCACTACTGTCACTGCTATCACTGCTGTCACTGCTGCTGCTGCTGTCACTACTGTCACTGCTACTGCTGCTGTCACTACTGTCACTGCTACTGCTGCTATCACTACTGTCACTGCTACTGCTGCTGTCACTACTGTCACTGCTGTCACTGCTACTGCTGCTGTCACTGCTGTCACTACTGTCACTGCTGTCACTACTGTCACTGCTGTCACTACTATCACTGCTGTCACTACTGTCACTACTATCACTGCTGTCACTGCTGTCACTGCTATCACTGCTGTCACTGCTATCACTGCTGTCACTGCTGTCACTACTATCACTGCTGTCACTGCTGTCTGATTTGCTTTCACTGTCACTGCTGTTGTCATGGTCACTGCTTTCTGATTCGTCCTTGTCATCACTCTCACTGTTATCATCACCATTGCTGTCACTGTCATCAGCATCAGCTGTGTCATCACTCCTGTCATCCTCTCCCCCATCTGAGTCACTGTCGTCACCATCATCACTTGACTCATCAGAGGTGTAAGAAGCATCTCCTTGGCTGTCGCTTTCGTTTTCACTTTCTGAGTTAGCACCATCACTTCCATTAGATTCGTCACTGCTGTTGGGGTCATCTCCTTGCATGGACTCATCATCGAAATCATAGCTGTCATGTACAGCGCTGTTGCTGCCACTACCCATCTTGCTGGGTCCTACTTTACTGCGGGCTTCTGGTTTCTCACCAGCCCCTTGGGGCTTGTCAGGCCCCCCTTGCTTTGGGCTACTTCTTTTGTCCACGTCTGTTCCACGGTGTCCATTGCTGTCTGTATTTTCACTGGGTTTCCCAGATTCTTTGGTGATATTACTTTTGTTGCCTGGGTTGGGACCTTCAGTTTCTATTCCCTGTGGAACAAAGTAGAGAAGAATGGATAATTGGTGACTATTTGCTGCAAAACCCGATGGTCCAAGGAGAGCTGTCTGGGGAGATGACCCTAGGGACTGGATTCTGGCTGCCGGCACAAGCAGTAGTTTGTGTAAGCTGCTTATCTAGAACACGAGAGTGCTCAGGACCCAGGTCTGAGTCCTGATAAGCCACCCAGGTCTCTCCCTCATAGGAACTTGCATCAGGTGGAAGTGTGCCCATGCCAGTGTCGCAGAGCGGCTCATCACTTTGTGCAACAAATGTAACACTAACAAAACATTTTACACAGAACCGTTGGGCCAGTATTCAGCTTGACTTCTAGCATTCTGACTAGTTTTTGTGTTTGGGGTTTTATTTTGTGTTTGTCTGGAGTTGTTGTTGTTGTTGTTGTTGTTGTTGTTGCTGTTGTTTTGTACAGCCTTCTGAGTGTAGAGGAGAGGATGTCAACTGCCATTGAAAGGAATCAGTTTAAAGACTAACCTGACCGCGGCTCTTCCCAGCAGGGCATGCTTCTGGCTGGCTGGTGACTCTGCCTCCTGTGCCCCTGCTGTCTTTGTGACCGAGCTTCTGGCTTTCCTGCATTGCTTGGTCACCATTGCCTTCTTGGGTACCATTGTTCTCCTCGCTGCTAGAGGCGTTCTCTCCATCACGCCCATTTGGGGAGCCTCCTTTTTCCTTAGAGTCGTCGTCTTCACTACTAACCGAACTTTGACCTCTGTTGCCGTCTTTCCCCCCATGAGACTGGCCCCCCTGGTCTTTACTGTCCCCATCTCCCTTTCCGTCTCCCGCTTCTGTGCCCTCATAATCACCAGAGCCCATGTCTGCATCCTCATCTTCCCCGTCCCCACTGGGACTCCCATCAGTATTGTCCATACCGACATCTTCCCCTGTGCTTGGTGTTACCTCAGCCCCCTTGTTCCCACTTCCCTCCTCTTCTCTCTGAGGCACTGTGTCACCTGTGGCAGCAACCTCACCCTCATGTATTCCAACTTCATGGTTTGTACTATTCTTGCTTCCAGCTACTTGAGGCCCATTTTCCTGGACAAGGGTGGCATTGCCGTTCTGGCTCACCTTGCTAGCACCCCCAGTTTCCGTATCCCTTGGTTCCCCAGCATTTTCAGTGAGGCTCACTTGGCCCCTGATGCCATTTGCTGTGCTGTTCTCTTTGGCAGGTATCCCATCATGACCTTGTGTTCCCACGTCCTCGTTTTCATCCGCAGTGTTCCCCCCTTCGTTTGCTAAAATGGGCTGCGTAGAACTGTCCCCTCCTGCATCTGTCGACTCAGAGCCATTCCCTTTTCTTGTGTGACCATCCTTGGTATACACCTGCTGTCCTATTTCACTCCCATTTGGGGGGTCACTGCTGTCTTTAGCGGTGTCGTTGATGTGTAACTCATTCTGAAAAAGAGACATGATTCAAAAATCAATGGTGGGCATCAGTTTCAAATAAAACCAACTGAAAAAAAAATCGGTGGGAACTTTGGATGAAGCCATGGAGTGTGAAAGTAGCATGAAAACAAAAAATGAAAGAAGCGTTCGTGTTTCTATCTCTTACCTGTGCGGCAGTTCCTGAGTGTGCTGAAAAGGTTACATTCACAGATTTCTCAGCGATGTGTCTTTCCAGTGGTATTATTTGAGGAACCTGCAGAGGTAAAACATGGGTACTGCACAGGTTCTTGTTTTATGATGAAGAAAAGAGGTAAATACAAAGGTCGGAGCATAATCTAACCATGTAGAGAAGAAAAGGAGCCTGTCACAGTGCTTATGTGGAGCTTCCAACTGAGCAACTGAGGAGTTTTATAATGTTGCCATCAATCAGCCCAAAACCCCTGAGACAGCAGTGAGTGTGGGGCACTGAAGGAGCAACATCAAGTACTCAGTACTCGACAGAGTGAGCTTAAAAGGGCTTACAAAAATGCTCAACTGCAAGCCAGGTGTGGCGGTGCTGCACCCGAAATTCCAACACTCAGGGAGGCAGAGGCAGACAGATCTCTGTGAGTTCAAGGCCAGCCTGGTCTACAGAGTGAGTACAGGACAGACAAGGCTACGCAGAGAAACCCTGTCTCAAAAAGAAAAAGAAGGAAGGAAAGAAAGAAAGAAAGAACGAACGAAAGAAAAAATTCTCAGCTACAGAAACAACACAACGTTTGGTTATTTGAAATGATATGAAACTATAAATGGGTTGACTTTCTTATATCTCTGCATTTGCACTTATTTATACGCTCCAGGTTTTGCTCAGTGAATATAAAGCTAGCACGCGGGAAACACTCATTTGAACTTACGTTGAAAAAAAAATCTGACTTTTAACTCTTGTTCTTTCTTCAATTTTTACAAAACAGTTTAAGCTATTTGATTAAAAGGAAATCCATATGGAAAGAAGCAGAGATAGACAACACCTCGTGACCTCTGAGCACTGAGTTAGTTTGAAAAAAAAAAACTTTTAAAACTGTATCATCCTCTGCTGAGGCATTTCTCCACAGGAATACAGGGAGCAGGAGCTTGGTCACCTGAGAGCCTTCTGTGGAGGCCCCAAATGATGTCATGTGAGAGTTCTGACAAAAATCTAAGATTTGGGTATGAGTGTTCCGACTCAACCTCTGTAAAACCATGAGGGAATATGTACATTTCAGTATTGGGCTAAAAGATACAGCAAATTAAGAAGGCTTGATTAGGAAGATGTACTTACCGGAATGGCCCATGCGGCTGCCCAAATACATATATATATAATTATCTTCATTTCTGTAATGAGTAGTAGTCAGTGTCTGTTAAGAACAAAGAAGGGCCCAAAACAGTTCATGAGATGAAAAACAATAACCACAGTAACTCATTATTTTGGTCTTTCCATTTGGACAATGAGAGAGTACAAACAGGAGAAGACTTCTCAGGTCCCAGAATAAGCCTGGTTTGGTTGTGGGAGCCTGTGGGAGCCTCAGCACGCTCAACGCTGTTGTGGCTTCTGGCTTTTTCTGCCAACGGGGACAACCGCCACGGGAGTACACAGGCAGGGCTTTGGTCCTGTGCTGTTATCCATGAGTGCGGTGGTCCCTCCTTTCTGGACTAGCTGTAAGCAATGCTAACTAGTTCTACTAAGAGTGGATTTAAAAGATAAAGCCCTTACAATACGCCACCCGATCTCTAGAGCTGGGCTATCAACACTGTAAGAGGAAGAACCCTGTGGGCTAAGCAAGCTTAGAGTAGGAGGAAGGGCACAGGCTTTGGTTTCAGATACCTGAATTCAAATTATCCCCCTTTATCTGTTGTTTCTGCTTCAGATAGCTTTACTGGGCTTTCGTCTCCTCAGTCACATCAGAATAGCCCAAGACTGGGCAGAAGAGCATCCTAAAGGTCTCTTTAGCTCTCCTCTGGCACAGCCAGCAGCTTGTGCGAGCTCGCTGGCAGCACATTGCACTGTTTTGTACTTTCCTGGCTACCCCTATGTTCCTCTTCACGGACCTCAGGTCCCTGGGGCCAGGCGAATGTCTTGATTATCACTGTCTTCCCCATGCAAAGACACCATGCAAGGGTGGCTGGTGAGGAACTGCTTCTACTTTTCCAGGCCCTTTTCAATCTCCCACTGAATGAGGGAGCTTCTAACAGAAACATCTTCCACCTCGCTCATGATCCAAATTCAGAACCAGATACATATTTTTCATACATCAGAATAGAGCCCATAAAAATATAAAAATCTATGTGGATCAAAAATTTAAGTTCCTATTTACTGAAAGTTAATTCATTTTGTGCCATGATATTGTTACTATAGAAGGGATTGCTTCCTCCTATTTTGTGACCTCCCACAAGACTTAATGATTACAATCCTGCATGTCATAAAATGGCCGGGATTAAATCCAGGGTTAATAGTGACGTAGAATATTATATTAAGAATTACTGCTTCTCGGGAGGAGAACACAATTCCGGGGCCTCTGTGAAAAGCTGCTAAGAGAAATCTAAGAAGAGCTGGGGTCCCTTCAGTTGTCCCATTGACTGAAATGAGGCTCAGGTGCCTTGAGACAGGGCCCTGGGGCTGGGGCAAGGGCCATCTGTCCACCAAGCTGAGCTTACAGTGTGCCTGGCAGCTCCAAACCCAGTCATGACTCACAGAAAGCCTATCACCTCTGTGACCTGAAGGTCCCTGGCCCTGGAAAGATATATACACAATAAAGTCCATGGATAGGTACATCTCAAACCAAAGTCTGACCATCTGAGACTTCCCGCACACCCACCTCCCACCCCCGACCTCCACTTTCCACTCCAGCACTGTTTTATATGATACTTGTACCTGTGGGCAAGGCTGGTCAACAATGTCAAAGACCCCAGCGGAAATGGCCAACACATTAGCATTGAGGAACCACCTTTAAATTTTCCCTTTAAATTATCATCGTCACACATTAGGTGACAGCTGGTGACGAGCAAGTCAGTGTGAATATGTCAATAAGAAGACTGAGAAATGCAAGGCTTAATTATCAGGGCCTTGTTGGGATGCCAGAGGCAGACCTTTAACACCTGAGCTCTCCTCACAGAATTGTGACTGCGTGCTCCAGACCTTGCAAGCCAGGGGTGCCCAAGAGCAGAAAGCTGAGCATAGAGACCCATTCCTAGCGCAGGAGCTGAGGAGGAAGGCAGGTGGGTTTCTCTAGAGTGTAGTCCATTGGGACGTCGACCATGACTCAGTGGATGGACGACCCTCATCTGAGAATGTTTGGGAAGCACAAATTGGCCTTGATGTTTTTGTTTTGTTTTGTTGTTTACAAAAAGGGAAAAAAAGTTGTTTGAGCAAAGGAAGGTAGATCTGGGAAGTGCTGGAGGTGATAAAAATGACCAGAACAGATGGCATAAACTTCTCAAGGAACTAGTAAAAATATTTATAAAGATAGTTAAGGGCTGGAGAGATGGCTCAGCCGTTAAAGGCTAGGCTCACAACCAAAAATATAAAAGATAGTTAAAACGTGAGCTATTTAATTTATTTTACCAGAACCAAAGTGACCACATAATTTTCAAATTTCCACCTTGGTTTTCGCCAACTTGTGGCAACACGTCTCTGCTTTTCTAAACCTATTCTCATGAAGTTTGAAGCAGAAAAATGAGTTTAACAGATATCAGACCTGTGCATGTTCTACATAGAGATGTTTGAGGGTCTGCTTTTGGGACCTTCTCGTCAAATGCCAGGAAATTACTTCCCCTGGCCCTACGGTGATTTCAAGTCAAGATGCTAAATTTAAATAGAGATCTACTTATTTGTTCCAGACAGCAAACACCCTGAAGACTAATATCAGCCAGATACTGAGCCCTGGGGGAAAAAACCCACAGCCCTTCCTTCTTGCGACAGAGCTTTAATTGTGCACACCAGGTAGACCTTGAAACTATGAAGAATTAACTGAAACCCCAAACCCAGCTTATCTCTCAGGAAGAGTTGGATGTTTGAGGCTCCCACCATCCCCCTCTCCAGGAGAAAGACTGTGATCCTTGCTTGTTAAATCCCATCGCTCCTTACGGTCCAACGATGAGGCTGAAAAACGCCTCTGAATCTGTTTAACTCTCTTAAATATCTTTTCCCGGGTAAAAATAACAGTAACAGAGCTACAGAGAATTATACCTAAAAACATTTCAGGTTCTGGTTTTTAAGATCATTACAATTAGAGTGTTTGTTCTGTCTTGGGTTTTTCTGATAAGCAACGATGCGTCAACAATATACTGGGGGCAAAAAATCAGTTAGTGCTACTCCACAGTGAAGTGGCATCTTACCAGACGTCTTTGCATCCTTTCCTACCTAATCCGTTATCTTTTAATGTCTACCCTAGACAAGAGAGTCCAAAGGCTGCCGTCTCTGAAGCTGGACATTCTTTCAGCAGGAGGCAATTGGCTCCTGCAGAGGCAGGGGGATTCCATCTTACCTTGAAAGCCTTCAAGGAGACTGAAAAAGATCCAGATTTCTTTATCTCTCTTTTCAGGCTGAGAGTGGCACACTGTCCTGGGCTTTTGCACGACAATCTTGTACCTGCCGAAATTTAAATTCAGTTTGATAGTTTTCTCAACCAATCACTATTTAGGATCCCTGATGTGGGGGTTTGAAGTGTCACTGTGCCTATGACGCTCATAACAAGGCCTCCTCCCCCCACCTACCCCCACCCCCACCCCCACCCCGCCACCCCACTCTCTGGTATGTGTTTGCTCACTGAACCATTTGGTTCCAAAGGGACCAGACTTACTTTCACTTAATTAAATAGCTCCTGGAAGACTGTTCTGCATCTTAAATATAGATAATCAGTGTGAGATATATCTGAAAAGAGCCACTTAGGCTCTGTCACCCTGCATTTCTCCTCATGCTGAGGTCGGCAATCTAAGAAAACTCTAGGTTTCTCTGGTAAATATGACTGGCTATTTAAGACCCCTATCATTCCTGAGGTACATATTAAAGTTGATGCGCTATAATTCAAGCGGCTTGTCCGCATGCAACTGTCTTGACGTTGCCCAAGGGATCTTTAAAAGAATCTATAAACAGTAACTTCAGGAAACCATTTCTGACCTAATCTAAACACTGACATAAAGTTTTTAAAATCTATTAATTTAATAGTCAAACTAAAATTTTAAAATAGCTGTCCCAAAGGTAAGCCATACTGTAAGGCACCCACGGGTAAGAACAAATCTTCACGCACTCCACGGACTCAGCTGTCAGGCTCTGCTCTGTTGTTTGTGTAAACCACGGAGTGCAAAAGACAGGCTGTACTTCTAAAACAGAAAAGGTACGCGCCTGAACTCATCACCTTCCCTCGAGCCCTGGATGTACATGACAACCTCTGGGCCACTTCTCTAGTTTATGAGCTCCACGCTTGGCAACTGGTGTCTTTCTGTGTTCTAGCTTAGGGATGTGCCTGTGTTTTTACGGTCTAGTATTGGGGGAGGAGGGTGTGAAACATGTAAGATCGGAAATACAAAATCGCTCTCCAACAACAGTATCTTCAGAACGTGTACAAAAAGAGTCAAGCACATACGTATGTATGTAGGGAAAGGGTTGGGAGTGGTAGGAAGGAACAGTTCCCTGAAGCTGCATTTCCACAGCAAAGGCTTTGCTTTTGCCCTCACAGCACAGTTCTTTGAGCATCTTAAGGGTCCCAGTCACAGTTAAGAATGCGGAACTCACAACCTGGAACAACACTTTTGCTCACGTAGATCCCAGTGGAAGGGAGTGGCCTGAGTGAACGGCCTTCCTTCTCCTTAGCCTGAGTTATGGCTGCAGGGTTCAGCAACGGTCTTTCAGGAGCTGGAGAATGAAGTAGGTCTTCAGAGTTTAAACAGAAGTACCTAATGGCTGCGTTAGCACAAAGCTCTTCCTCCAACAACACAAAGAAAGATTTGTTAAGAGCATGCGGGACCAGCCAGGTGATTAATCCCAGCACTCAGGGAGGCAGAAGCCAGCCCGGTCTACAAAGCGGGTCCAGGACAGCCAGAAACTGGGGGTGGGGGTGTCACTAAGACAAACATTTTGGCCTCAAAATTAAATTTTGTCTGTTTATTTGTTTGTTTGTTTGTATAGGTACTCTATACATAGCCCTGCCTGTCCTAGAATTCACAGTGTAGACCAAGCTGGCATGGAACTCACAAAGTTCTGCCTGCTTCTGCCTTCCCGGTGTTGGGATTAATAAATTTCCATAAATTTATAAGAATTTAAGTTGTATAAAGTCTGTTTGTTGAGCAGAATCCAACTCAATTAGAAATCAATAGAAAAAAGAAAGTATTTGGAAACTGAATAGCATGCTTCTAAGTAACCAATGGGGAAAAGAAGACTCTAAACGAAAAATTCAAAACTTATTAAATTGAATAAAAATAAAAGTATAGCACAGCAAATTTTGTGTGATGTCACTAAAACAGTAAATACTTAGCAAGACATTTAGATTACAGAATGACTGAATTTGCTGCTTAAAATTTTTTTAATTACTATTTAAAAAGAAAAGTAGATTTGAAACAATTACCCATTGTAGTGGTTTGAATGAAAACAGCTGCCACAGGCTCACAAGCAGTGACACTTTAAGGTGTGGCCTTGTTGGAATAGGTGTGGTGTTGTTGGAAGAAGTGTGTGGCTGAGCGTGAGCTTTGAGGTCTTAGATGCTCAAGCCAGGCCCAGTGGCTCACTCTCTCTCCCTGCTACCTGCAGATCCAGATGTAGAGCTCTCGGCTCCTCTCCAGCACCACGTCTGCCTGCACACAGCCATGCTTCCCTCCATGATGATAATGAACTAAATTTCTGAACTTTAAGCCAGCCCCAATGAAATGTTTTCCTTTATAAGAGTTGCCGTGGTCATGGTGTCTCTTCATAGCCAAAGAACTTTGCCTAAGACACCTGTGTTCACCTAAAGGATGGACAAAAAGAAAGATTGAAAGCAAAAGAAAAGGAAATGCAATGCCCACAGCTGTAATGGATTCAACAAGAAACCACGAGGCGGAAGGACATCTTCTGAAAGAAACAGAGATGACGTCATGCAGACTCAGCGAAAGACGAGGAGATTCGAATCAGTGACATCAAGAGGAGAGAGGCGGCATCATGACAGAGTCTACGGCAGAGGGCTGTGCACAACTTCCTGCTAATAAATGAAAGGAAGCGATGCCTTGAAACACCAAGCTCATTCAAGAAAAAAAAAAAGTCATCATAATCACCAATATCTGTGAAATCTTTGAATTTGAAATATCAAAATCTCAAACCTGCCACAAAGACAATGTCATGAGGTAACCACACAGTTCTAAAACCTTCAAGCTGAGGCCTACATGAACTGCCCCTGGAGACAGAAAGGAAGGATGCGCAGTCACTCTGTACTGCATCACCGTGACTCTGACAGAAAATACTCTTGAGCAATATCATCATAAATGTCAAATATTAAACAGACTTTTAGTAAACTAACTTCCATTGTGTAGTCAAAAGGCAACTCACCATGGGCAAATTAATTTGTTCTGAGCATGCAATATAAGCTTAACACTTACAAAATGATCAGAGAAATATGTCATGAACACAGAAAACAGCAGGATCTAAGTAGGCCTAGGGGCAAGTTCTCAAAGAATCTAACATTTATTCTTGTTTTTAAAGTAATGAAATAAAGCCACATGTGGTGATACATGCCTGTGATCCCAACACAGAGAGGACCAAGCAGGAAGACCGTGAGCTCAAAGCCAGCCTGGGATGTACATAGCAAGATACAGTTTCAGCCAGACAAATAACTCTCCATCACAAACATGGCACTTCATGCTGAAACATTAAATGCTGTCCCCCGAGGCCAAGGGCATCTGATGCCATCTTTTCTACTCAATATTACTCTCCAGCTTCTGAGGCAAGAAGAAAAACAGGAAGGATTCTTCTTGAAACGAAGAAAAGAACAGAAAGGATTCTCCTCGAAAAGACTGTGTTGCCTTTGCTCAGAGACAACACAGTCACTATGTAGCAAACAGAGGGATCTTCAGGAGGCGCTGCATGGGAACATAATAACAACTTGCAGGATGTGATTTCTGTAAGAAAACAACTTTATTACTACCTGCTATCAATGAGAAAGCAAATAAATTTTAATTACCTTTTTGTATTGTTTTGACACAAGCTTGGTCTATGTAGCCCTGGCTGTTCTGGAACTTGATCTGTAGACCAGGCTGACCTCAAACTCACCGTGATCCACCTGCCTCTGCCTCCGGAGGGCTGGGATTAAAGGTGTACACTCACCACTGCCTGGCTTTAAAAACATTTTTAATTCCAACAAATAAAATATATAGTGATAAAACTGAGAACTTAAATACTGAAAAACTACAAATGCTGCTGAGGGGAATGAGAGATGGCCTAACATGCTAAGGGGCTAAAAGACTGGACACTGTGAAGTCAGATCTCCAAAATGTCACCTCTAGATTCCACATAGTGGCAATTAAAATTAGGAATAAATTCAGAAATCGTTGAGTACAGAGATTATTTTTCTGAAACTTTTCTGTAAATTCCTGTAATTTTAAAGGAATTATAAAAGTCAAAGCAATTTTTCATAACAAAGGGGAGGATTGTGGTTCGTTTAGATAGATGAGACTCACCCAGTTAATTATTTAAAGCTCAATTATATCTGCCAGTTTTATTTATTTTATTTATTTCTTCACGTTACATCCCAACCATAGCCCCCCTCCCTCCTCTCCTCCCAGTCCAACCTTCCCTCCCTCGCTCCCCTATCCTCCCTTCCCTATTTCCCAGAAAAGGGGAGCCTACCCCAAACAACTCATCCCAGCACACCAAGTCACATCATGACAGCACATCCTCTTCCCTTGTGACCTGTCAAGGTAGCCCCACCAGGGGGTAGTAATCAAATAGCAGGCGAGAGAGTTCATGTCAGAGACAGCCCCCTTCCCCTAACTAGGGGACCCATATGAGGCCTGAGCTACCCATCGGCTACATCTGTGTAAGGGCCATAGTCCTTGGTTGGTCCTTCAGTCTCTTCTGCAAGCCCCTCCTGGGCACTGGTTAGTTGGCTCTGTGGGTCTTCTTCTGGAGCCCCTGTCCCCTCCAGGCCTTCCTATTCTGTGCCCCCCCTCCCGCCGCCACACACACACACACACACACACACACACACACACACACTCACACTTTTCCACAAAACTCCCAATGTTTGACTGTGAGTCTCAGCATCTGTTTCAATCCACTGCTGGGTGAAGCCTCTCAGAGGACAACTACGCTAAGCTCCTGTCTGCAAGAATGGCAGAGCATCATTAATAGTGTCAAGGTTTGGCTTCTCTCCCATGGGGTGGATCTTGGGTTGAGCCAGGCATTGGTTGGCCATTCCCTCCATCTCTGCCCCATCTTTATCCCTGCACATCTTGTAGGCAGGGTAAATTTTGGGTTGAAGTTTTTGTGGGTGGATTGGTGTTCCCCTCCCTCCACTAGGAGTCCTGTCTAGTTAGAGGGTGGCCTCTTCAGTCTCCATTGACCCCTGCTTCTAAGAGTCTCAGCTAGAGTCACCCCCATAGCCTCCCAGAAGCCTACCTTGTCTTAGGTCTCCAGCTTGTCACAGAGATGCCTCTGCCCATGGTTTCTCTTCTTTCTGCAGGCCCTCTGTCCTCACCACCACACCACCACCACTACTACCACCATCACCACCATCACCACCACCACCACTACTACCACCATCACCACCACCATCACCACCACCATCACCACCATCACCACCATCACCACCACCATCACCACCATCACCACCACCATCACCACCATCACCACCATCACCACCATCACCACCACCATCACCACCATCACCACCACCATCACGACCACCATCACCACCATCACCACCACCATCACCACCACCAACACCACCATCACCACCAACAACACCACCATCACCACCACCATCACCATCACCACCACCATCACCACCATCACCACCATCACCATCACCACCACCACCATCACCACCACCACCATCACCACCACCACCACCACCACGATCACCACCATCACCACCACCATCACCATCATCACCACCACCATCACCACCATCACCACCACCATCACCACCACTACCACCATCACCACCAGCACCACACCATCACCACCACCATCACCACCATCACCACCACCACTACCACCCTCTCCTCCAATGTCTGATCTCCAGACTCATTTCTCTTCATGCTCCCTCTCCTACCCTGTTCCCTCTCTTCAACCACTTACGCTGTCTATTCTATTTCCCCTTCTGACTGAGCCTTAAGCATCCTGTCTTGGATCCTCCTTGTTACTTAGCTTCTTTGGGTATCTTTATCCTGTATTATATGGCTAAAATCCACTTATAAGTGAGTTTATACCATGTGTGTCTTTCTGAGTCTGGGTTACCTCACTCAGGATGATATTTTCTAGTTCCATTCATTTGCTTGCAAATTGCATGATGTCCTTGTTTTTAATAGCTGAATAGTATTCCACTGTGTAAATACACCACAGTTTCTTTATCCATTCTTCAGTTGAGTGCAGAAGTAAAGATGGAGCAGAGATTGAGGGAATGTCCAACCAATGCCTGCCCCAATGTGAGACTCATCCCATGGGAGAGAGCCAACTCCTGACACTATTAACAATACTCTGCTATGCTTGGAGGCGGAAGCCTAGCATAGCTGTCCTCTGAGAGGCTACACTCAGCAGCAGATCCAAACAGATGCTGAGATGCACAGCCAAATATTAGGCAGAACAGAATGCAGGGAGCCTTGTGAAAGGGTTGTGCAAAGGAGAAGAGGACCTGGAAGTGATAGGAGCCTCACAAGAATACCAACAGAGCCAACTAACTGGGATCCAGAGGGGCCTGTGGAGACTAAAGCCTCCACCAAGTACCATGCATGGACTGGACCTAGGCCCCTTACACAGATGTAGCTGCTGGGCAGCTCTGGCTTCATCTGGGTCCCCTAGTAAGGGGAGCAGGGGCTGTCTCTGTCGAAGATTCTGTTGCATGCTTTTTGATCACTTCCCTCCTGGAGAGGCCGCCTTGCCAGGCCACTGCGGTTAAAGATGCTCTCAGTCCTGATGTGACTTGACGTGCTGGGGTGGTTTGGTGGGGGAGGGGTCTTCTTTTCTGGGAAGTAGGAGAGGGAAAATAGGACAATGAGGGAGGGAAGGTAGGAATGGGAGGAGAGAAGGGAGGAGGCTACAACTGGGATGTAAAGTGATTTAATTAATTAATTATGAAAAATTTATCTGGCCTACAAGATGTGCAGGAATAAAGACAGAGCAGAGACTGAGGGAATGGCTAACCAATGTCTGGCCCAGTCTGAGACCCACCCCTGAAACTATAAATGATTCTCTGCTATGATTGAGACAGGAGCCCAGCATAACTGTCCTCTGAAAGGCCCCACCTAGTAGAAGATCAAAACAGATCCTGAGACCAACAGCCAAACATTAGGCGGAGCTTGGGGTGTCTTATGGAAGAGTGGAGAAAAGGATAGAAGGTCCCAGAAGGGACAAGAACTACTCAAGAAGTTCAACAGAGTCATCTAACCTAGGCCCATGGGGGCTCACAGAGACTGATGCACCAACCAGAGAGCATGCGTGGATTAGACCTAAGACCCCTACACAGATGCAAGCGATGGGCAGCTCGGTCTTCATGTGGGTCCCTTAGCAGGAGGAGCAGGGGTTGTCCCTGACATGAACTCTGTTCTGCTTTTGGATCACTTTCCCCTCGCTAGGATGTGTTGTTTTAAAAAATAGAAATCCCAACTGTTTGATTTTACCAAAGAAGACTCAGGAGGCAGATGCTGGTGTGAAAACCTGCTAGGTCAAGCGGGGCAAAGAAAGCACCCCGCTGACCTTCTTCCTACTCAGTTCCTGTCTCAGAGGAAAAAGTCCAACAAGCTCACTAGCTCAGCTGACAGCCCAAGAGTAAAAAGCCAAAAAACCCAAGGCCAAAGGCTTGCTAGCTCAAAGCTCAAAAGCCTAAAAGCCTCCTTATCCATGCTGTCTTAAATGCCCCTCAGTTCAAAGTCTGCCCTTCTCTTTAATCCTGTCAGCTGGTTTCTTGCTCCACCTCTTGACCTAGGGTTAATTTTACCGAAAGCTCTTGGATTAAAGGTGTGTGCTAGGTAGGGCTAAGTCATACCATAATCACTTGTTTGCAATAAAAAGAAAGTTCTTGGATTAAAGGTGTGTTGTTAGGGCTCAACTACACTAAACAAGAAACAAGGTTCTACAGTTCACGATCTCAGGGTTCACAATGGGATCAAATATCCTTCCTGCAATGGGGCTGCCTTGTCTGGCCTCAGTGTAAGAGGATGTGTTTAGTCCTGATGCAACTTAATGTGGCAGGTGGGTTTGTAGGGGGGCGGCTCCCCTTTTCTGAGGAAAAGGGGAGGAGGAAAGGGGGAAGAGGAGGGTAGGACCAGGAGGAGAGGAGGGAAAGGGCTTTGGTCGGGTTGTAAAATGAACAACTAAATAAATTTATTTAAAAAATAATAATAATAATAAATTTTAAAAAATTAAAATTTAAGAATGGCAGCTACAAATTCTTATGTTTTCATCATCTTTTATCCATGTAATTGTGTTCTGTTTTCTCATTGGCTACAAAGTACATTCGTGAACCATTTAATTTGTGGACATCATTTCTTTTTGTGACATTTGAGAGAGTTCAGAACCTCGAAATTAAAAATGACAATCTGTGATTATATTTGAGGTAATAAAGCCAGAAACCTCTTTTAGACAAAAAGGAAAAAAAGAAAGGAAGGAGGGAAGGAAGGAAGGAAGGAAGGAAAAGGTAGTCATTCCTTGCATGTTAAATAAGACAGACTTTTAAAAACTTTTCAAGAAACATTTGATTAGGAAGCTCTCCTTGGCCTGGTTGCCTGGATTCCGTCCTGTTAGATTGTTAACAACAGGGGGCTAAGTGAGGAGTTATCTCTTCTACTATTAAGTGAAACTGTCCCATCACAGCAACAGTGTAACATTGCGTTCTTGGACACAGGATCCACGTTGTAGCTCTGTAAATCTAAACAATCCCCCAGGTTTCTGTGGCTTAGCAGAAGCAGACTGATTGCTGCTCCTGCCGCGACTCAGTACAAGCCAAGCGCTCTCCTCCAGCCAGCAGCTCGAACAACTGGGCTGTTTCCATCTTGTTTCACCATCTTCTAGCTCCTCAGTCTCCTGGCAAGGTCAGCCTGGAAGATGGAGAGGGGAAGACAAAGCTCTCGAAAGACTGCAGCGGGGCTCTTAGCAACCACTCTAGATGCGCTCTTGTCACATCCCATCCACCTAAGCTTAGTCACGTGTCAACCCAACCCGGAAAGAACACCTCAGTCACAAAAGGCTGCAAGCCTGCACAGTCACCAGCACACGTGTGCAAAGGTCGTGTGTCCTCATTGCATCAGTGTGCCCGAGGATATTTTTGAATAGAATCCTAGCACTGTTTGATTCTTCACCTAAGGTTATTATATTATTATCTTTCTTTTTCAAGACAAAGTTTCCATTATGTATCCCAGGATGGTCCAGAAGTCAGTACGTACCCAGGCTGGGGTCGTCTCGTAATCCCCTTGCTTCAGCTTCCAGAGCATGGACATTACATCTGCGGGCCAAAGTATGGGCTACTTTTCCATAGCCTTACAATGCCTTCAGGTAGCTTTCTAAAAATATGACTCACTTGGATTCAAACCACTAGATCTAAATGTGGTTTTATATATATATATATATAAACAAACTCTGGGGCAAGGTGTGGTGTCACACACCTTCAGCACTCAGGAGGATGAAGTAAGAAGGTCACAAGTTCAAGACCAGCCTGTTGACATAGTAAGTAAATTTACCCTGATGCCTAGGAAATTTCACTTAAAACGCTTCCTAGGTGGTTTGTGTGTGCACTAATTTTAAGAACCACTACCTGACAAGAAATAAAATACTTCTCACTTGGAACCTGAGCCCTCATGTGATTACAGAATAAGTTCAGATCTGAGACCCAAGCTCAATCATCTTTTGAAAGGAAAAATGCAAAGACAAGATTCTACAATTTAAAATTGTCATATTTGGTTTACAACAGTGTGTGTGCCTGTCTGTGAATTTCATCTTTACCATTTCCCTTCTTCTCCTATTCTCTAACCCTCACATCCTTATAAGAACCTACTAAATAAAAGCCACCCTCCAGCCAGCCCTGGTAAAGTAAATAGTGTCATCAGGTCTTCTGTGTGAATGCAATGAGACAATGCAGGTAACACTGTTGACCTAAATGGCTGTCAGTGCCAACAACTATCAAAAGCCAACATCGCCACTAACAGACCCATGGAATTTCTGAGCCTGAGAAGTTATAGCACTGCGGACCAGGAACTTGGAGTACTTATATACCACACTACCCAAGGAAGATTGTGGATGGCTGACACAGTTGGGGGTACATCGTGACATCCACCAGGAAACGAGTTAGGAATGACAGGCCACCCAAGCTCTCTCTGTGTCGTGGAGCATTGCCAGGGCAAATGACACAGAGCCCAGCTCCGACACTCCTCCCACACAACACACCCACTCAGAGAAGGCGTTAAGCCAAATGCAAATCAGTGGATCACTCGTCTACGTGTGCCTCTTATAGACACGGCCTTGACGTCTCCTCAGACAGCGAACCACCCATCCGTTCAGAAAATGACAGGGTTCGCGTTTACAGATCTATCTCCCCACTCCCGGGAATGGGGTGAGGAAGAAAGCCGGGGAACAGGACCTTGAATGGCTTAAGGCCTTGGTAGAAATCAGGTTACAGAATCCTGTTTGAGCCATTATAAATTTAAATAAGCAGAGCTAGCCAGGACAGCGTTTCCTTTAATTTGGCATGCAAGGTCTTGGCAGAACAAAGAGGAGGACTTTGGACAGCAGTGAAAAGAAACTTTCTTCCAAAGTGTTACCAGAAGGAAGAAAGTGAGGGGGAAATAACATCCTGAGGTTTTTCAAACTGAGTCACAAACCATGAATAAACTATCGAATCGATCTTAGTGCGTTTTGTAAGGATATAACAGAGGGGGAGGGGAACCTCCCCAGGAAGGGGAAATAGAATATATATAGTTATAGTTATGGATCAATTGCATGGAGAGCCTGGAACAGGAGAGTCAAACAGAGGGGAAAAGAGAGAGAGAAAAAAAAGGCAGAGACAGCCAAAACCAACGGCCATTTTGAGGGGTCATTTGGAAACCAAATACAGTAGAAGCTTCCTAAAACATATACATAGATGAAGTTTATCTAAGTGAGATTGCCAAAGAACAGGGGAAACGGGGCCCCAGCTGGACATCTCCCATCCTCAAATCAGGTTTCCAGTATTGGGGATGGGTTGAATCCAGTCAAGTTACTGACCAAGGGGGATCCTTGGGAACCTCAAACACCCCAGGTTGTTTCCAAGGCTAATTATTGGCCGCTCTCCATAAATTGATGATAAGGCCCTATTGCTTTCTCTCTTTCTCTCTCTCTCTCTCTCTCTCTCTCTCTCTCTCTCTCTCTCTCTCTCTTTCTGTCTCTCTCTCTCTCTCTCTCTCTCTCTCTCTCTCACACACACACACACACCTACACAACTCAATGAACATGGCGCAGTCAAGCTGATATCTAATTATAACCTTCATCCCTACAAACTAGTGTAGCACGAAGGTCCTCTGCGTGCTACAAAGGAGAAACATGAACACCAACCCAAGTACAAATCCTTTATCTACAATTTTTGAGTTTTGTTGTATCCTATTTCATGTTATATTGTTTTTTTTTATTATTATTCCCTAGATGCCTGTTTGTTTTAATGAGCGCAGAAAGGGTGTGGATCAGGAGGGGAGGGGAGGGGAGGTAGGGAAGAACTGGGAAAAGTTGGGGGAGAGAAAACCACAATCAGAATATAGCACAAAAATACTATTTTCGAAAAAGGAAACACATTTAAAATAAAAGAATAGCATATAAGTAAAGCATAGAGCAGAGCATCACATGCCATAAGGGCCTTTTCTGAGCTTCATTTAGAGCTGGCTGTTTGGGCTGAGGCACTACACTAATTCTAAATAAAGGATGAAAAGAGGGAGACCCTGGTATAGGCCAGGGACCTTTGGGTCCAAGCCCAGCACTACTTAGCTTTGTAACTTGACATGAGCTTGACTTTCCCAACTGTAGAAACAATAATATGTACAGGAATTCTGAACAAGTAAACCAGACTGTGGCTGTCACAGGATGGCCAGCCAACGTGCGCAGGCCCCCTTCTTCACCATATTTAGGGTGATGATGATGATATATACATGTGTGTGAGAGGGGGGAGGGAAGGGAGAGAGAGAGAGAGAGATGAAGACACACACACACACACACACACACACACACACACACACACACACACATTGATCTTGTATCCCCATTTTAAAATAAAAGGCTTGAACCATATAACCCAGTACTTACCTACTCTGTTATTCTGTTATTCTCTGGTTTAATTAAATGACCACCTGTAGGAATACATAAGAAAGATCCTAATTCAACTGCATCGCAAGTTTCAAGTGGCAGATTTCTTTTTAATAATATGTTGTGCCTTGAAATGGTTTTAAAGTCATAAGCAGTTGTAAGGAATGACTCAAAGAGACACCTGTATAGCCTTTACTCAGTTTCCCCAATGAAACCGTTCATACTGTCTCAACTAGGACATTGCGTCTGTTGTCAGCCACAACCTTATTCAGCAAACATTTGGCTTTCTATAGGCTCCAGTAGATGTGATAACCAACTGGGCTGCAGGCTCGCCCGCTACAGCAAGCCTGCTTTAGAGGAAGTGACTGTTTTTAAGCAATTAGCAGCATGCCACTGGCCGTGATTAGCAGCACAATGACACAGTGGGCTCATTCTGAGGGAAGGAAACGTAATAGTCTCAGGTTGACATTTTAAGAGGCTAGCACCTGGCGGCATGTAGCCTTCCCTTAACACAACAGCCAATCCTTTTCATTCCAGATCTGTGTGGTCCACAGACACAGACTCCATCAATCACAGGTTTAAATGAGTTCAATCCCGAGAACCCACAAAAAGGTGGAGGGAGTGAGCAAGCTCCACAGACTTGTCCCCTGACGCCCCCCCACCCCCCCCCACACACACACGGAGGAGGAGGAGCAGCAACAGAGCAGCAGCAAAAAATAATAATAAATGAAACATTTTTTGAAGACCGAAACATTTGCCAAGGACACCGCTGAGTGCGGAGGAGGCATTGGAAGTGACCACTGTACCTTGGAGCTTGTTCACATAGCCCAAACGAGAAATAACATTGGGTGGGAGGTATTCAAGATGTGGTTAAGGAAAAGATGAAAACAATATTAAGATATTGAACCTGAACTGGAGCCAAAAGTGAATGTGTGCTTTTATGTGTATTCTATAAATACAGATAGAAGCAGTTATATATTTGCACGACAATGGACCGTTGCTCAGGCAACTAAGAGACCCTGGATGCGCTGGTGTCCCCTAAGTGACGTGCACACCAGATTCCCGGGCCTCCGGTCCGTAGAGTAAGCTGATCTCCTGCATGTAACAAATGGAACTCAAAATGAGCCTACGATGATGTTTTATATCAGAAAGGATGTGAACAAAGAGTTATGGGGACGTGTGGAGGAGCCATGGGAATCAGCAGGAAGGCCTCCCGTTGCTGACCTGGGGACAATCAAGGATTAAGATCCGCAATGGCAGTGACCGATTACAACACATAAGAAAATAATGATCTAAAGAGATGAGAAGAGAAAGAAATGAGCGGAGAAGGAGGAAAGGTTTTCATACCAATGATTAACTAGTTAATGTAAAAGAAAAAAAATTAGGGAAAAGGGAGCAACTGTTGTGCAAGCTCCACAAAAGAGACAAATCAAGACAGAAGCCAGCCACCAAGCAAAGCCAGCGAGCGAAGACTGGGTGTGGTACAGAGTGCTAAGCCGCCTGCCATTTGCAATCCCGACGAAGTGCAAGGAGAAAACTGTGAGTTTACTGCAGCGACACCTGGCAGCAGACAGCAACGTGAGCAATGGGTGGGGGCGGATGAAAAACCCCTCTGAGTAAATGCCTGAGGTAAACAGTTCGTGAAAGGAAGGGATTTGTTCCATCTAGGGCCCTGGGTTTAGCATTTGCAATCCAAGTCGAGTACCTTCCCCCCCCACCCCCCCCACCCCCCACCCCCCCGACCTAACAGGAATCAAAACACCACAGAAAAGGGCGTGTCTGGGAGCAAAGAAAATCACTCATGGTGTCCAGGAACAATAAACATAAGAGGGAAGGGGCCCAGGACATGATATAACCCCCAAAACCACATCCCACAGTGACCTGCCTCCTCCAACGAGGCCTCGCTTCCTCAAAGCCAACTGAGTACAAAACTCATTGATGAACCCAGGTGTTTATGGAATGGGCGAACCCATGGCTGATTCGCCTCACCATAACACCTCCAGGCTTTCAGCATGGGAGTCTCTGGGGCTGAACCCACGTCCAGACCTTAACAGCGCGCTAGTGTCTGTCTTCTCGTAAGATACACGGAAAGCAGCTCAGGTCACTCCAGCGGCACCTGCGTTGGCAGGCAGGGACTTGAGTCTGATTGAGAGAACACTTGGAAGGTCCAGGGCTCTGGATTATTCTCTTTGTTTGTTTTGGGTTTTTTTGTTTTGTTTTGTTTTGTTTTGTTTTGGGGGGGGGGTTGGTTTTTTTCTTCTAGTCTCAGAAAATAGCCGAGCACCAATAAGCAGATAAAGGGTAGGGGCTGTTCATACGGAAGGTGTCTCAGCATGAGACAGATCTATGCAGCACATTTTCCGGTTAGAACACTCAATCAGAGGAGGGGGAAGACAATGTGGGAAGGGGGAAGTGTAGCCTGGACAGGTGGCTGTGTTGGAGCCCCAGGTACAGTTATTTGGACAATTGTTGCTTGTTTTTAGCTGAGTGTGTCATATTTAGGTACGCACTGGGCATGCCTAGGGCTGGTGGAATGCCATTTCTATCATTTATCTTTGTGAGGACTGAAACTTGATTAATGACGCAGGAGAAGGGTATGAACAGTGGGGTGGTCAGGAAGCAGAGTGGTCAGCCACTCTGCCATTTGCCTGGTTACTGCTTGGTATGTCTGAATGTCTCAACACAAGCTGATTGAAAGTGAAAACTGTTTATTGATAGACTTAAAACAGTCTGATGGGGGCGGGGGAAAAGCCCTCGGGTAATGGAATCGCCACCAGCAATAGTTTTAACAAACCCTTTGCTGCCGATGTGGCCAGCAATGCGTAGACACAGACTGCAGCCCCAGGAAGCAACCAGGCTTAGATTCAGTTGTCTGTGTTTATCTATGAACATAAACCTCTAGCTTTGAGTCAAATAGTGTGTCTGGTTCTGCAAGACAATGCAAAAACGGTAATTATTGTCTTTGGAAACTTTGTTCCGTTAGAACACTGTTTTCATAGGAAGCAGTTTACAGACACCATCCGAAAACATATAAACTAGTGGCAAGGAACACACTGGAGACATCTCAACATGAAACCACTCTGAAACACAGACATAACAAGTGAAACCACCCTTAAAAATTCTCGCTCAGAGCCTGCTTTCTCCACAGTGACTTTTTTTTTTAAATGTAGCCTGGGCTCTTTGGATGGCTGATCTTTGTCCGCTTCATTTGTTGGCATTGATGCAGTAGTTGGATGGCAATTTTTACAAATTATATTGACTTGTTAATTTACTCTCTCGTCCTTTCATTCAACAGGATGTCAGTCATAGCTGATATGTTCTGAAGGAAATAAAACTCCACCACCCCAGAATATGCCGTTCTGCCACATTGATTATTTAAAGAAAGGGACCTTTCTGGCCAACCAACTACCTCTCCACCCCAAGCCACTTGCCTCCTTGCACTCCCGCAGCTCACTGCTCTTGGTTCTTGGCTCAGGCAGGGCCATGTGTAAGCGTCCAACTCTGACTCTTTGGGTCTTTGTTTCCTTCTTAAGGGATGCTATGCTTCACCAAATCCTTCTCCTTCAAGGCAAGCACTTGCTTCAGCACAAACTATGCATCTGGTTTCTTGTCAAAGGTATGTGGATGAGGAGACGAACGCACTCCTAGGTCTTGCCCGGAATTTTTCTTTTTTTTTCACCATTTTTATTTATTAATTTATTCATATTACATCTCAATTGTTATCCCATCCCTTGTATCCTCCCATTCCTCCATCCTTCCCGCTTTCACCCTATTCCCCTCCCCTATGACTGTAATTGAGAGTATCAAGTCTCTTCTTGGTAGCCTGCTATCTTTCCCGAGTGCCACCGGGTCTCGCCATCCAGGGGACGTGGTCAAATATGGAGCACCAGAGTTCCTGTGAAAGTCAGACCCCATTCTCCACTCAACTGTGAAGAATGTCCTGTCCATTGGCTAGATCTGGGTAGGGGTTTGAAGTTTACTGCATGTATTGTCCTTGGTTGGTGCCATATTTTGAGCAGAACCCCTGGGCCCAGATCTGCCCATCATAATGTTCTTCTTGTAGGTTTCTATGACCCTCTGGATCTTTCTATTTCCTCATTCTCCCATATTTCTCTCACCTAGAGTCCCAATAGGAGGTCCCCACATCTATCCCACCTTCCTGGTAGGTGAAGACTTTTATAGGACATGCCCTTGGGCTAGTGTCCAGATATAAGTGAGTATATACCATTTGAGTTTTTCTGCTTCTGGGTTAACTCACTCATTAAGATCATTTCTAGTTTAATCCATTTGTCCACAAATTTCTGGAATTCCTTGTTTTTAATAGCTGAGTAGTATTCCATAGTGTAAATGTACCACAGTTTCTTTATCCATTCTTCTACTGAGGGACACTTAGGCTGTTTCCATGTTCTGGCTATTATGAATAAGGCTGCTATGAACATGGTTGAGCAAGTGTTCTTGTTGTGTGGTGGAGCATCTTCTGGGTATATTCCAAGAAATGGAATAGCTGTTGCCTGGAATTTTTCCAAGTAATATCTCTCTCTCTCTCTCTCTCTCTCTCTCTCTCTCTCTCTCTCTCTCTCCCCTCTTTCTTCCCCTCTCCCCTCCCTCCCTCCTCCTCCCCTTCAATAGGGGAAGGATCAAATTCTGGAAATACTAAAATAGTTATATGGAGAGGAAGGGTAACTTGAAATTCAAAGATACATTGTTGCATCATGGGACTAGGCGGGAAAGAAGTCCAGAAAAGCTTGAAGCTTTTAGAAGGAAATGCCACAGCAAGGACACCAGTGTTGGGGGCAGTGGGAACAGGGGACGGAGTCCTTCCTTCCCAGAACAAACGCTTAGGTTCATCTGTCTGGTAACTCCACCAGCAGTGGGTGTGCCCCTCCCTGGAGGTCTTTGTTCCCTGGGCCACCTGAAACCACAAGGACATGTTTTGTATGGCCTTTAGATTCAGCCATCACCTAAGCCTGGGCTGTTTTTGGTCCAGAACCTGCGGCACCTCCACTTAAGCCACTGGGAATCGTCTTTTCTTCTGGCGCCCAGGACCTGGTTACTGTGAGTGTGGATGACCTTAAAACCCAATGCAGCGATTTTCCCAAAGCACTTTAACCAGAAACGTCACAGTGATGCACCAACAAGAACGCCCGTTCTCTCCTGGGAGGTGGTTCTGGATTTTACTGTTGCGTGAGGTCAGGACACCCCTTGCTCTGTTGCAGGTGCTGATGTGTATCCATGGGAGACCTTTTGTTTGTTTGTTTGTTTTTTGTTTTTTGTTTTTCGAGACAGGGTCTCTCTGTGTAGCCTTGGCTGTCCTGGACTCGCTTTGTAGACCAGGTTAGCCTCAAACTCACAGCGATCCACCTGCCTCTACCTCCTGAGTGCTGGGATTAAAGGCGTGAGCCACCACGCCCGGCATTTTATAAACAGATTGAAGCTGTGGTCTCAGGAGTGAGTAGGGCTGCCTGGACAACAGTCCCGCCTTGTACTTACGAGCCACAGGACCCTCACCTCATTTCCTCTACTTGTCTGTGAGGATACTAATGACCAAGCCATATCACATTCTAAGTGGAAAATCCATGAGACATATTTTATTTCCACACAGACTGTCTTCGTTGTTTTTCCCCCCTGACAATCTGCCGCTGGTAGCACTCTTTCACAACGCAGAAGCCCAATAATTAAGTGTATAACGGCCACATGGCTGAGCGGATAGACTTCTGTTGTTTATACTTACACAGTCTACTGTCTATCTACAGGGCACAGTTTTAGGTGGGTTTTGGACACCAGCAAAGGTTTGCATTGGAGCTCAGAACAGGACACAGTTCGGCTCCTTCTATGTCCGTGTTTCCTGGCCTCCCGGACCTCACAAAGGGGATTTTTTTTCACAAGTTTTCTTCACAGACTACTTCTCTCACCCCCTTGGCATTCCTTTCTCTCAGCCCCAAGTCTGTCTGTCTCTGTCTCACATCCACACCCCGTTCCTCCCAGTCCTGGATCAGCTAGAAACTTCCTTGTATACTCAATACCCAGTCGCTGTGTTTCTCCTGCCTAAGTTTAGATTAATCACAATACTGAGTCTATGACACGGCCTCAGTTTTTTTCCCATTGGCCATGCTTTTCTTATATCTTTTATTTAATAATTTTTGTGTCAATCTTTCAATACCAAATACCCATGCACACAGCACGCAACGCTGGTGGCTTCTCATGTCTGCTTGTATTGTCTTCACTGTTGATCAGTTTCTCGAAATTAGCCATCTTGCTCTGCTCCCCTGGGAGACAGCAGGCTGCCAGGCTGCCCTGGCGATTGTGTGGGTTCTGGGGTGCCAGCCCTCACACATGCCCGACATGTGATTTATCCACTGAGCCATCTTACCCAGATGGCTGGGAGCTTATTTTGCACACAAATTATATTATTAACATTTAATTATATTTGCTTATTGGCTTTACAGTAAGATAACACATATAAAGCTACTGTAATTTACCTGCTCCCTTGGCACTAGGCATTTATTTGGATTTGCTTTTTCAAAATATCCTGAGACAAACATATTAATATAGTTAAACCCATCTAAAGAAGAAAAAAGAATGTCTCCATGCAAATTCTTGATTCCTATGTAGAGGTGCATGGACAGTTTGAGGTTCTCTTTTCTTTCTTTTCTTTCTTTCTTTCTTCTGCCTGCCTTTTTCTATTGTTGTTGTTTTTTTTTTAATTCCAACTATTCAATTTTACCAATAAAGACTCAGGAGCCAGATGCTGGGATGAAAGCCTGCTAGCTCAAAGAGGCAGAGAAAGCACCCAGATGATGTTCCTCTTCAGCTCACATTCCAGAATGAAAAAGTCCTTTCTTCATAATGCCTTAAAAACCCTCCACACTGAGTGTCCCTGCTTTCTACTTCCTGTGTGCCTCTCTATCCTTCCTCCAGACTTCCCCTCACACTCTACGGTTTTTCCCTATGTCCATTCCCTGTCAACTAATTGCTTGCTTTGCTGCTTAACCTGTGACTGGTTTTATTTAATCATGTTTACAGAATTGTGTGGTGGCCACAGCTGAGCCACAGCACAACTGGAAACAGGTTTTTCCCGTAAACAACACAATCTCCAGGTTCATAGAGTGATCAAATAGCCAACAACATCCCCCCACCGCCGCCCCACACAAGCCCCACCTAAACATAGAATTAATTATCATACAATGAATCGATCAACTTTCACTTTAGGAGATAATGCCAAATTATTTTCAAAGCACTTGAACCCCACCAGAAGTATAAGTTACTCCATTAGTCCACAGCCTCTTCAATATTTCATGGTAAGAGATGCTTTTTAAATGTCTAGATGCACTTACTTCACGTGTATAAGTTTCTGCCTGCATGTATGACTGTGAGCCATGTATGTGATGGAGCCTGTGGCGATCAGAAGTGGGCACTGGCTCCCCCAGAACTGGAGTTATGGGTGGCTGCGAGCCACTGGGTAGCTGCTGGGAATGGAACCCCGCGTCCTCTGCGAGCATGCAAGCGTGACAGGTGCTCTGTGTGCTGAGCTGTCCCTACAGCTGGCAGTGTGAGCATCTGCCACTTGTGCTTGGGTGTGAAATAGTGTCCCACTGTGGTCTTGATTTCTGTGTCACTACCCTGTCCCTAGTGACACTGACCGTCTCTCCAAGCTCGGAGGGCATGTTCTACCCCTCCTGTGAAACAGCTGTCCATGGCTGTTGTCTGTGTCTTCACATGTTCTTTGTAACCTTTTCTTATTAGTCTATTGGTGGGGCTCACTCGCTCTCACCTCCTCTCAGAAGCTAAGCAGGGCTGGGCCTGGTTAGTACTTGAAGGAGAGTGGTCTTTGCTTTTAAATATATCAAAGTCATGGACGATTGCGACAGCTCAGGGAGACCTCACAGGGTAGTAGTTAGGGCCGTCCCTCAGCGTGGATGCCTGGTACCCACTTTGTGTGACAAGGGAAGTGACGTTCTCTAGATTAGGCACAGATGTACAGACAGTAGCAAGCTCTTGGCCAGCTGGGAAAAGACCACACTCATTTCCAGGAGCTGACGAGTACGTGTGGCCTGGATTTTACTAGCTTGACGTCCAGGAGCCCGGAAGCATGAAACAAAGCAGCAGAGTTGATTCTCTCTGTAGCCTGAGGTGGACACATTGCAGAACTCTCCGGAAATTCTTGGGAGTCTTGTGGACCTGTGTCTTTTCTGTACCGTCATGTCACTTCTGGGTCCTCTCCTCCTCCCTCTGAGAGCATCAGTCAGTGTTTTTCAGCGCATTTATAGATATTGGGCCAATTGCATCAGCAAAGGCACCATCTCCAAATATGGCCGCAGCCTAAGGTTCTGGGACACAGTAGCAGATGTGAGGGCACAGCACTGGCATAGAAAGGAAATGTTTCCACTATCTGGAAAAATTATATATTGAAAATAAAATGCAGGGAGCGTTTAGTCATACAAGTCAACAGCCACCAGCAAGCATCAAAACACAGAGAGGTGCCAAGCAACCAGCTGGACAAACTGACCTGACAACTTGACTCAGCCTCTGCTATCGGTGACTCACGGCTAGCACACAGCCGAGGTAGTAGAGTAGCCACAGGGCAGGCAGAGGGAACCCATGCACCACGGGCTCCGGTTCACGGAGGCTGACTTAGTTACTGACCCCGCCGAGACAAGCTGCCGATGAAAGCAATCCACGTTGACTACCCTGTGGCACCACGTCTCCGCCTTTTCTTTTCCTCACGTGACACTGATTTATCAAAATCGCTAGCAAATCATTGGGATGAGCTCAAGGTGTTTAATGGTCACGTCATGCTCCATGGCTTTAGCTCCTTTTACATTTTAGCAAAATTCCACTTGACAGGGGAAGACGGGTCGGGATGCCGCGAGAATTAGACAGCTGTAACATCTGAAAAGATCCTGCCCGCACCCACCCACCCCTGCACCCCAGTTCCTCCCCTCCTGTCCTGATTTCACATCACACATCAGAATCTAACACTTCGGAGAGGAGTTGGATTTCTACAATCAATAAGCTTAATTCTAGACACTGAGTTATAGTCCTAGGAAACCCATTCCTGGGTAGACGCTAATAAAGCTACGGTTCTCTCAAATAAATTATAAAAGCAGAGACTCTTTCTGAAGAAGTTTCTGAGAGAACCAGCAGTAAAGTTCAAAAGAGCTGAAGAAACATTCCCGGGTCGAGAGGACGGTCAGTGGCGGGGGTGCAGCAAGGGCCTCGTCACAGCATGGCGCGCGCACAGGTCCCCCCCACCCCTGACCTGCAGCTTGAAGAGGATCTAAGGAGGGCAGTGGATATGTGTCAGCCTTGCTGTCCTCTCAGACCAGCAGTAGCTGCTCCCGGATGTCCTTATTGGGCACCTGTTTCCTGTTGTCCCTTGAACAAAGACAGCTGGAACACACTAGGGCAAGTGGTACTTGGTGTTTCCTGAAAAAGGACCACAGGCCAACGCTGTAATTACTCAGAGGCCCTGCCTAGACACCACAGCCCTCAGCCGCCGGAAGCAGAGATGTACTCTGGGAGAAGAGACTGGATGTCAGCCGTCAGGGCCTACACTGCTTTTCTATGAACACAGAGCCCATCAGAAAACTGTTGGCAAAAGGGAAGTGTCTACACAGAGTGGCTGATGACCACCAAAAAAAACCCTAAGTAGTTCAAAATATCAGAATAGATTGGACTCTCAGGGAAGCAAGGAAAAGGCACTAGTATTTAGGAAAATGGTGCATTTGCTCATCACTGATTTGCAGCTGGGACAAACCAAGTAGTTTTATAGATGGCTCTTTTGCATATCAGAGTCCCAGGTAAAATATAACAATAATAATATACTTAAGTAGGCATGTAGCTCTATTTCCTGTGTGGCCCCAGATGTACAAGGCCCTGAGCATGGAGAAAAGACTCCCTGCAGCTTGGGCAAACTGCAGCTTCTAAAGGACTCCCATTTCCCTGCAGTAGAGCAAGCTGTAGGCCAGCACTGCAATTTCACAACAGAGGAGCCTATTCTGAGCCCATAGCTACACTAAGGCGGTCATGGTGACAGACGCTTGTAATCCCAGCACTAGAAAATAGATAGATAGATAGATAGATAGATAGATAGATACATAGATACATAGATACATAGATACATAGATACATAGATACATAGATAACTATAATTTTTAAATCAAACATATATAACCACTATATCCGGATATTATAACTCCTCATCAAAATAAATAAGTCAGCAATGTTACATTGTATAAATTTACCTTTACTCCTCTTTTGAGAGAATTGGATTGTTACAGATAAAGCTGACAAACTATCTCTGTTCGGTTTCTCTGTGAATGTAAGTTTTCATTTCCCCAGGGAAGATGCTCAAAGCATTTCTTGCTGTCCTCTCTGGCAACTGCATGACTGATTTCCTTAGGAGATACTCCATGCCGCTTCATGTCCATCCCAGAAACACAAAGCACACTCTGCCGACATTTAGAGCTCTCAGTATTTTTCCTGTGCTCATACACATTAGAGGACTGCTCCTGATGAAGGGCTGGCTTCCTTCTGTGTGTGTGTGTGTGTCCTGTGTAAGACTGAGAACTACTTAAATCATTAAAAAGTGCTAACTAGGTCTGCTGTGCAGTTGAGGGGGAAGGGGTGCTTCGAAGCAGCCCCCTTCCCTTCCCAGAAGGCATGGAGGGCAGGAGCTTGGGCTGGAGGCTGAAGGTCTGGAGGGGTGCCCGGTTCCCACCCTTCAGCTCCCCATGGTAACTGCCGCACGGGGGAACAAATGCCTACCCTCCCTGCCCCCTCCCACTGCCCTCCATGGTTTGAATTCAGGATTTGTTGTTAGTGTGCAAGAATTGATAATAACCTTATGGAGAATGATGCTTACTGCAGATATTGATAGAACAAATAGAGTTTTTTGTTGTTGTTGTTTTTTGGGTTTTTTTTGTTGTTGTTGTTGTTTTGCTGTTGTTGTTGCTGCTGCTGTTGTTTTTTCGAGACAGAGTTTCTCTGTGTAGCCTTAGCTGCCCTGGACTAACTTTGTAGACCAGGCTGGCCTCGAACTCACAGCGATCCATCTGCCTCTGCCTCCTGAGTGCTGGGATTAAAGGTGTGTGCCACCACCGCCCGACTTAAGTAGAGCTTTTTGATGACAAGCTTCAAAACTATGAAGATGACAGGAACAGAAAGGAAGTTGAACCTTTCAGACAAAGGGCACCAAGTCCTGCATTGTACTGAAGACCACAATAAAGCAGAAAACATACAAACGGAGTTGTGAATTGTATTAAACCTGTAGGTCCCTGGGAACCGACAACCAGGGCAAGGTCTTCCCAGACCGCCCTACCCCTACATCCCTCTCGGCAATGTAAGTCAGAGCAAGACTGCCTTCCCCACCCCATATTAACTAACTACCTTAGGACATCCCTGGTCTCCAGCATCAAACAGTTCAGTCAGTGATAGCCACCCCAGCAGTGCACTTGCTCTCTCGGCCTTCTCAGCTTGTCTCCAAATACAAACCCAGAGCTCTCCCTCTCTAGCGGGGAAGGATTCTGCTATGCTAATAAATTCTGTCAATGTGGCTCATCCTCAAAGGGCTAACTAGAGTCTTCTGGATCTTCCTAGGTCTCGACAGTGCATCAGGCATAAGCTAAGTCACTCACATATCACAGAATCACTGAATCATCTGCGTCCAATCAAGCAAATGGATCACGTGATGGCAGAGTCCATGGTGGAGAGGCAGAGCAAGGGCATAGTCAGGGCCGGGCACCTCTCTCCAAGGACCAGACCCTGAATTCATCTCACTGAAGTAGTTCCCCCAACACTGATTCTTGAAGCGCTCTCACAAAATGGCATGCAGATGTTTTGCACATCTGGACTTGTTTCTGAGCATCAGTGACCAGAAACACCAAGGAATCGAGTGGTTCAGTAGGCAAAGTGGTACCTCTCAGTCTGTCACACAGGAAGGAAAGTGTCAGTGGCAAAAAAAAGCCACAAGACCCATTTGGGGTGACACCTTTCAGTGTCACTGGATATTACCAGATGATACAAAGAAGAAAACAGCAGGCCTCAGGAGAACCAGGTCCCTGTGTTCCCACAAACAGGGTTCCCACCATCCCTGTTTGTCCAGCATTTTAACAAGAAACTACAATTCAATGCTCATATGTGGACTAATTGAAATTCCTTGGGATGTCATTGGCGCGCATAACACAGGACAGGGCTACGTCACAATGACAAACATTCATCCTTGCATTCCCAAACATCTATGGAAGGTCCATATTCACAGAACCCATGGAGGAATTAGGACGGGAATACTACATTAATTGCTCAATACCGGCTACAGTACAAAAATCTTCCATAATAAATCCTTCTATGGAGGCAGGAGGCACAGAATTCCAGCTGAGGGTTTTTCTTCTAATGAGGTCCTTTCGCTCAGGTAGAGGGAGGCAGAATAATATGCTGTATGCAAAGTACACAGCTGGGGAGAAAAGTTGATGTAGACACCAGGAAGTTGCTTATAGTCAGAAGAAAGTTGGTGTTGGGAGAAGTATGGGACCTGCTTGCTGCCCTTGGTAGGATGTAACTCCCAATCTAAAAGTGAGAGGCACTGAAGCAGCAACTCAAGCAAGGTTTAAAAAGCACTGAAGCCCAGGAAAGAAAGAAAGAAAGAAAGAGGAGAGAGGAGAAAGAGAGGAGGGAGGGAGGAAAATCCAGTGGGCACAGGGTCTGTCTGGGAAGATGGAGAGTGCTGGGTTTATGACAGACTGTCACAGAGCCATCTGGATTTTGTGACACATTAGGCATAAAAACTCAGTTATCTCCTAGTCACCAACAGGGTATGGACAACCAGGCATTGACCAGTTTCCCTCGGGAGACCCTACAACCCTCTCCTAAACATAGAAATGCCTATCTCAGTGACACCGTACTTGCAGAAGCAGATAAACGCCTAAAGCAGGAGAGCGCCCCTGATTACCGAACAGTTACATGTTGACTTCAGTCCTTAGAAAAACTTCAAGCTTGGAAACAAAATGTCTCCTCCATACTCTGTACTCCAGTTGTTCTGTTACAAGACCTTTGTTTTCTAGAGCTGGCTGGGCTGGGGGACTGGCTCAGTCAGCAAAGCACTTGCCTTGCAACCCGGGAAACCATATACAAAGCCAGGTGTGGTTCCATGTGCTTGCAGTCTTTGCGCTGGGGAGGCAGAGACAGGAGAATCCCCAGGGCCCCCTGGCCAGCCAGTGTAGCCTAATTCATCAGTTCCAGGTCAATGAAAGCCCCTGTCTCAAAAGAGATGGACAGAATACTGAAGCTGTCATCCAAAGTTGTCCTTGTGCATGCGCGTGTGCACACGCTCACACACACATATACACACATGCATGCATACTTGTACATACATGTGCTTCTAATTATGCATATACATGAGCACATATAGACAATAAAAACAGTACTTATGAAACATGATTCAAGGTTACATGAACTCAGAAATAGCAAACTTCAGACGCAATCTCCCCTACGGCTTATACCATAGTCAAAAATCTGATCTCAGCTTTAGCAATGCAGAAATTATTTTAAATATTGACCAAAGGACGCATGGGCATTAGCCATGCCAAACTCCCAAGAGACTTCTCTTTAAGCTAAAATATCAAGTCTAACAACATGGGACCAAGCTGCTGCCCACAGAAGGGGAAACTATTTCTTCTGGCTTCCTGGGTCTTCTCGGCAACCAAAACAGCAGGGTAAATGTTTACCAAAGAAAAGTGCAGGGTATGTGGCTTTCTCCCAGGAATCTTTATGGAGCAAGGCTGGCCCGATGAAAGCATCCTCTCCCTTTAGTCCTTGGTGAGTCAAGAGTCTTGGTACAGAAGATGAAATCATACTTGGGCTATGACTGTGCTGGGGGGAAAAAGTCACCTGTAATTCCCTTCCTCTGGGAAACAGAATTGCAACACAACCCTCACTTCTCCAGCTTGTATTAACACACTAGCCCCCAAATGCACTAATACCCACCAACTGCGTTTTACACCAATGAAGAGGGCTGTGGCTCCATTGTCCTGGAGCTGGATTCCATCCGGTAACTTGCAAAGCCTCATAGGCCGAGGGGATGGAGTGGAGGGGTGGCGGGGAAACAGGGTTCCTAAAAAAAAGCAGTACAGGAGTCTTGAGCCCGCCGCTTCCTGCTACCATTACATCACTAGAATTTTAACACAAGCATCTTTAACTCCAATTGGTTTTTAGGGTCTTTAATGCTTTGACGTCTACATCATCTCTCTGCTATCTGATATGAAGATAATCATAGTGGTACTTACTATATTGTAGGAAAAATGGTATCTAAGCAGGGACTCAAAGGTGCTCTGATAACTAATGGCACTGTGACGTAGCCGCCGCAAGTCACCCCTGAGCACCGGAGCCCCCTGCCCTGTGGTGCAGAGAAGCAGAAGACCGGAACGGCTCAGAAGCTCCAGCTTGAAGTGGCTCCTGATGCGAGCGATCTGCCTCATGTGGCCATGTTCCTGAAAATGCCTTCACTACACTCAGAGTGCCTGAAATCCTCTCCCTTTTATTCTTGTGGCTAACTAAAATGGCATTTTTTTATTGAACTAATTTGATCGTATATGTTAAAGGCTAACTGACCTCAAAACTCATTGACTAATACAAAGTAGGATTGTATTTGTCTCCTGAACAGAAAGTCCTGCGAGTGGCTGATAGGCCTGCCCTCCACATCACGCCCCTTTCATGTCGGGGTCTTAAATATCTACTCCAGCACCCTCCACCTCGTCTGCACTGTAGGCAGTGCAAAGTAAGAGAAAGGCGTGTGTGTTCCCTGCTTCTTTTAAGGGCATGGCGTGGACACAGCTCATAAGGCACCTGCTGATTATAAAGGCGCAGCTGCAAGTGAACCTGGGCGATAGTGTCCAGCAGGAGAGCAGAGTGCCCAGCCACCAACCAGCAGGCTGATAACTAAAAAAAAAAAGAAAAAGAAACAGTTGCCAGTTGTCGTGAGTTTGGTGTTTTGCATCAACAAATAGCCAGGGCTGCTGTAAAGAACAGCCGTAGCTGCAGGTGAGTGCGATGGAGACAGCCACTTTAGAGTCACTAATACGGCTGTTGTTTCTTAAACAGAAAATGCCAACTGTTAAAGAGAATTGGAATTCTTGGGCATTGTAGGTGTGAGTGTGAAAAAGCACAGCCACTGTAGCCAACGTTATGATAGACACACACACACACACACACACACACACACACACACACACACACACGAGGAATAAGAAGCAAATGAAGTTTCTTACCCCAAGTAAGTTATAGGGTCAGAGTTTTAGTATGTGCAGGTTTTCCTGCGCCTAGGAAGGAAAACACAGTGGTACAGCTCTCTGCTGGAGGCTTTTCCTGTGTGCGAGCTTACTTTATTCTCATCGTAAGCTCGTGGTGCATTCACGGGCAGGAAATTGAATTTTTAAAATTCAAAAGTATTAATGCTAAAATGTTCCTTGAATCACACAGCCAATAAGAGATAGAGAGCAGTTTTTAACCCAGGCAGTTGGGCCTTTTCCCTCAGCCCAAAACAGAGCAAGACCCAGCCCTACACACGCGCCGCACTGCCGACAGTAGGGACAGAGCAAGCGGCTTGATTCCATTTCATCTGCTAACAACCTTTCTATTCTGCCTTTCAATTCCACATGAGCAGCCTGCAATATAAAGTTAAAACAACTCAACAGCCATGAACCATGGGATGCGGCAGGGCGGGGTGGGGGGAGGGGACGGGGAGAGGGGCTTAGAACTAGATTTTTCTGTCCGATGAGTCATCTCTGTCCACTGTCTGGGAAAACTGTTGTTTTGTCTCCCTGTGGCCCTGAGAGGTATTTACGGCTGCATCTAGAGGTATCTTGGGTTTGTCATCTTTGTCTGACTACAAAAATAAAACCAAATGGCACGCTGCAGGTACCAGCACGCTGGGGTGAGCACATGGAGGTGGAAGTATAAGAAGTCACGTGAGCGACAGGAAGCTTCCTGGCCAAACTGTTGCGATGCCTTCCTTCCTGCTGCGTCTGTGGCACACATGCCCTCGGTCCCACTTGGAAGGAGCTCGCTGTGTCCAGGCATGTCCCCACCCTCTGGACACTCGTCAGAAGGCAAATCTTTGAAAAAAATCACAAAGTGCATTCTGTACTGTCAACACCACCACCGTGTCACCTTTTGGGCCAGCTTGGTGTCATCAGCAAGCTTTCCTCTTCATGGTCATCGTCGCCTCGCGTCTCTGTCCCTGCTTGGGCTCAGCCAGCTCACTTGTTTATTCTGAATGCTTATGATGAGCCAGGCATTGTTTTCTTAGGTTCTTGAGACATCAGCAGCGAAACAGACAACGATCCCTCATCTTGAGAAGTTTACATTCTAGTGGGGTCCGGCAGGAAGTGAACAGTACAGTGGGGATGCTGACACCGCTTGGTTTGTTCAAAGCTCATCAGTACTATGCAGAGGGATGGGGTGGAGTTGGGGACAAAATGTAGAGAGAAGAGGGTGAGGGGAGAAGGAACAGGTGTGTCTTACGGCATTCATTGTATCATCAGAAGGACTGTCACTGGGAAAAAAACACTGAGGAAAGCCTGGAGGCCAGTAAGAGCATAAGCCGTGTGGCTAAGAGGGACGGCCTAGGGTGAGGAGTGGGAAGGTTTGAGGATCATAAGGTGGAAACATCGGGATGAGTGGGAGGGTGGAGACGGGGGCAGGGGCGGGGGTAGCAGAAGATGGAGTCAGGGACATCATGGGTCTTGCAGGCCAGGACAAAAGGTTCTATATGTGTGTATGCATGCATGCACACACAACACACACACACACACACACACACACACACACACACACACACAGTTTAAACAATAACTTTGTAAGGAGGGCCAAAGCTGTCTACAACTTAATCTTCTTCGTCTAAACTGTTCACCACACGGAGTGCGACAGTCCCTCCTAAAATGGCCTCCCTTCAGCTGAGGAGTCTCCTACCTTCCCACCTCCCTTTACCTACTCGCCACTTGTGAAGAAGGGCATTTAACTCCACTACGAGACACGGCCAGGGTGAGCTCCTGCTCCCCACACACACTAATAAGATGAGTGCCCAGCCCTTTGGGGTCACCAGCTATATCTTCCATTTATGTGGCAGCCATCTGTACACATGTGCACATGCACATACACACATGAGCCTGTGTGTGACCACGCCCCCTGGATGGGGAGACCTGGTGGCACGCAGAGGAAGGATAGCAGGCTACCAAGAAGAGACTTGATACCTTATGAACATATACAGGGGGAGGAGGTCCCCCTCAGTCAGAGTCATAGGGGAGGGGAGTAAGGGGAAAATGGGAGGGAGGGAAGAATGGGAGGATACAAGGGATGGGATAACCATTGAGATGTAACAAGAATAAATTAATAAAAAAATAAAAATTTAAAAAAAGCCAATTACATGAGTGTGTGGAAGGACCCGGATGCCCGCCTGTCCCCCCTCCCTTAGACAAAAGGTAAGCTATTCCTTCCTGTCCTGTGTGGAATAGAGACATAGTGTGGGAACACACCTGCCTATTTGGCTCAATAATTAAGTCTTGTCTGGCTGTAGTGTAAAAATAGGTAGTCCTCTGTCTGAACATGAAAATAGCCCTTCCCTAACAAAAGCCAAACGTTTCGGGGCTAAAAAGATGTTTACTTTTTGTGAAAATCCTTTCCTCTGGGGGATAATTTTGGGACTATGTAGGTGTCCGGCGAGGGTAAGGGTATATAAGGCTCAGAGACCAAGCTGTATGAGTGTGCTCCCTGCTGAGACCAGGGTGGCAGCAGTCACCTGAGAGGACAGGGACGCGCACTGCTCTTCGCCACAGACTTCCCTCTCTGGAAGCCTCTGCTGTGTTGAAACCACAGTAACCATAACTTCCGGCATTTACAGAGCTCTCGGCACCCATTCCGTCAGCATTTCCCCCTTCGGTGGACACTTAAGACCAGCCCGGCACTGTCCCTTCGCCTGAGGAACCAACAAAATGTTTAGTAAAAATAAGGATAGCGAGACACAGCCGCACACCTGCAATCCCAGCACTTGGGATGTAGAGGCAGGGGAATCTGGGGATCAAGGCCAGCCTCAGCTAGTTTGAGGCCATTCTGGGATATATAAAACCCCATCTTAAAAAACAAATTAAATATATAGATAAGATAAATACGGTTACAGTTGTACAAATATCTACAGTGTACAATGCCATAAGTGAGATGAAAAAAACCTAAACAGGAAGACACTGAGAAGGGACTATAACTAGAGATGGAAACTGTCTTAGACTTTGTGGACCCATACGTCTTTCAACTCTGCAGTCCTGTCTGAGGTGTAAAATTAGAAATGTGGCTTTGCTCCAGGAAACCTTTAATTGCAGATACAGGTGGCTCTAGGTCATAATTTGCTAACCCTCGAGATGAGGTGAGAGAAGAAAAATCATTGACTCAAGGAAATCACAGATTTGAAATGAAGTTATTGGGCTCTCACTTTAAAAAAATTAGTATTCTCCGCAAAACCAGAAAAAAAAAAAAGGTGGAAAAACCAGGTGTGTGTGTTCAAGGGGAAAGTCCTGTGGTAGAGGCAGGTCTGGTGCATCTCTGACCTTACAGGGAAACTTTATCCCACTGAGGTGGAATGAATGAGCGACTCCACCCATCAGTGTCCCTGTCCCCGCCTTGTCACTAGTTCACCTGCTTTCGTCCTGTTTCCTCCTTGTACCAAAAGAAACTGTTGCCAATAGGAGTAAGGGCTCCCAGGCGGGTTCTTTTCTGACCTAGGAATTAAAAGCAGCACAAGTTCATTAACTCAATACCAAGGACAAGAATGCAGATGAGGGCAAGACCACCTGAGTGCACACGCAGCCTCCGGCAGCCCGTTACCAACGCCGGCAAAACTCACAGCACAGAGCCTCCCGGCCCAGTAAGCAAGCGTGGGCTCGCCGGCCACACATCCTGTTCGTTCCTCATGTGTTCTTTTAAAGAGGCCCATGACTTAACCCATTCACAGACCAGAAGGCAGAGCTGCTGTTTTAAATACCAGTAAACGTTTCTCTTTAGAGGCTCCCTGGATGCTGCTCCTCTGAAGGAAGGAAGACTGGAGCCCCCTCAGAACAAACCCAGGCCACCTCAGTGGTGCATGGGCTCCCCATGGTGGAGCAGTACACTTGCAGCCATGATGGACACCCATGGACCTCAGGGAGCCTTGGTGGTGGTGGTGGTGGTGGTGGTGGTGGTGGTGGTGGTGGTGGTGGTGTGTGAAATGTGTTTTCATTTAAGCCCAGGCTCAGTCTGCATGTGATGCAACTTGGAATAGAAAAAAGCTTTGCTTATATACCTTGTCTTGTTCCACGGAAAATGTGTCTGGATTGAGGAATACCAAGTCAGAGCTCAGAATGACGAACCCTGGATGTCCCAAAGACAGGGGGTCTTCCTCGGGATTCTGGCTTAATGCAAATGGAAAATAACGGAGAAAATAGGGCAGGAACTGCATGTCCTTCAAGCTCTTTGTAAATAAAACTTCCAATCAGGATTAGGCTTGCTTGACAGGGAAGACGGGCAAGTCCTAAGCTCCGAGAGTCCAGGCTATTCTCATCCTCAGCTGGAGAAGGTGTGATTAATGCAAGGGGGGGGTCCTTTCTTCAGGGTGGGGCTTCCTCCACTCCAGGAAAAGAATGAAGCAGCTATCCAACTTATTCCTTAGAGCAGAGAGAGGCTCATACCCCCCTCTTGTGGCCACTTGCAAACATAATGGCCTGAACACGGGAGCACATGAGAAAACACGTATATAAATCAGGATGCAAGGCAGCTGCCCATTCTTGGTCCTTTTATGATGTCAGACCTTTTTTTTTTAATCTGGTGATGTTTGTATTAAATTTTCATCAGTTAATGATTTAAAACATTTTCAAAAGCTTATAACTGGGCCAAAGTAGGAGAAAAGACTGGAAAAAATACACCACACAAGGAGCCTGGTTATTCCTGAACATTGTACTTGCGTCTACTTTCTCTCTCTCTCTCTCTCTCTCTCTCTCTCTCTCTCTCTCTCTCTCATCTTGGCCCACCTCAGGTGACATGGCTGGAAGTGTGAGAGTCTTGGTGACTCCAGGAAGGAATGATATGGGGGGGAGAAGAAATCCGTAGATCTAAGGGTTTGCCAGTGGAAGAAATGATCCCTGTTTGAAAACACCTAGTATGGAAGACAGGTCCTCTGGCTGGATGACCGTGACATAGGACAAAACGTGGGTAATTCACTACAGCAAAACCAAAAGTAGACAAGCACACAAACACATTTTCACAACCAACATCAAAATAAAAGGAACTAACGGTCACTGGTCATTAATGTCTCTCAACATCAATGGACTCAACTTTCTGACACAGGCTAGCAGAATTGATGAGTAAACAGGATCTACCATTCTGCTGCACACAAGAAACACACGTCAGCCACAAAGATGGACATCACCTGAGAGTAAAGGACTGAAAAAAGGCTTTCCATGCAAATGGACCCAAGAAACAAGCTGGAGTAGCCATTGTAATATCTAATAAAAATAGGCTTTCAATTAAAGATGAGGAAGGATACTTCATTCTCAGCAAAAGAAAAATTCACCAAAAGGACATCACAATCCTGAATATCTATGCCCCAAATACAAGGGCACCTGCATTCATAAAAGAAACACTTTTAAAGCTTAAATCACGCATTGATCCCAACACATTAATAGTGGGAGACCTCAACACCACACTCTCACCAAAGGACAGATCATCAAGGCAGAAACTAAATAGAGAAATAACAACGCAAACAGAGGTCATAGATCAAATGGACCTAACAGACAACCACAAATTTTTTCACCTAAACACAAAAGAATATACCTCCTTCTCAGCAGCACATGGCACCTTCTCCAAAACTGGCCATACAGTCACAAAGCGAGTCTCAACAGATACAAAAAAAAAACCCTGAAATAATCCCCTGCATCTTATTAGACCATCATGGTCTAAAGCTGAACTTCAACAACAGAAGTAACAAAAAGCCTAAACACATGGAAACTGAACAATGTTCTACACAACGACCACTGGGTCAGGGGTAAAATAAAGAAAGAAATTAAAGACTTCTAGAATTCAATGAAAGTGAAGACACAGCATACCCAAACCTTTGGGACACGATGAAAGTGGAAAATTCATAAGAGGAAAGTTTACAGCACTAGATGCCTTCATAAAGAAATTGGAGAGATCTCATACTAACAACTTAATGGAATACCTGAAAACCCTAGGAAAAAAAAAGAAAGAAACAGACACACCAAGAAGAGTAGACGGCTGGAAATAATCAAACTCGGGGCTAAAATCAATAAATTAGAAGCAAAGAAAACAATTCAAAAAAAATCAATGAAACCAAGAGCTGGTTCTTTGAAAAAATCAACAAGGTAAACAAGATAAACAAACCCTTAGCTGGACTGACTTTCACACGAACTCTGGTGCCCCATATTTGACCACATCCCCTGGATAGGGAGACCTGGTGGCACTCAGGGGAAGGACAGCAGCTACCAAGAAGAGACTTGACACCCTATGAGCATATACAGAGGGAGGAAGGCCCCCTCAGTCACAGTCATAGGTGAGAGGAATAAGGGGGAAATGGGAGGGAGGGAGGAATGGGAGGATAGAAGGGATGGGATAACAATTGAGATGTAATATGAATGAATTAATAAATAAATAATTTTTAAAAAACAAACAGACCCTTAGCCAAACTAAAAAAAAAAGGCAAAGAGAGAGTATCCAAATCAACAAAATCAGAAATGAAAAAAGGGAGACATAATGACAGATACCAAGGAAATACAAAGAATCACTAGGTCTTACTTCAAAAGCCTATATGCCACAAAATTTGAAAATCTAAATGATATGGACAATTTTCTTGATATATTCCACTTACCAAAACTGAATCAGGTTCCGGCAAACAAATTAAATAGTTCTGTACCTCCCTAATGAAATAGAAGCAGTCATCAAAAGTCTCCCAACCAAAAAAAGCCCAGGGCCAAATGAATTCAATGCAGAATTCTACCAGACCTTCAAAGGAGACCTAATACCAATACTCTTCAAACTATTCCACAAAATAGAAACAGAAGGACAGTACCAATCTCATTCTATGAGGTCACAGTCATCTTGATACTTAAACCACACAAAGACCCAACAAAGAAAGAGACTTTATGAACATTAATGCAAAAATGCTAAATAAAATGCTCACAAACTGAATCCAAGAATACATCAAAAATATCATCCACCGTCAATAAGTAGACTTCATCCCAGGCATGCAAGGGTGGTTTTATATATGATATCCATCAATGTAATCCACCATATAAACAAATTGAAAGAGAAAAAGCCCATGATCATCTCCTTAGATGCTGAAAATGCATTTGACAAAAATTCAACACCTATTCGTGTTACAAGTCTTGGAGAGATCAGGGATACAGGGTACATACCCGAACATAGTAGAGGCAATATACAGTCTATAGCCAACATCAAACTAGACAGAGAGACGCTTAAATCAATTCCACCGAAATCAGGGACGAGACAAGGCTATCCACTCTCTCTGTATCTCTTCAAAATAGTACTTGAAGTCCTAGCTAGAGCAATAAGACAACTAAAGTAGATCAAGGGGTTACAAGTTGAAAAAGAAGTAGTCAAAGTATCACTATTCACAGATGATATGGTAGTGTATGCAAGTAACACCAAGAATTCTACCAAGGAACTCTTACAGCTGACAAACCACCTTCAGCAAAGTGGCTGGATACAAAATCAATTTTACAAAATCAGTAGCCCTCCTTTATACAGAAAACAAATAGGCTGAGAAAGAAATCAGGGAAACAACGCCCTTCATCATAGTTATAAAAACATAAAGTATTTTGGTGTGACTCTAACCAAGCAAGTGAAAGGCCTGTATGAAAAAAAAAAAACAACACTTCAAGTCTCTGAAGAAAGAAATTGAAGAAGATATCAGAAGATAGAAAGTGCTCCCATGCTTGTGGATCAATGGGATCAACATAGTAAAAATGACCATCTTACCAAAAGCAATCTGCAGATTCAATGCAATTCCCATCAAAATAATCTACAATTCTTACAATTCTTTACAAAGACTTTGAAAGATCAATTCTCAACTTCATATGGAAAAACAAAAAACCCGAATAGCTAAGACAATCCTTTACAATAAAAGATCTTCTGGGGGTATCTCCATTCCTTTTTTTTTTTTTTTTTTTTTTTTTTTTTTTTTTTGATAGTTACCAATTTGTGATATGTATAAACTTTATATTTAAAGTTTTTGTTTGTTTGTTTTAATTGTTTATTTATTTGCTTCTTTGTTTATTTTTTAATTAATTAAACATTTCTTTTTTACATATACATTTATGGTTTTACACATATATACAATACACTACCTATAGCAAGAAGAATCATGACACAATCAGGAATTATATAAATGTTACATTCTTCTCAAGCTGTACTATCGAGCAACAATAATTTTTTTTTAACCTGCATGGTAATGGCATAGAAACAAACTGGTGGATCAATGGAACCAAATCAAAGACCCAGAAATAAACGCACACACTTATGGACACTTGATTTTTGAAGAAGAAGGCAAAACCATATAATGGGAAAAACAGTGTGCATGTGTGTGTAATGGTGTGAGAGTGGGTCATGGAGGACAATTTTGCGGCAACGGTTCCCTCATCTACATCTGCATGAGCTAAGAGTTCTGGGAAAGTCCCAGGATTCGGGCTTGTGAAGGAAGTGCGCACTGCATCTGGGCCACGGTGGCAGCCTAAACTGTGTGTTTTTAAAGCATGAGACATATTTCATTTAATTGGTGAGGCTATTTAGTCAAGAAGGCAAAACTGGGTTGGAAGAGAGCAGGCATTTTAAAATAAAGCTGAGATGGATGAGCTGCTCTTTCCCCCCTAACTGGTTTTCTCTCCTACCTAGTTGGAAGGGAGAAGGGTGGAAAAGGGTAGTAGAAATAGCAACCCCTAAAGTAGCCAAAAGTCTGGCTACAACCAAGCCTGTCTTCTCAAAACATTTACTGAAGATCCAGCTCAGCTGTTAACCATGCTCATTAGACCAGCAAAATCTCTCTACATACCCTAGCTCCCTCAGAACTAAGAACCCTGCTGACCAGAGCCAGTCTCTGTTACAAGCAACCTTCCACGCTCTAAAGCAGGATGCTGTGGGAACCAACGCTGCAGCTAAGAAAACACCAGACGGACTGGGAGGAGGGAAGTTTGGCTAATAACTCTAAAATGACCTCACCCACGGGAAGGCTCGGCTGCAATCTCCTGTCTCCGTGTGCCTAACACACCCTGCTAGTCAAAACTCAGAGACAACAATATCCAGCTGTGTCTCCCTTGAGTGAAAGGTTGAAACACCGGTTGAGCTGTAAATGGAGCTAGAAACATTAAGTCTTCCCCCATGAAGTCAGGGCAAAGGGCTGTTGTGTAGCTCGCGTCGCCAGCACCACTCCCCCCAAACTCAATGAGGTTCTGTCTCAGAAGAGACATGTGGGGATGCGAGGACTGAGTGAGCAGCTGCATCTGCAGAGCTTGGCTGAAAGATGCGTTTCATCCTGTCTGCCCAAAACCAGCATTCCTCATGGAGTGCACCAGCAGGTCATGTGAAAAGAGGAGGCGTTCTCTGTCCTGTTACCTCTGTGACTGTCTCCGGCGATGCTCGGCCTCCTGACTGGCGGCCATCATCTTTCTCAGTATTTATTCTAGTAACGTAGTAGGCAAAAACACTTTGGGAATATCATCCTTTTCCCTCTCAGTTACCCTAGGAGACGGAAATCATCAGCATCCACATCCTGCCAGGTGAAGGCGTCCTAAGCACAGAGAGGCTGAGCAACTTGCCTAAGGTCACAGAGCTCCGGAGCATCAGAGGCAGGATGTGAAGTCAATTGTGACTCACCGTTTTCTGCTTAAGCATCTTCCAGATAAAACAACAGCTAGGAACATGCCCTCAGGGAAGCTGGGTGTTTGTGTAACTTAGCTAGGGAGCTAGCAAACCTTGTCCCTGGTCATATTCTGCCGTCTCTCTGATGTCCTCGTACAGGGCAGCCATCAGGACTGAAGGGCAAGGAAATGGCAGACACCGCATTTCAACCCCAATACCATCACGTTTAAATTAACCAGGCTCTAAACCAAGGTGCTGGGAACGCGGGCGTTTGTGTGCGTCTCTGGGCTGGACTAGATTGTCTTGCATGCTGGTAATGGGTTTGGCAGAATATGTTTTGGACCAAATGTCATCCAATTTTTCAGGCATAAAAGAAGCTCTCTTTCTATTACGACAGATGAGCTCAGGATAAACAAAAGGAAGCAGGACCTTAGCATAAATCCATTCACACATGTGCAGAATAGCGCCAAGAAACAGCTGTGGGCTTTGATGAAGCTGAGAACGACCATAAGTCAATTCCACCGGTGGGGTGGAGGGCGGGGAGGGTGAAATGTGTGTGAAATGTTGTGCTTTCCTCCTACTTTAACTCTCAGCTTTTAGCCCCACCCCCAAGTTACACTCAGCCATTATGGTTTTGAGCCACTCCCCCTCCCCCAGCGAGGTGTCCATTGTGCCCCCACACAACATCTCCTACTTCGTGATTTCCTCTCTGGGGGCAGACTCCATCTGTCTCTATGATGTTGGTCCCACTTCCTGTTGGTCCAGGAAGCCCATAGTTTGGCCATCTATCGCCAGGCATCACCACATCTGACAAGCCCCACGGTGATTCCCAGACACCACCTTCATTACTGCCCACTGCCAGCCGCACCCCTCCCCCCAAGACCTCCGCCTCCGCCAAGCTCTGCCACTTCTAGTCAGTGCTTCTACCACCAGCCTCAGCGCCGTCTCCTCTTGTCCACAGCTGGACATTGCTAAAGCCCAGAGCTTGGCTTTGATGCCAAAATGGCTCCATGTGCTCTGGTATCGTCTGTGTGCAGAAGAAGCTTGCTGTGTTTCTGTCACACTCAGCCATATGGATATTGACACTGGGTCCCACGTTGTCCAAAGGTTCTCGAGAGACTCAACCAAAATGGTTGCAATGAAGCAACCTTCTTTCAAGGACGCCTCGATCCAGTCCTCTGAGAGTGAGGGTGGGGCCATATCTAGGAGACTTAAACAAGCCCATTACCCCAGCAACGACCTTACAGAGCTAATCTTGTCTGCCTAGCTTCCTGCTCATTTAGAATGAGCCTTTCCAAGAAGCTAAATGGCCAGTCCAAATCTGCGCGGTGATGTGCAAAACAAGCCTCAAGCCGATGCAGAAGTAGAGATCCTAATCTAATCGCAGAGACAAATATCGTTTGGAATTTGGCTAAATGCTAAACTGAAAAATAAAAGCCAAACCGTAAGTGATGATTCTTTCGCAGCCTTATTGCCCATTCTCCTGGGAACGTTGTAGGAAAAAAACGCAGTGAGCTTAATATATTCTAATGATCTGCTGCCTTGCATAGCAGCTGAGGTGTTTATATATGAACGCTGACCTTCATTGTCAGTTTGGCTGGATTTAGAATCACCATGGAAACACATTCTGAGTATGGTTTTGTGGGAGTGTTCCCAGAAAAGTCTAACTGAGAAAGGAAGACCCACCTTGAACGTGTTTCACATCACACCATCTCAGGGGCTGGGAGTTTGGACCAAAGAAAAAGGAAGACATGAGCTAAGATCCAGCCCCTCCCCGACTCTCACGATGTGGCCCGACACCTCATGTTCCTGTCACATGACTTCCCACCGTGCTGAACCCTCCAAACCACCAGCCAAATGACCTCCCCTCCCGTCGGTAGCTTCTTGTCAGGAATTTGGTTACAACAAGATAAGTGACCAAAAGCAAGAAGTCATTTGCTTCGTTCTTCTGAGCAACCTGCTTTGAGTCGGACTTGCAGACCACTGTGTAGCAGGATAAACTGTATCCGCTAAATACGTGTTCAGGCCTCAGTTCCTGGGGCCTGTGAACGTGACCTCATATGGACATGGAATTTTATAGATATTGCCAAATTGCTTTGTAGATTTTGTTGGGTTTTTACTAGATTAGAGTGAACCCTAAATTTGGTGGCTAGTGTCCTTAAGAAAAATGAGGAGGACGGGGGCTTGCTCTTCCAGAGGTTTGCAGCTTGGGTCCCATGGGGTAACCACGTCAGGCAGCTGCAGAGGGACCTAGCATCCTCTTTTCACTTCCATGGGCACAAATGTGACATAGACACACACTCACACACATAAGTGTACATTTTTTTTTAATTAAAAAGACATAGAGATTTAGAGAAGGCCTGGAGGGAAAAGGCCGAGTGAAGACAGAACAATGACAGCTGCGAAGCGAGGAATGCGAGGGACCCCTGGGAGCTACCACACCGGAAGCAGTAGGGGGGACCCCACACAACCTTTGGGAACAGCGCATCTTTGAGTTTCTCGCACTCAGCCTCCAGGATTCATAGCAAAATAAAAATAAGTCCTTGCATTTTGAAGCCAGGCAAGTGTATGCTGATGTGTGTGGTTATGGGTCCCTCCCTCCTAACTAAAGGAGTTTTTGGTGTTAAGAATGGTGTGCTGCCTTAGTTAAGTTTCTGTTCCTGTGATAAAACACCATGACCAAGGCAACTTTAAAAAGGAATGGTTGTTAGAGGCTTACAGCTCCGAGGAGTAGGAGCCCACCAACCACCATGCTGAGGAACATGGCGTTAGGTAGGCAGGCATGGCACTGGAGCACCAGCTGAGAGCGAGATTACATCCGCTTCCACAAACAGAAAGCCGACAGCACTTAGGAATGGCCAAGTATTTTGAAACCGCAAAGGCAACTCCCAGAGACAGCCCTCCTCCAGCACGGCCACGCCTCTTAGTCCTTCCCAAACAGTTCCATCCAGCAGTCCTGTGGGAGACATTATCATTCAAACCACCACAGGTGCTACCAAAATAAATTTCAAAAGATCTTAAAGTGGCTCTGGGTAACTGCAGTGGTTGGAAGAATTTTGAAACAAACAACCAAAACAAAACAAAACAAAAAGAAAAAAACCTTAGGCGGACCTGAAGGATTATTGGAAGAAATAAGGATGAATGAAAACAAGGACGTGACTGCTCCTAGGTATGGCTGAGGAGGAGGGAGAGTCTCGCCAGAGTCATCTGGAGGAGTCCAGACTGAACATGGCCAGCAGAAAGACCAAATCATCAGAGAAGAGAGAGACAGGGAGAGCAAGAGAGAACGAGAAGAGAGAGGGAAGCGGAGGAGAGAGGCCAAGAGAGGGGATGAGGAGCCAAGAGCAGCAAGAGCATGTAGCCAAAATATCTAGGTTTTACAGGAAAAAGAAGCTGGGGCATGCAGGAGGTGGGGGGAGTGAGGGTTCTGGGGAAAGGGCTAGAAAGCATTAGCTGAGAGGAGTCTGGACTCCACAGGTACCACGATGCTGAGAGCCGAGTGGCCAGTGTGTGCTTTGATGTGTTAAATGGACACCACAGTTAGCCATTTGTCCTGAGTTCCTTTGGGACCAAATATGGACACTAAAGTGAGTCTACTAAGGGCACAAGAAGAAGGAATTAGAGCTGAACATGAGCCTTCTGTCTTCTGGGTTTTCTCGGTTACATTTTATTATGACCCAAACATTCACAGAGATATCAGTGTGCTTCTGGAGAGCAAGAAATGTGGAGTATCGCTGAACTCTGGAAGGAAAGCCTCGCTTGCTGCAAGGCATTGCAAACCTGAGTTATGTCCTACTGCAGGACGGAGAGCATGTTCCATCACTGTGTGCATGCTCCATCACTGTGTGCCAGGGACCAAAAGGCCTGAGGCCGACCCCCACCCATTCAGTATTTGCAGCAAACATCCTGCTGGGCCACTCATTAGGTATGCAAGGCATCCGGCTTAGTCCTGAGAAGACAGCGATCTGATCCTAAGATAACCACAGAGACATCCTGCTTTGTCTCACCTGGAAGACCCCTCCCCTTGCAAATGTTCCCGGGGCTCACCCCCAGAAGATTTTGTACTTTTCCACTACTCTCCTTGCGTACCCCCGCCCTCCCTAAAGCAGGTTTTAAAAAGCCTGCCATTACCTTCAATAAACGGCTCTTGACAAGCAACTGTTCGCTTGAGCTCTACGTCTCTCTCGCCCATATCTTTAATTACAGGTTGCGACCCCCCTCCACCCCCCAATAACTGACCAGCTGGACTGGTTGGTGGACTAGTCACATGGACTAGTTATCGTTACATGGACTAGTTAAACTGTGTACATGCTCCATCACTGTGTGCATGTTCCATCACTGTGTGCATGCTCCATCACTGTGTACATGCTCCATCACTGTGTGCATGCTCCATCACTGTGTGCATGCTCCATCACTGTGTACATGCTCCATCACTGTGTACATGCTCCATCACTGTGTGCATGCTCCATCACTGTGTGCATGCTCCATCACTGTGTGCATGTTCCATCACTGTGTGCATGTTCCATCACTGTGTGCATGCTCCATCACTGTGTGCATGCTCCATCACTGTGTACATGCTCCATCACTGTGTACATGCTCCATCACTGTGTGCATGCTCCATCACTGTGTGCATGCTCCATCACTGTGTACATGCTCCATCACTGTGTGCATGTTCCATCACTGTGTGCATGCTCCATCACTGTGTACATGCTCCATCACTGTGTACATGCTCCATCACTGTGTGCATGCTCCATCACTGTGTGCATGCTCCATCACTGTGTGCATGCTCCATCACTGCCTGAAACATTAAATATGATGTTGCACAATGGTTAAATCTAGCAAATAATCAAAGGTGTTAACTTAATTGTTATCGTTTTGTGGTGAGAGCACAAAATATTTACTGTCTATTTTTAAGAATACAGTGTTTCATTATTAACATAACAACTTTTCTGTGTGGTCTATGCCCTGAAATTTATTCTTTTTTCACTCGAATTATGGTGTCTTTGGCCAATATCTCTGCATCTCTCCATCCTTCCACCATACTTTTGCGAGATCAGACTTTTTATGGATTTAATATATGAGTGAGATTGTGAAGAATTGGTCCTTTTGTGCTTGGCTTATTTCACTTAACATGATTCTCTCCAGGTTCATCTGTACTATATGCTGGAAGACTGACTGCGGCCATCCCTCAGCTCCCACAGGCACTCTTTGCAGCACCCATATACACCAAGTGGTGAGTGTGCCAGTCCCTCCATATGGTAGGGGAGGAGTATCTGCATATAGCCCACACACGTCCTGTGTACACTTCAAATCAACCTTAGATTATTAATAATATCCAATTCAATGCCAACGCCAAGTAAATAGTCATTATACTGAACTGTTTAGAAACAATGATGAGGGGGGGAAAAGTCTATGCCCTAGTTCAATAATGACACAGTTTTTAAATTTTTCTTTTCGGTCTGTTGTTGGTGGAATCCACAGGTCCAGAAATCATAGTTATGGAATGAAAACCTTGACTGAAATGTGGTCTGTAATCCTCCCCACTTAATCGTCCTGAAGTCCTGAGTGGTGCGGGGGGGGGGGGGGGGGGGGGAGCTGCAGACAACCCACAGGCAGTGTCACATTGACTGTTGAACAGACGCTATGCTGTCACGTGTCAGATCTCCTGGCCGAAGCTGGCATCCTGGTGTCATCTTGTATGCAGTCACAGAGTCTGCTCTGTCACAGTTCTGCTTCCTCATATAGAGACTGTGTGACGTTCTGGGTCTGGCTTGCAACTCCATCTGTTAGGTGCTCACTGTTGCCGCCTTATTGTTCTCGGCTTGGAAAGCTGTCAACTGTTCCAGACAATAAGGGCTTGGATAGCTGCCAGTGTGCATTCCCAAAATAAAGCCGTACTATAAGGACACCGTGAATTCAGGGCCTGGTTTATTTGTCTTTAGTCATTTTCCCTCCTACCTCGTTCGCACGAGTTTGTAGTTATATTTTGCAGTGCTCTGAGTTTCTTGTACCTGGACAGTAGATCTCGCCAATCACTGACAGAGTCAAAATCCTCAAGCTCTATAAGTGAAAATAACTCTCTTCATACATTAAAATTACATTTAGACCATAATTCCAGTTTGTCTTAAACAATCCTTCTATAAGGAATCTCATTTTATCATTTCACAAAAATATGCCAAATTTAGTATTAGAAAAAATTTTGAGATGGTTAAGAGGTTTTTGTTTTTTTGTTTGTTTGTTTGTTTGTTTTTGGTTTTTTGTTTTGTTTTGTTTTTAACACCCTCTGGCTAAAACTTTCTCTTTATTCTTATGGAATTGATCTCATTGCCTGGAATCAAACGCATGAAGCTATCTCAAATAAATGGGAAATGCTAACTAAAATAAGGTAATTTTTGAGACCTTGTGAAAATCCTTTAGCCAATAAAGTCAAATACCCAGGGATGCTTTTCTGTATAAGCTGACTGGTCTCACCATTCCACGATCCCTCAAGACACTATTGCGGGAATGTTGCTAGGGTCTTTTATGCTGCTAAGACCAGAGATATGTGTGCAGATGTGTGCAGACATCTGCAGACGTGTGCAAACATGTGCAGACATGTGCAGAGACCCTGAAAGAAACAGAGACCAGCACAGCCAGTCCTTTCTCCCTCCTCAGAGGAGCTGCTCATCCTCCAGACCCGAGCTGAGGAAAAAACATCCCATTGTCTGAGGCACCAAGACTACACATCACATCCTCAGCCCTTCCCCTTAGGAGCAATAATCCTGATCCCAGACACGTGCGTCCTTCCCAGCTGGAGGGCTCTCAGGCAAACTGCGGCTTCCTCTGCACGACTTCCCCACTGCAAAACAGAGATCAGTTTTGTTGTCTTTCTCTTTCAGTGTTCTGAAAATAAATAAGACGAACGTTCCCCAGGGTCCTTGGAGAGAGCTGGCTGAGGCGGCGGCGTGTCTGCTAACGTTACAGCGAAGGGCTTTGCTTTGCTTTTGTTTTTAATCAGTCTGTCTGTTGACTTTGTCTCACATTCAGAAAGCCTAAGTAAGTGCAGTTACATTACAAGTCTCATCTGCTGTTGATGACGAATGCACGGTGTCCTAAGCCTTTGTGCTAGACACCTGGAGAAGAGAGGCCGTCATCTCCCCTGACTGGAACTTCCCAGTTTTTGCTCAGATGACTAACACCTGCGTGAAGCGTCAGGCGAGACCCTGGGGAAGGCGTGTAACCTCTGAGCTTTGCTGTGGGCTGTAACCGTAACAGTTAACATTTGCTGGCCGCCTACTACTTGGTAGGAGCTTCAGGCAGTTTATTTGCATTAAGTTATTTACACCCAGAACAATTACCTAGGTAGTTCCTATGATTATGGCCATATCTGCAGCTTCTCATATAAAGAATTCTCGCTCCTGGGTCTACAGTTAGGGTGTGGAGAGAGAAGCCAAGACGCAGTCCCTAGCTGCCCGGTCTTAAACCGTGTAGATTTGCCCATTACGCTACCCTATCTTTAAAATGGGAACATAGTAAAACCTCCAAAGGCTTGTCAGGCTCACCTGACCTAATGCATAGAAAGCCATTAGCGTGGGGTCTGACACACAAAAACTGTGCAGTACATAAACAGACGTGCCATTGGCATCATTAGATACGTATATACAGAATGCATAACCAGGCCTATTGGGGTACACTCCTTTAATCTCAGCATCCAGGAGGCAGAGGCAGATCTCTGTGAGCCCCCAGACTACCCAGGGCTACATAGTGAGACCCTGACCTCAACAAACAAATGCCACAACCCAAAAGGCAAAAATAAGCTGCAGTCTAGTTCCCAGAGAGACCTCTTCCTGTGCTCGGAGCGTTACCATTGCTATTGCGGGCTTACAGAAGGGGGAGGGGACTGCGCTGGGGAGGAGCAGGCTGTGAACCCCGGCTTCTCTAAACCAGGGTGCCCCTGCTCTGTAAGCAGCAACCTACATTTCCAGAGGCGCTTGCGCAGAAGACTGTTAAAGCGGCCCGGAATGGTTCGCTGTTAACATTCACACTGCACTAGTGAGGACAGCTTCCAACCGAGCAATTAAAAAAAAAAAAAGCATCTGCCGCAGTTACCCGTCTCTCCTTTAACCCTGACTTTGCAGTTGCCCTAGGAATAAACAACAGTGTGAAGTCTCTTTTCAGCGTCTTAAAATCACACACACACACACACACACACACACACCGCACTCCGAAGGGATCCTGGTCATAAGATCTCTCAGAGTTGTTTGAGGGGGAAAGAAAAAGAGCCAGTGCTCACATTCTGGCCAAGTTAGGAGCCTATGAGAACAAGAGCCTTAGGGAGGGCTCTTCCTCCGAGAGCGCGCAGCAGAATTAGCTCGCTCCCTCCGCGCGCCCTCCGGGTCTGCTTTCCCTGCAAAGCTCAGCAGCACTGAGAGCGAGATCCAGGAACCTGCAACAACAGAACAAAAACGATGGCAGCCTGAAAGCCCCTCTGGTGCCAACCTCCAAATTCTCATCTGTCACCTCAGAGCCTGCCTGGCTGTCAGAGCAGCAGAATTTCAACTCCAATAAACTTGAATGTGCTCCTAGGCAAAGCAGCCAAGCAAGCTAACGAGGAAGGGGGTTGGAAGAGATCGTCTTGGGCATTTGTCAAGCTTTTACTTCCTGGCTGTGTGCACAGAGGGGATTCAAGGGACCGCAGCTCTGCAGCCAGCCACCTCTCCGCAGGTAAACGTTACATTCGCTGTGTTGCCCAACCGAGGGTGTTAAAGTGGCTTCCGTGATCTGAAAGGACTGGGATTTTGCTTTTTAAAAAATTCTAAGTCCATTTGGAGTATTTATGGGGCGGGAAGGGGGGCGGGAAGGGGGAGAATTTTACTTTTTGTAGTCATGTCTTTTTTCTTCTTAAGAAATTAAATATCAAGCACCAATAAACCATAGTTTTAGGAATGACCGAACCAGAAGTATAGATTTCAAAATCAAGCGATACGCGTGTTTGCCGTGTTTAAATTATCTAGAGTGATCTGTCATAGCCGTGTGCCTGACGGCAGAGTAGGGGTGAGACGCTTTGCTTGTCTAAGAGTTAGGACACCTTCTCCAGCAGTTGATTCTTCTGTGGTTGTTTTCAAGCCATTCCTTCCCGGTTCCTTCCTCTCACCGTGTTAACAGCTCTCCCTCATCTCCTGCTAGCATTTGTTAAGATGTACACAAGGGCACATGAAAGTTGCCCAACTCCTGACTGTGTCGTCTTTAGAAAAACAGAATGCAGAAGGAGAGTTAAACGCTCAGAGCATCTGTGCAGTGAGTCTCAGCAGGGCTCGCCCACCTAGCTCTTCTCGGACACAGAGTTCACTGGAAGCCCTGCTTGCTCAGTCCTCCAGGTGCAAGCTCACCTTGTGGAGTGGGAGGGAGTAGGGGGTAGGTAGTGGGGGGCAGGACTAGAACCCTGCTTTCAGCAGCAGATCACTGCCGCAGAAGCCCTACAGCAGACTCATGCAACTGCCTTCTGTCTGCAAAGAGGTTAAATATGTCACCTTGACACTGGAGACTCCTCTGGGGCAGGCTCTAGCCACTCCAAATAGAAATGTGCCCACAATCAAAAAGAAAAAAAAATATTCTCTCCTTTCTCTGAGTACTGGGCTTTTATTGTTTCCTTCATAGCTTGCTCTGCTAAATCTTCATGCTTCTGACTGACTGGTTGTCTTTGTTTTTCTTAAAGACCCTCTTAGATTTTGCATCATCTAGTGAAATCTAGCCAGGCGGAGCAGTTTCTGCTCTCTGGGTGTCACTCAGTTAGCCGACGCTGGTCCCCACATCTGGGGGAAAGAATATGTGTGTTGTTCGAAGATCGTGCTCCCAACCCCAGTTTTTCAAATACTTTTTGTACAGGCACTGAGCAGTTAGGCTCCTAAGGGGGTGTCTTCCTTGCCCTTCCGCTTACTCTCCACCGAGCTACCATGGCCCAGATGCACCGTGGAACAGTAAGTGGTGATGGCAGAGTGAGGTGCACGCAGGGAAGCGTCTGGAAAACTCCAAAGTGTTCGCCTCACCCCCTCTTGACTCGCTTTCTTACCCAGCTGCCTTGCAGTGCACGGCTCCACGGCTGCTTTGGTTGAGTTTAGCATGCTATCCAAAACATGTTCCGAACTTTTTTTTTCCTGTCAAAGATGACATAAACAACTGTCAAAGGCTCGAAGTGTGCTGGACTTTCTTAGTATCCTAGAATAAGCTTTAGTGGATGGGGGGATAAAAGCCCTGTAAGTCCAGGAGAGCCCCTCACATGGGTCTCAGAGGATGCCCGCTGCCACAGCTGCGTCTGTGATGGTGTTGGCCCCTAGCCACAGCCTGTTCCTTTGTTATGGACATCAAATGAGGTACAGAACTCTGGCAGAGAGTGGCCGCTTAAAAAAAAAGAAGAAGAAGAAGCAAAGTAGGTTGTGGTAGCACACACCTATAATCCCAGCACTTGGAGAGACTGAGTTAGGTGGATCTCTGTGAGTTTGAGGCCAGCATGGTGAATCCAGAACAGCCAAGGCTATACAGAGAAAAGCTGTCTCTCAAAAAAAACCACACACACACACAACGACTACATAAATGTCATTATTTATTTATTTAGGGTTTTTTTTTTTTTGCAAGACAGAGTTTCTCTGTGTAGCCTTCAGTATCCTGGACTCACTTTGTAGACCAGGCTAGCCTTGAACTCACAGAGATCCTCCTGCCTCTGCCTAGATGTGTTTCATATGCACATTGTCATATGAAGTAGCTTGGGGCCTCTGGACAAATGGCTTTGCCTGTTTGTGCTGTAGGAGCCCTCTGTCATGACATCAGAACCGTGACAACAATAGATACTGTGTAGAGATGTGATGTGAAAACTAAGCCGGGCGGTGGTGGCACACGCCTTTAATCCCAGCACTCGGGAGGCAGAGGCAGGCGGATCGCTGTGAGTTCGAGGCCAGCCTGGTCTACAAAGTGAGTCCAGGACAGCCAAGACTACACAGAGAGACCCTGTCTCGAAAAAACAAAAAAACAAAAACACAAAAAAATAAGAAAAGAAAAGAAAGAAAACTAAGTGGGGAAAGTATCTATGCCTAGTATATGTTAATCATAGCAAATGCAGAAGTCTTGTTCTGGCAAGGGCGTGGACTCTAGGCCGTCCCCTGTTGTACTTGCACACTCTGCTCTAACAATTCCTGTCCATCTCCATGTCAGGGTAGCAGCTGTGGCTGCAGAATCGGGTGCACCTGAGCTGCAACCCCAACACCCCCCCCCCTACACACACACACAAGCTGTGTGAGCTCAGCCAGTCAATTCCACCTCCAGGGCTCAGCTGAGCATCACTCAAGCAAATGAAACCCACAGGCGAAGTTGCTGAGAGGCTAAACGGCGTAGTTATCATACAGGAGTAGGCGTGGCACCGGCCAGAAGACTAGACTCACCGGGAAAGTCACCAGTTACCACAGGAAATCCCATGCTCTAAGCTGTCTGTATGAACGTAAATCGAGGCTTCTGGCAACAGAGTTAGAAATAAGAAGGAGATATTCTTTGTCTTTTCTTTATTCAAAGAAGTGTAAAAAGAAAGCGTTTTCAGGGCCTCAACATGAGGGGTTTGTCACCAAGAGCCTCCATGCTTCATCACTTAGCGGCATCTGTGTGGCCGAGTCACATGAAAGGGGGTGCTTTTCAGTGCCAGCCCTTCCAGAGGCAGAGAGGAGCCTTGCCACTCCGCAGTCAGCTCTGCCTTGGGGGTCTCCTTGGACAGGGAAAAAAAAGCTCCAGCCCTCTTCCTTTCAGACCTCTCCTAAAGGCAAGAATAGAGGCCTTGACTTGCTCTGGCTGTTCTCCGCTGACACGCAAACAAAAGGGCTCCTTTGGTGGTGGCTGTTGTGGTTTTTTTTTTTTTTTATAGACCTCCCCCCTACGTTCCCAGCACCGAGATGTCAGCTGCTTTTTCTGGCTGCATAAAGTCGGAGCTGCCTGTCGCCATAGTGATGAAAGGGTATAGAGAGAGTCCCAAGTCATGACCAGCTCCGTTGAATCAGCTCTTGTTAGCCTGAAAATCCTTCTGTGGAGATGAAGTCCCCAGTCCTGGCTCATTTCCCTCCTATTACGCAACCGACGTATGTGCAGCAGCAGCTAAATGTTTCCTTTAAAGACTCGGTGAATCGGAGGTATTAGGGCGAGCGGCTAAAGCAGAAGCCACTCCCGCGGCATGCAAGGGGAGACAACCCGGAAGGGAAAGGAGAAATAGGAGTCCCCTCACTTGATGACACACAGTGCAGTTGTCACTCGGCGTCTAGCCTGTGTTGAAGCCTTAGCCTCACTGTACGATTAACCGACTGACCGAGCTGACAGGAGGGTGCCCAGCAAGGATCAGCTCTGTCAAAGGAAGGCTGGCGCGGGTGGCGACCTTTCGACCTTGGAATCTCCCAGAGGGTAAATTGTAATAACATCCTCAGAAAAATCATTCATTAATTGCGAATCTGGGAGTTTGTGAAGAAAAAAGAAATGGAATAGGTGTAGGCTCAGGAAAAAGGAAAAAGAAAAGGAATAATCAATCGGTTTAGGAGTTGACTGGGTTTTATTATTTATTTATTTATTTATTTTCACATTTAAAGAAAGGTAAAGACATTCCCTCCTCCCTGAAATGTTAGCTCTCATGACATCTCTGTTTCTCTGGTGATTTTTAGGACAGACAATTACTTACATGCTACTATTTTCATATGATGCCTCAAAGCACCGGCACATGTAGTGTCCCTTACCCTGTGACATGCCAGGGAGGCAGCAAGGAACAGACCTGGAGCACTGCTGTGTGTAGGGTCATGGCTGCTAATCAAACCATCAGAGGGATGGACATTGCATGTGCAAGCACGGTGACCTTAAGGACAAAGCCATCTTTATTTTCTAATGGCTTTGGCCGAGCTAAACGTGCAAATGGGCAGTGCACAATAACGTGTCCTTAAGATTTCTATCTTATTTCACGTACACATCTTCATTTCAATTGTTTCCTGTATTTTATTATCTCATCTTCCCTGCCTCTTGTGGGGAGTTTTCATGTACGTGTCTGTAACATCTGTGTGGACTGGATCCACTCCGCAGCTGCCTGAGGGTGGGTGTGCACAATCTTTCTGCACAATATGAGTCACCTTTAAAATCTTGCTGACGCCAGGGATGGAGCCCCCGGCACAAGCTCTCGCTCTCCGGTGATGCCATCACATTTTTAATTACTTACTGTCCTGTTTCTTCCTGCGTCCTCTACAGGGCTTATGTAAAACCACTGAGATCTGTGAGTGGTGATCTGGAGTTGTGCAATTTCAACACTTCCAATAGTAAAGTCATGCCTTAAGAATAGCGGCTAAATCTGCTTTGTTCCTTTTCTCGCCCGTTTTGTCAAGGTTGCCTTCCTAGGAATGCCAACAGGCAAGGCTTGAGACCACTTCAGACTGGCTTTCTGAACAGGGGGTTTGTTGCTCAAAGGGACGTGATTCAGATCGCATGCTTTAGGGAGAGAAACACATCAGCGTGTACAATATGCAGGATGGTTGCTGAGGGTGAGAAGACCCGCCCTCTATCTGAATACGTACTGCATATAACTGTATACTGACACATATGCCGCATGGTTAAAGCACGCTTGTTCTGAGAGAGTTTGACGGAGCTTCGCCTGTACTCAAGGTTAAAAGTAGCTTCTCCCTCCCCTCCCCCACCCCATCTGAAGGCTGACTAGAGGTTAATTGTGTGCAGCAGCAGGATAGTTGTGAGGAATAAAATGTGAGCATCTTGTGCAAAGACCTTAGAGCAGGAAGGATCAACATAGCCTACAAGACAATCTGATGGACAACCAGTCAGCCCGTCTAGGAAAGAAGATGCAGAGAAAGAGATGCCGAATCCTGAGTTTCCCACAGAGCACTTCAGCACCCAACACGGGGGCTCCGGCTGACTGGGCTGCCGTGGAGTGTGGCGTGTCATCAGAGACCCAGTGGCCATGAGCCTTGCCCACCCCAAATGAAGATCCACACGATAACAGATTCGGTTGAGAAAGAAACGGGTGTCTGTGGTCTAGGAAAGTCTGAGAACCTCACGCTCTCTCCCATAACAGGCGCACCTTGAGGTCAGGTGGTGACTCGGCAGAAAACTCAGCACAGAAGAGCTTTGTGGGATCCTTCACGAGGCTTCATTGCCAAGCTGTAGCCAGCTCTCCCTGGAGACTCGTTAATACTTTAAAAGCCCCAGAGCATCGGTGTTAACTCTAGATCAGGTAGCAGCATGCCTTTGGTAGGTGGAATATGACTAAAGGATTTGCTCTCGGATTGCATAGCCTGTGGCTCTCATGGAAGGCTAGAGAGTGCTGAGTCTGGCTATGGAGTGCCTGTAATAGCCATTTGTTTGCTACCTTCCCAGAAAGGAGATTTCCCGTAGCTACAATAACTACTAAAAATAGTAGCCTCCGGGCTTCCTCTGATACAAAGGACCTCAGCAGAGAAGAGCTGGCCTTATTTGGAAGTGTGGATGTACATGTTCCAGGAAATCAACCATTAAAAGCAAGAGAAAGGGAGGAAAGCAGAGAGAACAGTCAAGGCGGGTGTCTCCCTGTTCGTGGGGTCCCTGGTAAGTCTTTCACAGGCCCCTTAAGTGAAAACAAAGGTGAGCAGACCAAACAGTTGTCAGCCCTCAAGGTCAGAGCCGGAAGCCAGTCTCCATGGTGAGGAAGGAGAGGAGCTCAGCAGCCTGATGACTCAGGGCAGACAGAGGCCAATTCAGGAAGGAGGCAAAGCTCCCAGCGCTCAGATGTCCATGTAGTATGGCATGACCACTGTCAAAGAGGAAGGTTTCAGAGGTGCGGGTGACTGCAGTGGCCCCCCTGGCTTGGAAAGCACAGAAGAGAAAGGAGAACAGTGAGGTCAGGGAGCTAGTGGAAGACGTGAGGATCATACTAAGTAGGTGTAAGTGCGAGGTCTAGAACTTAAGAAATAAAGTTAAACTTAATTTAAGTTTGTTTATGGTCTAAATTAATACGATAACCTAATTAATGTTCTGAGAACTATACGAACTAGAAAGAAGCCGATATGAAAGTCGACTCTGGCCCACCCTGATTGTAAATCTTCAGAAAATGTTACAAAACTGAAATGGAAGCAATTGCTACCAAAAAAAAAAAAAAAAAAAAAAGCATGCGGTGAATTCACTATTTAGTCTGGATAGTGATGTTCTAGTGTGTGCCAAATTTTAGACACCTTGTTCCCCAGGAGACAGATGCTGCTGGACAGAGTTAGAGATGAATCAAAGGATTTCATTAAGAGAAATGTCCCACTTTCCCATCCAGATGCAATGGACAGGCACTATGTAGCTGTTAGACTCCCAGCTTCCTGTCTTCACTCTGGAGGGCCCTCCTCTTGTTCTCCCAGGCTCCCTCAGAGAGGAGAGGTGGCACACACACACACACACACACACACACACACACACACACACACACACACACACATACACACACATACACACATACACACACACACACACACACACACACACACACACACACACACACACACACAGTCACTCCACTGTGCCTTGCAGCCTCGTTGCCTGGACTCTATTCCCAACTGAAGAGTAGATCATTCCAGCCCCATGGCTTGCTTTTCCAAGCATGGAGCTTGGGGGCTGCCTAAAAATCTAATTACTGCTTTATTTCATGGTAAAATCCAACTATAACCTTTCCCATACTGAAAGCCAATCCTCTTAACACAAAAGAAGCCAAATGAGCCAGATGTGGTGGCACTTGCCTATAATCCCAGCACTCGGGAGACAGAGGCAGGTGGATCTCTGTGAGTTCAAGGCCAGCCTGGTCTACAAAGTGAGTCCAGGACAGCCAAGGTTACACAGAGAAACCCCACCTCGAAAATCCGAAACAAAAACAAAAAAGAAGGCAAACAGGGGGTTCTTCTGTGTTTTTCTCTGTGGTGTGACTATGTGAGAGACGGGGACCATGGCTAGGAATAATTGTGATAACCTATCATTATCCTTTGGCCCCTAAAAAGGAAAACCATTTATTTGTGATACGGGGAATTTGAGGGAATTTTCTAAAGACCTATTAGTGATGACAAAGTAAATTTTGAGCTAGCATCTAGTTTTTTCACACATTTTTTTTTCCTGAAGAGATGCTCAGTGGCTAAGAGCACTTGCTGCTCTTCCAGGGACCCTGAGCTCAGATCCTTACACCAACAGCAAGTGGCTCCCAACCGACTGTAACTCCACCTCCAGGGACACCAACACTCTCTTCCAGCCTCAGCTGGTGCTTACAGACACACAGACATACACATAAACAAAAATAAATAAGTTTGTATGTTTTTAAAAGATGGCTTTCTCTGTTGAACTTGGAAGACAAAGTTAAATAAGTCAATAAGTAAAGTAAGTCACTTAGGCCAATATCACCCCATAATCTGTCTCTGACGTATTGACACAATGTGCTACCATCACAGCCCAGCTGGTCACCGGTGGACAGTGTAAAACAGCAGGACTGCGCAGAGAACTGTCTCCCCAACTTCCTAAAACCCAGCTGAAATAAGTGGAGACAAGTTTATCTATAGAAATATGTATTTTATAAATATTTGCCATAAATATTTATAGATTGGCTAAACTAACGAAACTGCACATTCCCTTCAAATCTGTCACTACAACCTAATGGTTGAAATGGATCTAGCATCCAAATTTGTAACTTACGAGGAAAAGAGCAGTCAGGTTTTTGGTTTGCCTACCCAAATCCAACCTGGGTTTTAAATGAAAACAAATGGAATGCAGGGGGAGAAGTGGTTGCTTTTTATAATATCATAAGCATTACACTAAGTGCTTATTTTGAGACACACACATGGGCACACGCACACATACAGGCACACACGCATGGCAGGTATACATAAACTTTACCCTAAGTAACAACAGAATGTTTTGAGCTAATGAACTGCTCTTTACACACACATACACACACACTCATGCACGCACACATACATAGGCATACAAATACACACACCCACAAACACACACAATTGCTTGCACATGCACACACATGCAAATGCATACACACACACATACACAATTGCTTCCACATGTGCGTGTGCATACACACACATACACACACACACACACACACACACACACACACACACGTGTGCGCTAAAAAAAAAATCAAAGCAGCGTTTCTGTATTGACCCGACTTGGGCTGTTAAGCTACTGACAAGTTATGACGGGGAATTCCCTGGAAGGTCACCTGAGGTTCAGGGGCAAAAAAAAAAAAGTCACAAGAATTATGTCAGTGGAAGCCTGTAATTGTTTCATGCCACCACACTGGCCAAATATTCCTGCTATGGTGCCCCCTGGAGCCATCTGGGCTTCTGGAGCAAGCCGCTGGTTCAAGGCACTCCAGCAGCCTCTTATTGGCTCCCAAACAACTCTGAGCTAACCCTCCCGAGTGAATGCAGCACTCTGTGGGCATTCAGAAGAGACAAAACCCCGAGTGTCTGTCCTTTCCTCCTCCCTGCCCCTGTCGCACACACCCCGACATCTGACGACCCCACACTCGAGTGCGGCTTAACGGCTCCATAAAAACTTTGCAATAACGTCCTAAAGCACAGGGAGGGTAAAACGCTAGGGAAGCCATTTAAAGGGAGGAGAAGTTCTAGTTTGGACCTCCGTGCTGCCAGCCACCTTTACTCATTAGCTCTCTGAACAGAGGCGGAGGGTTCGCTGGCGTTCCCTGTGATCTGAGAGTGATATAAAGTGATGGATTTTTACTCCAAGTGTTTTGTAATCATTTGAATTTTTTCTTCTGGGCAAGGATGTGTACACTACCCATGGTCTGATATCTAGACGTTGTAGGGTGCTATTGTTGCTGCTGTTGCTGTTGTTGTTGTTGTTGCTGCTGCTGCTGCTGCTGCTGCTGTTGTTGATGTTGCTGGTGGTGCTGGTGTTGCTGCTGCTTCTGTTGCTGTTGTTGTTGTTGCTGCTGCTGCTGCTGCTGTTGCTGCTGGTGGTGGTGTTGCTGCTGCTGCTGCTGCTGCTGCTGCTGCTGCTGCTGCTGCTGCTGTTGTTCCAGCCTTTGCTTCCACTGGATCTGGTTCTTCGGTTCTTTGTGCTTCTCTGAAACCCTACGTGTCTGAAGAGCGGCTGTAGTAAGGTCTGAGAGCGGGCCTCGTTGGAGATCTCTAACTTGTTCTCCTCACCGCTCCCGGTATCTTGAGGGCAAGGCTAAGGGCCCCAGGTCCGTAGTCTAGTTATTGAAGGTGGCAGGAAGATACATTGTCCTATGCAGCCAGAGTTGTCATTAAAAATATCCCCATGCCTGCTGTTAGTTTTCTGAAATGCAGCCATGTTTGTGTTAGGCTAACAGAAGGTACTCGCAATTGGATAAAGTTTTGTGTGGCCTAAGACTAAGCACAGTGTGAATGCACAGAGGACAAAACAAAACAAACCGAATAAACTAACTATCATCAAAAAGACACAAAACGTGGCACCCCCTGGAGGACAAGGCCCAAAGACAAGCAAACCCATGGCTACTGTCCTTTTTGAGGGGTTGGGGGGACTAGATAGGGTTTCTCTGTGTAACCTTGGCTGTCCTGGACTCGCTTTGTAGACCAGTCTGGCCTTGAACTCACAGAGATCCACCTGCCTCTGCCTCCCGAGTGCTGGGATTACAAGTGTGAATCACCACGCTGGGTGGCTGCTGCAACATTTTTTTTTAATTTTTAATGATTTTTTTTGTGTTATGTTGTTTTTTATTTATTCACACTACATATCAATGAAAAACACAGAAAGGAAACAATGGTTCCAGGCAAGACACTCAAATTTGAGAACCTGAGAAGAATATGGTTATGAGTTATTTACCTAAGTGTGGGCGGTGTGTGAAAAAAGGAATAAGATAGTAAAAACTACGTTTGTAAACAAAAGAGGAGGGAATGTTCTCTGAGCCCAGGTGAAAACGCTGTAAGAGAGCATCACCAAAAAGGGCTGAGACCTTCGAGACGGGAGCACAGTAACCTGAAGGGAGCTGAAGCCCTCATCTGCTCTACAGACTCCTTCCAGGCCTCCCTGTGGGCTGAGCCTAACAGGAATCGGGGTAAGAAAACCTGCTGATCCCATTCCCGTGAGCCCCTCAAGGCTGAAGATAGGGAGAGAGGCTGTGGAGAGGCAAGTGGGCCTGAGTGATGTCAGGCAACACGGAGGACAGCTCTTCCCAGAGTGGGAGGACAACAGCGAACAGCCACAGCCCAGCTGTGAAGCAGCTGTGCTTTTGCCTTGCTGGTGGGGGGTGGGGGGGATTCTTCCTAGGGCTTTCTCTCAAAGGGCAGAAGTAAACTCCAGCTCTACCTTTTCCCCCAGGATCACCGGCTCCAGCCACAAAGCTATTTAGGATCAGCTGTGTATGCAGCTGTGAGTGGCGAGGCTGTTACATCACTGGGCAAGCAGCCACTGCCCTCCTAAGCGTTGGCTCCAAGCAGGCAACCCAAGACACTCACGCCATGTGCTGAGTGCTGGAGGGGCTCCTTGGAGAGTGCTGGAATCTGTGGTTCACACAGAGCCAAAACCTTCTCAAAGCACATCACTATTTCCCAAAGGCACCAGGGCCATGAGAATCAGGCTACTTGGAACTGTGGCTTAGGTATAAATTGCTGTTTTTCTTAGTCCTGAAAGAGAACACCCCCCACGCCCCGCCAGTGAATCACTCTTGGTCCATTCACACAGTTGAAAGCACTTGAAATGCCTCTCAACTAGAACTGAACAACTGACTTATTAGTGAAAGGGACAATTTCCACTGAAGCCAAAAGCTGTATTTTGTACTCAGAGAGTTTAACTACTAAGAGAAATTCAAAGACAAGCAGTCACAGGAGAAAGCCAGAACCAGGCATTCAAGGAGAAGAGCTTGTGAGGATGGAGGTGAAGGGAGCTCAAGGCAGAACAGGATAGGATTTCTGACCACAGGAGCTGCCGTGCTTCTAGCAACACAGGCGCATCGCTGTATTATTGAGCCCCACAGTATCAGTCTTGGTATCAAGTGTGAGGGGCCTTCAGAGGAGCCACGCTGAGTGGTAGAGGATTCATGAAGCTGGGAGTTTAGACAGCATATATAAAATAAAAAATAAAATATAAAACCTTCTTTGTAAAAAAAAATAAAAAAATAAAAGAATCATAACGTCTGTGGCTCTCATGCAAACAAGGATCTGAAATGTGGGGTTCTTAGTTCTGTGATAGATCTGTGCCTCAGGTATTTATGATAGACAGACAGACAGACTGATGAGATAAATAGATAGATAGATAGATAGATAGATAGATAGATAGATAGATAAGAGATAATTTCAGGGTTTTATAGCTAAAAGAATAAGCAAAATACTGTTGAGCAGTAAATAATGCAAAAATGGAAAGGTCCTGCATTCACAGAGAAAGGGGAAACAGGACAGATGCCCTAACTAGAATTGAGAAAGGGTAAATATGACCAAAACCACTTTCCTAATTATACTATGAGGTGGGGCACGCTTGAGGGGAAAAACACCAAGCACTGCTTTGTGGGTCCGTGCCTCATGAAGAGGGCAGGGATGTGACACAGGGAGATTAGCACACAGTTTAATAAGACTAGGTGTTCTGAGAGAGATGATTAAGAGGCGTACAAAGGTGCTCATTGCAGTCTTACCCTGGAAAGCCTGTGGGATCCTCCAAACATAATTAAAGTAATCCCTCAATAGCATGTCCCAGAAGAAAGGGGCTGTCCTCATATCTTCTGAGTGAGAGAGGGAGCTTTGAGGGTGTCTATGCAAACCACACACTGGGGTGTCTTTGATTTCCATGACTAGAATGGGTGCAGTGGCAAAAAAAAGTAGGGTGTTGGGGAGGTTCTGCTTGGTGGGCAGTGCGGAGGAATGGAGTCCCCGTCACGGGTGGAGCGCCTGAGTGGCCCACAGGGAGAGTGCTTACCACGCCGCCAGGCTTGCAGTGTTAGCTACTATCAAAACCTGTGCAAAGAAGATACTTTTTTCCCCCTCTTTGTACCCCTGGCTGTACTGGACTCAGCTTGTAAACCAGGCTGGCCTCGAACTCACAGCAATCCATCTGCCTCTGCCTCTCTGGAGTGCTGGGATTAAATTAAACTTCAGGAAACACAAGGAATATACTAACAGACTCGAGTCCTGTTTCAGTCATCTGTTGGTGAGTACCAAGGTATGGACACCAAACCGCAGCCCTTACAACATAACAACTCACTGTTTTGTGGGTCAGAAATCTGATCTGATCAGAAGTGCTGGCCTGACAAAGGGGCGCCACTCTCACGTCAGCGTGCTTTGCCAGGGACACATAAGAAGCTGAGATCATCACGACTGGTAAACGGTGTCGTCGGTGGCGTAACCAGTCTATGACAAGTGGCTCAGGGCTCCCGAAACAAACAGCCCAAAAGACAGATTAAAATTCTGCAACCTGGCCAAGCGTGGTGGCGCACGCCTTTAATCCCAGCACTCGGGAGGCAGGCAGAGGCAGGCGGATGGCTGTGAGTTCAAGGCCAGCCTGGTCTACAAAGCAAGTCCAGGACAGCCAAGGCTACACAGAGAGACCATGTCTCAAAAAACTCCCCCCAAAAAATCTGCAACCTGGATCCAGAAGTCTAGAGTATAAACTTTACTCACTTGGTCAAGCAAGTCCCTGAGGACAGCCGGGATTTGAGAGCAGAAATAAGACCTCACTCACTATGAAGAGCGGCAAAGACTTTGCAGCCTCTTTGCTACAATGTTCCTGCGTAGAGAACTGTGAGGTGTGACTCAGCACAGCTGAAGAGCATCACCTGGGGGTACTTCTGATGTCTGTGCAGCTTTGGTTCTTAGGAGGATATTTGTTTCTGCTGCCAAGTGTTTCACCTGGATATTTGTCTTTTTTTTTTTTCTGGATATTTGTCTTAATGGCGCATGTTGGATAGCCAATGGGAGAATTCTAGACACTTCACATTCTAAATGTGGGGTTTCCTCCCAGAAAATCCTTACCTAGTTGGCATCTTTTAAAGTTTCATCTCAAGTCCTCCATCTGGGAAGAGGCATCCTGTTCTGAACAGGAGGAAAAAGTCTCCCCACCACCCCCATCCTCAGCCTCCCCGGCTGGGTCTATGACAATTATCACTGGTGGAAAGGAAAGACCCGAAGAGCGCTGAGTGACAAGACGACTTCAAGACTGTGAATTATTAACGGCCAGAGTTTTAGGCCATTTCCTGCCTCGGAGCGTTTCAAGAAACCGGCAGTTTCTCACTTCATCGTCACAGGTGTTGGGAAGCCCAGACAGCTAGATGGTCTTGTTTGAGAAGGCCACTCCTGTCCCTGTTTTCTAGATGAAGAAACGGCTTGACCGATGTCCGTGGGTGGTTGGAAGGCAGTTCCGGTCTGCAGCCCACACTCTGCTCCCCTACCAATTCCCAAACGTGCTGCTTTCAGCAAGCTTGTGGGTCTGGAGAGACGTTCATCATCTCACATTCGTGGCACAAAACTGAATTAGTCACCCAGTATAATTCCACACATGTAAGATTGTGTGTGTGTGTGTGTGTGTGTGTGTGTGTGTGTGTGTGTGTGTGTGCCTGCATCTTTGGTCCAGCATTTCATCTGGGCTTTCCGAAAACAGGGTCTGCGTTTGTAGAAAAAGCACACTGCACCTGAACGTCTCAAAATAGATGATGCCTCGCTTATCCCAGAATAAACGGTATTCGTTACACTGAGTGAGGACATCAGGGCTTTTGTCTTCAAAGTACTTTGCAAGCATCAGCGAAATGAGCCTCCCCGAGTCCTCAGTTGCTTTCAAAGCTTCTCTCGTTTCCTTGTACGGTCCCTTCAGTTCTTTATCCAAATCAGCACATTCAAATAAGAACCCGCAGACCGTGAAATTATTGCCACCGATGTGAGGCAAACACAGTGACCTTGGCGAGTCAGTGTGCCCTGAGACTTAGCTAAAGGGCAAAGAACTCTACAACCACCTCCTGCTTTTTCATATTAGACAAACAAATATTTGCCAGTGGCTTATTGGTAGTGTATCGTCTTTGGTGGGTTTTACATCATATTAAACATTAAATGTTTGAAATAAAGAAGAGGGGTGCTGCATTCTTCAATGATTCTTTACAATTAGCATTCACTGAGAGAATAAAATATTTCTGAACTATCATCAGTCATAGATATGTCTTCTGTGTTCCCTCTAAATTTACTGCTTAATCACTCTAATTTTTTCTTATTTTTGCCCTTAATTCCATGTAGGAAACATTTTTATTTACATTTTTATTCTTTGAGAACTTTGTGTATGCCTGCCATACATCGTTTCCACACCTTCTGCTTCCTCTTCCTCTTCTGTGTCCCCTTCCCCTTTGTTTTTATTTTTGTTTTTGTTTTGTTTTTGATACAATAATCAAAGTATATTTTAGAGAAAAGACTGTCTGTCTGGGGGTCGTGAAGTTCATAGGGTTACCATTGGTTTCCTAATAAAGCATTACAGTTGAAGCTGAGCTGCAGGTCTTCAAGCAGTTTGTGCCTTTTCTCATTGTGAATGAAAATACATGAATGATTCGTTTTTATAGGAATAAAATGAGGTCAGAAATGAAACAAGTTTGCCTGTTCAGGTGCGTGAAACTGCAAAAAATGATGATCACTTCTAGAGTGGACAAAATCCAACTCATGTTTGTGAAATCCTCGGTAATCTTCCTGAGGGCGGCCTCCATGACCACTGAAGCTGTCTCCTTGATCCACAGGTCCGGCAGCATGAAGGCTGTGCTTTGCTTCCTGTGCGTCCTGGGAACTGCAGCTGCAATCCCGGTAAGTGGCCCTGCTTCTGTCCCATCGCTCCCTCATGACTCTGCATTTGAGAGAAAACACCCTTGAGATGCTGAGGCAGGGGGATCCACCTCAAGCTCCACACAAGCCTAAGAAGACCCAGTCCCGAACAAAGACAGCCACCCCCCTCCCAAATATGGTTCTCCTAGGACGGCTTTTTAAATTCCAATTACATTCTTTATTGCCCGAGAAGTAAACGCATAAGGGAAAACAATCAAAATAATAGACTTTAAAAATATTTTCCAAACGATAAGGAAAAATAAATATGCAGCAGGAAATTATGAATACCGTTTTATTAGACAGAGTGCACCCTAAGCCAGTGGCCAGAGAGAAATAAATTAACTTGTAGATCTGTTTTTTAAAAATTAGAATTCAACATGGATTGTGTAGCCACTGTCTTCCATATTCTCTTCAAGGCCAAATGCATGATACCTGATTTCTCAGATTGAGACTCCTTCCGGGTAATGTATACTAATAAAAGCAGGAATCAGTGTAGTAGCACTGTAAATGCTTTGGTAATCACAGAATGGCTGCTGCCTCGTCCCTGGACTGCCCAAGAGAGCGTGCTGCAAGTAGGCACATCTAGAGCATCCTTTGCTTCATGGTCAGACACACTCACCCCTCCTCCGTCCCCAAACAATAAAGCCGCTGCCTGCAGGTCACGTTCCAGGAGACCATGTCCTAGGAAATCCTAGGAAGGTTTTTTTTTAAACATGTCCTCAGCCGTGTGGTCATTTCTGATGTCCCACAGACGACCTATGTCATCTTTCATCAAACCGTTTGTGCTATCTCTTCCTCTTCACCCAGTGGAAGAACCAACCTCCTCTAAATAGACAAGAATTGCCCCCCCCCTTCTCTAGTCTAAGATTCTGCCCTTGCTGATTCCAGACAGCTGTGTCAGCAAAAGCAAACTCCATGCCACCCTCATCAAGCAGTTCGTAGAAACAAACAAAAAAAAAATATGATAAACACTAAAAGCCATGCTTAATGCATGTGGAGTAGTCCAGCTGAAGTTACACACTGTACTCCGAAATTAGAAAAATGGGACAAACTAACACGGAACAGAGTTCCCACAGAATCACTGGTTTTTTTCTCTCCTGAAAAAAAAAATATGTTTTTCTTTTGGAGCGGCCCCGGTCTCAGCTTCGCAAACAGGCATCCCAAAAAGAGTCTGCGAGCCAAACCTTTGATGACACGCCCACATAGAGACACAAACCAGATGTTTTCTTTCTGGGACAATTTATTAAAATTAGACCCAGCCAGATGCTGAAAAGCTAAGTAGCTTCATAGGACTGGCCAGTTTAAAATCCTGTAGCTTTTTTTTTTCCCGGATCTTGTTTGAATTCTTCAGCAACTAATAGTCTGTGTGTGACTGGGCCATGCCAAGAAGACTCTCAAAAGGCCGTGAGAAATGAACGTATGTGTGGGCATGACAATGAAATAGATTTCAATTTTCATATATTTCCAAAAGAAAACAAATCTGCCCTACTAGTGTGCACTTCTTGGGGACAGGAAGAGCACAAAGGCGCAGGAGAGGGAAGGGAAGAGTGACAGCCATTCAACAGCAAGCCAACCCCGCCCCCCAATTGTCTCCCATGACACCCTGTGGAAGAGGGGACTTACCAAAGCCTGCTCCATTCTCTCTCCTTCTCTTCCCTTCACTTTCTTTCAAAACGTTTTCAGAATTAACCCATTTAGCTGGGAAGGAGATGAGGTGCAGAGTAGCAGCCAAATCATCCAATCCTGCATCCACCTGGCTCGCTTTACAGGACCAGCAGGTGGGAGAGAGACATTGGCCAGATGGAGTCTCTCTACTTCTTCCCACTGCAGGCCCACGGGATCTCCACCTGTGTGACAAAGGCAGGCACCTGCTTCTGACACTGACAGTTCATGTGTTATAATTATGAAAGGTCACTTTGAAGAAGAGTGATTTTAGCCGGGTGTCGTGGCGCACACCTTTAGTCCCAGCACACGGGAGGCAGAGGCAGGTGGATCACTATGAGTTCAAGGCCAGCTTGCTCTACAAAGTGAGTCTAGGACAGCCAAGACTACACAGAGAAACCCTGTCTCAAAAAAAAATTTTTTTTAAGTAATTTTAGCTTGGTATCTCCTTGGAATTTAACAACATGATACACATCCATATTCTGCATGTTTCTGCTCACCCCACCTGAGGAGGTAGCGTGGATGTAAGCCAGCAACCTGTCAAGCCCCAGTAGACACTGAAGATCAGTCAAGGCTTGCAGGGGGATTTCCCTCCAAGTCTAGTTACTCAACTTCCAGGTGCGCATCACTGCCCGGCTCTTCACTGAAGTCTCTAATCTTGAGGGAAGCCATGGCTCTTGCTGAAATGAGTCTCCACAGCTGCTGTTCCTTACCCAGTTCTGTGCCCTGTCCCACACAACCTTTGAATTAGTTCTAAATTAAATCGCTTTTTATTAAAAGATGTCCTGATGCATGTTGAAGCCAGTGGAGCCCAGAAAAATATTTAGCAAAAAAAATTGTGTAATCTTTCCCTCTAATAATCTGTGAGAACTTAAAGGCAGTCAAGGTACCCCCCCCACACACACACACCCACAATGTTATATCCCAGGGTTAAATTTGTTTTTCTTCAACTTTGTATTAAAAAACACTTTTCAAGATTTTAAAATACAAATGTTTTCGTCAAAGTTTGAAAATTCCAAAACTCAAGGATAGTCACTATTGAAATATTTTTCAGCCAGTCTTTGTGTGTATATATATATATATATATATATATATATATATATATATATATAACCTTTCATAAATGTGGCTATAATACTGTTCTAGAGAACAGTAAAGATCCCAGAACTGGTGATAATGACAAGGACAGCTCAGATCTTTTCAGTTGACATCGACACATTAGTAACACGAAGTCTTTGCTTTTTCAGACAAATGCAAAGTTTCTCTCTGACCGTTCCAACCCAACTACTGCAACACTGGTGACACCGGATCCTGTCATTGAGGTGGAAGCTGCAGCAGACATAGAAAACCACCCCACCAACAAGGTGAAAATGATCATTATATTAATGCCATCCTTTTAACTTTCCCCAGGGAATTCAGTATCAAAGCATGCTTGCAAGTTTAAGTATATTCATTTCTCCATGTATTTTTATAAACACAACGATCACACAAACTATCTCTAAACACCAGAAGTTGTGGTGGCTAATAGTGTGCTCCCAGCAGCAAAGGGCTGTACAACCATCTCATTCTACAAAATTCAAATCCAGGCTAACCCTGTGCCTTGCACTGTAAAGAACAACGCAAACGTAGTTATATTATAACATATGAGGGAAAAAGAAGGAAGAATATTTAATGTTAGCTTTGCAGTGATATATAAGAACACCGTGTCGTTTGTTTCAAGAATGAATTTTTATTCTTTTTTCAGGCTGAAACTCCTCCAGCACTGAATTCAGAAGAGGAGACCCCTGAAGAGTCAACAGAACAGGACAAACCCTATAGCCATGAGGTGGACCTTAAGGATGAGGACAGTGACGGAGACGTGAGTGTGAATACAGAATACGCACCTACAGAAAGAATGCCAGATCTACAAGGCGGTACCCGGGAGCCTCAGGAGGAAGAGCTCCAGGAGGATGCCGGATTCCCCGCAACCACTTCCAGCTCCTCCGCGGAGTCTAACCACCATGCAAACATCGCAAAGGGAGAGGACAGCCAAGGGCAACCTGACAGCGACTTGCACCAGCAGCTCAACAAGAGCGGAAAGCATAACCCAAACTTAACGGGTGAAGAAAGCCAGAAACGAGACCCAGATGAAGAGGAGGAAGACAAGGAAGAGCCAGAGCCAGGAGATGGCGGCCCCAGTGAGAGCCAAGAAGGAGAAAAAGAAGAATCTCCCGAGGAGCAGCCTGCCAGCAAGCAGGAGGGAAACAGCCACCAGTCCGATGACTCGAGTCAGCCCACTCAGGTAAGCAAGATGCCAAAGAATGGATTTGAGCAAGAAAACCAAGGGCAAGAGGGTGACTCCAATGCAGAAGGGGAGGACGACACGACAGCAAGCAGCAAGAAACACGTTCAGCATACAGAGCGGCAGGACCAGGAGGGAAAAGCTACTGGTAGCCAGAAGGACGCAGAGGAAAAGGCTGCTTCCACGGAGCCTACTAACGATGGTGCTGCCGCCGTGCCTGGAAATCGTGGGGCCAGTGATAACGGGGGCGATGATGATGCTCAGCACGGGGCAGCCGATGACTATTTCATCCCAAGCCAGGAGTTCCTAGAGGCTGAAAGAATGCATTCTCTTTCCTATTACCTCAAACATGGTGAGGAAACAGCAGACGAGAATGAGAACGCACATAAAAGTGAGGCTGGAGACGACCAAGGGGTGAGATTATTTACCATGATGGTTCTCTGATGAATTAGCCAAGAAATAGTCGCACAATAGTCTCACATTCTGCTGTGTGCCGGGTGGCTGTGTGCTGGTGGGCGCACGTGCGTGCGTGCACGCGTGCAGGCGTGTGTGTGTGTGTGTGTGCGCGCGCGCAGGCAGGCGGGCGGGCGCGCGGTCGTGTAGGCATGAGTTTGTGTAGCAGTACGTTACTGAAATACAGGACAGGCTGAGCATCCCTCATCTGAAGTGATTAGGACCAAAAGCACTACAACTTTGTTTTGGAATTTGGAAAGTGCATATACATAATGAGATATCTCAAAAATAGAATCCATGTTTAAGCACAAAATTTATTCATTTTACAAACACTCTCTATGTGTGCATATAGCTTAAGCATGATTTCATACAATATTTTTAATGTGTCTGCATTTTAATTGTGACCTGTCACATGAGGTCATGTGTCAAATCCCTATTTTGGGGGTCATGTCAGCACTCAGACAGTAGTTGGATTTTGAAGAATTTCTATTTCATGTGCTCAGATAATAGATTCTCACCTTGCACCATTATGTATTTTTCTGCCTGACTCCATCATTAGATTGAGACCATGTTTTATTTGGGCTCCCATTAGAAGCAGCCCTTCAATTCCATGACAGTTATTTAAGAAATACAAGAAACAGTGAGATAGAAATGTAAATATTAAATAAGGAAGGAAAAAAGCTAGCAAAACCACCCTCATTAAATTCACAAACAACCAAAAAAAAAAAAAAGCCCTCCCATGGATTATCCCATTTGGGAGCAAGGAAGCTGGACACTTATTTTGTCTGGGACTTGCCAGAGAAATAATAATCCCCCCGCACATCCAGTCTGCCCTTTGAACAGGCCAAATATATTTCTATAGTTTGCAGAGCTCAGACATTAGATAGTGGAGTTAAAAATCCCTGGAGCTGCTGAGCAGTAGTGGCGCACGCCTTTAATCCCAGCACTCAGGAGACAGAGGCAGGCAGATCTCTGAGTTCAAGGCCAGCCTGGTCTACAGAACAAGTTCCAGGACTCAGAGAAGCCCTGTCTCTGAAATAGATAGGATACATACATGCACACACACACACACACACACATACATGCACACACGCACACACGCATACACGCACAGACACACTCACAAATGAATGAATGAATGATCGATCCCTGGATTTTTTCGGGAGAGTTCCGACAGCTGAAGAATGGGGGGACACTGGCAGCTGTGATTCTACTGTCTTGAAAGCTGAGGTCACACTGGTCCTGCTGAGACACTGTGTCTGTCAGAAAACCTCCAACATAATCAGAGAGCCAACAATGTTTGTTAAATTAACCACAAAAACTAAAGCACTTCTTTACTAAGCAAACATAGGCCCAGATGAAATTCTGGAAGTTTGCAGTAAGGAAAAAGTGGGAACTCTGCTTCGATTTGACAGATTAATCATCTGGGATTTTCAGGCAAATCCCCAGCAGCACCCTTAGAGGAACCAACCCCATTTGGGGTGTCAGGTAATCTCAAGTCCTGAGACCTCTCCTGCTATTCAAAAGTAGGATGTTTCCAACACTTCAAAACATGCTCAGAAAGCTTTATCAGCCAGGAATCATGCCTTATGCCTGTAATCCCAGCACTTAGAGAGGCAGAGGCAGGTGGATCTCTGTGAGTTTGAGGCCAAAAGCGAGTCAGGACAGCCAGGGCTTCACAGAGAAAACCTGTCTGGAGAAAAGAAAGTAAGTTAGCTTTATTAACACCTCCACAGATGACTCCCAATCTCATGACAGTATCCCAAGATAATGTTATGGGGACAGTGCTTTCCCAACTCTAAAGGGGGTGACCCTACCTCACGTGGAGCGGCTCTTGCTTTCCAAGGGTTAATGTCTACCTCTGCAGTTGCAAGGGTTTCCCTACTGAGATCTGAGTGTGTGTGGCTCTGTGGAGGTTTGCACAGTAAGTCAGAAAGCAAATAAACCATCGCTTTCTTGACAGGGCTGACATTCTGCTCTTGTTTTCCAAGGCTGAGAAAGCCGAGAGCTTGCCAAATGCTGAACCTACTTCAGATGAGGGCAACTCAAGGGACCCCAGCGCTGGTGAGTGGACACTATGCAAGCTGAGACTGGTCCAGGGAGGCACGGAACCTGCCATTTGGGCCAGCACCCCTCTTTCACCATGATCAGGAAGTCCACATCCCCAGCCTCCCCAGGGAAACGCCCCACAAAGTGCTGGTATTTCTTGTCTGCGTTTGATAAATTGTGGGCCAGTGTGCTTACAAGCTGAAAGTCCTGTTGAGACTTTCTTTATCTGCAGTTTATTCTCAAATCCGCCCTTCCCCAGCCACAAGCCTCTTTAATTTCAACAAAATTAAATTCTCCTGGCTTAACTTCTGACCTCTTTTGCACATCGTTTTCTATACTCAACATTCTGACTGTCTCAGGCAGGCCAGAAAAAGCTGTCGTACTTGTCCAGGCCCAGGCTGGTCTGAGGTAAGAAGACACTTAGCGCCCATGCAGAAGCCTGACGCCAGAAGGCCCCTCTGCAGACCAGCACGCCAGTGAAGGCGGTTTACGGCAGCTTTCTGCTTTCGTGTTTTCAGAGAGCTGATGTTCCTGGCATATGCATTAAAATGAAGCTAACCACCTGGATGACTCCGTGTGTAATGCACAACTTCTCTGTGTCTGTGTTCCCTTTCCAATCTTTCCCCGTTAGATTCTTGCACAAACTTCCAGTGTAAAAGGGGACACACTTGCCAAACAGATCAGCAGGGGAAGCCCCATTGCATTTGCCAAGAGCCTGAGACTTGTCCCCCAGCAAAAATCCTCGACCAAGTAAGTATTCTGCAGAATTGTCCCCAAGTACACCAAAGCCCTCATTTGGTGAGCGGAAATAGTTTGCAATTGGCTCTGTTTTTATAAGTAGGAGCACAGGGTGTCTAATATTTGAAGCAGTGTTGGATGGGAACAGATATCAGAGAAATCAAACTATTTCACTTGTACCATTAAAAAAAAATTAATAATGGAGCCGAGGAGATGACCCAGTGGGAAAGCCTTCTCTGCAGGTCTAACAGTGGGAGTTTAGATCCCAGCACCTGCATAACTGCTGGGTTACTTGGATACTTGGGTTACCAGGGTACTTGTAGCTCTAGGACACTAAGGAGCAGAGATGGGAGTTACTAGAGCAAGCTGCCTAGCAAGAACTGCTGTTTAGATGAGCTCTGGGCTCAATTGAGAGAGTCTGCTTCAGCAAATAAGGCGAGAAGGAGAGATCCCAGGAGACTCCCAACATCAGCCTGAGCCCCCCATCCCCCTCCCCCCCACACACACATGCATACATGTTTGTGCATCAGCTGTGCACACACATGGAAACAGAGGGTAATGTGTACACTACACCCATCGCACATTAATTATTTCCATTTAAAAGTTTAAAGATAGTGCCAACATTAGAGCAGGAGAACTTTTGAATTCATTCCGTCCTTGGAATGTTCACAATTACAGGTCTGTGGAGATCTATCTGGAGCTAAATTATCATCACTGGTTTAACTTAGATTTGGAGGGGAGTTGTTTGTTTGTTTGTTTGTTGTGCCAAATTGGAGAATTGCTATTTTAGTCAACTCTACCAAGGCACATCTTTGGCACAGCAGGTCTACCAGGCGTTCTCTGGGTCCCAGGGATATCTTCTCCACAGAGTATTTGGTTCCATTGCTGCTCTCTGTTTCCCTTGCGTAGGTTTGTGGCACTGACAACCAGACCTACGCCAGCTCCTGTCACCTGTTTGCTACCAAGTGCAGGCTGGAAGGGACCAAAAAGGGACACCAACTGCAGTTGGATTATTTTGGAGCTTGCAAATGTAAGACACTGGCCACTGCTGCCAAACATCACTGGCACGTGGATTTGGGGTGACCCTGTGCCTCTCTGAATTCTCTGTACACTTAGAACAAAGCTTATACAGTTATGAGATCAATCTGAAGTTGAAACCGACTCAGGAATTCCCAGGCCTTAATCATAAGAGATTCTGATTCCGTGAGATCGTGTTGGGGCTTTGTTTTATTATTTGTTTTGTTTGGTTGGTTGGTTTGTTTTTGTTTTTGTTTTTTCATGAAACCTAGATAACTGCAATTCTCCCCGCTGAGTTCAGAGGCACCACTGTAATGTGCACTTAATGTAGGCTTGAAAGACTCCCCTCAGCTCCTCCACACTAGTGGAGCCCACTCGCGTTCTCCTCAGTTTCTGCACTCACAGGATTAAACCTGTCAGGCCCCTTCATGATAGCCTCTGACTTGCTCTGTCCATTGATGTGGGCAAAGCCATCCATGTGCATTCTGGGAAGAAGCCCACCAAGGCTGGGATGTTACTCTGTGTTCTCTTAGTTTGTCACCACAAACTCTGGAGCCTTGAATTGAGGCAGTAGCTACAGAGTTGAGGCCTCTTGCAGTGCAGAGATTGTAGCATGATTTGCTGCCGAACAGGGAGCTCAGCTCAGCTTTTTTCTCTGCGGCTCATCAACAGGCCGAATGCCTGCCATGTCTAAATTCACGGTCCTTGATTTTACGGCACTGGCTCTCAGTTCTTCACTGCATGCCAAAATTATTTGGGGAATCTCTTAACACCTCCTGATGCCCAGGCCCCACCACAAAGTCATCAAGGTTTTCTTTGGACAGAAACTGTCCTTTATCAGGCATAGCAATGTCACCCTATCATTTGAGTGCTTGGGGGCTGAGGGAGGGGTATCACAAGAACAACAAAACAACAACAACAACAACCAAACACCCAGCAGCTTGAAGCACATGAGGTGTTTCCTGTGACCTGTAATTTTCAGTACAGTTACATGTTTTCTGCTTACACCAGCTATCCCTGCTTGCACGGACTTCGAAGTGGCTCAGTTTCCCCTGCGGATGAGAGACTGGCTCAAGAACATCCTCATGCAGCTCTATGAACCGAATCCCAAACACGACAGCTATCTGAACGAAAAGCAAAGAAGCAAAGTAAGCTACCCACGGTCCTGCTACCTAAGTGTCCATCTGCAGGACCCGAGAGGGGAGAGGCGTGGTAGGAGCATCCTGCCTTGCACAGCAAGGGAAGGAAGCCTGCCCTGCTGTTCCACCTGTGGTTCGCCTGCATGCACTAACACACTGTAGTGCTCACCTTCAATGTCACAACCTGTGTGACACAACCAAACCACCCGCGTTCTACTCAAGGGCCAGTGGTCTGGAAAGTGCCCCCTAAATTGTGTCTACAGAAAGCTACGATGGAGCAAAGTTAACAAATTGAGCATTTATGTGATCAGCTTTCCACGACTGTAACAAACGCTAGAGATAACTTAAGGACGAAAGGTCTCTTGGCTCACAGTCTTGGACGCTCCAGTCCGTGACTGATGTTGGCTGTGTCGCTTTGGGCCTGTGCTGAGGCAGTACAGTGTTGAGGAAAACATGTATTCACTTCACGGTAGACCAGAGAACAAAGAAAAAAAAAGAGGTGTTGGGCTCCCCACATCTCCTTCAAGAGCATGCCCCCATATAACCAAGAAATGCCCAACTAGGCCCTACCTCTGAACGGTTCCACCACCTCCCGTTAGTGCCATGTCTGGGGACTAAACCTTGGGGGCTTAGTCATGGGCCTTTGAGAGACATTGTTTTCTTATGAAAGTAGTCCCAACATGTTTAAATCTGCCGTCATAGACCAGACACAAATTCTGCTATGAGAAAAATTAATCATTCATGATGTCAGCAATATGTTAAGAACATTGATCCCGAAAGTTGCAAGAGAAGATTGACTCGTCAGGCAGCTGCTGGATGTATCCCAGGTGCCAGAACTGACCTAAGTTTTAAATCTCTAGCGATGGACACGTAAAATTTTCTCCTTGAAAAGTTTCTATTCAAGGCAAGGAAACAGACTGTTATACAAAAATAAGTTTGTGTGTGTGTACCGTATCTGGCAATAAACTGGAATTTTATTTTTCTGAGTTGTTCCAAAACAAACTTTTTTTAAAAAGAAAGGAAGGAAAGAAGGAAGGGAGGAAGGGGAGGAAGGGAGGAATGGAGGGAGGGAGGAAAAAAAGGAAAAAAAAGGAAGAAAAAGAAAGAAAGCTGTATTGATTAGAATCCATTTTACTTGAACCAGGCCTCACGTCCTGGACAGGTTTCCCTGTCATATTACTTTTGCCCTTCAAGTAAAATTTAACAAGTGACAATTTCAAGACAGTTCCCTGGTCCTCTGAAAACCTTCTCCCTTCTTAATCTCAGGTCAAGAAAATTTACCTGGATGAAAAGAGACTCTTGGCTGGAGACCACCCCATTGAGCTGCTCCTGAGGGACTTCAAGAAGAATTACCACATGTACGTGTACCCGGTGCACTGGCAGTTTAACGAGCTGGACCAACATCCCGCAGACAGGTAAACGGCCCTCACCAACCACCCCACAGCACTTCCCGCTGAGGTGACATCTCTGTGAAACAGACCTTTGAGACACAGTTGGGAACCTTTCCAGCTTCATTTTCGAATTCTAAATATAAACTATCACAGTTAGGAATCTAATTAAAAACCAGTTAGGAAACAATTGAAGATGGCAACGGCACGGCTGCCAAATTACCACACTGCGTTTACTTATTAAATCTCTGAGCGTCCAACAGAGATGCCTTCCGGTCCCATTCTTGAACTACATCCCCAAAGTAATCTATTGGCTCAACGTGGGCCAAGTGCCTCCTCTGGGGCAATCCAGGCTGGCCGGCGAGTGAGAACCAGCTCACGCAAGCACGACTTCCGGGTGCACATGCGGAGACCGGGATCGGAGGAGGCACAACGCCCAGCAAAGAGGCATCATGCTTTGGGCACCAGAACCCGTTCTCCCCGGCAGCATCTTACTGCGTCGGCATGCACAGCGATCTTGTAGAAGGAACTGCCCTTGGTGACCGAGACTCTGGTTAACAGACTGTCGCTGTCCTCTTGCAGGATCCTGACACATTCTGAACTTGCCCCTCTGCGAGCGTCGCTGGTGCCCATGGAGCACTGCATAACGCGCTTCTTTGAAGAGTGTGACCCCAACAAGGATAAGCACATCACCCTGAAGGAGTGGGGCCACTGCTTTGGAATTAAAGATGGTAGGTTCATCATCAAAGACCAATGCCACCGCCTTCTTCTTCTTCTTCTTCTTCTTCTTCTTCTTCTTCTTCTTCTTCTTCTTCCTCCTCCTCCTCCTCCTCCTCCTCCTCCTCCTCTTCCTCTTCCTCCTCCTCCTCCTCCTCTTCCTCCTCCTTTTCAGATACACACTGAGTCCTGTGGCCTAATAGCAAGATCCTGTGTGTGTGTGTGTATGTGTGTGTGTGTGTGTGTGTGTGTGTGTGTGTGTGTTCGTATATGGGGGTGCACGTGTGTACACATGGAGGCAGAAGACAACCTCAGTTATTTTTCCTCAGTCACTGTCTCTCCCTGGCCTGGAGTAGCTGCCCAGTAAGGCCCAGGGATTCCGCACTTCCTGCCTAGTGCTGGTGCAAGCAGGCGGCACCACACGGGCTTTTTCCTGTGGGTTCTAGATATCAAAGTCTGACCTCCATGCTGGCAAGGCAAACGCCTTCCCAGCTAAGCTAGGTATCGCAGATAGGTTCTGCTAGAAACCGAGAGGCAGTGTGGTGGCATCATGGACACGCGGACACTGCTAGGGCCTTTCTCACTTGCCTTCGGTGCACGCAAGAAGGAGATGCGCTGGGAAGTCAGCAGTTAGGCCATAGAAAGCACTTGAAGCCGGAGATCTGTGCTGAATCTCAGGACAGACTTCGCCTCTCCCTTAACCCAAGGACAGGTCAAACCTCTCAAAGTCACGTGAGAACAATGTTGTTCTGCATTTTATCTTTGCCTACTTCCTTTTCTTTTCTTTTTTAAGATTTATTTATTTATCATATATGCACAATGCTCTGCCTGCGTGTACACCTGCATGCCAGAAGAGGGCACCAGATCTCATTATAGATGGTTGTGAGCCACCATGTGGTTGCTGGGAATTGAACTCAGGACTTTTTGGAAGAGCAGCCAGTGCTCTTAACCACTGAGCCATCTCTCCAGCCCCTACTTCCTTTTCTTAAGTAAGAGTTGGCTTTCCAGAGTGAAAATACTTTTAGGAATCAGTTATGAGATATGCCCCGACTCTAAGCTTTGAAACTGTTCATAGAAATGTAAAGCAACAGTGACTATCAGAGAGAAAAAGACACAGACAGGCAGGAAGACAGACACAGAAAGAGAAATTATTGGACCATGAAGATGGTTCATTCCCACACTATCGATCCTGTGAGCATAACAATTTGAGATCAATCCCCAGGACTCTCATTTAAAAAAGCCAAGGTCTGCTCCCTGGATAGCTAGTCTAGAGTCCCGGGCAAGTCCCAGCCCACTGAGAGGCCACATCTCAAGATGAGTAAAGGGGCCGAGAAACAGCTCAGCGGTTACAAGTACTGGCTACTCTGGAAGAGGACCCAGGTTCAACTCCCAGCACTCAGGTAAAGGCCCACATCTGCCTGTAAGGGCAATTCTTAGTGACCTGCATGCATTTACACTCAGGAATGCACAGACACATACACATAAAAAATAAAATAATATTTGTTCTCTGTGTGTGTGTGTGTGTGTGTGTGTGTGTGTGTGTGTGTGCTTTTAATCTCAGAACTCAGGAGGCAGAGGCAGGGGGATCTCTGTGTGTTCCAGGTCAGCCTGGTCCAAATAGTGAGTTCCAGGACAGCCAGAGCTACATAGAAAAACCTTATCTCAAAACAACAACAACAACAATAATGTAGGAAAAGCCTGAGTAACAACACTGAGGAGGTCTTCTGGCCTCCATGCACATATGTGCATGTGTATCCAAGTACACATGTGTGTACCTGCATGCACACACACACACACACACACACACACAGATGCTTTATGAATATATTTAAAATCATGTATGGATGAACATACAGTCAAACAGTAAGATCATCAGAGGTCAGAATTTCCCTCAAGGAGGTCATCTGCATGAGGAATGAATATTTCTAATAGCTTATTAGACCCAGACTGAAACAAATATATATATATTGGCAGTGTACGCCACTCCTGTTAGCATGAGGAACCCAGCTGGGCCAGAGCAGTTTTGTCTTCTTACAGGACTGGGGATTTTAAAGACCTGATAAAAAGGCAAATTTGAATAAAGGCCATTTACTTAGGGGAAAGGAGTTGTGCTTCTCTGTTTCCTTTACAAAAATGTCTGGCAGTTCCTGCACATGTCAGCCTGCCCAGGCCCTGCTCTGGAAGGTTGTCTGGGAGGACCAAGAAAGGTCAAAGCCCAGTGACTTGGAAAGCTGCTAATTGTCTTGTTTGTCACTGTGGTCTGGCGCTGTGCTATTTCGACCTTGGGAGAGAATTATCCCATACTAAGCCAGTAAGGCAGTCATTAAATGTTCAGTTAGAATAAGTAAACAAGTTGCCTCGCTTTGGGATACTGCGAGGCGAGGCGAGGCAGAGAAAGAAAGGCATCTCACTCTGACTGTGCTTTCTTCCCTGAGGAAGCTATTAAGAGCACAGGAGAGGCTAAACGTTTGCCAGTGTTTTCCTGAATTTCAGCTGCCTGTGAGCTAAACTAGCTATGTCCAAGTTGACACGGCTCCACCATTAGCCAGCTGTGTGTATCAGGGCATGCCGCTTGCCTTCAGTCAGTCTCGCCTTTAGCGGTTAAAAAAAAAAAATGAAGTTCAGAAAAGCTGTGGGAGGGTCTTCGTTTATTCAGCACAGATGACAACATACCTTATTTATTTATTTATTTATTTATTTATTTATTTATTTATTTTTTGAAACATGGTTTCTCTGTGTAGCCTTGTCTGTCCTAGACTCACTTTGTAGACCAGGCTGGCCTTGAACTCACAGCAATCCTCCTGCCTCTGCCTCCGGAGTGCTGGGATTAAAGGCGTGCGCCACCACAGCTAGCTCAGTTGGGGTTTCTATTGATGTGATCAAGAACATGACCAGAACAACGTGGGGATAAAAGTGTTTATTTCTCCTCATAATTCTCAGTCACCCTCTATCATGGACAGAAGTCAGGGCAGGAACTCAAGGCAGGAACCTGGAGGCAGGAGCTGATACAGAGGCCATGGAGGGTGCTGCTTACTGGCTTGCTCCCCATGCCTTGCTCAGCCACTTTCTTATACAACCCAGGACCATCTGCGTCAGGGGAGGAGGAGTTGGGGCACCACCCACCGTGGGCTGAATCACTTGGCATCACCATCAGTCAAGAAAATGCCCCCACAGGCTTGTCTACAGGCCAATCTGATGGGAACATTTTCTCGACTGATGGGCCCTCTTATGGAGGAGTGCCTTGAGTGGATGTAGCAATTGTCAATAAAGCACTGTTTAACCAATCAGCTGGGCAAAAGGACAGGAAGTGGAAGGTGGGGCTTCGAAGGGAGGTTGGAAGAACCGGGACAGTTGACAGTTGTTGGAGAGAAGCCACCTGAGGAGCATTAGATTGGTGAGTGATTGGGATACATGTAGGTTATGAGGACATAGGACTAGAAGAGTTTGGTTTAGTTTACTAGTCAATTAGTAGTAGTGTAGACTCTGCCCAGTGTAGTGCTTGCGGCTTTGAGATACACTGCAGCCTCATTGTATCAGTTATTGGCTTCCTAAGCCATACAGATAAGATAATTGCAACACCCTCTTCCCAGGCTATGCCAGCCCGTGTGGAGTTGACAGAACCCCAACTGATCCTCCGCCTAGTGACATCTACTCAACACCACTCTTAGAAAACACCTTCCAAGTGAAACTACTAGGGCAGCGAGTCAGACCATACAGCGTCTCCTAAGCCCTTTGGAGACTTCACTGTACACATGTTGGGGCATCATCAAACAGGAGGGCCCTGTGGTTACACTGTAGAGAGAGGAAGGAACAGCTAAGGGTGTCGTAGTAAACCCAAGAGCGGATAAGAACGTGACTCAGAGGTGATTGTGGGGAAGCAAGTAATGCAGTCAAGGCATCTTAAAATAGAAGTCTACTCCGCCTTAGGGTATAAGGAAGCTGGTAGGAAGCGGCAAGCAGGAAGCAGACAGCTGAGAGGGTCCAGAGTTCCCTGGATACGTGCGGTGCAGTGGCCCCATTCCTGTTGAGCCTGGCCGGATAGCTGAAGGCACTTTGCTCTGATGTAGGAAACAAAAGGATGGAGCCGATTTGGGGGCAGTGACAAACTCCATTTTGACATGCTGAAAGTGTATTTACTTACAGGACAAGCACAATCCATAGCTCAATATTGAGTCTGGGTCTCAAGAGAGAGTCTAGAAGTTGAAATACTCATTTGGGGAGTTGTGGGTATAACTCAGTGGTGGTATTCTTTCCACTTGGGGTCATCCCCAAGAAGAGAACAAGAGAGATTTGGGCATACATGGAGGGTATACACCAAGGAAGGGAACTGTTAGGCCAAAGGAATTTTATTAAGCTATCAGACAAAGGTCTATGACTGAACACCAAGGAATAACAAAATATAGCTAACAGATGCTGGAGAAGGGGTTCAGAACAGAGAATGAGAGTCACCCCTAAAATGACGGAGCGCAAGGTGTTGTTGAGGGGAGGAGGAGACTATGCTGACTGTAAGGCAAACCAACGGCGCAAAATGTTTACAGTCCATTGATGCCCGTGGCCATCCTTGCCACGACTGCCCGGGCACGCCTGGTACAAAGTGCTCTTGCGTCCATCGAGGGGAATGGGGGCTGTGTCTGCCATCCCAGCAGCAACAGGTTTTTCTGCAGATAAGGGCCACTTAGAATTTCACCTTTTCTATGGCACTTCAGCCACTCTTCGTGCTTGGCCCTCCTTGGCCTGATGCTCCCAGCCGCCTGCCCCTCCCTCCTCCGGGGGTTCTCGGTTGTCCATAGAAGTTCAGAAGAACTTCCTAGGTATCCACGTGACAGCTGTCTAACCACGTATCCACGTGACAGCTGTCTATCTACCCAGGTATCCACGTGACAGCTGCCCGTCTACCCAGGAAGCCACGTGACAGCTATCCATAGCCACGTGACAGCTGTCTGTCTGGGTATCCACATGACAACTGTCTGTCTACCCGGGTATCCACATGACAGCTATCCGCCTACCCGGGTAGCCACGTGACAGCTATCCGTAGCCACGTGACAGCTGTGTGTCTACCTGGGTAGCCACGTGACAGCTGTGTGTCTACCTGGGTAGCCACGTGACAGCTGTCTACCCGCAGGGATTCGGGTTCCATAAGCCAGGAGGGAAAGCCAGAAACATTTTCAAAAGTTCGAACTATATTGAGAGTCAGTGCCATACAGCTTTCCTTGATGGCTTTGCTCACCAGCAGCTCCGACCTTCGTTGGTTTTGTAGCTTCTCAGATGACTTTCTCAAACCTTGTTTGTTTGTTTGTTTTTGCAGAAGACATAGATGAAAACCTCCTGTTTTGAATTAAGATTTGAAAACTCGATACTTTCCATCGGCCTCTTCCATCGGCCTCTCCTGCCTGCTTTAACCGCTTCGGAATATGAGCAGCCGTGGCACTGTACTCATACTTAGCAAAGCGCTTGTTTGCATGTAAGCGAAGACAGTGGCGGTAGTTGCTTCTTGGTGATGTTTATATGCGCCAGGCATTTTACATTAACTTAGGAAATAAAGTTTTAACATTAAGTACAGTCGATGTCTGCAGCAGACTGGGCTGTCTGGGGACAGTTTCGCTGGTAACAGCGTCATTTCTGCGTCTTATAATTGATAATTGTGAACCACAGAAAACTGTGTTCGTATTGTCCATAACACCTTATGCATGCTAAGGATGTGGGATATTGCTCTTTTGTGGTTAGATGCCTCGTTCTCAGTATCTTAATGTCCTAATAAAGAGTCTATAAAACCTCAAATGCCGGCTCAAGTTTACTCCCAGTTATTTAAACAATCAAAAGTAAAAGACCAACCCAGGGCTTACATTAGGGAACAAAATGGAATTGTGCTTGCTTACTACTCGAAATAAAAAGTGCTTTTAAAGAAAAGATTGAGATGTGTTCTATGGCAAATTGTTACAAACTAATTGTGAATGGCCTTTTTTATTGCATAGGTCTTAATGAGAAGGGAGAGGAGAGTGAGTTGAATTCAATTGCTTTTTAGCCAAGCTCAGTTTAAAACGCGGGTGATTCTACATTGCTTGATCCAACCAATTAAAACTTATGTGCAGTAGAGAGTATGTGCATCAGAGGGGGGGGGGTCTGAAAAGTCTCTACGGGTTTCATTTCTCAAAATAAAGTGAAATGGACAGACAAAGAGCTGTGGGGTGCCAGTGATGGCCAGGGGTGCCAGTGATGCCCAGGGGTGCCAGTGATGGCCAGGGGTGCCAGTGATGGCCAGGGGTGCCAGTGATGGGCAGGAGTGAAAGTGATGCCCAGGGGTGCCAGTGATGGGCAGGGGTGCCAGTGATGGGCAGGGGTGTCAGTGATGGCCAGGGGTGCCAGTGATGCCCAGGGGTGCCAGTGATGGGCAGGGGTGCCAGTGATGCCCAGGGGTGCCAGTGATGGGCAGGGGTGCCAGTGATGGACAGGGGTGCCAGTGATGGCCAGGAGTGCCAGTGATGGGCAGGGGTGCCAGTGATGGGCAGGGGTGCCAGTGATGGGCAGGAGTGAAAGTGATGGGCAGGGGTGCCAGTGATGGGCAGGGGTGCCAGTGATGGGCAGGGGTGACAGTGATGGCCAGAGGTGCCAGTGATGGCCAGAGGTGCCAGTGATGGGCAGGGGTGAAAGTGATGGGCAGGGGTGCCAGTGATGGGCAGGGGTGCCAGTGATGGGCAGGAGTGAAAGTGATGGGCAGGGGTGACAGTGATGGGCAGGGGTGACAGTGATGGACAGGAGTGACAGTGATGGCCAGAGGTGCCAGTGATGGCCAGGGGTGCCAGTGATGATTCCCAGGAGTGCCAGTGATTCCCAGGGGTGCCAGTGATGGCCAGGGGTGCCAATGATGCCCAGGGGTGTCAGTGATTCCCAGGGGTGCCAATGATGGCCAGTGCTGTGAGAGATCAACAGTACTCCTGTGGCCTGATTATGTCTCAGAAAATTTGTGTTTCTAGTGGGGCTTTTCTGTTATGCTAAAAATTGGGGCATAAAAGTATAGTTACATTCTTATAATTTCATGCTTATATAGCATTTATTTATATGTGTGTATATTATACACAATACGTTATATATACTCACAAATATGCAATTATATACTTATAATTATGTACATTTAATTATTAAAACACCACATAGTTTTCCAATGTCTAAAGTGAGGTGCCAAAAGTTCCTGGCATCCATTTATTCCACTTTTTAATATTTGAAAGAAAGTGGGAGTTATGTAGTTTTCTGTTGAAATAGAAACTATCAATACAATTATCTCCAATTGTTTTTATCTTTTATGAGATCAGTAGGTTACTTGTTCTTTAACCGAAACCACATTAAACCATGTCCTTTCTAGCTAATTAGGTTCAATTTGACCAGCCAAAATCTCATTGTTTATTTTAACCAAATAGGAAATTAATTTTAGAAATTATTCTGAACTTCAGAGCATGTTTATGTGTATCCAAAAATGTCTTAATTAGAAGCCAATTCTTAGAAGCTAAGTTTTAGAAACCCTGTCTTATCAACTAGACCTAAATTTCATTTTATTCTCTGGTAACTTTTAAAAAACACTATAAAAAATAAGGAAAACTGATTTTAATGTTAAATATGCATCTAAACATTTACTAAAAAATTTTTGAAAAATCTTTCACTCTGAAATGAAAATCTTTCATTCTGAAATGGAAATCTCCAGAGCTTACACCTAGAAGATTACTCACACACCCTTGGCGGTTGCCTTTAATGAGCACTTGGCTGTGACAAAGCCTTGCTCTGATCCCGGCTAAGGAGATGGAGCTGTCTTCTGGGTAATCAATCATCTGTAATTGTGATCTTTTAGAAACCGAGTTGCTGGTCTAAAACCAATTGCTCAGTTGAGCATCAGCTCTGTGAGTCATGGTGCCCATGACCCTGTAGGCATTAGTAACACAGCTTAAATACCAGCCAGGCATAGGGATGTCAGTTCACACTGCTTCTGGAATCTGTCGCTCTGAGGACTATTCGAAGCACAGGTAACTTTTTTCCCCCCTGGTTTTTCAAGACAGGGTTTCTCTGTGTAGCCTTGGCTGTCCTGGACTTGCTTTGTAGACCTCGAACTCACAGATACCTGCCTGCCTCTGCCTTCTGAGTGCTGGGACTAAAGGCGTGTGCCACCATGCCCACTACCCCCACTACCCCCCAGGCCCCGGCCGAAGCACAGGTAACTAAAGCTATATAATTTATACTGCTCAAAGTATGTGGGATATCCTGGGTTGAGTAGTTCAGTGATTTATACCATGTCCACTTAGAACTTTTAGAGTTTGAATCCTGCAGATACACAAAGGAAAAACACGAAGAAGGAAGGATGAAGAGAAAGCGATACAAACTCAGCCAGCACTGAATTTTTAGATCGCAGTAGCTGGCAGATGATTCACAGATAGATGGACTGTGCCTCAAATGCTGGGGACAAGTCTTCGTGAAAAAATGGTGACGTTGTTCTCTCATCACCAAACTCCATATTACGATGATTTAGTTTAAAACGCAGACAGTAAGTTAATTCTAAATAAATGTGGTTTTACAAACATGAAGGCTTACTTCAGAACCACTGGGCAGACTAGACCTTCCTGGGTTGTTTTTACTGAATTTACTCACATTCTTATCAGCCCAGGATGCCTTGCAAACTGCCCTCATACAATTTCCTTTCTAAGGAACTGTAGTTGTCAACAACAGCAGCCAGGGCATATGGACCAGTCAGTCTCACGCAGGCACAAGCTTTATCTATGCATTCCTGTAAAATTCATCTCTCCTGTTAGCCTGCAATGATCGCTTCCTCACTGTGACATTAAAGACAAGGGCAGAACAGCTGTGTGTTGGCAGGATAAGGTATAAGGGAAAGTGGGAGCTGGCAGGTAACGCAACAAGCCAGAGAGCGTCTACTCTAAAGGCATTTGAAGCTTTTCCACAGTTTCCCAAGCTTCAGAATAAAACAGTGTGAGTCTCGAGGCAGGATTTCGGCTGCCTAGTGTCAGTCTACCTCAACCATCTGTTCACTCTGGAAGCCCTCCTCCTTCGATTCCAGAGTCTCCCCCTTCAGAATGAAGCGCCTCCTCCTGGCCGCCCTGCTGAGTGCCGCTGCCGCTCTGCCAATCCCTGTGAGTACCGAGCTGTTATCTCAACCGCCATCGCGAGTCTTCCTAATCCTGGGCTAGAAAGGCGCAGAGGAGGAAAGCGGGGGTCCGGGAGGGCAATGGGCCCTGTGATCTCGCTGGGTCTGAGGCTCAGCCCTGCAGTTGCTAGATGGGTGACCTTGGACAGGAACTAACTCTCGCTTTCCCTGCCGAGTCAGTGAGAAATGACTCCAGAGTGTTATAAATGATTTTAAAAATGGCTCTAAAACACGCGCGGTCCTACTTGCAACAGAAAGCTCTTGGCAAACTTAGCAACACAGAACAAGTGCTGTGCAGGGACCCAGGTGGAAATTTAGCAGTTTGGCTCAGCTTTGCTTATGACACTGCCCTGCATCACCTAGGGCTTTCTTAAAAAGCCGTCCCTCAAAGATGCTGTGATGCCAAGACCACTGCCTGGTAGCCTTGATTTTACAGAGAGCAGTGTTTAAGACTACCTACACTAGTTCTAAGCTAATATTAAAAAAAAAAAAAAGACTTATGTCTGAAATATAGAGCCCAAGGCCGTGACAAACCATTAAATTGTTATGCATGGATGGCTTTATGGTACCGTTTGGATAACAATCTTTGCCCGTGTGTAACACACCGGGATAACAAACGAGTCTGTTGTATCTCTGGTCAGAGCCTCTCCTTGCAACACTAACAAGAACTGCAATCTTGGTAGTGCTGGGGCTCGACCCCAGGGTGCTGTACGCTGAAGCAAAGGCTCCTGCATCCAGTTGCATCCCCGGCCTGGACAAGCGCCACTGTCTGACGTTTCGAATGGGACACACTGCTTGTTCCTGTAGGAACATTGTGCTAATGAACCGGTTTCACCACACCTTTTCACTAATTTTATATGTGCTTTTTTTGTTGTTGTTTTTTTAATCTGTCAGCATCTTGAAAATGAGCTTGTGTTTCAGCCAGGGTGTGCTAGTGCACCGTGTCTGTTAACCTATGAGGTAATGATGTATTTTATGACATCACCTTAGAATCCATAAGACACAGTGACAGCACCAGCAGCAGCGGCTTAACCTTTGCTGTGCACTGACTACAGCCACACTTCCCACATCTGTAATAAGTAAGGTCTGTAGGACGTTTATATTTATTGTAGACGGTGGCCAGCACCGGTTAAGCCTGAAACTCTCTCCCGTGCACGTTTTGTAGCAAGGGGATCATCAAAGGGATGAGAGATCACTCTGCAGGGAGATTTCAGAATTTAAGTTGGCAGCTATGCTCCCTTTACTTTGCAATTCTACATACTGAAAACAAACCTAGAGCAGCATTGATGCCGAATACACCAATATAAGGCATGGAGTGTTTAATCTTAAGAAAGGAAATAAGAACACTTTTTGGATATAACTTTAAAACCAAAAGATGCCTGGTGCTCTCAATCATTGGACAGAATTATCCCTGTTAAATATATAATTTACGTCAGAGGGGGAGACGTATGACTGACAGGCATAATGCTCATGGGAGGTGTTTTAGCTATTCTCATACAAAATAAAATATCATGGTGGATAAGGTACGGCCACCAACTGCTTCACACATGTTGCTTTTCCTGTTTTCAAGCTTGGACAATCCGGAGGAAGCTCCAGTGAACAGGTATACATATTCCGCTTTCACGTGGCCCGCCCACGACTTAAACGCTGTCGAGTTCGCAGTCGGGAATGATTCACACTGTGTTTCTGTTTACAGAGATTTAACTTTTACCCGCCACAAATCCTGCCGTTCTTTCCTCAGTTTCCCTTTCCGCAGGCTCCTCTGGTAAGCACGGTGTGGGAAGTCTCAAGTCTACCCGTCGTCAGGTGGTGGTTATCAAACTTTCCAAATGTTGAACCAGAAATATGACGTGAGAAAGAAAGCTGCCGGCTCTTCACGGCCCTCTCACAGCACAGCTGGCCCTAGAGTGACAGCCGCTGTAGACTCCCTTCCCATATCAATGCTTTGGTGTCTCCTAATAGTTGGATTTTTATAGCCAGCTGGATGAGGGCTGGAGAAATACTAAGCACACGACAGGGTCCTTTTGATTCCTTTAATACATGCTCCCAGATGCGAAGGCAACATACGGCTAGGCTGTGAGTCAAACGCTTCCCAAAGAACACCCGCCTTGGGCAGCAAAAAGAAATGCACAGTGTGCGGTGGACGCTCTTCCCACCAGCAGGGGGCAGCCTTATGCAAAAGCGGAGAGTGGCCTCTGTGGTATGGAAATTCATGGGTTGGGTTTCCAAGGAGACGGTGAGACACAAGGCAGATCCCTGGGCATTTTGTTTAACTAATTAAGCAAAATAATTATAACTCCTAAAAGTAAAACAGTATATCAAGCTCAGAGCTCCGTAAGGACAGTGGTCTTGTTTGTTGCCACCCCCGTCCTAGAGGCAGAAAAGCCTCAAGGATGAACGAAGAACAGAAAATAAGCGTCGTGGCTTGTTTCACCACAACTGATCTTTTTCTCTTTGTAGATACCGATTCCTTTTCCCTTCCCTTTTGGTCCAAACCAGGTAAATATACTTAGATGACTAACAGTGAAATCTTAGACTTACTGTACAACTCCCACCTGTCTCTGTGAACACATGGCGGGGGCACTGCGCCCAGCAGAAGCAAGGAGGAAAGCAAAGGCTGGGGACACAGACGCAGCTTTGCAGGGCCACCTCCTCCCCCCACCCCCACATCAGGGCAGTGAGGGCGCTCTAACGCTCGCTTACATTTCTGGGGATATTTACTGAACCGTAGCTTGTCCTAGACGGTTTGGAGCCCGGTTTAACGTTATGATCATGGTTCAAACGGCGGCGTCTTTACCTTGTGTTTCTAACGAGGCTTTTCTGAAGTAGTGATAACTGTTGGGAGGTGGTAGATTCAGCTGGGAACCAAAAAACAAAGCTGTGTGTTTGTTATAGCATACTAATCCAATCCTTAAATACTACTGAAATTGTGAGAGTGACCATTGGCTTTCTGTCAGGATGAGCTTCCCCTAAGTACAATGTAGTAAGCGTGTGAGTGATCTTCTCAAGGTGTCCTTGCTGTGCTGAGAGCCCACAAAGCAAGCCACGGGGCGCACATTGCCAGAGATCGTATTTAAAAAGCAGAGGGGGGAGGGGAGCAGCGGGTAAACTATCAGTGATACAAGGGTAACTCAAAGTAGTAACTCAAAGGTGAAATGCTAAATTGTAACACTCTGATTATTCTGTCTCTTTTATTCAAGGTTCTGACGCCTAATCAACTTTTAGCGGTAAATATATTTTTGCTCTGTCAATGTATAGGTTCTAAGAGTAGGATACCTAATAGCATAAAAAAAAAATAAATGAGCCAGTTCGTTCTAAAAACCACTGCACTCATCCGGTTCACTCACAAAACCAGTGCAACTCATCTGGTTTATTCACAAAACCAGTGCACTCCTTCATTTCACTCAGAAAACTGCTGCACTCCTTCGGTTCATGCCAATCCCGAGTAAGGACACCCGTCAAACCCAAAGGCCAACTCCAACCCAACACTTGAGCAGAGCCCTTCCCGTTCCCTCAGTCCTCCCAGCTATAAAGTGACAAGACCATGTCGTCTGCTATTGATGAAGTGAGTGACCAACGGACGAAGAGTCAGAAACCCAGAGGAACAGAACAAAGTGTTTTAGGAAGATAAGACAGGCTTGCTGCCAAGCAACCACACAAGCATGGAGTACGTGCAGCATCACCCAGATCTACACCCCAGAGGAGGCTTGCTTGTTGGTTTCTGAAACAGGGTCCATGTAGCCCTTGGTGGCTTAGAACTCGCTCTGTAGACTAGGCTGGCCTCAAATTCTTAGAGACCCGCCTGCCTCTGCCTCTGCCTCTGCCTCTGCCTCTGCCTCTGCCTCTGCCTCTGCCTCTGCCTCCACCTCCACAGTGCTGTTAAAGAACTGTTTTTTGGTTAGTAAACTACTTAAAGTATCACTTTATGAAAATATCAGAGGAACACTTTGAATATGATTATAAAAGATAAAACTTGAGATTTCCATTTCTACCTAAAACATACAAACATTTCTGAAATAGGAACATATTTCACAATGAACAAAATCCATTTTATTCTTCTAAATGCTATTATTAAAACAAAGCATTTTCATAGCTAATGGTGTCTTAGAAACATGGACATGCAATATTCTTTCAAAGGTCAGAAAGCTGAGCCATAATTGTTTATGGGTGCGAGATTAAATTTTCCAGGATTTTAAAATACAGACTGGTTGAAGTCATCTTGAAGAATATTTAAATGTACCCGTAGGCCTAAAGTCACTATCAGTTGAAGCCACTGGTGCCCTTCCCACCATCCACCCTGTTTAAGCGTTATAGCTCATTTCCAGAGTGGATCACGAAACCCCAAGCATGCTTTGACTAACTGTGCTTCAGGGCCTCAGCCAATGTTGACCACTGGCGATTACAAAGTCAGCCAGGGAGCCTTTCCATCCGACCTACCCTGGCTGCAGGAGCATTGAGCCCCTGGGAAACTGGGGCCTGATCTCACCTGTAGAGTTGAACCAGTTTTGTGGCTTTGCTGCATCCTCCAGCATGGAAAATAACAACCTACTAGAACTCTGAAGATATTCTCTTCAGAGACTCTGACCCATTCAAGCTACTGGAGGCCTCCTCAGAGAGCCTGGCAACACTTACAGAACTGCCTATCTGGTGGCTGGTGACAGTTCACGTCACCCCCTCTCCTCCTCCCTCCCTCCCCCAGTCTCCCTCTACCCCTCTCTCGCCCTCCCCCCAACACTCAGTACCCAGAGCATGTTGGCCTTCAGTCAACGCTCACCACTCTTCCTACACGTCCTGGGACAGGCAGCCTCACACAGAGAGGGATCCCCACACTTCTTCTTGGCCAAGCCAATTTCTTGAAGAGGCTGCTGGGCTCTGAAGGAAGCTGCAGAGCAACACGTTTCCAGGGAAACAGCTGTGTAAGCAAATTCGCAAGACGAAGTTCGCATTCATAGTTGTGGTGCGATACCATCATTCGACCGGACATTGCCATCCACGACCAAAGCGCTTGCTCGCAGGGACCAGACTTTCCTCAACTTTCTAACTTTCAAATACTCTAAGTACAGTTAGAAGGTAGAGAAAAGTATTTCTGTAAATCAAAGAAATTTAAGTTATCTTCATTTTTAAAATCTTATAGAAGTAAAATAGAATTTCAATGGCACATTTATGTACAGAACATTTTAACTGATCTATGCACTAAGGTAAATATAAATGAGCAGACAAGCCTACTGACAATTCTTATTGTTTTCTTCTTTTCCAGTTAATCACTTCCATTTTGAACCAGTTGCAGGTAAATCTTTTTTTTTTTCATAAACTACAAAATCACTGAATGAACTGTGGCTAGTATTTAACTTTTTTTTTCCTTGTTCTTAGGGCTTCCTTGGGGTAAGTTTTTATTTCTCATTATCTTAATGGAAGTGACGCCCAGTGCACGGTAAGAACAGCTCCCCTAGCCTACAAAACATAAGACAAAAATCAACCCAAGAGATTCCGCCAATTACCACCCGTGGCGCTATGAATTCAGTCCCAGAGTCTAGACCTAAGTTTCCGCATCTCTAGCAGTAAGCATTCTTTCATCGTTTCACAAAATTTGAGATTGCAGATATGAACACAATGTTGGGTCATGAACTTTACCTCGCTTGGGCTTGCTTCTGTCCAAGGGACTGTCCACAGTCACAGGAAGATTACCAAACGTAGCCATGTCCTGACCTCAGGGCAACTTCCAATCCCAATTTTGAGGGAAAGAAACTGCTTTTTGACACCCCACCCCACCCCCAGTTTTCCTTGTCGTAGTTTCACTGCCCTGGAATATTAGCAGTGCTTTTTAGCACCTCGAAGACTCCCCCCGCCCCTCCCCTCAGGCCAACACACACCATCTTGTTACAGACAAGATCGTTAAGGAGTCAGTTTTCCAGCATTTACAGAAAACCAAAGCACATAATTTTGGTGCCAATGCCCCAGTTACCCCAGTATTAACACGTCAACAACAAAAAATCACCATCAAGTGGGATAGGCTGGTGGCAGTGGAAGAGGAATTCTGAAATGTCAGGTCTGACTGTAACTCTGCTATTTCCACAGAAATAACTGTGACATCAGAAGGCACACACGGTGAGTGAGACCTCCAGGACCCTTTCATGAACTAATTTGTCTTTTCAATCCTAAGAGTTTTCTCCCCCAGAAGGTGTCTGTGTTGATGCCGTGGTAACTACATAAGGTGTGCTTCTCAAAGGCTGTATATATCCTCAGCGTATCTAAGTGGCTGGGGTGGGTGTGGCTCAGTGGGGAGAGCGGTTGCCCAGCATGAGTAAAGGCCCTGGGCTCCACCAGCAGCACCACACTATAATAAAATTTAAGTTTATTTAGTAAAACTCCAGAAACACCTTAGAATATTTATCACAGAAGTTCTAAATATTGAAAACGGAAGCTAAGGGTTTGAATGTTTTCTATTGCAGGTGGTGCTGGCACTGCCCAGGTTGCCTGCTGTGCCATCTGCAGCTTGGCATGGCCTTACCATCTTGTTTTATGAAATCTATTCTCTATGACCATCTGCTCTAAATAAAATTCTTACTAAAACATTTGTGTGGATTCCAGTTCAAGTGTTTCAGTGGCTGCTCGAAGTCTTTGAAGGTAACTTGGCCTCGGTGCGGGAAGTGGCCTTCCCTCCAAGCTGGCTTCACCCAGCCCTCCCGAGCAGCCATCCTCATCAAGTCCAAGTGCCTGTTACATACCCCGGGGCTGTGAGTTTGAGGCCAGCCTGGTCTACAAAGTGAGTCCAGGACAGCCAAGGATACACAGAGAAACCCTGTCTCAAAAATCCAAAAAAACAAACAAACAAAACAACAAAAAAAAAGTAAGCTGTCAAGAGAGTTCCCCTTGAAATCAAACACCTCAAAGCTTGTCAGCAGACACCGTGGCCACGCTACAAAAGGCTCTCCTACCAGTGCAGCTCAGCTCCAGTTTACCAGCAAAGGGTATACACGCACACATGCACACATGCACACACGCATGCACACACACACACACACACACACACACACACACACACACACACGCTTTGTCTTACCCTCTAGCTACAGAGTAATTGTTATTCTCTAGTCCCAAGAAAACAAAAATATCATGTCCCTTTCCCCCACCACATGTCTCCAGAGGTCCCACTGGAATCCAGATGGGATAAGCAAGCGTGAGCCTCTACGTGAGGCTGACTGGACTGGCCAAGGACAGCCCTGAACAGAATGTGACACCTGGGCTCACTGTGTGAGACAGCATTGCTTCCCTTTCTTCTTCTTTCGGGAGCCCTGCCTGCGCATTCTCTCCTTCATCCGAGGTTTATAGTATTAGCCACGCACCAGTCTCTAACGCTAGCTAGCCTCCATCAAAAGCACCTGAGACCACAGGCTCCCTGCTGGCTCCCACTAGTCCATTGTGGGCCTACTCTTTGTCAGACATAGGCACAATAAAGTTACTAATTTACCTGGCATATTTATAAGTCGTAGATGTTCTAGATATGGGAATATAAGTTTTATTGATTTTTATCTTTTACTACAAGAAAAACTTAGAGACAGTGAGACTCTACCTCAAAATAAATGGACAGACAGACATATATAGATAATCAGATATCGAATTCCATTCTAAAATTGGTAACTTGGGCTGGAGAGATGGCTGAGCAGTTCAGAGCATTGGCTGTTCTTCCAGGACAGGGTTTGATTCCCAGCACCCATGTAGAGGCCCAAGACTGCCTGTAAATGTAGGGTTGGGGTTGGGGTTGGGGTTGGGGTTGGGGTTGGGGTTAGGGTTGGGGTTGGGATTAGGGTTGGGGTTGGGATTAGGGTTAGGGTTGGTGTTGGGATTAGGGTTGGGGTTGGGATTAGGGTTGGGGTTGGGGTTAGGGTTAGGGTTGGTGTTGGGATTAGGGTTGGGGTTGGGGTTAGGGTTAGGGTTGGTGTTGGGATTAGGGTTGGTGTTGGGATTAGGGTTAGAGTTGGGGTTGGGATTAGGGTTGGGGTTGGGGTTAGGGTTGGGGTTGGGGTTGGGATTAGGGTTGGGGTTGGGATTAGGGTTGGGGTTGGGATTAGGGTTAGAGTTGGGGTTGGGATTAGGGTTGGGGTTGGCGTTGGGGTTAGGGTTGGGGTTGGGGTTAGGGTTGGGGTTGGGGTTGGGATTAGGGTTGGGGTTGGGATTAGGGTTGGCGTTGGGGTTAGGGTTGGGGTTGGGGTTAGGGTTGGGGTTGGGGTTGGGATTAGGGTTGGGGTTGGGATTAGGGTTAGAGTTGGGGTTGGGATTAGGGTTAGAGTTGGGGTTGGGATTAGGGTTGGGGTTGGGATTAGGGTTAGAGTTGGGGTTGGGATTAGGGTTGGGGTTGGGATTAGGGTTAGAGTTGGGGTTGGGGTTGGGATTAGGGTTAGAGTTGGGGTTGGGGTTAGGGTTGGGGTTGGCGTTGGGGTTAGGGTTGGGGTTGGGGTTAGGGGTAGGGTTGGAGTTAGGGTTAGGGTTGGGGTTGGGATTAGGGTTAGGGTTGGGGTTGGGGTTAGGATTAGGGTTGGGATTGGTGTTTGGGTTAGGGTTGGTGTTGGGGTTAGGGTTGGGGTTGGGGTTAGGGTTGGGATTGGGGTTGGGGTTAGGGTTGGGGTTAGGGATAAGGTGACACCCTCCAAAAGATGTCAACATCAGCAGGACACCTCTACTCAGAAGGGCAGTAGGGAAAGCTAACAGGAAGAACCAGAAACACAAGTCCCCACCTGTTGGCTTCATTTTTATTGTAACTACAATTCTTCAAAGAACATTAGTATTTAAATTTGTTCAGACATGCTTAAATACATACAAAATCTGACAGTCTCTTATCCCTTTGAGAAGAATGCTGGAAATTCAGTGTTCTTCATAATAGTCAGTCATTTTACACTGTTGCAAATGTTTCCGGGTGGCCTTTGTGAGTTCTGGGACACTGTCCACAGGGCAGCCTGCTGGCCTCTGGCCTCAGGGACAGGCTATAGCCCATGGTTGTCAGTAGCACAGTCCTCGCTCCAGTGCGCATCCCGTTTCTCTGCCACGAGCTGGATGAACTGCGCATGGCTGGCGTAGAGCTTGAGCTGGTCGCTGATGTCGACCCACTTGACTTTCCCGGCGTCATCGCCAGCCTCCAGGGTGAGATTGTCCATGGTCTCCCCTGTTTCCAAAGACAAGCACCAAAGAAGGGAATGTGTTTACTCCATTCTCTCAATGCAATTCTTTATCTTCAAACAGTCTTAATAAAGATGAGATTAAAATCATTGTAATGACAATTTTAGAATTTTGGTTTCTTTAAAAACACAGCAACAGTCTAAGAACATGTTTTCATTTTAATCCAGGTATGGGGTGTGAGGTGCAGGGTGTGGGGTGCGGGGTGTGGGGTGCAGGGTGCAGGGTGTGGGGTGCGGGGTGTGGGGTGCGGGGTGTGGGTGTGAGGCTGCTTCCCAGCAGCTGACTATGATTTGCCTCCTGCTCTGGCAGAGGTGTGGTTTTGCCAGCTTCGGATAGTTTCTGTGATTGTGTGATGTTTGAATTCTGGGAACGTTTCCGAGGGTGTATAAGTGCTAGGACCCGAGAGGTGTGGGGGGTTGTTGGTTGGTTGTTGTTGTCGGTCATGGTTTGTTAAGTAGTCATGCGCAAAGGACAAATAAGAAGAAAGTAGCCATCTTGACGGCCAAGGTCAAACTCGCCCCAAGGAACGCGACGCTGCTAATCAGCAGGAAGCGGCCTGACAGTAATGTCTCCCCTTTTCTGTTCTTCCCTCTCCACTTTTTTTCTCTCTATCTAGTGTTAGGGGTTGACAGGGTGGAAGAAAAGAAAGATGGACAAGAGAAGAACCCACAAACTACAAATCATCGCTGTTATCAGGTGGCCACAGAATTAAAAACCAGCATATTCCAAAATGCCTAAACTTTAGTTGAAATTAAATTAAATAGTAGATGAAACAGTAGATTAAATATCAATAAGAAAGCTTTTCTCAGATGGGTGGTGGCACACGCCTTTAACTCTAGCACTTGGAAGGCAGAGACAGGTGGATCTCTGAATTCAAGGCCAGTCTCGTCTATAGAGTGAGTTCCAGGACAGTCAAGGCTACACAGAGAAACCCTGTCTTGAAAAACAAAAAAACAAAAAAACAAAAAAAAAGAAAAGAAAAGAAGGAACAAAGCTTTTCTTTTTAAAGACTATTCTCCTTTAGACAGAGACAGAGACAAAGAGAAAGAGATATTATGTAATATAAAATCCTTTATAAAACTAAATTCCAGAAGGATTACAGAATTAAATATAAGACACCCAAAAAGCATACTTATAACTCGTTTTATAGTTTTAAGTTATATAATTGGATGCCAAACCAGAAACTATAATACAATATGTCCATAATTAAATTTATACATTTATAAATGTCATTATTGCTAGATATGTAAGTGGCTATTTCTATAGGACAAATAGACAGTGTTTACCCACTTTTTGGAAAATGAATTCTCTCTGTGAGCATTAATCAATAGCAGTCAGAGAGGCTTATGTACCAGACTGTGTTCCAGGCACTGGAGAGCAAAGTACTTTACAGGGCCGCAGTTCAGCTCAGCAGTCAGTGCCTGCCCAGCAAACCTGAAGCTCTGGGTAAAATCCTAACTGCTAAAAATAAAAGTTACAGTGAACAAGGTGTGATGGCCTACAGCAGCAACCCCAGAGTCCCAGAGGACTGAGGGGGATGTATTGTCCTTAGCTCAGAGCCAGCCTGGGCTACATAATAAGACTCTGTCTCAAAAAAAAAAAAAAATCCAAAGGAAAAAGAGATAAACTATTTAAGGCAACGTATGTTTTATGTATGTACATAAACATTTAATATTTAAACTATGTTCTTTAACTTTTATTTATTTTTATGTGTATGGGTGTTTTGCCTGAATGTATGTATGTCTGTGTACCAAGCATGTGGCAGGTGCAGGAGGCGGGTGCAGGAAGGGGTCAGAGGACGGCCCTGGGTCCCCCGGAGCTGCAGTTATAGACACTCAAGAGCCACAGTAAGGGTGCTGGGAGTTGAAACTGGGTTCTTAGGACAAGCGGACAGTGCTCTTAACTGCTGCACCATTGCACCTGTATCTCATCTTAAAAATGGACAGAACCGAACCTTTCCCCTTTATGACACAGGTTAAAGAATGACAGTGTTACACAATGGAGTGTCACAGTCACTAAACATGGAGGTGACTGAGCCTGACATGGCCGGCCATAGCTGTAACCTTAGTGTTTGGGAGTCAAAGACAGGAGTTCATGGACAGCCTGGGCTATACAGTGAGTCAGTACAGCCTGGGCTATGAGGCAAGCTTATCTAAAAACCAAACAAACAGACAATAACCGAAGCTGATGGATGCCACCATCAAACAGTGCCCAGAATATCTTTTTAAGTGAAATACCAAGCAACAGAACAGAGCCTGCAGCTTAAGCATCTCTCATCTGTTTATTTGTGAAGCTACATACAGTTTGGAAGAAGCCAAGGCAAGATGTTAATTAAAGATTGTGGTTTTATATTTCTTTTTTATGTCATTTCCTTTCTCAGTAAGTTTCCATTGCTTTACCTATGTAGAAAGCACCACTACAGTGAGCCAATGAAAGTCCTTCTCAGAAGATAATGTTTTGACAACAGGCACTAAGCGCCAGTGGCAGCTAGCATGCCTGCTCTACATCCACCGCACACCTGCACAGCCTGAGAGACACACAGCTGGCAGGACCTAAAGGGTCCGTCCCTGGTGCCCATGTTTTATATGAATGACATCTAGACTTCCTTTGATCACTTGATATATCACACAAAACGAAACCGTTTAGTATTTAAAGATACAGGGTTAACAGCCACCTCTCTCACTCTAGTATGAAGAAAGCTGAACTGAAAACAAACAGTTCTCAGATCCAGCAAAGAACACGGGGTCACATGTGGGCCACCTGTTGGGTAGAAAACCCATTACATCAGGGAACGGGGAATAGCAGCTAGTCCGAAACACACCACTTACCCCTCGTGTACAAGTATGCTATGAAGAAGGGCACACCTTAGGTCTTACCAAAGGTCCCTGAGAGACACACAGAGGTGTGGGGAAGACAGGTCGGTAAGACCAGGGGAGCAGAGGTCTGGCACCCACAGCTACGGCAGGGAGTAAATGCAGCCACACCTTCCCAGACAGACATAAAGCCTTTACAGCTCTGCTTGCCTTAGTTTTTTTGTTTGTTTGTTTTGTTTTCAGGGTTTTTTTGTTGTTGTTGTTGTTATTGTTGTTAGATAAACCATGGCCAATCTATACAAGCAAAGCAAAACACATTAGGATTTATGAGCAAATAATTTTCTTTTTACAGAGAAAGAGAGATCAGCCACCCACTGGGTAGATAATACCCTTTTGCTCTTTGGAGAACAGGCCATTTGTTTTTCATCTCACAGTTAGGCTGTAGAAACCCATTCTAAACTCCGTTTGCAAGTGTCTTCTAAGCTCCTGGACTAGGAGATGCACTGAGCGTCTTGTTGGAACCGCTGCAGAGAGAATGGAAGCTGACTTGCTGGAGTTCCCCAAGGCCTCAGAAAGACAGTAAGGGAAAGACCCAAGTCCTGGGAGCTCAGGAAGGAGGGGCTGGTCCAGGACACCTGATTAGCATAAGACTAGGCAGCTCAACAAAGAGCCAGAACAGGAAGTTCCCAGAAAGATGGCCTCTGTCCACTGCTACAGATGACTGCCAAACGCTTGAGACCCCACCCAGCTAGTAAGAAAGGGTGTTCTGAGGAGAGAGCTGACCGTTCTGAAGACAGCAGGGTCCCTCCTCCTCTGTGGGAAGAGATTGTCTCTAAAACCTCAGGGAAAGATGTGCTCCACAGCACACACTGCTTACAGACGTGGCAGGCCCAAGGCTGAGCCGAGATGACCATATGACTGACAACAGGATGACTGTAAATGCCATTTCCTACCTCATCACCAAGCTGCTCCACCCAAGTTCTCACGTGCTTTTGCTCTTGTTCACACAGTTGCTCACAGTTTATTAATTGTACTAAATAATGCTGGCTTTAAATTGCATTATTTTAGCCTATAAATCTAGGCCTCACGTACCATCAACAGAGTAAAGACATTTAGTCACTACTAATAAACGTCACAGGCTTTGTTCTAATACTAACACCTTCACGTGTAGATAAGCACAGCCAGCTGGTCTGCAGCGCTGCACTCCAGAGCTGACGTGACCGGACAGACACCTGGGCTTCAGCTGGTCCCACAGCTCTAGGCAGTGCGACACGCTAAGTACAAAGTTACCTGTGTCATCATGGTAGTTGACGGCCTCGGTCTCCATCCACGCGTTGTCAGTGTTCCGAGGGTCATCCACGTACCCCTTATATATCTAATTGCAAAAGAGGAAACACCAGGCGAGGGTGAGACCAGAGCAAGCAGAAAGCGAGCTTCCTTCGTTTTCTTAATTCATGTGAACGCTTCCCGCTGCACTTAACACTACTGACCTGGACATTTGAAAAGGTTAAGATTTTGTGGTATTACTTGTCTTTACCCCCAAATGCTTACAAAGAAATGTAAATAGCATAGAACCTTAACCTAGCTTCACAGGCTTGTTTTATATTTTCAGGAGACCATATTCTCTTTTGAGGCAACTTTAAAATTCACAAAATCCTGAGTCCCACAGAATTTGAGGGGGGCTGGGAGCACAGGTTACTGAAGGGACACGCTTAGTGTGCTGGTGCCCCAAGCTCAACAGCACCGATGGGAAACTGAGAAAGTCAGCTGCTTTTGGCAAAGGTTCTATAATACAAACATTTTTTTAATTTTAGTATGTGCTGTGTTTATCATTTCCCACGTTGAAGGGCTTATTATTCTTGATAAACCTAAGAAATACATAGATCTCTTTAATAGATTCTCAATATGTAAAAAAGTAGCTTGTTTGTCATGTGAGTCCAGACCTCAGCTGAAGCAAACTCACGTGCAAAGTAGTAAATGACCAATGAGCTAAAGCCAGGCTAGAAAACCTTAAGCAACAGTGCTTTGGGACCAATCCCAAGTCCCCGCTGCCAGGCCAAGCCCCCCCAGGACCCAGCCTCCAGGAGCTCCTCACCACCAGATGCTCCTGGCTGAAGAGCGCGTGCAGCTTCTCCTCGATCTCCCTCTTCTCAGCGCTGGACTTCTGTAAGGAGTTCAGGGCTTCCTCGCCAAACTCCCTCTTCAGCGTGGCGCTGATCTTCTCCCCGGGGTCCACCATGCCCTAGTCACATTGTTAAGAATGGTCAGCTTTCCCACGTTCCACACACACTGACTGAGTAGCACAAGACACACGGATGACTGGATCTGCCCACAACTGCGATCCCACCCCTGGGAGAAGCACTTCTTAACCCACTGGTTTCCAGCACAAGCAGCCGAGAAAGGCAGCGCGGACAGTAATCAGTACAGGGTTAGGCAAACTGGAGCAGGCAAAGCCATTTCTTGATTCTTTCCAAACTCAAACTACAAGGCCTGGAGGCCAGGAAACAGCACACAGATCTCAATGGTCTCCCCGTGTCGTTCACTTCATTGCAGGCACGACTTCTTCCGTTTGCAGAATGCACAGCACCAAGCGCGTCCTTCTGAGAGCTGCTGCCCCGGCTGTTCGTTTTGTCCAAAACCCCAGAGCCCATGGGTTTCTCCACAGAAACTACTCACTGAGTTCCTTCACAATGGCATTTAAATGTCACCTTCCCCAAAGGCCCTCTCCAGCTAAGACTGCAAACTCTCAACCACTTTTCACTTCCTGTCTTGCTTTAGGTTTTCTTTTATCATCTACTAGCATAAAATGCATTTAACTTGGTCAGCTATTACACTGTCTGCCTTTCCCCCTGGAAGGTAACAGAAGACAGGGCTATCGGGTCATGCAGCTCTGTCACACCTCAACGTCTGCAATGCTGACAAAGGTACGTAGTCAACTGAGGAGATCAACAGCTCCAAAAATGTATCCATGACAATAGCTGCGTCATTGGTCAGAACTTCAAGTGACAATAAAACGGCACGAAGCATTACTGTGTCACTGCACTTGGCATGAGAGAAGCTGGGTGCGCTGTCTCACACTTAGCAGCCTAGGCCTGGGCCAGCTACAGTGTTTCCCTCCGTCCCGTCTTACAGCACAGCTGGACACTTGTAAAGCGTCATCTTCACATCAAACACCGCCACCTCCCAATAGGCATAAACTGTAAGACCTCCACCACACTTATGAGACACATTTCAAAGGCCACTTCAAATCTATCAATGGCACTCTTCCTGATGGTGACATGGAATTTCAAGGAAAAGTCTGTAGCAAGTGGCATCTTTTTATTACCTTAAAAAACTATATGGATTCAATAAATAATACTACAAATATAAAATTGAGTTTAGAGTAGGGTACTGAGATGGGCCTTACATAGCAAGTGCCAACTGTGTGCCAAGCATTCCTAGGTACCTCTCTGAGGTAAATATGGCTGCCTTTGTTTTCAAGATGAGAGCCTGGACTCCATCAGCCAGCAGCAAGTGCACAGGGCAGAGCATGAGCCTCGACCTCGCCAAAAGCTCTTTTCCAAAGATGTCAGAATTGTACTTGAATTCTGAAAGCCTTACATCAGCCTAAACTTGGTGACAAGGAAACTGCATGGTGGGGCGTGAAGGAGCAGCCCCGTCACAGGAGCCTCAGCAAGGGAGTCACTGAGCAGTGACTGCGTCAGCGGACGGCGGCCATGCTTACCCCCGGGATCGCCCATTCTCCACAGTCTTTCCTTTTTATTGCAACAAACTGTAAGATGTATTTCCCAGAGACGGGATGTACGATTTTATTCCCACTCTCATCTCTTTTCCACCTGGGAATGGGGACAGAAAACAGCAACGGTTCCAGTTTACACCTGTGACAAAGTGCTCACTTACCTAAAATCGTTCAACTTAAAAGCAGGGTTTTGTTTTGGTTTTCCCCCATTTATTTATTCAATCACGTTATAGCCTGATCACGGGCCCCACCCTCTCCTCCTCCCAGTCCCACCCACATGCTCTCTGCCCCCACATCTCCCTGCCCTTCTCCTCAGGGAACATTATCCCAGCTGCCTCATGTGTCTTGAAGTCTCTTGCACAGTAGGCCTGCGTCTTCTCGGCTTGTCTAAGAACACTGTGTGGCAAGCACACAGTGAGGAAATGACTGGTGATGCACTTCCGTGGACATGACTCCAGTGCTGAGCAAGGCATGACTGCACTTACTCATATTTTCACATTTCCACCCTTGCTCTTCAATGACCAAAACCTTAATTCTTATACTTTTTTATGCCCTCTAAAGTACCTCCTCAGTGCCAGAAAAAAGTTTTCATAAATATCTGCCAGGTGTCTCCAAACTTTTGACACTGCAATGTGACTGTCATTTTACAAAGCTTGCGAAATGGGCTCTACAGCCCCCACCCCCGAAAGTCACCTCATACTTTAAGTCAGGGTGTCATGTGCTGGCCACATTCACTGGGCACTGCACGCAGCCTGCGGGCAGTAGGCTGGATGCCTGGCAGATATGCTTGGCCCACACCCACAACATAAAACCACAGCTTAGTTAACCGGCCTCAAATTCATAGCAATCCTCCTATCTCAATCTCCCAAGTATGAGGGCTACAAACACAGGCCACACTGCCTAGCTAAAACCACCGCTTTGTATTTATATATGTACAAACATGTGGTTTTATACCTACACACACACACACACACACACACACACACACACACACACACACACGCGTGCGCGCACAGCTAACATTTGCATTTTTCTGATCACTTAGCTCTCTGCTACTGAAGCACCTTACTGGGTTTTCACCTGGTGATAATGGGGTCTGCAGCATGGTTTGGGCCCCATCTCCCCAAAAGACCCCGACCAACCAGTCCTGTCCTCCCTGCAGGATTCCTAAGGAACAAAGAAAAAAGACCACCAATTACATACAATCAATTGGATGTGTTCATTTTTTTAAAATCTAGCTTGATACAACGTGCACGCACACATTGGGATATGTGCAAGCAGGTGCACGTGTACATGTGGAGGAACGAGGTGTGTCCATCAGCAGCCCCCAGCTTACTGAGGGAGGCCGACCAGCCAGTCTGAGGTAGCCCAGCTAGCCAGCTTGCCCCTGGGATACCCTAACATCAGGCCAAGGCAGCCACCGTGCCTGCCCGGCCCTCGTGTGGGCTCTGGAGGTCCAAGCTGCTGTCTTTAAGCCCGTACAAGAGCTTTATCCTCCAAGCCACCCTCCCAGCCCCCAACTGACTTCTTAATATACAACCAGAAAAAACCGTGGGTGGCAGGCACCCACACTCACGCCCCATGCTGCTGCTGCGGTTGAAACTGAGTGGCTTCTCATCTTGTTCGTACTAAATTCACAAGCGTCTTTTTAAACAGTCACCTGGCCAACTGACAAGGTTTTTTTTCTCAAATTCACAGAAAGACAGGAATGGGAGATAAACAAAAAGAGCCTTGATATTAACACTGCTGGGGTTGACTTGTCTTTTCAATCACATTTAGTGTGTGTGTGTGTGTGTGTGTGGGTGTGTGTGTGTGTGCGCCTGCATGTGTGCACGTGAGAGTGTGGGTGTGTCAGAGAACTCCCTACAGGAGTCAATCTCTCCCCCCACGTGAGTGCCAGGCACCCCAGGCAGGTGGGGCTCAGCCGGGAGCGGATCTTACCCACCGAGCAATCTTACTCCCAGCAAAGTTTTATTTTCAGTCTTGCATGTCTCATGTGTTTGGATAAATTCTTATTTTAAGCTATTAGCTCATTTGGTAAATAACCACTGAAAACATGAATTTTAACCCTTTTTATAGTTGATTCAACTCCGTACTACATCGGGCACTCACGATCACATTGAGAGTGCCACACCTGTCCTTCCCTTCCAGCCTTTGGGCTCCTTCTCCCAGCACCCACCTGGGTCTTCCATTTTCGATCTCGTACAGGCCGTTCTGGCTCTTTCTCTCAACATGCCCATCCTTCTCATTAAATTTGGGAGAAAAGTTTCTTTCACTGCGATGAGAATGACAACGCAAATAAAATAATGATTAAATATCACCTACAGCCGAACAATATAACTCACTGATATTCAAAATAAACAGTATCTTTGAAACAGTAAAAATTTAAGAGTGAGTTCTGGTTTACAAATCCTCTTATTCAGTGAAAGCAGGCTCCAGGAGGAAAGAGCAGAACACACAGGGTTATGACAGCAGGGAGGAGCCTCCTACAAGCGACCACCATCTGCACTGCACCAGCAACCAGAGGTACCCGTGGCCATGCCAAGGCAACTGCTGCCTCCCGCAAGATTCCATACCTAAGATTCCTTCTGAACACTGAAATCTCTAGTTTCAAAGGAACTTTAATTTAATGCACATTGGTTAATATTGTCAAATATTCACATTATCAAAGTTCACAAAGGATGAGTTCATCCCATCATCTACACAATAAAACACAATGCTGCAGATCCTGACCTGAACTGCACTTGTTTACTGAGCTTTACTGCACACCTCAGAAATGAGTTTATGCCTCAACAGAACACTTTGTAAATAAACAGTATTTTAAAATTTGCAAATAGGCCAGGTGTTGCTATGCACACCTTTAATCCCAGCACTTATAAGGCAGAGGCAGGAGGATCTCTAAGTTAGACATGAGCCTGATATACAAAGTGAATTCCAGGACAGCCAGGAATATACAGAGAAACCCTGCCTCAAAAATACAAAACAAAAAAAGAAAGAAAAAGAAAAAGAAAAAAACTTGTAAATAAATTAAAACAAGAGCAAAATTAACCAGACCCAGAGGCCACACCATGCGTTGAACCTCTACAGTCAGCACACACATCCAGAACAGAATCTGTGAGGTTTTACATTACGTTTTACACTTTCTGTATCAAATATATTTTTACACACTTATTCACCACCAAACCCAAAAAAAAAACCCATGAGAATTTGAACTAGAAAAACAACTAGCAAATACCCTCTGTCCTAGGCCATGGCCATAGCCTACACTCAGTCCCTCAGCCGAAGTGCTGCCCCTCTTGTTCCCCCCAGGCCACACTGCCCAGGCGGCACTTGCTAGTTCTGCTAAGGAAGGGGGCCTGGGCTCTCTTCCCTCTGAGACTGTGACAGCACTAAGAGTGAAGAGGGTAGACTCGGGAGTCAGGGGCGCTAAAGCCTAGGTTATACACTGCTAACAGCGCTGCTTTCTTTTCTCTCCAGCTTAACATGGCAGACTAACATGTGGTCACTCTTTCTGTATTTTTTTATACAACTATGTCTGCTTCCTAGTTTATAAGAAAAAAAAACAACGCTTATAAGATGCTATATGGCAATGAGCTTGTAGGTGACACATTAAAGAAGAAATCATCATGGCACAGTCTCGGTATTGCAGAAGCTAAAACACGGTGGTCTCAGGAGGCTGAGGGCGGCAGGGCGGTTCCCGGAGTCTGAAAATAGAACAAGGCGTGGAGGGGGCAGCCTACGCAGCGGGCAGTGAGGTGATGGGGGGCAGCCTACACAGCGGGCAGTGAGGTGATGGGGGGCAGCCTACACAGCGGGCAGTGAGGTGATGGGGGGCAGCCTACGCAGCGGGCAGTGAGGTGATGGGGTGCAGCCTACGCAGCGGGCAGTGAGGTAATGGGGGGCAGCCTACACAGCGGGCAGTGAGGTGATGGGGGGCAGCCTACACAGCGGGCAGTGAGGTGATGGGGGGCAGCCTACGCAACAGGCAGTGAGGTGATGGGGTGCAGCCTACGCAACAGGCAGTGAGGTGATGGGGGGCAGCCTACGCAACAGGCAGTGAGGTGATGGGGGGCAGCCTACACAGCGGGCAGTGAGGTGATGGGGGGCAGCCTACACAGGGGCAGTGAGGTGATGGGGGGCAGCCTACACAGCAGGCAGTGAGGTGATGGGGGGCAGCCTACGCAACAGGCAGTGAGGTGATGGGGGGCAGCCTACACAGCGGGCAGTGAGGTGATGGGGGGCAGCCTACGCAGCGGGCAGTGAGGTGATGGGGGGGCAGCCTACGCAGCGGGCAGTGAGGTGATGGGGGGCAGCCTACACAGCGGGCAGTGAGGTGATGGGGGGCAGCCTACACAGCGGGCAGTGAGGTGATGGGGGCAGCCTACGCAGCGGGCAGTGAGGTGATGGGGGGCAGCCTACACAGCAGGCAGTGAGGTGATGGGGGGCAGCCTACGCAGCGGGCAGTGAGGTGATGGGGGGCAGCCTACGCAGCGGGCAGTGAGGTGATGGGGGCAGCCTACGCAGCGGGCAGTGAGGTGATGGGGGGCAGCCTACGCAGCAGGCAGTGAGGTGATGGGGGGGCAGCCTACGCAGCGGGCAGTGAGGTGATGGGGGGCAGCCTACGCAGCGGGCAGTGAGGTGATGGGGGGGCAGCCTACGCAGCGGGCAGTGAGGTGATGGGGGGCAGCCTACACAGCGGGCAGTGAGGTGATGGGGGGCAGCCTACACAGCGGGCAGTGAGGTGACGGGGGGCAGCCTACACAGCAGGCAGTGAGGTGATGGGGGGCAGCCTACGCAGCGGGCAGTGAGGTGATGGGGGGCAGCCTACGCAGCGGGCAGTGAGGTGATGGGGGCAGCCTACGCAGCGGGCAGTGAGGTGACAGGGGGCAGCCTACGCAGCGGGAAGTGAGGTGATGGGGGGCAGCCTACACAGCGGGCAGTGAGGTGATGGGGGGCAGCCTACGCAGCGGGCAGTGAGGTGATGGGGGGCAGCCTACACAGTGGGCAGTGAGGTGATGGGGGGCAGCCTACGCAGCGGGCAGTGAGGTGATGGGGGGCAGCCTACGCAGCGGGCAGTGAGGTGGTGGGGGGCAGCCTACACAGCGGGCAGTGAGGTGATGGGGGGCAGCCTACGCAGCGGGCAGTGAGGTGGATTTACACGGGACTAAGACTCCTGGTGCCACTGCACACTTCAGAGACTTTCTAGGCTATTTCGAAAGGCTGGAAGAAGTGATTTGGAATGTTTTCATCTAAAAGAAAGGATGTTTGAGGACACGGCTATGTTTAAGCTGATTCAAATGTATATGTGCATCAAAATCTGAGTATGTGCGGTCTTATGTTTTATACATGAGCTAGAATATAAACGTAGGCTGACAATGTACCTTAGTGATAGGCCACTTTGACACTTAGCAATGCCCACCACCAAAAAAAAAAAAAGTAAATAAAATAAATAAATCAAATGGATAAATAAGTTTTAAAATAGTTTTTAGATCGACTGCATGTGTATTGAGTGCTTTGCCTGCATTTATTACAGGCGCCGTGTGGTACCTGGTGCCCATGGGGATAAGATCAGTGAGACGCCTGACACTGCAGGCAGGAATGGCTGAGCACTGCCACGGGCCTGCTGGGACCAGGTTCAGGTCCTCCACAAGAGCAGCAAGTGCCTGAACTGCTCCAGCTCCTGAACACCATTTAAAAGAGAAGATATTTTACTACAGCAACATCTCTGTCATTAGCAAAACATAAGGCAGGCAAAATGGGACCATGTCGCTGAAAAGACACGAGGCTCTGATTATGCAGGATTGATTCTGTAGAGAGACCACGGCTGACACTGTGTTACACGCCTGACGCTCGCTCAGCAGACCACAAATGATCTATCTCTCCACAAGAAAAGGGGTCTAAGATAGTGACAGCATGTAAGGTAGTGACAGCTATGTATGTAAGGTAGTGAAAGCTATGTATGTAAGGTAGTGACTGCTCTGTATGTAAGGTAGTGACTGCTCTGTATGTAAGGTAGTGACGGCTCTGTATGTAAGGTAGTGACTGCTCTGTATGTACGGTAGTGACTGCTCTGTATGTAAGCTAGTGACTGCTCTGTATGTAAGGTAGTGACTGCTCTGTATGTAAGGTAGTGACTGCTCTGTATGTAAGGTAGTGACAGCTCTGTATGTAAGGTAGTGACGGCTCTGTATGTAAGGTAGTGACGGCTCTGTATGTAAGGTAGTGACAGCTATGTATGTAAGGTAGTGACTGCTCTGTATGTAAGGTAGTGACTGCTCTGTATGTAAGGTAGTGACGGCTCTGTATGTAAGGTAGTGACTGCTATGTATGTAAGGTAGTGACGGCTCTGTATGTAAGGTAGTGACAGCTATGTATGTAAGGTAGTGACTGCTCTGTATGTAAGGTAGTGACTGCTCTGTATGTAAGGTAGTGACGGCTCTGTATGTAAGGTAGTGACTGCTATGTATGTAAGGTAGTGACAGCTATGTATGTAAGGTAGTGACGGCTATGTATGTAAGTTAGTGACAGCTCTGTATGTAAGGTAGTGACGGCTCTGTATGTAAGGTAGTGACTGCTATGTATGTAAGGTAGTGACTGCTCTGTATGTAAGGTAGTGACTGCTATGTATGTAAGGTAGTGACGGCTCTGTATGTAAGGTAGTGACAGCTATGTATGTAAGGTAGTGACGGCTATGTATGTAAGTTAGTGACAGCTCTGTATGTAAGATAGTGACTGCTCTGTATGTAAGGTAGTGACTGCTCTGTATGTAAGGTAGTGACGGCTCTGTATGTAAGGTAGTGACTGCTCTGTACGTAAGGTAGTGACAGCTCTGTATGTAAGGTAGTGACAGCTCTGTATGTAAGGTAGTGACTGCTATGTATGTAAGGTAGTGACTGCTATGTATGTAAGGTAGTGACTGCTATGTATGTAAGGTAGTGACTGCTCTGTATGTAAGGTAGTGACGGCTCTGTATGTAAGGTAGTGACGGCTCTGTATGTAAGGTAGTGACTGCTATGTATGTAAGGTAGTGACAGCTATGTATGTAAGGTAGTGACGGCTCTGTATGTAAGGTAGTGACTGCTATGTATGTAAGGTAGTGACTGCTCTGTATGTAAGGTAGTGACAGCTCTGTATGTAAGGTAGTGACGGCTATGTATGTAAGGTAGTGACTGCTCTGTATGTAAGGTAGTGACTGCTCTGTATGTAAGGTAGTGACTGCTCTGTATGTAAGGTAGTGACTGCTCTGTATGTAAGGTAGTGACTGCTATGTATGTAAGGTAGTGACGGCTCTGTATGTAAGGTAGTGACTGCTATGTATGTAAGGTAGTGACTGCTCTGTATGTAAGGTAGTGACGGCTCTGTATGTAAGGTAGTGACGGCTCTGTATGTAAGGTAGTGACGGCTCTGTATGTAAGGTAGTGACTGCTCTGTATGTAAGGTAGTGACTGCTATGTATGTAAGGTAGTGACGGCTCTGTATGTAAGGTAGTGACGGCTCTGTATGTAAGGTAGTGACGGCTCTGTATGTAAGGTAGTGACTGCTATGTATGTAAGGTAGTGACGGCTCTGTATGTAAGGTAGTGACTGCTATGTATGTAAGGTAGTGACTGCTCTGTATGTAAGGTAGTGACGGCTCTGTATGTAAGGTAGTGACGGCTCTGTATGTAAGGTAGTGACTGCTCTGTATGTAAGGTAGTGACAGTTCTGTATGTAAGGTAGTGACTGCTCTGTATGTAAGGTAGTGACTGCTCTGTATGTAAGGTAGTGACTGCTATGTATGTAAGGTAGTGACGGCTATGTATGTAAGGTAGTGACTGCTATGTATGTAGGGTAGTGACTGCGATGTATGTAAGGTAGTGACTGCTCTGTATGTAAGGTAGTTACTGCTATGTATGTAAGGTAATGACTGCTCTGTATGTAAGTTAGTGACTGCTATGTATGTAAGGTAGTGACTGCTATGTATGTAAGGTAGTGACTGCTCTGTATGTAAGGTAGTGACTGCTATGTATGTAAGGTAGTGACGGCTCTGTATGTAAGGTAGTGACGGCTATGTATGTAAGGTAGTGACGGCTCTGTATGTAAGGTAGTGACTGCTATGTATGTAAGGTAGTGACGGCTCTGTATGTAAGGTAGTGACTGCTCTGTATGTAAGGTAGTGACTGCTCTGTATGTAAGGTAGTGACTGCTCTGTATGTAAGGTAGTGACTGCTCTGTATGTAAGGTAGTGACGGCTATGTTAGCTGTTTTTACTGTGGTGATGACGTTACAGTGCACATGTGAATCAAATATCTTAAATACATATAATTTGTGTAGATTATAGCTTGGCAAAACTGGAAAGAGAATAAAAGGGAATATAATCATAAAATATGAATCAATTCATCACTTCCAGGAACATAATCAAAGCACGTTCCCTTCTCACGTCTCCATTCCCAACTCTCTCTCTCTCTCTCTCTCTCTCTCTCTCTCTCTCTCTCTCTCTCTCTCTGTGTGTGTGTGTGTCTGTCTGTCTGTCTCCCTCTCTCTCTCTCCCCCTCTCTCTCCTCCCCCTCTCTCTCCCCCCCACTGTCTCTCCCTCTCTCTCTCCCTCCCTCTCTCTCTCTCTCTCCCTCTCTCTCTCTCTCTCTCTCTGTGTGTGTGTCTGTCTCTCTCTCTTTCTGTCTCTCTCTCTCTCTCTCTCTCTCTCTCTCTCTCTCTCTCTCTCTCTCTCTCTCTCTCTTCACAATCTCATACAGCAGCCCAGCTCTGCCGGAAACAGCAGAGGTGCACGATGGTTAACCCAACTAGAACATGCAAAAACAGATGTCACCAGATTCTTATATTTAAAATCAAACAGCAGCGATCTCAACCAGAATAGAGCTGCCTCTTCAGGGAGATGCTCACAAATAAACAAGCGGGGACTGTTTCCTTTGGGCAAATTCAGGCAAACATATAAACTGACTTGTAACAACACCCAGCATGAAATAAAGTGATTTTTCACATGTCAAGTGGAAACTTAAGAATGCAGACCTCTGTAAGCCTTAGACCCAGGGCCCGCCACTTATCTGCTCACCTGATCTGGGGATCCGCCCACCTGGGGCCTGCCAACACAGAGACTGCCGTATACTCCACGGGGTTGTAGTCCTGCCACTCAACCAGCCAGCCCACCTTCTCGTTAGGAACCTGACTTCGCTGGACTTTTGAGCCTGGGTAAGGAGACGTCCGGGCCTTGTTGTGGGAATTCTCTTTGCCATCATTGGAGCCGGACATGATGTTGGCACTCAGGTGAAACCCACAGAATGGAAATGGGTTTCTGAGGAGAGAAAAAGAAAAACGTCTCAAAACACTCCAAAAGCATGTGAATCAAAGAGCCCAGCTTGGCGAGCCCAAAACAGTTTTCAACTTTAAAACTTTTAAAAATCAGAAAATTAGGACTGAGGAGATTAATACCGATGGTTACATGTGTGCAATGGTTACATGTGTGCGATGGTTGCATGTGTGCAATGGTTACATGTGTGCAGTGGTTACATGTGTGCGGGGGTTACATGTATGCGGTGGTTACATATGTGCAGTGGTTACATGTGTGCAATGGTTACATGTGTGCAATGGTTACATGTGTGCGATGGTTGCATGTGTGCAATGGTTACATGTGTGCAGTGGTTACATGTGTGCGGTGGTTACATGTGTGCGGTGGTTACATATGTGCAGTGGTTACATGTGTGCAATGGTTACATGTATGCGATGGTTGCATGTGTGCAATGGTTGCATGTGTGCAATGGTTGCATGTGTGCAGTGGTTACATATGTGCGATGGTTACATGTGTGCAGTGGTTACATGTGTGCAGTGGTTACATGTGTGCAGTGGTTACATGTATGTGGTGGTTACATGTGTGCAGTGGTTACATGTATGTGGTGGTTACATGTATGTGGTGGTTACATGTGTGCAATGGTTATAGGTGTGCAATGGTTACATGTATGCGGTGGTTACAGGTGTGCAATGGTTACATGTGTGCCGTGGCTACAGGCGTGCGATGGTTACAGGTTGCGATGATGATGGGTGTGCAATGGTTACGTGTGTGCGGTGGTTACAGGTGTGCCGTGGCTACAGGTGTGCGATGGTTACATGTGTACGATGGTTACATGTGTGTGATGGTTACATGTGTTTGATACCCAACACCTAAGTCAGACAGCTCACAACCACCTACAACTCCAGCTCCAGGGTCTCCAGCCTCGGACCTCCAAGTGCACCCCACCCATATGCACATCCAGGTCCACACATAAGCATTAAAAATAAAAAACAGTTTTTAATTAAAGATCCAAGTTAAGAACGTGTAACATCCACAAGAAGTTTTTCAAATATGAAGATTTTTAAAAATAACCAAATCTGGACTGGTGAGATTACATAGCCAGAAAATGCTTGCCATATAAGCATGGGACCTGAGGTTAGAGCCCCAGCCCCGGCATAAAAGCTGGGCATGCAAGCACACGCCTGTCACGCCAACACTGGAAGTGAAGAAAAGCTCAGTAGCTCCAGGTTCAGTAAAAGACCCCATCTCAAACAATAAAGTGACGCCGGGCCAAGGAAGACATCCAATGTCAACCTCTGGCTGCTGTGTGTGTACACACACACACACACACACACACACACACACACACAAACTAGTTAATTTTATTAACTATTGCCTACTGACTACAATTATTTTAGCTGAGGAAACACAGAACTTTTCTTTTGTGTTCTTTTAGGAAAGGGGTATGGGTTATGAGAACTCAGCCATGAACACAAATACAACCAGGAGTTTATAAATAAGTTTACTTTAAAAAAAAATATGTATCAGGTCTTTGTGCAGACATGACTTTTTGGTTCATTTCAGTGACACCATAAGCTGTGACTGCTGAGTCCCATCAGCACAGTATAATGTTTTTGTAGGAAACTCCACGCTGTTTGCTCTGCCTGCCTTCAGTGGATTCACTCCACGCTGTTTGCGCTGCCTGCCTTCTGTGGGTTCACTCCACGCTGTTTGCGCTGCCTGCCTTCTGTGGGTTCACTGCACGCTGTTTGCGCTGCCTGCCTTCTGTGGGTTCACTCCACGCTGTTTGCGCTGCCTGCCTTCTGTGGGTTCACTGCACGCTGTTTGCGCTGCCTGCCTTCTGTGGGTTCACTCCACGCTGTTGACTGTCTATAGATGCACGTGGAGCGTAAGATGTTCGCTCTCATCTATGTTGCACGCACTCTTCACCCTGAGGGGCGTTCACACCCTCCTAGAGGCTGGGTACAAGTGTAAAGTGGGTACAAGTGTAAAGTGGGGTATATGACTTGACTAACTATATACAAAGTGAAAGGTGCAATTCCAACAGTGGGGACAGCCAGGAAGGCCACCAGTCAAAGCCAACCTGACTTGTTTAGCAAGACTGCTTCACAAACAAATAAAAGCGGTAGGTTTTCATTATTTTCCTATCTGATGACAGGCTTACTTCAGCTGCTTCAGATCTGGAAATCCAAGTCATAAATTCTCTGAAAAATAAAGATCTTCCTCACTCAATCAAGCTTACATGCAAAAATATGTGTGAACAGACATATTGTCAAAATTTGTAACCAAACTCCAAATGTGTGTTTTTAACAAGCAGAGGTTAGCAGACCGCTGTTCTCTATTTTAAAATGAGAGATAAGTTTCATGGACCAGAATAGGGCAAGAAAAAATATTTATTATTCTATTCTAAAAATATTTGAGTAATCTGAGGTTGTCTGTTCCCTGATTTAGGAAAGACTAAGGAAGTAGAATTGTACCAAGGTGCTATCCAATCTTATAAGAGGAGACTTACATACCTGACTGCTTACTTTACTAAGTAAATTTAATTTCTTAAGAAAAATACTGGAGCTGGGAAATGACACTTCTGCTAAGAGCAGCCACTCCCGATCACTGAGGACTAGAGTTCAGATCCCAGTACTTAGACAGTAGGCCAGGCAGCCCACCCACCTGTGACCCCAGCTGTGAGGAGGGGGGGCCAGGAGGGTCCTGCCAAAAACCCCGCAAGCCCTGGGTTCAGGGAGAGACTCAAGGCAAACGGTGAGTGATAAGACATCCAACATAGCCAGGCATGGTAGTGTACACCTGCAATCCCAGCACTTGGGGAGGCAGAGGCAGGCAGATCTCCGTGAGTTCAAGGCCAGCCTGGTCTATATAAGGAGTCTAGGACAGCCAAGGCTACACAGAGAAACCCTGTCAGCATCATCTTCCAGGCTCCACGTAAGTACACACACACACACACACACACACACACACACACACACACACACACACTCACGCAGACAAAACCCATAAATATTTTAAAAACAAATAGCAAAATAAAATCAGACTACGCATGCTCCCCACAGAGGAGAGCTAATCCCGTTACATCTGCTGTCCAGTGTGAGGCAGTGCTGGCTCTCAGAACAAGAATACTTCTTATGCACACAGACAGCGCCTAAACCGTCTTTAGTGCTCTACAGAACTCTGCAGGGAATATATTTGGCCTAACAGATGAGAATCAGGAAACTAATAAAATGTATCTTACAGAGGAAAGGCCAGTTCCTAAGACTGGCGAAAAAGAAAAAGAAAGAGAAATCCAATAGCTGCCTGTTGCTTCCACCTGAAGAGAACCTCGCTGCTGTAGTTTATGAGAGGTAAACTCGAACTTGCCAGGCGATCTCCTAAGCACTGGAACCCTGCTCACACCTCTGACCCTGACACACCCTTGCTCTGGCGTGTGTTGCGGCGGCACACACTCACAGCAGATCAGAATCCAGACGCAGGCGCTAAGCTCTACGCTGTTGTGCCTCAGCTTCATTTTTAGGTCACACGTGTGACATGTGAACACAAGAACAAAACATAGGATCTTCTCTACAAACTTATGTCACCGGTAAAACCTATTGGGAAACGAAAAGTGGACTTTCCGTAGTTTTTACTGATAAAGATCTTTGAAACTGGGTCAACCAGAAATATAACTACAAAACTATGACTTCCTGGACTTCCCTTAATTGTTAAGAGTCGCAGAATCGTTTTTAATATATTTTTATTCATTTATTCTTAGGGAACTCTAGACATATAGATGTCTCACACTGGAGCCGTGTATGTGCGCGTGTGCGTGTGCGTGCGTGTGAGTGTGTGTGTGTGTGTGTGTGTTGATCATATTTCCCCCACCCATTCCTCCCAGATTCCCACCCCACCAGCTATGTTCCGTATTTTTACATCTTGTTTTGGTTATGTGTATTGTCAGCGCGTGGGAGGGCTCTGCCTGCCAGCGCAGTGAGGGCAATGGGCAGAGCCCTTCAGAGCCCCTGGAGCTGAGTTTACACCTAACTTGGGTGCTGAAGGCAAAGTCAAGTACAGCAAGAGCTCCTAACTGCTGAGCTGTCCTTCCACCCTCTTTCTAAACAGCCTCAAGTCTAATTAGTGCTGGGTAGTACAGGGAGGGGCCACAGTGGTGGAAAGGGCCCAACCCATGAGGGGCCACCCCCTAAAGAAAACTACAGTCCAACCCATGAGGGGCCACCCCCTAAAGAAAACTACAGTCCAACCCATGAGGGGCCACCCCCTAAAGAAAACTACAGTCACAAAGCTCTTGACGACACTTCTCTCGTCTCTGCCAGATACTAAACACAAAGTTGCTGACTTAGCCCTGGGCTTTTCTTCTAGACACACCGCCTTAAGAGCTCCTTTCCCAGTAAAGAACAGCCACCAAACAACTCTACACTGTTCTGGAAAAAACCAACAACAACAACAACAAAATGTCACTAGTGACTTCCAGAGAGCTGAGTTCTTCCATCCGCTGCCCCACTTAAGATGTACAAAAGGAAGTTAATTCACACCAGCACTCTGGAGGGTTTATGAGCATTGTCAGGAATACAGAAAATGAATGGAACCACGGGCGCCTGCAAACCCCAGCAGAAGCAGTTCTATTTTCAAAAAGGTGAAGGAAGGTGTCACTCCTGTAAGGGGGAATCCACAGAAATGTCAAACTTGGTCTCTCACACGGACCCAGAACCACGGAACTAACCTCTTCCCTCTTTGGATCTCACCCTTAGTGACAGTTTGCCTCCTGGATAAAGTGGTATCTGTGTTTCAAGGAGAAAGGGTTGGGGCACTGGTGTCAGAGAACTTAACAGAGCCAGGCTTACAAACTTTCCACGTCACTAGGAAATAAAGTTGCCGTCACCTTGGCCAACAGAGAGGGCAAAGAAAGAGCTTCCCAGTCCCGCGGCACCAGCGCACACACTTCAATTTCCAGTCCGTCTAGGCAAGCAGGAGCCAGTCAACGCCTGCCTGCGCACGGAAAGCACTCACAGCCGGCTACTCGGACCAACAGTATGCATGTTTCCATTTTATGTATTCGGTATAACCCTAACTCGGGGCAACACACAATAAACGCTCTTTAAACTCTCCGGTGACGTATGAAGTAATAACACTGGCGGCTTATCCAGGAGGGCAAATTTAAAAGCCCGGGATCTAGAAGGGTCCTTGCTATCGGTTTTCCAAAATCCAGTACGCCGCCGAAGCCTACAGAACCGTCGGGAAAGGAAGATGGGGATCGCAGGTCTGCGAGCCGCAGCCCGTCCTAGAAACGGGGTACCTGGGCGCGGAGATGCCGCGGCAGCCTGCGGACCGGACAGTCACAGACGCGAGGGCCACTGAGAGCGACACGGTGGCTACCGCCTGCCCCAGGGAGCGGCCGGCCATGGGCGCCCGGCGCGCAGCCGGCGAGGGGTGTGCGGTGCCGGGCCTCGAGCCCCGCCGCGAGCCCCCGCTCCGGGCACCCGGGCACTAGGACCCGGCCAGGCTGCCCCGAGCGGGACGCCGGCGTCCAGCCCAGCCGGGAGTCCGCAGCCGGCGGCGCCCGCAGACCCAAGACGTGCCCGGCGCACGGCAGCGCTTTACGACGGTGCCACAAACCAACCTGTCTGCCGTACTCCGCGTCTGCGCAGGCGCACTGGGGCGCTGAGGCGAGCGGCTGAGAGGGGAGCCCGGGAACACTGAGGCGAAAGCGGAAGGGACCCGGGTGTGATGAGACCTACGGATGCAGCCACGTGTTTCTGGGACAGGAAGGCGGTACGGTGTCACGTGAGCAACGCGAAGCTTTGCGAAGGCACAGAGTGATTTAGTGGTGGTTATTGAAACTGCAGTGGCCTGGTTTCCAGAAGTAAAGTGACTTGCTTTTCGAAACTTGCCCACACAGCGGATTCAGAGGCTGTGCGGGCATCTCGCCAGTCACGTGACACCCCCTCTCCCCCCCCCCCCCGCCCCGAACAAACGAGGAGGCACCCCAACCTGGAGAGCATCCTTCATGCTGCTGTCCGGGGTTGGTAGTACCTCCTATAAGCCTCTTGTCCAAAAGGACAGCCGGCCCCCGTGTCCCGCTTGAACCCCAAAGCTCTGAAATTGGCATGCAGAGTGGATAATTAAGTAACGGACAAGGGCAGAAGTGGTTAGCCAGGTTGAAAGTGGTAAAAGCAGGTGTAAAGCAGTTTGCAGTCTGCCCTTCATTCGTTTACATGTTAATGAGACCAATGTGTAAGGTGGGTTTTTTTTTGGGGGGGGGGTTGGGTTTTTTGGTTTTGTTTTTTGTTTGTTTGGTTGGTTTGGTTTTTGGTTTTTCGAGACAGGGTTTCCCTGTGTAGCCCTGGCTGTCCTGGACTCACTTTGTAGACCAGGCTGGCCTCGAACTCACAGGGATCCACTTGCCTCTGCCTCCCGAATGCTGGGATTAAAGGCGTGCGCCACCACCGCCCGGCCAAATGTGTAAGTTTTAAATATATCATTAACTTCGGCCTCTGTAGAAACACCGTAAAGCGTTGGCAGTTAGTGTCTGATTAACCGTTGGCAGGTCAGTCAAATACTGAAAACTGCAGGACTTGGGCTAGGAACAGCCATCAGAAGCGACTCTGCTATATAAACACAGATCACAGCAATTTAGATTTACACCCCTTCAAAATGCTCGTTTGGGAAAACTCAAAAGTATGGGGTTTTCTTTTGCCCCCCCAGCCCAAACCTGGTCACAGATAGGTAGGACCCTGAAGCAAAGTAAAGATGCTAATGATTTAAAAATAAAATGGCCGGCAACAGATATAGTGTGAAGATGTTTATTATAGCGGTAGGGGCGGGTGCCCCCAGGGATAGATACAGACCCCCAGAGATAGATACAGACCCCCAGAGATAGATATAGACCCCCAGAGATAGATACAGACCCCCAGAGATAGATATAGACCCCCAGAGATAGATATAGACCCCCAGAGATAGATACAGACCCCCAGAGATAGATACAGACCCCCAGAGATAGATACAGACCCCCAGAGATAGATATAGACCCCCAGAGATAGATACAGACCCCCAGAGATAGATATAGACCCCCAGAGATAGATATAGACCCCCAGAGATAGATATAGACCCCCAGAGATAGATATAGACCCCCAGAGATAGATACAGACCCCCAGAGATAGATACAGACCCCCAGAGATAGATACAGACCCCCAGAGATAGATACAGACCCCCAGAGATAGATACAGACCCCCAGAGAGGTGAAGAGAGGTAAGAGAGGAACACGCGGTAAGAAAGGAAGAGGAGAGCAAGAGAGAGGTAGGTTTGCCCTTTTTATAATCTTGGGGAAGGGCACACCTAGTGGCAGGCAGGTGATGATGTCATAGGTTGCTAGGCAGACTGGGGCAGAATGCTAACATTCCTACCTCCCCCTTTAATTAAAAAATGAGGATGTTGGATTGTTTTTTTGTGTAAGGTAGGTTCAAGTGTGTAAATGTAGGTTCAGAGAGAGAGAGAGAGAGGGAGGAGGAGGAAAAAGAAGGAGGAGAAGGAGAAGAAGAAGAAACCAAGAACAACAAAATGTCCAGATTATATGGTGAAGGGAAAGGAACAGCTCTGCCCTGGAAAGTTCAGGGTAGAGGGCAGGGTGTGTCAGCCATGTCCTGCAGCAGACAGGGACTGAGGAGTGCTGGGAGAACCTGGAGCTGTTTGTCCTGGGTCTGGAGCACAGCATTTCTGCCTTTTGTAAATGGATTAGGGGTGAAGACTTTTGACTGCTTCCTGCTGTCAGTAGGGCGGCGACAGGGGGTTAAAAGGCTGAAGTGTTGGCCAGGTCCTGAAAGGGCAGGCTGCTGTATTCGATGTCCAGGGTCTGGGAACATCTGCGGCTAGGAGGGGCAATGCAGGCCCAGCAGACATGATCTGTGAGGTTGGTCTGGGCCACCTGTGGGCGTCTGCTTTGACGATGTCCTGGATGTAGGAAGTCTCGCAGGAGACTGGAACATATATGTGGGCAAAAGACAAAGTCAGTAGGTTGGGGAGAACTTTCCCATTAGGCGGACATTTGAAACTCTCAGGAGAGCAGAGGAGAGAAAAAGGCTTGAAAATCAGGAGCCGCCCTCCGTTTTACCTGATTGCTGGTGGTAATTAAAAGTTTTGTTTTGGATTGTTGCATCTGTCTTAAGTTTGGTTGCAGAGGTGTGTAAGCTTAGCATTCCTTAATGTGGGCATAGGAGTTTGAAATTTTCCAGAAGGCATCCCAGAGGAAAGCCTGAAGGGATGGTGATGGACCGTTCCTGTGGGGAGAGCAAAAGTCAGTGACCTGTCAGGGTGTCCCAGAGCAAGATTGGTGCAATCTGCTCCAGCAGCTTGTCAGCACTGGTCATAGACCAAGGGTGTGGCCCAAGAGCAGACACGGTTACCTAGCACTAGGGTTTCAAACACGAACGAGATGGGGAGGGAGACAGAGCCGAGGGACATCTCAGCCAAGGGAGAAGGTCCTAGATGAAGGGTTTGGATGTAGGTTGGCAAGAACGGCAGGAAGCGTTTTCCGTCAACTAGAAGGGAAGACTCAGTAGTCAGTCGGTGTTGGGAGCAAGACTGTAGCAGCAGGGTGGGTAGTTAGGGAGGGGAGTCCCAAAGCCAGAGAAAAAGAGAGGAATCCCACACTCAGAGATAGGCGATAGGTGGGAAACTTAGGCTGTTCATTGGCGGTATTTATCTGGGTTTCATTTGACCTGAGAGGTGGGTTTTCTGTAGCTTACAGAACCCTTTCATGTTTGCAAAAACAGGTAAACTTTAGACATGCTAGTGTCATCATTGTTTGCCATCTGCAGTGAAACACACGTTGTAGGAAAAGGCAGTGGACATATAGCACAGCAGAGGCTTGGTTAACAAAACTTGTGTTAAAAGCATGACTACTCTGAGGTGATCTTAAGAAAGGTAGAAGCCTTCCGGAACTTTCTGACACCTGTGGAACAGTAACCTGAGGAGGACAGAAACCTCCTCCAGAGCAGAAGGGCAGAGGCTCACTTGATCTTGATTTTCAGCATCAGTACACATCATGAAAGAGGGGCTCTGTTCAGAAGACTAGAGGTATATAATTCTAGCACAATGAGAGACATTCTAAGAAAAAAGAGAAACCAAAGGGAATTTAAAGTCTTGAGCTTGGACGTATGATAGAGGATAATATAGTGGAATGTTTTCCCGTGGATTAATAAATCAGAGCTCCACTGATTAGTGTCAACACTCTGAACAGTTAGTACAACAATAGCATAGCAACAGGAAGAAATAAAACATCTTTTTAGATATTTTGACCTTCATAACTTGTATTTATCAACTTAAAACACTTTCTTAGACCTTCTGACATTCGTAACTTGCATGTATCAATCTTAAAACACCTTCTTGAACCCTCCAGCATTCATAAAAACACCTTTTTAGACCTTCTAATATTCATAAAAACACCTTCTTGGAAGCTTTAAGACATAGATGGAATTGTCATGAGCAGTCCCTGTTCTGTAGCTAAAAGAATGGTAGAAGGCTGTCTCTGAGACCTGTCTTTTAAGTCTGGTAATGAGGGAGACTATGTAGACCTGACAGTAGCTCTAGGAGTGAGGCTTGTAGTCTGGCCTCCTAAAGGGTTGTATCTGAGACCTGTCCTTTACGTCTGCTAACGAGGTAAACCGTATCTAGACCTGAAAGTTAAAGTTTGGTCTCCTGATTATGTAGAGGGCTAGGAGGGTGTCTGAAGCCTGTTTATCATTAACCTGAGGTCTGTGAGCAAGGCAAACCTGGTCTAGTATCTACTCGTTTTAACTAGCTGATGAGTTGACCAATGAACTAGCATGGCAGATTGCTTTGGGCTAAGGATCTAATTGTTTTCTAGTTATCAAGCTAACATCAGCTTAGCTGTCAATGTGATCAGAGACCTGAGACGGATAAATTGTAGCCATGTATTAGTACAAGTGGCAGAGTTGACTAGTCATATCCCAGTAAATATACAGTTGTCTCCTCTGGCAGCATGGCACCATGGGCAGACAGTCTTGTGTCAGGCACAGAGGACAAGAGGCTCTTTCTGTGGAAGGAGAACACGGGAGAGACTCACCTCACCTTGTATTTAGCAACGTGAGACAATATTCTCTGGGTGTCCAGTTTGTCCACAGTTCAGGCTGGAGCCCAGCAGAGGGCGAGATGTTGGGGGCAGCTTTGCCCAGTGGTCATCATACTACAAACCAGCATTGACGTCACCTGCTACTGTGCCCAAATCTTCTGAGACCTTGGGGAACTACTGTTATGATCTGGGGGTCTCTGGGGGTTTTTGTAGTTGTTGTTATTGTTGTTTTGTTTTGTTTAACTATAAACTTACACGTTAAATGTTGTATCCAACAGATCTCTGACAAGCTTGAGGGTTAGCGTATTTGAATTAAGCAATCTTTGTTTGTCTTTAGTTATGTGCTCTAAACTATACTTTGTAAACATAAAATAGAGGGCTGGAGAGACAGCTCAGCAGCTAAGAGCACTGCCTGCTCTTCCAGAGGTCCTGAGTTCAAGTCCCAATCACATGGTGGCTGACAACCATGTGATCTGATGCCCTCTTCTGGTGTGCAGGCATACATGCAGGCAGAACACTGTACATATAATAAATAATTTTTTAATAACATAAAATAGAATTTTATTCTATGTTTGACCTTGAAAATATAATTAATAACATTGGTTCTTAGCATGAATAAAACTACATTCTTGAGCATGTTAAAGGACTTGATCATTTGTAAGACTAGGACTTAGGTTTTATCCCTCTTAAGTTGGAGCCTTAAAAACATAAACATAGTCCATAAAAAGAGAACAGAACAGTTTTCTGTATGATTTAGTTTATAAAATTTCATAGCTTGTAATCTAAAGCTATATTGTAGATTAGTAAAAACAAGACTAAATATATTTGTAAGGCAGTGATTTTTAAGCTTGAGAATAAGGGTTGCACATGACAATCAAGTCTTAACATTGTAAATAAATGAATGTTCCTGGAATTAGCAATACAGCAGAGCATTATACCAAATCTATTGATCAGGAAGTCTGCAGGTGCCCCAGTGGGAGAAACAGCATCCATCTAGTTATTTTGAGTACACCTTTATTACCTTGAAATAAGAAACATTTTGAACCAGGATACAGTAAAATGAGACTTGTTGGTTTCTTAGTCTAAAAGAAGGTAAACAAAGAGTTATGTGATATGGTCTAAATGAGAGTTTGAATTTAGAAGCTAAACATCACACCCAATAAACAAATTATAAATCCTTAGATAAGAGTTTACAGTGTAATCTTAAGAATATTTTTTTGAGAGCAGAAAAAGAAATCAGAGACAGTTTTTATCTTTAAGAGTTGGAAAATATAGTCTTAGAGAAATGAGGCCAGTTTTTTTGGCAGAGAGTGTGGCACATCTGACCCTCTCAGCCCAGGATTTGGAGTGCAGCTGCCTGTTGCTGGGTCAGTCAGTCACAGAGGAGGAAGAGGAGGAGGGCTTAGACTCCCACCCCTGGCCTTCCCTTGCCACAGGGGGACTTAGGAAGTAAAGATGGCGTGCATGCATCCCACAGACTTGCTGTGAGAAAGGGGGAGGGGCCAGGGAAGTGACTGAAAGCGAGTGGTCACAAAGCCAGGCCTCGTGGAAGAATTTTTTAAGGAGAAATTTGGGGTCAACTGGCAACAGAGAAACTGGCGGGAACTAACAGGTAGTCCTCAAACGGGAGCCATGAAGCAGGCAGTGCTGGTTTCAAATCACACAGAGGGGTAAAACCTCTGTCCCCACCTGGCTCTAATGAGCCAGCGCGGCATCAGCATCTTCTCCAGCCTCTGGCTCAGCTCCCAGACCATGCGCTCGCTCAGGCAGAAGGCCATGCAGGGCTCCTGAGGCCTGGGGGCAAACTGAGCAGAGCATCTGTTTACCTCAGTGGAAGTCTTGAGAAGCTGCTTGTTGCAAAGCAGCTGATGGCAGGAAGGCGGCCTCACAGGGGGCTCCAGCCACGCACAGCAGGCTAGTCTGAGTCCGAGCTGTGGCGGGAAGTGGGAGAGTATCGTACTGCAGACTGTAAAGGCGATGGGATTCCATTGTGAAAACAATAGAATGCTATTGGGTTTCAGCACCGTTGTAATGATTAAAAAATAAGAAGCCAGACCACAGATATGGTATGGAGGTGTTCTGTATGTATCCCAGAGAGGAAGAGAGAGAATCCTAGCACCAGGAGGCAGGAGAATCAGAAATCCAAGACCACCCTTGACCTCATAGCAAGTTTCAGGGGCTATGCTGCCCAAGAAAGGAGAAGGGAAGAGAAGGGGGGAGGAGCCCTGTGGAGGACTCTGTACTCTCCTGTGGCTGAGGGGCTGACTGAGAAGTCACTTTCCATTGTAAAGGTGGTCTAAAGCTTCTCTGAGACGGTCACAGTTGAACAGAGACGGAGGGTGTGAAGCTGCTAGCCAGGGACAAGTGGGGAGGACAGTCTTAGAGGACTCTGAGGCCATCGCTCTGGGGTAGGACAGAGCTTGCCTGTGGAGAAGTGGAAAGTCCACACGATGGTGCGTCATGAGCAGGGGTCAGTAATCTGCCAGAAGGCCGAAGCCTGGGTGGTTCCTGTGGAAAATCCCTACTGTAAAATGTAGCCTTCCCTACACTCTGCAGCTAAGAGGCCACACGGCCCTTTGTGGTCAGAGAGATTAAGGTGTAAATTTGCTGTGAGGACTTGCTGTTTCCCTGGGGAAGGCTCTGCCTGCTTCTTAAGTGCTTTACACTCCAGGGTTAGCCATGCTGGGAAGGAGGGCAGCTCATCTAAAGAAGGAGCAGCTGTCTGACTGGCTTGCCCGAAGATGTTCCAAGTAGGGTACAAGAAGAGACTTGAGGCTTTAGAGGGCCCTGGAGTGTAGCTTCAAGCCTGCACAGCCTTCAGAGGACCAGGGGAGAGCAGTGGCTGGCTTTCTCTTATGTAGATATTTCTGACACGAGAGTGAAACATTTGGTGAAGTCTTTCTAGATCCCCATGCTATGACAAGCCATTAAACCTGCACAGATTTAGAGTCCACAAACTAAAGACATGGCTGGGAGTGGCAGTGCTGTCTGTAAGCCCAGCAGAGGCAGAGGCAGGCAGATCAGCATTCGAGGCCAGACTTTACACAGTCAAGTCTAGACCAGTTAGGGCTACATAGTGAGATGCAGCCGCCACCCCCCCAAAAAAAAAGAGAAGAAAGAAGAAATTACCCAAGTTGAAAATGTCTAAACAGAAGTTATCATGGTGGGGTGAGTACATGGCAATCAGCTTTCCATGGTCTTGATGACATACAGGATTTATGGGAAGGTTCACTTTGGCTCATGGTTTCCCATGGCTGGTTGGCCCTGTTGCCCTTGGGCTTGTAGCACACTGTGCACACACACCATCACTCTGTTCGCTCGGTGTGAGAGAAGAAGGGACTTGAAGGGTGGGCACCAGCGGCCAGCTTCCTTCCCACAGGCCCACCTCACAGAAGCTCCCCCATCACTCCGTAGACTGCGGTGGGCACCAGGCTTGGACATGGGCCTCCTGGGGAAGGTCAGGCGTCCAGACTCCAGCAGCGGGAAGAGCCCAGTGACTGGTTTCTTGATTCATCACGTAACTCTCATTTCCCCTTCCCTGGGTCAGACATCGCTTCCCTCTCTGTTCCCTGCAGTGACGACATTGTTCGTTCCTCTGGGCGCTTCAGCTTCGCCTCCACAGGTTCTGCTTTTCGATGAGTTAGCGAGCAATGGAAGAACTTTTTAAACTCACTTAACAAGCTTGGCTTTCAGGGTTAACCCTGTGCTGGAGACTTGGAACTCCCACTGGACAATCATGCCTTTGTTCTAACTCGTATCTTCCTTTCCCTCTGAAACACTGAAACTATTGTTTCAATGGATAGAGTGCATCTGGAAATGAGATGTGAGAATATTTTTTTAAAAAACAACTAGAATATTTCAAAAATTATTCCTGTGGTGTTTTTCATTTTGACCATGTGATTCGAGCAAGCTGTTTAACCTCCCCTCCGTGTCTGCTTCGTCGCCTGTAAGCTGAGGAGCTGTGGTAGTCAGCACAATGGAGCGATGAGAATGAGGCATAGTAGTTTATAAAACACCTAACATATGTCATAACAACCGTACTTTTCAAGCATTTACAATATCACCTCTACAAGTTGCTGTCTACATGCTACCTCATTCTCTGGGGCATCTGCTGCAGTTTTCTCTGTGGGGGCAGCAAAGGGCCAAGGAAGGACACAGGCTCAGCACTAAGCTGTAAGTTAGGTAACTTGTCCAGGTTCATACAATGTATCTAATACTCTCTAACTCCTGGTATGTCCATTTTCTTTCATAGCCATAACAAATCAGTAGTTTGAATTCAAAATGTAGTATCTCACAGTTGTAAAACTAAAAGTCAGAAATCAGTTTCACAGTTACAAATTTAAGATGGCATCAGGACCTCACTCTCAGGAGGCTCTCAGGAGAATTTGTTCTTATCTTACCCTTCTCTGCTTTCTAGGTCCCTGTGACCACTAGCATCCCATGAAAGCCCTGACTTCCATATCAGCCAATAGTTATGGGTTCTGGGGATTTGAGCCTCGTACATTTGGGGACGATGTTCCTGCTTACTTATAGCATGGTTCACATTTAGCTCAGAAGGACTGTAAGCTCCAATTCCTAGCCAAGTATGTGTGTGCTCACTATAAAACACTTGATTTCTTTAAGCACTGTAGCAGACACCATGGGTGTAAAGTGAGTGAAACCAATCACCACTAGTTGATCAGGCTGCCCATACAACCCAGTGGGTTAGCTGAGGGGATAGATAGTGATAGAAAGAGAAAATAATAATCACACGAATAAACATCAAGCTGCAAGCATGACATATGACTGGAGAATCATGTTGCTCTGCAAAGGGATGATGGGAAACCTGTCAGGGCTGGGAGGGTTCCACTTGACATGAGAGCTTATGGAAGACTAAGGGTCACTGGACATAAAGTGGAGACAAAGGAAAGCCTTAAACTACCCCACTGCAGAATCCAGCACATTAAGTGCTCCCCTTTCCTTCTGTTCCTTAAAGAATCCGCTGGGGCATTGCTGGAGGGAAGGAACAGGGCTTAAGACAACTGGTCCCTCTTCTGGAGAACCTGGGCTCAGCTCCCCAGCCCCGCATGGTAGGAGATGGCTGTCTGTAACTCAGTCTGGAGGGACCGAAGCCCTCTTCTGACCTCCTAGACCACCAAGCAGGTACATGGTACATAGACATACAGACAGGCGAAACACCCATACATACAAATAAATAAGAGCACTTTTAATAAAAAAGAATATACGAGGGCAGCTGAAGGGGTATTCTAATTTTAATCAGTACATTGCCAATGCAGTGTGGCTGTAGAGTCCCTCCCACGGTCTTCCTAATCAATACAGTGTGATTGTAGAGTCCCCCCCACAGTCTTCCTAATCAATACAGTGTGATTGTAGAGTCCCCCCCACAGTCTTCCTAATCAATAGTGTGGCTACAGAGTCCCCTCCCCAGTCTTCCTAATCAATAGTGTGGCAATAGAGTCCCCTCCCCAGTCTTCCTAATCAATAGTGTGGCAATAGAGTCCCCTCCCCAGTCTTCCTAATCAATAGTGTGGCAATAGAGTCCCCTCCCCAGTCTTCCTAATCAATAGTGTGGCAATAGAGTATACTCCTACAGCCTTTCTAACTGAGCTGTAGCTTGCTATATAACATTTCTCCAGTAGTCATAATTGAATAGAATAAATGTTAGTAAATCTGTACCATTTATTGCCCAAGCAACACAAAAACAAAAAACAGATTCTTAGTCTACCATACCAAGAGACAAGCATTTTCTCAGTTATTCGTCATTCTAACATGGGGCAGGATCAAGGATGTTCAAAGAGCCCAGCAAATGCTCTGCAGTTAAACAAACCAGCAGTCTTGGTTCTATCTCAGATTAGTTGTTAGGCAAGACAAACACATTCAAGGACAATGTTTCATAAGTGTTGCTATGTGTTGCAAGAAAGATTTCAGAAAATGTACTTGTGTAACTGAAAGTAAGTACTTTTCAAAGTTTTCATCAACAGTTATTACATGGAAGAAATAAACTTATTTAAGCAGCTAGTTGTAAACAAATATGCATGAATTTTATGTTTTTAATAATTGTGTTTCCTGTAGTGTGTGTTGGATAAGCAAATTCCCATCAATACATTAACATCAACTAAAAACTACATCATGAAGCCAGACACGGGACATGTACCTGAGACCCCAGCCAGACACGGGACATGTACCTGAAACCCCAGCCAGACACGGGACATGTACCTAAAACCCCAGCCAGACACGGGACATGTACCTGAAACCCCAGCCAGACATGGGACATGTACCTAAAACCCCAGCCAGACACGGGACATGTACCTGAAACCCCAGCCAGACACGGGACATGTACCTGAAACCCCAGCCAGACACGGGGCATGTACCTGAAACCCCAGCCAGACACGGGACATGTACCTGAAACCCCAGCCAGACACGGGGCATGTACCTGAAACCCCAGCCAGACACGGGACATGTACCTGAAACCCCAGCCAGACACGGGGCGTGTACCTAAAACCCCAGCCAGACACGGGACGTGTACCTGAAACCCCAGCCAGACACGGGACGTGTACCTGAAAACCCCAGCCAGACACGGGACGTGTACCTGAAACCCCAGCCAGACACGGGACGTGTACCTGAAACCCCAGCCAGACACGGGACATGTACCTGAAACCCCAGCCAGACACGGGACATGTACCTGAAACCCCAGCCAGACACGGGACGTGTACCTGAAAACCCCAGCCAGACACGGGACGTGTACCTGAAAACCCCAGCCAGACACGGGACGTGTACCTGAAACCCCAGCCAGACACGGGACGTGTACCTGAAACCCCAGCCAGACACGGGACATGTACCTGAAACCCCAGCCAGACATGGGACATGTACCTAAAACCCCAGCCAGACATGGGACATGTACCTGAAACCCCAGCCAGACATGGGACATGTACCTGAGACCCCAGCCAGACACGGGACATGTACCTAAAACCCCAGCCAGACACGGGACATGTACCTGAAACCCCAGCCAGACACAGGGCATGTACCTAAAACTCCAGCCAGACACGGGACATGTACCTGAAACCCCAGCCAGACATGGGACATGTACCTAAAACCCCAGCCAGACATGGGACATGTACCTAAAACCCCAGCCAGACACGGGACATGTACCTGAAACCCCAGCCAGACACGGGACATGTACCTGAAAACCCCAGCCAGACATGGGACATGTACCTGAAACCCCAGCCAGACATGGGACATGTACCTAAAACCCCAGCCAGACACGGGACATGTACCTGAAACCCCAGCCAGACATGGGACATGTACCTAAAACCCCAGCCAGACATGGGACATGTACCTAAAACCCCAGCCAGACACGGGACATGTACCTGAAAACCCCAGCAGTGAGGAGTCTGAAGCAGGAAGATCATGATCTGGAGGGCAGCCAAGTCCGTGCAGGAAGACCTGTCTCAGAAAACAACCGAAACCAAAACACAAGCTGGTATCACGGCAGTTATTTTGAGTCTATGCAGTTAAATGGAGCCATAAGCCATGTGTAGCATGTAACCTACGTGAATGCCAAAGAATTATCCTGAGTACTTCTATTTTCTAATTTTTTCCACATGTAAGCTATTAGCAAGTCCCTATTGCTCTGGTTCATTTCCGCTCTGTCTACCTCAGTCACCTAATTCAAACCCACCATCAACTTTTTCTTGCGCTCTTAGGATCATTTATATTTGTTTTCTGTAGATCCACTGCCAGAAACTAATTTTATACACTGACCACAGAATTCAGATTACATGACTCCATTATGTAGAATCCTTCAATGGTTCTGTCTCTCCACTCAGTTTTAAATTTTATACAGAGCTCTGTGAATTTGAGGCCAGGCTGGTCTACACAGTGAGTCTAGGGCAGTCAAGGCTACACAGAGAAACCCTGTCTCAAAAAACAAAAAAGCAAAACAAAACATAAACTGTTATGTTATGATAGGTGTTTCGCCTGCACGTATGGAAGTGCACCGGGTACATGCAATGCCCATGGCAGCCAGAAGAGGACAGCAAATCCCCTGGAGTTTTTGTAAGTCTTAGCAAGGGTTCTGAGAACCAGCTAAGCCATCTTTCTAGCCCCCCACCCCCACCCCCGCAAGGATTTCCGGATGCACTTAGAATTCAGATGGGGCCCGTGATGACTTGGTAAGTTAAGTGCGTGCCATACAAGCCTGATAACCTGAGCTCAATCCCCAGACCCTCTGCAAAGATGGAAGGATAGAATCAGCTCCAGAGATGCCCACCACATGTGCGCCATGACCATGGTACACACATGCATGCACGCATGCACATGCGCAAACACACACACACACACTGACTTCTAAAATTAAACTCAAACTACTATAGCTTGCAAGATCTTGCATCCTTTGGCCTCTGTTAGCTTTAGAACTTTACAGCACCCTCCTTGATCACCATGTCAGCCATGTTCTTATCATAGCTTTTTTTCCTGTAATTGCTGCCACAATCTGTGTTGCTCATGTATAAACTTACAGCACCCAAACTAACCTGTACAGCATATGTCTCTATCTGCCATGGGGCTTTTCTGATGCCAAGGTTGTAAGATCCACCTGTAAGGACCCGATATGACTGTAGGAGAGGCCACCTTCCTAACTGGGAAGTGCAAATTGGCACTCCATGGACAGCCCATTGAACAGTGGAGAGCAAGCTCCCTTTGGGTGGTACGGAAAATTGTACCACATAGCTCATCAGAATCACAAATGTCCACCTCCTACATCACCACACATCAGTGACACACCCCTGCCCTCCTCAGTCCCATTCTCCCACTGCTTGGCAGCTCCTGTTTTCATTGCCCTAGAATCACTTTAAAATCTCCTCGTGTGTGTGTGTGTGTGTGTGTGTGTGTGTGTGTGTGTGTGTGCTCGCGCGTGCTTTTCTGGCATCTAAGCTGTGACCGTTGATGAGAGAAGTAGCCTGACAGTGAGACGTCCAGGGTCGGACTTTGGTTCAGTGTGAGAACGTCACGGCAGATGGTTGGATAATAACTGTGGGGTGCAGTAGTAAAATACCTACCAAGACGTGACTTGTGGAGACGTGAGGCAAGCACTGGCTTATGTGGGTGGCACTGGCTCTCCAGTGATAGGAGAAGTCGTTAAGGTAAGGAATGCCCAGGTGAGTGTGCTATGCTATAACTGATTGTGGCAGCAATTACAGGGGAAAGCTGTGATAAGAACATGGCTGACATGGTGATCAGGGAGGAGGGTGCTGTAAAGTTCTAAAGCCAGCAGAGGCCAAAGGTCGCGTGATCTTGGAGCTGTGATAATGGCTTTAGATGGAAATGGTTCTGGATGTCTTCTAAAAGAAAAATTACAGGAACAAATCAGTCAGTCATCTACCAAATATATGATGTCGAATTCAGGATTAGAATTTATCACTATTTAAAGAGCACATTAATATCACTCAAGCATGTAGTACATTGAACTAAGGTGCAGGTCTAAGACTTAGTTATAGAGGTAGTTGAAGTTCAGAGTTTAATGCAGTTTTCCTAAGTGCCTGGGGCCAAAATTTGGGTCCTAGTAGAAAAAGCAAGATCTCAAGGGCTGGGGTGGGGCTGTTTAGGAGAAAGAACACAGAGCTTCCAGGACAGGTCAAGTCCCACACACTGAGCCACGGATCCTAAGAGGGAACTGATAGCATGCAGAATTGGCTATTGGGAGGTGGAGGTCTGTAAGAAAGGAGGCACAGCAGGGATGTGCAGGGCTGATATGCCAGGCACAGAGTGCCCAAGTCTAAAGACCCTTTACAGGCGGAGGCCGAGCCCTGAGGAGGTTACTGGGTAACAGATAATTCGCCATCATTAACCACCCACAGAAACACACATTGCCCCTTTGTCTTGTGGAGACTATACCATCTGGGCTGCCAGAAAAATCTGTTCAGACGGTGGTTTCTTCCCCAGGATTAACAGTGAATGTAGCTAGATGCTTCTGCTGGCTGCTGGCTGCTGGCTGCTGTGCACTGTAGGGAACAGGTGGCCTCATGAACCTACAGAAAGAAGTCAGGATCAGGAATTCATTTTATTTCCTCTCAAAACTTAGCTGTGCTCTCTCCAGACAAGGCTTAGCTTGTTTCAGCTAGTGGAGAAGATGTAAAGGAATCAGATGTATCTGTGGGACGGGTAAACAGTAACTCAGGAGCCAGCATGAAAGCAATGAAAGGCATCCAGACAGGAGACTCAGGTGGACAGGTGGCCTGCTGCATGGGCCAAGGACGGGAATTCAGGTCCCCAACTCCCACAGAAAACGGGGTAGACAAGCTGGCCCACCTGTAATCACAGTGCTTATGAGGCAAAGACTGGCTATCCCCAGGGTGAGCCAGTTAGCTAACTAGCTGAATTGGGGGGCTCAGGTTCTGTGAGAGACCCTACCTCAGTAAATAAAATAGAGAGGGGATCAGTCAAAGATAGCCAGTTGAAGATAGCCACTGGCCTAACACACACACACACACACACACACACACACACACACACACACACACACACACACACACACCACCCAAACAGTCAAAAGTAAAAGATGCTATTGACTGTGGGCCTCCCCTGTGATCCTAGGCTCTAAGAACCCTTGGAGTTGGTTCCAGTATATTGCTGGAAGGCCTCTGTGAAACGTTACCATGAGAGCCTGCAGAAATATGATTAAAGTGTCAGGATTGTCTTAGCACATGAAAACCTGTCAGAAGGCTCAAGGGACATGGGTGTATTGGAGTGGGTTTACATATGAAATGGAATAAGCCACTCTCTGTCCTCTGAAAAGGACCAGAACATCTCAGGCTCCCCCACCCCACCCCCGGGAGGTAAAAGGGTAAGAGGACCTTAGTGTGTGCAACTTGATGACCACAATCCCGGTGAGGTGCTGCTGTGGTGTTTGGCTTCCTTCTGCCAGAGAAGCAAAAAGGATTTCAAAATGGCAGGGACCACAGAGGCAAGATAAGCATGAATGCTGCAAAGGGCAGCGAGCCTGAAGGAGAGTCATTGCCAGCCTGCAGAGAACTCTGACCATGGCCTGCTGAAGGAGAGTCATTGCCAGCCTGCAGAGAACTCTGACCATGGCCTGCTGAAGGAGAGTCATTGCCAGCCTGCGGAGAACTCTGACCATGGCCTGCTGAAGGAGAGTCATTGCCAGCCTGCGGAGAACCCTGACCATGGCATGCTAAAGGATCCCTAAGAGATAGAGATTATATATATATATATATGCAGCGAGAGGGAGGCAGGGAGGGAAGGAGAGACTTGCCATCAGCAGGCACAGTAGATAATCATTGCCCATTGGCCAACATGAACCTGTTCTTTGATCCAGAGTCAATGACTGAAGGAGAGTACTATACTGACACCACAAAATACAGAAAACATCCCGCCAATCCTTTTCCAAACAGGTTTCTGATTGTTCAACCAGCGGCTGTATACAAGGCAAAGGTAATCCCTAGATTTCATGAGGGCTCTTACAAGCAACTTTGCTGTAACACATCAAGAAGGCTGGAATGCTGTCATGGCCTCTCTGCTATAAACTTAGGAGCATTTAGGGCACAGCGTCTCTTTGGATCTCTGAGCCCACACTATAGTTATTTCTCTGATCACTGGCAGAAGCTGGGATAGGCGTACTTCCATGCCTGAGCTATGGAAAGGGCATTGGAGAAACAAGGGCCAGCGGTGTCAGGGGTAACGTCATACAGCACTGCAGAGATGCACCACTCTCGTGAGTCTATCCATAGGGCAGTTGTCTCCATGGGAACCTCGTTCTCCTCAGTCCCACTGGCCAAATCAGAGTCACGTGGCAGGTGCTAGTAGAAAGACCGTCATCAGACAGGAGCTGTTTAAAAGCCAACTCCACCAGAAAGAAGAGGGAACATCTGCAGAAGGCTGGAAGGAACGAGGGATACCTCCTAGGGGTGGTGGTGAAGGCAGATCACCTCCTCAGTGGCAGCAATGGAGGAGACCGCTCCTGGAACCAGGGGCAGGGTGATGGGGTGAGGACACATCTTGTGATCAGTTCTATTTTTATCAGAGGCTGTGACATCATCAGGAGGTAGGGAGGGTGAGAGGTGTAGCACAGGCAGCTTGGAGAGTGACAGCAGTGTCCCAGGAGCCTCAGGCTCTCCTCCCTCAGTAGTGATGGAGGGCAGGGGAAGGGGGTGGTTTGGAGGGTGCTTGCTGCAGGCACTGCACAGGAGAGAACAGTGGCTCAAAAGCACATTAGAACAACCAGCCAGGGTCCACTCAACAGAGCAGGGAAGGAGTTAGGGGATGGGACATAGAAGTGACTCTTCACTAGAGGAAGCCAGACAAGCAGGCTCATTCAGGCGGGTAAGCTGGAGGGCTGGGGGGTTCCAAGCTGAACTGGAGAGAGTACAGTAGTCATGAATAGAAGCATGGATAATACACAAAATCAGATAACAGGGGTCCACTCTAATTTTTTCCTTCATTTAGACTCCCCTTCGTAGATTGGCCTCTAATGCACAATATCATGCAACGTTTTCACCACCGTGCAACAGGGAGAACTCAGACTGGGCGTCACCCTTCCTCATGTATCAGAGAGCAGTGAACTCCCAACGGTTATTGTAGGTAAACACTGGCAGATAGTTAGCACCAGTCGACTTATTATTAACAGTAGAGATAATTAGGGCCAAGACCAAGGGTTCTGGCAATTCTCTAAAGCCCTCAAGGAAGTCAAGCAGAGAAGTCTTTAGTGACTTGGAAGGCTACAAATAACAAAGGTAATTTTTTTTTTTTTAAGACAGGGTTTCTCTGGATAATAGCCTTGGCTGTCCTAGACTCACTTTGTAGACTAAGCTGGCCTTGAACCCATAGTGATCCACCTTCCTCTGCCTTCCAAATGCTGGGATTAAAGGCCACCACTGCCCAGCAAGGTAATCTTTAAAAAGGAATAGGACTGCCGCATGCATGTGGTTTCAGTGCTGAGGAGGTAACAGCAGGAGCAGGAAAGAAGAACTGTGTTGAGCACATTAACTGTTGCCTCCTTAGGCAACAAGCCAAGGACATTAACTCATTAACACACACTCCACCTGCCTCTGTTTACTCTCTCACCTCCCCAAGTGGGAATGCTTTCATATGGAGTAAGCTATAGTGAATGTCCATGGTCAGCTTGAAGACAAAACAGAAAGGAAGACCTCCTTCTCCTCCTCTTCCTCCTCCTCTTCCTCCTCCTCCTCCTCCTCCTCTTCCTCTTCCTCCTCCTCTTTCTCTTCCTCTTCTTCCTCCTTTTCCTTCTCTTCCTCCTCTTCTTCTTCCTCCTCCTCCTAATGCAGGCCTGGGTCAGTAGTCATGGAACTGGATACATTACAGAGCAGTACATGCTGGTACAAAGCATCAACACCTATCCTGTCCAGTTTGTGGGGGGGTTGGTTTGGGTTGGGTTTTTTTTTTTTTAAGTTAGTTAGAACTGGTTTTGTTTTGGCTGATAGGGAGCTTTGTAGTACAATGCTTCCCTGCATGCCCAAGTCCATAGATTGACCCCAGCACTGAAAATAATAAAGATAAGACTTAAAGGTATACTTTGGACACCTGGTGTTGTGAAATTCTTAAATAAGATTTAAATCCACATCACTTGATCATTGTGTGTCTAGTCCAACTCTGGACTCACCACTTTAGAATCTGTCAGGAATTTAGTTTATTTTTCTCAGTGCGTGTCCTTCTGAAGCATTTGCCTACTTCCGACCTGACTGATCATAGTTTGCTGACATTATTCTGTGGCTGAATTTGTCTTCAGAACGGTTATCATATATGCTTCTGTGACCACCCTTTCTCTGATTTAGTCTTTAAAGCACGGAGCACTGAGTCAAGGTTAATGCTCCAGGTCAGTGACAGCGCTCTGCGTTTCTGAAGCACCTGTGGAAGGAAGGGCACTCTAGCTGCCCACACGTCACCCACCGCCCCACCATCAAATACAGTCCAGGGCTGTGGAGATAGCTTAGTCTTCAAAGTGCTTGCCACATAAATGTGAGGACCGGAGTTCAAGTTCTGAATTAACATAAAAAGCTGGTGGTGCGAGCTTGAATCTCAGTGCTGGGGACGCAGGGACAGGAGGACCCCCAAGGCTAGCTGAGTCCCAGATCCCAGAGAAAGGATCTTACGTCAGAGACCAAGATGGACAACTGTCCTGAGGAACATAGGAGGTTGGTTGACCTCTGGCCTACACATGAGTGCACACATGTATTCTTGCACATATGCATGCACCAGTGCACACATGAGCACACACATCCACACACACTCAAGTTAAACATAACTCCTTAGTTATGCTACAAATTATAGTGATGCAGCTGAAGATACGTGGAAAGGTGTGGCCTGTGGCACCTTCCCTTACGTTGTCACCACACCTGGACTACAGTGTGGTCAGGTATGAGGACAGATACAGTGAGGGGTTTTCATCAGACTTGCCAGAGAGAGGATGAGTCTCAAGAATTTTCCAGAGAGGAGATGCACTGTATATAGTATATGAGCAAAATTGCTCTTACCACAATCAGCTGAGAACCTGGAAACTCAAATACGAAATTCTCAGTGAAGGTTCAAGAACAGCAGAGGGCAGAACAGGGATCACTGGGATTACCAGGTGACCCACAGTCTTAACCAGAGGCGTATCACACGTGCATGGACCTAGTTAGCATGGATGCTAACACCCTCAGCATCTTTAAACACCAGCTAGTAAATGAGAATGTGGACACGGCTGCTCCTGGTTACGGCTGAGGAGAAGGCTCTTATTGTAGCTATGAGGGAAGCACATCTGGAAGAAAGCAGAATGAGCCGGGCTGTGAGAGAAGGAGACTGAGAGAGGAAGAGGGGAAAGATGAGGAGAAAGGGCAAACAGACAGACAGGCTCAGGAGAGGGGCCAAGAGAGAAGCCAAGAGCACATAGCCAAGATGTGCTGGGTCAAAAGAACCTGGGGGAAGGGAAGGGAAGCCCGGGGCCTGGAGAGGGGCTGGGGAGCAGGGGATGCCCCCCAGAATGACTCTGTACCAGGTACTTGTGAGTAGGGACTGAGGGAGCCTAGAAGCTAGCCTAAATCTTGATATGCTGATACGCACCACAGGCATAGGTTAATGGAAGAACGATCTGTCCCTTCTGCCAGGGAGGAGAATGACTCACTCCTTTTAGCAAGTAAGAACTATCTTAAATTTCTGAGAGAATGTTGGCCTTTTGTCTAAATGCCAGACTTTAGGAAAAGAAATTTCCTGGAACCTAACAGCGTTAATTTTGTTCACTCATTCCAAATACTATCAAAGGCCTTTGCCAGCTGTGGCATGCAGGAGGGCTGGCCAACTCAGCTACCACCAGGCCAAGATCCAGGACTTTGAGTTGGTCCACCCCATCATCTACCCCTATGAGCTGATGGAAGTGTCCTGTCCTGCAGATCCAAAGCCTCAGGAGCTCCATGACACAGGGTAACAACAGGATATCTGAGAGGAGTCCTGGTGAGGATCTAGTGTTGACAGGGCAGCAGAAGCCAGAGGCCTCAAACCAGACCAGTGACTCATTGCAATGAATAGTTGCAAGTAAAGTGTTTGGGCAAAGGGTATACCATGTGACACACCCATGACACACCACAGCTTCCATTGTGAAATTTTTTCTTTTCTTTTTTTAAGGGACTTACAAGGGTGGAGGGCAGATATGGAAGGATTGGGAAATGAGTGTTATTGGTATGTATGATTGGGGTGAAATTCACAACGAATAAAATTTTAAATTATGAAAAAACCACAAACATTGTCAAAGGAAAACACAAAGTATAAGCACCAACACCAACAACAAAACTTTTTAATCAAAAGAGCTACAATTTTAAAACAAAACGCCTGTAAATAAATCCTGAGTTTCTTGTGTTGGGCCTAAGCACCCTAGGTGAGACTGAGTTTACATGCTTCCTGTGTTTCACCCAAGGGAAGGGGCTGAGGCAGTGGCCAGGTATCAGCCCTGCAGGGGGTTCGAAGCATAGCATATTTCTCTGTGCGTCCAGAATCAAAAGACACTACGCTGCAGCGGTGACTTCCTCTCCTCTGCTCTGTCCTGGCCTTCAGTCTCCTAGAAACAAAAACAGCTGTAATTATATAATGTAGCTATGTTTTTGATAAATTAGCATCTTATTGACTAAATGGCCTTGCCTTTTTATATTCATTTATGGTTTTTATTGTCATCAAGTTGCTTTACTCAGTATATCACAGTTTGTATAGCTTATGCAGAAATATGAAGAAAACCAAGCTGCAGTGGTTATCTTCTTAGTCTTTAACTCAGATCCCTTGATGCTTACAACTTTGATCCACAAATAGCAATATTTTGTCTGAGATTAAGAAAAACAAAGATAGCCAGGCCTGGTGGCGCACGCCTTTAATCCCAGCACTCGGGAGGCAGAGGCAGGCGGATCGCTGTGAGTTCGAGGCCAGCCTGGTCTACAAAGTGAGTCCAGGATGGCCAAGGCTACACAGAGAAACCCTGTCTCAAAAAACCAAAAAAAGAAAAAAGAAAAACAAAGATTAAATAGCAGTACGTTTTCATTACACCATTACATCAAAGGGAAAATAGCAATGAATTTAAATATTGACTTTTATGTGTAATGGAAGTTTGGTTTCTTTGTAAACTCAGTTGTGGTATGTAAATTTGTCTTTGTTTTAATCTCGAGTATGGGATTTTTGTTTGGACTTCAGTTTTTCCACAGCTGATAATTGTGCCATGCAGGATGTGGTCTTTGCCAGCTGGTAATGCCTTCTGTGGTCCAGAAAGGGGCATGATCTAGAACTCTGAGGAGGATAAATAGGAGTACCTGGAGAGAGAAAGTGGCCTGGGGTGGAGGCATGTGGCATGTAGCACACACAGATGGACGGTGTGCAGACGGAGAAAAGCCTTTCAAACACAGTGGCTTGGAGGAGACTGCCTGCTGCATTTGCTGTTGATGGAGATTGGTATTTCCCCAAAAGATCCCAATTGACCCTAAACAGCCAGGAGAAGTAAAGGGGCCTGCACCCCCTCTCCCCACTACCCAGGATTAAGGGGTTGGTTGGAAGGAGGTAAAGGCTTCAGTACCCCGAATAAAATAGTTTAAAAAACAAACATCAGCATTTATGTGCAATTCTAGACTTGAGAAACATCTCATTTTATGAATGTGTTTGGGTAAGTTAAGCAAGAGTTTGGTTTCATAGACACAAATATTGACTAATCTGTGGCCTTGTTGCAGAGTTATAGCATGTGCAGCATAAATGACTTCCTGGCTTCCTTCCCCCACAGTGAAGAGAAGGGATGGGGAATGGCTGAGCAAAACAGAACAGAAAACAAAACTATTTCAAAGTTACTCTCCTTGTAAAGGTTAAAGCCAAGAGGACTTCCTTACTCGGCCACTGTGCTACCCAACCTAGAGCATCAAAAGGAAAAATAGATTAATGTATAAGTATCCTTTATTTGCCTGATCTAATCTCCAAGGCTTACTGCCTCCGTCTGCTAACCTAGGTCTTGTCCTGGAAGCTTCTAACCTTGTTATAATCTAATCTTGGCCTAGAATGTTTTTGGCCTCTGAGACTTGCTGCTTAATAAGCTCACCCTTTCTAGTTCTTTCTAAACTCTTGCTCACTGATTCAACTCAGCTGTTCTGGCTCAAACTCCTCTCCAAGCTGACTGATTCACACTGGCTTCTCTCAACTTCTGACTGAATTGCTCTGTTCGGCCTCATACTGACTTTGGAAATATGTTCTAATCTGGCTCCTTCTCATTCTCTGACTCATTCTGTCTTCACTTGTGTCTAGCTTGGTCTTTCTTTGCAAACTGTCTCTGTTCAACAGTCTTGATAAAACTGATGCTTCCTCCTTCTCTTCCTCCTCCTCCCCCCCTCTCTGTGCTGCTCCCTTTTTAAGTCACCTCTCCGATCTCTGTTTGTGAAAGTTGGGCGCATCCTATTCTGTCAAATCTTTTCTCTGAAGTGTCACTTTTTCTGCTTCTCAATTAGACATCCCTCTCAAACATGGCTGCTTCCTTCTACCAACTAACTTTACCTTCTTGTTTGGGAGTAAAGGTGTGTGCTAAGGGCATGTCTGTATTCCAGCCAGAGTAGCCATGTTGCTTGATTAAAATTCCTCTACAAATAAATTAGATTTTATAGAAATTAATGACTTTTAGTGCTTCCAAGGACACTAGACAAAGGGTCGATAACTTACTGAATGGGAGAAAATATTAACAAAGCAAATACCTGATATGGGCACTCAGGATATATAGAGTTCTGGCAACTCAGCAACTAAAAGGTCACCCAGTGTTTAAAATAAACAAAAGACTTTTGTCGTCAACACTTGCTAGACAAGATATATGGCCAATAAAAGCATGTTTAAAGGAGGGTACAAAGGAAGGTAGGGGTTGGATCTGGGAAGACTTATAGGTAGGAGTTGTGGTGAATATCACCAAAATATGTATATGAACCTCTCAAATATTTCATTAAAATGTAGTGAAAACATGTTCAGCACCATTTTTATTAACAAAACACACCTCAGAACCACAATGGAATATCATATCATATTCACAGTATTAATGTAAAAATAATTTTTAAAACAAAATAATGTGTAAGCCAGCGTGTGGAGAAACTGAGGCTTTCATACATTGCTGGTGGAGATAAAAAAAAATAGTCAAAAATAGAGATGCCATATTATACAGAATGCACTCCTGTTCCTCTGTGTGTGTGAGGTACATATCAGAAAACTGAAGACACACAAAAACTTGTTTATAGTAGCATTTTAAAACAACCACTTAAAACTGTTTTAGAATTACTGTTGTGAGTGGGTGTGCACACTGTGGCACACGTGCAGAGGCCGAGGCAGTTAGTTCTCTTCTCTCACTTTGGATGGAGCTCGGGCCACTGCGCTTGTGCCCCCAGCCCTTATCTACTGAGCCACCTTGCTGTCCCTATAGTTTAGCAATAGCTAGTTATTGGACTCAGACCAACCCCCCCTTAGTGAGTGGGTAGGCAAAATGTCCTATAGCTATTCAATGGAATAGTGTCTGGGGAAGGGAAGAAAGGGGAGGAGAGAGCGTGGAGGGGAAGCATCTGAAACAGCCTTGGGCCCTATGGTGAGTAAAAACACCCAGTCACAGAGACAACCTACGTCGTTGTGAGCCTGAGTTCTCTGCACGTTTACTTGAGAGCAGTCTGTCTAACCTTAGCTGACAAGAGCAGCGTGGTTATAGAGAAATGGACTGTTTCAGAACGAGAGCCAGTGTTACACTGGGCTAACGTTAGTACCTTTCAAAAGGCTTTATTATCACCTCTGTGTCTGCCCTAAGCCTCCTGACTTCTGGATAAAACTCCTGACTCATATTGCTAAGTTTCAAAGACTTTTCGCCTCCATCAGCCCTAAAGCCAAGAGTATAATAATATAAGGAAAACATACACAAGGCTATCTGTCCTTCCATAGCTCACCTGACCTGATGACCATACCAGTGTCTTGGAAATAGGTTGACTTCCAGCCTTGTTCTGTGATCACCCAAATGTATTCAGTTCTTCTAAGTTGGAACATGTTATCAACGTACCTTAATTCAATGCGCCCAGCTTATAGTGGCCCTTATTTGACTCAAAATTAATCCTTGCTTCATTATGAGAGTAGTCCTTATATTGACAAATGTGATCGAGCCATATGCAGTATTCAGAATGAGTAAATGTATTTTGAAAGTCCGCAGTGGTGGTGCTCCCTGGGTACGAGGGCATGGGATTGATAGGGCTGCCTGTCAAGGAGCCTGGGCTTTCTTTGTGAGATGGTGAGAGTTTAACCTGATGCCCAGTAATGATCGCACAGCTCCTAGGGAATTCTGAAGCTTGCTGAGCTACACGCTTAACAAGTGAATGTTATGGTACATGAACTGTTACTTAACAATGCTGCTTTTGGAAATGCTGTGTGATAAATCCCAGCCCTCCTCATGGGAGGCAGTGTCTTCTGGGCAAGTCATTTACAAGTCTCAGAGATGTGTCTTTGGAAACTGAGTTTTGTTTAACTTCTCTCGGAAACTTTTTCCTGCTAATTTGCTCAACATCTGTTCCTCACACCCTCCTTAAAGGAAAATTGAACAGCTGGGGCTGTGTCATAGATTAGATCTTCAACCTGAAACAGCTGCTGAACAACCAAGTGGCTCTTCTCAAACTCCGAAGCCCTGGGGTTAACTCAGTCAGACCCAGCTAGAAGAATGACTGACAGAATTCCTCACATGAGGCTCTGGTCACAGGAGCACAGCTTGTCATGTAGCAAGCCCTGCTCTGAACATCTTGCAAATGTCTCATTTATTTATCACAATAAAGCTAATACTATAATTATCCTTTCACTTATGAGGAAACAAAAACTGAATAGTAATAAAACTTGTCTTGGGCCACAGATAGTAGTGAATTAAATGAAGGTTGATCCTCCAGCCATCCAGCCCCAGAGTCTGTTCTCAGCGACGCTGTGTCATCGCTGAAGTGGCCATCACAGTAGGTGCACATAAGCTCTGTCTTATGCCCTGCCTCCCTTTCAAAGCTAAGACAGATGTTGCAGTGGACATTTGCTGTAAGTGTCCCATTGACATATTTGATTTTTTAAAATACTAGCACAATCTAAATTAATTTGGCAATAACATTGATTCTCCAGATTGGAATACTAGTACAGTTTCATTCCAAAGTGGCTGCAGTTCCTTTAGTTAGATTTGTTGTAGCTAAAGCAAGTAAGTGTTTAAAGTGGTGCACATGTGTGTCTGTGCACCACGTGGGCAGCGTCTCCCCTGGAACTGCAGTGCACATAGCCTGGAGCCACACTGTGGGTACTGGGAATTGAATCCTTGTCACCTGCAAGAACTAGGGTTTTTAACAACTCCTCCGTCGCTCCACCCCGGAACAAGCAGGCTTAATATACTGACTAGATGAAAGCATTTGCTGATCCTCTCCTCATCAGGACCAGCACAGTTGTCTCCTCCCTCCTCACCCTTCTCCTTCCCTCCGCTTCCCTCCTGGCTTCCTCTCCCCTTTCTTTCTCCCTCTCTTTCCTCCAGTTGTTTTACTTCCTGTTCAGATATCCTAGTTTCCTTTTCTCCAGGATGAGTTTCCTGGTTCTTTGACCTTTCTCTCTGCTTTGTACCCCTAGGACTGCCTTACATGAGGAATTTATATTAACCCTTATTCCTCTGGGTTAGATAGAATCAGCAATTGTCCTCTTTTAGGGGGTGTAGGAAGAATAAAGACACTAAAGACACTGTTTTCAGAATAAGGAAGAGAAAGAACACACACAGACACATAGACACACACACACACACACACACACACACACACACACGTGCACGTGCACGTGTGCTTCCTGCACTACAATAATGATATTTTCTTTGTTTTGTTTCAGGAAAGACTCCTTTCATTTTCAATGGCTACATTTTTAGTTTTTGTATTTCAGTAAAAAAAATCAATTAAACCAGGAGATTCCATAAAATTGTATTTTTCAGTAAGTGAATTCTGAACTTGAGATAATCAATGAAATAACATGTGATTTTCTAGAATGATCTTTCCTGTAGAAATGTTTGCATCTTGATGTGCGGAGCACGATATAGTACGGAGTTCAGCTCCCTCTTCTAAAACCTGGAAATTCAAGAGGTTGCGGGAAACACAGGATTGGGGGAAATCTGCATTTTGACTGAATATTTTGTTCGAGTCCAGAGGAAGTGGGAACATTTGGACTCAAGTCCCTAAAAACCACAGCTACCAACTGGAAAATTTTCAAGAAAAGCAAAGGTCAGTGCCACAGCAGCGTGATCCCTCAGAAGGCTCAGTGGACTTCAGTTTTTCTCCTCAGTGCTGTTTTTAAAGCCGGCCTAAGTCCTGAAGTGGGTGATAAGGAATTCCGGCCCTGCATTCTTCCTCTCTGACCCTTTGCCCTGGAGGTCACTTTTCTGTTTGCTTCAGGTAGGGCGGCTCTCCAAAGCTGAAGCAACCCTGAGCCTATCGACCAACCACGACCTCTGAACTCAGTGTGTCAGTGTGCGGGGCCACCATAGGTGAATCACTTAAACCTGTTTTTTCTCAAACGCTATCAAACGTCAACGTCCCCTGAGCAGCCCTGGCTGGTGGAGGAGGAGGAAGTGGAAACCTGCACGATTTGCCTGGGTATTCAGTGTTTATTCACCTCTTCAAGGGAGCCTGAGTGTGAGGAGCTGGGCTCGGGTGTGGCTCAGTAGCAGCCCCTGCCAAGCACAAGCATGGACCTTGGTTTGCCCTAGGAATCCCCACAATAAAGCCGTAGGGCTAAAGGTGAACTTTATACGGTTGGGAGGGAGAGTGAGAAAGCAAATGCTCAAGCCCTAACATCGCGAAGCCTCTAAGACAGCGGCGGTGGTCCACTGGGGCCGAGGCGCTGGCTCCAGGCTAGAGCACTTGCTGGTCTTGCAGAAGACCCGGCTCCATTCCCAGCACCTGTTTGGTGGCTCACAATCATCTGTAACTCTGGTTTCAGGGCATCCAGGACCCTCTTCTGACCTTAGCAGCCTTCAGGCATACATGTAGTACATGTGCATCCATCCAAAACACTCTCACACACACACCACAAAAATAATAATAATAAAATGACTTAAAAGACAACAGCATTCAATGACTGACCCTGTGATGAATGACAGCAAGTATAATATTATTTAAAAATGAGAATATTTCTAATATTACCTCATTTACTCCTTAAAGGATTCTTTTTTCTCTCAAAATGTATAAGGCATCTAAAATGTATCAGTCATTATTCTAAACATTTTATAGATATCCTTCAGTCTTTCTGAAAACCCTATAAGGTAGCTATTAATATCCTAATTTTAAGGGTAAAGAAAAGAGACACAATGCTTTGTTTAATTCAAATTAAGTATCCAACTACAAAATGACATGGTGCCATTTCTTTATTTATTTAGGTATTTTGGGGGGTTTTGTTGTTGTTTGTTTTGTTTTGTTTGAGACAGGGTCTCTTTACATAGACCTAGCTGTCCTAGAACTCACTAGGTAGAGCAGGCTGGCTTTGAACACACAGAGATCCTCCTGCCTCTGCCTCCCAAGTGCTGGATTTAAAGAAGTGTGCCATCAGGCCCAGCTAACAGCATCTTTTATATAGCTCAGGTTGGCATGGAACTTTGGAACCTGCTGCCTCCACCTCCAGATGTTGGGATCCACATACAAGTACCATCATGTCCTGTTAAACACCAAACTTCTAACCTATGATCAGAAGGTTGTGTTCAGCAGCTGACTGCTTCAGATCTAAAATAGGCCAGCAGGGTCTGCATAGTGAGTGCATCTTTCCGGATGGCGATGTTGCTTCTGCTCTGCCGCCCGCACGCAGCCAACCCTCTAAGCAGAGGCATGCTGACGGAAGCCACTTTTGATTTACAAGAATGTAAACATCACTTGCTGGCTTTCCATTTCCAGAATCAACTGACAGAGGGAACAAATGTAATGGCTATGACACAGAAAATAAATATGACCAGTCTTGACAGTGGGAAAATAAGGCTGCTGAAGACAGAGTCGGAGTTAGAAATGGACTCCAGGGAGGACGGGAGTCTGTCCTTTCTCCTCCAACAGCTGTAGTCTATAAGTTGCTGGAACAAGGCAGAAAAAATGATTTGTTCCCTAAAGTTACAAATAAGACCTCACAGAAGTAGCAAAGGGAGAGATTGGGACAATAGAGAGGAATGATAGGAGGATGACAGAAGAGAGAGAGAAAACAAAGCCAACTACACCGTCATCTGTCACAAGAGAAAAGTCGGCTGCTGACGTTTATAGTTCATAAACCAAGAGCTAGCTGCTGGGAAACTTCACTAAGATAGAGGGAGTTGTGCTGGCCGTGGTGGCACACACCTTTAATCACAGCTCTTGGGAAGCAGAGGCAGGTGGATCTCTGTGAGTTCCAGGCCAGCCTGCTCTACAGAAAGTTCTAGGACAGCCAGGCTGTTACACAGTGAAACCCTGTCTTGGAAAAAACAAACAAAAAAGAGAGGGGGAGTCAAGACAGGTTGTTAGCTCGCTTCTGCTGCTAAATAATGAAACATTGACCCCAAAAAACTCGGGGATGAAAGAGATGCAGGCCAACCAGAGCTACATAGAGGCACCCTGTCTCCAAAAGTAGGGGGTGGGGGGATGCTGGAGAGATGGGAACGGCTCCTTAGTTAAGAGCACTGGCTGATCTGTGGGCCAGGATTCAATTCCCAAGGCCTACATGCAGGTTCTCAGCTCTCACTAACTCCAGTTCTAGGAAACCCAGAACCTTCCCCAGCCTCCACCTGCACCATGAGCAAAAGTGGTGTGTATGCATGCAGGCAAGCCACCCACACACACGTAAAAATAATAGTAATAAGTCCAAAGAAAGGCTCACCATCCTTGAATATATGCCTTGCTTCCTGTTTCCAGGTTCTCCGAGGCCAAATGGGAGTCGGTTGCCCAGCTACCCTGCTCTTGCCTGGGGAAATGGGTTTACTGCAAGCTCTTCCTAATTCTTGATGATGCCTTGGGAGGCTACAATCTCCTCTGTCCTCCAGAAATCGTGCCTAATTCAGATTAAAGTGCAATGTAAAGTCATTGCTAAATCAGGAGCAAAGCTGGCTTGTGCTTTGTTTTGTTTTAGGGTTCTTTTTAATTATTATTACATTTTGGTTAGCGTGCCAAGAGTTTGTGACATTTTTATACACACCTCTTAGTCTTATTCGCCCCTCCCCCACAGGCGGTCTCCCACCTCCTCTTGCTACCCCTCTTCCTTTCCCCCCAAGAGTCTCCTTCTTTGCTTCTTAGTCCTTAAGGTGTGGTTCCACATTTTTAGCAAGCCTTATGCAAAGGCGTCCGCCCAGCCTGCCAGCTGCAGGCACTGTCCCCTCATCCTTCACTGCGCCGCCGGCATAACTACCTCTCCAAGGTCTGCTACAGACTGGGGATTTTTCCAGTTCAGGAGAGCGCGTTGCGATGTAACTACCCCTTCTAGGAGGAAGTAGGCGACAGCTGTCAGGGTCGCGCCGCCCCAGGGCCTGCGTCCCTCCCAGATTTCCGAGTCAGCGAGCGGTTGCTCTGACTGCAGCCTGAGCCAATGGCAAAACCCCTCCTGAAGCCCGGCCCCGCGGAAGGAATGGTTTCGGAGGCGTTTGTTTCTCTTTGGTCGGGAACCCTGCGGTGCTCTAGCTTTTACCCTGAGGGTGACCGACCAGGAAACCTCCAGAGGCCGGTTAGGGTCTGGGACGGGAACCGGCAGCGGAGAGGATGAGGTACCTTCTTGAGTTGATCCTGCTGCTGCCCTTGCTCATCGTCCTCTGCATAGAGTCTCTTGTCAAGCTCTTTATTCCCAAGAAGAAAAAATCAGTCGCTGGAGAGATCGTCCTGATCACTGGAGCTGGTCACGGAATTGGAAGACTGACTGCCTACGAGTTTGCCAAACTCAAGAGCAAGCTGGTTCTCTGGGATATCAATAAGGTAAGTGCGCTTCCTCGCTGCCTTTCCTTTATGGCACTTCACTCTGGGCACGACGGGGTCTACAGTTCGCAAACACCACCCTTTACAGTTCTCTGTAAAGAATGTAGAGCATTTAGTTATTATTGGCGTTTTTTCAGCTTGGGGGAGAGGCATGAATTGGTATGTGTTAAGACCACACGATGAAGGACCTCTGGACGGTAAGAATCTCAGCAGCCTCCGTTTGCCACAGTAACACTGTAAATCGATCCTGAAAATTGCCTGTAATCTCCTGCTGACCCTCATTAGCCTTTGGGGAGTGCAGCAGCGGATACTTAAAAGAGTCAAAGGTGTGTAGCTGCCAAGTCTAGTTAGTGAGACGGGTTCAAAAATGACACCCTACAGAAATCACCATTATGATGTCACAGTTACAAGAGTCATTTAAGTCACCTCGTAGGAAAAAAAATAATTAAAAGATAAGAGAAAGAACTTCTGCGTGATCTCCTGTACCTGGAGGTGGAGGTGCCAGGGAAGTTAGAAGGACCTAGCAGCGGAGCTTTAGTTTGGCTTTTGGTAGATGAACAATGAGGTAGACCTGTTGTCTAACGTGACCCTCCTTGCACTGTGTGCATCCAATTTGATAAACAGAGGTCAAGGTTCATGAGATTAAGAAGAGCTAACTCAAGAGTGGTTGAGACAGCAGGATCCAAAGTTCTACCCGTATCTACTGCCTAGATGTTAAGACCAGGTGGCAAGCAGGAGGTGGGGTCCCTCAGCCTGGTGGGGAAAGCAGATGCTAGGTATTTACACAATGAATGAGAGACGCACACTGGGCCAGCACGGGTCAGCTGGCCAAGGCCCAGCATGGTCATGTGGTCAGGCACATAATGGGTTCTTTGCTTCTTAACTGAGAAGCTAGGACAACACTTCCCAGACCTTTAGATGTCTGCGCTAATGTATAAACTATTAGTGTCTACCGCAAACGTCCAGGAAGACGCTAAGTCAATGCATGAGATAACTTAGCCCAGTGTCTAGCAGACGGCAGGCTAGTCTGAAACTTTATTCTTCAGCAAAGAGTGAGTTGGATTGATGCTTTCTAATCTCTAGCACTGGTGAGCACAAAATTTTCTCTGACAAGCGCTTATCCAGTGAATGTTTATTGTCACGCACTGTCTTCTGGACAGTGTTACAATACAGAAATGCAGATACGGCAGTGATGAAAACAGCCTTCTTGCACTAAAGACAATCAGCAGGGAACAGTCAGTGGCATCAAGTACAAAGAAAAAATAACAAACGTGCGAAGAATTTGGGACAGTGGGGTGGGGCTGTGGGGTGGGCCTGTGGGGTGGGACAGTGGGGTGGGGCTGTGGGGTGGGACAGTGGGGTGGGGCTGTGGGGTGGGCCTGTGGGGTGGGCCTGTGGGGTGGGACAGTGGGGTGGGCCTGTGGGGTGGGACTGTGGGCTGGGCCTGTGGGGTGGGACAGTGGGGTGGGACTGTGGGGTGGGCCTGTGGGGTGGGACAGTGGGGTGGGGCTGTGGGGTGGGCCTGTGGGGTGGGGCTGTGGGGTGGGACTGTGGGGTGGGGCTGTGGGGTGGGACAGTGGGGTGGGACAGTGGGGTGGGCCTGTGGGGTGGGCCTGTGGGGTGGGCCTGTGGGGTGGGACAGTCAGGTTTCCAGTCACATGGGTAGCCAGGGAAGGCATCAGCAGATGGGATCGAAGGAGGCTGGGGTTGTAGCTCCGCGTTACAACGCTGCCCAGCATGCACAAGGCCCTGGCTCAGTCCCTAGCACCAACACACACACAAAACCATGGTGACCGCTGAGTTAAAAGGTCTCAGCAAATTCGAAGCCTGGAGCAGACTGAGGAGGGGAAAGGTGTAAGATCCGGACCACGGTGTGAGCTGGGAATGTTGGTAGAAACCACTCACCTTTCATGGCTGTTTCGATTCCTAGTCGGAATCAGAAGTGGTCTGTGTGGATAACCCACGTGACTTCAAACATTTACTATGTTAAGAGGAATGTACACTAGTGTGCTGTTTGGTGGGTAAACTGGGTTAAATAAAGGGATGAAGTGAACAGTCTGTGAGTCAAGTGCACAGGGCTGGAGACACTACCATCAGTTGTCGTTGTTGTTGCTTAGAAATGGCGGGCGAGTGAGGGTGCTGCCCAAACTCTGCTGCCTGTTTTTTTGTTTGTTTGTTTGTTTCTGCTAATTCACTGTTTTGTGGACTGCACAGAGTGTTTTCACTTAGCCGCTCCATGTTGCCGATTGCAACAATACAAATGTCTATGACATATACAACCAAAACATGGAATCCTGTGGGAACAGATGCAGAGATAAGGGGCCCTGCGTGCGGGGAGGAGGGAGGGAAGGAGCAGTGCTGGGGGAAGAACGCTGGGGAGGGACCCTGGGGAGACCCCTTTGTTGATAAAGGACCCAAGTTTGGAGCCTCAGTGCCCATTTAAAACTCCGGCAAGTGCAACGGCCAGGGCCTGTGAGGACTGTCACTGAGTGGGAAGCCTGGAGGATCTGTGGACCTTGTTGGCATTAGGTGAGTGTGGGGACCTGTAGGATCTGAGGAAGGCTGACACTGGGTAGGTGAGTGTGGGGACCTGTAGGATCTGAGGAAGGCTGACACTGGGTAGGTGAGTGGGGTAACTCTGTAGGATCTGAGGAAGGCTGACACCGTGTAGGTGAGTGTGGGGTAACTCTGTAGGATCTGAGGAAGGCTGACACCGTGTAGGTGAGTGTGGGGTAACTCTGTAGGATCTGAGGAAGGCTGACACCGGGTAGGTGAGTGTGGGGACCCTGTAGGATCTGAGGAAGGCTGACACCGGGTAGGTGAGTGTGGGGACCCTGTAGGATCTGAGGAAGGCTGACACTGGGTAGGTGAGTGTGGGGTAACTCTGTAGGATCTGAGGAAGGCTGACACCGGGTAGGTGAGTGTGGGGACCCTGTAGGATCTGAGGAAGGCTGACACCAGGTAGGTGAGTGTGGGGACCTGGAGGATCTGAGGAAGGCTGACACCAGGTAGGTGAGTGTGGGGACCTGGAGGATCTGAGGAAGGCTGACACTGGGTAGGTGAGTGTGGTAACTCTGTAGGATCTGAGGAAGGCTGACACCGGGTAGGTGAGTGTGGGGACCTGGAGGATCTGAGGAAGGCTGACACCAGGTAGGTGAGTGTGGGGACCTGGAGGATCTGAGGAAGGCTGACACCAGGTAGGTGAGTGTGGGGACCTGTAGGATCTGAGGAAGGCTGACACCGGGTAGGTGAGTGTGGGGACCTGTAGGATCTGAGGAAGGCTGACACCGGGTAGGTGAGTGTGGGGACCCTGTAGGATCTGAGGAAGGCTGACACCGGGTAGGTGAGTGTGGGGACCTGTAGGATCTGAGGAAGGCTGACACCGGGTAGGTGAGTGTGGGGACCTGTAGGATCTGAGGAAGGCTGACACCGGGTAGGTGAGTGTGGGGACCCTGTAGGATCTGAGGAAGGCTGACACCAGGTAGGTGAGTGTGGGGACCCTGTAGGATCTGAGGAAGGCTGACACTGGGTAGGTGAGTGTGGGGTAACTCTGTAGGATCTGAGGAAGGCTGACACCGGGTAGGTGAGTGTGGGGACCCTGTAGGATCTGAGGAAGGCTGACACCAGGTAGGTGAGTGTGGGGACCTGTAGGATCTGAGGAAGGCTGACACCGGGTAGGTGAGTGTGGGGACCCTGTAGGATCTGAGGAAGGCTGACACCGTGTAGGTGAGTGTGGGGACCTGTAGGATCTGAGGAAGGCTGACACCGGGTAGGTGAGTGTGGGGACCCTGTAGGATCTGAGGAAGGCTGACACCGTGTAGGTGAGTGTGGGGACCTGTAGGATCTGAGGAAGGCTGACACCGTGTAGGTGAGTGTGGGGACCTGTAGGATCTGAGGAAGACTGACACTGGGTAGGTGAGTGTGGGGTAACTCTGTAGGATCTGAGGAAGGCTGACACTGGGTAGGTGAGTGTGGGGACCTGTAGGATCTGAGGAAGGCTGACACCAGGTAGGTGAGTGTGGGGACCCTGTAGGATCTGAGGAAGGCTGACACTGGGTAGGTGAGTGTGGGGTAACTCTGTAGGATCTGAGGAAGGCTGACACCGGGTAGGTGAGTGTGGGGACCCTGTAGGATCTGAGGAAGGCTGACACCAGGTAGGTGAGTGTGGGGACCTGTAGGATCTGAGGAAGGCTGACACCGGGTAGGTGAGTGTGGGGACCCTGTAGGATCTGAGGAAGGCTGACACCGGGTAGGTGAGTGTGGGGACCCTGTAGGATCTGAGGAAGGCTGACACCGTGTAGGTGAGTGTGGGGACCCTGTAGGATCTGAGGAAGGCTGACACCGTGTAGGTGAGTGTGGGGACCTGTAGGATCTGAGGAAGACTGACACTGGGTAGGTGAGTGTGGGGTAACTCTGTAGGATCTGAGGAAGGCTGACACTGGGTAGGTGAGTGTGGGGACCTGTAGGATCTGAGGAAGGCTGACACCAGGTAGGTGAGTGTGGGGACCTGTAGGATCTGAGGAAGGCTGACACCGGGTAGGTGAGTGTGGGGACCCTGTAGGATCTGAGGAAGGCTGACACCGGGTAGGTGAGTGTGGGGACTCTGTAGGATCTGAGGAAGGCTGACACTGGGTAGGTGAGTGAGGTAACTCTGTAGGATCTGAGGAAGGCTGACACCAGGTAGGTGAGTGTGGGGACCCTGTAGGATCTGAGGAAGGCTGACACTGGGTAGGTGAGTGTGGGGACCTGGAGGATCTGAGGAAGGCTGACACCGGGTAGGTGAGTGGGGTAACTCTGTAGGAACTGTGAACCTTGCTGACAAGCCAGCCTAGCCGACTTGGTAAGCTTCAGTCTCAATGAGAAAATCTGCTCCAAAAAAGTATGATAGAAAGTGATTGAAGAAATTGCCAGCCTCTGGTTTCCATGTGCATGCACACCACTCATACAATTGTGCACGCATGAACATGGACATATACATGCACCACATATGTAAACACGTACACATTCATACAATGCATTCTCTCTCTTTCTCTCTCTCTCTCTCTCTCTCTCTCTCTCTCTCTCTCTCTCTCTCTCTCTCTCTCTCACACACACACACACACACACACACACGAGCTGGTCTTTGTGTGTCAGCTGAGGTGTTTGATGCAGTTGATTAGGAAATGACGCTTCTAATTCCCTTTACTGTCCGCACCACTGTGACTTGGTCCTACTGCAGGTCAGAGTGTGTCCTATTTTGACTCTTGGCTGTGGTGTGTTTTTACAAATATTTAGGGAATTTCTCTTTAATCTGTTCTACTAATCCAAAAAAAACTCTATTAGGCTCAATTTATTTTTTGTAGTATGCTACTAGAAAAATTAGCAAGAGGAGTATGGCTCACTATACGTTTGGAGACCTGAGGTCAGGAGCCCCTGGTCCAGGTACTTGGGTTTTGGCAGCAGTGGACTGTTTAGAGATCATTTCTGCTGAGAGGATGAGGAAGAGGCCTGGAGGCGGGGAGTGAAGGACAGCTGTATGACACTGACAGCTGTGGTCACTCAGGTCAGAGTGCACGGGCGCTTGACTGACCAGGTGTGGTAGCTAACCAAGGTCCTGTGCAAATCACTAACGCACCTCTTAGGTTAGTGTTTTAACTACGTCTATCTCCTTCGATCCTCAGCCTTTACGTGGCTTTACGTGTCCTATCATTTATGTTGTTGTCTGGCTCTCTCTGTGGCTTTTTCTAGAATGGCATCGAGGAGACAGCTGAAAAGTGCAGGATGCTGGGCGCCCAGGCCCATCCCTTTGTGGTGGACTGCAGCAAGAGGGAAGAGATCTACAGTGCTGCAAAAAAGGTAAGGCCATTCTCGCCCTCAGAAATGCATCAGGAGGAGCTAGGGAGAGTGCTGGAGATGACCGCACTTGGTCATCACACAAAGCAACTGAAAAAATGCTGTGGTTTGTGTTTCCCAAGACTGTGTGTCTGGCTAGCGACAGACCTGGAAGCCTACCATGCGACGAAGAGCCTCGGGCATTAGCATGCTCGCCAGCCTTCCAGGGAAGGAGAGATGGCTCAGTGGGCAAGCATGCCTGCTGCGGAGCCTGACAACAGCCGCATGTGCCTAAGGCTTGCTGGCTGCCAGGCTAGCGTGGACCTCAGGGATAGACTCTGTATCGCGGGATTAAAGCAGAGACCGATAGCAGGCTAGCCCAGTGTCTTTCTTTGGCCACTGTGTGTATACATAGGCACATGCTCCTATATGTACACTGCATGCGTGTGCACGCACACACACACACACACACACACACACACACACACACACACACACATACACACACACTCTTAGGGGAGAACAGTGCGGAGTATTACCGTGTGGCAAGCTTTAGCAAGGATGAACCTTAGGCATCAATCTCAAGAGAAACAGCAAGGTGTGGGTGTGTGTAGAAATAGACGTACAAATGAACCTCCCTTCTGGTGATATCCTTTCAGCAGCGAGAGCAGAGTCCACGGATCTGTAGGCTTAGCCCCTATACACCCTGACCTCTGTCCCCATGGCCTGGCACTGTGAATGCCCTCGACCAGCACTGACGACAGTCACATCTGAAGTCCCATCGAAGAGACGGGTGTGAAACCTACTGTGTGTTAGGATTTTGTTTGAGTCATAAGTCGATCTATTCCTACAGGGCGCTGCTGCCCTCCTCTACCTAAAATTGAAATGTTCTTTGCAGGAAATGTGCTCTCATCTGTGCCAGTGGAGGAAGGTCATCAGAGTAACAGGCAAATTCTCCAAATTCTGCATTTCTAGCCGTCTCCTCAGCTATCTAGACACAAAGATCCTGATTCAACCAGCCTGCAAGTCTCCCTGTCTAGATGTAGATAGTCAATCTTTTCCTTCTATTTTTAAAGAGTTTGGTTATTTTGTATTTTTAATTTAAAATATTTTTGACATTATAATATAATTACATCATTTCTCCCTTCCCCTTCCTCCCTCCAAAGCCTCCCGACACACCCCTCCTTGGTCTCTTTCAAATTCATGGCCTCCTTTTCTACTAATTGTTGTTGGTGTGTATGTGTGTGTGTGTGTGTGTATACATGTATATTCCTAAATATAGCCTGTTCAGTCTGAGTATGTAACTTGTATGTGTGCTTTCAGGGATGGCCACTTGCTATTGAGTAGCCCGTTGATGTCTTGCCTGAGGATGACTACTTCTCCCATTTCCTCAGTGGAAGCTCCCTCCTTTCTGATGACTCTAGCTTGTGTCAGGTTGGCATAAAACCAGCCAGTGCAGTTACCACCAGGGTCGTGTGCCACTACCACATCTCAGAGTTACCACCAGGGTATGTGTGCCACTACAGCGTCTTAGCGTTACCGTGTCTTGCTGACTGTTGTGGTGAATCACAGGCATCACAGCTGGGTGGGACTGTTGGTTGCCTACCCCATTTGGAAGCTTGCAGGGCAACAGCTGGTACCATGGAAGCGAATCTTCAGGGAAGGGGGCCTCTGAGCCCTGTGTCTGAAGTGCATGGTATCTTCAGCAATAGGAACTTGCCTTCCACCTCTGCAGGGCAACCAACAGCAACAGCAATAGACTGTGTTTTGGGGAGTCTTTTGGAGGACCCTGGCTGACAACTCAAAGAAGGGCTTCTCGTGTCTGGTACTGGGGACTTTGTTAGTCTTCAGCGCAGATGAGCAAATATTATTTTTTAAATGTGTGTGTGTGTGTGTGTGTGTGTGTGTGTGTGTTTATATGCAGAGTTACATGTATTATAGGTTTGTTTGCTGTGTTGTTCTTGATCTTTTTGTTTGTTTGTTTGGTCAGTTGGTTGGTTTTAGTTTTGCAAGACAGGGTTTCTCTGTGTAGCCCTGGCTATCCTGGACTTACTCTGTAGACCAGGCTGGCCTGGAACTCACAGCGATCTGCCTGCCTCTGCCTCCCGAGTGCTGGGATTAAAGGCGTGTGACACAATGCCTGGCTTTTAAAAAAGTAAACAGTTAAGGGTGTGACTCCTTGTGACTTTTCCAGACGTTCTCATCATTTCTTTCTTAGGCATTTATCTTCCTTCCTCATTTGAGCCCTCTTCCTGTTTTTCTGATCAGATCGATTACACCCTGCTATTCCCTTCTTGATTACTCCCCAACAACCCATCCTGGCAATGACTCTTTTTACTTTCCTAGTTTCTGCAGTTACTGCCAGATATATACTCAATCTGAAGATTTGGAGCTAGGAGCCCCAATGAGAGAGAAGAATTGACATTTTTATTATTTCTAGGTCCAGGCTACCTCGTTCAATATGATCTTTTCTAGTTCCATCCATTTACTTGAAACTTTCATGATTTCATTTTTCTTTACAGTTGAATAGTATGTCAGAAAGTATATTCACCTCATTTTCATTATACATTGATCAGTTTATATTTCATAGCTATTGGCTGAGCAAGAATCTGTGGCGTGGGATGTCAAGTCCTTTGAGCATATGCCAAGGAGTGGTATAGCTTGGTCATGTGGTAGATTTATTTTCAGCTTTTTGTGAGTTCTCCACACCACATTGCCATAGTGGCTGCACCAGTTTGCACTCCCACCAACACTGAATGAGGAATCCCATCTCTCCACATCCTCTCCAGCTTTACTGTCACTACCTGTTTTGTTTGCCTTTACCGTGCTGACTGGAGTAAGATGAAGTCTTAAATTGTTTTGATTGGGTTTCTCCACTTTCTAGGAATAATGAACATTTCTTAAAGGTGTTTCTTAGCCAACTTTTTCTTCATTTGAAATGTCTCTTTTCAGGTCCCAGGCCCATTTTTTTCCCCCATGGATCGTTTGTGTGGTGGTTTGAATAAGAATGGCCCACATAGGCTCATATATCTGAATGCTTAGTCACAAGGGCTGCCGCTGTTTGAAAGGATTAGAAGGATTAGGAGGTGTGGCCTTGTTGGAGGAAGTGTGTCACTTGAGTTGGGGACTTTGATTGGGAATGCACTGACCCTAAACAGCTTTAGCTAGAACAGTCATTTTCCTAATATTAATTCTAACAGTCCCTGAGCATGGAATGTCTTGCCATCTTCTAGCGCCTTCTTCTGTCTCTCTCTTCAGAGGCTTCACGGTTCTCATTTTCGAGGTTCTTCGCTTCCTTGGTTAAGTTATTCATAGGTGGGCTGGAGAGATGGCTCAGTGGTGAAGAGCACAGCCTGCTCTTCCAAAGGTCCTGAGTTCAATTCCCAGCAAACACATGGTGGCTCATAACCATCTATAATCTGATTCCCTCTTCTGGCCTGCAGGTGTACATGAAGACAGAACATTGCATACATAATAAATAAATAAATATGTTTTAAAAAGTTATTCATAGGTATCTTATTTTCTTTGCAGCTATTGGAAACAGGAGTGTGTCCATGGTCCCTTTTCTGTAGGTTTGTTGGTGGTCTATAGAAAAGCTATTAATTGATTTATATGTTTTTTTAATCCTGATGCATTGTTGAATTTATTATTTTATTTATTCTTGAAGTTTTCTGTTAGAATTGTAGGGATCCATAATGTATAGTATCATGTCACCTGCAAATGAGCATAGTTTGACTTCTTTTCCTATTTGTAGCCCTGAAATTTTCTTCTCTTGCCTTATTGCTCCAGAAAGTACTTCAAGCACAATATTGAAAAGAAGTCAGAAAAGTGGGCATTGCTGTGTCACTCCTGACTTCAGTGGGATTGCTACAAGCTTCCCTCTGTTAGTGATGGTGCTGGCTGTGGGCGTCTCGTGTACCTGTATTATGTTGAGGTATGATCCCGTTAGCCCTATGTTCTCCAGGACTTTATCACGATGGTATGCTGGATCTTGTCAAAGACGTTTTTCTGCATCTATTGAGATGACCATATGGTTTTGTTTGTTAAGTCAACATTACTGATTTATATACGTTTCAGTGATAAGGCCAACTTGGTCATGGTGGGTAGTCTTTTTAATGTATGTCTGCATTCCAGTTTGCCAGTATTTTATTGGGTGTTTTTGAGTCTGTGTTCATTAGGGATGCTGGCATGTGGGTTTCTTTTTTTGCTGTGTTTCCTGGTTTGGGCATTCAAGTGAATCTGGATTCACAGAAAGTGTGTGGGAGTGCTCCTTAAAGTTTCTGTTCTTTTCAGTAGTTTAAGAAGGATTGGCTGTTGCTCTTCTTTGAAAGTCTGGTAGAATTCTGATGTGACTCCATCTGGCCCTGGCATTTTTGGTTTGGTTTGGTTTGGTTTGGTTTGGTTTGGTTTGGTTTGGTTTGGTTTTAACTGACAGGCTTTTCATTATTAGCTCAATCTCGTTTGTTATGGCTCTGCTTAGACGGTTGCGTTCTTTTGGTTTAACCTTGATGGTTTGGCTGAATCTAGAAGTTGATCTTTTTTTTACCCACAGATTTTCAAAAAACAGCTTAATGACATACAGGCTTCTAAAAATATTTCCTTATAATATTCTGAATTTCTTTGCTTCTACTAGGCCATTTACCACGTTTCCTTCACTGTCCCAGCATACTAGCTCCAAGTAATGGCAACTTTCTTAGGAGAACCTTAACTTTGATTTTGAGCCCAATACACAGCGGAGTACTCTCTGACTCCAGGGTGTATGCAATCAGTAGACTTAGCTACTCAAAGGCTAACACAGAAGTTCTTACACAAAGTCCTTGCACTGCTAGACCTGAGAGCTCTGGTGCTCCGATCTTATGAAAAGGAGTCTAAGCATCGGGAGTCTCCTACTGTCTTATTTACAGGTTCTGTTACTGATTACAGTAGAAGCCAGAAGCAGCGGCAATCGCCCTAGGCTCTTCCTCCTTACATACAAACAGCTTTCACTGCTCAAAGGATGCCTTGTTCAGCCCTTGGCAGCCAGCCCTGCTATCTTGTTTATATTTCCTCAACTGAAACCATTATACCCATAGCCACACTAACCTCTGAAGTTTGGCTTTAGTGGCTTATATAACCCTCTGGTATGATTCACTTTAGTTTCTTAAATGTTCTTCCTTCCAAACTAATAACAAAGGGAGAAGTTAATTATCAAGGAGGAACACTCACATGTTAGAAACCACGTGGGCGGTTTTCTGTTTTTGCTTTTATTTTGTTTCATTTTGAGACAAGGTCTCACTATGTATCCCTGGCTGGCCTGGAACTCTATGGGGATCATATTGGCCTCAAACGCACAGAGATCTGCCTGTCTCTGCCTCCCTGAAAACTGAGATTAAAGGGTGCACCACCATCATACTCGGCTATCACTCTATTTTAAGCAATGGAAATTTTGAATCAGTTGATGTCCAGATAGTAGCAGAGACAAAACTCTGCTCAAGGCTGATCAAAGACCCCTACTCTACACTCCTAAGCCTCTACCACCCAATGGAGATTGATTGGTGAGCAATAGAACAAAGTAGTTGTGAAAATAGGGAAGTAGAGTGACCGCCCTGATAGTGTAGTCAGTTTTACGTTTACATACATGCCGTTAACTGTCCTAAAATCCTCTAATAAATTAAACTCACTTCTGCTTAACCTTTAAAGAAGCATTTCTAAATCAGTGCTATCATCCAGCTATCTCCATAATCAATAGAGTAAGGCCAAGGGGCCAAATTACAAAAGAATTCTAAACAGAGCTGCTTTGGGCATAAGTACTAAAATAGAGAGGGTCTTTTACCCCATGGTGGCACATAGGTAAAAACTATTTTTCCTATGCCCACTAGATACAAATGCTCCTTTAACAGTCCTAATGTGCAAAGCTACCGTCCAACACTTAATGGACAGTTTTCCTCTTTGATGTTTAAGGTAAAGGAAGAAGTCGGAGATGTTAGCATCCTGGTAAACAACGCTGGCGTCGTCTACACTGCAGATTTATTTGCTACGCAGGACCCTCAGATCGAGAAGACATTCGAAGTCAATGTGCTTGCACACTTTTGGGTGAGTGGGGCTTCCTTTACAGGAGCACTTCCTGTTGGAGACTCAACTACTAGAAGTCCATCTCTAGTGATGTGACCACATTTTACTGACAGTGGCACTTTCCAAAATTAATAATGAAGTCCATCGCTGTAAGCTCCAGGTATTGTATATGGTCTGCTTCTTCTGGCTTTTTGGCATTAAGGTCTCGGGTATCCCAGGCCTTAAACTTAATATGTAGCTGAGGCCGGCTTTGAACTCCTCATCCACCTGCCGCTCTGCCTCCAAAGTTCTGGGTTCTCAGGCATGGATCTCCGTGCCTTGCTTCCAGAGTCTGAGTCTAAACTAGAGTTGCACACCTCTGTGTGATAGTACAGACGTACAGGAAGGAAGCGGAGACCACCAAGTCACTGTCTAGGTTCTGTAGCAGCAGTGAGCGTGGTGTGCTTCCCTGTCCTCAGGAGACTTTACAATACAGCTCCCCATTCAGTCACCTTAGTGTGTGTGGCTGAAGACGTCAAACAGTTCCCAGACACCTAGCTTATCAAGGAGCCCTGAGTTCTTTCTGAAGCCTGAGCTGGGGGTGATCGGAGCTGTGAAAATGCAGTGCGCTGTTTACCCTGCTTTTTCCAAGCCACTGATGTCTCCGTCTTCCTACGTTTGTGTTTGGTAACAGAGTGCGTTATCCCGTTTGAGTCTATATATCCAAAGCACACAGTGGGTGCTCAGTAAGTGTTCAGTGTGTGAATCAATTAGTAGCCACCAGAAGATCACTCTTCATGGCATTTTGAGGTCATGATCAAGTTATTGCCTAGTAATTTAATATGAATATGTTAATAAGTGTGGTGTATCACTTCTGTTCAATACATGAGACAGTTAGGGACAGTAGTCAGCAGTGTGAGTGAGATGAGCTCTCAACGCTTTCAGCGTCTATGGTCGTCTTCCCGGTGTGACATCCTGTCCATTTGTCCTAGGCTGCTTGCTGCTCTAGGCAGTCAGGGTTTTCATTTGTATCAGGAGCAGTGTTTGACAAGTGTGTCTTTGTTTCAAAGTGCTCTCCATGAGCCTGCGAACCGGAAATCACTCATGGGGTTTCTTTTTAATGAAAATTATTTCTAGACCACGAAGGCGTTTCTCCCGGCGATGATGAGTAGCAACCATGGCCATATTGTCACCGTGGCGTCGGCAGCTGGGCACACAACCGTTCCTTTCTTGCTGGCTTACTGGTAGGTGAGCACGTTTCCTTCACGGACTCCTACGCTTAGCCTGTATGTTTTCATGACTGATTAGCTTGGCTAATAATATATTTGTCAACTTTTTATATAAGATGCACATACATCTTACATAAAAATAAATTACCCATCTGCCTGTTTATACTTATGTCTGTGTATCTACACACATCTATAGTTCAGATACATTCGTATAATTTTTAGAGTTTATGTACTGAGCTTTCCTTATCCCAGCTAATGAGGACCATCTTCATCAGGACACTAGAATCCAAGTTGCCCAAATAGGGACAGGCACACAAGTCTGGGGATTAGCAGTACCATCAACTGTTCACCCCCTTCTCAGTTCACTTCACAGGCTGCCCTAGAGGTCGCTGGAGGAACTGATCCAACCAAAAGACAGTCGCTTAAGACATTTCCATGCCTTCTAGCTGCAAGGACACACAAGAATAATGTTTATTCACCATGAAGATGCCAGTAAAATCGCTTACAAAGAGAAACGGCCTTTCACAATTGACAAAGGGTGTCATCTGAGATAAGTGTAAGCACGGAGCAGTGGGTACGCCTCCGTCCGAGCTACAGCTGTGTGGTGTCTGAGACTTGCAGAAGCCCCACTGCAGTTCTCAGCAGTCGGTGTCTGGAAGCCTTAACAGTCACAAGCTCTCTTCGTTGGTCCAGTTGTGCTCAGCATCTATTCAGTGCTAGGAGTTTGACAGAGATTCACTGATGACCAGCAGGGGACCATGTTTATCAGGTGTTGTTAACAAGTGAGCAACTGAGCTTATATGCTTCAGATGAGCACAGTACATCCTTTTTCTTCTTTCTTGTGCCTCTCTCCCCCTGTCTGTCTTCCTCTCTCTCTCCTTCCCTCCCTTTATGCCTCCCTCCCTTCTATCCCTCCTCCGTTCCTCCCTTTCTCCCTCTCTTTTGTCTTTTGAGACTGTGTCTCATGTATCCAAGCCAGGGATGATCTTGAACTCCTGACCACCTTGGTTTTACCCCCCAAGTCCTGGGCTTGCAGGTGTGTACAGTGTGACTAGTCTGTGCAGTGCTGGGGAATCACACCCAGGGCCTTGTACATGTACGTGAGCGTTCTACACTGAGCCACACCCTGGCCCTGACACTGCCTTTTAATTGTAAAGCATTTTTAAAAAGCAACAGTACACACTTAGAATAATAATGAAAATGAATTACTTCAAAATAGATGTGTCCATTAAAAAAAAAAAAAAAAGGAGCCCTCTTAGCACGTTCCCTAGTTACCACTTGAAGGGAACCACACACACGGGTTAAACTTGCCTGATTTTGATCTTTAAGTACATAGACTCTCGACGTGTTTGTGAGATGTGCCCGTAATGTCATTTGTGGCTACTGTTTGATCATACATCTTCTTGCATCATGTGGTACAACATCTCGCCTGCCTGTCCTACTATTTATGAACATCAGTGATGTTTCCAGGATAATGGCGTGGGAATTAACTGAGCTCATCACGCACTGGCTTTAAGACCTTAGGCTAAGCTGCTCAGCTTTTCTGTGCTTCATTTTCCTCATCCATAAAATAGCTTAATATCATTATCTAACTTAAGACACATAACGAAAGAGCTTAACCCTGACTCTGGGATCCTGCGGGTGTTTAGTGGCAGGAGGGCTCCGTCTGGAGTTTCACTTCTACCTCCCTGTACCCACACAAAAACACAGGGCCCAGCCTGCCAGCTTCCAGAACGGCACCCTGCACACGGACTCCATCTTCTCCAGCAGCTCTTTGTGGGATGAAACCAAGGAGAGAAAGAACTGCTGGTTCTCTTCTTTACAGCCAAGCCCTCACCTGTCACTGTCCTGCGTTATAATCTTGCGCTCTTAATGTTAAGTTATTGTGTTGTGCATATTAATAATATACACGAGCGTCACTTCCAATTCCTGTGCATGTCACTGTGTACGTCACCGCTCACTTATTGAGGCTTGCTCACAATTCTTTCAGTTAATAGGAATACAAGGCTTCAGACCGGAGAGGAGCCAGAGCCGCCCTCTGACTGACTGGCTTCCTCCCTCTCACGGCTGGCTGAGAGTTCAGCCACCAGAGGTCAACTGACCTCTTTAGACTTCCAAGTTCAGCAAGACCATCATTTCCCCAAAGTCCTCCCAAACAAGCAAATTCTAGGCTCGGTATCTAGGCCAGCTTGGATCCAGTCGTTCTGTGGGTTTGGCTACCTGATAGCGTGGTGTCTGGATGCTGCCCGCCACACGTGTTGCCAATCAGAATCCTTCTCGTTCGCTACTGTTTACTTTCCGGAGCTATTGCCCAGGGTTACTATTTGGAAGCACATCTCTGATTAGTTTCCTTGGTGTAAACACTTGCAAGTGGTGCTGAATCTAAGAGTGGGCACGATGCACTTGATTCTGCTTTGATGAATTTAATGCCCCTGTCAAACCGCCTTCCACAAAAGGCCACTCTCACCTGTGCTTTGGAAGACAGAAAGCTGCGCTTAGTCTTGGTTGTTGTTGTTTGTCTGTTGAATCTCACTTTCTTAAAAGCTCAGATCCAGAGTTTTAAAGGTTGCTAGGCTCAATGATAGATGATGAAATCAGACTGTATATTGAAGGACAGTCTGAGAAAATACAAACTTTCACATTCCTTGACCATTACTTATTAGAGAAAAATGCTGTTGTGTGTACTCTGAGCCTCAACTGAAATGAGCACATTTTTACGTCCATCTCTGTCGGTGTTTTATGTTCTGGTTTCTCCCCTAGTCTCCTTTAGGCTTTTTCTATTGAAGCAAACCTCTTAATTAGTTCTTAAAAGTTTCAGTTTTACATAGTTTTGTTTTGAAGCCTGCGCATCAGAGCCAGTGCCGCCCCCTCCCCCATGCGCTAAGTCCCTCAGTGGGCCCCTCAGCCAAGTTGTTACATTTTAGCCTTTACACTGCTAAGGTGTTGCACGTGTTGGAAGTTTGTCCTTTATTTGCTGATTTGAACAGGAGCTTATCACTTTTAGGTTGTAGAACACTCAGGTCTAATTGATTGATTGAATTTTTAAATGGTTTTGTTATTTTCTGTGTATGAGTGTTTTGCCCACTTGAGCGTAAGTGCACCGCATGTGAGCTTCCAGCCTGTGGAGGCCGGAAGAGGAGGTTGGATGCCCTGCACCTGGAGCTTACAGACAACTGTGGGCAGCCATGTGGTGCTGGGAACTGAACCCCAGTCCTCTGCAAAAACAGCCAGCCACCTATGCAGCCACTGCTGCCCCCAGTTAGAATTTGGATCTACTGCCTTATTTTGCATCTTGAACCTTGATTTCTGTTTTGGCAAACCACACCTGACCGGCAAACATCTGACTAACTGGGAGCCGGTCCCGTCCTACACTGGTTAACTCTAGATGCCATTACTTTTATTTGTGGCATTTTTTCTTCCTGATTATCAAAGCCAACAGTATTTCATTTACAGCTTCAACATATTTCTAAGCTTAAAAATATAAAAAAGAAACCTTTCTACAGCTTTCTTTTTTCAAAGCACAACCTAGTTGACAAGAATGTATCGATACTTTATCTAATTTCTAATTCATTGATATTTAGAAGCATAAAGCTATCTGGTAATTTATATCACTGAACTGAACTATACACCTGAATGACAGATTCTACGTTACATGTATCTTATGCTGGTTTTTAAAATTAGTAGTGTAAGATACCAACAAATGATTGAATTATGTACCTTCAGTGGGTAACTTGAGTGCTGTATGGCTTTATATTTTAATAAAGCCCTTTTTAAGATTAGCTACCTGGAAAAAAAAAAAGAGTCTGCTTAGAGTAGTTTCACAGTATTTCCAAATGAAGAAGCTTTTGTAAGAATTGCTTTGCCTGTGACTGGCTTATTTGATAATATTTACTGAGTGCTTGTTAAGAGGCAAGCCTTAGGCAAAACCCTGGAGACTCATTTGTGACCAGAATAGTCATGCAGATTATAGTGAATGCTTAAGAGAAAAGAGCTGAGGGGAAGGATTCAGTCAGCAAAGTGCTGGGCTGGCCACACAAGCATAGCCACTGAGTTCAGATCCCCCCCTCCCTCCCTCCCCCACTTCCCTCCTCCTCCCCTCCCCCCTTCCCCCACCCTCCAATCCCCCAGCCCAGCAAATCACACCTATAACCCCAGTATTTTAGAGGCAGGGAGAGAAGACTCCCTGGGGGCTTGCTGGCTTCATGGTCAGTGAGAGACCCTGACTCAAAAAATAAGTGCATTAACGAAAAAAAAAAAAACAATTTTAAATCCTGTCTTTACACAAATACATACACACTATACACACACGCTCACTCATGCGCGTATTACAAATCTGAAACATTCTATTCTAGAAAACTATACAGTTTTCTAGAGTACTATACAGTGCAAGGGGAGGGGGAAGAAACCGGCTCTGAAGAAATTAAGCTGAGACTCAGAAGAAGAATGGATGTATACAGAAGCACTTCCACATTGGAGTAAATAATAAGCAAATCACAGTGACATTTTATGGAAGCAGCACTAATGGAAGCGAACGCAAGTTTGTTTTCTCTTTAATGCACTGAAATCCAGCTGCTTAGGCATGCAGCGTGTAGGAAATGTTGCTCCATGCAGCCATGCACTTGAGGCTCCTCTGTGCCCCACGAGCTCTCCCAGGCCTGTGATTGGGGGGCGCCCCTGCCACAGGTCAGAGGCGCTCACTTAACTGCAGACCCTGCCCCCCCCCCCCCCGTGTCCTTGAATTCACTTGTGAACTCCTTTCTTTCAGTTCCAGCAAGTTTGCTGCTGTTGGCTTCCACAGAGCCTTGACTGATGAACTGGCTGCTTTGGGACGGACAGGAATAAGGACATCGTGCCTCTGCCCTAACTTCATAAACACTGGCTTCATCAAGAACCCAAGTACCAAGTAAGCTGGGAGCGGAGCGAGACCGCAGAGCAGGCTGGGAGGGGAGCCGGGCCTCAGAGCAGGCTGGGAGGGGAGCCAGGCCTCAGAGCAGGCTGGGAGCAGAGCGAGGCCTCAGAGCAGGCTGGGAGCAGAGCGAGGCCTCAGAGTAAACTGGGAGCGAGCCGGCCACGGCACAGGTGTTTGCTGTGCATCTCATTCTGTGGCCTTCCTAAACACGTTAATCTCTGAAACACCTGATACCTGATGCGGTCCCTTCACCTTGCTTCCAGCTTTTGTAGACTGTGGGAAAACAGATGGGGAAACAAAGAGGGACAGAGGGGAGAGCCTGTAGCTATAAATACAGATTAGCAGGTGACCCGGCTAATCCTTCCTTTCTTCCCTCAACCCTGGATCAGACTCAATTACACATTCTTGTCTCCTGGAGTGCGTGGGGCACATGCTGGGCTCCTGAACCCCAGAGATGGCTTATATTGGTACTGATGAGGAGAGCATGTGGACCCTGGTCACACGGGGTGACTCTCCTGTGGCTGTGTAGCTGTTCTCCACAGTGCCCTGGAGCAAGGCACAGGCTTACAGTTCACTCACAGGGCAGGGGGCGGCAGCTCCTCTCTGCTCACTTTTGAATTGCTGTCAACTCCATGCACGGAGAGTCTTTATATTCACATTAATAACTGGCTCTCACAAGCGCGCTTGCGGCTTGACTGTTTCATGGTGGCTGCCCACTTTTCCAGGGAGCTTCAGAGTTTTAAAGTGAGTCGCCTCCATGGATCTGAGGCCCTATTACATGCCCCAGTGGTTGCAGATACTTTCCCAGGTGCGACCCCCATGGCCATTAGGTTCTGTGAGGTATTTAGAAAGGTCTCTTTTTCACCACCGTATCACTTCCTAGTAGCCTGGATGGGAACGAAAGTGCCAGGATTGGACCCAGTGCTTTGTGTACGTGTGAGGCCAGTGCTCTGCCAGGGAGCTTCACGCTCTGGCCTTTTATGGCTGCACTTGTGACATTTAAACCTTTACCTGGGTTTACTCTGGCTTACAACAGAACAGGTTACAACAACGCAGCCCAATGGCTTCCCCAAGAGTTAATGAGTTATTCAGTTCTACCTGTTTAATAACTCGTTGTTTCCTTCTCTGGCCTAAACTTATATCATAAATTCACATTTGTGCTTGGCTACGCATTTTCATTCTCTATTTGACTTTATTGATGACATAACTTTTTTTTTAGCATATTCTGCTCCCTCATATTTTGTTCTTTCTCTTCTAATTTAGCTGTGGTTTTGTTTGTGTGTGTGTGTGTGTGTGTGTGTGTGTGAGAGAGAGAGAGAGAGAGAGAGAGAGAGAGAGAGAGAGAGAGAGAGAGAGAGAAATGTATTTGAAGGGCTGGAGAGGTGGCTCAGAGGTTAAGGGCACCGCCTGCTCTTCCAGAGGTCCTGAGTTCAATTCCCAGCAACCACATGGTGGCTCACAACCATCTATAATGTTATCTGATGCCCTGTTCTGCAGATAAAGAACTTATATACAATAAATAAATCTTAAAAAAGAAAAAAGAAAAAAAAGAAATGTATTTGAAATTAATGAGGAATATGTAGGCAATTAATTCACTTGGGAAGGCGGCACACTCTATTTTAAATGTGGGCTGAGTGGAAGGCCAACACTGGACCAAAACTGAGATCTGTCTAAAAGTGGCAGGAGCCCAGGAGTCAGTCAAATACAGGTGCCCCAACTTCCGGTAGGATGGAGTCCCAGGAACAGCATCGCACGTCACCTGCCTCCCTCACCTAACATCCCAGCAACACTGAGGGAATGTCTCCTAGCTCACTGGAAGCGGTGGCTTACTGCTGCTGCCCAGTCAGGAGGAGACCAAAGCTAACACTTGAAATATGCTGTACAGAACATACAGCTGTCATAGACAGTCATTGCGCCATGAAACAGCATTTATGGTTTTTTTCTCTTTAGTTTTAACATTGGTGCATATTCGTTTACATGGTATTGCATTAAATAAGGATTTTTTCCTTTTTTGTTTTTAATTTTTAACCTGAGAACTTCTGTTTTCTTTAATTAATTTTTTGAAGCCACTAAGTTGATTTATTTTATAAAGCGGTGTGCAGGTGATCGCAAGCTAAGTAACAATTTTAGAAGATTTATACAGTTATACAGTTCACACTAATAACAGATAGATTGCCACGTGACTCAGCAGTAATTAGAAAGTAATTAGAGATGTGAAATTTATCATGGTGATTTACAATGTGGCCACCAGTTAATAGTGAAACCTTGCACTGACCCCCAGTTGATGGAAATTGTTCATCTGGAGTCCAGCAGAGAAAAATCAAAGAACCTTCCTGTCCTCTGGTCACTAAGAGACATGTGTGCTAAGAATCTTCACATATATATTTTGCAGGGAAATGTAAATTTAGTCAGATCACCTAGGTATCCTAAAACCATAGCTCGAACCGATCTCTGCCTCACATTTAGTGAATTTGTAATGTTGGTAATAAATACAGACACATTGCCACAGGATGTTAACTTAAAAATTAAATAAGAAAATGTATTCATTGTTATTACTTGAATTTGTAATAAACACTTTACACACACACACACCCCACCTACAGACAAATGCTGCCTCATGCAGCCTTTCACGGTTTTACTGGGCGCTGGGATGGAAGTCACACCCATGCTGGCACAGCAGGCGCCTCCCTGCGCGAGCCATCTCTCCGGCTCTGGCTTGTTCTTCCATGTCATATGCACAAAGGCAACTTTGTGTATCTATGTACAGTCTAGGAATCATAAATGCGTGACAGCATAGTTGGCTTTCTGAGTCTGGCATAATTCACTTAATATTATCTATCCCCAGCCAAATCTATTCTCCTCTAAACAACAAGTTTCTTTGTGTGTCCACCACATCTTTCTTTACCCATTCCCGTCGTTGGAGACCTCAGCTGGTCCCATCACTTAGCTCCTGTGAGTAGGAGCTGCAGGTAACACTGCCGTCTCTGTGCCGTGTTGGTTTGGAGTCCCTCAGGGTCATCACTGCACATCACGGTACTGATCTCCCTTCTAGGTCACATTCTGGCCTGTGTGAGGAAAGACAGTGCTTGTGTTTGCATTCCTAATGGCCGGCACATTGTCACCCGAGCTCTGATTTCCTTTTGAAAACTCTAGGCTGCTAGGTCTGGGAGGTGGAACCTCAGTGTGGTGTGTTTGCGTCTCTCTGGTGGCTGCTGAAGCTGAGCACTTTTTCATCTTTGTTGGCCGTTCGTCCTTTATTTTTTGAGAAATATCTGTTCCCTTTTCCAACCCATTTATTGCCCTGGTTTGGTACCTTGATATTTAGTTCCCTTAGTTCTTTCTACAATCTAGACATTACTAAGATTCTGCCCCATCCCATAATTTGTCCATCTGTCTATCATCATTTTGTTGTTAACTTTCCTGTGCAGAACTTTTAGCGTCATGAGACTTAACCCAGAAAGAATCTATGTTAAGATACAAGCTCCTTAGAAAACAAGAGTAAGAAGAAGCTCGTGTGCTCTGGCCTGCAGCTGTGGGTCCACCACCCTGGAGGCTAAATTCCATTCCAGCCTAGAAACAAACAGCAAGCTGAAAAGCAAGACTAGCTAGTTCAGAGAGCCAGTTCTTAACTCTGTCTGTAGTAGGTATAAAACCCTAGTTTGACCCTAAGAAAAGGAGCAGGTCAGTCTGGGGTTGGGGAGCAGAGTTAACGAGAAGGAAAGTCGTGTTCATTAAACCAAGGGCTGGCATGCCAAAATAACACGTGCCACTTCCTCTCTAGCTCAGGACTTAGATGCTAAAATAACATATTGGCAACCCGAAAAACAAAACACACAAAGAAAAACGAGCTATCTTTCTATTGTTAAAACCAGATACCTCGTTTTTAAACCGGTCACCGGTTTAACCTTGCCCCAGGGCATGGCTGCACAAGGCAAGAGCACCCTCTTCCGGCAGCACTGTATTCACAGGAGAAAGAGCACTTTTTGAAAAATGTGACCCAAGCGCTGGGACAGATGCTTGGGCTTAAGAAAGTCTAGCAGCTTGCCCACAGGCAGCAGAACGGAGCCTCAGACCCGGTGAGACAAAGCCAGAGGCTGGAGCAGCTTCTAAGTGGCTGAATTTGAAGTGATGTGCCTCGTATTAATGTTTGGTCCTTAACTCCTCTCTTAACGGGCACTCTGGTGTGGCTTATCACTTCTCCTGTTTATACATGTAACACGCTGCAAAAAAAAAACAAAAAACAAAAAAAACCGGGCTTCCCATAAAGGCTAGAGTTCAGTGTGGTCTGAGTTCATGGGAATTAAGTATTATCATGCGTTCCAGTTAAGTTCTTGGGAATTATGAATTACTTGAATTAAATAAACTTGCATAGCAATAGGGCTATTTCAAGACAGTCGCCTGCTAAATGCCAGAAGCGGAACAGTGTATTTTATATCCACCTCTACTCTATGCTCTGATCCTACTTGCCAGCTTTGATCCTCTGGCCATAGCTTGTTGTTGCTGATGATGACGACGACGATGACGATTCTTCTTCTTCTTCTTCTTCTTCTTCTTCTTCTTCTTCTTCTTCTTCTTCTTCTTCTTCTTCTTCTTCTTCTTCTTCTTCTTTTTCTTCTTCTCTCCCTCTCCTTTCTCTCTCTCTCTCCTTTCTCTCTCTCTCTCTCTCTCTCTCTCTCTCTCTCTCTCCCTTTCTCCCTCTCTCTTCTCTCTCTCTTTCTCCCTCCCTCCATCCCTCTTTCCTTCTCCTTTCATTTCATACAGTGGGCTCAGCCTCGCTGTGAAGAGAGAATGGCTTGACCTCCGGGTGCTCCTGCCTGCCTCTCCCTTCCAGTGGCTGGGACTGCAGCATGAGGCATTATACGCAGTTGATCCTGCTTTGTAATAACTCTGGGCAACAGGCTAGCTTTCTGTCACTCTGACAAAATGCCCGAGATAGTCAACTTACAGAGAGAAAACATTTGTTTTTGTCCACAGTTTTGGGATTGTCCCCTGTGAATGGCCTTTGGGCTCATAGCAAGGTACCACATGGAGGCGGCAGTCTGCAGACCAGGGTGGTCCTCACGCCTGCAGTCCTAGTACGCATTACGATGAGCATCACAAGCCAAAAGCCAGCTTGGGTTAAAGGCTGAGACCCAACCCAAAACAAAACAGGAATGCTCCCTGCCATCTGTGCTTGGAAGAATTTTTAAAAGACTTTTGTTAGTTCTCCCTTGAACATTAAAAGGAGGAGGAGGAGGAAGAGAAGAAGCCGGGCACAGTGGCTAGGATCTCCATTTAGTGATGTCTGAGTCTATGCGAAGAGCTCCAGGTCAGCCTGGGATACGTGGTCAGGCCCTGTCTGTAGGAGCAGCCTTGAATACTAATCAGATTTCCTACTGAAGACCTACTCTGTGTTCAGTCTCCCCTGGTCAGTTCCACTGGTCACCACCCCTCGGGTCTGTGTGCGTCCCACGGACTCTGGCATTTAGCTCTGCACGGTGCTCTCACAGTCGTTACTCAGCGAGGCCCTAGTAATGGCCCTACTTTAGTTCCCAGTTTTATAGTCTGTGGCTTCCACTTTCCTCAGTTATTCTGGATTAAAATGTTAATTTTAGGGTTCTTTTCAAAGTATTAGATTTAGTTTCATGCGTTTCTATTTCACTTACCTATAATTAAATCTTTACTATTTCTCTATTTGTCTATTTGTCTCTATTTGTCTATTTGTCATATTTGTCTATTTGTCTAGGTTTGGTTTAATTTTGACTCAAAGCTTATTTTTAAAGTTGTTCTTATTTTTTATATTATATAATTATATTATTTCCTCCCCCCTAACCTTCCCATGTAACCTCTGCACCCCTTCAAATTTTGGGCCTCTTTTCCTTTAATTGTCATTGGTGTGTGTGTGTGTGTGTGTGTGTGTGTGTGTGTGTGTGTGTGTCTGTGTGTCTGTGTGTGTGTGTGTGTGTTCCTTACGATTTTATGTATGTATAAATATAACCTGCTCAGTCTATATAATGTTACTTGTATATATGATTTCAGGGCTGACTGTGTGGTATTGGATAACCATGGGGAGGACTATTTCCCAGGCTCTCAGCATAGTTTGTTGCCTAAGGCTGAGGGCTTGTGAGCGATCGCTCTTTCACATCAGCATGTGTGTTGTTGCCATCCTTGGTCAGCTCATGGTTAAGCAGACTTTACGGGTGCAGCTCCTGACCTTTCTAGGAGACAGGCTGTCCCTCCGGTGCTGACGATCTTTCTGCCACCTCTTCTGCTATGATCCCCAGCCTTAGGTTCAGGGTTGTGTTGTTGTAGATGTACCTGCTGTAACTGGGCTCCACAACTCTGGACGTTTTGATGGGATGTCATTTCTGTAGTGGTCGGCATCTGTTACAAAGAGAGGTTTCCTTGATGAGAGGTGAGGACACACTTACCTGTGGGTATAAGGATAGACATTTAGAATGACGTTAGAAACTGTGGTGGCTTAGCGAAGTGGCAGTTATAAGTTGTCTGATATCCGTGACTTCACCAGCCCTAGGTTTCCAGTACCAGCATGATTGTCCTCTAGTTGACTGGGACTTAAGTCCAAGTGGAGAGCTGTGGGTCACTGCCGAGGTAAGCGTGCCACAGCTGCACCCTCGGGGTTGTCCTGTCATGCTGGTGGTGATCCATGAACATCATGCTGGGCAGGACTGTTAGCTGCTCTGTCCTTCTGAAGCTCAGATGGCTTCTTAACATGGACTTTCACATCAACCGATCTGGTGCTTTTCTTCCTTTTTAATGTAGAAGTTCCCGGCCTTGCATTCCCCTCTGGGTACTGTGTGTCGCACACTTCGCATTCCTGGTGTCCTGCAGCTTCTTCTCTGTTGCATTGGATGCGCATGCGCTGTGGTTGTGAGCCTTCCAGCTCCCGTGATGTTGCTGATTTCTAGTTCCACCCCCATTGCAGATTTCTCCCATTAGAGTCAGAATACAGTTTGTTCAATATCAGTCCTTTAACTCCTACCAAGCTTTGCCTTGTGGTCTAAACATGGCCTAACCTAAAGAGGATTTCCTATATGTTCTTGGGAGGCATATGCAGTCTGCTACTGTTAGGGGAGTGCTTTACCCACATTAGGTCAGTCTAGCTGACTTCTGGTATTTTTGAAGTCTTCTGTTTCTTGCTAGTCTTCCACCCAATTGTTTCATACACTGTTGAAAGTGGGAAATAAAGTCTTCAACTGTGTGGTCAAAACTGTATATTCTTTTCTCAATTCTGACAGTTTTAGCTTCACATAGTTTGAGACCTATTGGGAGAAAAGGCTCTTTGCACCTACAGGCAGCACTGGGGAAACCAGAAATGTTATAGATGCGAAGTTTCTGTGTGTGTGTGGGGTGTGTGTGTGTGTGTGTGTGTGTGTGTGTGTGTGTGTGTGTGTGTGTGTCCCAATAAAACTTTATTTATTTTTCAAAGATGTGTTTATTTATGTATGTAAGTGCTCTGTTTTCATGAACACCAGAAGAGGGAATCAGATTCCATTATAGATGGTTGTGAGCCACCATGTGGTTGCTGGGAATTGAACTCAGGACCTCTGGAAGGACAGTCGTGCTCTTAACCACTGAGCCATCTCTCCAGCCCAGAACATTATTTATATGCACTAAAATTATAATATAATTCTCACATGAAATGTTAAGCCATTTAAATATAAAATCTATTCTTAGTTCACAGCTCACATAGACAGGCAGCTTTCAGACTTGATCCATAGGTGAGTGTTTGCCAGCCCCTCTCTAGGGAATTAAGGAGGAGAACTTGTCTTCCCAAGAGAAAGACAGTGAAAGAGAAAAACCTCTGCCCTTCTCTGGAAACTTGAGAATGGAGACCCACCACAAGAACCACCACCAGAGGCAGCCAGAGGCACACTGAGTATGGAGAGAGGGTCTCATGTAACCCAGGCTGGCCTCCAACTCTCTGTGGATCCCAGGATGACCTTATCTTTTGATCTTCCTGTATCCCCTTCAAGTGCTGGGATCACAGCCATGCACTCCTCACATAAAAATGTGGAGCACTCCAGCACTTGGGAGGCAGAGGTAGGAGCATCTCTGAGTTTGGGGCCAGTGTGGTCTACAGAGCTAGTTCCAGGACAGTCAGGGCTATACAGAGAAACTGTCTCAAATAAATAAATAAATATTTTGAATAAAGAAGACAGCCATGCCCCCATAGAATGCTGAATTTCCTCCAACTAAAACAAGACCACATCATCTGATTTTTAGTATATCAACACAAAATCAATGATGTCTGCTATGCTGCTAAAAATCAGTTATTACAGATATAATCCTGGGGTGCCTGGTACACAGAACACACCCTAATGCTATTTCCTTCTCCTTCCTTCCTTTTATTGATTTTTAAATAATCACTTTTAAAACTCCATATGATTATGCTTAACTCATATCTTAACCATTGATTTTTCCCCCCTAAATCTGCTACTAGAAATATAGGAAAGCCAAATGATTACTACTTAAGACACAAAATTACTTTTTTAAATTACTTATTACATATCAAGAGATTTACTTTTTCACCACCTGAAGGCAAAAGACAAAAATGCAATGCCAGTACCCAGGGTCTAAGGAACACGGCTCAGTTTGTAGGGTGCTTCAGTACCCAGGGGCTAAGGAATACGGCTCAGTTTGTAGGGTGTTTTCCTAGCGTGCACAAGCCCCACATTTATTCTCCAGCACCACATGAAGCCCAGAGTAGTGAGACATGCCTGCGATCCCAGCACTTGAGGGAGAGAGCTCAAAGAAAAAGATGCATAGCCTATTTCTCCACCCAGAGGCTGGAGATGGAGGTGACAAATCGACCAATGGTCTGTGCTCTCTGTAGGGCCAGAGCCTCCCACGCTCCCTCAGCCAGAATGGGAGGTGTCTGGTAACCCAGGTGACTCCACAGCACGCCAGATCCTTCCCTTGTCCCCGCCCCCCCCTTTCCGTGCGCCTTTGCTTGTTCTGAGTCTCTTCACATCTCCTTTAAGCTGAGTTCCATGTCACTCTGCCTCCTTGTGCACAGGGGATTGTATTACACCAGGAGACTGCTCTCCAGCTTAAATATGCTTACAATAGACCACTTCAGGTCAGACGCTAAAAGTCAGAACCAACACTAAGTCATGCCTCACGCTGATCAACACTCTGCTGGCCCTGGTGGTCACAGGGACCCCCATAGAGACCCTGTTGGCTCAAGAACAGGCTGTTTTTAATTAAAAGTCTTCTTGAAGTAACTTGTCTCCTTCTGTCCAAGTAATGTGTAAACAATGCAGCATAATCCAAATTATTAGACTAAGTGCAATTGATAACCCTCCCTTTTTCATAGCTAACTCTTAAAACATTTCTCTTTTATTCAAATATAGCTCTGTTTTTCCTCTAGATATTCGTGTGTGTGTGTGTGTGTGTGTGTGTGTGTGTGTGTGTGTCAGAAAGAGTATCTCTTCTCAGCTAGTCCATAAGTAGCTGTTAGGTACTTGTATAGCAGGGCTGTGTAAAGTGCTAACAGCAGATGCGCATTTCGCCATCACATTCTGGGGAGTGTTGGTGCTCCCTGGTGCTCATCAGGTGATGCCCTGTGGGCAGCTGAAACCTGCCCTGGGAGGGAACATCAGTTCCATGGAAATCACCGAGCCCTCAAAAACTGGGAGCCTGTCCTTTGGAGAGCCACTTGTTAAACACTGGCCATCTTAGGCTGCCTTGTGCCCGTTTTTATATGTTTGGTCGTGAGCCCAGCCTTTAATGGCTGAGCCATCTCTCCAGCCCTTGTGCCCATTTTTAGATTAAGAAACAACAAGCGTTAAAACCCGAGTTTATGTTGTAAGCAGTTGAATTTCTGCTCCCCACCCAGTGGCTCAGATCTGTCCGTGGTAAGTCAGTGCTCAGTCTTCCTCCTTGTCCATAATTCCCTCCTGAAGGTTGGCTCACAGTATTGATGGCCAGTTTCCAGAAAAGTCATTGTGAGCATTTACTGAACATGATTGCATTTCCTATCAACGCAAGGATGTGGGAGAAGTTGAACTTTTTCTGAAAGTCCTTTCCTTTGGCCTTTTAAAACCATAAGACCTGAGAGTTAACCTACTTCATTCGGGAGTTGTTTGATCTTAGGCAGCGCAAGGGTCATCAAGCAACAATCAGTCACTGTAGCTCTTCCTGATGGCGGGCACCAGGTCACAGTGTGCACTTCCTGATGGCAGGCACCAGGCCACAGTGTACACTTCCTGATGGCAGGCACCAGGCCACAGTGTGCACTTCCTGATGGCGGGCACCAGGCCACAGTGTGCACTTCCTGATGGTTGGCACCAGGCTACAGTGTGCACTTCCTGATGGCGGGCACCAGGTCACAGTGTGCACTTCCTGATGGCAGGCACCAGGCCACAGTGTGCACTTCCTGATGGCGGGCACCAGGCCACAGTGTACACTTCCTGATGGCGGGCACCAGGCCACAGTGTGCACTTCCTGATGGCAGGCACCAGGCCACAGTGTGCACTTCCTGATGGCGGGCACCAGGCCACAGTGTGCACTTCCTGATGGCAGGCACCAGGCCACAGTGTACACTTCCTGATGGTTGGCACCAGGCCACAGTGTGCACTTCCTGATGGCAGGCACCAGGCCACAGTGTGCACTTCCTGATGGTTGGCACCAGGCCACAGTGTACACTTCCTGATGGCAGGCACCAGGCCACAGTGTGCACTTCCTGATGGCGGGCACCAGGCCACAGTGTGCACTTCCTGATGGCAGGCACCAGGCCACAGTGTGCACTTCCTGATGGCGGGCACCAGGCCACAGTGTACACTTCCTGATGGCAGGCACCAGGCCACAGTGTGCACTTCCTGATGGCGGGCACCAGGCCACAGTGTGCACTTCCTGATGGCGGGCACCAGGCCACAGTGTGCACTTCCTGATGGCGGGCACCAGGCCACAGTGTGCACTTCCTGATGGCGGGCACCAGGCCACAGTGTGCACTTCCTGATGGCGGGCACCAGGCCACAGTGTGCACTTCCTGATGGCGGGCACCAGGCCACAGTGTGCACTTCCTGATGGCAGGCACCAGGCCACAGTGTGCACTTCCTGATGGTTGGTACCAGGCCACAGTGTGCACTTCCTGATGGCGGGCACCAGGCCACAGTGTGCACTTCCTGATGGCGGGCACCAGGCCACAGTGTGCACTTCCTGATGGCGGGCACCAGGCCACAGTGTGCACTTCCTGATGGCGGGCACCAGGCCACAGTGTGCACTTCCTGATGGCGGGCACCAGGCCACAGTGTGCACTTCCTGATGGCGGGCACCAGGCCACAGTGTGCACTTCCTGATGGCGGGCACCAGGCCACAGTGTACAATTCCTGATGGCGGGCACCAGGCCACAGTGTGCACTTCCTGATGGCGGGCACCAGGCCACAGTGTGCACTTCCTGATGGCGGGCACCAGGCCACAGTGTGCACTTCCTGATGGCGGGCACCAGGCCACAGTGTGCACTTCCTGATGGCGGGCACCAGGCCACAGTGTGCACTTCCTGATGGCGGGCACCAGGCCACAGTGTGCACTTCCTGATGGCGGGCACCAGGCCACAGTGTGCACTTCCTGATGGCGGGCACCAGGCCACAGTGTGCACTTCCTGGTGGTTGGCACCAGGCCACAGTGTGCACTTCCTGATGGCGGGCACCAGGCCACAGTGTGCACTTCCTGATGGCGGGCACCAGGCCACAGTGTGCACTTCCTGATGGCAGGCACCAGGCCACAGTGTGCACCAGGCCACAGTGTGCACTTCCTGATGGCGGGCACCAGGCCACAGTGTGCACTTCCTGATGGCGGGCACCAGGCCACAGTGTGCACTTCCTGATGGCGGGCACCAGGCCACAGTGTGCACTTCCTGATGGCAGGCACCAGGCCACAGTGTGCACTTCCTGATGGTTGGTACCAGGCCACAGTGTGCACTTCCTGATGGCGGGCACCAGGCCACAGTGTGCACTTCCTGATGGCGGGCACCAGGCCACAGTGTACAATTCCTGATGGCGGGCACCAGGCCACAGTGTGCACTTCCTGATGGCGGGCACCAGGCCACAGTGTACAATTCCTGATGGCGGGCACCAGGCTACAGTGTGCACTTCCTGATGGCGGGCACCAGGCCACAGTGTGCACTTCCTGATGGCGGGCACCAGGCCACAGTGTGCACTTCCTGATGGCGGGCACCAAGCCACAGTGTACACTTCCTGATGGCGGGCACCAGGCCACAGTGTGCACTTCCTGATGGCGGGCACCAGGCCACAGTGTGCACTTCCTGATGGTTGGTACCAGGCCACAGTGTGCACTTCCTGATGGCGGGCACCAGGCCACAGTGTGCACTTCCTGATGGCGGGCACCAGGCCACAGTGTGCACTTCCTGGTGGTTGGTACCAGGCAACACTGGTCACATTTCCCTTGACATGTGAGACATTGTCTAATAAAGATTCTTAATATATAATAACATTTCATAATTATACTCATTCCCAAGGTGACTGACGTGTTAAAAGTGAATTTGTTAGCTCTAGTTTACCTAGTCATTTGTCTAATTGCCATTCTCAAGGACTCTATTATTTCTTGCATTAGGCAATTGTAAATCTTCAGAGGGAGCACCTTTGTGGAAAGCTTACTGCAGCATGTGGTACACGCTGTGCACTAAGTAGGTGGCAGGTGGCTGGTGTCCATGGCGGCATGTGCGGTTTCTGAGAGCCTGTGGTGGAGGCGGCTGCTTTGACCAGTCAGTGCCCAGGCCCACAGTAATTCCTCTTGTTCAGCCTCATTGAGGGGCTCTTGTTTCTGAAGCCTGCTTCTGTTTCAGTTTAGGGCCCACCCTGGAACCTGAGGAGGTGGTAGAGCATCTCATGTATGGCATCCTCACCGAGAAGAAAATGATTTTTGTTCCAGGAGCTATAGCGCTGTTGACAGTATTGGAACGGTAAGTGGCAGCTGTGTTTGCCTGCACTAGACGTCAGCATGTTCCTACGAGACTTAACCTCAGGTGGTCAAATGCAGTGATATGGGAGTAAGCTGTCAAGAAACATAGGCTGAGAGACTCTATCAATTTTTAAAGCTGAGGAGGACTGGGACAGCTACTGAAATATTTTCATGTGTTTTTAAGGCTTGTTAGACTTTCTTTAAAAATAAATTTATGTACCATATCAATGAACAAGAATGCTTCTAACGCAGTTTTAATAGTAGAATCATTGGAAAGTAAGATTTGAAAAGGAGGCCTCAGATTTTTTTTTTATTACTATTATCTTTCTGTCATTTGTAAAGCAACATGCTTATTATCAATACTTGGTGATTTCAAAGAAATCTAAAAGAGACGCGGTCTCACAGTCCAGATGAAAACTGGTTCAATTTTAAATTCTGTGGCTGAAAGCAGAAAGGGGTAGTGTGAGAAAGCTATTGTGACTGTGCCCACCTGGAAACAGTGGCTTCCATTGTTTCTGCCTCCTAAATGAAGGGCAAAACCAAGTCAAGAACCTTCTCATTCGGTGATCCGTCTATTGAGTCCAGAAAAAAAAAAAGAACCTAGCTTCTGTAAGGCAGGAAGAAAAACTAGCAAGGGACCTTGAAACTTCCTGAACAAGGCATTTCCCATAGCTGCCACAGCCTTTGCTCAGTTGGTAACAAAGTTTGAGTTTAGACACTCACTCACTCACGGCAACTAGGAGATCTCATGCTGTAGAAAACCGTCCTGGAGCATGGCAGTCGCTGGATGATTCTAAGTTCAAGGGTCTTGGCCTTGCTTGCGCTGTGGTCCCTGGATTCTAAGCACCTCTGTCCCTGAGAGCGTGTTACCCTCGGACCCCGCAGAGGGTGGCATTAACATCTCTGCAGCACTTCTCTGGTGCACGCTGGAATTCCAGGGAGCCTGGCACCTGCCCCCAGCTCTTCCAGCAACTCTGTGTACAGCGGGACTTAGATGCCTCTAAAGCGCAAGTCTCCCATTCCCCACCTGAGAAAGCTGGGTGGCCCTGAAGCTGTGCAGACAGTGAGCCTCCAGGGAGCTGAAGAAGCAAACGCCCCGCCCAAGCTCTGAGCCAGGGCGGAGGCTTCTCCCAGTTGCTGAGATCACTAGGCACCTTAATACAGGGCTTTCAGATCTGGACTCAGAAATATGTATTTTCACAAGTAACTGCTACCAGCAGCTGGTCCAAAAAGTCATATTTTTTTTAAGAATTAAAAACAAATGATTAAACAAACAAACAAACAAAAAACCTTAAGAGAGCCAAGTATAACAAGCATTCTATCACCTTCTGCTCAAAACCCAGTGGAACATGTCCTGGTCTGTAGGTTAAAAAGCTCAAGGGAAGGGAACTGCTCAGCAGCCTTTAGTGCCCAGGGTGGTGACTCCCAGACGTCCTTAACTCCAGGTCCAGGGGATCTGGCTCCCTCTGCTGGACCCAGCGGACACCAGGCACACACACCTAGAGGCAAAACACTCATCCACATTAAATTAATCTTTTTTTTACAAATACAAAAGCCTAAGCCTGGCAGTAGTGGCGCACGCCTTTAATCCCAGCACTCACGAGGCAGAGGCAGGCAGATCTCTGAGTTTGAGCCATCCTGGTCTACAGCATGAGTTCCAGGATAGCCAGGACTACACAGAGAAACCCTGGGGGTGGGGGCGGGGGATGTGGGATCTAAAGTTCACCATGGACGCTCCCTGAGCGCCATGCGCCACTGTTTGCTGCTGTTACTGTTGTAACTGCCACTGCATTGATTGAGCGAGCAGTTTCCAAATCCGGTTGAATGCTGTCAAGTAGATCACTGTATGTCAGAGCATTGGGACACATATACGTCCCGTTTGCTTTCTCAGACCCACTGGACTGTGAGACGCTTCACAGTTATCCTGTAGTCACTTTGTAGACCAGGCTGGCCTCAAACTCACAACGATCCACCTGCCTCTGCCTCCCGAATGCTGGGATTAAAGGCGTGCACCATCACGCCTGGCCCATAAATATTCTTTAGTACACACTGTAAAAAAAAAAGTATGCATGTCAGTCGATGTTCATAGCCTTTTATAGTCACAGGAGATTGTTCATAAGATGAGCTGGGCATACATTTTTTCATATACATTTAATGTCAATGCAAAGGTCAAATAATTTGTTCAGCATTATGCTCAAAACCAAGGGCCCTGCCTGCATTTCTGATTTCTGCCCTTCTCTGGGCTTCTGTGGAGCATTTCAGTAATGTTCTAAACTATAAAGCAAAGTATCAGCTCTGATTTTTACTTTCTTTCCAGCTCCAGGTTGTGTTTTTTAGCACTTTAGTATCTCAACTATTCAGTTTTGTATACCTCCACTTGGAGATCTTTTTTGGGGGGAGAAGAGTAGAGTATATTTATTTCAAAAATAAATAAATATATTTGTGTGTATTTAAAAGGCGTTTGGGACAGCCCTATTCTAGAGAAAGCTAAACCCCTTGTTCCTCATTTAAGAAGGAAGTAAATTTAAATGGAAAAAAAATTTAAGTCCAAATTATGATTCTTAATATTGTCTATCTATGATTGACTCTGACACAATACATCATCAATTAAATATTAAGCATTTTAAACAAATGTTTTTACAAATATACGTAGTATCTCTTTTCTAATTATATTTACATGTCTCTTTTAGGATCTTTCCTGAGAGGTTCCTGGGCATTTTAAAACACAGGATCAATGTTAAGTTTGATGCAGTTGTTGGCTACAAAGATAAATGAAGACGAGTCATGATTACCCTGAAAGCTGATTCACTGGGTCCACGCTGATTTCATGATATTAATCAAAATGATAGTGTTTTTAATGTTTGATTTTCTTTTTACATTGTTTCCTCGATGTCTCCTTTGGAAGCTGTGAGCATTTTCACTGCAGCCAGTTTGACATCATGGAACCAGGCAGCCTTGAGAGAGCCGCTCCCGTGGGAGGGGGGAAGAGAGCCGCTCCGTGGGAGGGGGGAAGAGAGCCGCTCCGTGGGAGGGGGGAAGAGAGCCGCTCCCGTGGGAGGGGGGAAGAGAGCCGCTCCGTGGGAGGGGAGAAAGAGCCGCTCCGTGGGAGGGGGGAAGAGAGCCGCTCCGTAGGAGGGGGGAAGAGAGCCGCTCCCGTGGGAGGGGGGAAGAGAGCCGCTCCGTGGGAGGGGGGGAGGGGGAGAACGCTCGATTTCATGGTAATAATTTCCCTGGAATTTGTAGCTCATCCACCAGGTTTCCAGAACTTGTACTGTCAATTTTATTTACAGTATTTATAATTGCGCTTCGGTTTATATAGTTCACATTTCCTCTCCTATTCCGTATAAAATCAGAAACTTTAACCTCTCAAGATGGAAGGAAGGGCTGCCCGGTGCCATTCCACAGTGGTTTCACGCGCACTGAGACATCCCATCCCATGTGTCAGCGCTGGTTCCTGAGACACCAGCCCGAGGAGGCTGGAGAGGGATAAAAGCATATGTAGGATTTCAGGCTGCGGTACAGGAAAACACACTTACACATGGCATAATAAACAGACCAAATGTCAATGCTCGGTGTCTCCGTCTGCTGTAAATAGAGTATGGTGTGACCTTTAAATTAAAGGAAAATCCCTCCCTCTCCCCCCCCCCCCTCTCTCTCTCCTCCAAGAGCTCCGTGAATGCGAAGTTCAGTGAGCTGGGACTATATGTTGAAAAACGACTGATTGTTAAGTAGCTGCTAAGGGGCACACTTTGGGGATTACCTCCAATTGGGCTGGCATGCAGCTCGGCTGGCGCGGTACTCACCTAACAGGCTCATCACACTAGGGGCTTGATCCCAGCAAATCTGATGTGGAAGCACACGCACACCTATCCCTGGCTCTGGAGCTGGAGATAGGAAGAAGTTCAAGGTCCCACTTAGCTGTGCAGTGAGGTGGAGCTCAGGATACCTAAGACCATGTTTTGGTTTTGGTTTTGGTTTTGCTTTTTTAAACAATGGTACACGCCTTTAATCCCAGCACTTGGGAGGCAGAGGGAAGAGGATGGCTGTGAGTTCGAGGCCAGCCTGGTCTACAAAGTGATTCCTAGGACAGCCAAGGCGACACAGAGAGACCGTGTCTTGAGGAGAAAAAAAAAACAATGACACTTGAAAGTGAAGAGCCTAATACCACATGATGCTGCAGTCGCAGGACGGATGGGCAGAAACAAGCACGCGAGCCTCCTGCGGGCAGCCCACTCGTTTGTGCACGGCTGGTGAATGGCTGCGTCCCTGGTTTAGGCAGAGCCCCAGGGATTTTGTCTCATGAGTGTTTATCGTGGCTGTGCTGCCTTTCCATGCGTGTCCCTTAGGCCTGGCATGAGCATGGACAGACCCTCAGTGCCCTGCTCCTCCATAGGCGCTACTCCCAAGTGTGAGGTTTCACTTTGAGATTTAGTTTGTGGGGCATGGCTTTTACCAGCTGGTAAGGAAGGCCTTCTTCGTGTGCCGTGGAGAGGGTCGTGGTCCAGGGCTCTGAGGATATAAATGAGAGCTCAGAGGGACCATGGCGTGGTGTGGCGTGGCGTGTTGGTGTGTGGTGCGTAGCAGTTCGAAGAGACCAGAGTCGGACGGTGTGCTGGTTTGGAGCAGATGGATGGAGACAAACGCCTCGGGGCTCAGCAGCTTGGTGGAGACTGCTGGCTGCATCTGTTGTTGAGGGAGATGGGTATAGCCCCAAAGACCTTTCGACCCCAAACAGCCAGGAGAAATAAAAGGCTCCCTCTCCCTACTAACCTCCCCTCTCCTTCATAGGGCTGGGGGGTTGGAATGGAGGTTGAGGCCTAAAGACCCCAAATAAAGTAGAGTTTTTTAAAAAAAAAATAGAGTGCTACACAGAAGTGTCAGTACTTAAGCTGAGGTTTATGACATCTGGTATCTTGGTTTTCCCAGCATTATCATGGAGAGGACTAACTGTTTTCCTATAACTTACTCCTCAACCTCGGTGTTTTCAGCAGAAAGTTACAACTTTAATGCTGAAGTGCTGTGAATACGTGAGTCGAATAGCTCAGCTTTGTTGACCCATGTTTTAGGTTCCTGATTTTTATTTTATGTCTGGGTATGTGCGTGCATATGTAAATGTGTGTGTGAGTGTGTATGAGTGTGTGTGTGACTGTATGAGTGTGAATGAGTGTGTGTGCATGAGTGTGAGTGTGTGTGAATGTGAGCATGTGAGAGAATGTGTGTGTGTGTGTGTGTGTGTGTGTGTGTGTGTGTGTGTGTGTGTGTGTGTTTGTGAATTGGCTCTCTTCTTCCACTATGGATCCCGGGGATCAGACTCAGGTCTTACATGGCAAGCACTTTTGACTGCTAAGGCATCTCACCCGTCCCTTAAAGTTTCTTTAAGATAATATTTCAATCCCTTAACTTTCCCCACCATGTGCATGCACATATTCAAACAATAATAGATCATTAGCTGATGCAATACTTCCAGAGTAGCTTTGAGAGGTGACGTTTCCTGTTGAAACATGGTACACGACTGCCCCTCAGATAAGCGGGTCCAAAGGGCACAGCCTGCCGGGTTCTCTGACCTGCCTTGAGCCTATGGTAGAAACTGGCATCATTTCAAAAGCCAAAGGTGTATCTGATTTGTCGGGGGACACAGCCCATAATACCTGACAGGGCTGTCTGTGGAGCTCTGTGCAGAGGCGTCTGTTTCGAGGACTGAGCCCAAGCGGGCAGGCAGCGCAGAGCCATGCCCCTCATCCTGGAGTTTCTCCTGCTGGTGGGCATCATCGTGTACTCCTACCTGGAGTCACTCGTAAAGCTCTTCCTTCCCCGGAGAAGGAAATCTGTGGCCGGACAGACTGTTCTCATCACCGGGGCCGGGCACGGAATCGGCAGGCTGACTGCTTATGAGTTTGCAAAGCGGAACAGCAGACTGGTCCTGTGGGACATTAATAAGGTAATGCATGTTTCTGCCGACCTCTTAAATTTACAAAGTAGTAGGGCGTATCTTTCTTTAGTTACTTGATTTGGCACCAGGTTTTCTTTTCTTTTTATTTTTTTTCCCAAAGTTTTAATAAATGCGCTGGAGTCCTGCTAGATCCGAGTGACAGGTGAGCTAGGTGGAAGGAGCGAGCTGAAGAGCGAAGCCATGGTGTTGCATTGTGTTGCTTTGTTGGTTTGTTTTCTACCATGGTGTACAAGTTGATGACGAGATGTAGGAACCAAGAAGCTCCCAAGCTGCTGAAATTAGGCAAGCCACGTAACTTGTCTCAATATGATTTGTTGGGCGATTCACCTGTTCCCTTCTGTGAGAGAGCATGAACCAGGGCTTAGTGTGTGCCAGGCAAGGACTCTCCCGCTGAACCACAGTCCAGCTCCAGCTTTTAAACAAGAGTTCTCAAAACAAAAACCCACGAAGAACTTATGGCAGAGACCCACAATGCCTCCACTCACACATGCACAACCTTAAAATACTTACATCTGACCTTTTGCAGAAAATATTTACCATGTCCTGAGGAAGAAGAGTAAATAGCACTTTAAGTGCTACACATGGCCTGGCATGTGGGCAGCATCGGATGTGTTAGAGTCTTCATCAGTGTCGGGCTTCCTCTTGGACATTTGCAGAGTTGCTGACCTCTGGTTTATTTATAAATGCTCTTAACTACCTTTAAATCTGAAGTCTTGTATCACTTTTCCCTAGACACGTACGATCCCACAAGACCATAAAAATACTAAAAGCTGGACTGGGCATGTGGCCCGTTGGTACAGCAAGTATCCAGCACATGCGAGGGTCTGAGCTTCAGCACTACAGGCAAATCAAAGACAACCTCCTTGACTGATGCATGCCTGAATCAGTGGCTCAGACTGGAGTGGTCCTGTCTGTCTGTTCGTTTTGCCTTTGGGTGTTTTGTTTTGTTTCGTTTGAGATACAGAGTTTCCAAAGGTTTTGTTGCGATTTTGCTGAGCTTCAGGTAACCCTCTTTTGTGTTCTTTGCCACCTGCAGTAGCACCTACTTCCCACGGCCTTGGGAACGGTTCTTGGGTGTTAGAGGCTGGGTCCCCTCTGGTGCCGAGCATCTCTGCTTAGCAGACACAAGCATTTGTGGCCATGTTTGTTGAGCTAACACACGGTCCATGGAAATGATCCTGAGATGGGCAAATCCTGCAGCGATCCTAGGGAGCGCTCTTCAGGTTGAGAAAGCTGGGTCCCATAAAAACCAACACTACTTAAAAAAAAAAAACACTAGTAAAACTATAAACAAGAATACATCCATCTAGAGGCTTCATGAGTTTTTCAGAACCCCTTCCCCAGTCTGTCTGGTGGGAAGATGCCAACACTTATTACACTTCTTTTAATCTGAAAAATTTCAGACACAGAAAAAGTAAAACTAGAAAGAGGTCATGTTAAAGATGACTTCTTCTTCTTCTTCTTCTTCTTCTTCTTCTTCTTCTTCTTCTTCTTCTTCTTCTTCTTCTTTTTTGTGCCTGATCACCGAGTAACTCAAGCTTGTAAATTCTCTTTGAATTCTTAAACTTCATGATTAAACATTTAAGATATTAAATTAAACTCTGGTTTCTCCCCACTCCCATTCACCAAGAGTCCAGCTAGCTTTCCACCAAAGCTGGCTCCTTTTCCTTAAAAGGTGAGAAGCACAGTACAATGAGCCCCTGGCTTTAAATACAGTGACACACAGACATGAAACTCAGCTTCTAGGGAAGGGAGCTCAGCAGTGGGGTGCTACAGACAGGTGACAGGGGATAAGATAATAACAGCTTACACATGTGTGAGATTGTCAGGCTGGGTGCCCATGAATAGAGTGGCAGGTTGGAAAGTGGGACACATGGGACACACACAGGACACTGTTCAGTCTCTTAGAAGAATGAAGTCATTCTGATTGCAGGACAGTGGGTGAAACTGGAGGTCATTATGTTAGGGGAAAGAAGCCAGACTCACAAAGGGAAGCATCAGCAGGTGCTAGCACTGGAGAGGCCAAGGCGAGTTAGAAGCCAGCCTTGGCTATAGATAGAATTATAGAAAAAGATGGAAGAGGGTAGGAGAGGGCAGTAAGCCCGGGCACTGTCAGACTTCACGCACATGTGTGGGAATGCCACCACGAAACATACTGTTTTGTACACTTATAAAAAGGACATGGAGATTAGTAACCTGCAGGACACAGGGGTTTTGACACCACAGAAAGTGTTTTCATGTGCAAAACTCTCACACACACAATGCACCCCACATTCTGCCATGTTCTAGATCAGTTATGAGGCCGAAGGTAAGTTCTTATTAGCACCTATGAGCCATTCACAGCAATGGGCTTTATCCCTACCTATCACCCACATGTATATTTCAACCATACTCACTGCCCACCCTCATTCTCTCATGTCCCCCCAACTCTTGCTGATCCCCTTTCTAACTGTCCCCACCCCTTGTACTTTGGTGTCCTCTGTATGTGTGCGAGCTAATGAGTTTAATTAGGATGGCTAACATGCGCTTGGATGCCGCTTTATTCACAGGAGCAGGAACAGCTTGCCTGTGGCTGAGCTGCTGAAGACGGTGACACCAACAAATTGTCACCTCTCCCACCCAATCGCCTGCCCGAGGCTCCGCAGTTTACTGCAGCTCTGCAGGTCTCAGGGCTAGCTGAGATGGGATGGAGTGAGGAGAGCAGCTGAGCAGTCTGTCAATAAGCAAGCTTCCAGCAAAAGCCAACACTCACCTACACAGACAGCTGGCCCGTTACACAGCTCCACCCAGACAGCTGCTCTATGCTGCAGCCCACCCCAAGTCTATGTGAAGGGACAGTTGGCTTCATAGTGACATCCTCATCCTTAAAGTATGTCCTTTGAGACTTTAATTTCTGCTCTGTGGTTTAGCCAAAACAAGGAGATGCAAAGGGTCTCACCCGAGCCAGGCAACCAGCCAAACATACCCATCCACTCAGGGATGGCCTCGTGTGATGACTACATCGCTGCCATCCCAGTGTGCACAGGAAAAGGCTTCCTGGGCATCCTCACTATTCACCACAGAGAAGCGGGACAACTGAGAGAAAAAAGTACGATTAAAAAAAAAAATTAAACCTCATAATAGTCCCTATGAAATCAGCTTGGAAGGAATTCAAATTTTCCTGAAACTGAGCTAATAAATAAATAAATAAATAAATAAATAAATATGAATAAGAAAAACAGCCAAAAGTGGTGAGTCGCATCTATAATTGGAACACTCAGGAGGATGAGGCAGGAGAATTGGCCTGAGTTGGAGACCTGCTTGGGGTACAACATAGACTAAAACACCAAGAGAAAGCACACATACAGATACACACACACACACACACACACACACACACACACACACACACACCATAGGGACAATTCATCTCAGGTAAGAGGCCTCTGAATTTAGGCTAAAAGTAAGCTGTCTCCATGCCCTGGACTTGTGTGTGATTCTCCTCTTAGTGAGAGTTCAGCCATTAGCTCTTGACCTTTTTCCCTCCAAAGCTCCAGAACAGTAAACACGCAGTTAAGACTGTCGGGCGTAGTAACGGCCTCCTTGTGGGAGCTTCTCGCCTCGCACCAGGGATGAGCCCAAGTGTCAGGGCTGGTCAATAGAAATGTACCATCTAGAGTCCCTGCTAGTTAGTCAGCGGCTCAGCACTTCCCTGTCAGCTGCAGGTGACACTCCACATTCGTGTGCTGTCCTCCGTGCTCAGGCACCTTTGCCGACACTGATGAGCAGCATTGTCAAGGCTTCCCTTCACGCCATGACAGCATCCCTCTTGACGAGAATCACCCACGTGTGAACCCCCAGGCCAAGCTGAAAAGCTGCCAAAGCCATTGTGTGTTTCTCTTTGCTGTGGCGCTGGTATAATTAGTCGGTATAATTAGATTATTAGTTCACATAAGGAGACCTTTGTTGTCCTCAGAGCCTGATCTTTTCTTCTCACACACAGCGAGGTGTTGAACAAACTGCAGCCGAATGCAGGAAGCTGGGGGCCACTGTGCATGCCTTTGTAGTGGACTGCAGCAACCGGGCCGAGATTTACAACGCTGTGGATCAGGTGAGCCGGGTGCAGGAGTCTGCGTTATGTGTCGGCTGACACTGAGCTGGGAAAGGAAGCGAGTTCCTAGGGCTACCTGGCTTCCGGCAGACACCTGCTGCTCGGTGAGGCTGCCATGTGACCAGCGGAGGACGAATATGGAACTTTCTTGGTGTTACTGTCCACTCAGCTCTGGCCTCTGTCACTGTTCATGTTATGAGTCAAATGTGCTCTGACCATAAGTTTGGCCCAGAGAAAATGACAGAGGCCCTATCAGCAGAAAAACTGATCCCTTTCTAACTTTTTTAAAATTAAATTTTGCATATGACTTTCTCACATACTCTGGTGCCTCACCTTTGACCATGTCCCCTGGACGGGGAGACCTGGTGGCAATCAGAGGAAGGACAGCAAGTTACCAAGAAGAGACTTGATACCCTATGAGCATATAGAGGGGGAGGTAATCCCCCTCAGGAACAGTCATAGGGGAGGGGAATAAGGGGAAATTGGGAGGGAGGGAAGAATGGGAGGATACAAGGGATGGGATAACCATAGAGATGTAACAAGAATAAATTAATAAAGGAGGAAAAAAAATTTTAAAAAAATTAAATTTTGCTCTACTATTTCTTTACTTATTTCCTCTCTGAGATTTTATTGGTTTGTATATGTTATCTAGTCTTTTATGGAAAAGGTAGTTAATGACTTTTTAGACATTTTATTCATTTTATTTATTGAATGTAGGTGTGTGCATGCATACCTGTATGTGCATATGTATGCGCACAACCCACGATGTGTATGTGGAATTCAGATGACAACTTTTGAAAGCAGGGTCTCTCCTTCCATGCTGTGGGTCCTGCGGTGTCAGGTCTGGCAAAAATGCCTTTACGCACTGAGCAATCTCACCATCCCATTATAACCATTTAGAAAGAAGAAAAGTAAACATCAAGTGCCTAGAGTAAGCCAAACCCTCTGATAAGCTACTGCCTTCTTTAATCTAATTTAAGTTTTTAAATCCCATTAGCCTCACTATAGATGAGCAAATAAAAGCTCGGAAGGTTTGACCCAGACAAAGATCGTGTGGCCAGTGGGTAGTAGAGCCAAGATGAATTACTTAACACTTAAAAAATATTTTGTCAGAACTGAAGTATTAGCCTACCAGCACAAACATTAATTCCTGTTTGTGTGAGTTAATAAGCTTTCATACTTCCTAGTAGACACAGAGCATAAGATTGAAGGTTTTAACAGAAACAGCTTAGCCTGCCTGATGACAACTTTGCTTTTGTGTGTCACTGTTTGGGCCAGATCTTTCATGTCTGAACTCTGAGACCTCGCGAGCCAAGTTAGCTGTCACCAAAGCCAGTGAGCACAGGCAGAAATCCCATCTTAAATCTGTCTTTATTCTGTGAGGTCAGCAGATTGAAAGCCTACCTGCCTGTCTTCCACGCCGTCCCAGCAGGCGGATTGCAGGGGCAGCAGGGAGGGACCAAGGCAGCACATCCCTGGAGCTCAGTCTCCCTTCTCAGCCAGCCAGCCATGGCTTTGTGACTTGTGGTGTCTGGCTGGCTGTCATTATCATCCCTCGCGCCATTCCCTCCTTCTATGTGTTACTGGGCTCAGGCAGTTTTTGCAGTGTTGAGTCTGCTTAGCTTCTGCTGGTATCAACCTCAGACTCCTTCGGTAGGAGAGTGGAGTGGTTAGCTCAGAACACACAATGTGTAATTGCTAAGCTATAAGTAATATGTGTCTTCAGTTCCTTCTAACAAAGTAAGAGTGTATGTTCTTACAACCCGTCTGTTCTCTATCGATGTAAGTCCCACAACTTCGTAAGAATTACCCACCCTGTGTGTGCATTCCCTCATTTTAAAAAGGTAAAGAAAGAAGTGGGTGATGTGGAAATCGTGGTAAATAACGCTGGCGCAATATACCCAGCTGACCTTCTTAGTACCAAGGACGAAGAGATCACCAAAACCTTCGAGGTCAACATCCTAGGACACTTTTGGGTGAGTGAGTCCGAAATGTTTCTGGCGTGTGTTTCTGGCCTCGCTCCAGTGCCAGAAACTCATTGAGTCCCCAATATTGGAGGGGGGAGGAATGTAAAGTGTGTGTGTGTGTGTGTGTGTGTGTGTGTGTGTGTGTGTGTGTGTGTGTGTTAAGTCAGGCATCTTGTAACGTGTTGAGAAGAGCCACAGAGTCTCTGGCATCAGGATTCAGAGTTCAAGAGGACACAGTACACCTTAAAAAGAGAGAGAGAGAGAAGAGACATTTGGTTTGTTTGTCGAACAAAATCTAATGTAGAGCCTGGCATGTACCAGGTCTACAAAAAATATATTTGTGGAGGCTTGCAGAGGGTTGTCCTGTGCATCTTCCTGGTGTTTCAGAGGAAACACACGTGGTGTGCATGTTTGTGCCCTCCTTTTGTAGGTGTTTACAGCTGGGAGGACGGAGTCACTGCTCAGGTGTGTGTAGATGGGCAAGGCTCTGAGAGATTTTGACATTTTGACATAACATTATCATCCACAAAGTTTATAGCTGAGAACTTCACAATCGAGTTACCAAAAATAATTTAAAAAAAAAAAAAGAAAAATCTCAAAATGTTTTGAGTTCACAGTTTTGCGCTGGTCTGTGTTCATAGCTAACCTCAGCCATAAGCAGCTGTGGGCTGAAAAGCCTGTTAGACCCATGGGATGCTGGAGCGTGCAACTATGAGCCAGGCGATTTCTTCCTGTTTGTTGTTTGTGAGAGACTGCAGTGTGGATCTCAACCCTTTGGAGAGAGCGTTGGTAGGAACTAATACGTCGGGGCCTTGATATTAGTGTATCTCCTGGAGTCAACCTGGATTTCATGACACCCTTCACCAGCCCCTCGTGTGTGCTAATGTGATTGGGCCACCGTGCCACTCACACCACACAGAAACCTTGTATACTAGTTATCTAATAATCAGTCACACGTTATACCTAGGTCACAAGACATATTTAAAAAAGGTCAGAGGTTTAGCTCCACGGTGAATTCCATTGTGTCTACACAGATGTGTAGGCAGGAGCTGGTGTGGGGGATTTCCTGGGCAGCCTGGGCTCTAGGAATTTGCATAGAATTTGAAGGATGGGTCTATAAACTTCTCATAAAGTGTTATTGATATTTCTCACTATGCAGTGAGGCTTTTCTAAAACATAACATATTGTATAATATATATTGTCTCAAGAAAGAGTCACAGCTCACAATGCATGGTGGCTGTGAACCAGGATAGAACTTGGCTGATTCTCTTTAATTGCACAGATTCCCGTCCTTTGAACCGAAACTAAGAACTGGTAAGATGCCAAGCTGCCCTTCAGTTCTGATATCTGTGCACCTCTCCCTTGACGATATTGCTCAGAGCTCAGCAGCACTTTGCTTGTCTAAAATGTACAGAGTCCTTGGGTTAACCCCCAGCACTATGAAAATAATGATAATAATGTTGTTTATACGGTATATCCAATACAGGGCTACTCAGTCCCTCCTGAAGGTTCTCAGCATGTGACCTAAAGGACACAGCTCTCCGTGCTGATGTAGACCATCGTGGTGGCTTTTCCCTTTCTAGCATTTGTGTAGAAGGAAGCACGGACTCTTGCGATTTTATTTCCAGATGCCTCCACCTTAACGGAAATGAAATGGCCTGACGTGGAATCCGCCTAATGTCTGTGCCATTGTTTCTTTTCTATTTTTACATGGACCTTAAGATCATAAAAGCACTTCTTCCATCAATGCTAAGAAGAAACTCTGGCCACATCGTCACTGTGGCTTCAGTGTGTGGCCACGGAGTGATTCCTTATCTCATCCCGTACTGGTAGGTACCACTTGCTCTTGGCGCTGTGCATTTTTTTGCACCCCAAAGGGAGGATCGGTCTATAAGCCTCTGTGCCCACAGCTCAGTAACTTGGACGTAGGAAATTTACACAGTACATTAGGATAATTTTTAGATGACTTCTAAAACAAGGACATTGACTCTAATTTTATTTAAAATAGTTTAGGCTTCTGAAAACGCCCCCAGAGAGTATGTTTCCACGGTATCCTAAAATGAGTAGATGTCGAGACAAGAAATGACACACTGGGAAGCAAAGCACACAGAAGCTAAAATGAGCACAGAGGCACATCGTGGCATCTCTCACACGTGCGTGCATGTGTGGGAGAAAGGAAGTGAAACAGCTCCGCTTTCCCTATCTTTGTCAGTTAGAAATAGGAACAGGGGCCTGGGGTGTAGCAACAGTTGAATACATTCCTAGCTTGTGCCAGTCGCTGAGGTCAATCCCCAGCACCCCAAAAGAAAAAGGGCTTCTGGCATGTTCATAATTCTGCTTAATCACATAAGAAAAAGAAAAAGGAAAGGTCAATTGCTCTCTCAGAAAACATGTGAGTAAGCAGACTGGGACAGATGAAGCCGCCTGCTCACAGGCAGCTGAGACTGTCACACCCTCATTGCTGATGGCTGATTTTTCTCACAGCTCAAGCAAGTTTGCTGCCGTGGGCTTCCACAGAGCGCTGACTGCAGAACTTGACACCTTGGGGAAAACCGGTATCATAACCTCGTGCCTCTGCCCCGTGTTCGTGAACACCGGCTTCACCAAAAACCCTAGTACAAGGTGAGGTGGCAGCCGGCTGTGCTGGCCTGTGAGCTGGAGCCCTCCTGGACAACGGAGTCTTGAGTAGGCCGTAGGGACTTAGCAAGTATGTCACCTTCATGTAGGAAAAACCTGTGGCACCAAGCTCTAGTTGCCTTCTTACGAGGGAGTGTGGGTCCCATAACAATCCTGCCAAGTGCTCAGCGTGGAGTCTGACTCGCTTTGTCAGGAGTGACCTGACACTCCAGGGGAAGCAACCATGGCTGCAGACAACACGGCATGCCCAGGGCTGGAAGTGTTCTCACTCAGGCCTGGAATGTTCCCCCAGGGCTGACAATGAGGTGTTCATGTCAGATGTGGCTCTATGCAAAGTTAGGAAGGGAGGAGCCAGACCTCGATAATCTAAAAGCATTAATTTGCATTGCTGGGTGATGTTTGCTAGTCCGCAACACAGACATCCCAATCACAGGAGTCTGCAAAAACCGCAGACTACCTCAGGGAATTGTTCAAACACTCACTCAACCAGGCCTGGGCATGCTAACCTTGGGGTGACATTTAAAATCAGTTTTCATGCTTTGGCTTTTCTCTCATCATCTTCATTAATGGGCAGGACCCCACACTGGCCATAGGTTACAAGAGTTTCTCAATGATACATGTGCGTAGGCTTTGGGTCAAGGAATGCACCCGGCCGGCTGTAAGAGAATACTACTTTTACAGATCTTAAGTACTAAACGCCTCAGAACAACCCAGCTCTACGGATACCCACACACTGGGGAGTGTACTCAGCCATAGAATATTCTCCTTATATCCAACAGGAATTGAACCAGAAGGTGTTGCCTTCCTGCCCCACCCCCACCCCCAGGGATGCTTACACACCATCCCGCCCCCAGGGATGCTGTGCACATCACCCTCACCCCTAGGGATGCTGTGCACACTGTTTTGTTTCCTGCCCCTTTCTGTCTTGTACCTTGGTCTGGTGAGGTCACAGACACACTGCTGGGCCTGAAAGCTCACCAAGGGGGAAACAAGGCATCAGCATGGGATGTAGGAGGAGGGGAGGTAACACTGAGGCAGGGAGTCTAGAACATTTCAAGCCCTAATTATTATTATTATTATTTTTAGTTTATTTATTTGCTTTACATCCTTGGCCGTAGCCCCCTCCTTCCTCTCCTCCCAGTCCCACTCTCCCTCCCCCCTTCTCTCTTCCCCCTCTCCTATTCCTCAGAAAAAACAGCCCCCATAATCCCAGCTCATCAAATCACATCAGGACTGAGCATGTCCCTCCCCCTCGTAGCTGGCAGGGCAGCCCCACCAGGAGGAAGTGATCAAAAAGCAAGCAACAGAGTCCATGTCCTGGACAGCCCCCACCAGTCCACCCTCCACCCACACCCCGCTCCCCTTACTAGAGGACCCACGTGAAGTCTAGTTCTAAATTTAGTGAAGAGATAGATTAACTTCCTCAGTTCATCAATTTTAAAAAGTATAAGTTGAGGGGCTGGGGTTTCGCCTCAGTGGCGGAGTGTACGCTTAGGATGCTCAAAGCTCCGAGTTCAGCTCGAGCGCCCAAATGAAGACGTAAAATGTCAATGGAGGGAAACTCTGGCCCCACTTTCCCCCAGGTTGTGGCCCGTGTTAGAGAGCGATGAAGTTGCGAGGAGGCTGATAGACGGAATCCTCACCAACAAGAAAATGATCTTCGTCCCGTCCTACATCAGCATTTCTCTAATACTGGAAAAGTAAGTACAGCGCAGAAGCCTGAGATGCCAAGACACAGACAGAAGCGGCGTTGTAGACTGGGTTTCAGATGTGAATGTTGCTATGGAAACACCCCCTGCCTGGAGGGAACATTAAATTTCCCGTGTTACCGCCTTACTCACTCTGCGGGGAGGGGGTGGCTGACTCCTTGAGCCTCTGACTCCCTTTTGTGGAAGATGTCAGCCATCTCTGCCCAGGTTCTGCTCAAGGCTACTGAACTGAAGGAGAGACGGTGGAAGAAGCACAGCATATAGCGACCCCACGAGGGCTCTGCGTGTGCATTCATGTGTATGTGTGTTGACATATGTGTGGGTGCATATGCATGCCACAGGTCACCCTCTCAGGGACCCCACCTAGGATGTCTATTTGGGTGTGTTTGTTTCTTTCTTTACTTTTTTTTTTTTTTTTTTTGAGACAGGGTCTCTCCTTGAGACCTGGACTTACCAATTCGGCTAGGAAAGATGGCCAGCACCAGGGCTATCCCAGGCCCTACATCCCCCAACACTGGGGTTACAAATTCTCCCCACCACGCCCATGGTGCCTTCTGGGGGTCGAACTCAGGCCCTCAGGTTTGTGTGGCCGTCTCCCCAAACACTTGGGTTCTCAATTTTTGCAGTTCTTTGTGGCAAGATGCATCTTAAATGTCTCACAATCCACTTCCACGTGATTTTGTATCACCTCGCTTACAATCCAAGAGCCTCAGAGTAGAATCATTTCTTCTTTCTATCCTGGGCTCCGTCCTGGGCTTGTGAGCCCCAAAGACAGCAAAATCCCATGAAACTAGTTCCCTCTTCACAGCTCAAAACAGGTCTCATTAAAGTTGAAAGATTCCGAAATCGGACCAGGCACGTATATGACCAAGATGTAAAAATGATTGATTATCCTGCCCGGCTCGAGAGCATGAACCCTGAGCAAGGAGACGTGGAGACTCAAAGCCTCAAAGCCTTTACCTCACTGTGGCGCTCCCGGCGGTTCGCAACAGGGGCTTTTTACTGCTCTTTGCGCGGAGCTCCTTTTGGAGAGAGACAGTCTCGTAGTTGAAAGGCCTGAGTAAGCTCTCGTCTTGCCCTGTCCTCACAGCCAGACTGTTCCCACTGCTCCGTCTCTTCTCCCATCTTCTGCCCTCCCCACAGTCACCGGCAGGGAAGTAAATCTTGGATAAACAATCCCGATGTGGTTTGAAATACAACTTTCTTTGTAGAAAGCGGCTCCCCCTGCCTCCTCCGGTTCACTCTGCATCCGTCAACTCAGACCTAACCCTCTGCCGTGCTTAAATATTCAGCCCTTGCACACTTCGTTACAGACAGCTGATAATTTGCAGGATTCATTTCCGGTTGCCTGTGTTAGCTGCTTGGCAGAGCAATATTGCTGAGAGGCAGTGGCTTTTTAAAAAGCTCTTTAGTTTTTCTTTTACAAAGTATGTATCCTGGAATAAGAAGAGGGGAAGGGTGCGGTGGTGGATCCTGAACTCTGGGCACCACAATACACTGACGTCATCTCATGTGAAATTTATTTTTGATATAATAACACCAATAACACAATTTTACTGTTATGAAGGAGTGAGGATGTATTATAGATCACTGCAGATGGGGACGGAAGGAGGGAGAGACTTAGGAAGAAACAGAGACTACACGAAAACTAAATGTGGGCCAAGTAAAGCTTCAGGGAATTTTAAAAAATTAACAACAATAAAGGAGCGCTATTATCAAAACTCTACATTGAAATTTCCCATCTTTTTTTTTTTAATGTAGGTTTCTTCCTGAACGTGCCTTAAAAGCTATAAGTCGTATACAGAATATTCAATTTGAAGCAATTGTGGGCCACAAAACCAAAATGAAGTAACCCATGCGGAGATGCGTGTACGCCCAATGCCAGGAGCCCAAACGCAGGGTCGATGCGTCAAGCTCTCTCCCGCACACGCTAAGTGCTGTGAATGTTTAAAGTGTAGGTTTGGCCCCGGCAGCCGCTGGATGAGTAAGACTGACCGTCTGCCCTCTGGCTTCCTCAGCGTACGGCTCTCAGCCAATAGAATTTGGTTATGGCAATGGGAACACACTAAGCTAATGTCTATTAAACAAAGGAATGAAAAGATAATCGGTGTGTGGTTTTATAAAAATAAATTACTAAATAGAGATGTAGTGAATAGAGAATGTAGGCAAAGGGGTAAGATAATAAAAATGTTGAGCAGATGCTGGCGAGTTGTCGTAGTGGTTTCTGTTGTGATGGGGCCGTCGGTAGAATTTTAAGTTTGCTCTCTGTAGACAGAATGGAAACTTGGCCTTATTTCCTTGCCGTATGAATTAGAAAACAATATTTTTGTATTGTTTCACAATTCCCCCCAGTGGGCAGTTTTTCTTACATCACATGAGTAAATAGTGAAGCCACTTTATTTACCTAACTTGGTAAAGCAAATATTTAGACAGAGTTATAATTGTGAAATCTCAACACCTTGTTCTTTATTTTAGAAAGACCTTGAACATGTTTTTCTTTATTCTAGTAGGCAACAACAGAAAAGTATTCAATCGTGTGCATATTGACAGCAACACGATCTCCCCCAAATAAATCCCACTATGAAGCTTAAAACCCTTCCTGGATTTTGTTTGTTTGTTTGGCTTTTGTATCTTGCTGCAGGGGACTGAACCCACAGACCCACACAGGGACTCAATCCACAGACCCACACAGGGACTGAACCCGCAGACCCACACAGGGACTGAACACGCAGACCCACACAGGGACTGAACACGCAGACCCACACAGGGACTGAACACGCAGACCCACACAGGGACTGAACACGCAGACCCACACAGGGACTGAACACGCAGACCCACACAGGGACTGAACACACAGACCCACATGGGTAAAGCAGGCTCTCTGCCTTGACCTCCTGTCCGTAAACTTCCAGCATTGTTTGCACATTTTGTATTAAACTTTGTAAGTGGAGCTCGGAGGACCCCTGGGGACGTGACAATGATCTCTTTTGCCCACTTCACTTCCCCTGCAGACTTTGAGTGTAGACATCTTCCCCGCGAGTTCCAGGTGCTTTCCTAGGTGTTTCTCTATGATAATCCTCACAGTCACAATTCTCCCTCCTGCCAGCATCGCAGCCACTTAGGCTACACCAGGGCGCACATGTCCCCAAGTGAGGCTCCATCGATATAAGTCAGTTAGTTAGAGATGTGTCACAGAGCTCTTAGGTCTCTCTGCACCTGCATCACAATTTATTGATGAGTATTTGGGGTGGTGTAAATATTTGTTTATTGTCCACTCGGTTCATGTGAACATCATTTTCGGTAACTAGATAGCATATCCTCTTGTTTGGCCCTGAACCACTGTTTTCTCTCTCTCTCTCTCTCTCTCTCTCTCTCTCTTTAAGATTTACTTTACTTTATTATTATGTATACAGTGCTCTGCCTGCATGCACACCTGCAAGCAGGAAGAGGGCATCAGATCACATTACAGATGGTTGTGAACCACCATGTGGTTGCTGGGAATTGAACTCAGGACCTTTGGAAGAGCAGGCAGTGCTCTTAACCACTGAGCTGTCTCTCCAGCTCCACTATTTTCTTTATTATCAAATGAACCATTGTTGGCCAATGTATATTATTTTTAACAGCAATAAAACATTGGTATATAATATCACGCTAGCCTGTATCACTCTAAATAAAAACAAGTGAATTTCACTTCCTCTCTTTCTTCCTAAAGTATATACAATAATTAAGAAATAAAGGCATATTTTATTTTTTTAACATAAAGTATATGAGACAGTTGTGTCCCTTCAGATGCAAGTGTTTTCTCTGGCCTGTGAGCTATCTCAGTGGGCAACAACACTTCCTGTTGAGCCTGACAGCCTGAATTCAACACCAGAACCCATACAGTGGCAGGAGAGATAGGACTCAAGGAAACTGTTGTTCTCTGTCATTTTACCCATGCCTTGGCATGTGAGCATGTGTGTGTGTGTGTGTGAGCATATATGTGTGTGCATGTGTGTGTGTGCATGTGTAAGTATATGTGTATGCGTGTGCACGCGCACATACGTTCACACACATATGTGTGTATGTATGTGAACATGTGTGTGAGCATGTGTGTATACATGGGTGTATGTATATGGGTGTGTGAGCATATATGTGTGTGCATGTGTGAGTGCGTGTGTGTGTGGGCATATGTGTGTGTGTATGTGTGTATATGAAAGACTTCTTTTTCTTTTTTTGTTTTTTTGAGACAGGGTTTCCCTATGTAGCCTTGGCTGTCTTAGACTCGCTTTGTAGACCAGGCTGGCCTCGAATACACAGCGATCTGCCTGCCTCTGCCTCCCGAGTGCTGGGATTAAAGGTGTGTGCCACCACTGCCTGGCATGTGTGTGTGAAATTTTAAGAAAACGTTGTTTTGCTCTTCTTGAGTCAGAGTCTCATCTACAGCCCTATGCTGGGCACTGACTGGATATGTAATCCAAGTGTGTTTTGAGAGAAAATCCTCCTTTCTCAGCTCTCAACTGCTGGTTACAGGTGTGTGCCACTGCGTTTGGCTGAAAATAAATACTTATACATATTTGTATAAATATTTAAGCTGCTGATGGGGAATATTCATACCCACAGATATGTTTCTCCATAAGAAAACTTACTACATGTTTACTGAGTCCCTCAAAAAGCTGAACTCTAAAAGATAAGCTTCCCAGCGACCTAAAGCATGTCTTCAGTTTTGGGTCTCACTTGGCTGGGCAGGAAAAGCAGGAGGAGGCGGAGAGAGAAGCCAGGTGGGACACCTCTGGCCCTTTGCTTCTCTGCTGAGACAGTCACAGACCTCAGGCCACACTGAAACAGATGTCTCAGCACTGTTGGCGCTGATGTCGCCCCCTGTTGAAGGCTTGATTCGGACACTCTTCCTGGGAATAAAACACAACCTAAACCCACTTTGCTTCACACTCGGAATGTAACCTTGGACAGGCACTGGTCATACCAAAATACCCCAAAGCCGTTTCCCCACCTTCATGAACTCTGCCTCCTAAGCACATATTTCATTTGTCCTAAAAAGCTGAATCCACTCTGAGGGGAGCATATCTCTGCCAGGCCAGGCTGTCGAAACACAACATTAACTTTGCTGGCCCAGAGTCAAGGTAAACTGTGATGATCGTGGGCCACTGCCAGAAACAGGCAACACATTGGTATTTTCCCATGAGCTTTAGAATTTATTGAATGTCCATAAATTCATAAGCCACCTTCACTGGCAGCAATTTGCCAAGAAGTTGTCATTTGCCCCCGGTAGCCAGCCAAACGAAACATAAATTCTTTTATTCTGATCTTAAATACAAATAACTCTCAGATCACACATTGCACCTCACTGTTACAGTGTGTGTGGAGAGAGGGGGGGAGGGGAGAGAGGGAGGAGAGGGAGACAGAGAGACAGGGAGACAGGGAGAGAGGTATGGCTAGAAAAGGCTAAAGGAGCCACAGCAGAGTCCAGTGAGCTCTTAAAGAGAACTGAGAGGCCGAGGAGGAACCCAGCTGCACGGGGCTGTCTACGGGAGGAGACCAGACTGCCGGTGGTGGTGCTGTCATGGCGCCCAGTGCACGCCACAGTTGTACTGAGCCTCGGGGTTGGTCTGAGCTGCAGAGGCAAGGTGGAGAACACTGGGGCCTGTAGAGGCAGAGGACAGAACGTGGGTCAGATAGACAAGTGAGCAGATGACTGGATAGCAAGCCCAGATGGACAGATGGCAGACGGACAAACTGATGCAATAGGCTATATCTGCAGTGGGGACAAGCTGAGCTGAAGCTCCTGGGAGAGCTGGGAGTTCTCTCCCTGTTGTCATACTGTACACACACACACACACACACTCACAGGCACACTCTCACGCGCACACACACACATACACGGGTAGCCAGATGACGGGATGGTGGCACCATGGTTGCCGTGAAGTTGGGGTCCTCCTGCCTATGGTTTCTAAGTATACCGTCGCACCCATTCTTTACGCTGCTGTGTTTGATAAGTCCTTAGATCTGGCTTTCCTGGTAGGGATTTTAATATATACGCACGTGCGTATAAAATACCAATTTGCTCTGCTAAGTTTCTAGACTGGCATCTGTTTTTGTTTTTTACTTTTAGGAACAAGTCGTTATCTCTGCCTCCTGAGCTGTGTCAAACAGACTGAGTCATGCTCCCCCTGGCTCTGTGCACTCAAAAACGGTATCGAGGCCGGGCATGGTGGCACACGCCTTTAATCCCAGCACTCGGGAGGCAGAGGCAGGTGGATCGCTGTGAGTTCGAGGCCAGCCTGGCCTACAAAGTGAGTCCAGGACAGCCAAGGCTGCACAGAGAGACCCTGTCTCGAAAAACAAAACAAAACAAAACAAAAAAACGGTATCAAGTGTTGGTAAAATGGAGTCTCTCCAGGCAAGATGCAGCCTGGGAAAACCGTTTAGACCACTGGGAGCCAGGCGTAGCCTGATCTCAACTCACAACAGCGACACATCACCCAGGGCTTGAAGAGAGGAGACAAGAGGCACCTCCGTGTGTTAAACCCCACTCCTGTTCTGTTTCCAAATCTCCCGTGTGTCATCAAAGTCCCAGTTCCCGGTGCTCTTTGGTTCCTTTTCTTCTGGTGCCTGCAGATCCAGGAAGGGAACCTTGCTCTCTGGGCACTGACCCCATTCCTGTGAGCTGCGTCTCACAGCCTAAGCACCTGCAGGGTGCTCTGCCTCCTGGAGACATCACAGTGGGAGATCAGACCTCAGCACATGAACTTAGAGGAACATCAGCACTGAATCCACAGCAAATGCTAACCTGTCCTTTCTTGGCTCAATAGAAACAGGCTTTTCCATTCAAGGACTAACACTGGATACTTTTAGAGATTTGGTACCTGATGCAACTTTGGGTTTTCAACAGCATCTGCATTTACTTTGATACTGCAGACAACTTTCAGCATAGTTGATATGGGGTGAGATTTCTTTAAATCCAAAATTATATTTTAAATAACATCTGACTGCAAACCCATTATAAGCATTTTTAAATAAGTGGAGAAATGGAGATTTTTACTAAGATCCTTAAGGTGCACACAGAGTGACAACTGTGCTCAGTTCCTGGTTTTAAGCACTTGTTTGTAGTTTTTCATGTTGCCATTTGAAGACAACAGTTGAAGGACGTGCTTGTGCTATTTTCTCAGGTTTTTAAAAATCTGAATACAAAACACAAAAGCTTTTGGTTCTGCCACTGAAACGTATTTCAAGGACTGAAATATTTGAACTGTATTTGAGGTTGCTCAGTAAAGAAACTGCTAACATGACTGCCCCATTAGGGGGAAGGTTTTTATTGTGGGTAAGAGAGAGAGAAAAAATCCAGAGGCATCTGGAAGAGTCCAGAGCAAAGAAAAAAGAGAGAGGCAAGAGAGCATGGGTGGACAAATTATGTGGATTATAAGTAGGGAACAAGTGCCTGGGGGATGGAAACCCACTTGACAAGTTCCCAAGGAGTGCTGGCTCTTGTCTTAGCACCAGACATCCCATAGTCCAGCTGGAGCTCATGGCCAGGCCTACGGAGGAACTGAAACCTAACACTCCCCAGCATCAATTTTGTGATAGTCTCTGTAAGCTACTCAGACTGCTCTTGAGCCCGGGGCCTCTAGGATACACCAGGTTCCCTGTGGTGATTTCACCCTTAATTGATCCTCTTCGGCACTCACACCGCCACCCACACGGGCACCCACAGGTGTGTTTCATTACTCTCCTAAGCGTGTATGTTTCTGTATGTAGTGTGCACATGTGTGTGGTTGTGCACGGGAACCAGGGGACCATGTTGGGTGTTCGGTTACTTTCCACCTTACTTTTTTGAGACAGTTTTTCACCAAGCCTGGAGTTCATTGATTCAGGCAGGCTGGCTGGTGGATTTTGGGGACCCACCACCTGTCTGTGACCCCCAGACTCATGCCACCTTGCCCAGCTGGGAATCCAAACCCACGTCCTTCTTTGTGTGTGACACGCACTTTACCCATTGAGCCACACACCCTGTCCCCTGCGTGCTTTTCAGTCAGCACTATCTGTCACAAGTACCCCTTGTCAGCTTGACACTTATCTCCTCAGCATCCCAACATGGCCCCCACAAGTCCCTCTCACTAGCCAGCGGCGGTGTGCACAGTCTTGATAGTGCCAACACTGTCCAAAAAGCCAGTGTCCAAACTTTACTCTGAGGCTGGAGGCAAAGTCCTAGCTGTAAGATTCTGTGGGGTAAAATAGAAACAAGAACTTCCCATATTCCTAGCTGGGTACAGTAGAGCCCACCTGCAACCCTAGCATTTAGGAGGCAGAGGTTGGTGGGTCTCTGAGTTCCGGGTCAAGCTGTCCTACACAGAAAACTCAAAACCAGCCCTATATCTTTACCATGTGCCGCCCACACAGGCTCTCCGCCCCATCTTTGCCATGTGCCGCCCACACAGGCTCTCCGCCCCATCTTTGCCATGTGCCGCCCACACAGGCTCTCCGCCCCCATCTTTGCCATGTGCCGCCCACACAGGCTCTCCGCCCCATCTTTGCCATGTGCCGCCCACACGGCCTCTCTAGCAGGCTGACTCTATTTCTTCATTACAGCTTTCCTCAGCAGAGGTTCCCTGTCGCCGGTCTCTAACCTTTGAGTTTCTCACTGTGCCTTACCTTCCCGGCTCTATGAGTTGCCCTCTCAAGTTTGCCTACATAGACTCTGACCCTATCAAGCATTTCCTGGCTTTCAAAGATTTTCTTTGACTATCTATCTGCCTGGAAGCGTACATGACCCTGTAGCGCTTTGCATGGTTCAAACCTACAAAGCCAGCATCATGTGGACAATCCCACATGCGGTCAGCACAAGCGATACCTGGACTCCCTTGGACCATGGTGGAGGGGACTGTGTGCATGCATGGCTAAAGAAATAGTCCCCAGACGGCTTTCCACCTGCCCAGAGTCTCAGAGTGCACCTCTCAAAGTCATCTTTTCAGTGAATTTATTTCTTTGCGTCTGTAAGTCTGTGAAAGACGGAGCACAGCTGACTCCTAAAACGCCTCTGAGGGGCTGTTTTCATCGTGTTGGTGAAAAATCATGGCTTCTTTTATACTCAGACTTCCCTTGGTCCCAACTTTACATGACTTTCTTTTTTGGCCAAATTGCAGTTTTGTTTTGTTTTGTTTTGTTTAAACCTTTCTACTCTCATTTTGTTCCCGAGTCTTACTGTAAACCTGTCAAAAACACAGCTAGCAATGCCAATGCCACAGTGTGACCGTTGAGCTGTAGCTGGTCTTTGCTACTTTGTAGGTTCTTCTTTTTCCCACCCTTTATTCCCCCGGCTTCACGCCCTAACACTAGGAAGAAGAGAAAGGACAGACGGGAGTGAGGAATTAGGAAACCCCTGAATCTTTGATCACAGCTGCTAACAAACCACGCCCAACCTCCCTCAACAACCAACAGCCACCGGCCCCTCGTCCCGGAGACCTCGAATTCATGTGCCCTCTAAAAAGCTCCCAGAATTCCAAGGGTCATGCAATTACAAATATCATCTGCAGCTGACAAAACCACGCCTCTGCTACAGCACGAGACAAATCCCGGTCAGCGGCTACAGACAGTCTGAAGCAGCCCCGCAGCCCTACAGCTGGGGTTAAAACAAAGTGCATTCTTAAGGATAGTTCTATATAGTTAAAGAAACCAAAATTCCAAAATTATTGCTACGCTGGGCTACCCTGAAACTTCTTCTGACGGTTTGTAATCTCAACCGTTCCCCCAAAGTCTCGACCATGGACAAGATACCGGTGAGTGTTTCACACACAATGCTGCTCTCTGCTGCGTTTCCCAGTATGCTCTCGCTCCATGCGAAACCTCAGGAACTCAGTATTTTGTCTCCGTGTTCCTAGTGACATCTGGTCCTTAGGATCCCCACCAGAATTGCCCCTTACCCTGTTAATCGCACCTAATACCCCCTCTACCCTGCGCCTCCAAACTCTTATAAAATCCTCCCCTTTATCTCCTTATCGGTGTTGTAGCATAATGTTTAAAGTTTTGCTTTGTTTTGTTTTGTTATTTTAAGTGCATAGGGGTTTGGTTGCACCACATGCATCCCGGGTACCCACAGAGGCCGGAGGAGGCTGAGGTGACCGTCAGAACCCTATCACTGGCCTGTCTCAGCCCGCCAGCCACACAAGTAATGTCTCAGAGACCTTTTATTAATAGGAAAGCTTGGCCTTGGCCTAGGCGTGTTCCCAACCAGCTCATATAACTTAAATTAACCCCTTTATTTTAGTCTACGTTCTGCCCTGTGGCTCATTATGTCTCCTCAGTACCGGCACCTGTCACACCTGACTCTTTCCCAGCATTCCTACCTCTACCCAGAAGCCCCGCCTATCCTTTCCTGCCCTGCTATAGGCCGGTCAGCTCTTTATTAAACCAATCAGAGGTGATGGAGAAGAGCGTTTCCAACATACTAAGGCAGGTGATGCTTCATTAAAAACAACACCACAAAGTCCAGCCTGTACACAGCTCTCTGCGAGTACAGAAGTCAGCATCTGAATGATAAATACAAAGACGACCCACTCACAGCGCACAAGAGATCGCCCCACCAGATCCCCGCGAAGAGAGTTACAGACAGTTGTGAGCCACCGAGCAGGTGCTGGGAATCGAACCCGGGTTCCCTTGAGGAGCAGTCAGTGCTCCCCACCGCTGTGCCGTCTCTACAGCCCTATCGACACATTTTTAAAACCTTACTTTTAATTTTTAATTATGCTTATTGGTACGTTGGGCAGAGGTGGCGTGTGCGCAGGAGTGCAGGCGCCTTTAGAAGGAAGGAGAGGGCGGTGGCCCTGCTGGGGCTGGAGAACCAAGCTTGAGTCCTCCACCAGAGCAGTTCACGCCGCTACCTGGGAAGCCATCTTTGCATCCCCTTCGCTCGAAAAAACGGTAGGAACCTGCTTCCTTCCGGTGGGTGGTTCCACTGTGTCGTGAAGCTAATCTGAAAGCGTTTATATTCTCAATTCTCCTTCATTCTCACTTCTTTTCTCAGCACCCTTCCAGGGCTATGCTTAAGATTTTTTGTTTGTTTGTTTTTGTTTTGTTTTGTTTTGTTTTTTCGAGACAGGGTCTCTCTGTGTAGCCTTGGCTGTCCTGGACTTGCTTTGTAGACCAGGCTAGTTATTTTTTAATACTAAGAAGTAGATATTTTAGAGCGGGGCGTAGTGGCACATGCATTTAACCCCAGCACTCAGGAGGCAGAGGCAGGTGGAAATTGATGTGAGTTCGAGGCTAGCCTGGTCTACAAAGTGAGTCCAGGACAAAAAACAAACAAACAAAAGTATCTATTTTAAAGAACTTTTCTAAGTACTGGGCAGAGAGATAAAAGAACTTCCCATATGACTTTTTTTTTTTTTTAAGATTTATTTATTGATTATTTATACAGTGGTCTACATGTACATCTGCAGGCCAGAAGAGGGCATCAGGTTACATTATAGATGGTTGTGAGCCACGATATGGTTTCTGGGAATTGAACTCAGGACCTCTGGAAGAGCAGTCAGTGCTCTTAACCTCTGAGCCATCTCTCCAGCCCCATGACTTTCTTTAAAGCCGTGGTCTTGCTGCCCTGGGAATAGAAAGCAGTGAGGCTTATACCAGGGCCTGGGGTGTAGCTCGGCTATAGAGTGGGTGGCTGGCATTTGTGAAGCCCCATGTTCCATCACTAGCACAATAAGATGAAAGAGACAGAAACGCACCAGAGTCGTGTACCAAACACTCGAGGGAAGCAAAACCCTGAGTCAGCAGCTCTGGCCTCAGAGCTCGTTCCTGGAGTGCAGGATGTTTGTCTGTGCAGCCCCGACCAGATCAGCACTGGACACTAACAGTAGGTTTTGCCCTCATCTCCACAGCCACCATCTGCCTCCCTACAGCCCTCTCTAAACAGCCAGCCTTATTGAGGGTTACAGCTAATGCCAGATTCGAGTGTTTAATGAGTGGAAAACTTAAACAAAAACAAAGGAGCCATCCCAGGCTGCAAATTGAGGGACCAGCAACCCCCCTGCTAGTTTAAACGTCCCGGGCCACATTGCCAAGACACTGATTAATATAATAAAAAGCCCAGAGATCTTGCTGAAAATTAAATGGGACAGGCTGCCCACAGCTTGCTGCCCACTCTCCAAGCCAGCATCTGCTGAGACTGTGACCAATTGTCTCCTTGGGTGGCTAAAGTAAGGGAACAAAAGTTCTTTGGAAGAGAGGTCAGCAGTTAACTATGCCCCCTTTGAAAACAGAAACTGTGTTCTGTTTCTAATGCCAAGCACATACCATGTCAAGTGTATCAGCCTTAATAGAAAGCAAGACAGAACTGGAGCAAATGAGCGAGAGAATGCCACTGCTGACACGGACAAGGAGCAGGGAAGCCAGCGCAGGAGAGAGTTCTCCGTCTGGCTCTCACTGCCCTCTGTGCCTGTGACAGAGCTGTCTCACACACTTGACCACTACTTAAGGATGCTAGTCAAAAGCAGCCATCCATGGTCAGGATGCTGCTCAGTGCTGCAAGACTTGCCTTGCATGGATGAGGCGGTGGATCGGAGCCCCAGCACCCCAAAGCAAAACATTCGCTGGTGTCTCCTGAGTGTTGTTAATGTTTGTGTTATATGTGTTGGTTTTAAGTCAGGCAGAGCCTTGCCGTAACCCAGATTGATGTTCACCACCACACCTAGGGAGAGAGGGAGGGAGGGAGGGAGGAGGGAGGGGGAGAGGAAGAAAAGGAGAGAACCTGAAATGTTGGAGTCTTTGAAACTCTGAAAGCCCACCTCCCTGACATAGCTCCTGCAACAAGGCCGCTCCTCCTAGTCCTCCTCAAACAGCGCCACCAAGTGGGGGCCCAGTGTTCAAACATCTCAGCTGTGGGGGACACTCTCATCGCCTTGTACAACTTTGTGTACGAGACAATCTAATTACACATTTCCCAATTTTTCTACTTTTAAACATTTATTACCTTTATTTGCATATTGTGTTTGTGAGTGTGGTATATGCACACAGGTATATCATGTGTGTTTTCCTCTGGTTCCAGAATGTCCCCGATGTCCCCTGTGTGAGGGGACACACAGAAGAATGTTCATCAGTGATTTAAATTATACAAAGGAAGAAGGTGAGGAAATTGCTAAACTTCAAGCAATTTAGGAGTATGTGTGTATGTGTGTGTGTGTAATACATATGTAACAACATTTTTTATAAGATTTATTTATTATGTATACAGTGTTTTACCTGAGTGTACACCTGCAGGCCAGAAGAGGGCACCAAATCTCATTACAGATAGTTGTGAGCCACCATGTGGCTGCTGGGAATTGAACTCAGGATCTTTGGAAAAGCAGCCAGTGCTCTTAACCTCGGAGCCATCTCTCTGGCCCCACAATGATTTTTTAAAAGGCCATGAAAAAGAAAAGCCACAAGACAGTACATGAGAGGGCCTGGGGAAGGAAGGGGAAGAGAGAAACGATTTGGTTAGATTATAATCCCACAAAGAAAGAATCGTTTTAAATCTAATCATCATGTAACAAATGTAACAACCAGGCTTAATGCCAAAGATTCCTTTCCATTCTACACATTGATTTTCTTCCCATTACCACTACCATTTCCCAGGGGCAGTTACACACAGTACTGTATTTTTCAGACCATAAGATGAACCTAGTTTTTGCAGCAGTAAAACCAGAAACATAGTAAAAATAGCAATCGGACCATAAAACACACCCTAATTTCCCCCCACTTTTAGGGGGGGAAATGGGTCTTATGGTCTGGAAAATATGATATTTTGGTGGTGGTGTTGGTGGTGGTGGTTGTTTTTAATTCTTTCAAGTACAGCAGAGGAATACAGAGACTAGAGTAGTACATACAGTATACCTGAAATTTAAAAAGGGGGAAAAATAATTGTAATAATAAACATTCAATCCATACACAGGTAGCTCCGCTGCCTCCTAAGTCTGCAATCGTTTTCTCTCCTTCAGAAGCCACTTAGGGGACTGGACAGTTAGCCCAGTGGTTAAGAGCACTTGCTAGTTCTTGCAAAGGACCCGATTTCGACTCTCAGCACCCATACGGAGGCTCGCCACTTCCTTGAGCGCCAGGCACGCGTGTGGTGCACAGACATACTTTCAGGCAATGCACTCAAACAAACAAACAAACAAACAGAAAACAAAATAGATCTAAGGAATATAAATATATATATATACATACCAGTTAGAGTACACATATCGCATTTATTTAAAGGGCTCTTATATCTCCTTAAATCTTTTTTTTTTTTCCTGTTTCATTCTTTATGACTCACAGTTGAAAAGACTACAAAGACAAAGGTGTGCCAGGGGCCAGACGCGGGACACAGTTGTATGTCCTTGTAAGAGACTCTATTTTAAGGGTAGAAAGTGAACCATTATGGTCTCAGTATTTCCCCGACCTCGCCGTGATTCCTCTGCGTGACAAGAGTGGAAACTGGCAGCCGTTGCTGCGCCCAGCACACTGGCACCGTTGGCCTTAACCTTGCGTTGCTCGGACGAGACTTGACGTAACATTTTCCAGGTTCAAGACGATCGATCCATCACCCCAGTGGAAGCTGTAGTCCAGACAGTGACACGAGGACACTTCTGGCAGATGAGCCTGCTCTGAAGTGCCTCCCTCTGAGCAGAGACAAAGCAGAGCCTGGCCCGGCTGCCCGCAAACAGCAAGAGCCTGGTTTGAGTTTGGCAGAGTGAAAGGGAACTCGGCCCAGCCAACTTCCCCATCCTGCTTTATCCATTTCAAAATGAAGTGGAAATCTTCGATTCTATTGAGCACTGAAAATGGGACCCAAAGATTTGATAAAACCCACTTTTCCAAGGGAAATAATATGGACGCTCCCGGGTTTCATAAACGTAAGCGCCGTCAGGGGACCTTTCTGAAGCAGTGGTCGTTAGTGATGAATTGTTTCGTTCTGTTAAGATACAGCGCCCCCCACCCCCGGGGGCCGGGGGCTTGGCGCATGCGCCTTTGGGGCACGGTTAAGAGCCACATTCTCCAAACTGCAGCCGCAGAAGAAGGAACCACACAAAGAGAGAACCACATCGGATGAGAAAGCTACATGTTCTTGAAGGCGGATGTGCATCGCTCTGGAGAACTGCCGGATGCCTCGAGGCCTGGGCTGCGAGGACTGAACGCACCACGGTGAAACTAAACCTGGATAGGGTGTAGTGGTGCGCGCCATGGGCTGCGCTGCCGAGGAGGACAGCTTAAGCTCACTAAAGGGAAAGTGACAGATATCACAGAACACAGTAAGAAAACCTACCGCTGTTTTTAAAACTTTTTCTTCGGAGCCCGTTTACTTCACTTCTGCGCCTTTACCAACATATTCCAGCAGAGGGCGCTCCGATCGTTTTACAATCAATTCCTTCCAAAGTTTTGGCACAGTTCTTGGGCCGGTTAATTGGCTGGTCCTGTTTACTCCAGGAGTTCAGTGGGACCTGGTAGGCTCTGTGCAATTTGGGAAGAGGCACTTTAAAGCAGTTCTCCGTGTTTAAGTACTTAAATACACATTATGAAATGTTGTTCCTCTTTCTCCTCTCCTTCCCGTCTCCCCCCTCCCCTCCACTTCCTCCCTCTCGCCCCTCTCTGTGTCCCAGCCATACAGAGCGATTCTTCATGCTTGACTTGCTATAGCGCCCACACCGGGGAGACCATCTACTGAAAGTGATGAGTCTTCCAAATATAGTTTATCCAACTCATCTCGATATTTTTATCCCATCACCTGGCAGTTTAAATACATCACCACATCTAACGTCTAGAACCTCACCGCAGACAATGGAGTGCCGACTGTGGCAAATAGTTGGCTTACTGGGGATTTTTTTTTTTTTTGGTAGCTTATGAAATGTCTAAACCAGCCAGGTGTAGTGGCGCAAGCCTTTAATCCCAGCATTCGGGAGGCAGAGGCAGACAGATTGCTGTGAGTTCGAAGCCAGCCTGGTCTACAAAGTGAGTCCAGGACAGATAAGGATACACGGAGAAACCCTGTCTCAAAAAAAACCAAAAGGAGGAGGAGGAGGAGGAGGAGGAGGAGGAGGAGGAGGAGGAGGAGGAGGAGGAGGAGGAGGAGGAGGAGGAGGAGGAGAAATGTCTAAACAATGAAGCAATACAAGCCTGAGGACCTAAGTTGTAGCCCAGGAACACATGGTGGGTGATAGGAGAGATCTGAGTCCCATAAGCTGTCCCCTGACCACACAGACTGTGACATGCACACGTCCCACCTCTTGCCACACAGATTAATGTCATTTTAAATTTTAAATAAAAAATAGTAATAAATTGAGATCGGAGAGATAGCTCAGCAGTTAAAAGCCCCTCCCTGCTACTCTCTCAGAAACTTGAGTTCCCTGCATCCACATCTAATCCCACAGGTCTGGTGCCCTCTTCTGGTGCCTGTGGGTACTGCATGCATGTGATACACTCAGGTACACTGTAAATAAATAGATCTTTAAAAAATAATAACTAAAACAAAAAGGGATGATGATGTGGTTTAGTAGTGGAGTAACTGTCTAGCATGTGCAAGGCCTTCAGTCCAGGTCCCCTGGCCCCACAGAAGAAAAAGAAGAAATGAAATTGAAAAAGATTGACTTTCTCCTGTGGGTTATCTAAAATGAAGGCAGTTCACAACGAGATCATATATCCTGCAACAATAAATGTTCAACTGAAAATTTAGAGAACAAGAGATTGCTTAGATAAGTGAATTTATTTGGATGGCACTGAAGGCATTGAGGATGCTGGCAAGAAAGGGGGGGAGGGGCAGGTCCTATAACTGACCTCATGGATAGGAGTTGGAAAATATCTGTGGGTCTCAAAAGTCAAGTGTATATTATAAAGCAAATGTGGGGCAGGCAAGTGACACTGTTTACACACAGGAGGGGTGACAGTCCACGCCTTTTTGGGGAGAAAGGTGGATATAAAGGGAAGTAGTTGCCACCTGTAGATTGGGGCAGCAAGCAGGGTGGTGGCATCTGGAAGATAGGGTGTGAATTAAGGGTGTAACGCACATTAAAGAACACCCATTTTCATTTGTAATCCCCCACCCACCCACCCCAGCCCGTAGCTTGCTACTGATTACCCACTCTCCATTTTCCTAGTCCTTTGTGATCCAGCCATGTATCAAAACAATTCAGAAAAGTGGGCGGGGGACATGGCTTAGTCAGTAAAGTACTTGACACATCCACGTGTGAAGGCCTGAGTTCTATCCCAACACCCACATTAAAAAGCTAGGTGAAGCAGCATATGCCAGTAATCTCAGCCCTTGGGGCAGGGGACAGGCAGAGGCAGGAGGGGAGGAGCAGAACCAGAAGGGGAGGGGCGGGGCAGAGGCAGGAGGGGAGAGGCAGAGGCGGGGGGAGGGGCAGAGGCAGGAGGGGAGGGGCAAGAGGCAGGGGGGAGGGGCAAGAGGCAGGAGGGGCGGGGCAGAGGCAGGAGAGCTTGCTATCCAGATCAGCAAGCTCCACCCTCATTCTCAAAAATTAAGGTGGAAGCAATGTAGGAAGACACCCATGCCTCTTTCTAAGTTTCCTCCTTCACCCCTGCACAAGCACTTTTCAGAAAAGATTCCAAATTCTGAAGATCAAAGTTTAAGGCTACTGCCTCCCAGGCAGCGCATCGAATCCACAAGAAGGATGAAGAAATATGTAGGTACAACCAACAGTAGCTTCCTGCATTTCACACACCCTTAGGCCCTCTGAACAGGACTCTCATCTTAATTCCCGAAGCCACAGAACCCCCGGAGACTACTGTTTGCACGGCATTTAGATTGTGTTAGATCTTACAACAATTTAGGGACGATTGAAAGTGTACAGGTGCGCGCTTCAGTCTTATGCAAATGTATAGCATTTTACCCTGACTCTTCGGCGTTGGTAAGGTTTGGTATTCAAGGTCTTCTTGGAACAAATCTTGTGCAGACAGAAAAGGCCGAGTGCATATGGAGCAGTGTCCGTGGACGTGAGACGTGTGAACGTGGTGCAGTGTCCGTGGACGTGAGACGTGTGAAAGTGATGCAGTGGACATGAGACGTGTGAAAGTGGTGCAGTGTCCATGGACGTGAGACGTGTGAAAGTGGTGCAGTGTCCGTGGACATGAGACGTGTGAATGTGGTGCAGTGTCCGTGGACGTGAGACGTGCGAAAGTGGTGCAGTGTCCGTGGACGTGAGACATGTGAAAGTGGTGCAGTGTCTGTGGACATGAGACGTGTGAACGTGGTGCAGTGTCCGTGGACGTGAGACGTGTGAAAGTTGTAACCGAGGAGAGCTGCTGCTCCGTGTTTTAAAGTGGGTCATTGGCTCTCTTTTAGGGCAGATGAATCACCCAGGGATCTTGCGGAAGGTGCGAGGAGGATGAAGGGCTTCTAGCCTCCTCCTTGCACAGGGCCACCGCTGCCGCCAGGGGGCGCTCTGCACAGTGTTTTCTCCTCTCCAGGTTCCAGAAGCTGGTCTCTAATCACGTCAGCCATTTCTTGCTTAGCTTCCCTTAGAATCCATCCACATCTTTATGAACAGCGCTGCTCTCACCTGAGCGTCAGAACAGCTACCTCGAAGCACCCCGGGAGTGTGAGCACAGCCTGAGATAGCTGCAGGAAAAGGATCGGGTTGCAAAAGACGGTGTGTGGGGTGTCAAATGGACAGTTATTTATAATGCAGGCTTGTTTTGTTTTTCCTAAGTAAAAATAACATTTCAGTCTGGCTGTAGTCATGTCTATCTGTGATCTCAGAACTTGGGAGTGGGGATAGGTGGATCAGGATTCAAGGTCATGCTCAGTTACGTAGTGAGATTGAGACCAGCCTGAGCTACATGAGACCCTGCTTTTAAAAAATTAAAAAGAAAACTAGTATTTCATATTAGAGAAGAAGGTCCCAGATAAAGTTTTCTTTTTTTGTTTGTTTGTTTGTTTGTTTGTTTTTTATCATCCATCCTGGGTTGGACTGGGAGTCATAACTTGGTAGAGTTCTTACCTATCAAGTGCAGGACCCTGGCTTCAACTCTCTCTCTCTCTCTCTCTCTCTCTCTCTCTCTCTCTCTCTCACACACACACACACACACACACACACACCACTCACATGTGCACGCACACACACTCACACACACTCACGCACAGGCACATGTGTGCACACAGTCCTGAGTGTCTTGGTGTGTAAATGGCTGCTTGCAGCAAGGTCGATCACATATCTTCTGTGGAGAGCTCTCCCTGGCCTCATCTTCTCCACTTGACCGTTGCATGTGGTACCTCAAGCAGCCAGGCGTACATCCAATTGTCCTCTGCTCCCGCATCACCCAAGCCTCAGCTGATGGCTACGGGAGCAACTGGAGCCTTTCAAATAGGCTGAACAACAGGCTGCTTTCTCCTAACAGTCTGCCTTCGCCTCTGAGAAGACGGGCAGAAAGGCTCCCCATGGCTCTGCTTCCTTGGAGAGGAAGTATAAAATTATAACGCTTTTCTTTTTTCAATACTGGTTTGTAAGTCCCTAGTGGGAATTACTCAGGGGATGTGAAGTGCATTCTGCATCGTATGTGCAAGGATTACAGGTACATGACTTCTAGATTGTGGCTTCAAATCACCACTAACTCCATTAAAGGGAAACAATTGCCTTAGCTACAAAGACTGCCGCATGAGAGCCTCAGCATCTCAGTGCAAAATGATGACGGTCCAGTACATTTGTGCGCATGCACACACACACACATATACACACACACACACACACCTGTGTTGGTCCAGTTGCCTATTGTCAGTGGCTTCCCTCTGTGATCTCCACGTGGCTCTTGATAATAACAACATCTTTCTTCATTAACAGGTAAGGGGCGCTCTCGTGTTGCTTATTACAAAGGGAAACATGAGAATGGTGATTTGGGAGCAGATTTGTTTTGCTTATGCAAATATTTGCTTCCTTGTGACCAGATTTCCAGGGCCTCGAAGCGTGGCAGAGGTAACCTCTAGCTGGATTTTTTTACTTTGCGGGTTCCTTACTTTCTCTCCTACCCTTCTCCAGCCTTATTAACCCCTTAACACTAGATAGGAGAGAAACGGATGGGAGGACGGGGGCGAAGTTATTGTTAGGTTGCTTCTTGCTTATCAGGGGCATCTTGTTCCTTGGGGCCAGTTTGATCTTCGCTGTCAGGATATTTAATTTCTTCTTACTGTTTCTTTGTGCACAAGTGCTTGACAAACAGCACCCAACAAACGCAACCTTGCTTCACCGGGGCCCTAGGATTTATTTACCCTCTGAAAAGTTTCCAGAACTCCAAACATCACACACTCACAGAAACTGTCTACAGCTTCCAAAACCACACCACTGTGAGAGCACCAAGGCAAATCACAGTCGCCTGCTGTGGCGCGGCCTGTTATCCTCACACCTGGGATTAAAAGGAAAACACAATCCCATAATGTTTCTGTGTTTTTCTAAGAAACCAAAATTATGAAATTCTCCTTACAGTCACCATTTCAGATGCAGCCTTCAAATGCAATTCCATGCCAACTACCCAGAGTTAGTGTAGAACCCATTGATACAAACTACCCAGCGTTAGTGTAGAGTCCATTGATACAAACTACCCAGCGTTAGTGTAGAATCCGTTGATTGAGGGCAGCACAGTCCCCAGGAGGATTGCCCTCAGGTCAGATGCCAGCAGCAGGTGCAGGAGCCTCAGAGCCCCTGCACTTCAGACCAGTCAGCAACAAGTTCAGAGGACCTCACAACTCCTTGTGTTAGGTAATATTTTAGAACCACATACAAATCAGGATTGCACAACATTTATAATTAGATTTTTTTTTCCATAAGGGACACAACTGAATACAAGCCAAATGAAAAGACAAGTGACGTGAGGCCTGGGAGGTACCAAACGTAGAACTTCCTCCTGGAGTTAAGACGTGTCATCTTCCTGGCACATCAATGTGTTCTCAAACTAAGACTTAAAGTTGGGATCCTTTACTGGGGTTTTCTTCAGGAGGCATGCCTGAGCTATGCTGCACGCAAGCTCTAGCCCACTCTACTCTGCATAGGTCAGGGGGTCAAGCTAATGTCACACGAGAGACAAGACACCTAATCTATGACAACCTGGCACCCAGCAGGCTCTCGTCACCGAAGTATTGCACATGTTTCTTTGCATGAGCCTAAGTCAGGGCTGGGTCAGGGCTGGGGCTGGCGGCTCTCACTGTACGAAGGAGAACAATCTGGGGCTGAAACACCGGCCCAGGGGGGACCAGCGGCTCGCAAGCTTCCTCTCAGTCTCCCATCGTCCTCAAATAACCTTATGCTCAAAGCTACCGGCAAAAATATAAATAATAAGAAAGAAAGAAATAAACAAACAAATATGACTGCTAAAAATCCTTCCAGGAAGGAGAAGGGTAAGGCAGATACTTCCTCCCGTCAGCTTGCTCAATGTCTTTCGAGAAATTTTCAACCAAGTCTCACGAAACACCAGGCCCTATGTCTGAGAGGCAGGTTGGATTGTATGGGTACTTGTGAGAAAGACTAAAAGGCGAATGTTCGTAATCATCCCTAGAAAATGCTGGCACTCTCTAAGGAAAATGGTAAGCGGTGTAGCTAAGAAGATTTTCATCTTATTTTATTTTATTATTTTAGATTTAGTTATTTTTATTTTATGTGCATTGGTATTTTGCCTGCATTTATGTCTGTGAAGGTGCCAGGTCCCCTGGGATTGGAGCTATAAACAGCGTGAGCTGCCATGTGGGTGCTGGGAATCGAACCTGGGTCCTCTGGAAGATCAGTTAAATGCTCTTAACTGTGCTGAGCCATCATCTCTCCAGCTCCATCTTCTTTTTATTTTCCTTGTTAAAAAAAAAAAACTTTTCAGAGACAGAGTATATTAGGAAGATATAAATGTGATGTCTGAGAGCCAGTGTAACATGGGGCTGTCTCTTAATAAATAGGGCAATGTTCAAAGCCAGGCATGGTAGCATGTGCTTGTAGTCCCAGCAGTCAGGAGGCTGAGATAGGCAGGCTGTTGAGAGTTTGAAGCCAGCCTGGGCTACATAGCAAAACCCCATCTCAACAACAGCAAAAGAAGTGCTTTTCATAATTTGGAAACCATGCACTTGAAACATTGCTATGAAAATACTTTGCCAGTTCAAATCAAAAGTATGCAGAAACCAGGAGTGGCGCATGCCTTTAATCCTAGCACTTAAGAGGCAGAAGCAGGTGGATCTCTGGGTTCAAAGCCATGCTGATCTGCAGAGTGAGTTCCAGGACAGCCAGGGCTACACAGAGAGACCCTACCTCAGGAAGAAAGAAGAAAAAAATGAAAATTTGCTTTGAAGCATCTTACATATATTTTATAAATAGTAACTGTAAATCAGTTTCTTTGTGTGATCCATGTGCTGTGTGCACTGACGAATAAACCTGGGACTTTGCACAAGGAAGGAAATGCTCTCCCACTGGACATCGCCCCTGTTCGAGCCCCCAGCTGTTCGTTGTTGTTGAAACTGCTAATTATGCGAAGTTGATAAGCGTTCACTTGCTGTTTATGGGGAGCATCGTACACATCAAGTGCTATGCTTCTCTTTTTTGTCTAAGGAACTTTCAGACAAATGAAAAAGGCAGGGAACCAATTAAGGCGCTTGTGGGCTAGTGTTACTGTAAGGATAAAAATAGGTCTCGATGTGTGTGCGAGGAGTACAGGGCAGATGAGGAGGCGCCTTCCTGATTAAAACGCCTGATATTGCATGGCTGTTAGGGTTACAGGGGCAAAGTGGTAAAAGAAACAGAAGTTAAAAGGCCTAGTCAGAAATGCAGGAACTTGAGATAGTTCAGAGAGTGAACAAGATGACCAGAAATGCATTTATTTATTTTGAGACGTTGTATATTTTATGTGTGTGAGTGTTTCATCTGCATAGACCTCTGTGCACCAAATGAATACAGAAGCTAGAAGAGCCTGTTGATCCTTGGGTGTTGTGGCTTGTTGTTAGCCGCCACTGAAAGGTTAGATATTAGCCAGGATACCTACGCCAAGACCAAGTTTTCAGCACAATGGAGATTCATTTGCCCCCAGAAGGACAGATGGCAGGGAATAAGAGACAAAATCAGGAGATAGACAACAAATAAGAAGGGACAGGAACAAGGGAGAGGTGGAAGGGGCATTTGCCCTGGAGCAGGGGACAAAGGGCTGCCTCTGGATAGAGAGGAGACAGACATATCCCATAGGCAAATGGCAAACCCCATGTTGGGGCGAGTTTTTTTTTTTCCTGAGACAGGGTTTCTCTGTGTAGCCTTGGCTGTCCTGGACTCACTTTGTAGACCAGGCTGGCCTCAAACTCACAGAGATCCGCCTGCCTCTGCCTCCCGAGTGCTGGGATTAAAGGTGTGCGCTGCCGCCGCCCGGCTGAGTTGGTTGTTTTTGATTGGGCGTGATAATTAGGTGAGCCAAAAGGGAGCTTTTGATTGCTGGACATCAGTACTGCGATAGCTGGACGTCGGCAGTCAGCTTCAGCAGGAGGTAGCTTCCGGAACGCAGTCTAAGGGTTTTTAGCAAGGCAGAGGGAATGGGGAGAAGGGCAAGGCTGCCAGAGCCGTGCTTGCTTCACTCAAGCTGCCCAGAGTCCCTTCACCCACGTGGGTACTGGGAGCAGAACCTGGGTCCTCTGGAAGAGCAGCCAATGCTCTGAACCACTGTGCCGTCTCTCCAGCCTGATGCCCAGAGATTTAAAGATATATTTGTCAGATTGGTTGCATGAGTATTCATTTATTAGCATAAAATGACCCACTCGGCCAAGGCTAGGAAACGGAGCCACTAGTGCATCTTGGAGATCGGTAGAACGCAGGAGGTAACTGCTAAATCTTTCCATTTCTCAGTTTTGGTTTTTTGAGGCAGGCTTTCATATACAGTAGCCCAGGTTAGCCCAAGGCTGTCATTACGTAGCCCAAGCTGGTCTGGAGCTCTTGCTCTGCCTCCTGAATGCTGGGATTCAGTAACTCCTGGTTATGGAAGTAATTGTTCAGGCAAGTGTAAGCCAGTAAAGATTGGCGTGGAGGAGGGGGTGGTAGCAGGTGATGGGTGGACGGGAAGGGACGCAAGCCAGCGGCTCGGCCACAGCTGGGAGGTGATGCATCTCGATGGTCCGTTTTCCCACTGAGACGTTCAGCAACTCGGTCCAGACCCACCTGCTGCCTACAAGCTTTATCTCCGTTGCAGACAAGATAAAACTGCCTTCTTGATTAAGCTTTCCAAATCCATCGGCAGACAGTATCTGAAATATCTGTGGAGGTTTAAAAGCCGTTTACGCCAGGAATCGAGATAAAGACTTAAAATATAAAATGCTAATGCCGACTGGGATTTAACAGTACCATTTATTCCCCCACTAAGTACAATTAATGACGCAGGAAATATCGTTGTGTCGTTCCTAGTTTTAATTTGTAGAGCTCAGGGAAGAGTAGTCAAAAATCCTTTGCTTATGGACCAACTTGGGTATCCTCAAATGAAGAGAGAGAGGAAAAAAAAAAAAACAAATAAACGCTGTGAAAAGACTCTAGGTTTTGGTTTATCTTGTTTTATAAAACCTATATTTTAAAAATAATTAGGTGAAACCATTGTTATTGCTGTATCCCTTTTTAGCAGAGGGCTACCCCTCCCCCTCTTTTGTTGCTATTTGGTATGAATATTTAACTCTTTTTTAAATGTTTTTTTGTCCGACCCTGCTATGCCGACAGAATTTATTCCCACTGTACTGAAGTAGGTGGCCGAAACAGCTTAAGGGGGAAGGGTGAATCGGGGCTCTGCGTTTGAGAGACGGAAGAGGAGGCCTTCTGGGCCCTGGCTGGCGTTAGTAGGACGGGTGGAGCGGCCCTTGATCACACCTGTCGCCCTTTCAGGCCCAGCTGGGGGCTCTTTAGTTTGCGGGGGGTGTGGGGGGGGGGGAGATCCAATTTGTGTCTTCGTGCCTCAGCCACGCCAACAGCTGAGATCACCTTGCTGAACCAAGCCACCCAGTGTATGGTGGACTTTCTTACACGTTTTGGACATCCTGAAAACTTTGGAAATAGGGTTCAGGGGAATATCCTAGAATGTTCCCTAGTTGTCTTTTCCTACATTTACAGGGATTTTATTGAGCATTTGGCTTATCTTACCATTTTTTACTGATAATTGTGTTTAACTCTCGGTACTTAGTTCAGTTACTTCCTTAGTTTTTAGACACAAGTTGTTTTCCAATGTATTTCTCAGAGCACGCGATGAAACTGATAAAAACAGACATAAAACCTGGCATATTCGCAGTGCAGGGGATAGATACCGGTAGAAACAGAAGCGACATCGCACCACCTCAGAGCGCGTGCCCGCGGGCGCGCTCCCCGGGGAGGCAGCCGAAAACTACATTTCCCAGAGTGCCGCGCTCCGCCGGGCCGGGCACGAGCAGGCGGGCGAGCAAGCAAGTGGGCGAGCGAGCGAGCGGGCTCGTCCGCGGGGTGTCCGAGCGGGGCTGGCGCGGCGCCGGCGCGGAGCGGGTGTGGCGGCTCGGCCTGCGCGGCGGGCTCGGACTGCGAGGTAACCGCCGCGTCGTCCTGCGCGCCGGACTCTGCGGGGGGCGGCCACCCGCGTTCGCCTCGGCCGGGGGTGGTCGGGCGGGCACCCGGACGGGCCTCGGGGGCGCAGGTGCCCGGTGTCCGTGGCGGGCGGCCTGCGGGGTGTCCCCTCCGCGGGGCTCCCGGGGCTCCTGCGGAAACCGCACCCGGCCGGGCGGCGCCGCTCCGGGATGAGCTCGCGGCTTTCTCCAGGGGGTCCCCGATTTGTTTGGGGTTCCGAGCCGGTTCCCAGTCTTGCACGGTCCTGACGTTCCGGTTTGGGGAGCTTGTTACGTTCGTTTTCCTCCAGGCGGTGTTTAATGTCATGCTTTTGGTGGAGACCTCGCAGTTTTGGATACTAACCTGCTTTAATTGCCTTCCTTTAGATTTTGCGTCTTACCTTAAGGTATTGTTAGCGTAGGAGGATACTTTGGGCAAGGGTCCTCCTTAGAACCTGGGTTGGCACAAGTAATTAACCTGCCAGGTGCACGTGGGCTTTCTCGTTCTTTTTTTTTTTTTTTTTAAATACTGTTTTTCTTCTTACATAATTGTTTTCAGTCTTGTTTCTCCATCTTCCACGAGCCCTGGCCATGCTAAGGGGCGGGTGGTATTCGCTTGGCTGAGCACAGACCCTCTGCTAATGCTAGCGGCGCCTGTGAACTGCGTGCAGGTAGCTTTGCCATTTGGTTTTGCTTTTACGCCTGCTTCCTCGTGGCACCTTTTTTGGTTTGTCAGTCAAACAAACTGACCTACTTAAAACTTTAGTCATGTTCCCTTGAAAGTACCAAATAGTAGGAATACAAATATAAAAAGAAACACAAGCCGCTGCATTCAGCTGTGTGTGCTTAGAATCATATTCTTTTATTTCCACCCCGAGCCGGCCCCCGGGGCCTTGTGCTTGCTCGGAGAACACAACTCTGAATACATTCCCAGTTCCGCATTTTTACATTAAAACTATCCTTTCAGCATTTGATACTGTTGGTGCTATTGCTTTGTAACGTTGTATAGTCCGTAATGATTCCAGATCCTAACTTAAAAATCACAGTAATTAAATAGAGTGTATACTTCCCTGTCCCTATAGAAACGCAAGTTCGAAACCAGCCTGGGCCGTGTGGGCCCCTGTCTCAAAACAGCAGGAGGAAAAAAAAAAAAAAAAAAAAAGAAGAAGAAGAAGAAGAAGAAAGAAAAGAAACCCCAAAGTTGATATTTACATTTTCCCTCCCTCCCTCCCTCCCTCCCTCCCTCCCTCCCTCCCTCCCTCCCTCTCTTCCTTCCTTTCAGCATTTCCAGACAGGGTTTCTCTGTGTAGCCTTGGCTGCCTGAGATAGAATTCACTCTATAGACCAGGCTGGCCTCAAACTCAACAATGATCCCCCTGTCTCTGCCACCCTGAGTGCTGGGGTTAAAGACATGCGCCACCATGCCCAGCTTAAGCTTTCTATTTCTTATATTTATATATAAAAAGCTAAAGACATGAGCAAGAACAAATGTTTTATCAAACAACAAAATGCCATGGTTTTTCAGTGGTAGGCTTTTTAGTGTAATTTCTTTTTCTGGAAAAAGTTTTATATTAACTAATGAAGCAAGAGGAAATTAAATATTTAAAATTTTTCATTAAGAAACATTTTGTGCAATGCTGGAGATCAAATTCAGTTGAATATTTAAAATACACTAATTACTGTTTACTGCTTCCATATTTTATGTGTGGTTTGCCCGTCTGTTTGCTCTGCTCTGAGGAGAGCATAATAGTGGACTGAGCTCACATCTGCAATTAGTTCTGGGTTAAAATTCCTGCTCTCCACTCATTGGCTGTTTCATTATGATAAGTTGTTATCTGAACCTGTTGCCTTAGCTGTGGAAGGGGTAAAAATACCGCCTGCCTCTGCCTTCCTGGGGTCTTGAGGGTCACTGTATGTGGAGGCATCTTATACCCCACAGTCTACAAGCCCGGGTCACTGTGGGGGGGACATTCTGTACCCCACAGTCTACAAGCCCGAGTCGCTGTGGGGGACACTCTGTACCCCTCAGTCTACAAGCCCCGGTCACTGTGGGGGACACTCTGTACCCCACAGTCTACAAGCCAGGGTCACTGTGGGGGACACTCTGTACCCCTCAGTCTACAAGCCCCGGTCACTGTGGGGGGACATTCTGTACCCCATAGTCTACAAGCCCGGGTCACTGTGGGGGGGCATTCTGTACCCCACAGTCTACAACAGTCTACAAGCCGGGGTCACTGTGGGGGGACACTCTGTACCCCACAGTCTACAAGCCCGGGTCACTGTGGGGGGCACATTCTGTACCCCACAGTCTACAAGCCCGAGTCACTGTGGGGGACACTCTGTACCCCTCAGTCTACAAGCCCGGGTCACTGTGGGGGACACTCTGTACCCCACAGTCTACAAGCCGGGGTCACTGTGGGGGGACACTCTGTATCCCACAGTCTACAAGCCCGGGTCACTGTGGGGGGACATTCTGTACCCCTCAGTCTACAAGCCCGGGTCACTGTGGGGGACATTCTGTACCCCTCAGTCTACAAGCCCGGGTCACTGTGGGGGGGGACATTCTGTACCCCTCAGTCTACAAGCCCGGGTCACTGTGGTTGGGCATTCTGTACCCCTCAGTCTACAAGCCCGGGTCACTGTGGGGGGGGACATTCTGTACCCCACAGTCTACAAGCCTTGGTCACTGTGGGGGGGGGACATTCTGTACCCCTCAGTCTACAAGCCCGGGTCACTATGGAGGGGACATTCTGTACCCCATAGTCTACAAGCCCGGGTCACATGTTGCATTTAAGATGCACCAAGCACAACTTGCTGCCTGGTGGCCAGTGCTTTGTGACATGGTCACCTTGGTTTTGCCTTTGAAGGATTGGCTGTACTCGAGTATCATTACTTGACTGCATCTCTACTTTATTATTTGCTTATGATTTGTTTAGTTAGAGGTAGAATTCTGAGGGACTGGAGACACGCCCCTCCCGCGTGGTTCTTATTCCGAATCTGTAGCGTTCCTGCAGCCTACAGGTAACCTCCCAGGAGCCTAAGAATCCTGTGTGTATTTGTGTTTTCTGGAGAGTAGACCAGGTTCAACAGATACTCAAAGGGCTTTATAGTCCTCTTCCCCTCAAAGGCTCTTTTCTCCCTCCTTGTTTTATTTTCAAGACAATATCTTGCTTATGTCGTCTGGGCTGACGCTGAGCCTCACACCTCCTACCTCGCCTTGCCAAGTTCCTGGCCAGGTGTTTGGAATCACACACACAGTGGCTGGGTGTCGAGGGTTGAATGTGGGGAGGCAAGCCCAGTACTGCCAAGCTACGCTATGCGTGCACACATTCCCGCGCATCCTCCCTCCCCCTCAGCCCTCCTCCACTGCCAGGCTCCAAGAACTTCAGTGTCTCCAAGCTTTCTTTTCTAGAAAACTTGCAGATTTTTAAAATGGGAGTGGGGTGGTAGAGGAGGGACATTTGAAGTAGAGTGCTCCCTTCCCTCCAGAAGTGAGTGGAAGGTGATGTTTATGACACGGGCCTCCTAGAGGCAAGGCCACTGACTGGTCCTTAGCATAGGCTATTGCTAGAATGCTAGTCAGGCTGTCGTTGTCAGGTGTCTACCTGCTGTGCCTGTCAGCTGGGGCGGCCATTAGAGTCCGTGACCCAGGACTGCCTTATAGCCCAGCGTGCTTGAATATTATTTTAAATGCTAAGAGACAACTTGGTTTGTTTTAAAATTTGGGCATTCTTGTTCTCAGTAGAATACCAAATGCTAGGAAAATTACTTTACCTTTCAAAGTAGATATTCATGTAGCAAAAATATTATGTAATATTATTGTATGTACAAAATAAAAGTTTGTACCAACCAGTTGGTGGTTATCTTGACATTCAGTACTGTTGGTTTGGAAGTAACATATTTTACAGAAAATTTTAACTGTCTTATATAGATCTATTACGAGATAGTAATTTATGGTTTTAATTTGATAGAGTTTAATCTTGGGAGTTCTAGCATCAGCCTATTTCTAAGTTTGAATTCACTCTTACAGTAGAGTTTAGAAGCAGCTGCATCTAAGTGCACCATTTCCCTGTGCAGCGGTAGAGTGCTGGGCTTTGAGGCTTTACAGTGTGAAGCCAGCTCCTGGGTCTAGGTGAGTCGCCCACAGCATTCGCAGTGCATGGAGAGAGAGTCTGGGGGCGCCTGACGCTATACCGACGGATGAGTGGCGCTCGCCGCAGAGGGATAGCTTTTTGCTTTAACTCTCCCTTTGATACGAGGCAGTATTTTTATTGGAAATCTGAATGGCTTACAAAGTTGAAGATTCATAACCTCATAGTCCTTGGGAATTTGTGGTAAGGAACAGAACTGTGGCTCTGCACACTTGCTTCTCACAGGTAGAAGCTGAGAGCAAAGATCACGCGAGAGGGCAGTGCTGGGGTTTGTGGGAAGCTGCTTCTACATGAGGTCACCCTACTGCTTCACTTAATAAAGGATTATTTTCTTCAGTTGTGAGAGTTCGAGTTAAATTAGCTGTATTTAAACACCAAATGGTGATCGTTTTGAAAACAAACCTTACTCACAGGAAGACTGCTGCTTGAAGATGGGTGGCTTTCTTGGGTTCTCTCTCTCTCTCTCTCTCTCTCTCTCTCTCTCTCTCTCTCTCTCTCTCTCTCTCTCTCTCTCTCATTCGTACTATTTTGGTGCTCATTAAGACAAATATAGGCAGCTCCACGGAGCTAGAAGCAATGCCGCATTGGTCCGTGGTGAGACTTGGGCTTTGTGGTCAGGCTAACCGATGCTGACTCCTGGGCATGCCTGCTCTCCACCTGTGTAGTGTAGGGTGCGCTTTCTTACCTTCTCTGAGCCTCTTTATTTCACTGTAGTTAGAATTTGTGCCTCTTTAGGTGGCATTGAGATGAATACACATGAAGTATTTAAGTCATCATAGAGTGTGTGTGTGTGTGTGTGTGTGTGTGTGTGTGTGTGTGTAAAAGGGCAACAAGGTGATATAGTCTTTGTCTTTGTTATGGAGGGTTCTCAGTATTTGCATCCTAATGTCAATCATTATAAAACCTACTTAATTTCTTTGCTGTAAAATAAAATATTAATTGGAGAATTGTTTTCCTAGCCAAGAACCTCTGGGTCAATACTTTATCAAAGTAAAAACATTCATTTATTAGATGCCTATTGTATGCGAAATCCAAAGCCAAATACTTTATATTGCCTCACTTCATTTAAATTTCACAACCTCCTTCAAGGAAAGCCAAATTCAGAGTCGTTTTGTGTGATTCACCCAAGCCATCACAGTTAGTAGAGAGTCCTAGACTGTCTGACTCCTGAGTCTGTGCCCTGAGCCACTAAAGGATGCAAGGCAACAGCCCTCTGTGGCATTGTTGTTACAACAGCTTTCTCTAGCACTGTGGTCATTACAACTGGAGACAACTGACTGAGAGCCAGGGTCAGACTGTTGCCTGTAGACTGAAGCCAGGCCGCTGCCTGCACCTGTGGCTGCCGACGTGCCAGGACACGTGTGCTTTTCGTGTCTGTTGTCAACAGGAGACCATATAGCCCACAGAGCCCACATATCTCCTGCCTGGCCCTTATACCCAGAAGATCGCTGGCTCCGAAGCTGGAGCAATCCCGTTCTTTATAAGTGAGAACGACTCAGGAGAGTATGTAACACCCCAGTAATAGCACCCCACTACTGCCATATCAACAGGATGTGATCATTGTACGCGGGATTTGGAAGTGTGAAAAGTGTATGGAACTTAGCCAACTTACAATACCAGCTGGGAAAATAACAGTATTCACTCAGTCTCCTCTCTTAGAACTACTTTGGAATGCTTTGGAATATTGTTGACATGATTATGCCTCAAGCTGTGTGGCCCGGGTGAAATCCCTCTGCCTAGTTCTCTGTAGTAAACAGCACTTGCAATCGGTTCATTATCGGAGTCCATGAGAGCCAGTGTGGAGTGACAGTGAGAGGACAGAGGAGTCGGAGAAGAGACTGTTTGATGATAGCACTGACTGGACAGGCAAGGCCCACATGGAGAAATGCATGATGGGACTAACTGGGCAGGCAAGGCCCACAGTGGAGAAATGCATGATGGGAGTAACTGGACAGGCAAGGCCCACAGTGGAGAAATGCATGATGGGAGTAACTGGACAGGCAAGGCCCACAGTGGAGAAATGCATGATGGGAGTAACTGGACAGGCAAGGCCCACAGTGGAGAAATGCATGATGGGAGTAACTGGACAGGCAAGGCCCACAGTGGAGAAATGCATGATGGGAGTAACTGGGCAGGCAAGGCCCACAGTGGAGAAATGCATGATGGGACTAACTGGGCAGGCAAGGCCCACAGTGGAGAAATGCATGATGGGACTAACTGGGCAGGCAAGACTCACAGTGGAGAAATGCATGATGGGAGTAGCTGGGCAGGCAAGACTCACAGTGGAGAAATGCATGATGGGAGTAACTGGACAGGCAAGGCCCACAGTGGAGAAATGCATGATGGGACTAACTGGACAGGCAAGGCCCACAGTGGAGAAATGCATGATGGGACTAACTGGACAGGCAAGGCCCACAGTGGAGAAATGCATGACAGCAAGTGTGCCTTGACACATGAGTTTTGCGTTTGTGACTTGGTGTTTGAGACACACTGCTCTTGTGTATGTCGTAATGGTGAAACATAGCAGGAGTCTCTTCCTTGAGCACCAGGAACTAGTGCTTTGCAAATCCTTTGTGGTCAAAGACTAATTAGTGGGACAGTGTTTTTATAAAAGACACGAAAGTGAAATGCAAATGGCATATAAGTTATAATTATTCAGTAGATATGAAATTGCTCTTTCAAATGTTTCAGGTATCTATATGCTCTAGCATATAAATGCCTAAGGACTCCACTTTTAAACTTCCATTATCTGCATCATTACCAATAAAAGATTTGTATTCCTTCTTCCATCTTCAGACTCTGCAGAACCCTGTGACACTGACTGATGGACTGAGTGGTAGTGTGTGATCATTTGAATGTCGTCTTAACAAAATAGGCCCTAAGTAGAACTGTGATATAAAATAATTGTTCATAGAACATGTAAATAACGTGGTTATTAAGATGATAGTAACATCTAAAATATCCTAATGCCGCGGTGTTCTGTAGTAGTGCATGGAACCAACAAACCAGGGGCTGACCCCTCTGAAACCATGAGCCAAAATAAGCAAACCTTGTCTCCTTCATGTTGTTTATTAGGTCAGGTAATTTTTCACAGCTACTAGAAAAGTAGCTAATACGTTCATTACAAGTATTTTAAATTTTGCCAAAAAGTTGTATATGACATGACCTGCTTTATGATGAATGTAATGAAAAGATAAAATAAGTTTGTGATGGTCACACAAAAGTGTACCCAGGCCAGTCTAGGAACCCAGGAGACTATGAAGACATGATTATTTCTCTCTTTGGTTCTACACAAAGGTGGGCTTGCCATCTCATATTACGAACATATGGACTGGTAAATGCATATCCATGCACCACCAGCTTATAGGCATAACTCCTAAATTAGCCAAATGCTGATAGCGGCTTTTTCCCCCTCTTTTGTATCACTTAAAATTTTCATCTGCCTGAATTGTAAATAGCACAAACTGAAGTTTTCCCAAGCACTGTGTGTCAGTAGCGCTGCTGCTCCCTACAGTGGGCATGACAGCAGCGGTGTGTGTCAGTATCACTGCTGCTCCCTACAGTGGGGGTGACGGCAGCGGTGTGTGTCAGTATCACTGCTGCTCCCTACAGTGGGTGTGAGGGCAGCGGTTTGTGTCAGTAGCGCTGCTGCTCCCTACAGTGGGTGTGAGGGCAGCGGTGTGTGTCAGTAGCGCTGCTGCTCCCTACAGTGGGCATGACGGCAGCTGCTGCACAGTGCTGAGTCTTGCCTCACTCGGCACTGCAGGGCTGCGATTGAGTGTAAGGAGAGCCTTGTGTATGCTGTGTGGGCGCTTGTACCGAGCTGCATCCCAGTCCCACAGCACTGCTTAAGTGTGTCAGTTAGAATGCCGTTTGGAGTTTTGTTTTGCTTGATTTGTAAGATAGGATTCTCCTTGCAGAGGACCCGAGTTCAGTCCCCAGCACCCACGTGTTGGCTCACAACTATCCATAAGTCCCGTTCCAGGCACCCCAACACCCTCTTCGGACCAGGCACTAGGGGAGCACATGGCGCCCATGTATGCATATGGGTGGGTAGATAGATTGAAAGATGGATGGATGGATGGATGGATGGATGGATGGATAGATGGATGGATGGATAGATAGATAGATGATAGGTGGATGGATAGATGATAGGTGGATGGATAGATGGATAGATGGATGGATGGATAGATGATAGATAGACAGATGATAGATAGATAGATGAAAGAACACAAAATAAAAGGCTATGTCTCACACTGTAGCCCAGGATAGCCTGGAACTCACTGTGTAGCTTAGGGTTGGCCTTGAGCTGCTTCATGCCAGCATCAGACTTCCAAGTTCTGGGATTATAAGTGTAATCCTCTACACGCATCTGGAGTTCTTTCTACTCAGCACTTTGCTCATGAAAGTGTGCTGTAAATAGAGCTGCTTCTTGTTGCAAGTTATCTTTAGTTAGGTGTTTATGCTGTGTAGTAGCCCTGTGTGTGGATGTTACATGCTGGGCAGTGGAAGTAGGAAGGAGCTAGGATATGGTGGTGCGCTCTCTTCGTTGATGGTCTAGGATACGGTGGTGCGCTCTCTTCGTTGATGGTCTAGGATACGGTGGTGCGCTCTCTCTTCGTTGATGGTCTAGGATACGGTGGTGCGCTCTCTCTTCGTTGATGGTCTAGGATATGGTGGTGCGCTCTCTTCATTGATGGTCTAGGATACGGTGGTGTGCTCTCTCTTCGTTGATGGTCTAGGATACGGTGGTGCGCTCTCTCTTCGTTGATGGTCTAGGATATGGTGGTGCGCTCTCTTCATTGATGGTCTAGGATACGGTGGTGTGCTCTCTCTTCGTTCATGGTCTAGGATACGGTGGTGCGCTCTCTTCATTGATGGTCTAGGATACGGTGGTGCACTCTCTCTTCGTTCATGGTCTAGGATACGGTGGTGCGCTCTCTCTTCATTGATGGTCTAGGATATGGTGGTGCTCTCTCTTCGTTCATGGTCTAGGATACGGTGGTGCGCTCTCTCTTCATTGATGGTCTAGGATACGGTGGTGCGCTCTCTCTTCGTTGATGGTCTAGGATACGGTGGTGCGCTCTCTCTTCGTTCATGGTCTAGGATACGGTGGTGCGCTCTCTCTTCGTTGATGGTCTATGATACGGTGGTGCACTCTCTTAGTTCATGGTCTAGGATACGGTGGTGCGCTCTCTCTTCGTTGATGGTCTAGGATACAGTGGTGCTCTCTCTTCATTGATGGTCTAGGATACTGTGGTGCTCTCTCTTCATTGATGGTCTAGGATACGGTGGTGCTCTCTCTCTTCATTGATGGTCTAGGATACGGTGGTGCTCTCTCTTCATTGATGGTCTAGGATACTGTGGTGCTCTCTCTTCATTGATGGTCTAGGATACGGTGGTGCTCTCTCTCTTCATTGATGGTCTAGGATACGGTGGTGTGCTCTTTTCATTGATGGTCTAGGATACGGTGGTGCTCTCTCTCTTCATTGATGGTCTAGGATACGGTGGTGCTCTCTCTTCATTGATGGTCTAGGATACGGTGGTGCTCTCTCTCTTCATTGATGGTCTAGGATACGGTGGTGCTCTCTCTTCATTGATGGTCTAGGATACGGTGGTGCTCTCTCTTCATTGATGGTCTAGGATACGGTGGTGCTCTCTCTTCATTGATGGTCTAGGATACGGTGGTGTTCTCTCGTCATTGATGGTCTAGGATACGGTGGTGCTCTCTCTTCATTGATGGTCTAGGATACGGTGGTGCGCTCTCTCTTCGTTGATGGTCTAGGATACGGTGGTGCTCTCTCTTCATTGATGGTCTAGGATACGGTGGTGCGCTCGCTCTTCATTGATGGTCTAGGATACGGTGGTGCGCTCTCTCTTCATTGATGGTCTAGGATACGGTGGTGCGCTCTCCATTGATGGTCTAGGATACGGTGGTGCGCTCTCTCTTCGTTGATGGTCTAGGATACGGTGGTGCTCTCTCTTCATTGATGGTCTAGGATACGGTGGTGCTCTCTCTTCATTGATGGTCTAGGATACGGTGGTGCTCTCTCTTCATTGATGGTCTAGGATACGGTGGTGCGCTCTCTTCATTGATGGTCTAGGATACGGTGGTGCGCTCTCTCTTCGTTGATGGTCTAGGATACGGTGGTGCGCTCTCTCTTCATTGATGGTCTAGGATATGGTGGTGCGCTCTCTCTTCATTGATGGTCTAGGATATGGTGGTGCTCTCTCTTCATTGATGGTCTAGGATATGGTGGTGCGCTCTCTCTTCATTGATGGTCTAGGATACGGTGGTGCGCTCTCTCTTCGTTCATGGTCTAGGATATGGTGGTGCTCTCTCTTCGTTCATGGTCTAGGATACGGTGGTGCTCTCTCTTCATTGTTGGTCTAGGATACGGTGGTGCGCTCTCTCTTCGTTGTTGGTCTAGGATATGGTGGTGCGCTCTCTCTTCGTTGTTGGTCTAGGATATGGTGGTGCTCTCTCTTCGTTCATGGTCTAGGATATGGTGGTGCGCTCTCTCTTCATTGTTGGTCTAGGATACGGTGGTGCGCTCTCTCTTCATTGTTGGTCTAGGATACGGTGGTGTGCTCTCTCTTCGTTGTTGGTCTAGGATACGGTGGTGCGCTCTCTCTTCGTTGTTGGTCTAGGATACGGTGGTGCGCTCTCTTTTCGTTGATGGTCTAGGATACGGTGGTGCGCTCTCTCTTCGTTGATGGTCTAGGATACAGTGGTGCGCTCTCTCTTCGTTGTTGGTCTAGGATACGGTGGTGCGCTCTCTCTTCGTTGTTGGTCTAGGATACGGTGGTGCGCTCTCTCTTCGTTGTTGGTCTAGGATACGGTGGTGCGCTCTCTCTTCGTTGTTGGTCTAGGATACGGTGGTGCGCTCTCTCTTCGTTGTTGGTCTAGGATACGGTGGTGCGCTCTCTCTTCGTTGTTGGTCTAGGATACGGTGGTGCGCTCTCTCTTCGTTGTTGGTCTAGGATACGGTGGTGCGCTCTCTCTTCGTTGTTGGTCTAGGATACGGTGGTGCGCTCTCTCTTCGTTGATGGTCTAGGATACAGTGGTGTGCTCTCTCTTCGTTGATGGTCTTGCTTTCTGTAATTCCCTAGACATGTATTTGCATGATAAACGTCAGTTTGTTTGGTACACTGTGTCTACATCAGGTCATTAGAACCTGCTTCTGTTGAGTATATTTTGTTCATCCTTTGATGATTTGTTGGTTGACATTGGAACATAGAGGTGTAGAGAGAAAACAGGAGGCCCCAATTGTTCCATTGTGTTAATGTTTCAGGGTGTCTTGAGGTAGAGTTGCGCGGCCTTTTCTCCTTTTTCCTGCTACTGCGGCTACCTTTTCTTTTTAAAGCAGCTTAAAGTGCTCTGAGAGGGGGAGTTGTTTTTTCTCACTCCTGATGGGGCAGGAATCTCAGTTGTAGTTGAGAAAACTCTTTGCTGTTTTTAAGTCCTGGAGCTTAGGGTGAACTGTATTTTTACTGAGCACTAGTACTTAGTGCTGTGTGTTGTGCAGGTTCTTGTGTGTGCAGCTACATATGTGTGTACATGTGTGGGCATATGTTTACATGTACACATACATATGTATGCCTGTGGAGGTCAGAGGCCCACCTAGGGTGTTATTCACCTTGTTTAAGACAGTTTCTCACTAAGACCTGGGGCTGGGCATTGAGCTAGGCAGGTCAGAGCCTCAGGGGTCCACTTCTTTCTGCTTCCTCATCACATATTCAGCTTTTTATGTGGATTTTGGGGACTCATCTTCAGGCACTTTTCCTCTTGGGCTGTCTCCCCAGTCCTTAGTATACAGTCCCAAATTATATTCAGTTCTTTTTTTTTTTTTTTAAGATTTATTTATTTATGTTTACAGTGTTCTGCCTGCATGTACACCTGCAGGTCAGTAGGGGGCACCAGATCTCATCTTAGATGGGTGTGAGCCACCATGTTGTTGCTGGGAATTGAACTCAGTCAGGGCCTCTGGAAGAGCAGCCAGTGCTCTTAACCTCTGAGCCATCTCTCCAGCCCTATATTATGTTTTTTAGACAGATTCAGATGTACTTAAGAAAATGTTATTTTCTGAACCTTTGCCTTCCTGAGACAAATCTGAGTCCCATTTCTTCCTGGAGTGCAGGACAGATAAGGAACATTGTTAAGAACAGGATTGAACATGGTTAAAACTCAGTATTGGTATTGATAATAAGTTCCTGCTTAAAGCACTCTGCCTGAAGTTTATTCTTACATAAATGAAAAGGTTAGGGCTAGGGTGGCTGGGTGCCTTAGTTGGCAGCTGCTAGACTCTTCCCTGGTACCCCGATTTCCCTGAGAAAGAAAGGCCTGCCAGACAGTTGGCTGGACAACCTTTATGTCACTTTGAATACTCCTCGGGCACTTTGAGGAAGTTACACAGCTATTGAAAGCACTTGCTGCTGAAGCTTACCTTCTAAAGAGGTGTTTCCAGGCACGGCTGTTAAAATAACTTACTCCAGACCTTCCACGCAGCCGTTTCCTGGGCAGAGAGGGAGAGCAGTTCCCTGGTGACCCACTAGAGAGATTATGCATAGGGGACAGCCAGAGTTGCTATAAATACAGTTGGTCATTTACACGAAGGTCTGAAATGATTGGTGCAAACACCCCTTTTCTGTGTACGTAAAGCAGGCTCTTATTTACACATGGTGAACTGAATGGAGTACCTTCCTGTTTTGCCTCCTCTGGTCTTAAAATACTCTGTTCAATTAAAAGAATCTCCCTAGTGAGAGCTGGAGCGGTGGCTCAGAGGGTAAGAGCACTGGCTGCTCTTCTAAAGGTCCTGAGTTCAATTCCCAGCAGCCATGTGGTGACTCAGAACCATTTAGGATGAGGTTTGGTGCCCTCTCCTGGCATCCAGGCACACATGCAGGCAGATACTGTATGGATAATAAATAAATAAATCTTTTTTAAAAAAAAACCCACCACCAACAACAATCTGCCCGGTATTCTTTTCTTGCTTTTTTTTTTTTTGTGAAGATCCATCCATCATTTGTAGAGTGGACTGAGCTGATAATGCAAAGAAAGAAAGGTGTGGTAGTAAGTGGGACAGCAGCAGGAGTGGTAGTGGAGTGGCTGGCAGCTGAAACGCAGAAGTAGTGGAGCCAGATTATGGTAGTGGCTCTGACACTGCAAAAGAGGCCAAGGTGTGGAGGGCAGCCACACAGAGAGGCCAGTGGCCTCCACAGCAGCAGAGGAGTGGCCAGTGGCCTCCACAGCAGCAGAGGAGTGGCCAGTGGCTGAACAGCAGCAGAGGAGTGGCCAGTGGCTGAACAGCAGCAGAGGAGTGGCCAGTGGCTGAACAGCAGCAGAGGAGTGGCCAGTGGCTGAACAGCAGCAGAGGAGTGGCCAGTGGCTGAACAGCAGCAGAGGAGTGGCCAGTGGCCTCCACAGCAGCAGAGGAGTGGCCAGTGGCTGAACAGCAGCAGAGGAGTGGCCAGTGGCTGAACAGCAGCAGAGGAGTGGCCAGTGGCTGAACAACAGCAGAGGAGTGGCCAGTGGCTGAACAGCAGCAGAGGAGTGGCCAGTGGCCTCCACAGCAGCAGAGGAGTGGCCAGTGGCTGAACAGCAGCAGAGGAGTGGCCAGTGGCTGAACAGCAGCAGAGGAGTGGCCAGTGGCTGAACAGCAGCAGAGGAGTGGCCAGTGGCTGAACAGCAGAAGTGGAGCTCAGCCAGAAAGCAGCCACAGGATAGGCAGAGCCACAAAGACCAGCAGCAGAGCCAAAGTGGAAGTTGGATAAGAAGGGCAAGGCTGGCTGCTGCCCCGGCACCAGCGGCAGCCATTACAGCAGTCACAGCGACACGCCGCCATAGAACAGCCGGGGAGAGTGGTGGGGGAACAGTCAGAAAGTGAAGAGAAAGCGAGAGAAGGCGAGAGATGGCAGAGAGCTAAGACTGAGAAAGGAAGAATACTGAAGAGATTCAGAGAAGGAAAACAGCAGACCCAAGAGTCTCAGACCCTGGAGACCTGGGAGCTTAAGGCACCATGGAGGGCTATGGGATCTTCACCGCCTTGCTTAGGAGCTGCAGTGCCAGCTGTTATCCAGACCACATGGGCCCAGAAGCTACAGGGCTAGCTGCCATTGGGGTCTGAGGAGTCCTAGTGTGCTAGGCCTGAAAGGCCTGAGGCCTGCGTGATCGCTGTAACACCAGAGGCACCCCTGCCTGGAGGAGCTCCTCTCTCCCACTAAAGACCCCAGCCGGTGGGCAGCATTCTCACTCTTTTTCAAAGTTGATTATGTTGCATTTTATGTTTATTTCTTTTATCATTACATTTTAAAACAGACTGTTTAAAGAGTTTTATATAGGGTGTGTGTGTGTGTGTGTGTGTGTGTGTGTGTGTGTGTGTGTGTGTGTGTAGGCATGTTTATGGAGGAGTGAATGTACATGTGTGTGTGTGAGTGTGAGTGTAGTTATACATGTATGCATGTGTGAATATGGAGACCAGAAATCATTCCTCAAGAGCCTTCCTCATGGTTTGAGACAGAGTTGCCCACTGGTACCTGTGGCTCACCAGTTAGGCTAAACTGGCCTATACGCTCCAGGGATCAACCGTCTTTGCCCCCAGCACTGTGACACAAGTTTACACCATCCTCTGATGCAACAAGCTGCGTGGGTGTGGGCATTGGCACACACATGTGCTGGCGGGTGTGGGAGCCAGAAGTCAATGTTACCTTCCTCAGTTGTGGCCCACCTCATTTTTCTGAGGCAGTGCCTCACCCTGAATCTGGAGCTTGCCAATTTCAATATTTTATATGGGTCTTGGAGAGCAGACTTGTTCATCTTGTATGACATGCTTTTGTCGCAAGCATTTTACTGATTGACATCTCTCTCTATCCTTTTGTAGACATTTTTGGGCTCTTTTATCTGGTCCAAATCTAATTTCAAATTTAAAAATATTTTAGGATAGTGAATGTCCTAATACTTGATATATGCTACATGAATTTAAACATAAAGATAGGATAATGGTTCTACTACTGTCAGGTCAAGTATAGGAACAGTATCTGCAGCTGTCTGTCTGTCTGTCTGTCTGTCTGTCTGTCTCTATCTACATAGTCTATATTTATTATCTATCTACATCACCGACATCTGGATTGAAATCCTCACCTCCAACCCTGAAAAAATATATCACTATCATCTTATAAGATGTTAATGTGTGTTATTCAAGTGAAACACAACACAAATCAGTGCTGTGCAGAGCCTCACAGAAGGACACACTCACATGTCACTGGGAGATTAGAAAAGGCTTCATAAGGACTGTATTTAAGCCAGGCCTCAACATGATTCCCTCATAGCAACTGCCTTGAGCACGCGCACATTTATTCTGCGAAACTGGGTAAGGAAGCTGGCATGTTAGGAAATGAATGGGCCGTTAGCAGCACTGGGGCTCCACTCCTCCTGTTTCCTAGAGGGATGGCCCCAGGCAAGCTAGGGACATTTAGGCCTTCTATGCGGTTAGGACCTAAATGAGAGAGCCTGTGCGGGCGGCACATAGCGACTTCATGAGGGCTCTGCAGCTAGGGAGAGCGGGGATCTGGCGCCCATGATTTGCTCTCTACTCCTCTTACTTGCAGTGTTCTGAACAGGACCATGGTGGAAAACTGTGCAGACTGCAGAGCCCCACTGCTGGTCTGAAAGTCACCTGGTGGAGGGTTCTCCTTACATGTCCTCAGTGTCACCTCTAAAAAGGGCCGAGTAGCTACCTCACAGCTCAAAATTGTAGTGAGGACCAAACTGCACAAAGCACCAGGACAGTGGCTGGACCATGTTTCTGTGATTACAGCTGATGGTTCAGATGACGATTATATTTCCCTGGTGTGATGTATGTCAGCCTTCATACCTCATTCTGTGAGCTGACTTACCCATTCTGTAGTAGAGAGGCCTTTGACCACACATATTCACACACACACACACTCTCACACACACATACATACACACACACACACTCATACCTACACACACACTCATACACTCACACACACATACACACACATACATTCACACACATACACTCACACATACACACACACTCATACACTCACACACACTCACTCTCACACATCACACACTCAGTCACTCATACACACACACACACACTCATACACTCACACACACATACACACACACACTCACTCTCACACACATCACACTCACACTCAGTCACTCATACACACACACACAAACACACACACACACACACACACACACACACGAGTTGTACCCTGAGTATGTTGGAATACTCCTTTCTTTTTTCTGCCTTAGCTTTATTGTCCTATGGTCAGGTTGGCGTTTTGGGTGTACTAAGCTATGCATTTGTAAGGGTCAGCGGGCATGACAGTTCCTTCTCCACAGCCTTGTGTCACCTTTAGCCACACCCTCTCCCTGCTCTAATTGTGGACTAATGTCCCATCTTGTAGCTGCACCACCACGGGTTTAACACTCATCTCAACACCACTTGGCTTGTTTCTGGGTTTTAGCTGTTGTGACTAGGGCAGCTATCAAATTTTACAAGCTCTTAAGCAATGACAAGTTTTCCTATCTTAAGGGTAAGTTGGTTTGTTTGGTCCTGCTGTATACTTATTAAAAATAGTCAAAACAAACTTTAGAATAGCTGAACTGTCTTATATTCCCACCAGTAATATTTAAAATGTTCAGGCATTTCTTACCTTTATCAACATTTGCAATTTTGAAAATAATTTTTGTTAGCATACAGATAAGTCAGTTTCTTTATGAAATTTTCATACATCTATATCATTATATTGCCCTTATTCACTACCTCCCCATCTCCCTCCCCCTCACTGCCCCCCTCAGCAACAGTCTTTCTTCATGATGCATCCATTCCTTTACCCCTCCCCACCCCCTCCCTTCCCTTCCCTCTCCCCTCCTCCTCCCCTCCCCCTCTCCTCCCCCACCCCCTCCCTCTCTCCTCCCCCTCCCCTCCCTTCCCTCTCCCCTCCCTCTTTCCTCCCCCTCCCCTCCCTTCCCCCTCCCCCTCCCCTTCCCACCCCCTTCCTCTCTCCTTCCCCATCCCCTCCCTCTCCCCCCTCCCCCTCCCTTCCCCATCCCCCTCCATTCCCCATCCCCCTCCATTCCCCCTCCCCCTCCATTCCCCCTGTAAGCCTCATTGTCCGTTCTCATGGAGCCCTTTCCACTGTCATTGCTCCCCAGGTACACACACACACAGGCACACACTTGTGCGCACACCCAGGCACATCTGGATTCCTCGTGTAAGAGAGAGCATACTTGTCTAAGTCTTGCTCAGTCATCTCCAGTTCCCACGTTTTCTGGTGACTGTAACAATCTCCCTCTTCTGCAGCTGAATAACTCTGTAACGCACATGCGCCACACCCTGTCCAACCATTCTCTTGCTGAGGGATGTTCACGGAGGGTCCATGCCGTGGCTATTGTGAACTGATGTAATAAACGTGTGTGCACACGTGTCTCTAGGATGCCGAGTCAGAGCCTGTGTATACAAAAGTGTAGCTGGGTCATAAAGTAGTTGCAGTTTTAGTTTAGTTTTTTTTAAGTGGTTCCACAGTGGCTACACTGGTTTACACATTTCACCCACATCCCATTAAAGGGTTCTCTGCCCACATCCTCACCAGCACAGGCTGCTGCTTGTTTTCTTAGTAATAGTCATTCTGACACGTGAGGTGCGTCTCAAACCATTTATAACTTGCATTTTCCTTATGACCAAGAAGGAGTTGAACACCTTTTAAGTCTTTATTGACCATGCCCTCCTTTAAGAATTATCAGTTCAGACATTGGCCCCCTTAGTGATTGGTTTGCTTGGGTTTTGGTGTTTATAATTCTTTATAAAATTCTAGATAATGGCAGATTTTTTTTTCCAGACAGGGTTTCTCTGCGTAGCCCTGGCTGTCCTGGACTTGCTTTGTAGATCCACCTGCCTGTGCCTCCCTGATGCTGGGAGGACAGGTGCGTGACACCAGTCCTCATGCTTCCAACTCCTTCCCTGACAGTGCTGATGCTGGACATCTTTTCTGTAGTGTTTGCCATATCCATTGGTGACCTGTCCTGAGTCCATGTTTTAATGTGAGGTTTTGGTTTGTTTGGTTTTCTTGTTTTAACTTGAAGGTCTTTGTATCTAAGTCTGCTTTATGCTGGTCTTTGTTAGAGAAGGCACAGAAAACTGCGATGATGTCAGAACATATTGTAATCGGCTCCATGACAACAGCAACTAAAATGAGACCCTGTGGGGTCAAAGTGCCCTCTCCGCAGTGTTTTCCTTTTTTTTTTTTTAACACAGAAAATGTTTTCTTTTTCATTTGACTACCTCCCCTCCCTTGGGAGACTTTACTTTCTGTGCACATTTACAAAACATTTCTATTTATTTTTCTTTCTCTCCCCTTCATTCAGAGATGTCATTTTTCTATGTATATTTACAAAGCATTTTTACTTAATTTTATTGCTCTCTCTTTTGGAGGCTTCACTTTATTATATTCAAACTCATTATATTTCTTTCTATGCCTGTCTATATTCCCACAGCATCTATGCACATTTACAACACATTTCTACTTATTTCTCTTGTAATGCTCCAAACCTAATATTTGTTTCTGTACCTGAGCCTCATTAACCTCTGTCCTCTAGAATGTGCCCGCTCTGAGCGTACATTACGGACTCCGAGGTCTGGGATTTCAGCTCCTCTGACTTGAGCCACCGTCTCCGTCCCACACCCCTGTGCCTGGTTCTCTCCTGGTCCTGTGTCTGGAGCGCGTGCCTTAGCCTGGATCTTGTACCTCACACTGGTGCGCCAGCTATTGCGGGGCGTTTGTGGTTAAGCAGTAAGGACACAGAGGCATCTATGTAGCTCTTGGCTACCGGCCTTTTCCTGGGCCAGACTCTCAGCCGGCCTCTGACTTAGCCTGAATCCCTGCCACTGTGCCTCTTGAGGTTCTTGCTGCCGCTCATCGCCAGTCCCCTGCCTCAGCCAAGCTGCCAGCTCTTTATTCCACCAGTCAGCATCAGGGCAGTGCCATCTGACTCTTTGGTTCGCTCTCTGGTGTTGAGGGCTGTGTGACCCTCACCATGTCAGCTTGCCTTTTAACGTGGTAACATGGTAACCTCCGAGACCTTCTGAGGCGGGGCAAGCACTTACATAGAGAGAGCTGACAGCGGGCCACAGAGAGCACAACCCCCAATACCTTGCCACCACTCAGCTCTGCTGGCACAGCAAGCAACAGTTGGAAATACGTGGACACACCTTCATACAGAGTGGGGGAAAATCACCCCAGCAATGACTATGCAAAGCTTTTTATATGTGTGGTATACAAGGTGTAAGGAGTGTGTTTAGTTTTCATCATAATCTTTTTTTTTTTAAGATTGATTTATTTATTGTGTATACAGTGTTTTTGCCTGCATATACTCCTACATGCCAGAAGAGGGCACCAGATCTCATTACAGATAGCTGTGAGCCACCATGTGGGTGCTGGGAATTGAACTCAGGACCTTTGGAAGAGCAGTCAGTGCTCTCAGCCTCTGAGCCATCTCTCCAGCCCCTTTAATCATAATCTTTGACCCACTAATTTTCATACTAACATGAGGTTTAGGTGAAGATTTATTTAGTTTTTGTTTGTATGGCTATACTGTTTTTTGTTTTGTTTTGTTTTGTTTTTTTGTTTTTGGCTATACTGTTACTTTATCATCATTTATTGAAAAGATCTTTTCTTCACTGAATTGCTCTTGTGCTTCCTCAAAAATCAGTTGGCTGTGTTCATGTAGGTCTGTTTCTGAATCTCATGTTATTGCTGTCTCTACATGGTCTCTGATGGTCCTGTCACTTTTGTTTCAGAATAGTTTGAGAGCTACAGTAGCACTGCTAAGGTATTAGCACTGCCACAGACCCCTTAGCCAGTCCCCTTCTACTGGCTTCTTATGTTAGTTTGGTGTGATTGTTTCAATTCACCTTTATTAATGCATATGTATTAATTAAGGCTGTCCTAGTTTGTCTTTGTTGTGCTTATACCATGACCAAAGGTAAACTGGGTGGGTGGGTGGGTGGGGCGGGCGGGTTTATTACATCTTACAGGCACAGGTCATCTCCTAAGGAAGCCGAGGCAGGCGCTTGACGGAGAACTGGTGGAGGGGCCGGCTTTCTGCGTCTTCCTCTGGCTGGCTCAGTGACTTCTCTTACACAGCCTGTGCTTGCCTGTCTAGGGTGGCACCTGCACGGTGTTCTGGGCCCTCCTGTATCAGTTAGCAGTTAAGAAAATGCTCCCCCCCCCCCCCAGACATGCCCACTATTCCTGTGATGGAGGCTGCTTCTCAGGCAAGGGTCCATCTTCTTCTAGTTTATGTCAAGTTGGCAAAGCATTGACCCTACGAAAGCATCCACCTATCCCGGCTCCTGCTCTCTATTTACCCCCTTGTTCCAGGATCCCATTTAGGACGCTGCAGTAACTTTAGATTCTGTGTCTCCTTGGGCTTCTCCTGGCCACCACGGTAATCGGGTTTCCCTCATTCCTAACGACTGGTGCTTATTGGTCGGATGTTTTGTAGAGTGTCCCTTTTGTGTTTGCCTGATGCTTTCCTCACAGCCACACTGAGGCTGTGGGCTGTGAGAAGTAGAGACAACAGGCTTAGCACACTGTCCTCACTGTGGCGTGTTGAGCGAAGGCTGCGTATGTCCATGAGGTCAGCCGGTGTTGCTCTTGATCAACACTGGAGCATATCCTGAGCTGGCTGAAGGGTAGTCTGCATCAGGTCTGAGCACCGTGAACTTATCCCCTGTTCTCTCCTGTCTCGTGCGGTGCCCTTTAGACTGAGGTAACTGTGCCAGTATATGCAGACTACACCTCAGGAGTAAGGTCTCTTAAGGCTGGGGAGATAACTCAGTCTGTAAAAGTATTTGCCTCAAAAGCATGAAAACCTGAGCGCACATCCGCAGCACTTACGAGGCAGAGGCAGGCAGATCTCTGTGGGTTCAAGGCCAGCCTGGGCTACAGAATGAGCTCCAGGACAGCCAAGGCTAGCTACTACACAGAGAAACCCTGTCATGAAAAAACAAAAAAAGAGGGCTGGAGAGATGGCTTAGAGGTTAAGAGCACTGTCTGTTCTTCCAAAGATCCTGAGTTCAATTCCCAACAACCACATGGTGGCTCACAACCATTGATATAGTGAGATCTGGTGCCCTTTTCTGACCTTCAGGCACACATGTGGGCAGACTACTATATAAATAATAAATAAACTTAAAAAAAAAACAAGAACAAACACACAGATTGTCCAGGTGTGTTGACATGCACATGTAATCCCTAAAGTGATGATGAACTCACTGATAAAGGTCGGTGGGTCATTAGAAGGCCACTGACCAGTTAGCCAAGCGCACCTGGTGAGCTGCACCAGGGCATGAGAGACTCTGTCACAAAGAAAAGGCCCAAAGCACCTAAAGTCTTACACCAGGCTTGCCTTCTGACCACAATATGCCTGCCATGTGCATGTGCGCGCGCGCGCGCGCGCGCGCGCGCGCGCACACACACACACACACGCATGAGCGAAAAGCCTCCTTGTGTAATTTGGAAATCTATGGTGTGCACACCTCCCCCTTCCTCTTTGTCTCTGGACTGAACCAGAGGCCTTGCGCGCAGCAGGCAGGCAGCCCTTCCCCCTGAGCACTGCCTCCTGAAGTTGTCGGTGGTGGCCAGTTGGTGAGTTCTCCTCCACTTGTCACTCACTCTGTCGCTGACTTGTACCAGCCATGCTTGGGGTTCCGTGATCTGACGCCAATGCAGAAGGCATATTGGGTTTTAAGTTGAATGTAGTGACTCCTCAAACCTTGCTTCAAAAGTATTTCCTGTTTTCTGGATCCTTTGCCTTCCCATTATAAAATTTAGACTCAGCTTGTCTGTGTCTTTATTATAAAAACTTCTTATGTGGTTTTTATTGGAATTGATTTGAATCAGAATCAATCATGTTTAGTATGGCACGTCTAGCTGAGGAACTATGGCAGCTTCCCATTTCTTTCCGTTTTCTTTGATTTGCTTCAACAAAGTATTTCAGCGTGTGTGTCCTGACCGTGTTTTACTGGGTGTGTGCCTGAGCGCCCCCCTTTCTTGGTCCACTTGGATGCAGGGACCCCCCCCCTTCTTTCCAGGTGTGCATTGCTAGTACAGAGAAACAGAGTGATTTCCTTATGCCTCCCTTGTGTTCTGTGACCTTGAAAACTTACTAGTGCTGGGTGCTGCTCACAAATGCTATGAGACGTAAACTGACCTCCCTGGGGACAAAGGGCAGGCCTCCAGCCTCATCCTGGAACATTCTCCTTTGAAGTAGCTTGTTCTCTCCTGTCCCACCCACCTTTTCAGTTTTATCAGCCTTAGCATCAGGTATGTCGTTAAGCAATAGGATGTCGCCACCACAGCATCTCCACAGTGAAAGTAGGTAAAGCAGACAGTGGTGGGGATCCTACAAGCTCCGGACACTTTGCTTCTTGTTCAATGCAAATGTGTATACTTCTGCCACCCGTCTCTGTGCTGAGCAATAGGAGGGCCACTCTTATCATACAGCACCGGAAGCCAGCAGGATAAGCTCGTTGCTGCCTCCCGAGGCCAGGAGAACACAGAGAGCCTGTCTTGTGATGTCACCTCCATCATGGCGAAGGACGTATGGGCAGCTTCCTTCTGTAAACCCTGAGAAGAATAACAACAACACTGGGCTCCTTGTCTACAGATCCAGCCCGGTTCTTCTCAGCAGCGCTGTTTCCGCCTACCTTCCCTTCCCTTCAGCTAAATTTGCACAAATCTTTAGACTCTCTCTAGTTTGTTATGGTTTACTTGTGAGAGAAGATTGCACACGTACAGTTAGTCCAGTGTGAACAATTCTGTTGCCTTTCAGGTTGTGCCTTCTCATTTCTCCCATGATTGCATCAAAGAGAACTTACACTTCTTAAGTGTTCTCCTCCTCCTCCTCCTCCTCCTCCTCCAACTCCTCCTCCTCCCTCCCTCCCTCCTCTCCCGAGTACTAGGATTACAGCACGCCCTGTCCCCTAGTAGTCTCCTATGTCAGGGCTTATGTTTAGGGACCAACTCCATTTTTAACGTTCGTCAGTAACAGAAGGTAAGGGACCAGTTTCACTTCTTTGCATTTGATATTCAGGTTGTTTTGTTTATATGGTTGGTCGTTACTTTAGGGTTTTTTCCTTCTGGTGTTGGAGATGATCACATGCTAGGCAAGTGCCCCACCGCTAGCCACACCCCTAGCTTGTGTTTCTACCAAGTTCCAGTCTTTCTCTGAGTTACAGTAAAATGTATCTGTTTGGCCTAGGAAGCCAATAACTGACACAAAGAGACAGAAACATAATTCAAAGCTGCAAGCACAAGCCAGGCAGAATCTAAACTGCGACTTTTTCAACAATAAACTAAAATAAACGACTCTAATCCTCATAATCTACACACATCCCAAGCATTGCCAGTCTGATCCTTGGTGGCTTCTCTCCTCCAACTCTCCATCTACGGTTCACTGTCAACACTTGACTCCGCCCCTCTCCAGGAAGTCCCACCTTCCACTTCCTGACCTTCTGCCCAGCTGATTGGCTAAACGGTGCTTTATTGACAGTTGTTACATCCACTCAAGACATTCCTCCACAATTCCCCTTTTTAGTCTAATAATTTAAAAAACCTTTTTCCTATACATTTATATTATTACAACAATATATAATACACACGCACAAGAACAACAAAACAATTGTTATATTCATGCTATTCTCATAATGTTTTGCTGTCTTCAACCCCATCAGAGACTTGCGAAGGAATAAAATTAATTACCCGAGTAAACAGGAAGTGCAGGCTAACAGCTTCCAAAATGAAAAAGTGACAGGGACACTTTGCTGCCTGAACAGTCACTCAAAACTCTCTAACACATTAGAGCATTGTCTTCTGCCTTCTGGTCCAGTATATCTGACAGACATATTTGTGAAGCAGGGACTATTGAGGACTTGCCTACCCTAACTTGGCAGAGTTCGGCCATCAACTCTACCTGCATCCAAGCTTTCCCATTTCAGGCAAAATTTTGTCTGTGACAGAAAACAAGGACATTTTTGCCCAGTGGCTGGTTTGCCACATCTGAAGCCATCTCCATAAGGAGGTTCCTCGATGCTCATTACCTTCTTTGAGGCAGGCTGGGTGTTGCCAGGAGACAGGCGGATCTTTGTGAGTTCGAGGCCAGCCTGATCTACAAAGCAAGTCTAGGACAGCCAAGGAGAAACTCTCTCTCAAAAAAACAAAACAAAACAAAACAAAAAAATTAAAAAATAAAATTCGGGCCAGGCATGGTGGCACACATCCTTAATCCCAGCACTTGGGAGGCAGAGGCAGGGGGTTCACTTTGAGTTCAAAGATAGCCTGGTCTACAAAATGAGTCTAGTACAGCCTAGGCTATAAAGAGAAACCCTGTCTCAGAAGAAAAAGAAAAGAAAAGCTCAAAGAAGATCACAGCCAGTAAGTGGTAGCAGATGGTTTAATTTTAAACCCTTTGTTTATGTTACCTGGACAGAATTGTAGCATATATCTATCAATGATAAGAATATTCATCAAATGCACTTGTTAATGAAGTGTGATTTTTAATATGTAAATAATAAACTGAGGTTTGTGCACTACAGGACAGCTCTTCCTGTTTCCGGTTGTATATTTTTAGCTCTTGAAATATTCCTATAAGTGATATACTCATTTCCCAGAAGAACTAAGTAAGGTTCAAACAGTTTCTAAATGATGGGATCAGTCTGGCATAGAACCTATTTCAATAAAACCATCCTTTATTTTTGCCTGGAGTCCACAGAAAAGTTTCTAAACCTCCAGGTTTTAACTTCTGCTTTTGAGGCCAGTGCACCCTGTGTTTCAAACGTCTGTGCCCTTTAGTTGTTTCCGCGTTGAATTTTAAAGGTGTTCTTCCCTGATATAGTTAGGTGAAGCGAGTCATGTGACAGTTAGTGTAAAGCTGCAGGGCCCTCCAACGGTGACCAATGAGGTTACATGTATCTTATGGATAGTTATAATCAATGATAACACCTTTTAGTTTATCTTTGTGTTTTGTTGCTTTTTTTTTTTTAACATTACAGCGAACTCTATAGTGACAATTGAAGGAATTTTGAAAGATGTCTAAAGTTTAGTGGCTGCCTCTGTCTTCTGTCTTCTCACCCTCGGGAAAAATAAATAAATGGGATGTTTCAGAAGAGCGCTATATAAAAAGAAGAATGTTGCAAATGGCTTCAGAATCTACCAATGGGAAACAAGTTAGGAGTCACGTGACAAAGGGGAGGCGCCCGCACCCGCACCCGCACCAGCAGCAGCCGGCGGCAGCGAGGAGCAGGTCCTCTGTCAGCGAGGGTGATGGCGACGACTCCTTCATCTTCGAAGCCAATGAAGCCTGGAAAGACTTTCACAGCTCCCTCCTCCGGTTCTACGAGAACGGGGAGCTCTGTGACGTCACACTAAAGGTGAGGCCGCTTCTTTCTTTTCCCAACTTGGTGTATTACGAGAAATGAGGGTTTCTGTGCTTGGAAAACGCTAAGTTGTCCCTGACTTGTTAGTTAGGTCAGGGTGACTTTAAGCTCAGTCATCTGTGAATCAGTGTTTCCTGCGTGGCCCGAGTTAGCCTTGAAGTCACGACCACCCTGCCTCACGTTTCCTGTGTGTCAGGATTACAGTGTGCTGCACTGTACCTGGATTGGTCTTTTTTATTGAAGAAATAGTCACACTGTTATACTAATTAATTGCTAGTCTTTGTTTTTAATTGAAAATTCTCATACAATAAATTCTGGTCACCATTTTCTCTCCCTCATTCCTCCCAGATCCTCCCCTTTCCCCGCCCACCCAGCTCCACACCCTTTCTCCACAACCCTCATCTCTCAAACAGGCCAGCAAAACTACAAACAACCCAACTAGAGGGACAAAAACAACAAAAAACCAAAAAACCAAAAACTTAAAATAATACCACACACAAACCCACAAAACCCACAAAAATCAGAAATGATAATACAGAAGCAAGAGACCAGTAGGACAGGAAGTGCCCAGACGAAGCCCTGTGAGACAGGAAGTGCCCAGACGAAGCCCTGTGAGACAAAAGTCCACCAAACACCATTGACCCTTGTCGGCACCTACTGCCCTTAAGTGTGGTTGCTACCCAGTGAGGCTCCATTGTGAAAACTAATCGCTCCTTTGTGTTTGTCAGTTGGAGATGCACAGGGGTTGGAGCCCGTGTCCATTTTACCCCTCTCAGCACTCAGGTGCCCTCTGACTTGAGTCTGTGCAGGTCATGTGTGTGCTGCCACAGTCTCTGTGAGTTCCAGTGTGTGTCAGCCTTGTGTCTGAAAGACACTGTTTCCTGGGAGTCATCTGTCACCTCTGGTTCTTACAGTCTTTCTGCCTTCGTAGCTCCCTGAGCTCTGAGGGGAGGGGCTTAGTGAAGACATCCCATTTAAGACCGGATGTCCTAAGGTCCCTCACTCTGTGCACATTGTCCACTTGTGGGTCTCTGTGTTAGTTCCCGTCTGCTGCAGGGAGAAGCTTCTCTGCTGATGCCGCGTGAGGCACTCATTGATCTGTGGGTGGAGCAGCGCGTCGTGAGGAGTCACTTTATTGCTGTTTCTCTGGCAGAGCAATAGTGTTTGTTTTTCCCCTAGACCCATGACTTAACCGGCTCCATATGCTGGAGTGGGCCTTAATTCCAACCAGGAAGTGGTTGGTTACGCCCACAGTGTTTATGCCACAGTGTGTACTAGTGGACCTTGTAGGTAAGTCACTGTTGCAGATCACAGGTGTGTGGCTGGGTCGGTGGTTACCTTTCTCGGTTGGTCGCGCGCAGAGCACCTCCCAGTTCTATGAACACTAATCGGCAGGGTAAAGCCTCCAGTGAGGCACCAGCTCAACTTCCCCATGTCCAGGGAGATACCTAAGTGTTCTCGTTAGCAACAGGACCTTACCATGAGTTTGTGGGGAACAACAAAGTTCTTTGGCAGTAGCCTGAGGTGTTTGGGAGATCACAGAAGGCCGCTTGGGCCAACGGCTTAACTGCGAGCCGTCCGGTCCTGACACTGGAGACTTCACTTGGCTGTGAAAGATGTCTGGTTGGAATACTGTCTCTACGGTTGTGTGGTAACTACGTGTAGGTTTCTTTCTGTATGGATACGTTTTAGGAAACTTCTATAGCAGGAAGTTTTCATACGACCCAGAAGTGGCCCTGACTCCTAGTTGTCCCTCCTGTTTCCTCCTCTCTGACCACCTCGTCCACCCCTCTCTCCATGCATCTTCTCACTCCAGCCTCCTATACCACACCTGTCTCTCCACAACTGTATGTTCTACTCCTCTTCCTGGGAAGACCCTCTCCTTTCTGGAGTCCTGTACCACATACCTAGCCTCTGTGGCCGTGCAGATTGGAGCACGCGCATTGAAAACTAAAAGCTGATCTCCACATTGTAAGAGAAAGCATCAGGCTGGAGAGATGTCTCAGAGGTTGAGAGCACTGGCTGCTCTTCCAGAGGTCCTGAGTTCAATTCCCAGCCACCACATGGTAGCTCACAACCATCTATAATGAGATCTGGTGCCCTCTTCTGGTGTGCAGTTGTACATGCAGGCAGAGCACTGTATACATAATAAATAAATAAATAAATAAATAAATATTTTTAAAAAAGAGCGAGAGAGAGAGAAAGCATCAATTTGTCTTTTGGAGTGTGGCTCACTTCTGGATATTTTTTGTAGCGTATTCCATTTACCTGTAAATTTCATAATTTGACTTTTTAAGAGTTGGATAATATTCCATTGTATAAATGTACCAAATTGTCATCCACCAGTTAATGAACATCTAGGTTGTTTCCAGTGTCTAGCTATTATGGATAGGTCAGCAAGCATCTCTGTCTAGGATGGAGAGCTCTTTGGGTATGTGCCCAAGAATTTGAGAGGTGGATCTGAGGTGGCTCTGCCCCCAGGGTCCTGAGCAACTGCCATGCCATGTTGACTACTGTAGCAGCAGAGTAAGTTGCTCATCCCACCAGCGGTGAGTGACTGTATTTTTCCCACATCCTCACCAGCATGAGCCACTTTGTTTTATTACCCTTGGCTATTCTGACTGGTGTAAGATGGAATCTCAAAGTAGTTTTGACTTGTATTCCTCTGATGACTAAGAATGTTGGACATTTCTTTAAGTGTCTCAGCCATTTGTTTCATCCTTTGAGAACTCTCTGCTTAGTTCTGTGCCTTATTTTTACTTATTTATTTATTTACTGCTTGATATTTTTTACATTAATAAAAAATATTTAACAAGCTGGTCATGGTGGCACACATCTTTTAAAAATTATTATGATTTAGTCACATTACATCCTGATTGTTATCTCTTCCTGTTCCTACCTTCTCTCCCTCTTCTGCCCTATTCCCCTCCCCTAGACCTCTGAGAGGGGCCTCCTCCCCCACCATCTGACCTCAGCCTATCCGGTGTCATCAGGATAGCCTGCTTTCCCCATCTGTGTGCCCGCAAGGCCGTTCTGCCAAGGGGCAGTGATCAAGTCATGCTATGCCCCATTTTTTATTTGTTTTCTTGATGTCCAGGTTTTGTTGTTGTTGTTTGGTTTCTTAATAAATTTTAGATACTAACCCTTTATCGTATGTGTAATTGGTAAAGATCTTTTCCCATTCTGTGCCTTGCCTCTTTGCTCAGATAGAAGCTTTTCAGTTTGATGAGGTCTGTTTACCAGCTGTTGGCCTTCGTGTCTGTGCTAATGGTGCTCTGTTCAGAAAGTCTTCCTGGGCATGTGACTTCAAGCCTCTTCCCACTTTCTCTTCTAACGGATTCAGTGTATGAGGTCTTACGTTGAGGTCCCTGATCCGTCTGGAGTTCCGTGCGGGATGACATCCTGCTACCTGCAGCCATCCAGGTTCGCGTGCACCATTCGCTGACGATGCTCTCTGTTTTTTCCAGTGTGCATTTCTGGCTTTGTCAAAAATCATGTGTCCATAGATATGTGCACTTATATCCAAGTCTTCAGTTCCATTGATCAACGCGTCTGCTTTTGCTCTAATACCATGCTGTTTTCATTTCTGGAGCTCTGTGCTATACAACTGGAGATTGGTGATGGTGATACCTCCAGCAGGGCTTTTATTATTCAGGATTATTTTCACTACCCTGAGGGGTGTGTGTGTGTGTGTGTGTGTGTGTGTGTGTGTGTGTGTGTGTGTGTGTGTTTCTGTTCATGTCTGTCTGCAGCAGCAGCTCCGGGAAGGTCCAGGATGGGGTCTCTGGGGCTGGATGCGGATTCCCCTCCAGTTTGCTTCTTCTCTTGGGTCGCCAGAGCTGATGGCTCAGGCAGCTGATCAAGACTGAGAAAATAAAGAGGGAAGGGAGCCCAGGGTTCCTTCTCTGGAGGCTGGCTGTACTGCAGCCAAGGAGGAAAAATTAAACTGACCATAATTTTCCTACCTCCAGGGCTATAAAAGCTGTTTCTAGACAAAAACTGCAGGGGAGTCGTAAAAGGAGGCTCTTTGATCTGTAGACAGGCCTCTTTGCAGAGATCTCCACTGAGCTAAAGTATGCCTGTTTGTCTGACAGGGGAGCCCTGAGTCTGTTAACTTATTTGTGAATCTACAGGGAAATAAGAAATAAGAGAGAGATAGAAGATAAGCCACTCACACACATACATTCAAGAGAAAAGGTGGGTGAAGTTAGGCATCTTAACTTCAACTGGATGAGGCAAAGCTTCCCAATTTCAACACCGTTTATTGTTGATTACCGTACTTATACTTCTGATAAAAAGGAATGACCCCACAGTCACAAAAACAGATGAATTCTAAAATACAACAGGTTACATGTTTTAAAACTAAACATTTCTTATCTATGTATCTATTACATAGGTTTCACAGTGAGTTCAGAGTGACAAAGGTTGACAAGACCTAAAGGTTAACAGGGTCTATAACTTATAAGAAAATATGACTTTTCAGTTAAGACTGGCCAAACTATACATTGCCCAGCTGTCTCTTAGTTCATAATGAGTTAGGACAGTAATTGTATCTGCCTTTCATTCTAAGAAACAGAGTAAATTTAAAATGACAACATATGAGTCCACAAAGTGACATGGTATAAGGGATTGTAACAGAACAGTTTGTATATTTAGACATTAAGGCTCATCTTACTTTAGACATTTCTAGGTAACCTCATTATATCTTGGGTTAATGGAAAGTTTAAACCAACTTGCCTATATTTACGATGAATACCAGGATTCATGGTGCCATCTGGAGTGAAGGCTTATCTGAAGCCACAAATCTACTTCAAGGCTATCCTTAGTGAGGCATCTGAAGGTCCATAAAGGTATTTATCGCAGCCATAAACTCTCTAAAAGTGTTTTCGATTTTCTAAGACAATTTAACTTTTAAAATTATATTTGAATCAAATGAGGAATTCTATAATCAGGGATTAATTCATCTGAACAACAGTACATCCTCAACAAGATCCTGTAGGAAGTTTGCTCAATCAGAGCTGATCAACACCCAGAAAGTGACAGTCCACACCAATGCCAGATGTGTTTTCTTTTTTATTCCTCAAGACATGGTTTCTCTGTGTAACCTTGGATGTCCTGGACTCACTTTGTAGACCAGTCTGGCCTTAGGCTCACAGCAATCCACCTGCCTCTGCTTCCTGAGTGCTGGGATTAAAGGCGTGTGCAACCATGCCCGGCTCTAATGCTAGATTTCAGAGAGCTGCAGCAGTGCACAATTGACAGGGTTGTTAGAGGTTGGGAGCAATTCTGGGGTGCATCCCGGTACAGAACTTGCAAAACACCAGATCACCACCTAGAAAGCCCACACACCTAATGGGCTACTTTAGCAGTGACTCTTGGCATGTTTCTAAATGGTGAAAATTGTCCTCTCAATTTTTGTGAAGACAGCTCTGAATGAGATATCTGCATCAAACCTCTCGCTTTAGCTCAGGGAACCCCATGCAAGAGGAGGCAGAAGGAGTAGGGGAGACAGAGGGGACAGATGACACCAGGACAACAGTGTCCTCCAAAACAACTGAGCAAGGCTCATATGAACTCACAGAGACTGGAGCAGCAAGCACAGGCCCGCACGGGTCTGCACCGGCTCTCTGCATATTCACTATAGCTTTCCACTTAGTACCTTTATGGGACTCCTGAATGTGTGAGCGAGTGCGTGTCTGATTCTTGTGCCTTCTGCTGGGCTCTTTTATTTTTCTGTTGGCTTGGCTTGTCCAACTTTGATAGGATGGTTTTGTTTTATCTTATTATATTTTGTTGTTATCTCTTAGAAGCCTGTTCTTTTTTCATGAGAAAATGAAAGGGAGAGGGTCCAGATGAGAGAGGAGGTGGGGAGGAACGGGGAAAAGTAGAAGGAGGGGAAATGGGATTCAGGTTATATAGTATGAGAAAAGAATATGTGGGGCTGGAGAGATGGCTCAGAGGTTAAGAGCACTGACTGCTCCTCCAGAGGTCCTGAGTTCAATTCCCAGCAACCACATGGTGGCGCACAACCATCTATAATGTGATCTGATGCCCGCTTCTGGCCTGCAGGTGTATTGCATGGCAGAGCACTATATAATAAATAAATAAATAAATCTTTTTTTTTAAAGGGATATGCTTAATAAAAGGGGCACATTTTCACTCAAATGAAAATTAATTTATTAATTTAAAATACAAAAAATTCTGTGAAGAATTGTGTTGGAATTTTGACATGGATTCATTGAATCTGTGGATTGCTTTTAGTAGGATAGCCACTTTAATTATGTTAAATCCTACTGGTCCATGAGCATGGGAGATCTTTCCATCCTCTGATTTTTTTTTAAGATTTATTTGTTTGTTTATTATTTATACAGTATTCTGTCTGCATGTGAGCCAGCAGGCCAGAAGAGGGCACCAGATCTGCATTATAGATGGTTGTGAGCCACCATGTGGTTGCTGAGAATTGAACTCAGGACCTTTGGAAGAGCAGGCAGTGCTCTTAACCTCTGAGCCATCTCTCTCCAGCCCCTCTGATTTCTTTTTTCAGTGTCTTAAAGTTTTTATCATACAAATTGTTCACTTGCTTGGTTAGAGTTACCCACAAGATACTTTTTGAGGCTATTGGGAAGGAACATCACTGTTTCCCTGATTTCTTTTTCAGTCTGTTTGCCATGTGTGGATAGGAAGGCTGCTGGCCTTTGTGAGTTAATTGTGTACTGTGCTACTTTGCTGAAAGTGACTGTCAGCTGTAGAGTTTCCTGGTGGTGTTTTAGGGTCATTCGTGTATAAGATCCTGTCATCTGCAGATGAAGAGACTTTGGCTTCTTCCTTTCCTCTTTGTGTCCCCTTGATTTCCTTCCGTTGTCTTCCTCTCTAACTGAGACATCAAGTACTGCATTGAACAGATATATAGAAAGTGGACATCCTTGTCTTGTTCCTGATTTTAGTGAAAATGCTTTGGTTTTTCTCCCTCTTTCAGTTGATGTTGGCAATGGCCTTTTGTAAATCACCTTATTATGTTGAGCTTTGTCTCTTGTGTCTTTAGTCTCTCCAGGACTTTTATGATGAAGGGATGTTGGGCTTTTCTACATGTTACGAGATGGTCATGCGGTTTTGTCTTTCAGCTTGTTTATATGGTGGATGATGTTGATCAGTGAATGTGTGTTGAACCATCATCCCTGACTCTCTGAGATGAAGCCTACTTGATCATGGTAAATGGTCCTTTGATGTGTTCTTGGATTTAGTTTGCCAGTATTTTATTAAATATTTTTGCATCAATGTTCATCAGAGAAACTGGTCTGTAATTCTCTTTGCTGAGTCTTTGTGCGGTCTGAGAATCAGGGCAACTGTGACCTCATAAAAGAATTGGGTAATGTTTCTTCTGTTTCTACTTTGTGGAATAATTTGAGGAATACTGACATTAATTCTTCTTTGAAAACCTGGTAGAATTGTGCATTAAACCCATCTGGCCCTGGGCTTTCCATTTGGTCGGGAGACTTTTGATCACTGTTTCTATTTCTCTAAGGGTTAAAGGTTCGTTCTTTCTTTCTTTCTTTCTTTTTTCTTTTCCCTTTTATTGAGACAGGGCCTCAACTTGCCAGGCAGTGGTGGCACATGCCTTTAATCCCAGCACTGCAGAGTCACAGGCCAGCTTGGTCTACAGAGCAAGTTTAGAGCATCCAGGGCTACACAAAGGAACCCTGTTGGAGATGCACACTGCTTTGGGAGGATTCGTGGCTTCATGTAAATCAGCGTAGTCAGCGTGTTTCCTCCAGTGGTCATTGTGTGTGAAAGACAAGCACCATAAACGTGCCTGTGCTGTCCAGTTATGAGGCCACCAGCTCATTTAAGCTTTAGAGTAGGTGCTAAGTGTAAAGGAAAATGTGAATAGTGGGCTATATTTGGTTTGTGGGAATTTGAAGTTGAGCCAGAGATGGGCATAATGTGGCATTTTTATAGAGGCTCGATGTCTTAGTGATGTCTGAAAGGTGATTAGAGGAGGATCCATTAGTGATGTCTGAAAGGTGATTAGAGGAGGATCCAATAGTGGTGTCTGAAAGGTGATTAGAGGAGGATCCATTAGTGATGTCTGAAAGGTGATTAGAGGAGGATCCATTAGTGATGTCTGAAAGGTGATTAGAGGAGGATCCATTAGTGATGTCTGAAAGGTGATTAGAGGAGGATCCATTAGTGATGTCTGAAAGGTGATTAGAGGAGGATCCATTAGTGGTGTCTGAAAGGTGATTAGAGGAGGATCCATTAGTGATGTCTGAAAGGTGATTAGAGGAGGATCCATTAGTGATGTCTGAAAGGTGATTAGAGGAGGATCCATTAGTGATGTCTGAAAGGTGATTAGAAGGACTTACATAAGAGTTAATATATTGCCTTCAGATCATTTCAGGAGGTAAATCTTGTTTACATACTATTATGTTTACTAGTGGAAATGTTTTTAAATACTTTATGTAAGGAAAGCTCTAAGGTTATGTATGGCTGAGCATTTCACAAACTCTTTATTGTCTAGGTGCTAGTGAGTGAACTGAACACTCACGTGCTAAGCACACACTCCACAGCCTCCTTAAGGGTCATTTCATAGCATCCACTTCCGGATCCCATACGCTGTCAGTGCAGATAGCATTTCATAGAGAAATCAAACACTTCTTTAAAGTCAAATAATATAAACAGTATCTATTATGGCTCCATTAAGAATTGCTACAGGGCCTGGGCTGGGGAGCTGGCTCAGCGGGTGAAAGCGTTTGCTCTGCAGAGGACCTGGGCTCAGCTCCCAGCACCCTCACAGTGGCTCACACTCCAGTTCCAGGGGACCAGATGTCCTCTTTCCATCTCTCCAGGCACCAGGCACACAAGTGGTGCACATGCATGCATGCAGGCAAAACACACGTGCTGCTGGGGCTCTCACTCTATATTTGTATTACTCTTTCCACATAAAATTAACTTGCGCCAGTGTTCATGGGCTCTGTTAATATTTTCTAAGATTTTAACTGGTGTAATTATTGTCAAAACTTCAACTGGCCCAGGAAGAACAATCATTCTAAAGATTATTGGAAAACAGAGTGTGATCTGCATTATACTATTACTTTGCAAAGGGAGGAAAGATGAATTGATTACATTATAAGTAGTGATTGCTGACCTGAAAGCAGGCTGATAGTTCTGTATTACAGCTCTGAAGGCAGAGGAACTCATGACACCGCAGGCTTGGTATCTGGTGGGCTATTCTCTATGCTTCTAAAGTGAGGACGAGTCGGTGAGGATGCATTTGCCGTGTCCTCACGTGGTGCAAGGCAGGAGGGGAAAGGCCTGAGCTGGTTCCGGCCAACCCTTTTATAAGCCTTGACTTCACGAGCTCAGGGCCACATGGTTTCTTCATTCCTCAAATCCCGTGGGGAGGGGCCTTTCAGACCGGATCCCAGTTGTAGCTAATAAAAAAGGGGTGATAGCAGAGGCGGTCAGGCCCCTCTACTCAGTGTGTAAGCACTCTGCAGGGTTGCGGTGTCGTCAGAATTCTGTGATGGTCTCCTGTCCATTCAGCTGGGAACGAGGGCTGGTTGGTTGGTTAAGTCTGTTTTGTGTTGCTCAGAAGGGAAAAAATTTTATATATATGATATGTATGCACATATAGTTTATTTCAACTCCTAAATACAATCTGAATTGTCTCTATTATATAATTTGAAAATGAATCAGAGTGAGTATAATTACTGTAGAACATTGGGAAGTCACTGTCGTGTGGTAATTTAGTGCATGTGAAGATTATTTTGAAATTGGTACATCTATCTAACCTCTCTCCTTTTAGATCTTGACAAACACTTTCTGCCCACTAAGAGTAATTTAAATTAGTTAATTTTTTGTTGTTGTAGTTTCTTTTGGTTTTTGTTTTGTTTTGGAGACAGGGTTTCTCTGTGTAGCCTTAGCTGTCCTGGACTTACTTTGTAGACCAGGCTGGCCTCGAACTCACTGAGATCCGCCTGCCTCTGCCTCCCTGAGTGCTGGGCATGCACTACTATGCCCTGCAATTAGTTAATTTTTAAAAAGTAGTATTAATTAAAAGAGCAAAATTATCAAAGGTTAAATTGAAAACTTAAAATATAGCTTATAAAGGAAAAGAGGTTTGGCTACAGATTTGTTTTTATTATTTTGTATACAAAGAATAGTTTCATACTAACCCTGTTATTGAAAAGTGTTGCATAGTTAAGGAATAAAAAAGGAAAAACAATAAGAAAAATGTTCGCTTGCAGCATATTACCCAGAGCATTGTAGAAGTGTCCCTGAGGTAAAGGGTCACCAGCCTTGTTCTGTGGTCAGGGCAGGCAGGTCAGCAGAATGTAACAAGCTATTTAAAAAGTGGGGTCCTCAGCCGGGCGTGGTGGCGCATGCCTTTAATCCCAGCACTCGGGAGGCAGAGGCAGGCGGATCGCTGTGAGTTCGAGGCCAGCCTGGTCTACAAAGCGAGTCTAGGACAGCCAGCCAAGGCTAACACAGAGAGACCCTGTCTCGAAAAACAAAACAAAACAAAACAAAAAAAAAAGTGGGGTCCTCGAAAACCGTCTCAAAATTAAGAGAAAATACTTTTCTATAAGATATCATTTGTGTGTAAGAAACTGAAATGACCTAAAAGCCAGTGTCAGATGATCAAATAGTGTGTTGCAGCTGTGGTGCCAGTAAGTGGAAGGACTGCAAACATTTCCGACACTTGGAGAATAATTATATATTTACTTTGAACTTGCATGGAAGCCGTTGAAGCAAATGTGTTAGCAAGTTGGCAGTCGAACTGGGAGAAAACTCTCCTGTGCTTTTCTGTGTCCACTAGACATTTCAGACTGAGAGAAAACCATGCTGCTGTAGGTCAGTGGATTAGCAGACTTCTAAATAAGAACTGACAGTGAATGGAATTGTGATTGCTCTTTTTCAACAGCTTTAGTTTATTTCACCTCATAATTTGGCAGTGCACTTACTGTGTTAGAGTTCTTAGTTTATGGGTCTGAGTAAAAGTGAGACTGCCTGCCGCCCCCTCAGCCCTCTCCCTGCGCCCCCTGTGGTGACAGTAAAGCACCTTAGGGATGCAGAGTCTTGTTTTGTTGTGTTTTAATACAAAGTGGCCGGTTTTAAGTATTTTAAATATTTTAGTAAGAAATAATTCAGTAATGTTTATATTCTAAATATTTTACTAATGTTTAAGGTTGACATGAGTTTTTTCTTATTATCTCGAATTATTCATATGTTCGTTCTTTGATCTAACAAAAATGTAAGCAAGAAAATTTACTAGTATTGAGGACACACATACATATTTCATGGTACATATTTCTATGACTAAATCATACAGTTATTTTATAGTTTGTATATTTTTTAGTCCAGTTTGAAGCACCAAGTTTATATATTTCTAATTTTTTATTGTTTTGGTAAAAGATAACTATTTTATGTGACAGGAAAATATAGAAATAAACTGTATGATGAAATATATAACATCAAAGAAGAGTTGGCAGAGTACAAGGGCAGATTTTTTGTGTATTTCATATATGGCTTTACAAAGATCTTGAGCCTTTAGAATGGATAGTTATTCTAAAAGAATACATTTGGGGTTTTGTTTTGTTTTTTGAGACAGGGTTTCTCTGTGTAGCCCTGGCTGTCCTGGACTCACTTTGTAGACCAGGCTGGCCTTGAAGTCACAGAGATCTGCCTCCCTGAGCACTGGAATTAAAAGAGTGCCACCATGCCCAGCTACGTGTTTGTTTGTTTGTTTGTGTGTTTTTTAATCAAGAGATTAAAATAGAGTTGTAGAAAGACAAAGTTGTTTTTTTATAATCTACATGAAAATAATTAGCTGCCTGTCTTAGTTGCTGTCCTGTTGTTGTGAAGAGACACCATGATCAGACAACTTATAAAAGAAAGAGTTTATTGGGGGCTACAGTATGAGAGGGTGAGTCCATGTCCACTGTGGCAGGGAGCGTGGCAGCAGCAGGCAGGCATGGTGCTGGAGCAGTGGCTGGGAGCTCACGTGTTCGGACAGCAGCCTAGAGGCAGAAAGAAAGAGAAAGAAAGGGAATGGCATGGGCTTTTGACATCTCAAAGCCCTCTTCCAACACGGCCACGCCTCCTAATCCTTCCCAAACAGTTCCCCCCCCCCCCCGTGGGAACCAAACATTTAGGTGTGTTAGCCTGTGGGGGCCATTCTCATTCAGACTGCCCCTCTGGCTATTGGCTTCATAGCTTGGGTGGAAAGGTTGTACTAAAATAGTGATTCTCTGGAAATTGCGTGACTCTGCTTTGTGATACTATGATGTAATAGAGTGTTATCAATTTGAGGAGGGGCTGGGAATTGAACTTACAGCTTCATGCATGCAAGGCAAGCCCCCTGCCACTAAGCCCTCATACGATTGTTAAAATGTTATTTTTAGGCTGCCTTAAAAATGTTTCCTAGTTCACAGAATGATCCTCAAATACGAGATAGCATAGAAAATAATAGTTCAGTATGGCTAATTTAAGCAGCGAAAATTACCTGACTTCCAGAAACTGGCCTTGAATGAAGGCTAAGTAGCTCAAGGATTTCAGCATTCACATGAATCCCAGCCGTGTGAACACTGTCTGCGGCGCGTGTTCTCTCATGTGCAGCCGCCGCCTCAGTGTGTGTGTTGATTTGGACAGGTTGGCGCGAAGCTCATCTCTTGTCACAAGTTGGTGCTGGCTTGTGTGATCCCCTACTTCAGAGCCATGTTTCTCTCCGAAATGGCTGAGGCCAAGCAGGCGCTGATTGAGATTCGAGACTTTGACGGAGATGCCGTGGAAGACTTGGTGACATTCGTCTACTCGTCACGGCTCACGTTGACAGTGGACAACGTGCAGCCTCTGCTGTACGCAGCTTGTATTCTGCAGGTTGAACTGGTGGCCAGAGCCTGCTGCGAGTACATGAAGTTGCATTTCCACCCCTCCAACTGCCTGGCGGTGCGCGCCTTTGCGGAGAGTCACAACCGGATAGACCTGATGGACATGGCGGACCAGTACGCCTGCGAGCACTTCACGGAGGTGGTGGAATGCGAAGATTTCGTGAGCGTGTCCCCCCAGCACCTCCACAAGCTTCTGTCCTCCAGTGACCTCAACATTGACAGCGAGAAGCAGGTCTACAGCGCGGCCATCAAGTGGCTTCTCGCCAATCCCCAGCATCATCCTAAGTGGCTGGATGAGACGCTTGCGCAGGTAGGGCTCAAGGAGGGGCGGGCGCAAATGCGCATGTGCGGGGGCGCGGGCGGGGGGAGTGTGTGTGTGTGTGTGTGTGTGTGTGTGTGTGTGTGTAGTCACTCATCTGAACGGGTGTGATGTTAACTCCTTGTGCCCTGTGCAGTTCCTACACTAATAATACATCTTGATTTGTTGTGCTTGCATGATTTTTTAAGCTCAAATACTTAAAATATTCATATGGAGTAGTAATGAATAGTGTGCTCTGTTAGTTGAAAATGGCTCTAGGAAAACAGCTCTACCAGTAATTTTTAACTTATTTTATAATGGAGTTTCTAAGTTTTAATCAGTCATTTTCCTAATGACTATAGACTGATGCTGGAAAGAATCACATAACATAACTGCATGTTGAAGTTTACTTTGAAACCTTGGAAATGTGTGTTATGATTATTGATTTTAACTGTCAGAGTGGGCACCCTTGCAGGGTCTGTGCCCAGTGTTCCCGTTTCCTTCCCTGGTGTTTCCTCTGTCCTCCCTCCCTCCCTCCTTCCCTCCCTCCCTCCCTCCCTCCCTCCCTCCCTCCCTCCCTTCCTCCCTCCCTTCCTTCCTCCCTCCGGCTTCCTCCTGTTTATTTTGTTTACTGAGAAGGGAGATGATGGTCCTTAGAAGGGAAACAGTTTCATACTTACCTTTTTCTGCAGTTAATGCTTTATTAAAACTTTGTCGTTGCTGAGAACATTGGATTGGGGTAGGGCTGCAGTTCAGCGCCTAGAGTGCGCGCCTACCATGCATGAAGCCCTGGGTCTGGTCCTCAGTACAGCATAAGCAGGCGCTACAAAGCATGCCTGAAACTGTAGCAGTGAGGAGACACAGGCGCAAGGTCAGAGCTGAGAAGCATCCTTGGTACATAGCAAGTTTGAGGCCAGCCTGGGCTGCACAAAAATCTGTCTTAAAACAACACAACTAAAAACATTGGGTACTTAATCCAATTTGTAGTTGTTTGCAAACAGGGTCTAGCCCAGACTAGCCTGACACTCTATAACTCAGGCTAGACCCAAATTCACAAGGCTTCCATCTCAGCCTCCCAAGTTCTGGGATTACGGACATGAGTCACTATGTTCAGTTGTGCCCACATTTAGTAAAATTTTAATAGTGTTATCAAAACCTTAATTCGTTAAGAACAAATTATATTTTTACTCAGAGGAAGAAAATATATTCAATTATGATTGTAATTGGATTTTTAAAGCACAAGTAAAAATTACTTTTCAATTTCTAATTTATTTCACATGTAACAGTTTTTTGTTACTGTTTTTATGAGTCTGGACATTGAGCCAGGGGCTTTGCACATGGAGGACAAAGGATGTCCCACTAAGTCCTAGCCATCATCCTGAGAAGTGAGAGGACAAAGGACATCCCACTAAGTCCTAGCCATCATCCTGAGAAGTGAGAGTGGGGATTACCTATCCTGTTGCTATTGAAGTTTTGTGTCACAACTTTCCACGATCTCAGGTTCGTCTGCCGTTGCTGCCAGTTGATTTTCTTATGGGTGTTGTGGCAAAAGAGCAGATTGTCAAGCAAAATCTGAAATGTAGAGATCTGTTGGATGAAGCAAGAAATTACCACCTTCATTTGAGCAGCAAACCAGTTCCTGACTTTGAGTACACAGTCCGGACTACCCCAAGGAAGCATACGGCTGGTAATCAAATTGCTCCTTTTTTCAACTTGCCAGAAGGGGATCTGACATGTCTGAGGGTTCTTGGTTATGTATATCGAAGCATATTAGTCAGGCAGTTAGTGTCTGGTTGTCTTAGTGTAATAAATGGTCTGTAGGAATAGCTATGTAGTCATGATTCCTAATGTACGTCATGTAATTTGACTAATACAGCAATGTTTCTGTTGCTTTGGATGTTTGGTTTTGTGAGACAGAATCTCCCCGGAGCTCAGGCTACAACTCACAGCTCTTCTGAATAGTTGTTCACAGTGGCGTGCCACCTGAACGCTTGTTCACAGTGGCGAGCCACCTGAATGCTTGTTCACAGTGGCGTGCCATGGCACCTGGATACAGTAAGCCAGTTTTTTAAAAGCTGTGGGTCCTACAAAATCCGAAGCAGTAGCTGCTCCCTCGAGGTCGTCTCTGAGGCTTTATTCAGAATCGGCTGCTATTGGTGCCTTTAGAGTCCTGTTGGAATGTGCTTGGCCGTGTTGCCTTCTAATCTGTTTCTCGGCATGTCTTGAGACTGACATGTGCTTCAGAAATGGCTGAAGATCTTTAAGGCTTGTATCTATAGAGCCGAGCATCAAGCTTGACAGACATCACATATTTCAATACCTGCCATTGTGTTTTACCAAATCAAAAGAAAAGCATGGTAAACCATATCTGACATTTGTATGAAGGCCTTAGAATCAAAGTCCCTTACATAAGAAGCATATAGCTCCTCATTAGGTGATGCCACTCTAGATGTATTTCCAACCCTGGCTGACCTTGAAGTCCTGGTGTAGCCCAGGCTGTCCTGGAAATCCCCATGTAACCTAGGCTAGCCTTGAACCCATGATCTTTCTGTCTCCACCTCCCAAGTGCTGGGATTCCATGTGTGCCGTGTCCACATCATTTTTATTTTAGTATTTGGGGGACAAGAGAACACCAGTGAAGTCCAGCAGCTCAGCAAAAGAGGCAGTGCCGCGTGCAGGCCAGCCAACCGGAAGGCCATGCCTGGGTGAGTGAGCACTCCTGCTTCTGAGGGCAGCCCTCTAACCAGCCAGCTCAGCAGCGTCGGAAAGACTGTCACTGCTGTTCTTTCTACACGCCTGTAAGTAGGAACCCGTTGTTAGTTACAGCCAGGCAGCACTTTCAGTTTTGCCTTAGTCCCAGCCCTGTTTTGAGGCAGAGGCAGGTGCATTTTACCTTCTGAGTTTGATGCCAGCCTAGTCTACATGCCCACTTCCAGGCCAAACCTATCTTTAAAAAAGTTTTTTTTTTCTATCACAGAATTTTGGTTTTCTGAATCCTGCCTCATAAAGTACCGATGTTTAATTAAGTTCTTTTATTTTTGCTTTGTTGTTTTGTTTTGCTTCCAAGACAGGGTTTCTCTGTCCTGGACTCACTCTATAGACCAGGCTGGCCTCAAACTCAGAGACTTAACTAAGCTCCTTAGGGTCACTCTTTTCTCGGCTTGTTTGTTTGCTGTGGGGATGAAACCTAGCACTCTGTACATACTAGGCAAACATTCTCCAAACCCATATTTAAATTCAACGTCTAAGCAGGCTAGGGGCATACCAAAATACACTAGACATCCATATACAAGTCTGCCGTACTCGTAGCAATTTGACAGAGTAGGTTTTAACAAAGGAGTCAGCCTTTTGTCAGACAGATGGGTCTCCTCCGTTTTAGGGAGACAGGACTGAGGATTGGCTGGACTTGTCCAGAGCAGCAGAGACGATCTCATGCCCGTGTTCTTGCCTCTGATTTGTTTTCTTTCATGACACGTTCGGAGGCGAGCTGTGTAGCTTTCATGTAGAGAAAGTGCCATCACAGAGCGAGATTGCATTCGGGGATTATAATTCTACCACTGTTGTTACAGTTGACTAATTTCCTAATGTTTCAAGGCCTTTGCTTATTATAAACTTGACTAGGGGGTCTGTTAGGTCTCCTGGAACTGTAACTTCTGACCCAAAGTATTGAGCTAGTGGGAATACTTTGGGGGCACAGGTGTGGAAGCTCCCGGGGTGTCACTGGCACACAGCTCTGCTGCGGGCTCTGAACAGGTGTCACCAGTGCAGACATACGCACAGCCTGGGTCAGGGAAAAGGACAGACAGATACATTCTGCAGAGTCTGCAGGTGCCTTGCTGTGACCACCAAGTGTGGCATGAAAGGTGCTGGTGGCTGATGTGAGGGGCAGGGAAGTGCTAAAGCAGAAAGAAAGCTCAGCCTTTGTTTTAAATAATAACTTTAAGGATGCCAGTTGGGGGGGGCGGTCTTCAGCCTTCACCTTACCAGAGTGTCAAGCACACGCCAGCACTGCATAGTGAGTGTGTAATGCTCACTCCCATGGCCGAGCACATGCCAGGCACTGTGTAGTGAGTATGTAATGCTCACTCCTACAGCTGACCACACGCCAGGCACTGTGTAGTGAGTGTGTAATGCTCACTCCCACAGCCGAGCACATGTTAAATGAATGAAAGTTGCCAAACGTGCTGCAGGACCGCTGAGGCCTGGCATTGGACTCGTGCGCAGTAACTTGAGCTGCTGTGGAGTTTGCTGTGCCAAGGTGTAAGCTTTTCTGCCTTGCGGCACTGGGGACCAATTGCAGGCCCCAGCCAAGCACTCCAGCCCCGAGTGAGCACATCTCCAGCCCTGAGGCTTTCCCTTGAGGGCACTCACTGCTTCTCAGAGGAGCCTGTTAGAAATACAGTCCCTAACCCTTTCCTCAGAGACCAGCCCAGGGCCCGAGGGTCAGACCCCAGGTCTGTGTTTGCCCATCAGGTAGTTCTGAGTTACATTTACGTTTTGCTTTTTGGTTCTTTCCCCAAGTTGTGGTACATATATAAAGCATGTCATTTTAACCATGTTTACAGTTCAGGGCATTTGCTGAAGTGTTTCGGGTGGAGGTTGTGGAAAGTGTTAAAAGAGTATTTTATCAGATTGTCCTGGTCGTCGTCAGGGTTCTGTTGCTGTGAGAGACACCACCACCACCACAACTCTTGGAAAAGAAACACCTCACTGGGGCTGGCTTGCAGGCTCAGAGGGTTAGTCCATTTATTGTCACGGCAGAAGCATGGCGGCATGCAGGCAGACCTGGTGCTGGAGAGGAGCTGAGAGCTCTACATCTGGATCCCCAGGCAGCAGGGAGAGAGAGTGGCACACTGGACCTGGCTTGAGCTTCTGAGACCTCAAAGCCCCGCCCCCTGTGATGCACTTCCTCCAACAAGGCCACGCCTCCTAACAGTGGCAGCTGTTTTCACTCAAACCACCATAGTCCCGTCAGCAGTCTGGAAGCAAAATGCTTCTAAGGAGGAGAAGCTGGACCTTGCAGCTGAGCCATAGCTTGTGGAGACCCACACAAAGATGGTGGCAGCTCGATCGGGCCAGGCAGGCCTCGTCAGGAAAGGAAGGAAGGCGATACTCCGGGCGCACTGGCCTCGGGGCTCTGGAGGCCTCGGTGTAGCTTAGGCGTGTGGATTGAAGATGCCATGACAGGTGCTTTAGCCACAGGGATGGACCTTTCCTCGGAGAGCTAAGGCAGGGAGGAGTGGGTGGAAAATGGAGACAAAAGGAGACAGAAGGGACCTTCCAAACGGGAGCGCAGGTGGTCCCGCGCTGCACTGTACCAGTGAGAGACAGTGAAAAGGCTGACTGGGCAGACGGCTGTGCGGCGGTCACGGCGCAGTCCTCCCGTCAGTATGCGCGTATGCCTGTCCTTTCCCTTGATCCCGTGACGACATAAGCAGGGACACTTGTGAGGAAGAACAGACCGCTCACCAGTCACACTCTTTGAAAGGTTAGAGGAAGGTGGCAGAAGGAAAATAGATTAGATTTCATAACGCATCTTTTAAAAACTACTCAGAATTTGACAATCATTTTCCACACTAATTAAAAGCAAAGCTTTGAGAGCCATGACACTGATCTGGGTCTTGTGGCTTCGCCTTTAGGTGTGCTGTTCTGTGTAGGTGGCCGAGGGGGATCAGGTGACCCCTTTCGCAGTATCGAGTGCTATTCCATCAACAAAAACAGTTGGTTCTTTGGACCAGAAATGAATAGCCGAAGGCGACACGTGGGTGTGATCTCCGTGGAAGGTAGGTCTGTTGTTGCGGAATATCGTCACTGTGCTGTGTGTTTTTAATTGCATGACCTTTGACCTTTTCTCCCTCTCTGTAACAGTGTTGCTATGCATTGGCATGGTGGCATGTGCATTAAAAGGGAGCAGATGGGAAGGTGAGATTCCTGCAGCTGGGCATGCTGGCACATACTTACAGTCCCAGCATTGAGGCGGAGGCAGGAGGATTTCAGTTCCAGGCCAGCCTGAGCTACATGGAAGACCCTGCTTTAAGTCACCAAGGGACAGAAGTGCATCTCAGTGGTGGATTTCATTTCTGTATGAAATATCCTGGGGTCAATTATAATTAATGTTTTGGTTCTAACTTGGTTCTGGGTTTTGTTCATTTTTTTTTTTTCAAGAGAAGATCTCTAGCCCTTGGGTGTCTTAGGCTGACCTTGAACTCCTGACTCCTGATCCTCCTGCTTGTACCTCCCCGAGAGCTGGGGTTACAGGCGTGCACCACCACATCCAGGCATGCAGTGCTGGAGTTGACTCTGGAATTCCTATATGATAGACGAGAACCCTCCCGACTGAGCGACACCCCCAGCTCCTAAATTACTTGTATACACTTTAAGGGGTTGACTTGTCGTGTGTATGGCTACTGGCCTGCATGTGTATGTGTCCACGTGGCTGCTGTTGTGTCCCTGTCAGAGGGCCAGGCACTCTTAACTACCTCCCCAGCCTCTGCTTTTCATCAACATTTGTCCCCTTAAAAAAATGAGGAAAAGGTGATTCTTAATTTTTTCTTACAATTTTTCTATGGTTCTGCAGTTAATTAATTTGTAGTGATGATTTTAAAATCTCATTTCTGTATACAATACAGGAAAATTCTGAGGCAGGCTGGGGAATAACTGTGACAGACACAATCTTTCTCATTTCCTATATTTCTGTTTTATTCAGAAAAAAGTTGGTCAATTGTATTAACAGTCTTATATTTTCTTTATAATTTGTTTTTAGCCTTTTTCCATTTTATTGACCTGTTTTGAAGGCAGAATTAATGATTTTACTATTTAATAAAAAAAAGTGATTCTGGCCTTTGAAAGCAGGCTTAGTTAGTGAAAGCCTCCACTAAGTTTTAGTTAACTGGTGGCCTGAATCCAATAACGCACAGAAAAAAATGTTAAAAGTTAATTTATTATGGCATTCTAGTTATTTAGTGCTCACATGTAAACAGCGTCACTATCACATAATATTACAGTAAATAACATGAGTATCACACGGTCCTCCGAGTTAGACTAACTGCTTCTCTGCTCGGCAGGTAAAGTGTACGCGGTGGGCGGACATGACGGCAACGAGCACTTAGGCAGCATGGAGATGTTTGATCCTCTCACTAATAAATGGATGATGAAGGCGTCGATGAACACCAAGAGGTAGGTCAGCATCAGTGAACACCGAGAGGCAGGTCAGCATCAGTGAACACCGAGAGGCAGGTCAGCATCAGCGAACACCGAGAGGCAGGTCAGCGTCAGCGAACACCGAGAGGCAGGTCAGCGTCAGCGAACACCGAGAGGCAGGTCAGCGTCAGTGAACACCGAGAGGCAGGTCAGCGTCAGTGAACACCGAGAGGCAGGTCAGCGTCAGTGAACACCGAGAGGCAGGTCAGCGTCAGTGAACACCGAGAGGCAGGTCAGCGTCAGTGAACACCGAGGGGCAGGTCAGCGTCAGTGAACACCGAGGGGCAGGTCAGCGTCAGTGAACACCGAGGGGCAGGTCAGCGTCAGCGAACACCGAGAGGCAGGTCAGCGTCAGCGAACACCGAGAGGCGGGTCAGCGTCAGTGAACACCGAGAGGCGGGTCAGCGTCAGTGAACACCGAGAGGCAGGTCAGCGTCAGTGAACACCGAGAGGCAGGTCAGCGTCAGCGAACACCGAGAGGCGGGTCAGCGTCAGTGAACACCGAGAGGCGGGTCAGCGTCAGTGAACACCGAGGGGCGGGTCAGCGTCAGTGAACACCGAGAGGCGGGTCAGCGTCAGTGAACACCGAGAGGCGGGTCAGCGTCAGCGAACACCGAGAGGCGGGTCAGCGTCAGTGAACACCGAGAGGCGGGTCAGCGTCAGTGAACACCGAGGGGCGGGTCAGCGTCAGTGAACACCGAGAGGCGGGTCAGCGTCAGTGAACACCGAGAGGCGGGTCAGCGTCAGTGAACACCGAGAGGCGGGTCAGCGTCAGTGAACACCGAGAGGCGGGTCAGCGTCAGTGAACACCGAGAGGCAGGTCAGCGTCAGTGAACACCGAGAGGCAGGTCAGCGTCAGTGAACACCGAGAGGCAGGTCAGCGTCAGTGAACACCGAGGGGCGGGTCAGCGTCAGTGAACACCGAGAGGCGGGTCAGCGTCAGTGAACACCGAGAGGCGGGTCAGCGTCAGTGAACACCGAGAGGCGGGTCAGCGTCAGTGAACACCGAGAGGCGGGTCAGCGTCAGTGAACACCGAGAGGCGGGTCAGCTTCAGTGAACACCGAGGGGCGGGTCAGCGTCAGTGAACACCGAGAGGCAGGTCAGCATCAGTGAACACCGAGAGGCAGGTCAGCATCAGTGAGCACCGAGGGGCAGGTCAGCATCAGTGAACACCGAGAGGCAGGTCAGCATCAGTGAACACTGAGAGGCAGGTCAGCATCAGTGAGCACCGAGGGGCAGGTCAGCACGAAAGTCCTTGATAGGTAAAGAGGACAGACACTGGAAATGGAAAACCTTATTCTGAAGTTTTCTCTGACTTCAGAAACTCACCCTCCTCAAGCCCGTTCTGTTAGCCATCCAGGCAATGCCCTGTCACGGCTTTTCTCTTTACAAATGGCGTCATGAGGGCATAAAGAGATGGCTCTTCCAGAGGACCCAGGTTCTGTTCCCAGCTCCCAGCCCACTGTAACCCCAGCTTCAGCAGACCCCCTCTAGCACGGGCACACACATGTGCGCCTTTTAAGTGTGCACACGCAAACATGTTTTTAAAGTGGCTTGAGTGGACTTACCTTCCCACCCCAATCTTGGTGACCACGAACTTCGGTAAAAATCCTGGCTGCTTTTTTTGACCCTTTTGGGTTTTTTCTTGTTTTTTTGTTTTTAGAGACAGGGTTTCTCTATATGTAAGCCAGGTTGTCCTTAAACTCACAGAGATCTACCTGCCTTTGCCTGCCAAGTGCTTCTTGAGAGTTTTTGTTTCAAACAATTTTAGATGTTTTTTTCCAGAAAAGTTGCAAATACAGTAGCATTCCTTTTTTTTTTTTTTCTGTTTTGTTTAATTTTATTAGAATTCTTTTTGCCTTTCCGGGGATCAGACTCAGGTGAGGAGGCTCAGTGGCCGGTGCCGTCACCTGCTGGGCCACCTCGTCAGCCCTTGGTGCTTCGCTTTGCTCTTTTTGTCTTGTGTTGAGACAAGACCTCATGTCACCATGGCAGGCCTCACACATGCTTCCCAGAAACATATAGGTCATGTCACCTCCTCTGCTGGGCAGTGTGTGTGAGTGTCTCACAGGAGGAGGTTGGGGTGCTGCTGAAAGCCCTCCACTGCTATAGGGCAGCCTCCTAGAGCAGGGAATCACCTGGATTGAAGTGCCAGCCATGCCAAGGTAGGGCGTACACTGTGCCATATACATACACCCTCACCCAGCTCCTTGTATGTTACCACCTCACAGTTACCTGGTGTCCCAAAGCAGAGAGGGCAGCAGATCCTGCGGAGCTAGGTTACCGGTGTGTGTGAGAGGGCTGACAGGAGGGCTGACAGAAATCGAACTCCAGTGCTGTGCAAGTGCCCTAGACTGTTGAGCTGTCCCTCTAGCCCGCCTCACATGTCCCTGGGGTTCTGATTGTTTTACACACCTCCTGTGTTGGCTGGTAGTTTGGCTGTATGACTAGGAGCTGAAGCAGGTGTGTTTGTCTGTCCTGACCTTAGTGGGAACCCATGTAGTGTTTCTCCTAACTATCTTACCAATTAGTTTAATCCCAGCACTCAGGAAGCAGACACAAGCTGATCGCTGTGACTTCAGGGCCAGCCTGGTCTACACAGTGAGCTCCAGGATAGCCGGGGCTAAAACATAGAAACCCAGTCTTTATTTGTGTGTGTGTCTCTGTGTGTGTCTGTGTCTGTGTACATATATCAGTTAGGATTAAGGCTTATTATTACCTTGTTAAGAAAATAGCTCTCTCAGTTTCTGCTTTCATTACTGATTTTAAGGTTAGTGTTAATATATTAAAATTTTACCTATAATAAATTGAAATATATTTTGATTACTAGAGCTTGTCTGAAGGGGAGATTTTTAATTACATGATTCAATAATTTAGCCTCTTGCAAATTATTATTCGTGATTTGAATAGTAACTTCCAACATCTTGAGATAAAAGAACAACTAAAATCATGACACCAAATCGGGGCTCAGAAGGCAGCAGGCTCAGGGATACAGCGCTGTAGGCTCGGGAATATAGCGCTGTAATACAGTGCTTGCCGGGCATCCCTGGCCCAACAAAGTGACCGCCCTCAGCAGCAACAACAGAAGCAAACAGACCACATATGCTGTAGTCAGAACGCTCTAATGATGTTAAACAAGGTTATGCATTAAAGCCTAACTCGTATCAGTTAGACCAGGACTGTGTGGTGAGAGAGTGATTGGGTTTGTGGATAGTTTGCGCTGAGTCAAGTGCTGGCTTGTGCCAGTGTGAAGCATAGAGCCCAAAGGAAAGAACAGAGCGTTTACAATACAGCCATCTGCATTCAGGGGCGTGCAGCGTCTAGGAGGGCAGAGCCTTCTGCTCGCCATGTCCTGCTCCTCACAAAGCACGGCCACACCGTTCTCTGTGCTGCTTTGGGTCAGCGTTTAAACGTTTCCTTCAGGTGCATGCTTTATGATCCGTGTAATCTATTCATACAGAAATACATGTTTATAATGTTAAAATAAAGCGTGTGTGGGGATGCATGGAAGTTGAATGATGTAAACACGGGTGTGACGTAAACACGGGTGTGATGTAAACAAGGTTGCAGTAAGAGAACTCGAGCAGGAAGACCCTGGGGATGGGCTCTGTGCAAACTGTTCAGTGCTCTGCATCCACTGGACCAGTGCATTCCATGCTTTTGGCCAAGAAGCTTAAGGAGTGGCAAAGCTGAGGTTTACTTTTTGAAAGTTACCAGGGAGATGGGAGGTGGGACCTACAGCAACTGTAAGTGAAGGGCTGTCCTCAGAGGCAAGGCCACTGTGGCAGCCATAGCGCAGCTCAACTGTTGGTGGATACAATCTGCCCTTTTTATTGTGAACTAACTTTCTGTAAGAGCTTAGTCTTCCTTTCAAAGAAAAAAATGCCCTTCAGAAATAAAGGGGTTCACACAACACTGTGATATGTTCTTTGCTAATGGTGTTTTAATGAGACCTTGCAACAAAGTGACTGATGGACTCTACTTGGCTTTTTAAAAATCCACTGTTTTCTTAAAATATAGCAAACTGTTAGCACCCATTGGTTCCTCAGTTACATAACTGTCCATTTACTAACTGGACGCTTTGGGTTTCCTTATGCTGCCTTGTTGGGCTTTCCATTATTAACTGTTCTGAGTTTAGGGTTAGCATGTAGCTCAGGAGTAGAGTGCAAGCCTGATAGATGCAAGGCCTGGGACCAACCCCAGGAAAAAGAAATGAAGAGAAAAAAAAACATTTGGCCCAAGTTTCCAGCAGCCTGTGTAAGCCACACTCTGTACAGAGGAAAGGGACAGCCCGGAGCTCCTGCTCAGACACGCTAGTACACTGACACCTCCGGAAGCGAGCCACACACTTGCCCATTATCCTCAGAGGTGGTTTGCATTGATAGAAGTTTCTTCTTCTCCCTCAGACTCAGACAGTAACGTGTGTTTTGTTGTTCCTGTAGGCGGGGGATTGCCTTGGCCTCTTTGGGGGGCCCGATATATGCCATCGGAGGGCTGGACGACAACACGTGCTTCAGTGACGTGGAGAGATACGACATCGAGTCCGACCAGTGGAGTACAGTGGCGCCCATGAACACTCCCCGCGGGGGCGTGGGCTCTGTGGCTTTAATAGTAAGTGAGTTCCCCAGCCCCTCCCCACGGAGCGGAGGCCCCAACCATGTCCGTGGTCATCACAGTCTGACTCCCACCGCGGCCACAGCGCTGACTGCGCAGCACATCGCTCTCGGAGTACTGGTGTCCCTAGTTCTGCTCGCCTGTAAAGACCGTGGAGCCTGAAATCTGATGTGCGCTTTGTTTCTCCGTTTAGAACCATGTTTATGCAGTGGGCGGCAACGATGGAGTGGCTTCCTTGTCCAGTGTGGAAAGGTACCATCCACACGTGGACAAGTGGACAGAAGTCAAGGAAATGGGTCAGCGGAGAGCGGGCAACGGCGTCAGCGAGCTTCACGGCTGTCTCTATGTTGTTGGTGAGCACGTGCTCTCGCTAACCTATCAAGTGCCTTGAACGGACAGTCACAAACTATTAGCACATCTAACCTGTAGTAGAGTCAGATGTGCCTTTGAATTCTTCAAGCGGACATTAGTGCTTCTTGATTTAAATATTCATATGTCAAACTTCTGCCAGGCGTGGTGGCACGTGTCTGTAATCCCAGCACGCAGGAGGCAGAAACAGGTGGGGCCCTGTGAGTTTGAGATCGCTCTGCTCTACACAGTGAGGGCCAGGCAAGCCAGGGTTACACAGTGGGACCCTGCCTCAGAAAAGAAAAAAATCTGAAAGTTAGATTATAGCTAAAGTAGGGGATTGCATTTAAATGAAATATATACTTGTAAGTATAGAGACATAAATTAAATACGCTTTGCTAAAACAAACTTTAAAGGGTCGAATGACTTGGATTTTGTCTACTTCATTTCAAAGCAAATTATACTGATTACTTGAAAAAAAAAACAGTGGCTTTTCCATATGAAGTGTTTTAGTCTCTCTGTTGCCTTCTCAGTGATTTAAGTGCTGAGTTACAAGGACTTCAGAGCCGTGGTTTCTCAAATTCTTGATATACATGGGGCAGTCCGGCCTGGGCATCGTACTGGAGAGGTGGCAGCCAGGTCCTCTGCTGCAGCAGCCCATTGCGGCCTCCAGCAGGCCTCCCGTGACCGTGAACCTGGCGTGGGCAGGCCCACCTGTCAGGGCTGTCTCAGGAATTGGCAATGGCGTGTGTGAGCATCTTAAACTGTGCCCAACACAGGAGCCTCTTTGTTGTAATTAATAATCCTTCCTCACAGAGAAGGGATGCTGGGAAAGCTCTTAGCACGAGTTAGTCATGGGCGCGCCGGCATGCATTGCTGGGGCTTTATGACTGAGTCCTTGCTAGGAGAGTGGCTTATGTGAGAAGTGGAGCTGAGCCTCCCTGTGCTCCTTTGTGGAAAAGAAGGGCAACAGCAGCAGCCTCAGCCTCCCCTGCACAGTGCTTAGTTGCAGAGGCAGCCGAGCACCTGGACAAGGGCAGAGGCAGAGGCAGAGGCTGGATACAGGTGCGTGGGAACCAATGTTCCTATAGTACATGGCTGCAGCCTTTCCCACCTCCAAACCATGAGTCACAGTGTGTCACAGGGCACAGGAAGTCTTTGGGCAATTCAGACTGAACATTAAAGCAGTCCTCTTGGGATCTGGGGACAGCTCAGTGGTAAAGGTTTTGCCTAGCCTGTAGGAGACCCTGGCTTCAGTCCCTAGCACTGAAAACTACAACAAACAGCCTCCTGGACATGCAAATCCTACTTAAAACAGGCACAGCTGGTGGGAATAACAGCAGCGTGAAGGTGTGGACGTGTTTGACACCCGACACATTCGGCTTTGTTTCTTCCTCTGCCTTGACTTTGTGTTAATTGTTAAGGATCGCACCTAAGGCTTCTTGTGTGGTAGGCACATGCTTTCTTTACTGTTGAGCTACGTTCCAGGCACTGAATTCTTTCTTATTACCTAGGGAAAGGAAGTAGAACCAATAAAAAACAAAAGCTAAGAGAATATAACTACTCAAAACTTGATTTTCCACATTAGCATGAGCAGTCATAGACTTTTATTATGATGAAAAGAATTACAGTTTTGATAAGTATTTGCCAAAACAAAAAATCAAAAAACTAAAACAAAACCCTATCTGGTTATCTACATAAAATTAGAGAATTTCATTTCATTTCAATTGATAGACTAAATATTAGAATAGTTTTACTTGATCTTTTTTAAAACGACTTTATTTTTAAAGAAGTGATCACAGTAGCAACACTTACTCATAGCTGGAAAATGGGTTGAGTCATTTTTCAAAGAGAACTGCTATTCACTTAAAAGGGCCTGGAAAAGATGGAGGTTACTGTGACCGTCCAGGCATTAAAAGTCACATTCTACTGAAAGGCCATCACCCCACAGACTGTGTGACAAGAGGCTGCTTTTGGCTTTGGCAAAAATATGAGGATTCCGTTACAATGCATCGCATCATCGCAGCAGCTGCGCTGGCAGGGAGGGTTTAGGAGGAGCCCTGGAAAACTTCCACCTCTGTGAGGACGCGCCGCCTGAGTAGTGAGGGTTAGTGCTTCTCGGGCTTCCTGCCACTCACACAGCGCACAGAGGGAAGCCAGGCCGTGCTTGCTCCTGGGATTCTCAGGACAGGTTATGAGACAGCTGCTTTCTGCCCATAAGTCCCCTTCTTTTCTACACAGCTCTTTCTTTTTCACTTGGAGACTTTAAACCAAGACATGGGCAGACACCCAGAATCAGCACTGGGGCGGCTAAGACGCAGATACGCCATGAAACCCTGTCTCAAAAACCAAAGGCCTTTAAAGCCGACTGTTAAAGTACAGTACGGACTAACAGTTGACTTGTAGAAAGTTGTAGTTGGTGGTGGTAGCTGGCATTAGGGTAATCGTTTTCTGTTTTGTTTTGTTTCTCTAAATCTTTCTAAAATAGCTTTAAAAACTTGAGAGTTTTGTTTTTTGTTTTGTTTGAGACAGGATCTTTCTATGTAGTCCTGGGACTCCTTATGTAGAGCAGGTTGGCCGCAAACTCCACAGGGCTTGTCTCTGCCTCCCAAGTGTTGGGATTAAAGGCGTACACCACCAGGCCTGACAAAGGCTTGAGTTTTATAAGCTATTGAGTTGAGATTTAGCTGTCAATTTTTATGAAATGCAATGCCATTTTAAAACATATTTCTTTTATAGGTGGCTTTGACGATAATTCCCCTTTGAGCTCAGTTGAGCGGTATGACCCTCGGAGCAACAAGTGGGACTATGTGGCTGCACTCACCACTCCCAGGGGTGGAGTAGGGATCGCAACAGTGATGGGCAAAATCTTTGCAGTTGGTGGTCATAATGGCAACGCCTACCTAAACACAGTGGAAGCGTTTGATCCGGTGCTGAATAAGTAAGTATACACTGTTCTTCCAGAGCACCACTCCACAGTGGTCAGGCTGAGTTCCGTGGCCGCACCACTCCACAGTGGTCAGGCTGACTTTTGTGGCTGTCCACTCCACAGTGGTCAGGCTGAGTTCCGTGGCCGCACCACTCCACAGTGGTCAGGCTGACTTTTGTGGCTGTCCACTCCACAGTGGTCAGGCTGAGTTCCGTGGCCGCACCACTCCACAGTGGTCAGGCTGAGTTCCGTGGCCGCACCACTCCACAGTGGTCAGGCTGAGTTCCGTGGCCGCACCACTCCACAGTGGTCAGGCTGACTTTTGTGGCTGTCCACTCCACAGTGGTCAGGCTGAGTTCCGTGGCCGCACCACTCCACAGTGGTCAGGCTGAGTTCCGTGGCTGTCCTCTGGGTCACCCTCCCTCGCTGGATGCCTGAGACGGGTAAACCCAAGCTCTACGTGTGTAGCAATGCGTACCCTGTTTGTGTTGCCTGCCTGTGGCACCCTTTCCTCCTGCTGGGTTGCCTCAGCCTTGACAGGAGAGGAGGTGCCTAGTCCTGTTGCAGCTGTATGTGCCACAGGAGGAGGAGCGGACGGGGTGGATGTGGGGAGATGCTGAAGGGAGGGACTGGAAGGGAGGGAAGGGAAACTGGTCGGGATGTTAAAAAAAATTAATTTTTTAAAATGATAAAAGTTCAGTGCATAGTTAGGCACAACAAAAGTCAGCGATTACTAATAAGCTGGAATTTTTCACACTATGCTGAAACAAAATTGTCAGCATCATTGTTCTTATACTGCAGCACCATTATTAGGTAAAACAAAGGTTACTTCAACGAAAGAACCTAATCCTGTGGCAGTTAGCCCAACCCCTAAGTGGCTGGTGATGGGTAGGTAGTGTCTACAGAAACAACACACCAATCAGAGACTATCCAAGGCAAGGCAGAACAGTGTGGTGTTTAAAGCTTATGAAATTGCTTATTTCTGGAAGTTTCCATTTAATATTTTGACTGGTTTACTATAGAAAACTGAAGCTATGGAAAGCAAAATTTGAAATAATGGAAGAGTATTTATTATGTTATCAATACGAGATTTTGGAATAAGTTTTCTCCCTGTGGAGACTTGCTGTCTTTTAGTCCCATAGTTCCGACCCCTGGGCTCTGTGGTGACAGTCTCGTCCTGTCTTTCCAGGTGGGAGCTGGTTGGGCCTGTGTCTCACTGCAGAGCTGGCGCTGGTGTGGCCGTGTGTGACTGTTCAACTAGCCAGATCCGAGATGTAGGACACGGGTCCACTAATGTGGTTGACTGTATGTGACTTGAGTCCCGGCAGTGACAACGCAAGCACATCTGATAGACGGGAAGACGACGGCAGCCTCTGTCCCTGTGACTGTCAACTGTTGTGAGTGCACCTTGTGGGCCCATAGCGGAAGAGTTGTTAGTTGTAGAGTTAAGTGTGGTATTTCCTGCGATAGCAGACAATGGGGTAGGCAGGAGGAAGCCTACCTCTGAACCTGTTCTTATTCTGAAAAAATGTTTCATGTAGTGCCAAACCTTCAAATAGCTGTTTATTTTGATGAATAAAATGTAATTTATTGAGTTTCGTCTATTTTTTTCCTGAAGCAACTAACTTTAGGTGGTAAGGTTTTCCCAAAGGAGAGATACGTCTCCTCCTCAACCTGAGGACTTGAGGCCTGCCCCTGCGGATCACTCCACGGTGCTCATGAACTTCTGTCCTCTTTCTGTCTCTAGATGGTGACTTTCAGTTCCTGGCTGTTTACAAAGTAGGGAAAGGGTTTGCTTGCTTCTGAGGCATGGTTCTCGAAACCATGCTAGTGTCTGTAAGGAGCCCTTCGTCTCTCCATTTGGGGTTTTAGCACTAAGGACACAGCTGTGCTGGCTCCCCTCCCCAGTGTACTGCTTATCACTGGGGTGTTGTTTTTCTTTTCTTTTTCCCCATCTCAGGCAGGTCCGTGCACCTGAGACTGTGCTGGTAGTGGCTGTAGATTGGCACTGACCTAATCCCCAGTGACAAGACTTGGGCAGGACTCTCAGGAAGCACGTGAGCCCCTGGCAGGGAAAGCTGGAGGTTCCTTTAGCTTTGCTCATTGGTTTGGTCCTTGGATTTGGAGCCAGGATCCATTTTCCTCTTACTTTGTTGTTTGTCACTGTCCTGTGTTTTCTAGTTGTACAAAGCTGGATTTATTTATTATCAGGAGATGAATGCATTTTTACAAAATCCCTTTATGCAGTATAGTTTGATGATTAGTTCAAGTTTGTCATTAATCAATAAAATATGTTGTTGGCTAAAACAGAAAAAAAGGAAACTGCTAGTTTTTTGTTTAATATCCTACAATGTATTTATTGAAACTTAATTGAATAGTTCTACAAATCGTCTGAAGCCTATCATATTGATAATCCTGTGTGACATAGCAGCTCTTCATTGTTTTTCTTCATGTGTGTGTATGTGTGGTACACATGTGTGTGAGTCTGTGTGCATGCATTCACATTCCTGTGTGGGCACAGGATTACCATGAAAGTCTCCCTTGACCGCTGTCCATCATTCTCACTGAGGCAGACCCTCTCAGTTGAACCCAGAGTGATCACTGTCCATCATTCTCACTGAGGCAGACCCTCTCAGTTGAACCCAGAGTGATCACTGTCCATCATTCTCACTGAGGCAGACCCTCTCAGTTGAACCCAGAGTGATCACTGTCCATCATTCTCACTGAGGCAGACCCTCTCAGTTGAACCCAGAGTGATCACTGTCCATCATTCTCACTGAGGCAGACCCTCTCAGTTGAACCCAGAGCTCATCTACACATCTAGTCTGCACAGTCAGCTTGCCCCAGAGACCCGCTGTCTCTTCTTACAGAGTGCTGGAATTACAGGCAGCCTGTTTCACCTGCTTCACCTGCCTAGCATTCTTGTGGGTGCTGGGGAGCTGAACTCTGGCCCAGTGCCTACAAGACATGTCAAGCCAAAGCCAACCCAACGCTCAGTGGCTTCCTCATCTTCTATGAGGCAAACTTTGAAGTTCCTGAATCGGGCTATATTGTCCTCTTTGTCAGGCTGGCTGATGTGGAGGAAGATCCTTGATCGTGGCAGCTCTGTTTCAAATGAATGGGGTTAAGTACGCACAGGTGGGAGAAAGGATGTGAGGAACACAGCAGGAAGACGGGAGAGTACCCGTCAGACTCCTAGACCGTCCAGCACAAAGCCCTGGAGGAGGCCCGGGACACCCGGTCGGCTGGAGCAGCTGACCCATGAGGAGGGTCCCAGGCAGTGTCTTCTCCAGGGTAGCTGTCCCAGCTGACTCTTTCGCCTTAGGAGGGGCCTGTGTGTACCTCTGTAATTTGCCTCTGTGGTCAAGACCGGTTTCTTTACTCTTAACAATGCACTCCCCTGTTCTCGACGCTGCAGCATTTCATTTGGTCTTTCCTGTTGCCCTCCCTTTCTTAAGGGGCCAAGGAGCACAGGGACAGCTCTCCCCTGGACAAGGAGTCTCGGAGGACACTCTGAGATAAACGTGCTTGGGTCTGAAGCAGGAGGGGAGGGCTACTTCAGCTCCAGAGCCAGCTTCTCAGGGAGCGTAACCAGCACGTGGCAGCTTGCTAGTATAATGTGCAAGCCCATGAGCGGGCGTGGCTGGGCTGGTGTTCTCTGGTTTGCGTGTCTCAGCCAGACCTCAAAGCATTTAGCCATAACACGTGGCAGACTGGCTACATCCAGCCCGGTGTGAGAAATGACCTGAAACGTGGCTGCTGTCAGCGTCTCATCTTAACAGATTGCGGGACGCTTGTGGCTACTGGCATGCATGGCGTATTTATTTATTGTCAGGGCTAAGGATCCTAATCTCATTTGATTGTTAAGTTTGGATGTACTCCATTTCTGATTTTGACTAGACAGTGGTCACTGACGTGCTGTTTGTACCCTTGTACCTGCAGCAATGAGGTGCTCTTGAAGAGTGTGGGATAAAGGGGACACTGGCTCTCAGAAGCATAGTCTGGAAGGACCCAACAACAAACACACACATACACACACACCCAAACAAAAAAAGCCCAGGGTCAACAGGCAGCCTCTTTATAAGTTAAAACAAAATGACACACTTTAAGATATGAGCACAGATAGAGGAACACGGAGGTTGGACGGCGAGACCGTGTATAGAGACGAGGAGATGAAATATCCAGAGATGAGCATCTTACTGGGAGACTCGTCGCTTTAACCTGAGATGGTCACAGTGTTTGCCGAAAACAGCTGAGATACAAAAGTGACAAGTGGAAAAGTGTGTGTGTGTGTGTGTGTGTGTGTGTGTGTGTGTGTAAAAAGAGGTGTCACTCTGTGTTGCCAGGCTGAAGCTGGGGCTGCTGTACTGAAACCTCTTGTGGGTTATTTTGTCCGGACGAATCTCGGCTCCTTTGTGTGGTTCCCCCATTTCGTCATTACAGCCACACTTGACTGTATCGACCCGTTGACTTTCTAAACAAATTCACATTGCCTTTTACTTTCACTGTTTTATATAACTTTGTTTTTTAAATGTCTGAGTAAATGTTTTGCTCCTTCTCAGGAGCGTATTTCATTTCCTCAGTCCCCAGGGGAGCGATGAACTTGTAGTGCTGTTAAATGCAATTGTGTAGAATACTTTTATAAGTGACAAAACTGAGAATTTTCTTTGCTGTTTTTGTTTCTCTATGACTGATAAAGAAAAAAACAAAGTAGGACGTAATTCATGTTGTGTTTGTGAGGACCATTCCTACGAGTCCTCCCACTAGGCTTTAAGGGTGGTGGAGACCACAGATGAGTCTGCCTAAGCAGGGAGGGGCACGTGGGGATGGAGGAAGTTGAAGTGAGGGGCAAACTAGCCCGATGGGTGGGGCATATGAAATCCTGTGGAAGCTTGCTGTCTGCAGGCCAGTTAACAGCTATAGCTGGAGGCATAGGTGACGGCGTGCACTATGAAAGAGGAGGGTGCAGGGCAGAGGATTAGAGGGGAGTGGACAGGGCGGAGAGGAGAGAGAGGGAGAGAGGAGTGGGTGAAGTAACAAAAGCTAATGATGTGCGGAAAAGCCTATCGCAAACCCACTACTCGGCTAACTTGAAAATATGAGTTTAAAAGTTTGGAATTACCCTGCGTGGGTGGATAGTTCTGCTCCAAAATTAAAATCTCCATGCAAGGCACAAGATGCCTCCTCTGAGTTCGGTCAGGGGGCCATGAGAGGGCTCTGAGACACCACAGGTAGCTGCTGTGGTCTTAGGTCTTGGTTTATGTCTGTATGCACATGCTGCTTGTCAGACAACTCATCTGCTGAGAAACTTAGTTGCTGACACAAGCTTTACATGTAATGTGTTTGTTGATGTTCACTTTAAAATATTTGGTATTTGCTTGTTTGTTTTTGCTGTCGTTTTTTGGTTTTGGTTTTTCCAAGACAGGGTTTCTCTGTGTAGCCCTGGCTGTCCTAGACTCACGTTGTAGACCAGGCTGGCCTCGAACTCACAGCGATCCGCCTGCCTCTGCCTCCCGAGTGCTGGGATTAAAGGTGTGTGCCACCACGCCTGGCACTGATACACTGCTATGCAAAGTGGTTATACCAAATTGTATGCTAACCAAAAAACAGAATTTCCTAGTTTTCCATAATTCCCTCCAACCTCTGTTCTCATGGTCTTTGAAAGGTCATTGTGGTTAAAACCGAAGGAAGCGGCTGCCATCTAGGGGCCAACTCGGCATATTACATCTGGGAAACCTAGCCTAATTTCAAATGAGCCTAATGAGCCTAATTTCAAAATTGGCTTGTTATAGTTATTTCATTGTTTTCTTTCTGTTAGCATACGAAGAACAACCAGAGCCCAGGTTTAAAATGTTTTCCTCTTTACCTCTACTGATACTCAGAGACTAGGCTGGTGGATTATTCACTTTAAAATTTTCTTACTTGGGTGGGGGTAGGGGTGGGGCACAGGACAACTTGTGGGAACACGGGTCTCTCTTTCCGTGTGATACTCAGAGATCTGAATCAGATTGTGAGGCTTTGTGGCAAGTGCCTTTGCCTGCTGACCCATCCCGCTCACCCTGACTTGCAGCTGACCTCAGGGGACACTCAAAGTCAGAGCTAAATGTTGGCCTGATTTCACCCACTTTCTGGTGAAAGGGTTTACGCCTGTGGAGTGGCTGAGGCAGGGGGAGATGGGGGGGCGCAGATGGGCTGTTGACTCAGACCCCCCACATCCTTTCAGAAGAGTAGTTTAGTGTGTGAACTGCACAGAGGAGTGTTGGGGGCAGCTAGGTCTCTTCAGGGCCTGGCGCAGTAAAGAGGGAGCAGGAGGTCCTGGCATGCAGATGAAGGTGACTGAGAGGTGGCTTCAGGAACGGCAGGCAGTGGGGCCAGGCAGTGGCCGTTTCATACAAGCACAGGAAGTTCGTGCTTAGAGTGATGAGAACCCAGGAAGTACCCCACAGCGCTTACGTCACGGATCCCACATACTCAACAGTGTGTGCGTGTGTAAATTGTGCATCTGCGGATATGGGTGTAAATGTTAATAAGGACCCTTGGGCCCATAGCATCACCCTGGACAGCCTAAAGCTCCTGATGCCCCCACCCCAACAAATTTCAGAGATTACTGAAAATGTATGTTGAAATACATCTGTTACTTTGTAAGGCAAACATCAACTCCTGCTGTACACGGGTGTCATTAGCCCAGCAGTTATGAAGTGGATCCTGAACAGTCATGTTTTGAGTCTTGTACAAAGTCTCTCTTGTTTGTTTGTTTAGTATGCTGTGTCTAACCCTTCATCCCGCAGGCATTGTCTGACATGTTTTAACTCCCTCGGCTCAGCCATCTGATGACTTGGCCACCTCTTCAGAGGCACGCTTTTTCTGTTTGTAGTTTCTGCAGGGTGGTTTTTGCCTGGACATTAGGAGAGGCCACGGCACGCAGTCTTCAGTCACCGGCCTCACAGCCTTGGTTTTGCTCTGTCTTCTGTTCTCAGACTTGACCGGATCCGGTGACAGGGTCTCATGTAGCCGAGGCTGGCCTGAAACTCCCTATGTAGCCTAGGATGACCTGACCCCTGAGCCTCATGTCTGCAGCTCGATTACAGGTGTGTTGCCGCCATCACTACATATAGCACTGGGCATAACTAATTCCCAGGGCCTCGTGCATGCTGGCCCACCACCCTTGAGCCACACCCCAGTCCGACTGCCGACCATCTAGCCACGCCCACAGTGATGCAGCAGCTACCGTAGCCCTCTAGTTTCCACAGGCTAAGCCCACTGTACCCTGATGTCACACAGATCTGGATCATTGGAGCTTTGTCTCTCACAACCAAGTGGTCAAGGCTTCAGTGAAAAGCCATGTGTAAAAACAAAAATAAAAAGGCCAAGTGCTCGAACTGTATGGCCTGATGGTAGAACACCTGCCAGGACGCTGGGGTCCAAGTCCCACCGCCAACAAGAGAAATAACCAATAAACGGTGGCACGGTGGTCTGCTCCCATTTGTATTACTTGCCCAAGATAAACCCTTTACATCCTTCTACCGTGCTAGCTCGCCCACACTTGGTAGAAGGGTAGTTGGGTGATACTGAAATTTTAAAGTTTGAGTTACACACCTATGTAACTAACACTTGGGCACCCAGGGCAGAATGGTGTGGTTTCAATGCTCCCCGCTGCTTCACAGGGCAGAATGGTGTGGTGTCAATGCTCCCCATTGCTTCACAGGGCAGAATGGTGTGGTTTCAATGCTCCCCGCTGTTTCACAGGGCAGAATGGTGTGGTGTCAATGCTCCCCATTGCTTCACAGGGCAGAATGGTGTGGTTTCAATGCTTCCCGCTGTTTCACAGGGCAGAATGGTGTGGTTTCAGTGCTTCCCACTTTCACGCATGAGCAGTCAGCCCCCAGTTGGTGCTACTGTTTGAGAGGTTGTAGACCCTTCAGGATGGGGAGCTATGCTGGAAGACGCATGCTTATGGCCCCACCCTACTCCAGTTCACCTTCCACTTCCTGTGTGACAACATGTGATCCAGCGTCCTGTCCCGGCTAAGAGCTGCCAACCCTTCCTCACCACTATGGAGTCCGCTCTGGAACTGTAAGTCAGTGTAACTCCATCTCACCAAGTGCTTCCATCATGATGCCGTCACAGCAACAGAAAGTAACTGTTTTAGATGGTCGATCAAGGCTAACCTGGTACACAGTGAGATCAAGGCCAGCCTAGCATGTGTACGGAGGTCCCCATCTCAAGAGAACCTTTTAAGTTTGGCATAAACCTTGATCCGGTCCTGTAGAAGACTTGACACTGGACCTGTCCTGAGAACCAGGTCAGGTCTGCACCAGCAGTTTTTCCAAAGGTCACCACTGGTGGTGGGAACACGGGAAAGCCCCCCTCCCCCCACCCCCACCCCGTGTACTATCTGCATGGTCTGTGTCTGCAGCCTATCAGAGAAGAGGGCCAGGTGCATCTGGTTGTTTCTTGTTTCCATTTGGGTGCTGGGTGATGCTCAGAGTGTAATTTGCAGGAATACTTAGCAGAGATGAAAAACCCAAAATTGTTTCTCCCAGGTACACATGAATATGGTGGAGATGATCTTAGGAACAGCCCAGCAACAGAAAGGGGGATGTAAAGTGTTTATCCAGAACAGGCACATGGTCTCTTACAGCTAAATAGGACTGTCTGTTGGGAAGGCAGTTCCAGGCCCACCCTCCAGTCTGTTGGAAGGGCAAAGCCTCCATTATCAGAACCCTGGTGTCTACCATCAGCAGAGTGTGGTCCGCCAGGAAACCACAGCTGCTCAGAATCCTGCTCCTAAAACCAGACAGTACAGTGACCTCGTCACAGCCACAGCAACAGGTAGACCTCTGCGCACACCCCTGTAACAGATCTGCGCAGTGAGACCACTCAACAGGCACCGGTGTGCAAGGTGAGACCGCTGCGCCTACATGCTCACTGGTAAGTGTACAGAGGTCCCTGCTCAGTGTGAACCTGCCTCGTGAATGTGGGAACCAGCTCTTGTGCACCCACTGGATTAAGGAGATAGTGACCAGAGAAAATGCACCACATACACTTGAACCCATAATCAAAATCCTCGACATGACACCTTGAGGGTAGTGGCAGGACTGGTATGTAAAATGTTAAATGTTTTTGATTAAATAATAGGACTGAGCTAATTGAACCAAGTGAAACTATATAAATGCAGGTTTATTGGAAGCTCAGGAGGGCGTGCTGGGGCGTAGGGGCGGGGAGAGAAGGCAGGGAGGTAAGAAAAGGGCAGGGGCAAAAAAAGGGGGGGCTGTGAAACCAAAATGTCTGGATTATATAGTGAGTCTCTGGGAAAGGGGAAAGCCCACCTCTAGGTAGAGGGCAGGCCTCGCCAGGCACGCCCTGCAGCAGGACCTGACAGTTCTTAGCTTCTGTGGTGGTGTGGTCGTTATCACAGGTATCCAGACAGGGAATATGCCCTCTGTAGGGGAGAAGTGCCTACCACTTGTTTCACTTTCTGTATGTTTGAGGCATGTATGCATGGGATACAGACTCTGTACCCCAGGTGGTTCTGTTACATGCCTGTGTTGGGGCAGCCATGACATTCCCTTTACAGCAGTGGCTCTCAGCCTCACAGTGCTGTGACCTCCCAATACAGTTCCTCATGCAGTGGTGTCCCCAGCCATAAAATGATTGTCATTGCTACTTCTTAACTGTAATTTTGTTACTGTTAGAAATTGTAATGTTAAGCCAGGTGCAGTAGCACATGCCTGTAATCCCAGCACTCGGGAGGCAGAGGCAGACGGATCTTGAAAAAGCCAAACCGAAGAAAAAAGGTAATGTTAATTTTGGCACAAAAGTTCTCACAGGTTGAGAAGCAGGTGCTGGTTAAAGGAACTGGTGCAGCCGCTACTGACATTTAAGGTTATAGAAGTTTGTCAGGGTGGATGATCCATCTTCCAAGGCTGAGATCTCTCTCAACACAGGCTCTGTTCGCTGCACTTAACACTCATCACCTTTACCATGGGCTTGCTCGGTGGGTCCTGTTGGGTCATTAGGACAACCAACCTGGGTGACCTTTTCAATCTAACAGAGCAGCAAGTACACAATTCATATATGACATGACCAGAGAGGTTAAGCAAAGCCACAGAGCTAGGAAACTGAGGAGCGGAGGCTCTGAGTGAGGAGTCAGCGCCAAGGCCTGAGTTGTATATAATTCCAAGCAACTACTGGGGTGTCCCTTAGGGCAGCGGAAGAGGAAGGGAGGACCAGACAGCCTCCAGGTCCCTCAGCGTTGAGTCCCGCAGGCCTGGGTGCCACAGCACACTGAATGCTGACACCTGGCGTTTGATGTTGGGAGAAGCCACACGGCTAACGGAGAGCTCCTGCAGACTGCATCTCCTCCCCGCACTCTCTGTGAGGGCAGCAGAGTGCCCCGTGAGACTCTCCTGACTGCAGCTGGCAACTTCACAGACCAAGCTGGGCAGCGTTTACTCCAGCCCTGGCCTGTCAGCTGTGCCAGCAGTGGCTCCAGACAGACCAAAATAAAAATCACTCCAATGATTTCTCTAAATTTTTATTAAATATTTTTTTCTACAGTTTGATCTTGTGGAAAGGAAAGACTGTGAAGATGAACAAGTCAATTACATTTTTTTTAAACAGCACTTAGTCCTCGTTACAAAGAAAAACAAAAGCTCTGTGGCACATTATCTTTGGAAAAGATCTTTTGCAGATTTTCTTCTAAAAAAAAAAATCTCTCACAGATCACGTCTGCCTCTTTCAAAGGATTCTACAAGGCAGCTAAATTTTATTCACATAAGCCCCAAGTTTGCAGTTCCATTGCTGAAGTTGATTTAAAAAGAAACCAAACAGTGGTGTTCCCATATCTGCGCTGCACATCTTCACTGGAAGCAGCTGTTTCCCCAGTCTGCATACAAAGCCATGTACTGGTGGGGGCTGGCACATTATTCCATGGTAATCAAAGACGCACTGAAGGTAGACCAGCGATTTCAGTATCACTTGGACAACCTATTCCTTTTTAAAGCAATTTTAATAATACCAAGATTTGACTTTTTTCTAACATTATAAGAAAGAAAATATATAATATATAATATAATATATAATGGTAATAAATAAAAAAAAGGCAACCCTGCTCAGGTATCATCCAAAACATGATCACATTCAGAAAAAAATTAAAACAAGATTCGGGACACACGTGTACACACATGCAGACACCTCAACACGAGCAGTGCATGGCTGATACCATGAGGATGCGCAGTGTTCTTAGCAATACATGTTGCGGCCTGAACAAATGGCAAACTTAATACTGCCTATATCGAGCACTGCTAAGACAGAGCAAGTTCGTCTTCCCTAGGTCAGCCACTGCCCGGTCTTGTCCAGTGTCGGGCTCACAGGGAGCTCCGGCCTGCCTTCCTGTCCTCTGCCTCTCTCTGCTCACCACGGTGACTGCCAATGCCCGACGCACAGCAGGACAACATAGTGTCAATCAAGCCCAAGCAACCAAAGACATTTACAGCCGCCTGGAGAAGTGTGGTGGAAGGCATTTGTCGTTGCCTCAGTGAGAGCACAGCCACAAGGGCCACCACCTCAGCAGGACGTCGGCACACCTGGACAGCACAGTGGAGGACTACCTGGCAGAAATGCCACTTGCAGGTTTTAAAGGAAGCCCCAGCACCATGCCTGTCTGCCCTGACCCTCCCTACAACAGGATGACAAAATAAAGACACAGGAAGGGTCCTCACACCATCTTTTCCAAATGGACCAAAACCAAACCAACAACAAAAAAAAGGGCAGGGAGAGGGGGGGCATCAAAGTTGATCATAGCGTCTCCACAGCTGCAAAGCAATAGCTCACTCTTCGGTGTTTCTAAAAAGGAGTCCAAAATACTCTAACTTACTCTCAGACTTAACTACTTCTAACCAGTGGGAACGAGGGAAACAGATGACATGGGAAGCAGTCAGAGACAGAGTGTAGTGTTAGGGAAAATCATTGAGAAAAAGGGCAGAGGAGGAGGAGGGAAGTCTGTAGGAGGCCTGGAAAGATTTTAGATACATACTTTAAAGCCCAACTCAGTTACCAGCCCACAAGTAGACTTCAACCTTCACACTGCAGGAAAGTTAACGTGGGCCCCATGAAACCACCCAAAGCTGCGGCAGAACCAACAGCATCTCTTCAGAAAGTCTATTTGGTCAGCAAAGGCACAGATGTGTCTGGCCACATCTGCTACCCTCTTGTGCTTCTCTTCATTTCCAGACAGGGATCGTAGGACCCAGGTCTGTCCCTAACGTCCACACACACGGTATCAGCTAAGGCACATTTTCAAGTATGACCGGGCAGAGTCTGTTCTAAACTTCCTAAGACCTAGAGAACACGGTGGGCAGCTGGGGCAATCCAGTTTGTCCAGGGAATAGACAGATATTTTTGTCAAAACATCTACAAAATAAATGCTGCTTTGTTTTTAAAGAAAAATCAGTATTTCTCATGCCCTCGTGAGGGAGCCCTCCTGCTCCTCCCTGGTTGTGCACGGCCTGCCTTCTGGGCGCCTTACCCCAGGCAGCCTGTTTTAGCAGGGCTTTTTACATGTACCAAACTGTACTTACTTCCAAAAGAGAAAACATTCAACACTTGGGGGGGAAAGTACACGCCTGGGCTTTTCTATTGCAGCCAGACGGTCCGTACACACCCTTTGCAGGCAGGATCTATTCACTCCTTAAACGCTGTCTATCCCATCGTGGAGTGTGTGCTCTTCTACGGGTGTAAGAACATCACACACCAAAGGGTTAATTTTACAGTCCTCCCAAATGAATTTCCTTGGTGGGGAGGGGAAATTGCCTTTGGGAATTGTAAGCACACAGTGAAAAGTGCAAATGGCTTAAGAGTCTCCAGGTTTCTACAACGAGCTTTAGGAAACAGCACTCACAAGCCACTGTGTGTTTTCACTCTATTAAAAGGCAGCCAGAGGCCCCTCTCCCCTCAGGTACTGTGTTGTGGGAAACCAGCAACAGCTACAGACCCAGCTGGTACAAACAACCTCATTAGTTTTCAAGTACAAATGAAATTGTATATAGAGTTGAGGAAACACATCCATACAAAGAATGGGGCAGTCTACTTTTCCTGCCCTGGCGAATGTGTCTGGTCAAGGGGCACTGTGGACCACTGGTAGAAGTGCGCACGCACACACACACACACACACTCTGGCAAAATGCACACAACCACTCACAGCTGAGAGGCAGCAAAAGGACAGACAGCTGTGGGAGAGGGAAAAGAGCCTGAAGAGGCGACACAGTGCCAGGGACAGCCTACCACGGGCCGCGGCTCAGGTACCAAGTACTTTAAAGAGTAAAATGGCTTCGCTTCAGAACATCAGTAAAGAAAACCGCTGAGTCGGATCACAGCCATGGTCTACGCGCAGAGATGCACACGGCAGCCGCTCTCTAGCTTTAGCCAAACAAGGATGAAAGGGTAAGGACAGATGGGTCTCCTGTCTCCACTCATCTATAAATGCAAAACACCCAAGCACAGCTGGTAGGAAGCAGAGACGGTGAACACGTGTGCAAATTCTACTGTCTAGAGGAATAAAAAGACGTTGCTCTTCAAAAACACTGCGCTCAGAGTGTTCCAGGACTAAGCTCTCAAGGAAAAGCCTGTGCTTGTAGGCAGGTGTGCGTTCCAAGTGCTCCCCCACTTCCTGTCAAGGTGATCTTGGTTCAGTGTGGACGGGGTATGGCCTGGTAAGGTCACAGAGCCTCTTCAGCCTCATCACACCTGAGAAGATGGTCTGCTGTGAAAGTGGATTGATTTTTTTTTTTAAAGTTGAATTAACTCCCATCCCCAATGTCCCCTGGATAGTCAAGGGCTTTAGAAAGTTGAGTTTTGCTATAAATATAGAATATTTGTAGCAGAAAAATAACAGCCTCTCTGGGAAGACCACTTTTGTTTATGAGTAGCCACAGCACCTGGGGTTCCGGCGCCAGCAGACAGATGAGCGCATCCAACTCCTGCCCACGGTAAGCGTGGCTCCTTCTGCCGGCGGTGGCGGCGGCACCACACAGCACCGGTGGGAAGCGCAGAAAACAGCGGGGGTGCTGACTGGCCAGGCCCTTTCCTGGAGTGTGGCGAAAGGAAGTCTGAGGCCTCCTGGGATGTGGGAAGACTGTAAGAGGGACCCCAGATCTAAACACCTGGGATGCTTCTCAGGATAGCCAGAGACTGGAGCTGGACAGTGTGCAGGACTCCAGGCACCGTGGGATGCGGCGTCACCTTCACTTTTCTAGATGCTAATACTCGGTGTCCCCAGAGCCACTGTTCATGCAGGGAGAGAGGTGCAGTGGGGCCCTTCACTTCTGTTTTACAAATGGCCATTAGAAGTTTCCTTTAAAACTTGAAAAAACAAAAACCATGAAACCCTTCACCAAAAATTGTTATTAAAAAAAAAAAAAAGAATCCTTCTGGACGTGAGCTAGTGTGACCACTGAGATGAACGAGAGTTTGCTGTCAGACTTGAATGGAAGGAAGGTTCTCTCCCTCTCACTTGCAACTTGTATCCTGTCGTTCAAACAAACAAATCAGAAATGTTTCTAGACCATTCATCTGCCAGTTAGGCTCCACTGCCCTTCTGTCCTTCAGTTAGGAAAGGCAACACCATCTCCCACCATCAGCTCTGCTGACCAGCGTCCAACCGATGACCACACAGCTCGTGAGGTGAAGTGACAAGCATCCTGGCCATCTTATGTGCTTTTCTTCTGTGTCTGACGTCCCGATCGGACAACTCTCTACACTGATCAAGGCTTCCAATTGTGCAAATTCATTCCAAGGCATGGAGCAAGCCCGGCCTGCGCTAGGGAGCTTTGGCAGCTTGTTTCAGCCGCTGCAGACCCTGCCTTGTGTAGTGCACCAGGTCCACCAGGCTGCTGTTGAGGGCCAACATACGCACTTTTGTGCTGAGCTGAGCAAAGAATTCTGCAATAGAATGCAAATCAAACTCAAATAAATAAATGGACAGCGTCAAACTGAAATGAAAGCACAAACATCCCAGAGACAACATCCCCCACAGCGTCCCGTGGCTCAGCTGGGTACTTCTCCTCAAGAGCTGGCTAACTCTGAACAGCCTCACATTAGAAGTCCAGAACCTTCTAAACAGAATCAATGCAGAGCTCATGCCTAGTGAGTGGCTGGTTTGTTTCAAGTGTCCAACTGATGCACTGTGGTCCATGAGTGCATGAGGAGAGTGGGAAACACAGAAAGAGGCTGTGGAGAAATTTAGAGCAGGTCACCTCCTTCCAACCAGGAAGAAAATGTAATGGGGTGTGTGTATGTTCATCGGTGTTCACCCATCACGTGTGTATGTAACCTTTATTTAGGGGATGCTGGCACCAACATCAGTCACCGCCTCTGGCTCAGACCCTGAAGTCCCACGTCCCGTCCCGTCCCCCCACCCCCACCCCCGTGTGCCCCGGTGACATCTGCTATGCTGCATGCCTCAGACTGTGGCTGCTTCATCTCAAGCGTGCTGAGCCGAGGGGCAGACCACGTCTCTGCTGCAGCCCTGTCCTCCCACTAGCCTTTCAGTTCAGGCTCAAACGGTGATGCCAACATTGGGGAAATCTAACTCACACCCCAGAGCCCGAAGAACTACACCCGGGTTATGAAGCAGAGAAGGAAATCTGAGGACAGCCACCCAATTCTTTTGCCTCACAAGACAGAATGGAAATGTGGACCCCCACCCCACCGAGCCCCTCACCTTTATTTCTCCTTGAAAGAGCCTCTGCCTGTTCCCAGAGGTCAAAGGCTTTGAGGACATGGGATGTGATGTTGACATAGGAGGAGGTCATGTTTTGGATGGCGACCGGGGTACTGATGGTGGCAGTCATCCCACTGTTCCCCATACTGCCAGCGCTCGATTGGGACCCTATGGAGCTGGCAGGAGAAGGCATCGGGGAGAGGGGAGACGGAACGCCTGTGCTTCTGTGAGGATGGAGAAAGACCCGGTTACTCACATAAACCAGCAGATCATGGAGCAGTCTCTGGAACTGCAGTCTAAATTCCTGGGCATGCTCCCCCAAACAGTAATCACTGCTAAAGTCACTCCTATGAGATCAAAAGACACATCCCGAACTGTGCTACCAGCACACTCTGAGCCTTTGCTAAGTCCTCATCCTCTGGGACCCCCGCCCCCTCCTCCTCCTGGTGCCATTAAGGCAGCAACAAGAGCTCGGCAGGGCTGGGGGTTACAGGGGGCGGGGGCAGGGCCTCTGAGATGCATCTCCACATGTGGTCTCCTCTTTCAGTCAGCCAGCTCTGACTGACTCCCATCAGTCGAACACTGATTTCTATGCATTTATCCTTCTCTCCCCGGGTCACAGCACCAGAGGCAGAGTGCATGGCCAGCTCCTAAAGCTCCCACTGAGTCAGTAAACAGAGCCGTGGAACAACAGAACCGCAGCAGGCTGCGCACAGCAGCTGTGGATGAGGAGCTCCAGTGCGCTCAATCTGGGCCTGGCCCTACACAGTCACATGCTTCAGCGGGGTCAAGGAAGTCCAGTCACGTAAGCCCGATAGGAAGGCAGACAGAGGGAACAGAGGCCGCCTGACTTATCGGCGACCTGCCAGGGTGGCTGTCACTGCTGCATCCTGGCAGCTAGGAGGCTTGGCGTGAAGAAACCACCCTAGCTGAATCACATGACCGACAACACCGTCACCCGTGCTGGACGCCCTTAGAATGTCCTTTTTAAAGAAACCACGCAAAGCCCCTTCCCTTTTGATTGCTAGTACTGGTTCTGCGTTATATATGTTGCTCTCTGAAAGCAAGGCCCAGAAGAAACAAGACTTCCTGAGGAACAGTAGGAAGAGACAAAACAGCACGTGGGGGCAGTGCTGCATGCACTTAGGAGGCTGAGATAAAAAGAGCACAGGTTTGAGGCCAGCCTGGGCTAGAGTGAGGTCCTGTCTTAAACAAAACGAAGAGCCGGACCATGAAAAAACTCATTCCACCAGGCATCGTCATCACCCAGGCGGCGGTGGCGCACACCGTTAGTCCCAGCACTCAGGAGGCAGAGGCATGCAGATCTGCGTGAGTTCGAGGCTAGCCTGGTCTACAGAGTGAGTTCCAGGACGTTTCAGGCTACACAGAGAAACCTGGTCTTGAGAAACAGAACCGGTTCCGCAAGTGCGCTGGTCCAGAGCCCCGCCTTCAGGCACCGTTGCTAGGGATCTCTGGCTGCGCCTGCCCTCTCAGCTGAACCTGAAGCTGTTTAGGGAGGCCGCAGTACTGGCTGTAATTTTATGCAACTGGATGTGGGTCCTGGCTGGTCAGAGGGGACCACTGTATCTTCTGTGTTATCTCACCAACCTGAATTTAGTTTACCTGTTTCTAAGAGGGGAAAAAGTAGCTAACGGGGACCCAAAGTGTGTGTCTCTGTCTCTGTCTCTGTCTCTGTCTCTCTCTCTCTCTCACACACACACACACACACACACCACACACACACACCCCATGAGTGGCTTGACTGTGTGACTCAAGGAGACTAAGCACTTGCCTTGCCGTGCATGGAGAAGGCGCCTGCGCCACTTTGGAAGAACTCTTGAAGTGGTCGCTGAGAGTGCGCGAATACTTCATTACTAAGTCCTTTTTGCATCGAAACATCGCCATGTTCAGGAGGGACTGGCAGCGCAAGCTGTGAGCAAAAACAGAGGTCAGCGGGGCTCCTGGGCGGCCCTCGTGGACACACACACACACTGCCAGCCGCCCTTGTGAGCACACTGGGTCCTCTGCCTGAGGCCCCTCAATTGTCTCAGTGCACTGTACACCGCCACCAACAGGAAATGCTGGCAGGAAAAGTGCATAAATAGCCCTTCAATCCCAAAACTAAAACAAATAGCGGACCCTAGTGACTATTGCTGGAATTAAGTTCCCTCCGATCATAGTTTTTACTTTGAGAAGATTAATTTAGAGCCAGGCATGCTGGCACACACCTTTAACCCTATGGGGCCAGCCAGAGTCATATAGAGAGAGCTTAGGGGATGGGGAAGAATTTTAAAACATTTTTTAATCAAAGGAAACAAAAACAAGCTTTAGTATTACTTATACAACAAATAGAAAAAGCGTCCATACCATAAAGCTGCAAATATCTTCTCTTGTGCTGGCACTGTGGCATCTGAGAAGGATTTTAGTGACATCATGAATCTGCAGGGAGATAAAACAGTGCAAGGGAGGTCACAGAAGCCCAGGGATGCTGGCTGTGCTAGCGCCCTCTCCTGTCCTCCAGGGGGCGTGAAGGGGAGTGCAACACAGAAAAGGCGGGGGGGGGGGGGGGGGGGGGGGGTGTCGGGCCAGCAGGGGTGTTAAGAGCAACCACAAGCCACTCAGAAGACCTGGCCCTGAGGCCTGCTCTCTCTATCATGAAATGCAAGGAGCACGCGTGGCATGATGACATCTGATATGACACCTAAGCTGGCCGGAGCACCTCCCCAGAGCCTTGGCGTTCTCTGCAAAACTCTTGGCAAAATCGCATGGTTGCATCCAGTTATCCTGTGCTCCCTTGTCTGCAACACACTCTTGATTCAGGACAAGGAAGACTTGTGGACCAACAACCCAGAGCCTGGGCATGAGAGCAGGCACTGCCCCTGAGCACTGCCTCTGAGCAGAGGACCTGTCCCGGGCTCCCTCTTCAGGTGAGGAGAGAGGCAGGTTTGGGAGAGAGCACCCCAGCACTTACTTAATGAGGTCCACAGTTTCTGAGTACACGGCGTACGCTGACTTGGCTGAGCTTTCTGCCTCGGTGGCCATCCCACACTCAATGAAAGCCAGGACAGCTTCCAAATACTTGAAGGCCTTTCCAGCCTTGTCCGCCTGTGGGAGGAGAACATGCGCTTCAGTGAGGCTGCAGGCACTCTCAGCTTCTTACCCTTCCCTGTAACTTCTCCCCGTCTCTATTTTCTCCTGAGTAGAAAGACACGTGAGAAAGAATAACCCAAGGTGAGCGGCTGTAGCGGTCAGCTCTGACCTACCAAAGTGTCTTCTGGCGAAAACTCACTAGGGAAGAGAAAGTGACTCCATATTAATCTGAGCCGTGAGTGGTGGCACACACCTTTAATCCCAGCACTCGGGAGGCAGAGGCAGGTGGATCACTGAGTTCGAGGCCAGCCTGGTCTACAAAGCAAGTCTAGGATAGCCAGGGCTACACAGAGAAACCTTGTCTCGAAAAACCAAAAAAAAAAAAAAAAAGAAAAGAAAAAAGACTCTGAGAACTTCACCAAGCACCATGGGCCCTGTTATCAGCGGCAGGCCACTCACTCGTTAGGTTACGTGAAACACGTAAGCGCTCACTTGATGAGTTGGAGCCAGGCAGACTATTAGTCTCCTTTGGCATCTTGGCTTTCTGAACAAGGACATGCCCTGGCCAACAGGGACAAACACTCAAAACCCCTTCAAGGAAATGTGGAAATAAAGATGGAATCAGACACCGGTGTGTATCTGTACCACATGTGCTGTGCTGGCAGAGGCCAGAAGAAGGTGTCAGACCCTCTGGACCTGGGGTTACGGGGGACAGTGAGCTGCCGTGTGGTGTGGGGACCGAGCCCAGGTTCCCCGCAGGAGCGGCAAATGCTCTTAACTCCTCTAACCAAGCCTGGGCTCCAATTTGCAAACGTATTTCAAGCAGCTTCTCTTGGGGAATTTCCAAAATTAATATTACCCTTGGCCAAATGAAGTGTCAAATAATTAGTCCATGTGCACTTCCCTAGGTACCCTGCAAGGCTGACAGTGGCCTTCCTGTCACAGTGCCCTCAGGTCTTCTAGCAGGGAAAAGCTGGACTTCCCTATTCAAGGAGAGTACAGCGTAGAGATGAAACACGCTCGTGTTCAGCTGTGCACTTTACTGCCTGGGACGCCGAATGGACGGCTCTGCGGTGTTACGGAATGAATGACGCATCGTAGCTGGCCATGGTGGCAGTCGCCAGTGAGGCCAGAACGCAGGGGCTGAGCAAGAGCACGGCTGTATGATGAGGGCCAGCCTGGACCACGTAAGCCCCTGCATAAGAGGCGGAAGAGGGAGGCCACACACAGGTCACCAGCAGAACCAGCAGATTCCCAGAGTGAGATGCAGCTGGTATAAAGCAGGACGCCCTGGCACAGCGGAGGCAGATGGTGCAGAGCGAAGCTCTCGGGGGATCAACTGCAACAGTTTGAATAATGAGGTGCAGAGCAGTGCCCCCAAAACCTGAAAGAGTCACTGACTTCGCAGCATCTTGAAAAGTGGGAGCAGGAAAGAGGCAGCTGAGGGTACCACACTGCTTGGCACAGGCTGAGCTGCCACATGGCCTGGCACAGAGTCATGTCAGTGCTGGAAGGAGCCTTGACCCCTTACAGCACCAAGCATGGGAGGCGACTGAGGACCATTTTATCTGATTAACAGGGCACCTGCAACCTAGGATAGAAAGGCACAGGCCACAGTCCCCATGGCCACAAGAGGGCAGCGGAGCAGGTCTCAGAGAAGAGACCGGACTGGCTGCACATGGCCTACAGGGGCAGGGGGTTAATGGCTGGCTTGGCGGGTAAGGGTGCCTGCTGGCCGCCTAATGGCCCGGTCGGACCTTGGGACGTGCACGATGGAAGTCGAGAATGGACTCCCATGAGTCAATCCTCAAGTAAATGTAAAATTATATCAATAAGAAAAAACTAAGTAAGACTAAAGGCAAATGTGAGCCCCTCCCCCATGTCTACAGTACACAGCAAACCTGCTCCCTGCAGAAGCTCGGTGGCCAGCAGGTGAAGAGAGTTTGCTGCGTCAGCACCTTACACTGTCCTCCTGGGGCCAACTGACCCTTCAGATTTGTGCCAAGATCACTCTGGGATGCAAATAGGCTTCCTCACCTTGTACAGTGTTTAGGGTGAACACAGACGGACTGATTCAATAATAGTTCATTTCACACATCTCAAAAACTGATTCAGTGGGTTGAACAAACAAACAAAAAAACCGCTCATGCGTAAATCAGCACCCCATAGATCAACTTCCACTCAGACTGAACGAAGGAGCCGAAGGCCACAATCCCCCAAAGGCCTCAGACCTCAGAGGGTTAAGAGCCTGGTTATCCTGCTCACAAGAGGCTGACAATAGCCACACAGTCCCTGTGCTGCCCCCACCTCAGAAGCTGCCATGCACTCCTGTTTCCCTCACCCCAGCACCCCCACACACCCCGATCCTTCCACTGTTGCTCTCCAGGCGCACCCCTGCTGCGCCCACCCCAGGTCCCCCAGTATACAGTCCTCCTATCTGCTGCCCCATCCCAGAATATCCACAGGCATCGCCCCATGCCGTAAGCACACACTCCACAGTGTGCAATATGGCAGTTTTTTCCCTTAATCTAACCAAGACTGACCATTGCCTCTGCTTTGCACTTCAGCTTTTTAGCTTCCTTCATGTGAATATCAGCTTGCTGTCTGAAGAAAAAGAAGAAGAAAAGGCAGATGTGGTCATACAAACAAAATGACTCCCTGGGGTAAGGTGGGGAGGGGGCAAGCTCCCAGGGCTTACCTGTCAGCCTTCATCTGTGGCTTCCCTGGTTTAGAGTTACCGTTTGGCAAAGAAGGCACTGGAAAAGGGTTTGCAGCATCTTCAGAAGATCCCTATAAAACACATCCACATTGCCCTCTGAGGGGGGAAGGCCCGCAGCCCTGGCCGCACATCCACATTGCCCTCTTAGCAGGGAAGGCCCATGGCCCTGTTGGACAGTGAGCAGAAGCAGTCCAGCTGTGCCAGCACCTCCTGCCTATGGTAACCAGTGCTGCTGCTGGCTGCATGGCAAAGGGCAGACAACACAAGCCGAGTGGCCGCCCCACCTGACGTGCACCCGCTTAACCAGAAGCCGGGACACCTGCTTTATGTCCCGTTATGATGGATAACGGAAGTCTTTCAGATTAAAGAGCCAAAGTGCTGACTAGCCCATTTCTTAGGCCAAACATCTAAACATCTGACGGAAATTCACTATGAAAGCTGGTGTGATTTTTTTTCCATCTCTGAATCACTTCAACAAAAATGAAGAATCCCCACCCCATACTTTTCTGTAATTAAAACTATCATATCATTTACTCTTAAAACAAAAACAAAAAGCAAGAATCGCTTGCTTCTAGAACAGACGAATGTTCTAGAGCTAAGCAGAGGTAGGAGCGCTTCGCCCACTGCACTGCCGCCGCTTACTTTGAGTTCTGAGCCCCTGGCCTGTGCTTTTCTGTGCTTGGGAGCAGAAGCGTCCTTTGAGCTGCCCTTGCTGCTGGTGGCACTTTTGGGAGGGTCCTGGCTACCGGGGTCTGCATCCAGCTTTAACCTCTTGTGTGCAGGTTTGCTTGACTTCTGAGAGGAGGAGGAGGAAGAGGAAGACGAGGAAGACGACGACACAGGCGGTGGAGGAAGCATTTCCTTTCTTGAGGACTCTGAGGAGGGCCTGGGTGTCCTGGAGTGCAACAGTCAAAGCAGAATATACATCACAGCTGAGGTTGTTTGTAAAGGACACAGTGGTCAGTGACACAAAAGGTCGCAGTGTCGTGGAGCATGTAACCGTGCTGCACACAGGCCAGACTGTAGGGACTGGGGGGGGTGGGGGGGGGGCTTTGTAAAGTCCAGCTGTCTGGACTAGTGACCAGTGTGGAGGTTCACTGAGCTGGGCGGCTTGCTCTAACCATTCCGCTGCGCGCCTATCTGTTCCTTACCACACACAAACAAGCTCAACAGTCACCTCACATCTGACACTCTCCATATCCGGTGGCATGCTCCCCCTGCCCGTACCCACACCCCTAAAATGCACTTGTGGTTTGCCAAGTCTCTCTTGTGAGGCAGTTTCTTGAATAAAGCAGCGAATCAATGGCAGGTACTGTAAGCAGCCACGCCACTCGGCACGACTACTCTCGCCTGTCACCTCATCTCTCTGCCGCTCACAGACACGGGAGACTCCACAGCTGCGGCAGAGCCCGGGCCCTGAGCTATCCTCAGTACAAGCAAGACCCGCAGTAGGAACCCGGGGCTTGGAGTAAATCTTACACCTGTTTCCCATCCTGCTAAAAATTAAAATAAAGAAGGAGGAGGAGGGGGAGGAGGAGGGGGAGGAGGAGGGGGAGGAGGAGGGGGAGGAGGAGGGGGAAGAGGAGGGGGAAGAGGAGGGGGAGGAGGAAAAGGAAATAATGAGGAGGCTTTTCCGGTCCGACTTTCCTTGTCTGCCTACACAGTACCAGGGGTTACAGCTGGAACCTCGCTGCGCGCTAAAGTGCCCCTCCACTGCTGCGCTTAATCACTGGCTCTTATTTTCTTCTAGGAAAAAAAAAAAATTCAGGCAAGAGACAGCTCAGTGGCAGAGCACCTTGCTTAGCACGTACATGGCCCCAGGTTCATCCCCAACATCACTATAAAAAGGTTTTCTACAGAAAACATTAACTCTAGGTACTTAGGAAATGCTTAGCTAAGTGTTTCTGATAAGACTAGATTTGCTGCCAAATGAATGAGTACAGCCTGACCCAGGACAAGCCACCAGTGCCGCGGCTCTAGGGCAGAAGGGAGCTGCCCCAGGCTGTCCCGCCTGCCACACTCACTTTGTTCTGGAAGATTCCGGGTGGGAAGATGAAGACGATGCGGTCTGGGACTTGAGTTCCTTCTCCAGTCTGATTCTCTTGTTATCGCCGTCTTTTTCTGGATCGCCCTGTTAGTGTAGGGACAACCATAACCAGTGTCAGGCACCTTCACAGACAAGAGGAAGTGCAGGTACAGTAAAGGGGACCGAAGGGCGCTGGGACGTCTGTGCCTGCAGCACCTTTCTGCCTGTGGCTGCTGTGACCCCGGGGTGCTCCCCTGCACACCAGCTGTGATGAGGGTAGAGCGAGTAGCTTCTAATGGCGCTGGCAGCTTGCACATACTGGGCTTTGATCATTACTTTCTCTTGGCCACTCTTGACGCTTGCTGGTCCTCTCCTCTTACATGGTGTCCCTCCCTAACTATGTCACACCTGTGTGTGTGTGTGTGTGTGTGTGTGTGTGTGTGTGTGTGTGTGTTCCCTCTCCTGCTTTGTCATCATTTGTGTGTGTGGTCCCTCTTCTACTTTATCTCACACACACACACACACACACACACACACACACACAAACACAGACATAAGGTCTATCTATGTAGTTCTGGCTGTCCAGAAACTCACTGTGTAGACCAAGCTAGCTTCAAACTCACAGAAATCCACCTGCCTCTGTCTCCCAAGTGCTAGAATTAAAGGTGTGCACCACCACACCTGGCAGGTCTTATAATTTTTAACTTTAGGTTCTTCATAAGACAAAACATGTAGGATTTGTCTGAGTGTGGCTAATTTCGATGATTTCTAGTCCCACCCCTCCCAGAAAGGAGGCGATTACATTCTTCTCTATGGCTAAGTTAGAAACTCCAGAATGTTCATGGAGCCTCTATTGAGACATTGCTTTGGATGGAGACAGACCATTCTTCACACTGAGGCCAGGGAAGGTGTCCAGAGTAGTGGGTAGGAAGAGGACAGACACTGCAGCGCATCCTAACATTCCCGAGCGTTTAGCACCATTACTACTATGTGCAAGGAGTCAACACCTTAGCAGCAAACAAAACCAGTAGCGCATGTGCACTTGCACTTGGTAACATGGGGTGACTTCCTGGAGTCTCCCATGTCTTTGAAAAGAACCATCCATTTGCAGCACCGATTTACTGCGTGTTTAGTCTTCAGGGTGCAATACTTAAAACTTCTCTAGTGAAAAAGAAAAGAGCAGTATTGAAAAGAAAAGGGCTGGATGGACCCTGGACTCCTCACAGCAAGCACCACACATAGGGATGGCTTCAAGATCCGGCTTTCTGCCTGCTGTGTCTCACCCTACACACCCATCACCAGGAGAAATAGATCTTTGTTTTTCTTCCTTTAAAAACTTATTATGTATACAGTGTACACCTGCAGGCCAGAAGAGGGCACCAGATCTCATTATAGATGGCTGTGAGCCACCATGTGGTTGCTGGGAACTGAACAGAGGGCCTCCGGAAGAGCAGCCAGTGCTCTTAAACCTCTGAGCCAGCTCTCCAGCCCGGATCTTTGTTTTTAAGGATGTGTGTGTGTGTGTGTGTGTGTGTGTGTGTGTGTGTGTGTGTGTGTGTGTCTCACTGGGGGCCCAGAGCAGCATGTTCTCTCTGGCAGATGGTGACGTGGTGAGAACAGAGGCCCTCGTCCTCTGAGCGGTAGGGCCAAAGCTCATGCCTTAGTTCCCTGAGTCAGGAGTCAGGGGCACACAGTCAGTCCACAACCAAGCCCAGAGCCTTTGAGCCATAAAGGAAGAAAATGCCCAAAGTAACAACTGGCAGGGGGCCCCCAGTTGTCACCACACACGACAGAAATGGGGGTGGGAGGTCCCAGTTCTTACCACTGCAGTGTCCTCGGCGCTAAATCTCTCCAAGACATATGAACAGACCAGTGCACACAGGGCCATGGAATGCGCACAGTGAAACTGAGATTCTAGGGGTGCTGGGGAGAACAGGGCTCTGGTGCCATTGCGACACAGCTGGCACTCTGCTCAGAGTGAGGGTAGCGCCTACACACCTCTTGGTTAATGAGAGACTGAGACAGAATTTCTGCCCAACGAGCAGTAAACACCTACTTGGTGCCTACTTGTGCCTACACACCCTGCCACTGAAGGCCCAGAGCTGTAGACTGAAGGCTGCACCCGGCATCCTGGAAGCACCGCATGGAAGTGAGAAGTCTAGTCTGGAGAAAAGTGAGTGTTTGCTCAAGAATGCAGGTGACATGGGCTTACACATGCGATGCTAAAATATATCTAAAGGGAGGCAGCTCATGACACAGAAAGAGGGACGCCAACCAAACAAACTGTCCAGAAGGGAGATAAGAGTCCATGTCTGTGTAGCTTCCTGTGGCTTGGGATACACTCGGCTGATACCAATAAACCACCACGGCAAGAAAGTTTCAGAGGGGGGCGCTCTTCACCAACGTGAATCCTCAGCCAACCACAGACACAAGAGGGGCCAGTGTACAGGAAATCACCAATCGTCACCAAAGGCCAGCATCTGAAAATGCATCTACATCTCACTTGAACCATTAGCTTTCTATAGGTTGCTCAGGACTCATTAGCATGGTACCCGATTCCTGATAGAAAGGATGCCACTGACCTGAAGAAGCACAAGGCTCCATCCAGTGCTCCCTCCCTGTGCACTGTGCACTTGGATGCTGCCTGCTGTCTGCAAAGGCCGCAGCTTCCCCAGAGCAGCCGTGGCATGTGTCAGCTAAGAGCGTCTGTGAGGGGCGCAGGCAGTCACCGCCCGGGCAGGGCTGTGCAGGGACCTTGAGAGGCCAGGCTAGAGAGGGGGCCAATGCGGAGGCACACAGTAGTGGGAGTTGGGGAGTTGAGACATGGATTCTACAAGCAAGACCGACCAAGTCTTTAGCTTTTTCTGGGTCAGGAAGCTGTATAAAAGTCATGTGAAAGCAATATACTCTTTAGGAGGGAAAAAGGGAAATTCTCTCTGCCAGTCACCACACTCTCGGGAATGTGGCCAAAGGTCTAGGATTCCAAGCTGCCGTGCCCTCCACAGAGGGACAGCAATCTCAGAGTCCCAGTGTGCCTGCCGCTGGCTGTTGAGGCAGGAGGCCTAAGGGTGAGGGGCCAAGTGCCGCTCCGCCTGCAGAATGGAGCGAAGGGGCAAGAAGACATGAGAGGCTAAGGTCGGGCTGTGCTGGGCCTCCCTCAGGGTGGGTGCTGGCCTGGCGCCTACCTTGCCCTGGCTCATCATGAAGGTGCCTGTGGCTCAAAGGGAAATGAAGGCAGAATTTTCTAATACTGACAGTCACTTGGGGCCATAGGTTCTGACTAGCAGAAAGATACCAGGAGCTTGGCCATGGTGGTGGAGCCGAGAGGGTCTGAGGAGGGACCTGAGAGGCCGCAGAAGGGCTGTACATGGGCACTGGGGTGGCAGCACTGGGCAATGGAAGCGTGGAGCCAGGAGGGATGCTGTGACCATCCTAGTGAGTGTCCACCATGAACTCTGACTTTGCCTCTTTCAAGAATCTGCCCAGGAGACGGATGTCTATAGAAAAATGAGAGAGAGAGAGGACAAACAAGGAGACTGGGAGGGGCACACACACACTAAGCAGCCATGAGATTCCTGTGGACCTCAACAAAGAGCAGTGGCCGGGGGCCTGCGACAGCTCTGCCCACACACAGGAAGCAAATGAGCTGGTTGGTGCGTGAAGCAAGGGAAAACGGACACGATGATTTGGCAACTCTCCCCGGATGGAGGCACAGTAAGAAAAAGCATGGACTCTCGGTCCAAATTCACACTTCACACCATCCAAAGGCCTCCTGGGAAGAAAGCAGGAGAGGAAATTGGGGCAGACAGACACACTGGTACTGGCTGAGTTCAGGCAGCCTCCGCTACCACACGGCTGCCATGGACCCCAGCCAAAAAACCTAGAGAAAGGAACCTAAAAGGCATCAGATTTCACACCCTCACATTTAAGGGCAAAATTAGGGGTTACTAACCTGGGGGGTCGGGGGGAGCAGGGGCAGGGAAAGTCAAAGGCGGAACTAAGCGTCCCAAGCTTAAGAAACACACCTTTTCCTGAGGAATAGACAACTCCCTCCCGCCGTCTACATAAATGAAGGACTATAGAAACAAACTGATCTCCCGCCCCAACTACAGGCGGTGGGTTCTCAGTTACTAAAACAATCGTGTTAAAGGGGGAAGGCTCCAGATAAGGCAACCATTATCTGTTGAGATGCCCAGTAAGAAAGACTGTAAGCCCAATGGGAGGCTGAAGCATTAGGGTCTCGGCTTCCGGGCCGGCCGGGGCTACATGGTGACAACAGCACACCACAATATCAAAAGCATACCCACTTATTTGAAGGTCAATCTCTAGGCGAACGGAAAGCGGCGGGCACATAGTAGGTCTTAACGTGGAGCTGGGTGTCTGCTGTAGTGTTCTGAGAATGCTCCCATCTTTGCTTTTCTTTCAGATCAGAGAAGCAGAATTCTAGCTTAAGAGAAGAGGACGGACGCTGGACTTTAACTTCTAAACCGCAGCCAACAGTTTGGGTGAGCGGCACTCTCAGTTCAAATGTATTTACCTCAGTTTCTCCACGGTGCCTCGTCAGCTGCCGTGTCTGATGGCTTCATCACAGCTGTTGACGCTACTGGCTTTTTCTTGTTGCTGGTTTTTTGGGGCTGTGGGGCTGAGGACTGAGTCCAGGGCTAGGGAGGTGTCCAAACGCCGAGCTACATCCCTACCCTGCCATGGAATCTCTTTGATATTCTCATGGGTATTTAAGGCTAAAATGCCTTTAAAGACTTGCGAACCTCTGAGAATTTTCGCTAGATTTTATAGCGGGAGAGGGAGAAGCTCCAAGGGGCCTTTAAATAAACTGCAACCGTGTGAAGGATTTGGAAGGAGTCTTAAATGTCCCTGGCTGCATCTTTAGAAAGCTGTTTCTAATATTCACACTGAAAACGGAGGCGTTGTCATGACCTAAATTTGTCAAGTTAAGAACGTAGGCAGTAGAACCTGTGACCCAGAGCTGGGAGCCCAGGTTTGCACACTAGGTGACTCACTGGAGCCAGGGAGGACCTGAACGGCAGTCACGGTGCTGACGCACAGAACGGACAGCATACGCAATGCCCTCCACCCTGGAGCCCAGGAGCCAGCACACCAAAGCGCATGTGACTCTGCTGAGGGTAAACACACAACAGCTGGCTTTGTATGCATGCCTGTCTCAGACCTTCTCTGTCAAGCTGCTGCTAATGACATACTTCAAGCAAGGAACGCCTTATCCGTGTGAACCAGACTCACGGCACACCTGAGCCATCTCTCTGCCCACAGCAGCTTTTCGTGAGTGGGGACCTAGTAAGGCTACGCCCCACTGCTGCCCCCCATAGGCATTAGGATTGCCTGGGAATTTCAAAAATACCAGAGTGGGGCAGAGAAGCCCCTGCTGCCCCCAGGTGACTGTAATGTGGTCAGGGCCCTCTTGACATGCCTCAGACAGGCAGACTTCCAAGCCGAATCTCTCAGGCATTTGCCAGGGCTTTGTGTGAAGTGAGGACACGCCCGCCCTGCGGTGAGGCCGAGGAGGTTCTTACTGAAGATAGGACAGCGAGCACAGCCAAGGCATCTGAAGGAGTCCAGGGCAGAGAGGGAAAGCAGTACAGCGAGTGTGGCCGACAGAGTGAAACGCCATGAGAGAAGACAGAGTGGAGAGAGAGAGAGGAAGGGAAGAGGAGGGGAAAGAGCCAGGAGAGGACATGGCCCAAATGGCAGGGCTGTATCGGCATCAGAGCTGGGGCTGAGGAGCCCGTGAGTGGAGGCTGGAGCCGGCTGTGGTAGGGGGAGGGGTGAGAGGAACCAGGAGGCCAGCGTGGACTCGGTAACAGGTATTTGCTGCAATGCTGAGAGGGCATGGAGGCTCAGCTCCAGAGGGATAGCCTAGATCCCACAGAAGGCTCCTGACACCGTGGAGCAAACTCTCTGAGACAATATTCCCTCCACCCCAGCGGAAGGCAGCAAAGCAGAGGGTTAGGCAGATGGGGAGGTGACAGGAGGCACGCTGGGGGGAAGGGGTAAAGAGCGCATCCCTGAGACCTGCTCAGGGTCAGTAGCTGCAGGTGCACTTTCTTAAAGAGGTCCACCACAAATTCCAAGGTGACATTTTGTTCCAGACAGACAGACAAACACACACACACACACACACCAAATCCCACTTCACTCTGAAAATTTTAAAGTCTTTCTGGCTTGGTGGTGCAGGACTTTAACTGGGAGGCAGACAGAGGCAGGTGATCTGAGTTTGAGGTCAGCCTGGTCTACACAGCCCATACCCAGACAGCCAGAGCTGCATAGACGGACTCTGTCTCACCCTGAGCCTGCCCCGCCCCCACCCCCAAATAAAGCCTTTCTGGAATGGAAATCTGCCCTCTTGTACCTCAAACGGCCCATCAGCAAGCCAAATCCTCCCAAAGGCGTTGCCTGCAGCGTGTGTGGTGGTCGTCACACATACCCGCGTCACACATACCCTTGCATCTCTGGCAACCAGGTTCTGGGAAACGCTGCCCTTTTCAGCTTGCAGGAGGCAAACTAGCTCTCTAAGCAGGTGGCTGAAGCGGCTGGGCCTCAGACATGCCTGCAAGCTTAGTGATCTTCCCCGTTATTTTCAGCTCAGATTCCACAGCTGAGAAACACATCTTCCAGACTCTCGAGACTGCTGAGTCTTATCTCCAGGGTTGGCCCTCTCTGTGCTTTTTGTGTCAAGATCTGGGCCCCAGGACTACTCCCTAGTCTTTCCTTATCACAAAGAAGAAGAAGAAAAAAAAAAAGATCCTGAGCTCAACAATTTAGGAAAGAAGACACTGTCCACAGTGGCACCCAGTCTAAGGAATAGAAAGTCTCCCTTGAAACCTCACAGTAAATGACAAACGTCAGCAGCTCACTTTACTCCAGACCTCTCACCGTACGCTTCAATAGTTCTAGCAATGAAGCATGCAGTCATGAGTCAGCGCAGGCCTTTAAAACAGATCAGAAGGGGCTGGAGAGATGGCTCAGGGGTTGAGAGCACTGGCTGCTCTTCCAGAGGACCTGGGTTCAATCCCCAGCACCACATGGTGGCTCAGAACTGTATGTAACTCCAGTTCCAGGGCATATGACACCCTCACACAGGCACATGCAGGCAAAACACCACTGCACATTAAGCAAACAAATAAAGTAATAAATAAATAAATAAATAAAGTGAGTAATAACATTAAAAAATCAGAATACTCATTATCACGCCAATCCATGGAAGACCTTAATTTCCTAAACTGAGGACAAAATCTACCATGTCAGAGAAGAAACAGTGGTCAGAGAAGAAACAGTGGTCTATGGTCTATGTGTACATGAAACTGCCCTCGGCAGTGCTACAGAGTGTGGAGAAAGCTGACTTCTTCAGTGACTAGGGGACACTGACATAAGTGATGACAGAATGGGACCAACTCAGCTATCACTGGACACGGCCCACACCGCCAGGCTGCAGCCCACACGGCCGGGCTGGGGACCCACACGGCCAGAGGCCCACGCGGCCAGCGGCCCACGCGGCCAGCGGCCCACACGGCCAGCGGCCCACGCCGCCTCTGTACTCACCTTCCTCTTGTTGGTCACTCTGCTGGAGCTGTGGCAGCTCCTCTTCGAGTCCTGCTTCCTCCCTGCCGGCAGCTGCTTGTCTTCTGTTTTCCGGGGCCGGCTCCCCTTCCCCACGGGCTGGGGGATGCGAGTGAGGAGGTCTAGGGTGATCTTCACCACCAAGCTTGTCGGTGGCGGGGCATCCCTGAGCGGCGAGAGCAGTTTGGTGTCTCTCAAAGGCAACAGGAGTCTGTCTTTTTGGCCGTCCTCCTGGACAATCACTGCCTGTCGGCAGCCACTAGTCCTGACAGTGCTGCCGCCTCGGCCACCGTGGGGTGGACCCTGGCTCTGGGTCAGGGAGACAGCAGCAAAGTGCTCGGGTTTCCTGTCCCCAGCACTGTCCTTTGGGGGCTGGGGGCCTGAGAGTGCCTTGGAGGGGGCTGGGGAAGTCCTGTGCTTCCTCTTCTCGCTGGGGTTGGGCACGCTGGGGGCCGGAGGCTTAGGCTCCCTACCGCCCACAGCGCGGGGCCTGCCTTTCGTCTTCACCTTGGGTTTATCTTTGGAAGTCTGCTCTTTTGAGCCATAGGGAAGGGGTCCTGGCTCGCTCTCCACCTGCAAGCTGGCCTGGGGCTCCGCCTGGCCAGGGGCCTTGGAAGGTTTTCTGGGTTGTTTGCTGCCAATAGTTTGCCGAGGTGAGGGATCCTGTTGAGCGGGGGATTTCTGACAACTCCTCTTCCCAGGCTGTGGCCCCTCAGAGGGACCCCGGAGAGCTTTGCTGGAACTCTTGGGGGGAGGATCTTTGGATTCAGGACGCTGCTGGTCAGTGCTGCGCTCGCAGCCACCCTGACTTTCCTGGCGCCAGCGTGGGGACTCTGTGCTCCCTCGACCCTCGGGTGGCGCTGGCGGCTGGTTGACTTTGGTCAACCAGTTGTCCAGCTGCCATTTGTTCGTTGTTGGAGGCTCGGGCTAGAAAGAGAGACAGAGAAAATTGTTTACTCTTTGGTGTTAGCAGTCCAATCATACAGGGCCGACCCCCAGTAGTAGTTGAGCCTAAGGATTTACCCTCTTGCTCTTCCCCTTCAAATTACAGGATGGAGGCTTTTCAGAGGGAAGATGGCTGATATACCAGATAATCCAACTCTGCAAAAATATGCAGTCCTAACATAAAACGTAAGGTGTGGATGCATTTGTCAGGCAGCGCTGGGAAGTGAAATGACCTGGCTTCTTGTGCTCATAATAGGGAAACAACCCAAGGAATTGCAAGAAGCCAGTAGGGTTCCCCGAGGCAGGAAGCCGGCTCCCCAAACTGCTGCTATGGGCACACAGCTCTCGCCCAGCCTTCCACCCACGCCAGCTCGTCCAGGTGCTCATTCGAATTTCAGCGAGGGAGGGAGGAGACGGCTGCTATAGTGCGTGGGGCATACATGGAAATATCAATGTCTGTTCGATACCCTAACAACACAGCAGCACAGTGGTTAAGTGATCTGCTAACCAAACCCTCCCCGCGTTCCTTTGGAAAGGCTGGGATAGGTCAACACTTGTGCTCACAGCCACAGCCCAGTGACTGACATGCTCCTTAGACTGTATATGTGTGAATCCGAGGAAGAGTCATTACCACAGCCCCACCCCTACAACAGTACCGCTGAGGTGGCGTGGGAGTCCCTAAAATGGCCTGCTTACAGAAATAGCACACATGTACTTCCACTGTGGCCTTGAAGGTCCATTAGGGAGTCCTGTGGCCACTGTCACGGTAAACCTGAGTGGTATGCTCAACACGGAGAAGACAGAGACGCAGCCCTTCCTTCATACCCAGTGAAGTCGCAAATGCTATGGCTCCTTAAGGCTAGGAATTACTTGGAGAGAGATGTCTGAGTAAGAAATTTGGTTAGATCAGATTGTAATGTTCAAACAGAAGTGCCAGACAAGATGGATCGAAGGTTGGCCTTTCATTTCTCTCCTCCTTTCCTGACCTGCCGTCTGAATGTGTCTAAACACTCCGTGAGTTCTCCTAACCCTGGAGGTAATATATCCTTGAGTAGTTTAGAATGAATTATAGCTCAGAACAATGCAAATAATGTTTATGCACAAACCTGACAGCCTGAGTGTGTTGCCCGGAACCTATGGAGATGTGGACGAAGACAATGGGCTCCACAAAGCTGTCGAGTGTGTCTCACACAAGCGTGCTCACATAAACACACATGAAATAAATCAGGCATGGCGCGCACGCCTTTAATCCCAGCACTAGGGAGGTAGACAGAGGCAGATCTCTGTGAGTTCAAGGCCAGCCTGGTCTACAAAGTGAATCCAGGACAGCCAAGGCTACACAGAGACTCTGTCTCAGAAAAAAGAGGAGTGGGAGGAGGAGAAGAAGAAAGAGGAGGAGGAGGAGGAAGGAAGGGGAGGAGAGAAGTGGAAGGACGGAAGGGGGAGGAGGAGGGGGGAGGAGGAGGGGGGAGGAGGAGGGGGAGGAGGGGAGGGGGAGGAGGGGAGGGGGAGGAGGAGGGGGGAGGAGAAGGGGAAGGAAAAGTAGCAGAAGCAGATCCCGTCCAGCCTACTCTACAGAATGAGTTCCTAGCAGTAAGGCCTTGACTCAAAAGAAATTAATTAAATAGTAATTAAAAACAGAAGTGAGTGAGAAAGTTACAGCTGGTACGTGTTGATTATATAACCCTCAACTAAAAGGGGAGAACTTAAGAGATATTCATTTTAAAGGGGACAAGAAGAGATTAAATATATATGGGAAAATGAAAGCAAACCAAGACAAGATATTCCCACGAAAGAGCCTCAGCAGAGAGCACAGAACACACATGCACGCACACACACGCAAAGCTTCTTCACAGAATCATCTGTGAGGTACAACAGTCATTTTGCTCCTGGAATCCTGGGAAGTTCCAGTGCACCTTGCTGCACTTGTTTGGTTGGGCTTCTTGGAGCTGGGGTATAGTGCGCAGCCCAGGCTGCCCTCCAGCCTCAGAACCCTCAGGGTTAGTTTTATAGGCAGGTGCTACCACAGCGAGCTTTACTCCAGTCACTATTTGGCCAATGAGACATAAACTTACTTATGAACAAATATAAGATTTGTTCATAAGTCATTTTTGCCATCCTGTTGCCATCAGCTCGCTGCATGGTGGTTAGTGACTCAAAAACAGAACTGGTAACTTGTTTCTACATCACATTTCTTTCATTTTCTTTCACTCACAGATTCCTGAATTTTCAAAGAACTTTCATTGACACTAATACTGTAACCTAAATCATTTTTCATTGTAGTGGCAGTAAGGATCGAGCCAAGACCCTGAGAAGCTACAAGCCCAGCAAGGAATAAGTTTCAATGACGTAGCCAGATGTGTTTAACTTAACCTTAGTTGAATCAAACTTGACTGTTTTATTCACATTTTCTATTAGTAACCTGACAAGCAGGCGCATTTTTCTTCCTGATGAACACGGGGCTAAGAACACAGTTCCGTGGCAGGTGCATGCTAAGCATGCTGTACAATCATGTCCCAGTATCCCCCCCCAAAAAAACCCGAAACAGCCTACATGAAACAAGTATCCTTTAGTGATTGATTGTCTCAAAGTGGGGTTCCACAGCACGCTCATCACCCTTTCTACTAAGATGCAGAAAAACCCCTCATACAGCCGGTGCCACAAGGAGGCCCGAGGCCTGCGGAGAAGCCTCTAAACGCTAAGAGACACTTCAACTGCAGTTCATGCCAATCCGCACCCATGAGCCATGGAAACCTCAGAAAACAAAGAGAAAGGACACCTCTAAACACCTACTCGGTGCTGGGCACAAAGCCACACCTAGCAGCCCCGTACTCATTTCCTCAGTCTCTGCCGCCCTCGCTCAGGCCCTTGAGAAGCACAGCCCATCTCCAGCCGTGCGGCCACTGTTCCAGCTAACTGACCCTCTAGCAAAGATAAGACAAAACTTTAATACTGTCTTATCAAAAAGTCTCTGTTCCTGGTATTCTAATCCTAAACACAGAGGCAGTGTTTTCAACAAGGGCTGGTCTTATCTGGTAAAAGAAAAATAACAATATCTTCCTTTTCACAAGCTCAGCTTTTCACACTGCTACCCGGGTTCTGAGGGCATGTGGCAACCTTGCTGGCTATTACAGACAACTTCTGGTGTCTAACCAACCGGCACAGCACATGAGTTCTTTAGGGAAAGGCAGTCCTCATGGCCTCCAGCCTCACTCAGGGTTAGGCTCATCTCTATAGTACCTTCCAAGATATGTGTGGCCACAAACTCAGCTGTCTCTCCCTTACCTGGGCCAGGAAGGAGCAAGAATCAGAGCCCTGCCATCCTGTTGCCATCAACCGCTGCATGGCGGTTAGTGATTCAAACACAGAACTGGTAACTTGTTTCTACATCACATTTCTTTCATTTTCTTTCACTCACAGATTCCTGAATTTTCAAAGAACTTTCATTGACACTAATACAGTAACCTAATTAAAACAAGTTTCCCTTTTTCAAAAGAGAAGCAACTGGCCTGGCGGTGGGTGATGCGCACGCCCTGACTCCCAGGACTGGGGAGGCAGAAGCAGGTGGGCGCCTATGGGCTCGAGGCCAGCCTGGTCTACAAAGAGGGCTCCAGGACAGCCAGAACAGCACAGAGAAACCCTGATTCAAAACCCCAAGTAAGGGCAGGAGAGGGGGCAGAAACTGGGGCGATGTACGCTCAGGAAGCGACACAGCAGCACAGAGGAGGCTGTCGTGCCTGCCTGCCTGTCATCACTTGCTGAGCCGTGGGCACAAACAGGCAGCACCATACAGCGGAAGCGCACTGCTCAGACACCTCAGGTTCAGGGTCAGTGTGCAGCCCCGACTCCGGCCCAAAGCCAGCATTCTGCCATCCTGGACCAGGTTCTAGAGGGGCCACACAATACCTCAGGAGCTGAGGTCTCTAGAGGCTCGTTTTCCTCCTCGCTGTCGCTTGAGCTGCTCTCACTCTCGGAGTCCGAGGAGCTGTCCGACTCGCTACTCTCTGACTCTGCACTGCTGGAATGTGCTGATGCCACGGGTTCGGGAAGTGTCGGTGGAGCGCTGCAAAGCAACCGGAGGGTACGGTTACAGGATCCTGCAGACAGAGCTAAGTGCCCCGCTGCCTCTGCCATCCATCTGCTCCTAGACAGGAAAATCATCACTGCTGGCTTGTCATCCAGTAGACAGAGGCCACCGGTTAGAATCAGAGGATAACACATAACTCCTGAAAGATGTGTCAAGCTATAAGCCAACTATTCCTATGCCAGGTACCAAAGATCAAAGGCCACTAAACCATGGCCAGGAAAGGCCCCTGGCCAAGTTTTCTAGGTAAAGTTTTATTGGAACACGCCAGTTGTCTGCTATAGCAGAAGTAAGCAGTTACAGCAGCGACCTACACGTCCTGCAAAGGCTAAAATATTTACTATGTGACTCAGGGAGATGGCTGACTTGCTCCCAGTATATAACTCAAAAGAAAAAGTGTAAAAGAAAAACTAGTGAGTAAAACCTCCCTCTGTTCTCTCCACAGGACCAGACTACACGGTAACCTGACATTTGTGAGCACGGAGAGTGTCCCTTGGCAAGGTGAGCTCAGCCTTACTTCCTGGTGGAGTTACACAATGAGGCATTCTTTATGACTAGCTGGGCATGAACAACTCCAGGTTTTACAAAGAGGTCATTAACTCAAGGTCAATGAGAGACCATATGGATCAAGACTAGATATATAGTTCCAAACCATATACAATTTTTTTTAGGTTTATTTATTATTATATATACAGTGCTCTGCCTACATGTGCACCTGCAGGCCAGAAGAGGGCACCAGATCTCATTAGAGATGGTTGTGAGCCACTATGCGGTTGCTGGGAACTGAACTCAGGACCTCTGGAAGAGCAGCCAGTGCTCATAACCTCTGCGCCATCTCTCCAGCCCCCATATGCAATCTTAAAAGCTGTCCTAAATGGTATCAGCTAAAACATAGATAGTTAACCATAACCTTCAATGTTTCCAAACCTACCTGCCCTATTCTCAAAATAAACCCTATTAAATAGTGAATAATAGTATAATTTTAAAAAGCACTGGCTGGGGTGATTTTAGAGCAAGCACTGTCCCAACACCTCCTGCCTCACGGGACTCTGTGAACACCGAGTCGGCTGCAGAACCCGGCCCAGTGCCAGCGGGAGGCACCGTGAAGAAAACTCTCGTTCCTAGCTTATCTCTCTGCCTTCCGGTTTCACATCTGCCTTTTCCTTGGCTTTTACATTAGACCAGTCTGCCATGTTTTGTGAGTAAACATGAGGCACTCAAATTTTTAACAAAATTGGATATGAACAGGCAGGCTGAGTGCACAGTCCGTGGACCGTATAACGGACATTTCCCTTGGTAACAGCCCTTCCTCCTGACACACACGTTCTCTTCGGTGACCTCTCTAAGTAGCTGAGCACTTTGCAAGGCAGCAAAATTGCTTAGTCTTTGTCTACAAAGAAATAGGTATTTTTCACTTTAAATCATTATATCTAGTACCAGGGGGAAGAGCACTGTAAAAATGGTTCAAAAATTAGTTTCCACTTCCCAAACACAGAGCATGACTTTTCTAAAATAGAGCTGGCTCATTTCAAGGGCAAAGTAGTACAATAGTTCCCTCACATTAAATGTCCTGGAAGTCATTTTAAAACAGCTGGAACTCAGAAGATGGGAGCAGTGGGAACAAGTTCTAGAAGAATTCCATATTGCTGACTTTGAGGTCACAGTTATCTACCAAGTCTCACAACTGCCTGGACTCCTCTGTCTAACTTTTCAAACACTGGTCACACAATGCCAATGAAACTGTGTTTAAAACTTACTTTAAAAAAGTATTTTTGAGCCGGGCGTGGTGACGCACGCCTTTAATCCCAGCACTCGGGAGGCAGAGGCAGGGGGATAGCTGTGAATTCGAGGCCAGCCTGGTCTACAAAGCGAGTCTAGGACAGCCAAGGCTACATAGGGAAACCTTGTCTTGAAAAAACAAAACAAAACAAACAAACAAAGAAACAAAATATATATATATATATATATTTATATATTTTGGGGGCTAGAGAGATGACACAGAGGTTAAGAGCACTGACTGCTCTTCCAAAGGTCCTGAGCTCAATTCCCAGCAACCACATGGTAGCTAACAACTATCTATAATGTGATCTGATGCCCTCTTCTGGCCTGCATGCAGGGAGAGCACTGTATACAAAATGAATAAATAAATCTTCAAAAAAAAAAATTTTTTTTAGAAGCCTCACTCTATATCCCTATCTGGCCTCTTAACTTTCTACTCTCTTGCCTCAATCTCCCAAATTCAAGAGATCACGGAACACATAGCTGGCTCAACTGGGTGAGTATGTATGCAAGCGTGTGTACATGTGTGTACATGTGAATGCATGGGCGTATGGAGGCCAGAGGTTGATATTAGGTGTCTTCTTCACAGACTAGGCCAGATGGGCCCCCAGCACCAAGGAAATCTGCCCCCAGCACCCAGACTGTGCAGCCACACCTGTTCCGGATGCTAAGGGCTGAGCCCTTGTACTTGAAAGGCAAGTACTTTATCAACATCCGAAACAATGCTGTAGGTGGCTATGGGGCTGGGCCTCTTCAGCTTTCACAGGGTGAGCGCTCTCCCGCCACCTGCCTGCGCTCTGCCTTAAGTCTTTTTTTTTTTTTCTTTTGGTTTTTTTCCAAATAGAGTTTCTCTCTGTAGCCCTGGCGGTCCTAAACTCACTTTGTAGACCAGGCTGGCCTCAAACTCACAGCGATCCACCTGCCTCTGCCCTCCGAGTGCTGGGATTAAAGGTGTGCGCCACCACACCTGACTCTTTTAAAATAATCAAGCTGGTACCTTTCTTCAATTGTGACCGGCATCCTCCCTTTCAGGAAGCTACAAAACACTGAGTAAGACTTGATTCTCATCTGGTTGGGGGGAGGTGTAAGTGGGGTGGGGCAGGGGGAGAGGTGTGCAGACAGTACCTTGGAGGTGCAGGTGGGGACGGAGGCTTCTCTGCGGCCTGGACAGTCACAGTAAGGGTGAGAAGTTCCAGGAAAAAAACAAAACCACACGTTAGCACAAGCAGCTGGGATCCGGCTGATGAACTTAGAGGGATTCTTGGTCTCAGGGCTCAACACTCACTTGTTCCGTGTCACTGTCTTCACTGTCACTGAGCTGCAGGTCATCCTCGAGCATGCTGGGAAAGAGGGACAGATACTGAGTGGGGAATCTGACAGAACTCCTACTGATTTTTTTTTTCTCATTTAAATAGAACGCATAAAGACACCGAGAGGGACAGGGCAGGAATGAGTTGGAGGCTTGCTTTGTTTGCTTAAGTTAATTTTCTAGAAACCCAAGCTTTACCATTTTAACGTTGAAAATAGATCAACCAGACAAGCCCCTTACAATGCCCAAACCCCAAATTCCACCTCCTTTGAACCTACAGCAGAACTCCGGGCAGGCATTGCTAACCCGCCCTGAGACTGTGCCCGCAACCCTGACTCAGGGAGAGGACGGAGAACACACACAGGCAGGAACAACCCTGACCTTCCCTCTCCCATCCCCTCTCCCACGTGCTGCTGCCGCTGGGTGGGTCGGAAGCATTTAAACAGTGCTAAGCACATGAAACCTCAGGACAGCTGACATGAACTGCTCCCCCACCCTTGTCTGCAGGACACTGCTCACACTGAGCACTGCTTTTCAAGGAAAAAAATCATTCTCTTTTGTCTACCTGGATACAAACCAATGATCAAAGTCCCCATTAATTTCTCTGTAATACACAGGCCTTGCTGGTAAGTAAGTCTATTTTCACCTTACTGTTGGGGGGAAAAAAAACTCAGCTAAACTCAGTTTACTAAAATATGTACTACTACACACCGCTAGGTACTGTGGCTTATGACAAATTTTAGTTTTAAAAATGTTTCTAAACTGCACATGCTTTCTCAAATTTGAGCACTCACGCTTCCATTCTTAAGATTTTCTCCAGAGAGAATCCCACATATCAAGAGTGTCAATTACTAACTGCCCATCACATTTCTCTCCAATTGTTTTGCTTTGTTTTTTGAAATACAGTTTCTTTGTGTAACAGAACACTGGCTGTCCTGGACTCACTTGGTACAGCAGCAAGCTAAAAAATTCAGAGATCCACCTGCCTCTGCCTCCCGAGTGCTGGGATTACAGGCATGCGCCACCACGCTCGGCCCTCTCTCCAATTTTATAAGCATGATTATTAAAAAAAAAAATTGTAAGTAAAATGGGAAAATCTGTTTGTATATTACTTATGTTCTAGAATGCAAATTAAAAATCATTCAGTAGATGTCAAAATAACTCCTTAGTAATTTAACCAGCAGGTTCTTACTGTAGCACCATGTGAAAGGAGGTCTGGTTCCTTCAGGAAGCCCTGGGGGTTGGCTGATTGGTTGGTTGGTTTTGTTTTTGTTTTTGCTGTCCTGGCCTCACTTTGTAGACCAGGCTGGTCTTGAATTCACATTGATCCCCCTGCCTCTGCCTCCCGAGTGCTGGGATTAAAGGCGTGCGCCACCACCGCCCAGTCTTGTTTTTGTTTTTTAATCACTACATTTCTAATGAGATAAACTATAGAACTGGGCTTTTCATAAACAGCCACATGCATGTGTGGGTAATTCTACCAGGGAACTATTTCACCAGCACACGTGCTAAAAATCTTTCTGTGTACGTTGAAAAGGAAAGGAAAGGAAAGGAAAGGAAAGGAAAGGAAAGGAAAGGAAAGGAAAGGAAACTGAAGCTGGAAGTGACGGCTCAAGTCTTTAATCCCAGGGCGCAGGAGGGAGAGGCAGAGGCAGACTGACCTCTGAGTTCAATTGAGGCTAGCCTGGCCACAAGAGTTTCAGAACACTTAGGGCTACACAGAGAAACTGTCTCAAGAAAACAAAAACAGTAACAAACAAAACTCCAAAACAAAAAAAAGAAAATTTGAGAGAGAAAAATAAAAAGGGAAAAGAAGAAAAAGGAAAAAAATGGCTACTTATACATTGAAGATCTTGTTCAATGTTTATCAAGAGCAAAGTAAATTCCTATTTTACCATGGCTAGGAAACAGTCATGGGACCTGGCAGTTGGCCATCAGAATGGTATGCAAAGAAAAGTTACTCAACAGGTTCGCTCCTAGGCTGGCTTGGCCAGGAGACACAGCAAAAGAGAAAAGGGATTACCTTTGGAGGAACAAATATCACAAGGTATAACACAACAGGGTGGGGTGGGGTGCTGGCAAGGTTGGGAAAGTGTATTCAATGTTAGCCACCACCAACAAAACCTCAAGAGGAAACGCTGCCTCTTAGTTACTGGGTTCCTTTTGTATAAAAGGAAAATCTTCCTTAGTTTTCTGTACCACACATGATCCTGTAATCCTATCACACTTCCACCTACAGCAGAGGATTGAAAATTAAAAGTATGTTTCCCTGTTGCTACTGAGTAACAGCTGACTACTATAGATACATTCTCCTAAAGCAAGTCAAGGCACAGACAAGACGTCCTGGGCTCTATAAATGCCTCCTCCTGGTTATACAGGATAAGAAGTCAACACCACAGCATGCATGCTGGGACAAAAGCTACTCGGGACTTTGAAAGCAGACACTGCTCAGAGAAGGAAGATTGCTGAAGATTGCTCAGTATGCTTGACAAAATAAAAGCATAAGAAATTCAGCCAACATGCGGGGGGGGGGGGGTGTGCAGCCCTTTAATCCCAGCACTAGGCACTCGGGGCAGAGGCAGGAGGAGCTCTGTGAGAGGACCTCTCTGTGATCAAGTTCCAGGACATCCAAGGCTATACAGAGAAACCTGTCTCAAAAAACTAAAAAAAAAAAAAACAACAACAAAAAGCAGCCAAGAGGGTCACGTGAAACCACTTGTGTAAGATACTGGTTATATGTCCAGTGTCTCCTGTGGTCTAAATCTGTGAGTAAAATTTATTTGAGAAGAGTTAAAATGCTGGTCAGGCAAGAGACAGAGGCAGGAGGATTTGAGTTCAAGGCCAGCCGGGTCTACACAGAGAGCCCCTCTCTCAAACAAACAAACAAACAAACAAACAAAATGTCGTGGGCCAGTGAAACGGTTCAGAGCGTAAAGGCAGGTACTTGCCAAGCAGGCAGCCCAGGTCCCACATGGCGGTGAGGGGAACTCGGACTTGTCTCTTCCAGCCTCACGCTACCATCAGCCACGTGCACTGTAGGGAGGTGAGCAGGCAAACAGAAAAACAAAAACAAAAACAAAAACAAAATAGGCACATGCCAGAAATCCTGGCACTTGGGAGGTGGAAGGCAAGGGCAGGAGGATCGGAAATTTAAGCTCAGCTATAGAGCAAGTTCAGATTCCAGGCCAACCTGGACTACATGAGACTTCTCAAAACAAAAACAAAAACAAAAACGCAATGTGCGTCACATGAGAATCAGGAGACAGAAGTGTCTGCTGATCCAGCCAAGAGTAACCAGAAAACCTTCCAAAAACCAGTTTACAACATCGTCAGACAGGGGTGACTCAGCACATGCGAGTGTGCTACCAGGAGGTAGGCTGTCAGAGCAGTTTCAAGTTTTTAATAAGAAACATAAATAACACCTATAGTTTAATTTATCTAAAAATCGTAATCAGGTCTTACTCAATATGAGACACTCACAAGCGCTCCTTTGTGCAGAATCCCTGCCGCTAAGGAAAAAGGAGCTTGGGCGGACGGAGTCAGCAGCTTGCATTTGGTTGTTCCGTAAGCAGCTCTGGTTTTGAGCTATCTGTGAGGGGCCTGGCTTCTGAGCACGGAGGGTGAGAAGAATCACACCTGGCTGAGAACCTTGCCCCCTCTCAATGAGAACTGAAATCTCCCAAATCTGGGTCTTTCCTGTCCATAAAACCTAGGTGCAGGAAGCGGCAGCCCCCAGGCACGTGCCCTTCCTCAGCCAGCGTGAGTTCTACAGCAAATCAAAGGCCTTGGCTGGCGCCCATCCTCACGTTCCCGCACCTAGAGCGCAGCGCCCCAGAGAGTGCTGGCCTGAGGGCTATGGCTGCAGCTCTGACAGATGAGCCCTGTCCCTGAGGTTCAACCCCCAGAAAAGAAGGGGAAGAAGCCAGAGTTTGGGACGAAAGAAGAGGGGAAGAGGGGCAGGAAGGAGAGGATGAAAGCGAGGCAGGCTGAGCAAACAGCAGCCTCCTTCAGTGAGTGCCTAGCGCAGAGGGGGAAATGGCCACTTTACAATCGGAAGTGGGACACAGAGTCCATCCTATCTGCTGTGAGGTCTCCTGGCTCTGAGCCATCAATCTATTGACAGGACGATTAGAGGGTCTGACAGAATTAAAGTTCTATAAGAGGCGGGAAAGAGCTCAATTTAGCATAAAACAGTAAGCAACTGTCCTTTCAGGATGAATGCGTCGGTTCCCCCATGTAAAGCTTACAGTTAATTACCTAATGTCATTCCCCAGCTCCAAGGCAAGGCAGTTACTCCAAAGCACTCGGCACTGTGTGCCCTATGCTGTCCTCTGACCCACACTGCTCAAAGGGAGCCAAAGTGTTCCAGAGAAATAGCTCTGGACCACAACATACATAGTGTGACCGTATGTCCAGCACAGGCCAGGTCAACTTGCACATCCATGTCACAGACGACCCTGGAGCCTCTGGGCAAACGCCTTCTGTGTTCTGTTCCTCTGGCAGAGTACGTGGAGCCAGGCAGGCCCTGGCAGGCACTCTTCCATGAGTCACCCCAACGTTACTTTATGAGGAGGACGCAAAGCCACGTCTCGCTTCCTTGTCTGCTTCCAAGTCCCGGGCTTCTCCAAGGATGTCCAAGGACGTCTCTGCCAATATTATCACCACCGGAGGTCCCCACAGCCATTTAACTCACCTCTGACTTAGATTTTAGTGCCATTTTACTTGAGGAGGAGCAAGTGGGGCCAAGTTAACCGCAGCTATCTGTAACTGGTCCCTTTTTTAAATAGGGCAGAAATATGGGCCACAACGGCCTTGTGGGAGGCCGAGGGAGGCTACAAATTACAAAGAGGACAGAACATATCATAAAAGGAAGATCAGATCTTAAGCCATCATAGTAAAAGGCTGGAGAAAGGGACGGGTGGGGGAGGAGGGAGAGAAGGCGAGGGAGAGGAAGGGAGGACCAACTGCAGAGGAGGAGGAGCCGGAGAACGGCAGCTAAGATCCTTGCTGTCCCTCACTGTGAACTCTAGCTCTCCTCCAGAAAACACATCTGACACTTCCTTCTACATGCAAGTTAACGGAGTCAGTATGCATACACCCTAGGTTCTCCAGTCTAGCAAAACCAAGGTACCCCTTTGCAAAGCTCCAGGTGTAAACAGAGCGCTCTGCTGTGAGGGCACTTACAAAGGTCATCCTCACAAGGGCCCATCCGCAAATGTACAGATGACAGCACAGGTGGGTGTCCTTTTGTTCCTACAGTAGCGGGGAGACACCTAAACAGGCGGACACAGAACATTCCCGCCTGACTAGTTTCTACAATTTCTCTTTGATGATACTTATCTGCCACGGGCACTTTCAGGGAGAGCTGCCAGTGCGTACCCAGCCACTACATCAAGCAGTACGAACTGTCTACAAATGGTTAACATGATATAAATCAATTGGGACAAGCCAACTGTGTCACCGGACCTCATTCTAAGGACATTCCGGGAGCTGCGGGTGTAAGTTTCCAAGAGTATGGACAAGGCCCGCACTTCTGTCCCCTGGCCCACAGAAAAACAATACATGACAAATGAGGGAAAGCCAGCAGCCATTTGGAGCCCTTCAGCTGACACAGGTCCTGATGAGGTGGTTCATCAGGAGCACAGTAACTGAAGACTGTACCAAGCAAGGTATTTACAAACTAGCACTTTAGACGGCTCGACTACTCAGGTTTATTTACTGAAACATCAGACTTCCCCTGGCTGCCATGAGCTCCGCCCGCTCCATCCCATCCAACTCTGATGTCCACATTTCCTCTTTCAAACACAATTTCCCACATGGAAAGGAAACGAATAAATGGAAGGACAGCAACCTTTTCATGCTCTCAGCAGCGAGAGGGTCAGGCGAGTACAAGATGCCGGAACAGCAGTACGGGCGCCCTACAGCATCAAGGCTTGTGCGCAGCAGTAAGGGTGCCCTACAGCATCAAGGCTAAGGCTTGTGCACAGCAGTACAGGCGCCCTACAGCATCAAGGCTTGTGCACAGCAGTACAGGCACCCTACAGCATCAAGGCTTATGCGCAGCAGTACAGGCACCCTACAGCATCAAGGCTTGTGCGCAGCAGTACAGGCACCCTACAGCATCAAGGCTTATGCGCAGCAGTACAGGCACCCTACAGCATCAAGGCTTGTGCGCAGCAGTACAGGCACCCTACAGCATCAAGGCTTGTGCGCAGCAGCTCTCCTGATAGGCTGCCAACTGCCCTAGACCCGTGGAGAGGAAGAAGACAGAGGACCTGATAACCTTAGGAAGGGGAACATTCTGTGTGCTGTCCCGACGCTGCAGATCTACATCTTAGAAAGGAAGTAGACTGAAAGCCAAGTGCCATTAAACAGACGAACACGTCCCTGAGCCTGGATGCAAACAGCACTGATACCTTAGCCAGTCAGTTATCAGCAGAGCGCTGATGGAGGGCTCACTGAAAACTCACTAGAGCTTAAGACACACGCACACAGAAGCAATGTGTTCAGATGTACACTCCTTGACGTACACACTCTGCCACCACTTTGCTCCTCTACCCCAGACTAGACAGAAGCAAAAGACCCAGGGGTAGGTAAGGGCCTCGCTCTTCTTTCTAAATGTGTCAACTATATCTAGAATTAGCAAAACTTAGGTTGGTATTTTTTAAGGCCAGAGTTCAAATTACCCTGTAATTAATGTGCAAGGGACATTAGACTATGCCCCTAATACTCCACCTGCCACTCAAACAGCTTAACTACACTAGTGATCAAACTAACCATGGGCACCAAGACACCCGCCGCACCAAATGTGAGGACATTAGAGCGTAAGTCAACTTGGGTGCGGTACTCACTCTCTCCACTAAGGCAAGTGTGTAAAAGGAATCCCTTTGTTCATGAGGTACGCCTCAACGTGGCCCTCATCAATACCAGGGCCCCACAACACTACTGAGTCCACACAACCTATATTACCTACCTGCCCAGCCTCAGCAGTACTTCCTGTGCCTTCTTCCCCAGCACCCCCTCCCCCACACCCCTCCCCTCCATCCTCACCTGCCTGACCCTGGTCCTGCTGGTACCTCACCCTGTTCTCTTAAAGAGCATCGTAAGTGCTCACTTGCAATATCGCTCATTTTTTTTTTATTTAGAAAACTTCTTCACAGGGTGTGAAGGACTTTCAGGAGTCTCTGGTTTCAATGGTTGCTATGCTGTCACCACCATACTAAGCCTGCATGTGACGGACAGGAGGAAGTGGCTTCTCGCCCACTCCCACTCGGGTTGCTTTAGGGTGCAGCAGCCAGGTCGCAGGGACACAGCTACTTCCTGGGTGCCCCCAAAGACAATGGCCAGAACCCTTTTCCCTGACCAGGGCCTGAGCCCCAACCCTCAACCATCACAAACAAGCGCATAGCCTGCCATCCTGGGGCAACTTCAGTCCCCACAGCACTGGCCCTTGGCCCTACCTCCTCCTCGCTTGCCATAGTCTAAGCCAGTGATTCAAAACTGAAAACTAAAAACAGAAAGGGGAAAACGCAAGAGACATAGGTTTGGTGGGTTTTGTCTTTTTCAGGCAGAGGGCATTAACAAGCAAAACTCCTCATCCGCCAAGACTGCATTAAAATACATAAATTTGTTTTCTATGTTAAGATGACCATCATCGACTTAACCCCATCTCACTCAGTCACGGCAACACGTGACGATCTCTTCTGCTCAATGCGTGCTTGTTGGCAAAGCCTCCAAAACACAAGGAACAAGTACGGAGCCTTAAAAAAAACTGAAGAATCAGGCTGGAGAGGTAGCTCAGCGATTAAGATCACTGGCTGGCTGTCCAGAGGGTAAGAGTTCAAGTCCCAGCACCCACAGGGCGGTTCACAGCCATCTCTAACTGCAGTCGCAGGGGTCCTCATGCCATCTTCTGACCTCTGGGGGGACCAGACACACACACACAGGGAAAGCAGCAGGAGAGGGCACCTGCAATGCCCACGGTACCAGTGACACCTCAGACATAGAGTGTGTCCCCAGACTTTGTCCCTAGCAATGACTTCCAGGGGAGGGCAGTAAGGAAATACTACTTTCTATACTTTTAAGAAAAAAATTGGGTCAACGTGCTGATTAACCATCTCTAATGTGGAGACTAAGTGTCCCCAAAACCCAGAACACATTTAGATGCGCCTGGCCTGGATAAAAACATCTGGGCAGCAGACCAGGCTGCTGACATTAAGTAGGCTGGAAAATGGCAGAAAATTTCATTCCACACATTTCCTAGATTTAATTGCCAGAGATAAAGCTACTTAAGTCTGAGGTTCTAAAAGCTAAAGCCTCCTGCTGCCACGGTCAATGCATAAGTAATAGCTCAAAATCTTTCTTTCCAGAAAACCCCTAAGCACGTTCTGCTGTAGTGAATGAAGCTTGGCTCAGACATATAACCTGGGGTCACTTGCTCCCTCCCTCTCAAGTGCAGCCGCATTTTATGCCTGTCACTGGCTGAGAGCAGGAAGGGGCGTGGTCTCCAGGATGACATATCACACTTTAAAGTCCTGCTATCACACTTTACAAATGAAGGCCGGTTTTTCTTTTTTTACTTACGATGTTCCCTGCTGTGGATTAGGGTGGGTGTTTGAAGGCGCATCATACTGTTCTGTGGGAAGGAGGAAGACATGGTCAGAGAAGCATAGATGCACGCTTGTATAAACACTCGCCCTGAGTCCCCTCGTCGCTGCCCCTCCCCGCCACCCAGGCACAGTCCAATTCTGCACTTGGCCGCTGCTCTCTGTGTGGCCTCTCAGGACTGTATTTACGGTCTCATGAGAGACAAAGCTTGTTGAGAAACAAAACCGGCACCAACAAACTCTTGGCCAGAGCTACTCTGAACAGAACTTGAGAGTGTCACCCAACCTGCTCGGAACTGCAGGGGACAGTTTCTGCTCTTCATGATGGTTGGCTGGGTCCCTAGGGGTGCTCCATGACAACACTGCTCTCATATCCCATCTGGCTGGACTCCCAGGCCCATCCGTGCCTGCACAGCCGCCGACCCACCTGTCCGTCCTGGACCCAATCTCCCACGGCCCAATTCATTCCCTCAGCAGCTATTTATAGACAGCCTGGTAGAGAGCAATGTGCTAAGGCGTCTGGCCCAGTCCTCAAACATGCTTACAGCTGCCTGAGGGACATGAAACAGGCCACAAGCATCCACAACCTAGGGCAGTGTGAGCTAAGCACACGTGGCAATTATGTAAATTTACTGCCTTAAGATTCCAGCATAGTTGCTCCATAACCAAAGATTATAGAAAGCCCAAGAGATGGCTGGGTCACAGAGAATCCATGGGATTCGACCCTCGTGAACCAGGAGGAACTTCAGGAAGAAAAGGCCTCCTGTGGAAAAGTGGACGGGTCAAGCCCCTGGTCTGTCCCAGATAAGGATGGGTAGGGAGTGTGCAGTGGCCAGGGACAGAGGTCAGAGTCAGGTTCACAGAACAGCACCCAGGACCGAAAGTTCAGGGACACAGCACAGGGGTGTCACAGCAAGATTAGTGCCTGAGTACTGGCCTCCTGTCCTAAAGGGGACAGAAAGTGAGGCAACATGCCAGCGGGGAAGCAGCTCCTGTTTGGACACAAAGTCAGGGGATCAACGCTGGGAGTTATTGTTGCAGTTACCCACTCTCTCCTCACGGTGGCAGCAGCGCTCACAGCTTCAAATTGCTGTCCTAGACAGCTAAAGCACCACAACAGAGGCAGTCACAAGGACTTCTGCGAGGTCACGCTGACCAGGCTGCAAGCTGGAAATCTTTAAGCAACCATGTTGTGTAAACTCAGGCATAAACAGCAGGGCACTCATAAAACATCCCTACGCTCCTCCCTATAGAATCCAAAACCTACATTTTTAATCAATAAGCCCAGTGTTCTAAATAGACAAGTAAGGGAGCAAGTGAACATTCAGTGAGCAGTGGTGGCGCAGGCCTTAGATCCAGGAGACACAGGCAGGCGGGTCTCTGAGTTCAAGTTGAGCCTGGTCTATAGAGCAAATTCTGGGATACCCAGGGCTACACAGACAAACACAGTCTCAAAAAAAAAAAAGAAAAGAAAAGAAAAGAAAAAGAAAAAGAAAGAAAGAAACAAAAGATAAGAAAAAAGAAAGAAGAATTCACTTGCTGGTACACTTTGACAAGTAACGTGCTGTCTTGTTTTTTGCTTTGGGTTTTTTGTTTTTGTTTTTCGAGACAGGGTTTCTCTCTATAGCCCTGGCTGTCCTGGAGTAGCTTTGTAGACCAGGCTGGGCTCGAACTCACAGCGATCTACCTGCCTCTGCCTCCCGAGTGCTGGGATTAAAGGAGCGCGCCACCACGCCTGGTCACCTAACGTGCTGTCTTAGTGTTCCTGTTGCTGTGATAAAACACCAAGACCAAACGCAACTTGGAGTGGAAAGGATTTACTTCATCTTACACCTCTGTAGTCCCACCATGGGGGAAGTCAGGACAGGGACTCAAGGCAGGAACCTGGAGCAGGGACCATGGAGGGCGAGCGGGCGAGTGAGCGCTGCTCACTGGCTTGGTCCCCTTGGCTTGCTCAGCATGCTTTCTTACTGCACCCAGGACCACCAGCCCATGAGTGACACGCCCACTGAGAGCTGGACCCTGCCACAACAATTAGCAATCAAGAAAAGGCACCACCGTCTTCCCAGCAGGCCATTTGGCGGGGCTATTTCTCAATCGAGGCTCCCTCTTCTAAAGTGACTCCAGCTGGTGTAGAGTTGCCATGAAACTAGCCCGCACACTACACTCTTCTCCCTTCCTCACCCTACAAAACAGTGTCTGTCCAGGCCACATTCTAATTAGGATAAAATTCCAAAAATACCAAGAGGAAAGGCTGCACCTGAGGGGAGCAGCCGGTGAAGTGACACCCAGGAATCCACCGTGTCTGACAGCCCCAAGGCTGCACAGGCCAAGGGGTGCTTCGGCTTCAGTCAACAAAGAGCTCCCAACTCATCTGCCACCAGTGGGGTGGATTAAAACTTCTCTCTTTCTAAAGTTTGACCGAGCAGCCACACAGCCATGGCCCATGGAAAACAAGGTTCTGGTGACAGATGCAAACAGACGGGAAATGCAAGCAAGAAGAAAAGAGGCATACGGAAACCCTGGCCAGGGGCTGGAGCGATAGCTCAGAGGTTAAGAGCACTGGCTGCTCTTCCAGAAGTCCTGAGTTCAATTCCCAACAACCACATGGTGGCTCACAAGCATCTATAATGTGATCTAGTGCCCTCTTCTGGCCTGTAGGTATAAATGCAGGCAGAACACTGTATACATAACAAATTTTGTTTTGTTTTTTATTTTGTTTGTTTTTTCGAGATAGGGTTTCTTTGTGTAGCCTTAGCTGTCCTGGACTCACTTTGCACACCAGGCTGGCCTCGAACTCACAGAGACCCACCTGCCTCTGCCTCACAAATAAATCTTAAAGAAACCCTGCCCCCAGCTGGGTTGGCACTCCACTTTCAGGACTGTCCCTCTGTACTGGTCATGCAACCTTAGATTGCCTGCCCAGGTGTTATCTCCTGGCATAGCCATCAGTTACCTGTTTTGACAACTTACACAAGACTGGGGCAATAAAGTCAGGGCATAGGTTGGAGATGGCATCACACCTCTCCAGACAGAGAAGAGGAAGCCCGCCTCGTCCACAGGCATCACACAACACAGCGAGTCCATACGTTCCCAGGATACAGCACTTAACCACATGCCAGCCACACCTTTAATCCAGCAGGGACAGGTGGATCTGAGTTTGAGGCCACCTTAATCTGGAGAGTGAGTCCAGGACAGCCAGGGCTACAGAGAAGCCCTGTCTCAAAAAACAAAAATAAAACAAGCAAACAAACAAAAACAATGAAAAAAAGTAACCATATCCTGTAATGCTGACTTTGTTTAGACTTGTTTAGAATTTCATGAGAACAGTTTACTTCAAATTGTACCTACACTTGCTTGCCCCTTGTGTATCATCATCAAATCTGGCAGCATTTTTTAAGGCGACACCAACACTTACTTTGGCTTTGGGCTGCAGAGTTGCTGTGCAGAGGATCCTGAGAGGAAGAGGAGGTCATTGTTAGGGCTGTGCGGTCAGAGCCAACACTACGCGGGCTTCACATTAAACGACAGTTCTATAAAACTCAAATTTAGAGGAAAACGAGATGACGGTGATGAGAGCCGCCTGCCTACTGACCGCTCCCCTGCAGTCACTGCAGGACACAAACCACCCAGCCCTCTAGTCAGTCACTGTCACACTAGCAGGCAGGAGGGACCACCACCCATCACCCACCACCCACCACCCACCACCCACCACCCACCAATCCAACCTCCGTGGAGAATACTTTCCTTGCTTCTGGACTTTGGTGTTTCGTTTGTTTGTCTGTTTTTTGAGACAGGGTTTCTCTGTGTAGCCCTAGCTGTCCTGGACTCATTTTGTAGAATGGGATGACCCTGAACTCACAGAGATCCTCCTGCCTCTGCCTCCCTGAGTGCTGGGATAAAAGGAGTGTACAACCTAAGATAGTTGCTTCAGGGCTTTTCAAGAATTTACTTTTCTTTTGGTGTTGAGCAGTTGTGCTAGAATAATTTAAGGCTTTATTTTAAAACCATTATTAACGGATCTTCTTTTTATAAAACTATTGTTATAAACTGGGTGAATCTGGGGTTTGTAGGTATAGCTCCTAAAACCAGTACCCTGGAAAGGATTTTCTATAAACATGAATGTGTTCACATCTGGCTGGTCAGAGCCCAGCGCTCCAAGTGCTCAGGACGCACCCTGAAGGGTATTTGTAAGTGTGCTCTGTGAATGGAGAGATGGCTCAGGGCTCAGGAGCACTCACTGCTCTCCAGAGGTCAGAGTGTGACTCCCAGCACCAACACGACTTCTCATTGCAGTGGACACTGCCTGTCCCACACCCTGTAGTTCTAAAGCGGTGGACACTGCCTGTCCGTATACCTCGTAGTTCTAAAGAGGTAGACACTGCCTGTCCCACACCCCGTAGTTCTAAAGCGGTGGACACTGCCTGTCCCACACCCTGTAGTTCTAAAGCGGTGGACACTGCCTGTTGTACACCCCGTAGTTCTAAAGCGGTGGACATTGTGCCTGTCCCACACCCTGTAATTCTAAAGCGGTGGACACTGTGCCTGTCATGACTTACGGAATTACCTTTGTTGGGAAAGGGAATCTGGACGGCTCGGCTGTGCTGGGTGTGTGTATGGCTGTCAGAGGAGGGGGCCATGAGTGGGTCATTTCCTAGAAAGAGATTTAGAGAAGAAAGGGAAGGCAAATACATGTAAGTGGAGCATCCATTGCTAGTTAGTTTTGAACTTGAAACGCAGAGCGTGTTGGTCCCCAGGAAGCACAACCTGAGAGGATATTTGTTTACTGTTAGAGCAGTGCCTGCACCAGGCTACACTGCAAGATGAACTTACAAAACTGACATAAGGCAACCTAAGGACAGGTGACAGACACTGACTGGGCACAAGAGCTCCAGCGGCAGGTGCTGGCGGCGCAGGTGGCCCTGGGAGGGTGGCCACTCAGCGCGCTGCTCCGCAGGGCTGCTTCTTCACTGCACTTCCAGGAATTATGGAAGTTCAAAGGAAGAACTTTCCTGTTTGACTTAAACAAACAAGTCATTCAGGGCACTCGCTCCACTGGGGAAGGTTCTGATAGACTTGACCCCTTCCCAGGCAGCGCGCTTAGCAGGTTCCAGAGCTGGAGGCTTTGGTTCCTCGTTAGCAAAACTTTAACCGTTATTCCCTACCTTCTCGGTTAAAGACGAGATTTGCTTTTCAGCACAGTCATGGCATTTTTGTTGCTTTGCTTAAAAATTCAAAGGGAAGTAGGTATCGCCTATTAATTAAAAATGCGTAACCAAGAACATGTACATAGCATGTATGTGCACATAGGGTGTATGTGCACGCGCACACACATTTCTTGAGGTAAAATGTTAGATAAGCATTTCACAGATGAGAAAACTTATTTTTTACAATAAAAAAAGGGGGTGGGGTGGGGGGGAGAACTAACCGACTGAGCCAAAGCCATGCAAGAAGCTTAGGGCTCCTGTCTCCCTAGCCAAGGCAAAGACGTCACACGACACACCTACAGGGGCCTCTGTCCCGGAGACGGGCACCACAGCCGCTGAACACTCTGCGCTCCACACTCCACCCTGGCTGTGCAAGCTATCAAGGTGCTGAGTGGCTCCTCTTGCAGTGACGCCCACCATCCTGGCTTTCTCAACCCAGAGCACAGACATGCTGCACCTCCCTGGCCCTCCCTATTGTCCCTGTGAGTGGCCAGGGCACGGGTGAGGGAAAGAGACCTTGTACACACCAGGCAACACTGTGGGTGTGGGCTCTTAGACCACTCTGAACCACTGAGCAGTCGTGCTCCAGCCTCTGATGTGGGGGTGGGGGGTCTGGGGGGGGCTGGGGGGATCTCCCATGCTACCCTCCATAAGGCAGCCCTTCTCTGGGAACTAAGCAGCCGCCTCAGTCTCTATAGGAGAGCAGAAGTGAGAAACTCATAGAACTCCAACCCAGGTTCCTACAGCTGTAAACCTCATCTTAATGAGTGAAATCTGGTAGTGTTGGACGGCACTGCTCACTGAAGTGGAGCTGCGCGGGCACCTGTCTGCTTGGTCCGGGGTCCTTCAAATGACAGCCGTGACTCCCCACTCACCTTCAGAATCTCTTCCACACAGTGCACGTCATTGGAGAACGCCTGCTGCAAAGGAAGTGGAGGAAAGCTCGGGTCAGATGATAACGGTAGGCAGGGGTGTGGGTGGGCACAGGGAGGGCGGTAACGGTAGGCAGGGGTGTGGGTGGGCACAGGGAGGGCGGTAACGGTAGGCAGGGGTGTGGGTGGGCACAGGGAGGGTGGTAACGGTAGGCAGGGGTGTGGGTGGGCACAGGGAGGGTGGTAACGGTAGGCAGGGGTGTGGGTGGGCACAGGGAGGGTGGTAACGGTAGGCAGGGGTGTGGGTGGGCACAGGGAGGGCGGTAACGGTAGGCAGGGGTGTGGGTGGGCACAGGGAGGGTGGTAACGGTAGGCAGGGGTATGGGTGGGCACAGGTAGGGGCACTTCAGGACCCACCCTTCACCTCCAGGCACTGGGGACTGCACTGCGGAGGTAAGAGTCGCCAATGTCATCAGTGGAAGCATACACACCTGCCCGCCCCAACTAAATGCGACTGAAGGGAATAGTGAGGGTCGGGGACTCAGCGCAGCAGTCCAGCGCTTGCCAGGCTTCTGTAAGACCCACTAAAGAAGGGAGAAGTGGGGAGGGGGGGATAACGGGGGAGGGAGAGAGGGACAGATCAGTAGGTCTAAGAGGGCACCAGACGGAACAGAAACGGAGGCAAAAGGGATCAGGCAACACAGTCGGCCACAGAGAAGCCAAGCTAAAAGAACACGGACAGACATGGAGGTCATCTGAACACTAGTGCACCCACACAGCAGAGGCCCACATCCAGTCAGGGATAGCTCACCATTACAGCTTTCACAACTCATTTTATGTTTGAAGATCTCTCTGTCTGTCTGTCTGTCTGTCTGTCTGTCTGTCTGTCTCTCTCTCTCTCTCTTCCCCCGCCCACCCCGTGTGTGTGTGTGTGTGTGTGTGTGTGTGTGTGTGTGTGTGTGTGTGTGTGTGTGTGTCATATGTGTAGGTACTCCCAGAAGCCAGAGGATGATGTCAGGATCCCTGGATCTGGAGTTACACGGGGTTGTAAACTGCAGGGTATGTGCACTAGGAATAGAACTCGGATCCTCTAAAAGAACAGTATGAACCCATAGCCAACGAGCCATCTCTCCAGCCCCCAAAAACTCGGTTTAAATTAAAACAGTGTCCTACTTCACCTTCCACTGGAATTTTAACTTTACAGAAGCACACAAACACACATGTGCACATGCCTGTCTGTGCGCAAAGGATGGCCCAGAGTGAGCAGACAAGGCCCACTCCCGGGGCCTCCACTTCACCTCTAGCTCATCAGATGCCAGAGCTACCGCGAGTGCTGACAGCGTGGACAGCTCCTGGACACTCAGCTTATGTCTGCATGCACTTTTAAGTACAAAGAAAACAAAAAGGTTAAATCTAAAGAACACCGCCCACAAATCTAGTTTTCAATGGAGCAGCTCCCTTTGCTCTGTGTCAGCCCTGAGCCAACGTACACAGAGCTAGCACCATACACCCTGTCCCCTTCCTAGCTCTGCTGCTGATGCCGTCACGTGTGTGTGTGTGTGTGTGTGTGTGTGTGTGTGTGTGTGTGTGTCTCGGGAGGGGGGGGGGAAGCCTGGTTAGAGTGCCACCTACAGGCAGTACTATGTAAGAGCAGCCTACCCTATAGCACTGGTGCTGTCGCAACAGAGGGCTATTACTGCACCACGCGTCTCCTTTCAAGAATGATAAAAAGAAAACAGTACATTTGCACCAGAGTCTGAAAGTCCTGTCAAAATTCAAACACAATGTGATCTACCTCAGCGTTGTGTTCAAAACGTATTATATTCCCTGACGATTTGTGGGCATTTTTGGAGCTTGCTATTTCTGAGGCATGACCAGGAAGTTCAAAATACAGCCAGAGAGGGTTAAGGAAATCTGTATTCCGCCACACGCACTGAGCCCACCACCGACCCTCTGCATGGCCAAACTAGCTGTTAGCTTCCAAAAACCATTAAAAGATGTCAGGAGACCCACACCACTCGGCAGAGCCACATTCTAACATAAATGTCAGATATGAGTATAAAATATGAATATAAGGGGCTGGAGAGACGGCTCAGAGGTTAAGAGCACTGGCTGTTCATCCAAACGTCCTGAGTTCAATTCTTAGCAACCACATGCTGAGCCACAGCCATCTATAATGAGATCTGGTGCCCCCTTCTGGCCTGCAGGTGTACATGCAGGCAGAGCACTGTAGACATAATGTATAAATCTTTTTTTAAAAAAAATATACGGCTGGGCATGGTAGTGCACGCCTTTAATCCCATCAGAGGCAGATGGACCGCTGTGAGTTTGAGTCCAGGACAGTCAAGTCTACACAGAGAAACCCTGTCTCAAAAATCAACAAAAATATGAATATATACTAGTTTCAGTAACTTGACATCCATTGTTAGAAAAGTCACAACCAGTAGTGAAAGTGAATCAACATAGAGCCCAGGACTCTAATGACACAGGGCAATAGTCCCCTCCTGCCTGAGGCAGGGCAGGAAAGTGGGGGTGCAGACAAAGTGACTGGCTATCGATGGACACAGTAAAGCATGCCCTGACGAGGACCAACAGCAGAGCTTGCCAGTTATTTCCAAAGCACAGAATGAAGTGGGAAGCAACCCTCGCTCCGGGGGTAGCAGTGAAATTAGAGATCATCTCCTGCCCACACAGCGGCAGACGGAACCTTCACATCCCCTCACCCTGCTTGCCGGGGGACAGCATTTGATTCCTAGTGCTCTTGTCCCACATTCCCCCGCACACAGCCCATCGGCTGCAGCCTGAGTTGGTGCTCGGCCCTTTCTCCCCAGCCTTCCGACGTGCACCACGCTACCTCTGATCCTGTATCTAATCAGTGAAGGCTGGTGAAGTGGCTCAGTGGGTAATGGTGCCAAGCCTGACCGTCTGAGTTCAATCCCAACAAGCCACGTGGTAGGAGAGACCCAAATCCCAGTTCTCTGACCTCTGCATCTGTGCCATGCCGCATGCGCTCATGTGGACACCACACGCTCCCCCACAGTAAACTGAAAACCAGAGAGGCGACAGGGGGGTCGGTGCAGCGGCTCAAGTCCGCCAGCTGTTCCATTCCCATCTCTTCTCTCCCCCACAAACTAGATGCAAGACGCGGAACTGCATCTTTCCACACTAAGGACCGCCTCCTGTGATAGAGTGGAACCCCCCAGGTCTGCCACGACAGGAAACTTCCCCAAAAGGCGGGGATGCTGAACAGAATCCTGCTCCTAAAATCTACACCACCACCCCCTTCCCTAAACGCGCAGCTCGCGCTCAGTGCATGTTGCTCCTGCTGAGCAGCGGCAGCTGCAGGCCCTTGATACAGCTCTTGCCATGAGACTCAGTGGCAGATTTTTTAAAAAAGATCCCTTATGGAACACAGGGTAATAAAATGCCACAGCAAAATCAATGACTCATCATCAAGAAGAGAAGGGTGCTCCCTAAGGGAGCACAGGCTGACCAACTCCCAGACCTCACTGCTGTGTCCGCGTGCCCAGAGCAGGCAGGCCACCACTGCTGCGCCTCTGTTGTCACTTCACGTGGGGATTCCATTCGGAGCCCCGTGTCCCAGCAGGCATGCTGCCCAGGGCCATGGCCTTAATGCAGGACAACAGCCGCACTCAATTAAGCAGGGAACATAGCAGCTACTTACTAAACTCATTATACTGGGCCCTGCACTTACACAGCATTATTTCCTCAAACTGATACCATTGATTATAAAATCGATCACTAGCTTGGCATGGAGAAAGTTGTTCCACTAAATACACCCATCAACCCTATTATACACCCCTATTACAAAACCCTGCAGATCAATTAAGATGTCTCAGGGAAGGGGACACAATATCTAGTTTCATTCTCCTATCAACCACTGTGGCAGGCAGTTCTCACAACAGGCAGGCTAAAATCGTGTGTCACACAAGGTCGCACAAAAGCTCTCAAACAGCTGAGCCAAGCTTCAAGATCCTGTCAAACTGGCTTTCCGAAGACTGCAGGCAACGAACACGCCAGCATTTGAGGAAGAGCAGGTTTCTGCTCTGTGCATGGCCAAAAACATTTGTTCAGGAGCAGTTTCTCCATTTCCTTCTTCGCGCGGCAAAACTGCACTTTGGGGTTCACGTTTCCCTGCCTCTCGCTACCCTCTCGTGCGCACCTCTCAGAGCAGAGAAGACCCAAGGCTGTCCGTGGCCTGACCTCTCTCAGGAATGACACTCAGAATTGGTACTGAACCAGCGAGCAGTTACGGTCTTCGGAGCTTTGTTTTACTAAAGCTGAAAGGACCGAGCAGAAGAAGCACCTTGCCTTCAGCTCCCGCAGGCTCAGCCCTGCGTCAAGTTTCAACAGAACAGCATTTTTGCAATGATGCTATTGTCTTAGAGGCTTACCAGGCAAATGGAGGCCACAGAGGTCGGACACCAGGAGCCAGACCCCAGCTTCTCTAGGCTGGCTTTGCTCAGGACCGGCTCTGTGATCTTGGATAAAATTCAAGACTGGAACTATTTCCTTACTGTGATAAAGGAGAGTATTACCACACCTAACCATCTCGAAGGAACAGTGTGAAGGAAGCCAAGCGCACGGCCACGGAAATGAAATGTAAAAGCTGGCAAAAGGAACCGACATACTGAATGCCTGGTGCCAACGTGAATTAGCAAAGGACGCTTTAATAACGGGACTGTTGCAAAAGACGTTCTGACAAACGTTTGCCCAAATCCGCTGCCCCTCAGATTGCGGTCTGCTGCCGCTTCCCCACGCCGCTGGCTCAGTGACGTGCATGCCCTTGTCCCTGTCTGAAACCCATTCTCTTGCCTTCCTCCTGCTCAGGGCTTTGGGGAAACACGCCCAGCTGCTCCCCTCTGCCCAGGTTGCCTAGGTGGTCAGGAGGCTGCTCCCAGGGGCACACTCCGGTACAGCATGCCTCCCCCAGAGCGGTGCACGCTGTGTCACTGCAGAGCCCCCAGACCTGCCTATAAACACCATAGAGCTTCCTCTTTCTGGATTACAAATTCTCTGAAAGCAGGGGCCAGCCTTGCCACACCCCACCTGCTACTTAAACGACGACGCTAACAACGTTTGCTGGGTTTCCATGTCTTCAAACTTGGGGTTCTCATCTCTGAGGCTGGAGACGTGACTCAGGGTGAAGAGCTGCTTTTCCTGAGGACCTAGGTGGGAACCCCGACACCCACACCCATCCATTCCAGGGGAGCCAGCCTTCTTCCAGCCCCTCCACAGAGAGGCATGCCAAGCATGCACGTGACGGTACACAAACACACGTGCAGACAAAACACTGGGACCCATAAAAGAAAAGTTCTAAAATGAATTTCAGATATGAGAGCTTTGGAAATACTAGATGCAGTAGGATGTTTGAATTAGAAATCAACACCTGAGTAACTATGAGGAAACTAAGTAGAAACTGTAGAAACTATGTAGAAACTAGCATATGCAGGGCCTACAGGACACATCTGTCCCTGTCTCTCCTCAGAAACACTGGAAGCACTGAATTTAAAAAGAAAAAAAGTTTCAAAGTGGACTGGCAACAAAGCAAAGGACTGACAATATCCTAGGGGCAGAAGGACAGAGGGTTCAACACTCCAGCATCGATGCGGCAATGGCTCCCATAAAGGGGGCTGTGGGGGGAAGAGAGAGGAGACATGTGTGAGCCCTTGTGTGCGAACCCCTGTGTGTGAGCCCCTGTGTGTGAGCCCCTGTGTGTGAGCTCCTGTGTGTGAGCCCCTGTGTGCGAGCTCCTGTGTGTGAGCCCCTGTGTGCGAGCCCCTGTGTGTGAGCCCCTGTGTGCGAGCCCCTGTGTGCGAGCCCCTGTGTGCGAGCCCGTGTGCGAGCTCCTGTGTGCGAGCTCCTGTGTGTGAGCTCCTGTGTGTGAGCCCCTGTGTGTGAGCCCCTGTGTGCGAGCCCCTGTGTGCGAGCTCCTGTGTGCGAGCCCCTGTGTGCGAGCCCCTGTGTGTGAGCCCCTGTGTGTGAGCTCCTGTGTGCGAGCCCCTGTGTGCGAGCCCCTGTGTGTGAGCCCCTGTGTGCGAGCTCCTGTGTGTGAGCCCCTGTGTGTGAGCCCCTGTGTGTGAGCTCCTGTGTGTGAGCCCCTGTGTGTGAGCTCCTGTGTGTGAGCCCCTGTGTGTGAGCCCCTGTGTGCGAGCCCCTGTGTGCGAGCCCCTGTGTGTAAGCTCCTGTGTGTGAGCTCCTGTGTGTGAGGCTGAGGTGGGTATCTTCTTCCACTGCTCTCCACCATGTTTTGTTTGAGGCAAACTAGGCCGGACAATGAGGCAGCCACTGGGATCTGCCTGTCTCTGACCCTCTGGCCCCAAGCAGCAGTGGCAGGAATGTGGTACCCAGGCCCAGCTTTCACATGGTTCTGACTATGCCGTCTCAGGTCCTCAGACTTCCAGAAAAAGCATTTAACCAGAGAGCTACCTTCCCAAGTTTTCTTTCTTTCTTTCCTTTTCTTTTCGAGACAGGGTCTCTCGGTGTAGCCCTGGCTGTCCTGGACTCACTTTGCAGACCAGGCTGACCTTGAACTCACAGCAATCCACCTGCCTCGGTCTCCCAGAGTGCTGGTATTACAGGCATTGGCCACAGTGCCTGGCTAAGTTGCCAAATTCTAATTGTGTGTGTTCTTTGACTTATAGCACTGATATCCCTATGTTCCAAATAAAATGTTTACAAGGTTTCAGGTAAGATCAGTTTACAAACAGCTAGATACTACAACAAGTAAAACCTCTATCTGAGTAATAAAATTATGGTACATACAAAGAAATATATGCAACTATGACAAAGGAGCTTTTTTTTTTTTTTGGTTTTTCGAAACAGGGTTTCTCTATGTAGCCTTGGCTGTCCTAGACTCGCTTTGTAGACCAGGCTGGCCTCGAACTCACAGCGATCCGCCTGCCTCTGCCTCCCGAGTGCTGGGATTAAAGGCATGCGCCACCATGCCCGGCAGGACAAAGGAGCTTTATGTGCTGATGAGGGGGTTTTTGTGTGTGTGTGTGTGTGTGTGTGTGTGTGTGTGTGTGTGTGTGTGTGTGTGTGTGTATAAAATTACCAAAGAGGTATTGCCCTAACTATATGAAAAAGAAGAAAAACAAATAAGGTGCTGTCAGCATTTGTATAAATGGAAAGTGCCAGAGGCTAGACCATCCGTTTGACATTGCCTACTATGCTTAAAATATGCTAAAAACAATGCGCAAAAAAGTAACACCATCTTCTTCAAGGTGGTTTGGGAATACAAGAATTTACAAGGTTTCAATGCTATATCTCCTTTTTCTTTTTTAAATTTTTTAAGTTCTAAGCCTTTAAACCCATCACTTAGTGATTAAAACAAAGAAGAAACAACCTAGAAACATTAGACTGAAATTAGAAACTTGTCAAATTCCTACCACCTCTTTTCAGCTCCTGGAGCTTTTTAACCCATCCTCCTGTGTCTCCTGCGTGTGTCCTCAGCAGCGCCCCACCCCCTCCCACCCTCACCCATCACACAGAGCACAGCACTGAACTGCTGCCTACAGACTGGCAGCCACCTTCCCAGAGTGGACTTGATGCACAGGCAACAGGGCCCAGACCTGCTCTCGCTTTCTAAATGGAATGTTGGGCACAGTCACAAGTCTGTAACCCCAGTGGTTCTACGGCATGACAGGGGAGGCCAGCCCAGCACACACAGAAAAATAAAAAATAAAAAAAGACCCTATTTTAAACAAAGTAGAGGTTGTCCCCTGAAATATGCCCTGTGGTATATGCTTGCTCTCTCTCAAATATGTGCGTGCATTTGTACAAGCGCACATGGACACTGTACATACACACACACACACACATGCATATCACACACTCAAACACACACACACACACACACACACACACACACAAACACACACACACCAAATACTTGAACAAATAAGTATTGAATATACGTATGTGAAATACCCAAAATCTAGATTGACTGTGAGGAGAAAAAACATGAGACAGTGCATGTTAAAGTCTGTGTCATACAAATAAATACATGCAATTATGTGATGGCGCCACAATCATAATCATCACTTCTAAGAAAGATTAGAGACAGGAACCAGAGGACCTGACTGAACAAGGCTTGGCGTAGTGTTAATTGTGTTCTGTGAATAAGCCGTAAATCCAAGAACACACTCACACCGCCTGGGTGTGGCCGCCTCAGCTGGAAGATGCACAAAGGTACAGGCATCGCAGCACTGCAGCCCCCGGGCAACTGTCTTTATGTCAACTTCCAACTCCAAAGTTTAAGATAAAGAGTTTTTGAGGCTCCTGGATAAGCGTACGGGCATTCTTATAGGCCAAATTAAACCAATAACCACACCGCCTGTGCACACACCCACACACCCACACCCATACACCCAAGGGTGTTTGAGACTGTTACTGAAAGAGATCACTAAATAACGTACTCTATACAGTTTTCTTCGACTGCAAATACGCTGTGTGTGTTGCATTCAACTGCTAAAACTTCCAGGGATTACTAACGGGGCTAGAAAGGTGAGTAAGTAAAGACACTCAGTGTACTTGGCGAGGACCCTAATTTGCCCACAGTGAATGGGGTCACGACTTCCCTCTTCTGGCCTCCCTGGTCACTGCTCAGGTACAGAAACCCCAACACACACAGAGGTGGCAGCACATGTCTTTAGTCCCAGCACTCAGGAGGCAGAGGCAGCCAGATCTCTGAGTTTGAGGCCAGCCTAGTCACAGGGTGAGCTAGCACAGCCAGGGCTATAGAGAGAAACACTTTCTCAAAACAAACAAACAAAATAACATTTTTACTAAAGATTATTAAATAAGTTTCATTTCCCTAAAAATATTTCCAAAATGTAGCCATTTTTTAAAAACTTACATGTATTTGTGTACATGTAGCTTGGTGCATGCATATCAAAGTGTGTGTGTGCGCGCGCGCGCACGTGCATATAAAAAAAGTCAAAGGACAGACAGAACAGGCATTGGTTCTCTCCTCCCAATATGCGCCCCTAAGATTGAAGTCATGCCATCAGGCGTGGTGGCAGCGGCCTTTCAAGTTGTGTGAAGGTTTTTTTCTTTTTTCTTTATTATTATATATACAATGTTCTGCCTGAGTGTACACTTGCAGGCCAGAAGAGGGCATCAGATCTCATTATAGATTGTTGTAAACCACTCTGGTTGCTGGGAATTGAACTCATGACCTCTGGAAGAGCAGGCAGTGCTCTTAACCACTGAGCCATCTCTCCAGCCACCCCATACCCCCCTTTAAACAGGTTGTTGTTTTGCATTTTTGGTGCTAGGGGATTTGAGGTGTGCTAAAGTACACCTGCAGCCACTGAGCTACATCTGAAGACCTGCATCACTTGTAAGAAGTGAAAAATGCACACACACCACCACCCATGTCTTTTTAGATAGAATCCGACTGCGTGCCGAGCACAGAAGTTAGCACACACTCAGTTAGACACTATGGCTCTCCGAACAGCTTCTCAGGAGGAAGATGCATGAAAAGACTGTAAATATAGTGAAAAGGAACATGGTGGCACGTGGCTGCCACCCCAGGTCCCAGGCCATCTTCGACCACACAGTAAAACAAAATTACAGAGAGGAACTTGTTGTTTCTTCCCAACAAAACCTGCTGTGGGCAGAGAAATCAGCTTTCCTGTGGGGCGATCAGGAGGGGGAGGTGGCTCTTCTCTGAGATCCCCCACTCCTGGAATCCAACCACATTCAGCCAGCAGTGCTCTCCTCCTTCTCCTCCAAGCACCCCGCCTTCGTGGGGTAAAGGGGCAGGGGTGTCTCTGTGAGAACCCCCTAAGTCTGTCTGCACTGGCTCTCCACTGCACCTGTGACATGAGCGCCTACAGCCCTGCTCATTTAAAACACAGTTTTAGGCAAACTGTTCTAGCCACAAACTGACCGCTTTCTGATTGTCACCAACTAAAGCAGAAAGCAAAAATGGACTCGAGATTTGGGGGGGGGGGGGGGTTGACAAACAAACTGAAGCCTGCAAACCCTTACAGGAAGTAGCCTTCAAAGACCAATAAAAGTGATTTGACAATTTCCTGTTCCTTCCCCGGCAGTCACTTGATCACACAACTGAGGCCGTTTGTTTTAATTAGTGTCATAAAGAAGGTTTTCTTTTTCAAAAAAACAAAACAAAACAAAAAACAAAAACAAAAAATGGGGTTCCTATTCTTGAGATCTGGACTCAGAAATAAAAACAAATTACTCACTAGCATTTCTCTCCATATGGAATTATAAATGTCCACTGAACACACAGTGCTAACGACGTAGAGGAAATGCCACCGTACCCAATTTCTGGTACTATCCTTTGCCAGGGATTCAGAGCTCCTAAGTTTTTTGTAACACTTGCAGGGTGCACGGAAGCCAAATTACAGTACTCACTAGTGTGCTGCATACACACCAGCAGTCAATTACGTTCTCGGTACAGAAGTTAAGACACTGTGTTGAAGCTCGCTTAGGAGTAGCGCACCTGGATGGACAAACGGTCACCGCCTATTTGACTACACGCCTGGCCTCACGTTCCCGCTCCCGTGCCATCGCCGTTCACCACTCAGTGCAGCGAGCGGAGGTCCCGGTGCGTTAGCCTCTGAAGGATGGGAGGTCACATGAGATCTTGTGAAGCCCACTGTGGGTGTAGCAACCATGAATGATTTAGTGAGAATGGCGACGCTGGCAGTAAAGGGTGGGAAAAAACAAAACACCAAAAAGGACAAGTCTAGATACCTTGACTTGTCTATAGGCCCTATGAAAGAAAGGCAAGTTCTTTCATAGGGCCTATAGAATAACGCCTCTTTCTAAAACCCAATTCTACTGCTTACTGAAATGACCTCAGGATGCACGTGAGGGGCTGCTAGAGCCTGAACATCAGCTGCGTAAACGAGTCTGTCTTCAAGCAGAGTGCATCGCTGCAAGGAGGGTGGGAAACCACAATGGGATGCGTTGCAACTGTGCTCCACACTGCGTCCTGGCTCTTGCTATTCGGGTCTCTCAGTCGTACGGCCGCACAACTCTGCTCTAAAACAACAGCACTACATTATTCTGTCAGAGACTTAAACCCGCTTGCTCTACCTTTAAGTGGTCCTGTATGTCACATTTAAGTGGCACATAGCATTTGGAAACCATGTCCAATTCTGCATTTCATGGGTGCTTGGACTTTTTTTTTTTTTTTAATGACTAAGTATAGACTGAGGCTAGAGAGGCATCCTAAGAAAAGGTGGGACTTTCCAGCAGTTTCTGGATGAGGTTGAAAGAAACTGAAGTCATAGGCATGAGATAAGCCATTTAATCCATGCCTTGTCAGGGCGGACGGGAGATTTTATCCCGGGCTCACTCCTCAGTAATCACAATGTCTCCTCCAGGCTAGGTGTTGCTCGCCTGTCTCCTGGCATTACTTTCAAAAGCAAAAGCCAGAATCCAGTGCAAAAGAAAAGAACAGAAACAAGAAAGAAATTACTGCAGTGGTAGCTAAACAGCTCCAAACCCCCACAGTGACCACAGGCATGATAACCACCACAGGAACCAAATACATTTCCGTGGTATGGGAAAATGACCTTGGGAAAGTATAACATTTATTATTGTGCACTTGCCTAGAATGTACAAGGCCCTGGGTTCAAGCCTCAATACCACAAACAAACAAACAAACACGCACCCACGCACGCATGCATGCATGCATGCACGCACACGCGCACTGTAAGAATGAACTATTAGAATATCATGGTTATGCTTGCCTTTAATCCCAGCACTCAGGAGGCAGAGGCAGGCGGATCGCTGTGAGTTTGAAGCCAGCCTGGTCTACAAAGCAAGTCTAGGACAGCCAGGGCTATACAGAGAAACCCTGTCTCAAAAAAAAAAGAAAAAGAAAAAGAAAAAAAGAAAAGAATCTCATGCATAGGTCATTATAAATAAATATATTTGCGTTTGTACAGCTGTTTAAAACCAAATTTGAGTAGAAGTAATGGTGTGAGCCTGTGTCCACCACAAGTCTCTGAAGTCTTGACTTGTCTTCGATACCCAGACCCTCTCTTGAAGAAGGTAGCAAAGTGTGGATAGGAGGAGAAAACAAGGAAGGAATTTAGAAAAAACTTGGTCATCACACTGAATCCCAGAAAAAAAAAAAATGTAATCTTTTCCTGGCTTATCTTCATATATAAACTGGTCCTGGAAGGATAGAGAAACTGCCTAAGACCTCAGCAAAGGTCCACCAATCAAAAATGAAAATATACTTAGATATTTTGTGTATTTTCATATGTATGTGAAATATACTTGAATAAGCACAAAGTTCAGTGATAGCACTTAATAAATGCAGGAGGAAGGCCAAGGCAAGGTGTGGGTTACCTCACACCTGAGGGACTGACACAAGTTCAAGGTTACCCTGAGCTACATAGCAAGACCTTGTCTCAAAACAAACTTGTTTTATACCAGCACTTACCGTGTGAGAAGGAGAAATTACCTGCAAAGTGCTCTAATATTTTCTGGTTATAAGCAATTTGCTACAATTTTAAAAGCTAAGAAAACAGTGTTGCCCTTATTTTGGAAACACAACAGTCACTGACTCCTCTCAGACCCGTCTCCTCCTCCTCTCATGTGGCGGCTTCTAGCTGCTGTCTGTGGGATGCACGTACAGGGTGGTGGCCCTCAGACTCAACGCTCCAGAGCCACGATCTGGAGCCCAGCCTTGTGATGCTCAAGGGCGCACATCAGCAGCCAGCCTCGTTCACCTCAATTCCCCATATTCCTACGTCTACTGCCTCTCCTGTTCACATCCGTTCCTTCTATGCTTTTCCAGAATACAGAATCTAGAAGCCAGAGAAGAGACTCTGGGAAACAAGAAACCACTCTAGCAGCACAGCAAAAACAACTGTCTTAGAAGGACTGCACCTCCCTTATGTATGACCCAGCAGCCACCCTCCAGATGATTCCGACACCTGGCCCACGGCCCATGAGAGAACAGGACTGGAGTGCACCCACTTCCTTCCAACATGGTGATCAAGCCACCAGCTGGGACCTGGGACATGTGACACTCAAAACACTTGCTTAAGGTCCCTTCAGTCTGACTTTCTTCAATTGGTCTATTGTAATAAGCTCCATGCAGTTAACTAGAACGTTCTGTCACGCTGCACCAGCAGGAACCACTGTTCAGAATGAAGCAGTGCACCTTCACACTGGCCACAGACAGGGCAGGGAAGCCTTTCCACTTTAAGTGTCATCTCCACGTCCAGCAGTTGGTGCTGTGAGGAACATAGTTTCTCCGCACACTTTTGTAGGTAGAATGAAGTAGCTAGGATACTGTATTTAAAAGACAAAACAAAGAGCCAGGTGGTTGGCACAAGCCTTTAATCCCAGCACTTGGGAGGTAGAGCCATGGGGCTCTCTGAGTCACCCTGTCTACAGAGTAAGTTCCAGGACAGCCTGCCTGCACTGAGAAACTATGTCTCAAAAGGGGAAAAAAGAGAATGCATATGTTCACACAGCCGACCGGAGTTCGAATCCACATCCAGGGCTCACAATGGCTTGTGGCTCCTGCTCCAGGAGGATCCAATGCATATGGCATCTGCACTCACACACACTCTCACACCTTAAGAAAAAAGCGCAGGAAGTTTCCCAACCTTCTAAACAAGGCTTGAATTCAAAATGCTCTTTAAAAAAATAAAAAGAATGCATTAAGCCAGACGTGGTGGCACACGCCTTTAATCTCAGCACTCGGGAGGCAGAGGCAGGAGGATCGGCCTGAGTCTACATCTATAAAGTTTGTCTAGGACAACCAAGGCTCCACAGGGAAAGCCTGTCTCGTTAAAAAAAAAAAAAAGCATTAAACTCTTTAAAGGGCAATGTACTTATATTCTGGTTTTTAAATAATCAGTATCTTCAACCTATATCCTTGCAGCATTTGCCAAGTCATTCATAAATTCAGAACCAGTGTTTGAAAGATACAAGAAAAAAATCATTAGCTATAGGAATTTTCATTTATGCTTTTAATTGCCATAAAAATATTGATATACATGTGGTCAGACACGGTAGTATAATCCTGTAATCCCAACACTCAGGAGGCTGAGCTACATAGTGAGACAGTGTTTCCAAACACACAACAAAAGCAAGTCTGCATTTGCTACAAATATCAAACTATGTGCACTTTCTCTACCTTCGCTGCCATTATTCTAGAAGGAAGGCGGGCTCCAGAGTCCAAACAGCCACACAAGTCTCACGAGGGAGCCCAAGTCTCCTGTGGCAGCCAAAAAAAAAAAGGAACAAGAAAGCCCTGTTGCCTATCAGGTGTGCACACTGCAGAGAGGACCTGGGAGGCGCAGAATATGCCTGTGGCTGGAAAATGCATTTACCTTGCTTACAGTCATGCGCACAGCAGACTGAACCAGGCCACATTGATTGTTTCATTAAAGAGAAACAGACAAAACACAGCTCTTTTGAGACCTGGAATCTCTTGCCTTGCTCCACACCCTCCATCTTCTGTGTATTCTTCCCCACCTGGACCCTCTGCTGGATACTTACTGAGGGGCAGTGGGGCACTTACCTCCCTGAGCATCTCTTAATGCCTTCCTACATAGCAAAAAAGAAAAAAGCTTTCCTGTCTCAACATGCCCTGCCAGCCCTGTTCAATGCCATTAGGTCCCTTCGTTTGGTGCTGGTGGCTGCAATGCCAGCACTGACAGGGAAGAACTTTGCGTGTCTTCCCTGGTACAAAGCCATAAGAAACAGGAGGGTTCCCAGGCACAACTCCCCTGGCTCTGCTCCTAAAACTACTCTCTCAAGTACTGCGTTGCTTAGCACTGTTTGCCTTGCCCCCGTACATTTGAAATCGGCAGCATCTGTCCCTTCGGCAGTTTTGACTCATGCAAAGCACTGTACGCAACGTTGAAAACACGCAGCTTCACCAATGGGCAGCCCGCCCTCCTCCCTGGCTCCTGCAAAACCAGGACTCCAAAACAGCTCACCCCATTCTGCTCACAAGGACAGGAGAAAGAACAGTGAGGTGCACAGCAGCTGATGGCACATACGCAAAATATTTAAGGTACCAGTGGGAGCCCCTATTAAGCTGCACCTGTAAAATGTGTGCCTGCACAGCCCACCCGACGACTCGTCTGAAATAAAAAAAAGTTCTGCTCTGTGCCACTCCGTGTCTGCAGTGAGATAAAAGGCAGGTCCCCAAGCAACTGCAGCAATCTTTGCTGTCTCTCTTCTTTCTCCTTGTCTGTGTGAACTGGAGGGCAGCTCAGAAGGCCTCCTGCCTGCCACGCAAGTGCTTCTCCACTGAGCTACACAGCTCTAGCTCACTGAATGCTGACTTTTACATTCACACTATGCACTAACTTTAAGAACACGCACACACAAAATTGGCACACACACAAAAAACTAATCTAATGCTATGCATTTCAAGACAATTCTGTCACCTAAGTTTTTGTTACTCTAAGGGTCATCTTAGTCTGCTGAGGTGATCGCTGCAGAGAAAGAGAGGCCAAGGTGATGACAGCCACTGCATCCAGGGCCAGGGCCATCACTACCAGCAACGTCACTGACATCCCGGCACATCTTCCAGGGATGCGTAGATGAATCTGACATTCTAAGATCTACTTCGTATCAAACCCCCTCACCTGCTACTTGCTGGATGCGGACAGAATGCCACGGAAGGGCACTTTGTAGGGAAAACATGAGCGGATTCTGTGAATGGAGAGAGTCTTGGAAACCTCAGATGTCTGTCAGTGTCATCTACACCAGAAGTTCTGCCTACATACATTGGTGATGAGCCACATGCTGTTAGCCGTGTGAGCCTCTAGCCCTGGCGCCACCATGGACCACTGCCCGAAACAGCATGAGCATGGTGCTGCTCCCACACAACTCACCCCTAAGGAAACACAGGGCTGCTTTGGTTGGCTGGGTTTTGGCAGAGTCTCACTATGTTGCCTTAGCTAGACTAGAACTTCAGATGTTGGGCTCCAGTGGCCTCAACCCCATCCCTGCCTCTCAACTGAGGGGATTAGGGACTGGAGACATGACTCTGCTCTTCCAGAGGTCCTGAGTGCCATTCCCAGCAGCCACATGATGGCTCACAGCCATCTATACTGGGATCTGATGTCTTGTTCTGGTGTGCAGGCACATATTCAGATAGAGCATTCATACACAAAATAAATAAATAAAATCTTGTTTTAGATGAGGGGATTAGAAGCCTCCAGCACACCGCCTGTGGTGTTAGAGTTGTTAAGCTACCTCGCCATGACTCCTCCCTTCCTTTCTCCCATGCTACTCAGCCTCCCCACAGCTCCCTCTAAGTTAAGCAGCCAACATCTCTGTGTCTCTGAGAATGCCATCATGGCACCTGTACCCTCACTACGCCACTAGCACACTGTGAATTAACGTTGTGTCGAGGGAGAAATATTGTCATGTTGGAAGGTGGGATTGGATCCTGTGCTCTGGGGATGAGGAAGGAGGCGGCAGGGTGGGTGCTGTCCGCCAGGCAAGTGCTGACAAACCTCAAAGTTGAGCTGGGAAAAACCACGAAAGGTCCCCTAAGTCATGAGTTGCACAAGGGGGGGGGGGGGGGCGGGGAAGGAAAAAAGAGAGAGAGAAAGGCTTCTGGTGAGGAGTTCCAAGCCTGAGAAGGGGAGAAGGGAGCCCATAGCGAGGCCCCCCTCTTTCCAGCTGTTGAGGCCAGCTCTCACTCTGCAGCACATCCTGGTCACAGACCCACAGCTGTGCTCCCACCTCAGCCTCCACTGAGATCGCAAGCATGAGCCACCAGCGCTGCACCTCGCATGGTCTACACGGCACTGGACTAGAAAGCAAACAGTAGGACTTACCCAACAACTGAGGTGTTACTGAAATGGTCCCTATTCTGAGGTTTCTAACCTAACTCCTACTTTCTAGAACCTTCCTAATGCTGTGACCCTTTAGAACATTTCCTTATGCTGCAGTGACGGCTCCCCTCAACCTCCATCCCAAGCATAAAATTATTTTGTTGCTACTTCATAACTGTAATTTTGCTACTATTATTAAGAATCATAATGCAGGGCTGGAGAGATGGCTCAGAGGCTAAGAGCACTGGCTGTTCTTCCAAAGGTCTTGAGTTCAATTCCCAGCAAGCACATGGTGGCTCAAGACCATCTATATTGTAATCTGGTGCCCTTTTCTGGCTCTGGCCTGCAGACAGAACACTGTATACATTAAAAAAAAAAAAAGAATCATAAATATCTGATATGCAGGATATTTGATATGTGGCCCCTAGGAAATGGCCACTTGACCCCCAAAGAAGTCATGATCTGAAAGTTGAGAACTGCAGCTTTAGAACAAAAGCTGTGATCGATGACAATTAGTGATTTTTAAAAATTTTTATTTATTCTTATTTTACACGCACTGGTGTTTGCTGACATATTTATCTGTGTGAGTGTGTCAGAGTTGCTGGAACTGGAGTCATAGGCAGTTGTGAGCTGCTGTATGGGGGCTGGGAATTGAACCCAGGTCTTGTGGGACAGCAACCAGTAAGCGCTCCAGCTAGCAATGAGTGGTTGATACAGCCTGCCCTACTATATTACTAGAGGAAACCTGTAAGGCCCTGCCTGCCTGTCATCACTGAGTATGTTCAGACTGCCTTCTGCTCCAGTGTCCCTGGAGTCCTAGGTCACCAACAAGCTTTCAGGACAAACCTGCTGGCACAGTCAGACATGAGCCAAAACAGTTGTCATACGGTGCTCAGTTCCCTTGGCACCAGCACGGAGTCACAGCTGTCTGTGCCCTGCGTGAAACACTGTGCCGCTCGCCAATCTTGTTCTCCCAGTGAGCCTTCTGCGCACAGAGGGACCATGGAAAGCTTGATACCAGGATCAACGTGGCCATTTTAGTCCCTGCTGGCCTACCAAGTCTACAGCTGCACTGGCATCTCCTTTAGAACCCCACGCTCTTGGGATGCGCCTAGGAACACTGAAGCTCAGACTCCGTTATGAGCAGGGAGAGCAGGCAGGTCCCCCGGGGACTTGGTATCTGCATCCCTGGACAGACGGCCCAGCCTGTCTCTGGCTTTACCCCCACAAGCCACTCAGGCTCCACCATGGCCACAGCCCCCCCCCCCAGACCACTGCAGGACCTGACACTGCACCTGAGTCACCTTAGCCATTTGGTGTTCTCCTGAAGAGAAAAAGAGTGTGTGCTCTTAAAGTCAACTGCTGCTCTGCAGGGAATTCAATATGGTTTCAATTTTTAGTGAATACAGCAAAACCAAGATGGCAACGTTAGCTACTGAACACCCTGTTCATGGGCCATTCCTCAGTGCGGCTTCAGTCCCTCCTCACACCGTGGGGCAGTGTGGAAACAGAGGCCAGAATATGTATTCACATTGAAAAATCTCTTATTAACTAACCACAGACACATTTGGGCAGGGGGTTTCAAGACACAGTCTCTCTGTGTAGCCTGGGCTGTCCTGGGCCTGCTTTGTAGACCAGGCTGGCCTCGAATTCACAGCGATCCACCTGCCCCTGTCTCCCAAGTGCTGGGATTAAAGGCGCGCACCACCACGCCCGGCTGATAGCACATTCTTCTTTTGCTCAAAGAGTTTCTGAAAGGCGTTCTGCCAGGGGGACAGAGCACGAGGCAGCTACGGCTCAGCAGCTAATAGCAATGGCTGCTCATGAAAAGGACACAAGTTCAGTTCCCAGCAGCCATGTGGAAGAGGTTTACAACTGCCTGTAAACTCCTCGTCTGGACTTTGTGGGCACTGCACATATATGGTATATATGCAAGGGGAAAAAAAATCAGGCAAAACTTAAAAATTAATAAATCCTTTTTTCAAACTCATTTCTAAACTGAGCTAGTGACAGGTCCCCAGACAAATGTCCTGAATAGAGATTTTCATCTCATGCCATTTGACCCCACCTCTAATGAGCCCTACATGGAAAAGGGGTTATTATCATCATTGATCTACAACAACAAATCGACAACAAATTAGGCTAGACATCCCTCACGCTGAGCATGACGGAATAGAAACGCCAGCTCTCACCCAGCCCTCACCTGCGCTTAAACACAATAGAGACACACGGATTTCTGACCTCAAAGTGCTTAACATCGGGAGGAGGACCGAGGCCGAGGACAATGCAGGGGAAAGTGCTGGGACTATAGGAGCACAAAGGAGTAAGCCAGCCCTAGGGGGCCTGAGAGGCACAAGGAAGACGGGACAGTACCACAGCAGTGACACCACCTCAGACCAGAAAAAGCTCCACGAGAAAAGCAACCGACAGCCAAGCCTGGCACCGCTTGCCTGCCCTCTCAGTTCTCGGGATGGGGGTGGAAGTGGGGGGAGGGGGTGTCCTGAAGACAGACCCACTAGTATCGAATACAAAGACAGAGCCAGTGGCGGGCACCTGCAGTCCCTGCAGCTAGGAGGCTGAGGCAGAATTTCCTGGGTCCCCAAGGAAGACCTAAGCCCATGTGTATGAGGCCAGACTGGGCAAACTACTAAAACCAAACAAAGAGAAAGGAAGAGGGGAATACTGAAGATGAAAATCACACAGAAGCAGCCAACACGTTCAAGGTCGGTGATAAAGACCTCAGTGAAGACAGGACGGTGAGGGAGAAAGGAATGGGATGTTTTCCGCTGCTGTTCACACAGTAGTGTTCATAGGACCGAGATGCAAATAGCTGAAACTGGTCACAGAAAGAAAGCAACTGGACACAGACACAAAGTGAGACTGTTTTGCCAATGTCTGAGGTGGGAACGAGGAAAGGGAGACTCAGTGAAATAAATAAAGCCCAAAGAAAACCATCTGAGCCAGCCATACAGGCTTCTACAAAGCTCTGTGGGGCAGTGGTGGAGGCATCGGGAGAGTTTGCAACAAGGCTGGGAAATGGCATCCGTGATGGCCTGGTGGTGCTTGAAGAAGCAAAATGGGCCTGGGTGTGGGGGGAAGGGAAGAAGAGCGCCTGCTTGAGACCACGGGGAGAAAAGCGAGTGGTGGGTGCAGCTGTGGGTAACTGCCCGAGAAAGCTTATCCGGATGGCGTCCTGCTCTGAAAGGCAGTAGAAGGCAAAGTGAAGGCCTGCGTCCAAGTCCTCGCTCAGGGCCTCAAGTGAGTTTTAATCATCCGCTCGGCATCTGGACAGCCTTAACTGCATCATGTCAGGTGCCAATACGATGGCCAGGATGCTTTAAAAATAGAAAATAAAAAACTGGGGAGCGTTAAACGTAAGTCACACAAGCTGGGCGTGGCGACACACACCTGCAATCCCAGCACTAGGGAGGCAGAGGCAGGCGGATTGCTGTTGAGTTCAAGGCCAGCCTGGTCCAGTGAGTCCAGGACAGCTAGGGCTACACAGAGAAACCCTGTCTCGAAAAACCCAAAAAAACAAACAAACAAACAAACAAACTAAATAAACAAACAAAAAAACCTAAGTCACACAAATCGTCACCACGCCACGGACAAGCTCTGTGACAGTGCCGTGGGGCCAGGCTCCATTATGCTCCTGGGGACGCAGCTCTGCAGCATATAAAATGTGACTCAAGGTGGCCATGACAACGGAGAGTGAGACAAACGGGCAAGTAGAATATTGCTGTTGCCTGTGCTTTACAAGATATTTACTCCAGAAACTGCCAAGCCGCGCGGACGTCATTGTTCAGGGGAGGCTGTGATGCCCAGGGACCGAGCAGGCAGTAGAGAGAGCAGAGCACAGGGGTCCTGACACTTGGGCAGACAGATCATTTTTTGATTGGTTGGTTGGTTTAGGCCAGCCCCACCCTCTAACTGGAGATCCCCCTGTGCTGTGCAGGGAACTACACGGATTGCACACATCTAACACGCACTCCGCTGCTAACTGGCAAGGCCAAGACAAGTGGTCTCTTTCACTGGGCTCTTTTAATTATTTTCGGTTATTTAAAAATCAAGTGGGAGATGGTACTGGATGGCTGGCTCATAGTTAAGAGCACCAGATGCTCTTCCAGAGGAAGTTTACAACTTAACTATAACTCGGGTAGCAGGAGATCCCACGTCCTCTTCTGGCCTCTCTCCAAGGGTACCAAGCACCCATAGGATGCACAGGCACACATACAGGCAAAGCATCCATACACATAAAAATAAAACTTAATTTTTCTTTTTCATTTTAAAAATTCAAACTGGGAATTGGGCAGTGGTGACACACCTTGAATCCCAGCTCTCAGAGGCAGAGGCAGGCGGATCTCTGTGAGTTCAAGGCCAGGCTGGTCTACAGAGTGAGTCTAGGACAGCTAAGACTACATAGAGAAACCCTATCTGCCAAAACAAACAAACAAATGGGGGAGAGAGGCACAGGGGATACAGTCTAGTGTGTGTAAGACCCCTATGCTCAACCTAAAGCACTGGAATTTTACAACAAACTTTGGGACAGGGCCCGCCCACCTGGAATACCCCAACCAGGGCTCAAGGTTCCTTTGCTCTCTTCTCGCTCAGGTTTTTAACATCTATTTTAAAAACACGAGTCAGTAACGTGGGCAGCCTTTGTGCCTCACCAGCGTTACAAATTCCTCTTCTTAATTCCACTCCAGACTCGACCTTCTTTTACTTTTATTTTTATATTTATTTACCTGCGGGGTGCTGTTAGAGGTAACTTGTGCAAGTAGGTTCATGTGAGTTCCCTGAGGGTCTTGATGGGGGAGGGGACTCCTCTCACATCCTGAAGTCTCTGCCATTTACTATGTGTCTGAGACATAAGACTGTGTGCCAGACAGCCCCGGCGCGTCTCCTGAGGAGTAGGCAGCATCTGAGGTGAGACCTGGTGACTGGACAGTGGGGCTCCTGGCACAGAAGGTCTGCTGTTAGCAACTGACTAAACACAAACTTGTCTTCTCTGGTCAGTGTCATTGTAATGTGACAGTTTCCTCTGGTCCCCGCCAGACTCTTATGCCAACGGCAGCTGTGGTGCCAACTGCCTGGTGGACCTGTGATTGTGCGGTGGTGCCAGTGGACAGGGTGAAGGTGCTGGGGGGCCAGGCAGATGGAGGGCTCAGGGTGACCCAGATGAGGCACAATGGGGAGTTAATCCATGCACCTCTCTGAAGATTATGGTGATGGGTAAAGACCTGCAAAACAGAGTGCCCTAGACCTTCCCCCGAGGCCAGTAAAGCCCTGGACCTGCAAATCTAAATATAGACGCTTAAAAATAGTGACAAGTGACCCACAGACATTTTGGGCAGAAGCCGCTAAGACAGCCCAGGGCTACAAGCCGCTTTGTCTTGCTAGTGCGCTTTCTGGTTTTTAAGCCAGCACTCACAAGCTGGAGAATCTGAGACCAGGTAGAAAATGAGGCTTCCTGTTCCACACAAATGTCCTGCTTCGGTGCAAAGCATAGGCCGCCGTCTGCAGCCTTTTTGCAGTCGGGCAGGTTCTGAAACACATTTTACGCTCTCACAGAACATTAAGTAATGCAAAAAAAAAAAAATCATTTTTTGAAAAGCTCTAAAATTGCTAGGAAGTGAGTTAGTGCAGAGAGCAGAGCTCCTTGTAGTAGCCCAGGAGGAAAGCAAGCATGGGACTGGAAGCCTGCTTGGGTGGTGGCGGTAGTTGGAATTGTTTTTTAACTTTCTGTTCCTTCTCAAAACTGCCAGAGGTACATTCGGTACCAGGATAGGAAATTCCTGTTCCGCCTTGCTGTGCTCGCACACTTGAGACGGTCTCGGAGGGGTATTAGCCCCCACCCCCATCAGTGACTGTGCCAAAACAGGCACTGGGCTCTCTCAAACAGTTTAAAATTTCACTGTGTTGGTTCTGTCGCTGTGTGGCATTTAGTCTACAGGGACAGAAAACCAGATTCAATGGCTGAAATTAATGATTTTGGTTTGGGCTGTTTGATCAATATTTAGGAGATATTTAAGCAGAGATCATCCTAAGAGAGGGGCTTGGATCTCACTGCATCTCTCCCTCCCAGCTGCCAAGAAGTACATCATCTGACAAAAAAAAAAAATCATTACCTTCCAAGTTTAAATCTGCTGCTTGTTCATATTCCCTCAAGAACTCCATAATCAGCTATTTTTACACTGATTTTGTTATTTTTAGTTGTTGAAATCATTAGACTGACAAAAACCCCTCCCCCACACAGGTTCCAGCTCCAAACAAACCAGACTTTCTTGAACTTCCTTGCCTCTGTAAGCACGGCCTACTTTCGGCTGCCCCTCCCCCTTTGGCCCCACGGTAATTTGTCAAGCTAAATCTAATCTCCTTAAGCCCTTTGGCTGAAGGATTTTGAGGTTTAATGTTTTAATCTAGGGGCCCCACTATTTAAGTAATTGGAGGCCATATTTCTAGATCTCCCCTTTAGATAAATTACCTTAGTTTGCTTTTGAATTCTAATTTATAAATGACACAATGGGCAAGAATTAGAAGCTCCCGCCTGAGTATGAGGAAGAAGAAGAGCGTTTGGTGACAGGCTTCCTGCAAGCCTGAGGCCCGTGGACGTTCCTTGGAGCTCACTCTTTATTTATTAAAGCCTTAATTGTCCCTATGCACAGGATACAGAGTGGTGATTCACAACACCCACAGTACACAGCAATCTTGGCGAGCCAGTAGCCAGGGCTTCCACTTCCCTAAATGCTGAACAATGTTAAATTACAATGTAGTAGTTGCATGTATCTGAAAACCATGACATTTCGATGCATGGTTCCAATGTGCTAGGTCAAACGTGGGAACTCCCATACTCATTTCTCTATGGCTCCCTGTGTGGAGGCTCTGAGCGCAATCAGCATTTAAAGTACCATACTGAAAGCCAACACTTGCTGCTGCCTTTTAGCAGTATTTTCTTTGCTGCCTTTTAGAATGCTGCTATACTTAGAATTCCTTAAATCATTTCCAACATTTTTTCATGCCTGTGAACTCAGGAGCTTTTGGAAGGAATTATTTCTCTACCAATTAATCTGAACATTCTTCTTAGAAAATGTTCACAAAGATCTTTCCTGTCAGGAACAATTTAGTGACAGAAGGATTCATAGCTTTTCATTCTACATTTCTGCTTTTTCTGTCAGCAAACACTGAAAACCCAAACAGAGAAAATGGACAAACCCAAGAGCCTGTGGATAGTGAATTAATTATAACATGGCATAAAAAATAGAATAGTCACTTTGAAAAATATTGTGCTAAATAGGATAACATGATCCCTCGGCGTGTGTGGCCTGTGGTGGGGGCTCCAGGTGCTTGGTGGGTACTAACTCATTTCACCTCACGGATCACACACCAGAAGCCTTGACCCCACCATCCTGTTGTTTGGAGAGCCTTACAGACACTAAAGGATCCTTCTGGACAGACTTCCTGGGCCTTTTCTGGTGTGGGAATCCAGACGCATGTGTAACCACTTGACTGCTCTTCCAGAGGTCCTGAGTTCAATTCCCAGCAACCACATGGTGGCTCACAACCATCTATAATGTGATCTGATGCCCTCTTCTGGTGTGCAGGTGCATATAAAGACAGAACATTGTATATGTAATAAATAAATCAATCTAAAAAAAAAAATTGACGGGCAGTGGTGGCACACGCTTTTAATCCCAGCACTTGGGAGGCAGAGGCAGGTGGATTGCCACTGTAAGTTCGAGGCCAGCCTAGTCTACAGAGCAAGTTCCAGGACAACCAGGGATATTACACAGAGAAACCCTGTCTTGAAAAACAAACAAACAAACAAACAACAACAAAAAAAGTTGAATACTGAAGCACTTTGGGTATCGGTGAAAGTAATTTCCAGACTAGAGATTTTAGGACAGGAAGTAAGACAGGGAGAAAACGTGAGTGGGTGTGGCTGGCATTAGCTCAGGAGATTGGGGTAGAGGCAAAGCAGTGCAGAGCAGCCTGGAATCAAGCACGGAGAACCAACAGGGCTGCCGGATTCGTCACCGACTGAGGAGTTTACAAGACAACAACGCTGGCTTATCGTGGACGATTTCTTGAATTTCCCTGAGACCTTGAATAAAGAGTGTAACTATACTCTGTTGTCACTTTCCTCATCCCTGAAGGCCCATCAAGTTTTGCCCGACGTGCTCTGTACTAGACACTGCATCCCTGAGACGGGTGGGGCATCAGGCTGAGGTGGCGGCTCGGCGGGCAGAGGAGCCTGCTGCCGAGCCTGACACTAACTTGACTTCCATCCCCAGAACCCACCTTGTGCAAGGAGAGCGCCAACGGCAGGCGGTGACCCTCTGCCTGCCCTTCTCAAACAGACAAATGTAAAAACATGGAACAGAAGGAGGAGGAACTCGAGGCGGTGTTAGATGAGGGAGAACAGAGCTCTGCTTTGTTCTGCCAACGCTGAACAAGGTGTGCAGAAACCTGCATGAGCTGAACTCACAGGTCCGGCAGGCTCTGCCACCGTGGGTCAGTGTCACCCTCTGGCTTTCCCCCGGCCCACACACAAATGCCATTTTTTGAAAATTCTCAAATGCACCCATGGTTCGGGAAATGAGTAAAGAATCCAACGTGTTTCCTCAAAACCAAAAGCTGATGCCTCAAAGGGCAGGCTGCTTCCAGCTAAGGGCCCACAATCCCTTCCTTAAAGAAGATCAACAGGGTCTCACTGTGCAGCCCAGGTTGGCCTGAAACTATGTAGGTCAGACTGACAGAGATCCTCCTGCCTCTGCCTGGGATGGAAGGTGCGAGCCCATAGTGCCTGGCTTCCTCTCCCCGTCTCCCAGGGTTACAGAAGAGGGTATGCAGAGACAGGTCAGCAGCACCTGGACCCCTGGGTGGGCACGGCTGCTCACCGGCAATCCCAACATGTTCCATACACTAGGGGCAGCGATGGGAGCGCACAGGAGCAGCTGATGGGAACGGTGAAGACAGCTCAGTGACAGGCCCTGCCTTCTATACAAGAGGTGGACAGGATGAACAAAGGCATGGGATGTCAACCTCAGCCTGCCACAAGCATGCGCACATGTACACGCACACATGCACACAAATGCACACACAGGTAAGCATATGTCCCATACACACACAGACCAATAAAATAAATGTTATTTTCAGACATTACATAAAACTGGGTGATTCAAAGGTCTCTGAGCAGTAGATATGCAAATCAGTACACCTACACAACCGGAGCCACCAAACCACAGCCCTCTACAGAAACAGGTAAGATCAGAGTCACTTCACTCTAGCCCACATTCAAGGACAGCTGCCTGGGAGGCCGGGGTTAGGGACCCGTGGAAATTACTGCCTACACTGGACAACATGGTGAGAGGCCCTCCCCCACCAGCAAACAGCACCTCAAACACTTCACGTTGAAATAGTAACCTTCTCTAATTGTGAAGCATTACGTGTTGTGTGTGTTCATAAATGTGCACATTTACATATGTATGCACTACCAATCTTTTTAAGCAGTGTGTGTACGATACATAGTCTGTATAATGTTACTTGTATGTTATACATTTCTTCTATTTCTGTGATAATGGCAGCTTGTGTGTGTGATAAGAATTGGGGTTCGGGACTGAAGAGATAGCCTAGAAGTTAAGAACACTGCCTACTCTTCCAGAGGTCCTGAGTTCAATTCCCAGCTAGGGCATGGTAGCTCACAATATCTATAGTGAGATCCCACTCACCTCCACCGACTGTGAGGGCATCCTCAGTCTGGTGAGCTTGGCTTTGGCAGGCACTTGAAGGTCTGGCTTCTCAAAGCTTTGCTGAGCATAGTCCTCCAGCGGTGGCTTCAGCTCAGGGGCCTCCGTGGGAACCTGATCCTGACCGTCCATGGGCCGGACATATGCCGTGGGCTTCCGCTGCATCGCAGCACTTTTGGAGGGGAGAGGAGGGGGTGGAAACGTCTGAGGAGGGGCGACTCCGAGGCTGGTAACTGCCACCAAACTGTCGTGAGCGGTCTCTTTATCTTGGGTCTTCACCACCAGGTCCTTAGAAGACGTGGCTGCGCAGTAGCTTTTACTGCCAGTGCCACTGCTGTGAACCTTGCTAGATGCTTGCAGCCTGGAATGTACGGGTGACAGAGGGGTCACCGGAGATGGCAAAGAGGAGATTAGGGGTGAGTGCTTCCTCTCCGGAGCTGAGGCGCCATCAGCTCTTCCATCACACTTTCTGGAACAGTGGCCCTGAGTGAGGCGATCTTGGGTCAGATGTGGGCCGTCGGGCACGCCATAGCTTTTGGCATGGAGACTTGGCACCGGTTCCATCCTCGGCGGCGCCATCTTTGGACTGTGGCTAATGTTGCTGACAGGGAGTGATCCGGGGGCAGAAGTATGGATGGGCTGGTGGTAGACGGGTGTGCAGAAGGAGCTGGACGCGATGCCGCTCCCCCGGTCGTGAAATAAAGGGTACCTCGGCCTCCCTGGCCTGTCCTCAGAACCGCCGAGGCGCTGAGAGCAGGACTTGGTGCTCAAGAACTCCTTCATCTCTTCGTAGTCGCCTAGCATGTTCTGTATCCGACTCGACAGCTCATCGCCTTTTGCGGTCTGAAAAACAGGAAGACAGCAGACTCGAATACTGAGGAAACCTATCTAAGCAGAGGAATCGCTTAATGGATTATTATGCAATATTGTTAAGCAAAACCTCTCTACTTAATGTGTAACGAACGCACTGTTAACCCACCCGCCCCGCCCCCCCCTCCCCACCCCCCACCCCAGGAGAAGCCTACCATGGATACACGCTACTAACTACAGGAGCCCAACATTACAAGAGGAAACCACACACTTTGGTCATTCTGACTAACGGTTGTTGAAAAGAATTTTCAGATTTTGTTTTCAAACACAACCTCTGGGATCAGCTATTTTCTCAGTTGTGCCCCTGATCATCAAGTTCAATGCTGTGACAGGCCAGACCATCTCTCACACACAGTAAGTACCTTGTAGGGCTCTGCAAACAGAGGAGCCTTCTCGGGGAACACCTCTTTCTCCTGGTGAGCCTCTTGGTTGCGTCTTTCCTTCTCTCTGATTCGAAGCAGGTTTCTGTCTTCATTGTACAAGCTTTTCCAAATGCCACAAAAGAGAAAAAAAAAAAAAATCAGTATCCAAGTTGCATTGTGTGAACACGAGTGTAGAAGGAGGCAAGATTAGGCCCAAGGAGAAGCCGTAACAGGATCAAACTAAAGAAAGTAGCCTGCATCGCAGGGGCGGCCTGGCAGTTAGGTGTGCACACTGCTCCTGCCCAGGCGCTGGATCCGGACACATGTCAGGCAGCTCGCACAGTTCACACCTGCCTGTAAGACCAGCTCCAGACCTAACACCTCTCCTGGCCTCCACGGGCACCGGTGGGCGTGTTCAAGGACGCACACACACACTTCAAAATAAGAAAGGAAGAAGACGCCGGGCCTGGTGGCACAGGCCTTTAATCCCAGCACTCGGGAGGGAGAGGCAGGTGGATCACTGTTAGACCAGCCTGGTCTACAAGAGTCCAGGGCAGCCAGCACTACAAAAGAAATCCTGTCTCAAAGCAAAAAAGAAAATGAAAAAAGAAAGGGAGAAGGGAGAAAGGCGAAGCGGGAGGGAAGCGGATACACACCCTACAGGGCCAGTGGCTCACACCAGGAACCCCATTTACTGATTTACTTCAGATCTGCACCACTGAGTATCTTAGTGTATAAACTTATTTTTTACTTATGGGTTTTTACTTATTTCAAATGCCAAGGATGTACAATCCAATTATAGATGCCAGTTCAATATTCTAAGAATGCCACACAATCCAATTTGAACCACATAAAAATGTATCCTACATCATGGGCTGTGGAAAAACTGGTTAAAATGTATGCATTGACAGCCTTTAAGTCCTAAACAGGCCTGGCCCACCGCCAGTACCAGCCTGCTCCCACTGGACCCTGCTCTGCGATCTACCTTGAATAATGGAAATACAGAACTATAAAAAGACTCTGTAGGCCTGCTTCTGGAAATGGCTGACTTCTCTCCCAAAGCTATTGTCCATAACTAAACTGGTAACCATTTGATGGCTCCTTATGCTACAAAATAAGCTCTGAACACTTGCTTTGGCATTAGAATCCCCGCATCACCTAGACAAGATGCCGCGGCTGCCGCGCAGGTCTGTCCCGTGCACTCGCTCTGCCCAGGCATGCCTTGTGAGCGCCAGTCCTCCTAATCCCCACTCAGATCTCCTTTTCTCAAAGACAACAGCTCTTGCAGGCTGGCCTTACGCACTGCTGTGTAGGCCGCTCTATAAGCCAGCCCTACCCACACTCTAGTCAGGCCAAACCACGGCTGCTCTGAGCCCCCCGGCCGCTGTGACGCTGACAGACTTGCCAATTACACCTGCAGGCTTCTGGTTCGCTTCACTACGTATCTACGGGAGCTGAACTGTTCTTTCTGGGAAAGGCCCAAGGCAATATTTATTTTCCAGAAATATTTTCTTAGTCCTTTTGAAATTAGGGCAAGTTGAATTTCAAAGCAAGGCAGTGGTGCCGCCTGCAACATGAGGGCAGCCTTTGCTGGCTGCTTCAAGCAAGCACAGGCCAAGGTGGGGAAAGACAGACGGACGTACAAGCGTGCACGCGTGGGAGGCCTATGACTGCGGCACGCTGTGGGCAGAGAACAGCTTTGTAGAGACTGCTCACTCCTTTCCGCCATATCTGGGCTCCAGGAATTAAATAAGCTCCATTTTCACTGGCACCACTGCCAGGGGGCATCATTCTTTCTCACTGTTTCTCCTGTCATTGGTGTCTGTTTGTCCGTGCACACGCACGTGGTGTCCTGGCTTCTGCACGTGTGAAGATAGAAAGACTCTACAGCAGTGTTTCTCACCTTCCACTTTCATGTGGGTTCTGGGAATCGAACTCAGACTGGCAGGCTTGCTTGGCAAGCACAGCAGAGCCATGTCACCAGCCTGGAGGAAGTGAGGGGATTTGTAAGTAGCAGCAAAGGTCTTAGGAATTCTCACTGTAAATGCTGTTGAATAATTAAAGGCAAAACACACACCTCGGGGGAGGGGGGGAGGGGGAAGCAACACTATTTTCACTCTCTTGCACACAAGCTAACATCTAACATCGACAAAGCAGAAGGAAGTCCTCGCTGGCCGCCAGGTTACACAGCACAGCACGTTACACAGCCACAGTCTGCAGAACAGAGGGAGGGCCCGCAAGCTGCCGGTGAGCAGGGTGGAGGGAAGCCACTGTGCCGAGGCCAGCAGCCCCAGCTGGCCCCACCGCCCTGACACTCACTCTGCACTGTCCTGGACACATCCCATTGCTCTCCTAGTTTTCTTCTCCCCCTCCCCCCCCCTTTTATTTTTTTTGGTTTTGTTTTCCTTTCTTTTGGTTTTCCAAGACAGAAGGTTTCTCTCTGTTATATTGGATGTCCCGGACTCACTTTGTAGACCAGGCTGACCTCGAACTCCCAACGATCCGCCTGCCTCTGCCTCCGGAGTGCTGGGATTAAAGGCGTGCGCAATCATGCCTGACTACTCTCCTAGTTTTCAATAAGACCTGTCAGAGAAGGATTTAAAAAAAAAAAAAAAAAGACCCATTTCTAAATGGGAAAAAAAAGATTGGCTTTGTCATGAAGCCCCGGAAATCCAAGCCTGGCACGGAAGCGTATGTTCTCAGTTGCAGAGCTGCGGGCTCCGTTACACGGGGTGGCGACGACTAAGGTGTGCGAGCTCATAATCACTCTTAATTCCTTAGTTTCATGGAGGAGCGTCAATCCAGCTATTGTCCTTGCCATTAGAACAAGTTCAAAGCCACAAAATGAACGGCTGGTTCAACTTAGACTTCCAGGAAGCTGCTGGAGAGAGGGACTGGGGGTACGGACGGGTGCTCCTCAGTTTCTAAAAAACTGAGCGTCAGTTCTTCTTTAAACTCAAGGTCACTGATCCCATAATAACCTCTGGGACTCACATGAATTTGTCTCATGGACAGACGATATACATAACCTTGTGCCTAAGAACCCATAATATGCCCGACAGGGAGCTGGCAAGCCGTGCCACGTTCCAAGGGCCTCCACTCCAACCCAGTCGTTCCCGCCTGAGGAGACAAAGACACGGAGAGGCCTCGGAGTGCTTGGGGTAACTGACTGCATAGAAAAAACAAGCACACATGTGGAGGTGTTACATACAACCCCACCTGCAAAGTCGGATCACCCTACAAATCCAGGGTTTCTGCAGAAATGCTAAAAAGCATCCATGGAAAGCCTAACTCTCCGTGTGTTCACAATCTTGCATTATTACAACACTCCACATCCTGGAGGCTAACAGAGCACATGTGGTCCTTGCTGTCTGTCTCCAGAAACCACGTGGAAGCCCACGATCCGTGCTCCCACTGACTGTAAAGGGCACGGAGGCTACTTTTGCCACAGTATTGATAACTGCAGACTCATAGTTCAGACTGAGGGATATAGAAGGCTTCTGTGGCAACCCTACCCTGACCTCCAGAAAAGTAATAGCCTAGACAGGAGGCCACGGAAGAGAACTGTTTAAAATTGTGATAATAAGCCAGATGTGGTGACGCACGCGTTTAATCCCAGCACTCAGGAGGCAGAGGTAGGTGGATCTCTGTGAGTTCGAGGCCAGCTTGGACTTGTTTGTCTTTCTTTCTTTTTTGGAGGGGGTTACAAAGGTGAGGAGAGGATTTGAAGGAACGGGAGGATACTATGCTTAGGCTTAGGGTTCATGGGGTGAGAGTCCTAAGTGATCAATAAAAATATGGGGGGAAAAAACCACCTCCACTCCCAAAGAGAAAGGAAAAGAAAACATCGAGCTGGCCCCTTCCATTAAACTCCAATAAATCTAAGCTAGAAAGAGAAGCGAAGGAAGTGGCAGGCCTCACGCTGCACTCACACTGCAGAATAAACGCAAGCCGAGGTGAGCCGTAACCCAGATGTTCTCGCTGACAGAACTCCAAACCCTAACTCGGTTTTTAAAAATCTGAATATAAAGCTTTGGAAATCTAAAACATGCAGGCCGCCACGACTTTCAGAGAGATGGTTAAAAATCCTGAGAACTGCGGCTCCGGTTCCTCACACCCTCGGGTACAGTGCTTAAGTCAGACCCATGCTGGGCCTGTCATGGCACATTTACTCAAAGGCTTCTCCTTGGGGGGATGGAATGTGTCACAGGAGAGTTAAAGTACTGAGAAAAACCCAACTCAGTAGGCATGGCGGGGGGGGGGGGGGGGGGGGGGGAGTGAGGGTGGACGGAGGGTTCTCTTCTCTTTCCTTAGCACTAAAAAGGGAAATAGCAAAAGGGGGTGAGGAAAGTGTCACACAAAGGCGTGAGCCGGACTGGAGACCTGCGACAGCGTGCTGGCTCTGGGATCCTCTCGCTGAAGAGGACGCTTCTCCCAGGCCAGAGCTCACAAGCCTTGCCACTAAACTAGGTTAGTCAGGCAGGACGGCTGCATGCCATCCCCGCTCCCATGGCAACCCAGGGCGCACAGGGCTGCCTGTGAACAGCTGACTGCCCATCCATCACCCGACTGCTCACTCCATGTACGCGTTCTCTTAAAGATGTCAGCCAGCTCCCTCTAGAATTAATGTTCAAAGTGTAATTCCCCCTTGGAGAGGAGAGGTTGTGTCTTCTGCACATTTCTCCTTGCAGCCAGGGTAGGAGACGGGAATCACACAGCTGCAATCGCTCTCACTGTTTTAGAAGCTCAACGCCCTTCTGCCGTGCACACACAAACGCAATCTACAAGACTCCAACTTCCAGCCACCTTGGCGTACAAAACAGACGAATATCTGTGTCACAGGGAGACAGAGGTAAAGGAACAGGGCCTGTGGGTTCTGTCGAGCGACTCTTGAACACTGGGAACAATTCTGCTAAAACTCACACCCATCGGCCGCCCTTTGCTCCACTCTTACCGCCAATGTCTTAGAAACTGTTTTGTACGCATTGGTTTTATGAGAATTGCCAACACATTTTAAAAATGTTAGTTTGCCACTGAGCTACATTCCCCCAAATGCTGCTTAAACACAAGATAACTCCATGTTTTTAAGACAAAATAGACGTTGCCTCCAAACACAGAGACAACTTCCCCACTAATGCCATGTCATAGTGACTACCACTCAGCTAAGTCTCCAATCACCTACACACAGGACAGACAAAGGGGGGGGGGGTGGAGAGGGAGGGAAATCCTCAATCAGGGGGACGTGGTCCTCAAACACAAAGGCTTACAACCCAAATTGAAAAAAAAACACCACCAGTGCAATGAGCATGGTTGTCCTGTTAGTTTTTTTTCCTGGGCAGGACCGCAGGGTCATCGCTCTGTCAGGACTCTCGGCTACTCACCCCTGTTTGCCACAGAAGGCTCAGCTTCGTTATGATGTATTTATTCTAAATGCCTGAACTTTAGTTTTGTAAATCAGTGCTCACAGAACCTGTTGTCCAATGAAGGTGAAAACAGGGCTGCAGCAGAGGCTGGCAGTTAGAAGCACCAAGCACCGGCTTAACCAGCTGGAACTCTGGTTCCAAGGAATTTAACACATCCAGCCTCTCTCGGCACCCGGCGTGCAAGTGGTGTGCAGACACGCATGTAGCCAAAACACCTATACACACGACCAAAAATGAAAGTGAAAAACAAATACTGGAGCTGGCGAGATAGATGGCTCAGCAGCTGAGAACATCCAATGCCCTTGCAGAGGACCAGGGCTTGGTTCCCAGCACCCACATGGTGGCCTCACAACCACCTGGAACTCCAGTTGTAGGTAGGACCTCTGTGAGGACATGCTGTACAGCGCACGTGTGGGCAAGACACTCACACATACAGAGCAAAACAAATCTCCAAAACAAAGCTGAGCAAGACTACCATGCCAATAAGAACAGCTATAGAGCTGTTTTGGCAATCTGTAGCTACAGGCTACAACATGTTTTTATTGTTACAGGAAATGTCAACAGTTTAATTTAACTAAAGTTTCTCTGCAAAGTTTCCGCATAAGAGTGCTGCTCTGCCTGCAGTAAACTGAAGACACCCCACTGCTTGAGATGGTGTCACCTCAGCTGGCATGGTGGCACACGCCATTGATTGCTGCACTTAGGAGGCAGAGGCAGGTGGCTCTCCCGAGTTTGAGGCCAGTGGTCTACAGAGCTCTGGGCCAGGGCTAACATGATGAAGCTGTCATTATGAAAAATCTGTCACTTGGCTGAGTACCCCTGCCCAACCACCCACCCACTCACTCACTCACCCCTCAAAGTGACACTGCTCACTTGGGCAGACCGTGCGGCTGGCTCTTGCCAGGAACAACCAGAGCACTGGCCCTCACGTGACTGCACAGCTCTTCTCAACAACAGCCCAGGAAGGAGGAGCAATATCACACACCTAAGAGAGGCCTCGCTACAGCCACGAACTGTGAAGAGACTCGTCTGTGGTCGCAACTAAGAAAGGGGGTAGGCTACCGGCCTTCAAGTCCTAATATTTTTAAAGACTTACTGCATTGAGTCCTCCACTTTTCATCTTTGGAGAGGCAGGCTAACGATGCTTAGCACTGCATCGGCTATTCGGGCGAGGTACTATGTGTACTTCAGCATTTGGATGTAGAGCCAACCAGCTGCTCTCCTGGGCTACTCACCTCTGCAGAGCTGCCTCCCAGACCTTCTAAACTCCTAAATCTGGTCTTGTTCATCGCCCCTGAGGCCCCAGCTCCCTACAGGACTGCAGGGGGGGGGGGGGGGAGTGGAGCAAACATGACTTCCTGCAGGGTTCTGGGGACCTATTCTCTTAGCTCCTCCCAGCAGGGCTCTAAGAGCTGGGAGGCAGGGGAGTCCAGCTCTGAGCTGGTCCTTGGCACCAGTTTCGGGCTGCATTTGCTGTCACTGTGGACACTTATCTAAACTAGATAGTCACTAGATGCCCTAGGGTCATCTTATTATCCAAGGAGCTGTTTGAGGACACAGATACATACAGACCCCTCCTGAGGGCACCGTTTGTAGCGCAGCGCTTAGCAGAGTGCCACTTAACCCATCGTGTCTGACTGAAGCGATTACACTCAGACATCATCCAAACCACACAGAATTCTCTGTAAGATGACAAACTGTGAATCACTGTCTGGTACCTAAAATGGATCTAGCCGGCAAATTGTTCAGCCCATGAAGTGACTCAAACTTGCAAGGACGCTGACATCACCACTCCCCAGATGTGCCGAGCGGCTGAGTGGTGCTGTGTGCCCAGTGAGCGCTGCAACGAAGCTGTCAGTTTACCGCACTCGCTCATCACAAACTGTAGTATACAAGGGACGGGGGATGTTTGGGTAACACTTACAGCAAATACACACTTTTACATCAACAGATGCAGGATAACTGTTGTATGTTATTTTGCAGGGAGAAAGGCGGTTCTGCATCTTAAGGCACTTGCTGTCGGGCTCGAAACCCACATTTGATCCCCAGAAAGTCACACAGGTTGGAGGGAAGACAGATTCCTGTGCCTTGTCCTCAGGTCTCAGGTGCTGTGACATGTGTGTATCCACAAATATACTAGATAGATAGGTAGGCAGATAGGCAGGCAGGCAGGCAGGCAGGCAGGAGGCAGACAGATGGATGAATAAACAAATAATTCCAAAGTTATGTCTAGGCTAAAACTTCAACAGAAACTCCACCCGAGAAATCAATGCAAGGTCAACACAAAAGAAACTGAGCGGCGTGAGAGGTGGCAGGGCAGTCCCCACCGCCAGGAGCTCTCCCACTTTGCTTGTGCTGAGTGCCAGAAACTACAAGGCCAGGGTAGCACAGGAATGGACACAGCTTGACCTGCTCTCCTGTGAAAGACACTGCGTACGATGTGCCTTCCATCTAGACGGCACCGAGCTATCCCTACCGCTCAGATGCCACTCATCGCTCAGATCCAGGAGCCTACCCATAAGGCCCCAGCCCCAGCACCCTCACCTTAATTGCCACTTCTGAGATTCCGCCTCCTCCCAAAGCCACAATGGCCATTTTCAGGCCTGAAACAAGTCCAGCCCTGCCCTGTCTGGACGCCCTGTGCCTGGAATCCGGCTTCTCTTTTCACTGGTATCGTACGACCCAGATCTACACACGGCTCACCTCACAGCAGAGGCGCTCGCTAGCACTTCTCCTCGTTTCATCTTTTTCAGTTGCTACCGAAAATGAGCTTGTCCGGTACCTTCACTACCTCCCTTAGTTATGGAGGTGGGGACAAGTGGACTGCCACTGACCGCTCTATGCTCGGTTGAAAATGGGGTTGCTTTCATTAAAAGCAAGCAAAACACACAGATTTTGAAAGGATGCATTTTTCAAAAGATAATTTTCATAAAAGGCAACGACAGATATGACTCTAAATGTTTACTATAACAGTAAATAGTCAGCTACTGAACAGGAACAAGGGAGAAACAAATGCATTCCCAAGCTCATCTTGCGTGTCACGAGACTGCTCAACTGTAGCCACTGGGTGAACAGATGAACATTTTTTTTCTCAGAGGAAATTATTCGGAAGCAAACTCATGTTATTGGTTTAAAACTAGCTGTATAAGCTAGGCACAGTGGCACACACCTATAACGCCAGCACTCGGGGAGGCAGAGGCAGGTGGATCTCTGTGAGTTCGAGGCCAGCCTGGTCTACAAAGGGGGTGCAGGACAGCCAGAGCTACACTGAGAGACCCTGCCCCGAAAAACAAAACTAGCCATATAGACTATAAATAATAATAATAATAATAATAAACATACTAACTTTTAAGGGGAGGGATATTTTTTTGAGACAGGTTCTCTCTATACATTCCTGCCTGGCCTTGAACTCAGAGCTCTAGGAATCTCTCTGCCTTTGGAATGCTGGGATTAAAGGTGTATGACACCATGCCAGGCCTAAATGTTTTTTTTTTAAAGATATTTCTCACCTAATAGTTACCTCCAGATAATTACAAACACACACCAAGCTAAGGAGGTCCCTCCTGTAGAAAAACTTTGAACACACAGCAGTTGCCAATTCAAAGGAAGAGTCTCTGACACACACACACCCCGCCCTGCGCAAAAAAAAAAATATGAAATTCTAACACACATTCCCAGAAAACATCCAATAAGGAGAACTGTCTGAATGGAAGCCAGCGTACCAGCACAGCCTAGGCCAGCAAGGCCTGGTGCCCAGCCTTGCTTGCTACCCCGCAGCAAGAAGCAACAGGAAAAGACTTCCCCTGGGAAAAGAAAGGGAAAGCAACGTCTGTGTGCTGATAGCAGTGAGGGAACAGCAGGGAACAGGAAACCTGCCGTGGATGCACCCTGAAGAAACGCTGCATCTTCACCAGCACACAGACAGACCCACCAAAGCATGGCCCAGCCACTGAATAAACCTCAGCTGCGACACAGAAAGACGTGGCTCCTATTCTACACACGGAGCTCCATCACGGAGGGACGGGGGACTCGAGGGCCGCCCATCCCCCACACAACACAAGCCCTCCTTGTAAAACCAGGGCCCTATTGTATTCTCAACACAGTTAAACAGACCGCTGTCTGCTGTGGGTACGACAATACTAAAAAGAGGGACCTTAACCGCTTTTTAAATCAGGCTCTGGGCAAAGCACAGGGCACTTAATCTTATCTGTGTATTATACAAAGCGGAGGAACAAAAATCTGAGAACAAATTATCCATAAAGATGCTTTACAGGGATCCTGGGTGCTTCTTTTCTCTGCCTCTCCCTTGTTAATCTAATTACCCACGCCACACTTGTTTTCACAGAAAGTTTGCTGCTGTAAAAACTAGAGGCAGTTTCTATGCCACAGCACTCCGGTCACTTCACGCAGGAAGAACGGGGACATTGTTGGGGGGGGGGGCCGGGGGGGCTGGAAACGTGCACTGGTGCTTCGTACAGCCACAGCAACAATTACATGTTTCCAAATATTCTCCTTTCCATCATAACCCCAGATCACCTCCTACCACCCGCTGTAATTGGCATCTCCTTAAAGCTAAACAGTGAGCTACTGTTTCTCTGGAACGGTCTCCCTTCATTTACCCTCTGCTGTGTGGTGGTGTGAGCTGCACACAGCTTGCTGGGATTCCTTGGGCTGGATTTTGGCCCAAGCATCAACATTTACATGCAGAATATATCAGCCTTTCTCAAGTACAACCAACGGGCCATTCACTTGCATAAAACAAGGGGTGTTTTTTAATCCCAACAAAGCATCCTACATTTGTCACTGAGAAACTAAAATCTGAAGAAAGCTCATGACTAGGTGAGGTGCGTTCTTTAGGAGGATTCAAGAGACTGTGCCCTTGATAGTGTGTTAACAGCCATGCCTCATCTCTCTCAGAAAAACAGAAGCTCGTACAGCTGTCGTAAATGAACAAAAAACAAACATACAAAATTATCAAGTGCACGTGCTATGATTAAAAAGTATGATTATAAAATATTTGTCGTTGAATACAATGGCACCTTGACTATTACACATAACACTTAACTTATTCGGGTACATAAATAAATTTGTCTATAGTTTCCCTGTACTTTAACACACTTAGGCCTCAGAGCGACAAACAGAAAACGCACTTATTTCCGGGAAATATACTTTTTTTTTAATGTGCTAGACCTAAGGATATTAGATTCTACACCCTGCAGAAACACACAAAGAAAGGGAAAAGATGTACTGCCTCACAGTTGGAGCTGGTTACAGTGCAGAGGGATGAAACCCTGAGGAGACTGGGTGACTGTGCTGCCGCGTACAGACATCTGAACTGGGTCTTGAAAGATGAGCAGAAGTTTCCAGGCAGAGAAGGGGCCCCATGAGCCCTGGAGCAAGCGCTGTGAAGAATTATCATTCGCCAGGGGCTGTTTGTACCTACCTGGGCCCAACCCCCAACTCACATGGCTCACCGATTGAAAGGGGGCCCAGTAATTTGTGGGGATGACAGCATCTCACAGACACTCGCTATACTAGGATACTCAACAACCCACCCCAACGACCTGCAGCCCTCTCCAGCCACAAGCCGTGACCTCAAGTGACTGCACATACCACACTGTCCTGGAAGTCAGAATTTCAAAGGAAATAAAGCTAACTGGGGCCTCAGATGATGACACAAAAAACAATCACTGCTATAAAGTCCCTTTTCTCCGATGCTAAGCAGGCTCCTCTGGGCTATGAATGGCTCAGAGCTGGACCTCACAGCAGACAGTTTTACACAGAGCCTTGCTGCGCAGACCTGGCGCGATTTCGTACTCCAAATGACTTTATGCTTTTTTTTTTCTTTTTAAAGATATAATTATTTTTAGTGTATGGGTGTTTTGCCTTATATATGTCTTTGCACTATGGGCATGCAGTGCCTGTGAAGGCCAGCAGGGGGTGTCAGATCCCCTGGAAATAGAGCCATAGGTCATTGTTAGCCATCACGGGTGCTGGGAATCAAAAGTGGGCCCCAGGGAGGAGCAGCCAGTGCTCATAAAATTCTAAGCATCTCTTCAGCACGTGATTTCTTTTAAATTCATTTTAAGACTTTTCATTTTTTAAAAAGTAGGTACCGCTTTGGAAATAATTTCCTCTGGAATATTCTGTCTTGCAGTGAAATTCTTGACTTGAAGAAAAGGCTACAAATCTCCCAGTGTATTTCTATCTCCTCTAAACAGCTTCCTCTGGCCCCCTCATCCCTGAAGATGAGCAAGGCAAGGTTGCGTGCGGGGAAGCGAGTCAGGCTGGCCTCAGGCCCCATGTGATGGCAGGAGGCCGCTCCCCCACCCCCAGCATCTCCTGTGCTTACCTGGCACCTATCGGTAGATCCACAGCCAGGAGCCGTGTGTATTAGAGGAAGTGGGAAGGCGCATGAGGTGTAAAACCATCCTAGTCATCGGCTCTGGCTGAGCTTTAAGCAGGAGAATACATTTTATAACATATTAAAATCTTTTACATGGGGGAGGGGGAGGGAGGCAGAGCCTAAGAAAGCAGATCTGTGATTGAAACTGCAAAGGCCCAGGGAATCCCCCCAACCCTCCTAACCATGCCTCCAGCAGACCACAGTGGTCTTTGGAAAATATGAAGAATCAAGACAGCTGCCTGCCGTTAAAAAAAAAAAGTCAGAACTCGTGTTCAGAAATGTCTGGGAGGCAGCACCGCTAGGTCTGAATTAAACCTCCTTTCCAATAAGGAGCAAGTGTCTCATGCTCTGAACACCTCCTTTCCCCTCGCCAGTCCTTGGGGAGACCCCTGCTTCCCAAGAGTCAGAGACTCAACTGCTCCCCCGCAGATGAGTGTGTGGAACGTTCTACTGACTGCGGAGTGGAACAAAGGACACAGGTAACAGCATCTGATAACCTGCCTGACAAATTACAACTTGCCCAACTTCAGCTTGTGGCCCCTGCTTATCTAGAGATGCACTCCCAGATGTTGCCTCGAAGGGCACTAGGACACTCCCACACTTATCTCATCCTGGCCCAAAGAGGAAGGCTCTGAAAACAAGCCCTGAGCTCAAAAATCAAAGGACCAACCTACACAGAAGGATGACATCAACTGACCCTGCTCCTTCCCTGGGGCCCTGTCTGCCTGCCCACAGCATCAGTTAACACACGCACGGCACAGCCAAGTCATCCTACTGTTCACGCAATAAGTTAATTCTTTGTTTTGACTTGTTTTTCCGGCACCAAATGCTGAACCCACTGCCTTGAACGTGCTGGGAAAGTGCTCCACCACCAAGGTAGGGCTCCAATACTCTGTTTATTTTATAATTTGAGAAAAGGCCTCCCAAGTTTTCATGGCTGGGCTCCAAAGTCCAGGCTGGCCTTGAACTTACAATCATTCTACCTCAACCAGGGCCAACAGGCCCAGCAAATGAATCTGGTCTTCTGTGTGCATTTTGCTGCTTTAAAGTACTTGATAGGGTCGGTCTTCACTGGCGATTGGGGGGAGGAGAGAAGCGAGGGACGGAGGGGAGGAGGAGGAGGAGGAGAAAGGCAGAAAGGCTTTGGAGTGAAACTGCTCCTGTTTTCTTTATGAATTCCTAGCTCTAGCTCAGAGGGAATTTTAGTTGTGAAAGTCATGGAAGATAGTTTTACAACTACGCTCACTAAATCCTAAGAGAGTCAAAAATACCAGTAACTTAGGGTTGAAGGAGTAAATGGCTCCGTGGTTCAGAGCACTGGCTACTCTTCCAGGACCCAGGTTTGATTCCAGGCAGCACAGATGCAGGGTCTGGCGCTCTCTTCTGTCTTCTCCGGCACCAGGCAGTCACATGTGGCACAAAATACAGTCAAAACACTCACACAAAAATATTGTTTTTCATTATACTACATGTGTTTCTCTAGATTAAAAAATACTAGCAACTGAATGAAAACAAAAACTGCACAAGAATTCTTAGTAAAAAAAAAAAAAAGAAGCCAGGTAAAGAAAATGTACCAACAAATTAAAAATTAAAAAAGAAAGAAAGAAAGAAAGAAAAGAAAATGTGTTTCTAAGTGTTCTAAGACCTCAAGAATTCACCCACAGGATCCGCAACCAATAAATAAATGGACGGAAAGATGGATGAGGCCTGTTATGAAGAATTTATAACATCACACATATTGTTTATATTTATTTTGTTGTCGTTATTTGAGACAGGGACTAACTATATGCAGTTTTGGCTATTCTCCAAATCCCAGAGATCTGCCAGCCTCTGCCTCCTGAGTGTTGGGATTAAAGGCAGGCAAAGCCAAACCTCAGTCATTGTATTGCTTTTTTAAAAACAGAAATAACACCATTCAAGGAAAAAAAAAAACAGCAGGTATAGTAGGTTTGCTAGTGTTTTAATCCCCTTCCCACATAGATACCAAAAAAAAAAAAAAAGAAAGAAAGAAAGAAAGAAAGAAGATGGAAATAGTTCTTTGCTGTCAAAACATTCCAGTGCATTTTAAGGTGTGTCTCTCTTTGCATATTTTAGGAGGAAAAAAAACTATATGTCTAAGCTTTAGTTAATGACATATATGCTAAGACATTTAGGATAAAGTATATGACACAACAATTTAAACAAGTATAAAAACAGTAAATATATTAACAGTCGGCTTCCGTGACCACGCCATGAGTTCACGGTAACAGGACTTTCCCTTGTGAGGTCCATTCAGCCCGAGTGTTTGGAAGCTTTACATGAACCGCTCGGATACGCTTGGGACCGAGGCCACAGGTGCGGTGCCTGTCCCCGCCTGGCCACTCTGCTCATTCATCTCACGTCTTATCAGTAGGGAGGTTTATCTACCAGATTTATAGTGAACCTGTATAGGGAGAGAAAAACAGTAGCCGGGAACTGGCCAATGAGCGCTGGCCAGGCAGGAAGTGGGGTTGCAACTGGCCAATGAGCGCTGGCCAAGCAGGAACTGGGTTGCACGGGCCTGTGTCTGTGATCATGATGCAAGCTGGGTGCTTTCTCTGGCTTGGTTTTGGGAATTGTGCCTGTTTGATAATGGCCTCTCACTTAGCCCTAGCTAAGCCTCCAGAGCACAGGGGTCGCCATGCTTGGCTTTGCTGTGAGGTACAGCTCTCCGGGGAAGCGAGGAGCCTGAATTCACTTTCCCTTGCTGCCTTACCCCAATCTTATTTATTAAAAATCACGATTTTTCCCCCTACTTGGGAATTACATGTTTGTGAGACTTCACAAAATTAATCCCCTCTGGCTCGTGCCCTATTTCTTCACCTTCTGGTTTAACGCCTCTAAAGCAACCATCAGAATTGCATTTCCTTCTTCATATTTCAAAGGGGTTTCCCTGCACGCCCTAATATATGCACATGAGCGCGCGCGCGCGCGCGCGCGCACACACACACACACACGCGCGCGCACACACACACATACACCCTCTACCCAGCCAGTGAGCTTGTCCTTTAAGGAAGGTGTGAAGCCTACAGTTAATTATCTGGCTTGTGTCATACCTGCTAGCTAGCCAACAAAATCCCTATTTTTAAGCATCACTTCATACAGGCCCTGCCTTTCAGAGTGTCAAAGTTCACCTTTACAAAGTATCCCTAAAGAATTCCTCCCCCAAGCCCGGCATGGTGGCGCAAACCTATGCTCCCAACACTCAGGGAGGGAGAGGCAGGTGGATCTCTGCCAGCCTGGTCTACAAAGAGAGTGCAGGCCACCCAGGGCTCTGTTACACAAAGAAACGCTGTCTGGAAAAAAACAACAACAACAAAAAATAAGAAAGAAAGAAAAAGAAAGAAAGAAAGAAAGAAAGAAAGAAAGAAAAAATCTTCCCCCAGGCTGGAAGATGGTTCAGTAAGAACACAAAGATCTGAGTTCAAATCTCCAGCACCCATGTGAAATGCCACGTGGGCTGAGCACCTATTACCCTAGCACAGGGAGGGAGACAGCTGCTCTGGAGAGTTTGCTGGCAGCCAGCCTAGCTGAAAATGCCAAACAATTCTGTGGGAGACCCTGTCAAGGGAAAAGACGGAAAGCCGGAGGAGGATGGCAGAAGTAAAGTGCGACGCTGCTCACACCACACTTTGGAGCACTCTTCTGCCAAAAGTCACATTTAAATCACCAGTGACATTTGATCAGACAGTTGCAGTTTCCTTCATGGCTGGCAAGAGCAGGGGCACATTTCTACTGCTCTCTGGTAAAACTGAGGCTAACAGGACTCCTCCTATCTCCATGGTGCCTTTTCAACCTCATGTAAACCTACAAGGAACGTGGCAACCCTGATTCAAGCTGTAACGTTCTGAAAAACAGGATGAGGTTTTCCAAATTTGTGAGAAAAGCATCCTATTAAACGGCCGCAAGTTTCCTGACAAAGCACTCAAGTTCATATGCAAAGACACACATACACAGTAAAGTTCCATGACAATTCTCCAATCAGGGGTTCAGGGGTTAAGACCAAGTCCTGCTCTAGCAGAGGCAGAGGCAGACGGATTGCTGGCAGTTCAAGGCCAGCCTGGTCAACAAAGCGAGTAGCGAACAGCCAGGGCTATACAGAGAAACCCTGTCTTGAAAAACCAAAACAACAACAGCAAAATAAAAGATTACCTCAAATCTTCTCGGAGACACAATAGTCCCCAACAGGTCATTCAGAGGGCATAAGCCAGGAGAGCAAGAGAGCAATACCTGTCTTTAGCCTCGGCACTCAGGGGGCCTAGGGGCAGGAGAATGGCAAGTGTAAAGCCAACCTCAGCTACAAAGTGTCTTCAAAAAGAGGAGGAAGAACTGTTACTGGCATCTATGCACCAGAAACTTTCCTCAAAGGACCAGATTGATGGCTCATCAATTAAAAGCACTGACTGATCCTTCTGGGTTCACTTCCCAGAGCCACAGTTCTCAGTCTCTCCAGTTCCGGGGATCCAATGCCCTCTTGTGGCCTGTGCAAGCACTGCACACATATGGTGTACAGACATGAGTGCAGACAAAAACATTCATACGCATAAAAAACCAAAAGTTTAAAAAAAAAGATATTTCTATTAATGGTATGCGCCTTTTAGTCATCTCTCAAACCATGGCAGAACAACAGATGTTTTTCCTATAACTTACTTCTCTAAGACGGGTAGGTATGCTGTCTAAAGATAAAGAAAAAGCATTATTTTTATAAGCTTATGAGGCATTCACTTTAAAACATAGGATACGCCGCAAAAGGTCCGCAATTCACTTGAAAGTGGCAGCAGGGCAGAGGCAGGGGGAGACAGAGTGGTGGGCAGGGGCTCTCTAGCCAGAAGGTCAAAACTCACAGTTCCTGCTACAGTGTCGTGTGATCACATCACAGGAAGCCACAGAACGCTGAGAAACAGCTACTTGCAACATGTACCTCCTTCTTTCTGAGACACAGAGGCAGAGCCTGTGACATCCTGCTCTTCCAGGCCAACCTCCCTTGATGCGTCTCCGTGAGCTTTCATTAGGTAACATTAAGAAAGAAAGAAAGAAAGAAAAAGAAAGAAAGAAAGAAAGAAAGAAGCAAGCATCGTAACCAGTAGCGGCCCCACTTCCTTATTGAATATCATGTGATCAACAACAGGACACCTTTTGTGCCTTTGTGTCACACGATGGAAGTCCCTGCTGCGTCACCAATGGGAAGGCTATACCTGCCCACAGGAACACAGGCCCCACCATTGCCTTCACAGTGATTAACTCGTAAGACAAAGACTTAAGATGGTAGAAGCCTTCAGAGCCAATTAAAAGGACAGAAAAGAAATCTGCAGCCAACAGGAGCGCAAAGTCCTGGGTCCAAAATCTGTGCCTCACTTGCCGAACTGGAAAAGGCCAAGGCCGAATGGGCTCGCTAGTGAGCGAGTTAGACATACACTGCGTGAGTATTTGTACATAAATATAACTTTAAAACTTGCCCTTCAAGCCGGGGCAGTGATGGCGCATGCCTTTAATCCCAGCACTCGGGAGGCAGAGGCAGGTAGATCCCTGTGAGTTCGAGGCCAGCCTGGTCTACAATGCGAGTCCAGAACAGCCAAGGTTACACAGAGAAACCGTCTCAAAAAAACAAAAAACAAACAAACAAAACAAAAACCAAAAAAACTTGTCCTTCAAAAAAATAAGTAAAATCCTCAGAAGCCTTCCTCCTATGGTCAATCCCATGCCACTTATTAAGGCAATTAAAAATCAAAATCAGGGAGGGCTGGAGAGGTGGCTCAGCAGCAACAGCACCACTGGCTGCTCTTCTAGAGGACATGGCTACAATTCCCAGCACCCAGGGGGCAGCTGGCAGCCATCTGTAACTCCAGTCCCAAGGGGTCTGATGCCCTCTTCCTGTCCTCTGTTGGCACTGCATAATGCAGGCAAAAAATCCATATACACAAAATAAATGACGAGGGAGAGAAAAACCAACAAACCATGCAGTTTACATGAGTGAACTTCTACAGAAATGAGTGCACATCTCAATAAAGCCACTTTAAAAAAAAAAAAAAAAGGACAGATCATAAAATGTGATGTAACACAGGAAAAATAGGAGCTGAGTGACAGCCGTGCCTTACTAAAGCATCAGTCCCTAAGACTGCAGGTGCCTGCACTCGGAGCACTGCCCAGGAAGGGGGAACAGGAGAATGGCTCGGTGGCAAAGCTCTTGCCTAGCCTGGCAGAGGCCACGGGCGGGTGGAATGCCACACCTTCAGCAGCGCCGGGGAAAATGGTGGACCACAGAACAAATCAAGTTTTATGGTAGCCATGGAAAAGTTCCGGAAATTATCTAGAGACTACAAATTAAACTGAAAGACAAATGGGTCTGGCAACTGTCACGTCATCCTTAGGCCACCGTGGCGGCTAAGATAAGGATGAAGGCATTTCTAGAAGCAAGTCCTTGCCCCAGAAGCATGGCAGCAAAGGCTTACATACGCTGGCAACGTACACCATTGTTATGGTTACATAGTTTCTGTTTGTTTTTTAGGTTTTGTGAGACAAGGTTTCTCTGTGTAGCCCTGACTGTCCTGAACTACTTTGTAGACCAGGCTGGCCTTGATCCCATAGAGATCCGCCTGCCTCTGCCTCCAGAGTACTAGATACAGGTTTTGGCTTTGTTTGGGGTTGTTGTTGTTTTTAATGGCGTTAATAAAGACATAGTCTGTGTCTGAAAGGTCAATGGCAGGGACAGAAGACACAGGTTATTAAGGAAAAACAGAACAATTCTCAAAGCATAGTTGGCAACTCAGTTACTTGAAAGCAAGACGTTAGGGCTTGAGTTAACTCTTAATCCACACATATCCTTAAAAAAAATAAAAACTATTTAAAATCAAGCATATTGTTCCAGTGAGATAAACGTCCTCCTTTGGGGGGGGGGGGAATTAAAACTAAACTAGAAGATTGTGGAGTCCCTCTTATCAATGTTTTGGTAACTCAAACTACCAATTAAGAAGAACCTGTCCATTAGAAATGTCTGTTAGCCAAAGGACCAGAAATAAACATTCCTGCCAAACTGTCACTTTTTCTAGTTCTATGGGAACTGGCTGGTTAATTTTACAGCACTTTTCCATACACTGACCTCCAGAGTGAGTCAGATAGACCTGCACTTTAAGAGTGAGCGATTGGGGGGGAGGGGAGGGGGAAGGAGGTGCAGCTGTAACTAGGGATCCAGACACACTACCCAGGATGCATGTCTCACGGGTGACTGCAGTCTGTCGAGGCCACAAAAACATGTGCACCAAATCAAAATTTAATTATACTGCGCAGCGCCCTTGAGCTGTGCTCCACGTTTCACCAACTTCTTTTTCTGCCAGGCCAGGCCGTCTCCCTGAAGGAGTGCTCCAAGAACTGAAAACACACAGCACCTCCCTCCCTCGTTCGGGGCTTCCTGAATGCTGTTACAGGAAGTGACATGCGCAGTCAGTTTAACACTAACTTCCCAGCGGCGGCCGCTACTTAAGAGTTCCTTACAGATTTATCATGTGTTCAACAACAGGGTGTGCGGATTTGCTTTCGTTCAACACACACACAAACAGCTTTCACCTCAAATTTCATAGCTTGTTCCTAGCCGCCAGCAGGTCCCAGCTGGGCAACTCTTCCGGAGGGCACAACAGCAGCACCTGGGGAGCTGTGGGGGGAGGGGTGCGCGAGAGTGCGGCTCAGCGGCAGGAAGGGAGCCCGCAGGAGGACACCCGGTCCCCGGGAAGCAGCGATCCCCGCTAAGTGCCGCGCACGACCAGCCGCCGCCCTCGGCCATAACCTCCCCTCCCTCACTCAGGGAGCAAATGCAGTCGTACATCTGTGACCAGCACTGTCACAGTACGATCATGGACTGAGGAGGGGTTTGTCCACCCACTCTGCTGTTCTCTGTGCTGGGCGGGAGAGAAAAGTGTAGACCTGAGTCAAGTCTTAAAAAAAAAAAAAAAAAAAAAAAAAGTTAAACTACACTGCGTTTGCAAGACTTCACTAACCAGTTCTGGGAGCTGATGTGCGGGGCTCCGGGGCTCAGGGACAGCAGGGTTCCTTCCACCTAAGCTCCACCCAGGACCTGACCAATCAGTAGCTGGGGGTGGGGGTGGGGGTGGGGGAGCCAAACTGGTGTTAACCAGCACCTTGACGATTCTTGGGTTCAAGCAAGGATGAGGGCCCACACTGCCACTAGCGCACCTAGCACCGCTCCTATGAGCAGAAGAGGAAAGAGAATTGTTGATAGTTTCAGCTGTGGTCAAACTGGGGAGTGTCCTTTTAAAAGAAAAAGCAGGTAAAAAAAAAAAAAAACACGCTAATAAACCCACACAAGAAAAGAGGCCTTTAGTGAGATACCGGCTCTCGGGATCCCGTGTTCACCAGCTAATACCACTGGGTTAAGCTTTAACTCACAGTGGAGCTAGGACAGAGGAAAGTTGGCACGCAGAACATTTGAATTGGACACTCCTCTGTGGACACCGGCAACTGAGCACTCAATATTCAAGTTCATCTTCCTATTTGGTTCCCAAAGATTTTGGACACAAAGATATAGATAGATAGATAGATAGATAGACAGACAGACAGACAGACAGACAGACAGACAGACAGATTGATTTTTTTAAAGACAGGGTCTCTTTTTGTGTAGCCTTGGCTGTCCTGGACTTGCTTTGTAGACCAGGCTGGCCTCGAACTCACAGCAATCCGCCCACCTCTGCCTCCCGAGTGCTGGGATTAAAGGCATGCATTTTTATTTTTCTACTTGAGTCTAAATGTTACTTTTTTTCTCCTGGAACTCTCTTTACATAGACCAACCAGGCTGGCCTGGAGCTAACAGGGGCTGTCTGCCTCTGCCTCTGCCTCCAGAGTACTGTGATTAAAGGCATGCACACCACATCAGCAAATGATACACTGGTATTTGAGGAGACCATGCACTCCACCTGCTCTGCTATTTTGAGAAAAATCAATGCACTGTTATGTCTACATAAACTGAATGACAACCTGAAACAAAGCTTGATTCCCACTTGAGAGAGTAAAAAAGCGGGTGAGCATTTAAAAAGCTAAAGGTTACAGACAGCAGTGAAACAACCGGCCCTGCAAAGAACCAGCACCCCAGCTCTAGGCAGCCGGGCGGTGGAGCCAAGAAACGTCTTGAGCTTTTTCCAAGGAGTGCAAACTATATTTCCACAACACTTTACATTCTGAATTGAAATTTGTGAGCCTTGACACACAAGTGAGTCGAAATGGTCTGAAAACCAAAAAAATCTATATTTATATGCAAAGAAAGGCAGCTGGCTTGTATTGGCTCAGAGCTAGCCAGCTACCAAACCCCTTTCTACAGCTTTTCAGTATATGGAAAAAGACAGAAGTGATAGCACCAAGACAGAAATGTCATCTGAGCTCACATCCGTGACGGAGGGAACGTGTTAAGGGGCATTCATTAACTCTCCTTCTCACAAGTGACGGTCCACCCAGCTGTGGGGCGACTCACTGTGGCAGGGAACCACCTCTCCTGGAGATCATTTCCATTAATTCTGCCAAACAACATCCCCAGAAGAAGCCAGCTGACTAAGAAAAAATGACTCACGGCTCCTGCAGTCTTCGTCTTGGAAAGAACTAGACGTGAGTCAGGAAGCTCGCTGGGCTCCCAGGATGAACTGGCGGGCAGTCCCTGGGCATTTGTCTGTGCCTCTCTTCTCACAGGCACCCCGTGTAAAACAGGCACCATGAGGGAGGGCGGAGACCAGTCAGTCAAGGGGTCACGGAGACCAGTGGGGGAGGGGAGATCACGTATGGGACATATCCTTCCCCTGTCCAAATCTCTTCCTTGAACTACACCTTCCCAGTAATTTCTTATGTTTAATCACAGCCGCTTTGCATTCTGGGTCTTCTTCCAGGTAATCAGTAGCTCCCTAAGTGGGTGTGGGAGGCACAGGGTGGGGCCAAACTGGTTCTGTACCAGTTTAAGGACAGGCCTTTAACAGGACACTTTTCCCTCGCTAGGAGAGACACTAAACAGGGCTTTGCATCCTCTCAGGGGGAAATGCTTGACTTTCCTTCTTAGACTTCGAAGCTTCACTGACCTGTGCTGGCTAGACCTCTACACCCCTCACTGTGTGCGGAGGGCTTCTTTGGGTCTCTGAGGCTCAACCAGCACATGCAATTGTTTCACAAAGAAATAAGTTCAACTAACTGCCCCTGCTACCCAGACGCCAATCTGTAGTTTGTAGGTGTGGGTCGCATTGACTCACACAGCACAAGGTCTTTTTCCCTGGCTGGCCTTGAACTTGCAGCTATCCCCCTGCCTCTGGTTCCCACATGCTGGGATTACAGGGTCTATCACCAAGCCCAGAACGAAGCCTGTTTAGAACTGATTCATTCCTGATGGTAGATTAGGTACAGACTGCATCCTGGAATCCATGGATGACTTCAATGAAGGAACTGGGGGACCAAGCCAGATGCAGGCCTCCCTTTTGTTCTAGCACCGACACTGTTCCTCAGCATAGGACAAGCTCTCTGCAGAGGACAAGGTCCACACCCCGCTGAGTTCACTAGTAGTTCCGTAAGGAACAGCCTCCCCACTGATGGGATTCAGGGGAAACTGTCACTGTGATCTGCAACTGTTTTGTGTCAACCAGATCAAGTTTCTACCAGCTCTCTCAAGGAAGTGTGTTAGGGTGTGTGGTGTTCACGGGTTCTAGGAAGTCCACACCAGACTGGCACGCACCACATCCCTTGCTCTATGTGGGGAGCCGTGCCAAAATCTGCCATGGCAGAATTTGGCATGGCTCCCCATACCTGCTGTGACTAACTCCCAACTCTGATCCTAAGGAAACCATCGAGTGGTAGTTAACAATTGCCTTCCATGTCTAAGAAACCGACCACTGCCACCCTGGCAGCGCGTGCCAGGGCAGGCGGGTAGAGCATAATGAGTCCCAGGCCCAAAAAATGAGAGAGAGGGGGGGGGAGAGAGAGACAGACATACACACACACAGAGAGAGAGAGACAGACAGACAGACACACACACGGGGGGGGGGGGGGGGGGAGAGACAGACACACAGAGAGGGGGGGGGGGAGACCAAAGCAAAACTACCATCAGGGTTTGGGAGGAGGAGGAATATATCACCTTGGTTTTAAAAGTAACTTCTGAGCCCAGAACCATCCAGCCCCCTGGTTCACAACTGACATTAGGAACTCCGGGAGAAAGCAACAGCACCCTGCCTTGAGCCACAGAGAGAAGGGATGGCAAAGCCCATTCCATCAGCATTAAATCAGGAACAGCTGGCTCCTATGCTCACTTTCATTGCTGCAAGAGCCCCATCTAAGTTCCCTCCCACGCACAATGAAACTACCTGGGCTAGGTGTGTTGGTTTTTTTGTTGTTGTTGTTTTGTTTTGTTTTTGCTTTTGTTTTTCCAGACAGGGTTTCTCTGTGTAGCCTTAGGCTGTCCTGGATTCGCTTTGTAGACCAGGCTGGCCTCGAATTCACATCGATCCACCTGCCTCTGCCTCCCAGAGTGCTGGGATTAAAGACACACCAGCCACCACGCCCGGCGGGTCTTAGATTTTTAATTGTGTGTGTGTTTGCCTGTATGTGTGTGTGCTAATTGCTTGCCTGATGTCCAAGGAGGCCAGAGGGTCACTGGATCTCCTGGAAGTAGAGTCCCAGATGGCTGTGAGCCGCGTGGAGGTGCTGGGGACAGAACTCGGCCAGAACAGGTCCTCTGCAGGAGCACCAAGCGCTTTTAACTACTGTGGCTGAACAGTGACCTGTGACTCTCTAAGTACAACAAGCCTGACAATCTAAACCGACTGTCAACAAGAACAAGGAAACCGTCTACAAGACAGTGCTTTCTGCATCACAAAGAACGCCTCAGTTTCTATTAGTACTTTTCACAGAAAATGTGGCCTGGGTTTGGTGGTTCCCTGAAATCCAAAAGTATGCTGAGTCCTTCTCACACATTCTCTCTGAATCTCCGAGATTATCTGCTCTAGCACACAGCACGCCGTCTTCACAAGCTCTGAGTACTCCAGGTGCAGCTGAAGGGTGTTTACAACCTGGTATGTTCTCATCGAGCAGGCTAAAAAAACCACACCGATGGCCTTGTGGTTTTGTGTCTAGCTCCAGAGCATGTGCCAGGTAGAGAGACCAGAGACCAGGGGTGCGCTCAGCAGCCACACTGATGACTTAGATTGAACACGTCACAGGCGAGCAAACTTAGCAGAACACCGAGGTTCTGCAGCTGGCTCTACAGAGGGAACCGTAAGCAGGAAATGCAACACTGTAGCAGCTACGCAGCCCCTGGGGGTCCCCGCACGATGCACCAGTGTGACCTTGGGCAAGAAACACCCTGGCTAGGCCTCAGTTTCCTTAACTAGCAGACAATAAAGCACTTATCTCTTTAGGTGACCAAGGAGGGAATCCAATTACAGCAGCCTATGTGTCTGGCACACACAGTTCCCAGTTTATCTCATTTTACCTCTGACGCTAGCGTAAGGGCTCAGACCCTGGAACAAGGGAACTGAGGTTCAGATCCCCACACTCCGCCAGTGTTAACTATTCTGTAGAAGGCCTTATCCCAGGTTCTGTGCCACGGGCTCCTGAGGCAGTGTGATAAGTAATGGCATCTCAGGATAATGTCTTAAATACATAATTATGTAAGAATACAAAGGAAACAAATTATGTAGAAGAGTATTTACCAAATTATATCACTGACAAAGTAATGGCATAATAGCATCTGTTTCTTTGTTTGTTTGAGAAGATTGGGTTCCCTATGGGTTGTTTTGTTTTATTTTATTTTATTTATTTATTTATTTTGGCTGTTCTGGACTCACCTTGTAGACCAGGGCTGGCATCAAATTCATAGTGATCCAGACTCACCCTGTAGACCAGGCTTTTCTAGAACTCAAGAGATCCGCCTGCCCTGCCTCCCCAGTGGTGGAATTAAAGGCGGCTCCAGCTGCCTGGTTAGAATTGCACGTTTTCATTACTAGCCCAAGAAGATAAACAGTTCCTTAACTTCAAACAAGTGGTAAAGCTTGGGAGACTGGGGACACCTGCAGTCACTGTAATGTCATTATGAAGATCTACAGTTTCTGTTGGTGCTAGGAGCTGGAGGATGGAGATTTGTAGGGGTTTGGGCTATATTCCGTTTGAAGAAATATTAGCATTTAGCCAACGTTTTTAAAGATGCAGCTTCTGTTCCCCTACTCCTTCGCTCCATTAGGATCCCCTTCCTTAGAACACGCAATAAAGACAAAGGCAGAAATTAAGCCGAGTTGAGAGGATTAAACTTGTTTTTAAAGTAGGAAGCGCTTAGGGGGTTTTCTATTTGGAGACCTTCCTTCCTAGAGCGTTTTATCTCTCAGGAAAATTCAAGTCTTATCTACCCAGCCTCTAACGTTTACGCATCTACCGCTCTCGATGATTTTCAGACCCAAAATTAGTTCAGCCCTCCTTCCTGATCCGTCTCCAAAATCACCAGCCTACGTCGAGTATTAGATTGAAGAGCTTTTCGAAAATTGAGAGAACCTATGCAGCCACTGGACTTTCTGGCGCAAAAAAAAAAAAAAAAAAAAAAAGTTTTTAAAAGTTACGCTTCATCCATTTTCCCTGACCACCAACCGCTCGCTGTCAAGACTGGAACGCAATGACACCCAAGAGCCTGAATCTTGGGCAATGAGCGGCGCACGGTCAAGTTTTAAGGTTCTTTCCAAAACTTGCCAACCGGGGAGGAGAAAGCAGGACTTGGTCCTTGCGGTCCAGGGCGCTCCTCTGACAGCAACTGCGGGTTATTAGCCACGCTCCCCTTCACCAAGCGGGCGCGTTCCGGCCTCTGCCTGCTCAGCAGATTCACTCTAGCTGTGCCGTTTTATGTGGAACGGTACATCCTAGCAGGAAAATCTTCATTACTTCACCAGACAAATTCTCCCCCACCCTGTCCTGGGTGAATTCTATTTTCCATTAAGTGCACTTCCAAATTTCTTCTGAAGACACCAAGCAATCGGGCAACGAGGAGAGCCAATGGGGAGTGCAATGAAACGGGGAGTCTATGAAAACCCAGGCTCCGGCAGACGAGCGAAACCAACTTCACTTCCCGAAAAATAACAGCTCTTTGGGGCAGGAGCGGGATCTTTAACTTTACTCTTAACTTTCCGGGCGGTCCCTCGGTCACCCCGGTGCAGAAACTGTTTTCTGCCTGACACTCGCGGGTGAGATAGCAGTGACCCAGCGTCTTCCTGCGGTCCCCGTCCCGGCGCCCCGACACCCCCCCAACCCGTGCCACCCGAGCTCCAGCCCCCGCGGCCGCTCACGGGTCCCGCAAGCGCCCCGCTCCCGCCTCACCTGGAGTGGGCTGCCATGGCTCGGCTCACACAGCCCGGCGTCCGGAGTCCATCAGCGCCCTCCGCCCGGGGGCCCCTCCGCCCGCGCCGCGCTCAGCATCGACCACAGCCGTCGGTGACGCTGCCCGGCGGACGCCCCAGCCCCGCGGACGCTCCGCTCCTGGCCGCTGCGTCCTCAGCGCCGCCTCCGCCCCCTGGAGCCTCGGCTCGCGCCGAGCCTGACGGACATCCGGGCACCGGGGGCCGCCGGGCGAGGCGCACCTCACTCGAGCCCGGGGACCGGCGCTGCCCACCGCCCCGGGGCACTGTCGGGTCGCAGAAGACCACGGGGCGCGTCCCCGCCGCCCGCCGCCGGCTCTCTGCTCCTAGTGCGCCCGCCCTTCGAGAGCGAAGTGCACGGCCCTCGGCTCCCCTCGAGGTGCCCGAGTTCGCCGGGACCCCCCCACGGGCGCTGCGGTGGTACGGCCCGCCTCCTTTTAAGGGCAGCGCTCTCGGCTGGCGCAGCTTCCAGCCCGGCCGTGTGCAAACTCGCGCTGCTGGGACTCTGGTGCTGGGGCTGGCACCTCGGGGTCCTGTTGGTGCGGGGTGGTGCGGGGAGCTGGAGCCGCCGGACTTTCCCCCCCCCCCCCCATTCCCCCACTAGCTGCTTCTGGCCGCCACTGCGGGGCTTGCCATTGGAAACCTCGGGGACCCGCAAGCTACCCTTCTTTAACTTTGCTTTCAGTTTTGAGTCCAGCGCTCAGGGACAAGTGTTTATACAACGACTTCCCTCTTAGGGCAACAAGCGGATTACACAGAAAACAACCATTCAGGGACGTTTCCTAATAAATTAAAAGAATTGCTTCCCCCCTTCCCTCTCCTCCCCCCCCCCCGCCACAAAAAGCAAAAACAAAAACACATGATGCAAACCAGGAATTCCGTAAACGAATCGAAACAATCGAAAGTCGCGTCCAACTCAGACATCAGGAAAGACGCCAAGCTTTGCCTGGGAAGCGGCTAAGAATACGAAGGGCAGAGAGACGAGCGTCCCCGACGACAAAACGAAAACGCTTTTCACCCGATGCACTCACTCCCAGTTCGCCGGGGACTCACCGAGGTATAGGAACTAGCTCTTGTCACCGACAGCCCTGTTCCTAAAGACTTGCAAGATCCCTCGCCAACACTACACTGGAAGGTTTTTCTAGACTTTGGGATTCCCGCCTCGGGTCAGAACCACTTACAGAATAGTACTAGACAATGCTTGTTTGTCTTTCACTAAGCTGGCCTTTATTAGCTTTGATGGTGGGGAGGACTGACGCCTTAGCAGGAATCCGGGCTGTGGCGGCAAACGAGGCCAGTGGCCAGCCAGGGCTTTTTCCCTCCACCACCACCACCACACACGTTAGTGGTTTGGAGAACTCATGTTCTTTAGGAATGCCTTTAATGAAGTAATGAGTCCTTTCATTAAATCTTGACTCTTAAGTGCGGTTTGTTTTATTTTCTCTCTCTCCTCCTCCTTCCCCTCCCCCTCCCCTTACATGGTCTTTGTGACAAAGTGGAAAGTGCACCCGAAGCACTGTTGTGCAGCGAAGGTGACACACAACCTGAACTAGCTGTTTTTCCTCCTGAACTGCCATGTTTCCTTGAAAGAACAAGTCACAGGCTCCTGACTTGGGCAAGTCTTCCTCCAAGGAAAACAACTTCTAGTGCTTATCGAAAAGATAAAGTTTAAGCTTCCAAGCATATGAGGAAGCTTAACAAATGCCACTGTGAGACTGTTTCCCATACTCAAAAGGGACTGGCGGACCGCGGTGGCAGTGATGACTGACTCGAAGACCTGCATCACCTGGGAAGTGAGAGGGTTCTAAATGACAAAACATGATAGCACAAAGTCGCACATGAGTGGCTGGAGGAGAGACGGCTCAGCCGCTCTTCCGCACGACCCACGTCCGATTTCCACCATCCACACTGTAGCTCTGAACTCCAATCCCAAGGGATCCGAAGGCCTCTTTTGACCTTTGCTGGCATCGGGCAACATGTGCCATACAGACACACAGGCAGGCAAAGCACCATTCATACAAAAATAATAATAATAAGTAAATAAAAACTTAGGAAACGATAGCTGAGTAGGTGAAAAATCCGCTTGAAAGTTTGTGAAAGATGATAGGCTACACAAAGAAACCCTGGTTTTTTGCAAACAAACAAACAAACAAACAACACACAGACATACAATCTGACTCCTTTTCAGAAATACACAGTAGTTATATGAAAACGCTGAAACCATTTTATAAAGGACTTATACACCAACTGTGATTACTTATTCTATAAACAAAATAGTCTCAGGTATAAAACTAGAGAAAATATCATTCATTCAAAAATCTCCTTTTGGAGCCGGGTGTGGTGGCACACGCCTTTAATCCCAGCGCTTGGGAGGCAGAGGCAGGTAGATCTCTGTGAGTTTAAGGCCAGCCTGGTCTGCAAAGTGAGTCCAGGACAGTCAGGGCTGTCACACAGAGAAACCCTATCTTAAAAAGCAAACAAGCAAACAAACAAACAAAATGAAATCTCCTTTTGGGATGGACTATAAATGTCATTAGTATTAAACCTAGAAGAAAGGTCTATCTGGGGGAAACTAGCATTTAAACACCTTCCCTTCTGCATGGAGTTACTCCTAGTTTTTATCTTGCAGAGTTGTTCTAAAAGAAAACTGTGGGGGACAAATATAAGTTGGACACAGTAGGATATACTTGCAAGCCAGCAGCAGTCAGGAGGCAAAGGCTGGCCTGGCAGATTTCCCGAGTACCAGGCCAGCTAGGTCACACGGTGGAGATCTGTGAGACTGACTAAAACAGGTTTTTTACATTTCTTTTCGGGATGGCTGCGCGCCTTGGCAGAGCTTGTCTAACTATGCCAAGACTCTGTGTTTGATCTCCACATCACAAGTAAAGAAAGAAAGAAAAAAAAAGAGCAACTGCACGCACGCTCTCAACTGATAGTTGTTGACACAATTAAATATGTGACCATGAAAACACACACAGCATGAATCTGCCCATAGAGCTGGGATAGGATGAAGCCGACCTGATGGTCTCTCGGATCTGAGTGGTTTGTAATGGAAGTCAGCTGATCTGAGGTGGAGGGGGATGTCTCTAGTGGTCCTAAAGCAAGCATACTAGAAGGAGGAGCAGGAGGAGACAGCCTGTGAGGCTGTGACTGAAAAGGCCATTTCAACATTGTTACTGCCTAGTGTTTAAAATCACCACTGTATCCGGGCGATGGTGGCGCATGCCTTTAATACCAGCACTCGGGAGGCAGAAGCAGGCAGATCGCTGTGAGTTCGAGGCCAGCCTGGTCTACAAAGCGAGTCCAGGACAGTCAAGGCCACACAGAGAAACCTTGTCTCGAAAAACCAAGAAAATAAAAAATAAAAAAGAGAAAGTCTATTGGATAATAAGGCATCTCTACATTTTAACTTTTAAGTGAATCAATTATTGATTAGGACAGAGTCTTGTATGTCATTTTGGCTGGCTAGGAACTTGCCGTGTAAAATAAACCAGGCTGGCCTCAAAGTGATCCACCTGCCTCTGCCTCCGAGGGCTGGAGCTAAAGTTGTGCTCCATTCAGGCCAGCTGGACGTGGCCTCCATCCTCGGGCTTCCAAGATGACTACCAGAGCGAGCCTCGTGGAGGTACAAACTCCTTCATCACAAAAGACAAAGAATTCTGCGCTCGCAAAGCTTAGTGAGGCTTGTTTAGAATTAGTCCCATACAGTGGTGATTTTAGGTTTGTTTTCTTTTTTTGGAGACAGGGTTTCTCTGTGCAGCCTTGACTGTCCTGGACTTAACTTTGTAGACCAGGTTGGCCTTGAACTCACATCAATCTTCCTGCCTCTGCCTCCCTAGTGCTGGGATTAAAGGCATGCACCACCACGCCCTGGTCTGGAATGCTTTAAATATGCACCTAAAAATCTATTTGTGTGCTTTATCAAATACACAGTGCAGTGATGGCTCTGACTTTCCTCTCATTCTCTCTCCTTTTCCATCCTTCCCACCCCTTACCTCTCTCCTCTGTTCTCTTCCCTCTTGCTGCTCTCTCTTCTGGCTTTTTCTGCACAGGATCTCTTGTAGCCTAGGGTCCCTCCAACTGGCTGTGCTGCCCAGTACGGCTTTAAACTGCTGCTGACTCTCCTGTCTCCATGATTGGTGGCTTATCTTTTGTTCATTTTTGGACAAATTCAGTTGAGTTGGTGATTGTATTTAAGCTATCTAGCTGGCCTGACATGCACAAGCCCTGGGCTTGAAGATGGATTACATGTATGTACTGTGTGTTGTTTGCATTACATGCACGCGAGAGGTATTTTTAAAGCTCATTAATTTAAAGAGCTAATGAAAAGGTCCTCCTGGCATTCAGGAGGTACAATGATTGCCCCACACACCTTGTAAAATCTGCCCTCTTTGCTAACTTGAGCACCCTGGGCTCCTGTGGGAGTAATGAACTCAGGAAACGTAGAAATGGAAAGTAGTTCTTTTGTTGTGTGGGTGATTTGTACTGTGTTGTCCCAAAGTAGCTTTCTATCATTAAGAGAAAGTCTACACCGGGCTGTCTTGAAAAAACATAAATATAAAATAAAAATAAAACATTCCAAAGTACTTGCTATATAGACACCACAATGGCCTAGAATTGCATCAAGCCTCTGTATCCATAGTACCTGGATACAGGCTTGCACCACCACACCCAGCATAATATTTTATACATACATACATGTATATATATGCATACATATGTATATATGTGTGTGTATAGTGTGTATATGTATGTATGTATATAAAATTTTAAAGCAGGTTGCCTTATTCATAACTCTAAAATATCTCGGTGTATACATATATACAATGGTCATGTGACTGTTAGAGACTAAAATGGCCTAAAAGTCACAAGAACGGCCACCTCATCTCAGTGTGTTATAGTTGAAGATGTGGTCAAAATCTTTTTGACAAAAGAAGTGTTCCATGTACTAAAAAATAAAGCCAAATCAGACTTGAGGAGGGGGAGGGGAGGCAGGAGGAGGGGTTAAAGATGCCTTCGCTGCAGGGCTGAGCCACCAGGAAGAAGCCTTTGCTCCTGCCCAGGCACCTCATCTGCAAACTGGGGTCACTCGGGGAGTCTCAACAAGTGTGAAGGCACTGTGGGTACTAGGGAAATCTATTCCCAGGTCTCCAATTTCCATCCCTCTCCTCCGAACCCCAAGTGCTTTCTTTGTTACAAGCATTCCCCACTCACTCTCATTTCCAGTGGCTTTCTCCTGTGGATAAAGAAAAGCGAGCCTCTAATCCATCCCAAATCGATCTTAAACGGTGCATTGGCCCAGGATTAGGAACAGCACCACTTCCAAGGAAATGTTCTCTCCAGAGGGCGGGACGGTCCCAATCCTGGAACTCAACAAGTATTCGAGCTTGGCTCCTCATTAAACACATCCAGGCCGCATGCCTGCTGAGGACAGCCCTGGCACCTGGCCTGCCAGGCATCCAGGAGAATGCGGCAGGAGGGACGGGCGGCTGCCCAGACTTCTTCTGACAGCAAATCTGATTTCACTGAGTAACTTGAGAATGAAATTTGCAACATTTTAAAAGAGAAACTCAAACAAAAATCACCCATTTTTCAGTTGTGCCTTTTGCCAGAGAGACCCCCGCCCCCCCAACATCTCTGCACTTCCACACTGAGACCCTAAAGAACTAATTCTCAGCTCAGAGTTTCACTTCCCCATACCATCAACAACATACAAGTGGTTTTATTTTTTAATTGCTTATTTATTTATGGGTGTGTTTGGTTTTTTGGTTTTGTTTTGTCTATATCTATATCTATATCTATATCTATATCTATCTATCTATCTATCTATCTATCTATATATATATATATATATATATATATATATACACACACACACACACACACATAGCCCTGGCTGTCCTAGAATGTCGACCAGGCTAGCCTCACAGAGATCCTCCTGCTGGGATATAAGGTGTGAGCCACCGCCACCTGGCCCACCCACGAGTTCTCCCAGTGTGGCCTAGATCGACTCTGACCTCACAGTCTTCCTGCCTCAACCTTTAATGGCAGCGCTCTGGAGGCAAGGAGAGGCAGACTTCTTCAGGGTTCAAGGCCAGCCAGGGGCACATAGTGAAACCTGTGTCTAAATAAATACGCTATGATTACTTACATATCAGAGAGGGCTACAAAGGGTCCCGAGTAACCGCTCATCAGCTTCCTACGCATTTGTCTTCTGTCTCCATCCTTTACAACAGAAGCCGACATTGGCGCAGCCTCGTGAACTAAAGTCCAGATTTTGAATTCATTTGTTTCTTCCCTTAATTTTCCCTAACAACAAAACATGACATCTGCCCTGTCGTGGGAGTTCCTCGGCCCTTCCTTGAGTGTGTCAACTACCCTGTCTCTTATCAGTCTGTCCGTCCTTAGAGAGAGGTGAGGGCTCCGCATCACGTCTGCGATGCGACAGTATGCCAGGTCCTTAGCACAGCTGACTCCAGGATGGCAGCACCATTCAGGCTGCGAAACTCGGCAGGCAGACAGCACCACTGGCCGAAAGGAAAACAGAGACTAATCCACCCAGATTCTGGTTCTGGGGAAGTCTCTAAACCTACTAACTTTGCTTCTGAGGGCCTCTGCAGTTCTGCTTTTGCCCAGCTGTCCTTGTAAACTGAAGGATGTCAACCCAGGACGCAGTTACTGTGCCTAAAAGCCCACCCTGAGAAAGGCTGGGCGACACTCAGTGTAGTCGCTGGCTACTCACAGCTGAAAGACTTTCCATGTCAGAGAAGACACCTCAGCATTAGCAGTAGGTAATTACTACCTGGGATCTTTCTACAAATCCTTCTGGGAGACAGCTCGGAGAATAAAGGCACTGGCACCAACTCCCGAGGGGAAAGACAGGAAAGGGAAGAAGAGCACTGTGGCAATCTTAACAGTAGTAACAGTTAGTATAAAATTGAAAACTTTTACTCGTCCATCTACTCCCTTATTCACCGTCTGATTCTGAATCCTGTATCTGTGGGCAGAAAGGATTGTAAAGTCAGAAGAATTGACACACACACACACACCAAAAAAAAAAAAAGAAAAAAAAAGAAAAGAAAAAAGAAAGAAAGAAAAGAAAAGAAAAAGAAAAAAATAGACCCATGTCATAAAAGTCCACAGAAATGTAGTTGAAACAAAAAAGTCAAAGAAACTAGGGGCCGGTCTGAAAACCCCCTCCAAGCCAAGGAAGGAACAGTTTGCAGCCACGTAGAACATGTAGTGCCGGCTCACAACCATTCAGTTTCGACTTTTTTGGGGGAGTGGGGGAGTGTTTTGTTTTTTTCAAGACAGCCTTGGCTGTCTTGGACTCTCTTTGTAGACCAGGCTGGCCTCAAACTCACAATGATCGACCTGCCTCTGCCTCCCTGAGTGTTGGGATTACAGGCATGCACCACCTCACCCAATTCATTTATTTTTTATATTCTTAAAAGTCTTTTTGAGCAGGATTTGCTGTGTAGCCTCAGCTGTCCTGGAACTCACTCTGTAGACCAAGCTGGCCTAGAATTCACAAGCAATCTACCTGCCTGGGTGCTGGGATTAATGGCCACCACCACCAGATGGGGGGTTTGGGGGTGGGGGAGGAGGTAGAGATATGCTTGAGAAGACCACCCTGACGTCATCCTCTGGACGCCACAGGCACCCACACACCCTGCACCCACCTTCAGAAAGAAAATACAGGTAAATACGTAACTAAGTAATAAAATGTATGGATTGCAAGCGGATTGAGATTCCTCTTTGAGATTTTCCTTGTTCCACCTTGACATGCCGCCTCTCAGGCCCAACTCAGTGTGTGCCTAAGTTTCAAGGCTAATGACAGTTCTTTTCTGGCCAACACTGTCTCCTCACTCAGGGAGAGCAAGTTTTACACAAACATTACTCTCTTAACCTCAACCTTAGGCAGCATTCCCTGCTGTCTCAGGCACGGTGTGTGTTCAACTTCTTACTGGATCTCCAGTTCCTTCTAATCTGACCTGGGTCTCCAGCATCCTTCCTTCACAATCAAACTGAGTCTCTAACATCCTCCCTTCACAATCTGACCTGGGTCTCCAGCATCCTTCCTTCACAATCAAACTGAGTCTCTAACATCCTCCCTTTACAATCTGACTTGGGTCTCCAGCATCCTCCCTTCACAATCAGACCTGGGTCTCCAGCATCCTCCCTTCACAATCTGACCTAGGTCTCCAGCATCCTCCCTTCACAATCTGACCTGGGTCTCCAGCATCCTCCCTTCACAATCTGACTTGGGTCTCCAGCATCCTCCCTTCACAATCTGACCTGGGTCTCCAGCATCCTCCCCTCACAATCTGACCTGGGTCTCCAGCATCCTCCCCTCACAATCTGACCTGGGTCTCCAGCATCCTCCCCTCACAATCAGACCTGGGCCTCCAGCATCCTCCCTTCACAATCTGACCTGGGTCTCCAGCATCCTCCCTTCACAATCTGACCTGGGTCTCCAGCATCCTTCCTTCACAATCAAACTGAGTCTCTAACATCCTCCCTTTACAATCTGACTTGGGTCTCCAGCATCCTCCCTTCACAATCAGACCTGGGTCTCCAGCATCCTCCCTTCACAATCTGACCTGGGTCTCCAGCATCCTCCCTTCACAATCAGACCTGGGCCTCCAGCATCCTCCCCTCACAATCAGACCTGGGTCTCCAGCATCCTCCCCTCACAATCAGACCTGGGTCTCCAGCATCCTCCCTTCACAATCTGACCTGGGTCTCCAGCATCCTCCCTTCACAATCTGACCTGGGTCTCCAGCATCCTTCCTTCACAATCAGACCTGGGTCTCCAGCATCCTCCCTTCACAATCAGACCTGGGTCTCCAGCATCCTTCCTTCACAATCAAACTGAGTCTCTAACATCCTCCCTTTACAATCTGACTTGGGTCTCCAGCATCCTCCCTTCACAATCAGACCTGGGTCTCCAGCATCCTCCCTTCACAATCTGACCTGGGTCTCCAGCATCCTCCCTTCACAATCAGACCTGGGCCTCCAGCATCCTCCCCTCACAATCAGACCTGGGTCTCCAGCATCCTCCCCTCACAATCAGACCTGGGTCTCCAGCATCCTCCCTTCACAATCTGACCTGGGTCTCCAGCATCCTCCCTTCACAATCTGACCTGGGTCTCCAGCATCCTTCCTTCACAATCAGACCTGGGTCTCCAGCATCCTCCCTTCACAATCAGACCTGGGTCTCCAGCATCCTCCCTTCACAATCAGACCTGGGTCTCCAGCATCCTCCCTTCACAATCTGACCTGGGTCTCCAGCATCCTCCCTTCACAATCAGACCTGGGCCTCCAGCATCCTCCCTTCACAATCTGACCTGGGTCTCCAGCATCCTCCCTTCACAATCTGACCTGGGTCTCCAGCATCCTCCCCTCACAATCAGACCTGGGTCTCCAGCATCCTCCCGTCACAATCTGACCTGGGTCTCCAGCATCCTCCCGTCACAATCTGACCCAGCTTAAGCACCTTTTCCCCATCCACTGACTCCCATTACCAGAAAGAATGATCCCTTGGTCCTCTGTTTCTCTCAAGATGCCACCTCTCTCTGCAGCTCTTTTTGATGGTGTGTCCAGTCCCCTCCTTGACAGTGTGGGCCCCACTACCACCATACAAGCTCCCGGCCCCCACTATCAGCAGCTCAGGCCAGGATAAGGGGAAAGTCAGCTCCCTAGAGTGGAAAAACAAATGATACTATGTGGTGAACAGGAGCCACGGAAACCCTGACCTGCCCATGGAAAGCTGGGAAGAACTGTGATGTGGAGCTGGTTCACGGCCACGCTGACGGGCAATTGTGACTGGCAATATCATGGAGGTTAGTGAAAAGCAAGAAGAGACATACTGGGGCTGGAGAGATGGCACAGTGGTTAGAAGCACTGTTTGCTCTTCCAGAGGTCCTGAGTTCAATTCCCAGGAACCACATGGTGGCTCACAACCATCTATACCGGGATCTGATGCCATCTTCTGCACGCACGCAGGCTTATATGCAGATAGGGCAGTCATATATGTAAAATAAATAAATTTTTAAAAAGAAAAAACACATACTGTTTAAATATAAGGGGATGCTTAGTAAAGAAATACCTTCGAGGAGTGTGGTGGCGCACGCCTATAATCCCAGCACTCGGGAGGCAGAGGCTGCTGGCTCAATGGTGAGTTCGAGGCCAGCCTGGTCTACACAGTGAGTCCGGGACAGCCAAAGCTACACAGAGAGACCCTATCTTGAGAAACCAAAACATAAATAAAAAATAAAAAACAAATACAAATAAAAATTAAAAATAAAATCAGACACAGCCATTATTTAGCCAGGCATGGTGGCGCATGCCTTTACTCCCAATACTCGTGGAGGCAGAGGCAAGTGGATCTCTGTAAGTTCGAGGCCAGCCTGGTCTACAAAGTGAGTCCAGGACAGGCAAGACTACACACAGAGAACCATGCCTCAAAAAATATATAAGGAAAAAAAAAAAAAGAAAAAAGGAAAAAAAGACATAGTATCACTTTGAGGTCTGTTTGTTCTTTAATGTAAATTATGTGTGTGTGCACGCTCAAGTGTGTACCTGTAAATTCAGTGCTCTTGGAGGACAAAGAATAAAAGTAATGGATTCCCAGAAGCAAAAGCAGAAGCTGAAGTGACACATGGTTGTGAACTGACTAACAGGTCCTGGGAACAAAACTGGGGTCCTCTTCTAGAGGCAGTGTGTGCTCTTACCACTGAGCCGCCTTTCCTAGCCTTCACACCTCAGTCTGAGGCGCAGTGTTCCCTGACAGTGCAGTGGTTCACAGCTGCCGCAGGTGAGAGCCACCTCACAGGAGCTGGTGTGCTCCAGCCACCCAGCAGCTTGGCAGCCACACCCAGGTCAATTACTGTCTGCGGGTGGGAGCTATGACTCAGTAGTTTTTAAAATGCCCTCAGGACATTTTTAAATGTCCTACCGTTAAGCTTGAGAATCCCCATTCTGCGGCCTGGACGCTAAAAGCGAGCCACCACTCCCTGAGCATCTCTGAACACTGGCTGCTGCTTTCACAGGTAGTGTGAGATGCCCTCTTAAGTCTGCAGGATCAGAGCATGCATTTTCACAAAACTCCCAGACAACTCACATGGCCTTTGAAATCTGAGAAGTACCATGTCTTAAAACACATGTAAACACGCAAAGGTAAGTGACAGTGAAACACTCAGGAGGCTGAGGCAGGGGAAGAGAGAGTTGAAGGTCACCTTGAGCTAAACCAGGAGAAAGAGACAGAGAGAGAGAGAGAGTAATCATGCCAGTCAAGCTAAGACAGTCTTCTATTTCTTAGCTTTTGTCCCAGCTCAAAACTGCCCTGAAGACAGAGGAAAACAAGGCGGGGCGACGGGGATTTAAGAATTGAAAGCTAGGAAATATTTCCAAGTCTCTCGGGAATGTTTTTGCCTTGGGAGAGGGGAAACACACACAATCCATAGCACTTCATCGCTTCTGACATATGCTGAGATCTGGCCTCCCACACACAAAGGAGGCTCCACTGACTACTGGCACACTCACGTGCCTAGCCACTCCTAAAAGTGCTGGTTTTATTTGCAGTAAATGTTTGAAACCAAGCAATTCGAACTCTAGTTTTGGGGAATGAATCTGGCGTTCTGTCTTCTAACGTCCGGGGAGTTCTCTTTTGTCTAGTGCTCTTTACCTAAACCACAGACATAGGAAGATTAAAACTAAATTTTAAAAAATCAGTATTTATTAAACCCCTATTATCTTTAAAGTCTATGCAAGACTATAGAAAGTGTTCTTTTTAAAATCCTGGGCTAGAAGATGGGGGTGCAGAGGAGTATCCGTCACCTAAGCATTTGAAAGAGCGGCTCTGGCTCCATTTTCTAAATAGGGTGGGGTGGGGAGGTAGGTGGGGGGCTGGTGGAGCAGTATCATGTAGCCCAGGCTAGCCTCCAACTCTGCATGCGACAAGGAAGCCTTGAAGGTTTCTACCTCCCAAGTCCTGGGAAGACTTGTAGGGAGCCCCACCTTCTAGCTAAATTCCAAATGCCTTGAAAATGGAGTGAGTACAGGGAGCAGAAAGCTAATAATGACCAATAAAAGGTTTTCATGAGGCTGAGGATGCTTTTGCTCTTGCAGAGGACCTGAGTTCTAATCCCACAGTGGCCAGCGAGCACCTGTGACTAGCCCCAGGGGATATAACACCTTATTCTGGCCTCTCTGGCACCTTACATACAGGCGCACACAAACACATAAAAATAATTTAATAACATCTTTTTAAAATGTAGATTTTATTGAGCTTATGAAATTGTTGCTATTATTATTATTATTATTATTATTATTATTATTATTATTATTATTATTATTATTTCAAAGTCTCTGCGTTCAAAGCTCTATTTAAGCAAATCCCCAGGGCTGGGGTGGGAGGCTTAGCAGGGTCTGAGTAGTCTGCATGCCTGAAGTACTTCCCCAGCACACAAAACAGAAACGGGAGGGGGGGGGGGTGTATGGCAGAAGCTTTAGCAATGGAGGGGTTCTCACAGTGGAGGGCCTGGCTGACCTTACTAGAACTTGGCCAAAGTGAACTTAAAGCTTCTTGACAAGGTTGTTGACAACAAGCTTGTTAATGCCCTCGTGCTAGAAATGCCTGACTTAAAGGGCTGGCACCTAATAATGCACCTAAAGGTCCATTTCCTCCAAAGCAACAGCAAGTGAGCTGCTGGGAACAATGTACGAGAAATGTAAACTTACTGAGCAGCCTCCTGTTGCGAGTGCATTACCATTGCTAATGAGTTCCTACCGCAAGCCTTCAGCCACTCCGTGTGGCTGGCCACCCTTGCTGCGCACAGATAAGGGAAAGGAGCCTGATGAAGTGACCAACTTTCTCTGAGTCATCATCTGGTAAAGGGTGGGACAGAGATAAGGTCCTGACACCAGGGTCCAGCCTCAGAGCCGAGCTGTCCCACCACAACCTCTCTTAGGAAGCTATCTGTGGGCCAACTCACCTGGCGAAGGTGACAACCTGAGTTAGAGTGCAGAAATCCATGTGGTAGAGAGAACAGATCTTACACACTCTTACACACAAGCCCTACCTAAAAAGTTACCAAAAAAAAGAAAGAAAGAATGTTATTATTAGCTGAGCAAGGTGGTGCCTATGCAAATCCAAGCACTATGAAAAGAAAAGCTGGTCTGTTTGACGCCAGCCTGGGATACAACTGAAAAACTAAACACGGACAGACAGACAGACAGACAGACAGACAGACACACACACACACACACACACACACACACACACACACCCTGTTACTTTGAGGAAATAGTCCCAGATCTTTAGAAAAAAAGATTATACTCTGCTATCTGGCAAGGGTTTAGAACACAAGACCAAAATGAAGTTACTTTTAATTCGGTTTGCTTTCTCTAGAAATATTTGGGGCTTAAAAGAAAGTCAGAGCTGAGCGGTGGTGGCGCATGCCTTTAATCCCAGCACTTGGGAGGCAGAGGCAGGAGGATCACTGTGAGTTTGAGGCCAACCTAGTCTACAAAACAAGTCCAGGACAGTTAAGGCTACACAGAGGGACCCTGTCTCAAAAAAAAAAAAAAAAAAAAAAAAGAAAGAAAGAAAGAAAGAAAGAAAGAAAAAAAAGAAAGAAAGAAAAGAAAAAAAAATAAAAGAAAGAAAAAGAAATTCAGTGCCTAGAATAGAAATACCTATTATTTCCCAAGGACTAGAGATAAGCATTTAAAAGCTATTTAAAGTGAATTAGCACCCTATGCTATTTTCTTTACCAGATGTTTCAGGGACTATGGTGACTAAAAATCACATCAAAGATATAGTTAAGGAAACCAGCAGTTTCTGTTTTGTTTTGGTTTTGGTTTTGTTTCTGAAACAGGGTTTCTCTGTGTAGCCTTGGCTGTCTTGAACTTGCTTTGTACACCAGGATTCACAGAGATCTACCTGTCTCTGCCTCCCTTGGTACTGGGATTACAGACTTGTGCCGTTCACACGGGTCAGGTGTGACCTATGGGTCACAAACCCTTTGAGTCAAATGACCCTTTGCCAGGGGTCACCTAAGAACAGAACACACAGATATTTACACTAAGATTCATAATAGTAGCAAAACTGCAGTTATGAAATACCAACAAAAACAATTTTATAGTTGGAGATCACATTAGGTGGCAGCATTAGGAAAGCTGAGAACCACCGCACCAAGACAACACCCCCAGGCACCTGTGGGTGCACAGCTGCAGAGAGCCAGGGATGTAGTGCCAATGTCCAACAGTTGTACCAAATAGATAAGTGCTGGACAGGCCAGAAGGAATTAGCGGGCACCGAGCCCTCTTCCTTATTTCATTGGAGGGATCCAAAGAACTATCATTTTCCAGGGTTAAGTAGAAAAAGATGGAGACTTTTGAAATAATATAAGCAAAGTACTACCACCTCATCCAAAACCGCTGTATTATTGACTAATTAAATTATAAACTATGACTTAATAAATTTCCATTCATAGCATAAGCTGTCCAGTTAGTTTTAGCAAATGTGACAACGGCTCAGGATCCTTTTATTACTGAGTTAATAGGTCTCAAGCTTCCTTATAATCCAGGTTCTCTGAGATTTGCTTGGGGGTGGGGCATTTAATCAACTGTTGGCCATGAGTGACCAGGCCCCATCTGTCAACACATCAGTACCGGGATAAGGCATTTACCACTCTGAAGATGCCAAAGATTGCAGGAGTTGGTGCCAAGAAACAGGACAAAGACAAGATGAGTGTCTCACAGCGTTACTAAGCTGTGCACTGGTCTGCATTCCCACAGGCTGCACAACTTCTCTCTCTCGTCTCAGCAACAATTTGTGTCAAGCTCCAGGTGTTTGCCAGCTAGTGGATAAGGGACACTTCCACGCCATCTTTTATGAGGCAGGACTGGGTGTTTTCAGATTAAGTTGACACTTTAAAAACTGACAGGTAAAGCCGGGTGTGGTGGTGCGCACCTTTGGCCTTTAATCCCAGCACTCGGGAGGCAGAGGCAGGGGGATCGCTGTGAGTTCGAGGCCAGCCTGGTCTACAAAGCGAGTCCAGGACAGCCGAAGGCTACACAGAGAAACCCTGTCTTGAAAAATAAAAACAAAAAACTGACAGGTAGAATATTTTATAAGTTTCCAAATCAAAAATCTTACAGGGAGCTATCAAACATCCTCCTTAGGAACTCGGGTAGCTTAGAAACACTCGTACCCCCCACATATTCCGTGCTTATCAGCTCGTCTAATCCATGCATATTTACTGAGGGCTTCCGTGTACCAGGGCCTGGCCATGCGCTAACCCTGACTGGCAGGAGGTGAAACAGAGTAGGACTCCAGAGCTCTGCAGTCCACGGAGTCAGAAGACAGCAGAGTCCAGAGGGCCTGAGGCAAGCTTGAGAGAGAACACTCCTTGCCTAACGGAGGGAAAGTTTCCTGGTTATTAGAACTCATCTGTGCAAAAAGTTTACGTCAAACAAAACAAGCTGCCCTTTTCCAGTTAGAGGGAGTGGGTAGGTGCCAGCGAATTAAAAGCAGAGGCTCGTCAGGCAAAAGATTTAAAATGCAGCTGGGATAGAGCTTCTAATCAAATGTCATACTCAACACTGAATATGAAGTATATCCCCCCCAAAAAAAATTTTACTAGAACCCATGAAACTATTTTAGCTAAAGCAAAGGGCATAGCCCTACACCTCACACAGATGGAGTCATAATTACTCAGGATTAAAATCCAGCAGACGAAGCCAGGCAGTGGGCAGTGGTGGCGCACGCCTTTTATCCCAGCACTGGGGAGGCAGAGGCAGGCAGATCTGTGAGTTCGAGGCCAGCCTGGTCTACAAAGCGAGTCCAGGACATCCAAGGATACACAGAGAAACCCTGTCTTGAAATAAAAAAAACACAACAACAACAAAACAACAACAACAACCCAGCAGACAAGCCTAATTATGGTTGTCACCCTGTGCAATTGACCACACAGACCCTGTGACAATACAAAAATGAAACAGGAGAAATGAGACGTGGTGGGGGAAAACAACAACAACAACCACAACAACAACAATAACAACAACAACAACTCCCGAGGTTCTTTGATCAAAGTAATTACACGTCCAAACAAAACTTCCAATACATGGAAACCACTTCACAGCGCCTATCAGCAAGCATTTACTGCTTCCAGAACACCCGTAATTAAGACTATCAGAGTCAACACAACCCAGGGCAGAGTGCGCTAGACTCATCTCCATACCCCCCACAGCGCATGTGCAGTAGGCGCTCAATAAATACCTGTTGCATGAAAGAGTGAAAACACCCTCCCATAGCAACAGGCCCAGACTTCTCCCTCAGGAGGAGGACCTTTCTCCTGAATTATAAGTTAGGGCAACTCCCTGGCAAACCTTTCAAATGAATTCAACAAACATTTATCAAGTGCCCAGAATGTGCCAGCGCTAGGCATTCTTTTGGCAATGGGATGTGAAGATGACTAACGCAGCCCTTAACACCCCAAGGGGCTTGGTGTTGAACGAGAGGCGCAGGCCATAAAATACAGTGGGAAAGTACGGCCAGCCGTGGAGCTGGAATGCTGTGGGAACACAGGCGCAGGAACAGGTAACTATGCCAGAGGCCAGGGGAAAGGGTGAGGCTGGTGAACAGCACACAGACGCTCCGTTCCAGCCCTCAGCACCCTAACCCATGCCTACAGCCCCTCTAAAACGGTGAGAAGGCCAGAGGCGCCCTCACACCTACCACGGCAGTCAGCGCAGGAGGTCCTGGCTCCTCTCAGTGCAAGGCGAGACACAGGCCCACTGTATGTCGTGAGAACTTGCTGAGTGCCAGACGCTGTTCCGAGAGTGTCGGAGCAGTTGATTTGACAAGGGTGTTCTCACTATGCCAGGGTTACAAGCGAGAAAAATAAAGCCCAGGGAAAAGACTGGGAAAAGAAAACGAAACAAAACCTCAGCCTCGTCCACCCATCAAAAGAGCAAGTCGGGCCAGCCAAGCCGTGGCTCTGGCTGCTTTTGCGCTGAGGGTAACACAGGACCTCTCGGGCTCTGGGAATACACTACAAAAGCCATTCTTCAGAATGTAAAGACCCTCTAACTCTTGACAGCAAACCCTCTCTTCTCACCGACAGCTAAAAAAGCCACATTGTTTGTTTGTTTGTTTTCCCCATTGTTGACCCTTTCCCTGTCACACAGCACAGAGCTCCCACTCACCCTGTGGTAATTACCCATGATGCTTTTCTGATGTTATCCTGGCTTTTCTAGCCTTCCAACCGACTCTGGTTGGTTTTGATCTGTGAAGTTACGGGCAAACTCACCTTACCACTGAGCTGAATGAAGCCTCAATCCCGCCATAGGTCAATTTCAGAGTCTCAGTGTCTGTCCCTCCCACTAGAGTAGGGATGTCAGGGGAGCAGGAAGGCCATGTGTCTGCTTTATTATAACACCTAACCCTAGATCATGGAAGGTATGAATAAGCACCTGCGTCGGGCTCTTCATGCTACCACTTCGTCATAAAGGGAGCTGGGGGCTGGGGACATGGCCTAGGTTAAGAGTGGCTGCTCCTCAGGGAGCCTTGCTCAATTCCCAGCATGCACTTGGCAACCTACACTCACTAGTGACTCCAGTTCTAAAGGATCTGAGGCCCTCTTCTGGCCTTTTGTATGCACCGAGCATGCACACAGTATACTTACATACATGAAGGCAAAATACCTACACACATAAAATGTTAAAATTTAAAAAGAAAAAGCATTTCAAGATGAATCTTTGTTGTTGTGTTGTGGCTTCTTGGTTTGGGTTTTTCTTCTTTCTTTCTTTCTTTTAATTATTTATTTATTGTATATAAGCACTTTATCTCAGAAGAGGGATCAGATCACATTACAGATGGTTGTGAGCCACCATGTGGTTGCCGGAAATCGAACTCAGGACCTCTGGAAGAGCAAGCAGTGCTCTTAAACACTGAGCCATCTCTCCAGCCCCCTCTTTCTTTTTTTTAAAGACAGGCCTCAAACTCACAGCGAACCACCTGCTTCTGCTTCTGCCTCCCTGCATACTGAGATTACAGCCACGCACCACTGCGACCAGCTGTTTTGCTTTAATTTTTTTCATGCTAACCCTAACCCTGTGTGTAGCCTTGGCTATCCTGGAACTTGCTCTGTAGACCAGGCTGGCCTCAAACTTGGAAATCCTTTGGCCTCTGCCTCTGAGTGCTGTAATTAAAGGTGTGTGCCACTAATGCCTAGTTCAAAGTTGTTTATTGAAAAATAGTTTTGAGGCTGGAGAGACGGCTCAGAGGTTAAGGGCACTCGCTGTTCTTCCAAAGCTCATGAGTTCAACTCCCAGCAACCACACGGTGGCTCACAACCATCTATAATGAGATCTGGTAGCCTCTTCTGGTGTGCAGTCATTACATGCAGACAGAACACTGTATACATAATAAATAAATAAATCTTTTAAAAAAAGAAATAGTTTTGTTGTTGCTGGGACAAGGTCTCAGTACGTGGCTCTGGCTACGTACAGGAACTCAGTATGTACAACAACTTAGAAACAGGGTCTCATAAGTGGCTCTAGCTAACTAGGAACTCAGCCAGCTCAGTCAGGCTTGGGGCACAAACATTTAATCCCAGTACACACACACTCTCTCTCTCTCTCTCTCTCTCTCTCTGAGTTCCATCCACCTGCCTCTCCAGTTTGGGTATATGGCACCATGCCTTGCCTAATTTACAACGTGTCTTTTCGTTGTTGTTGTTGTTGTTATTTTAGTTTTTTGAGACAGGGTCTCTCTGTGTAGCCCTGGCTGTCCTGGACTTACTTTGTAGACCAGGCTAGCCTTGAACTCACAGAGATCTGCCTGTCTTGGCCTCCCTGGGATTAAAGGCACGTGCCACCACGCCCAGCAACATTTCTGTGGCCTTTTTCCCCTTTCCTTCTTCGGGCAAATGAGATGTAGGATGGTTCCTGAGGTACCCTAGATAGGACAACAGGCTGATAAGATAAACCTTGAGTCACAAGGATGGCAGGCACCCTTACAGTGCTAGATTACAAAAGTTAACCCCAGCGCGCAGGAGGCAGAGGCAGGCGGGTCGCTGTGGGTTCGAGGCCCGCCAAGGCTACACAGAGAAACCCTGTCTCAAAAACAAAACAACAGACAAGTTTTGACTGTAAATGCCTGAGATTTTGTTTAAGATTTTCAGAAAAGTTAAAGGCTTGCAACTGGGAGGGGAAAAGTAAAGTTAAACTCAAAGCCCATATATACGTATTTGATTGCTGTTTAACATTCTTATTTGAAATATCTTTAAAAAAAAATTAGCAGGGAGTAGTGGTGCTCGTCTTTAATCCCAACATTTAGGGAGGCAGAGGCAGGTAGATCTCTGAGTTTGAGGTCAGCCTGGTCTACTGCAAAGCCAGTCCGGGACAGCCAGGGCCACAGAAAAACCCTGTCTTGCTAAAAACAAAACAAAATTATTGTCTCTATGCAAGCAATTTTCACAGTGAGCTGTCAGGTGAGAGAACCATCCATCAAGAGAAGTCAGCCAAACTCTGGGTGAGGCTTTCTTCTCCTTTCTATGTGCCCTTAATTTTTTGGGCTGCCAGGAGTTTGAGGTTTGCCTGAGCTAAAGACAGACAGAGGTGGCACAGATTACTTGTTTTCTTGAGAGGTATCCACACAGGCCTCAAGCTTCCCAGTGCTATTGCTTCTGTCTCCCAGCCCTGTCCATGCCTCAGACAATCTATCACTGCAGTGAGTTACATCTTCTGTCTCAGGGATGGTCCTGATCCTTGAGGATCATGTTTTATCCTTTTTTAAAAAAATTAAATATATATACACACACACACACACACACACACACACACACACACACACACACACTTATATTATTACACATATGTAAAATAAACCACATAACGTTTTATCTTTTAAATGCTCCTCCTGGCACAGCAGATGTTCAATAGCAATTTGGCAAATGCTCAGATGAGGAAAAGGATCAGCCCGCTAAAACAAAGGGCCCAAAGAAAAGCCAGGGTGTCCCTTAGACGCTGGCTTTCTCCTTACAAGTCAATCTGCGCCCAGAAATAAGGAAAGGATACTTTCTACCTGCCTATGCTATGCTCCGGTGAAGTTTGCAACAGTAACACAATCTGTGTGCTTCCCCTCCCCCACCCCCACTAAAGAGTGCGGTGGTTTACGTTGGATGACGGGAGGGGGAAGAGATTGGAGGAGGAAGCCAAAGAGAAACTCAACTGCAAACAAGCAGTTCTGCAGGTTATTCCTATAGCGCACCACCTGGAAGCCAGACTCTCCAAACTCCTCCCGGCGGGGGGAGGGGAGGGGGGCGCACGGCCAGGTGTGATGGGCACTGGGCCTTACCTAACCGGTCTCCTACCTCCAGCCTCGCCAGAAGGCTGCTGCCAAGTTAACTCCTGCAGGGGACTACTTCCCGTCCTCAGAGCTTCCACAAGGCCCCCACAGAATGACTGTGACCAAGGTTGAGAGCCTTGGGAGTCTGCGCCCCCCACCCCCACCCCTCCCCACGTAGACTCCTGAGTCCCCTTTCCCAGGTGTTCTAATCCCTTTGTTTTCTCCCACATTCCTTCCTCGGTTACTTCCTGTTCTCCGCTGACTAGCTCTGCCCTACTGTGGCTAGGACCAGGAGATAGAATCTAAATTTAAAATTGCAAGCCAAGCATGCTGATAAATGCTTGTAATTCCAGCCTCAGCCAGTTAGCAAGTTAGCAAGTGAATGCTGGGTTTTCCATCCCCTCTAAAAAAAGAAGCAGTATTAAATGTATATTAAAAAAAAAAAAAACAACAGTATTGTTGGGTACTGTGCACAATCCCAATACACACACACACACACACATATATATATATATTTCGAGACAAGGTGTCTCTGTGTACCCTTAGCTGTCCTAGACTTGCTTTGTAGACCAGGCTGGCCTTGAACTCACGGTGATCCACCTGCCTCTGCCTCCCGAGTGCTGAGATTAAAGGCGTGCACCACCACGCCGGGCTCACAATCCCAGTATTAAGGAGGCAGAGGCAGGCAGATCTAAGGGTTTGAAGCTTGCTGCATACACAGACTCAAAAATAACCAAAAGAAACAGTGCCCCCCACACCTTACCCCAATGCTAGTCTCAGATTTACCACATACTCAGGTAGGTCTTGAGCTTTTGTTCCTCCTGCCTCGAACTCCAGAGTGCTGGAATTACAAGGCATGACACCAGAGTTTGTAGGTGGTGCTGTGTGTGGGTTAAACACAGAGCTTCAGCCCCAAACAGTGCATCTTTGGGGGGGGGGGGGTTTCTCTGTGT